>NC_073730.1:9222500-10435000 GCF_023634155.1 Falco peregrinus | reverse complement strand
TCAGGACATTAAAAGCAAGCAGCTCCTAAATTCAGATGAAAGAACTCCCTTGTGTCACAAGCAATACACACTGTACCAGAAAAATCAACAGGTACAAAACCTCATTTTCTGAAGGTTTTCTGAAAATAAGCACTGCACCTTTTTTAAAAAATCTTTCACGCAACAGGAACGCTATCCCTACTTGTTTACAGCAATAAGGACAACTCGGCGGCTGCCAGCTCTCGGGCCGGGAGCGGGCTGAGGGGCCCGGCACAGGTGCGCACGACCCCGGATCGCCACAGCGGGACGCCGCTGCGGGCCTCGCTGGCTTCCCCGCAGCCGGACAAAGCTCCCGGGGCAGAGCAGCAGCCCGGCTGAAGGCAGGCACTAAGTACGTGCCGCCCGTTTTCGCCCAACCCCCCGAAAAACTTGGAGGCGCCGCCTGCCGCCATCTCCCCGCCGCAGCCCGCACAGCCGCCCCGCCGCCTCCCCTCGGGCCGCAACGACAGGCCTCGTCCCGGCCCCGTGGTTCCGCCGGCCCAGGGCAGGGCCGCCGGCCGGGCTCCGGGGGCCTTCCCGGAGGAGCCGCCAGCCCTTCGTGCCCGGCCGGGAGCGCAGAGGAGGCAGGCCCGGCCCGGGGCGAGCCCGCCCGGACAGCCGCTCCGCCGGGACCCAGCGCCGGGGCGGAGAGGCGGCGGCCGGCGCCGCCGAGGGGCCCTGCGGGAGGCGGCGGCCAGGCCGGGCCTCGCTCCCCGCAGCGGGGCGCCGGGGCCCCCCAGGCGCTCCCCCGCAACTTCGGGGCAACTTCTCCCCGCGCCCCCCCGGCCGTCCCCTCCCCCGGCCGGCGGCCGCCCGCCCCGGCCCCGCCGCTTACCCCCAGATGACATAGTTGGTCTTGACGTTCTTGGGCCAGGAGAACTCGCCGAAAATCACCTCGTCGCCCTTCACCACGATCTCCTTCTTCTGCGTGTTGTACTGCCGCAGCACGCTCAGCACGTCCGCCATCTTCGCTCCGGAGCCGCCGGCCGCCGCCGCTCCGCTCCGGCCCCTCCGCCAGCCGCGCCAGGACCCCGCCGCCAGGCCCCGGGCTGCCCGTCGCGAACGCCTGAGCGCCGCCACCCGCGCCACCGCCTACAGGGGGCGACGCCGAACCCGTCGCCATGGCGCCGCGCGGCCCCGCCCTCCGGCCGCCAGCTCCCGCGGCGCGCGGCGGCCCTCAGCGCCCCGGGGCGGCTCGGCCTGGCGATGGGCCCCGTCCCGCTGCCCACCGGCCGGGCCCGGCTGTGGCCGGCGCAGGAGGTGCCGCGTCCCGGCTGAGGGGCTTTTCACCGGGGCCGCCGGAGCCCCCTCCCGCCCGTAGCAGCACGGGGCAAGGGCTCCCCAAAGAGCCCCGCACGCTGTGCAGTGGGAAGAAAATCTGCTGGGGCCTGGCTGTGAATGGGGAAAAGGAGAAAAAAAAAAAGGCCTGAAAAACCAAACACAAAAATCTCTGCTTCATCAATCACAAAGATGCGGTTTGATTTTGAGAAGAATCAGCCGTCAAAATCGGCGGCAGCACAAGTAACTGGGAAGGGTTCCTTGGTTCCGCAGCTGGAGCAGCAGCAGCAGCGGGGCCGGGGCGCAGGCCGCACCGCCCGGCCTCACCGCGCTCTCCCGCTGTCCCGGGTCAAGCCCTGCTGCTCCAGCACACAAACAGTGCAGGCGAAGCGCTTGCCCGCTGAACCCTGCTGGCATCCCCCGTGGAACACCAGTTCGTGCGATTTCAGGCCTGGCAGAAAGCCCTCACGATGGCTCGTTCTAATCTTTGGTGCTCAAAGTTGTCTTAACGCTTTTCAAGGCTGGCAGAAAATGCCATCCCATTTTAAATCTGCAACAGGCAAAATCGCACCATTTTTCTTCCCATATGTAGCACATACTGAGACCAACAACACAGATTAAAAGCCAACAGTTTATACAATCTCCTGTTGTGAGATGTTGGTGGTACCACCATTCATGTCAGAGCTACGCAGCACGCTGAGTATCGCAGGTATATTTATAACATTTCACATATAGTGTCAAAATAGTCTAAATACACAAACATACTACAACACATGACATATTATACCAATCACTCGCAGTATTTATTTTTCAATTGCTATTATTCGTTAGGAGACGAAACCATAATGAATTAACAGAATACTATTTGCCAGGCTGGAGCTGGAACAACTGCTGGACCTACAGCTGATAAAAAATTGAAGCAGAACTTGAAACGCTTCCAATGGGCCAAGAGCTGGTTTTACACCTCATCCAAAAAACCCTGCTACATCACTTAAACCAACGTTGCCCCTTAGGCAACACATCCCATACATCTGCAAGAATACAAATGATACTTTCTTCAGCAAGTTACAAAGTAACATTATGTTACAAGACACAGAAAAAATTCATTTTAAGCTGTGCTGTGGTGTGTGCTCAGTAAGCAGCAAGTGAAGCAGCACGTCATCAGATGCAACAGGGTTTATTTTCATGTTTCAAGAAAATGTTGCAGCTTGGGCTTGCTTTTTTCAGTTAAGGATGCCCTCATTATAAGCTCCTATTGCGAGTTTACAAAATATTTCCCACAGATCGGCTTTGGGGAACACAGTGAGATTATTAACCATTATTTTTATCACCAGATCAGGACTTGATAAGAGATGTCAGAGCAACAATTTTCACATGGCATTAGGTACTGTTTTCAGTGTTGTTCATCAGTTTTGTCACCGATTAGGCTGGAAAATCATTACCTGAAATGAGAAAGCATGTTACCATTCAGTAAAATTAAAGTATATCGCATAGGTGCAATCTTTCGATTGCATTTTATGACAGGTTTACACAGAGCTGTAGTCTGACAGGTTATACTGATGATTTGTCTGACATGAAAAACAAATTGTAAAACAAGGTTTGGCAATTTTACATCATAGGTAACTCCATTAAGATTAATAACATCAGGAAAGATTGTTCAAGTCTTATAATGCAGGAGGAGCAAGACATTCTGTGTCTGAATACACCATGTTCATTTTTATACGCACATGAACAAGACCAAGTCAGTACGCGTTAGCTGATTTCCCCGCACTGTTTTCTAAACCTTGGAACTGGCTACAGAGCAGTGATCCAGGGCACCGCTCCGCACCCCTGCCCAGCAAAGAGGGGCAGAGAGGGTTCTGCAGTGCTGAAACTGCCATCTAGGTCCCCGCCGGGAGACTGGGAGGTTATCGAGCAGCTACGCTGGGCCAGGGACACGGCTCGGTGGCAGGGGTACGGGTGTGCCAGCCCCCGCAGCGAGCTCCGGGGGGCGGGGGGGGCGCGGAACGCGCTTCCCGGGCGGGCCGAGGCGAGAAGACCCCAGCACGCTCGCACGAAGTAAAACCTCCCGGCACGTTAATCCTTTAGGACGATGGAATGGATTTTCCGGGAGTCACTAGAACCGTCCCACGTGTTCCGGGGTCGGCGAAGCACCCAGCGAGCGTGAGTGCCCGCTGCCGGCACCCGCCGCGCCCGAGCGGTCCCGCCCGCCGGGAGCAGGCACAGCCAGACAGGCCGCGGCAGCGGCGCGCCGAGCCTCACACCGGGCGGGGCGCAGGCCCCGCCGACACCTTTAGCACCGGGGTCCCCCCCGCAGCAGTGCTGCCGGGCGCCGCTGCCGCCCCGCCGGGCCGGGCCGCTCCCCGCTCCCCGCTCCGGCCACCGGGCGCGCGGCGGGCAGCCCGCGGGGGCGGGGCCGGGGCCTGAGGCCGTGCCGGACCGCCGTGAGGACTGAAGCGGCGCCCCGCCCCTTCCTGCCGGCGCCATGGCCCTGCAGGGGGCGCTGCGGCGGGCGGCGGCGCTGGCGCTGGGGCGGCGCGGGGGGCCCGGCCGGTGGGTGCGGCGGCGGGGCCGGGGCCGCTTTCGCCTTCGTGCCCTCGGGACGTGGGGCCGGGGAGTGGCGCGGCGCGGCAGGGGCCGCCCGGGGTGGGGTGGGGAGCACGGCGGGCCGTGCAGGCCGCGGAGCAGCACGGCGGCGGACCCCGCTGCTGTGCTGGAAGCCAGCGTGGCCCCTTCTGGTAGAGCATCTGTTAGGGCCGCGCTGGGACGCTGGGCCCGGACCGGTATGGGTTTTAACGCTTGATTAGAAAAAAAAAAAAAAAAAAAAAAAAAAGGTGTATTTTGCTTGTGAAGGCGGCCGTTTTTCCTTACTGCGGCCTGCAGCGTCTCTATGCTCGTCATCCTGCAGGCATGTCAGAACCGCTGCGGCTGGGGGTATTGGGGCTGAAGTGAGTTTACGTGTAATGGAGAAATGACATTAAATGTTTAACTGACACAGGATAAAGCCAACCTTTATTTTGTGAACTGTAAACCGTGTCATTTGTTTGAAAGCTCAAATATCTGACATTGATTTCTTTTTAGTTTTAGAATGGGGAACAGTCTGCCTGCTTCTGTAGGATTGTCTCATGATGCTGCTGTCAATCACATACAGGTAACTGTTTACATAATATTTGTTTTCAACATGTTTAAAAGCCACAGTTACTTAAATGCTGTATATACAAAGAAATTCTGCAAAGAGTTCTGCACGTTGGACCTGGTTCTTACCTTTACCATGTGATAGTGGCAGCATTGTTTACCCCCAGCCCTGGAAGTTGATCTTCCCAGGCTGTGCCATGTTAGGTTTTCTCAGACCTGTATTCAAAATTTAGTACTGCTGGCAATATTGGGAATTAAACCTTGTAAAATGATGTATATCAAGTAAAGTAAATATTTGAAAAGTAAGTTGGTATTTAAAACAAATTTACCAAACAGCCTGAAATTGCCTTGAATTTACAGTAAAGTAATAGGAGCCTTTCTTTTTCCTGTTCAGAACCCCTTTTTGTCACTCTGCTTGCCACCGGCACGTCCCGTTTGCCTTACGGACCCAGAAAGCCATACTAAATACTTCAAGGAGAATGCCGCTTGTCTGGCAGGCCGTAGGTCTGTGGCTGCAGAGCAAAAGAGGGCTCGGGGTTGGCACCATTGCGTGGCTGTCATACCATGTGCCCCGCCGTCATTCCACTCACTTTCGGAGTAAAGCGCAGGTCACACGGCTTCGTGGGTGCCAGCAGTGCTTCTGGTAGAGATTGTCGGTGCCAGCTTGCCTCTGTTTCTCTGCTCCCACAAGACCATAACATTCCTGAAAATTAGATACTAAGTTTTAACTGATTCCAGGTGTTCTATTCAAAGAGTAGAGCATACCTTTTGCTGAAACCTTTTAAAAGCTTAAGCAGAATGGGAGAAGTCACCGTCTTCCATGTAGTTCTGCCTGCTGCACTTGTGTGCGGATGCTCTTTGGGATCTGGTCAAGTGCAGCTGCACTTTTTGAGGCCGAGAGCCTGACTTTCTTGGTGGTTGCGTACAAAGCAGTTTCTATTCTGATGTGAAAGTATGGGATGCATTCCTAAAGGAGCTGCTAGGCCACGATAAAGGTCTTCAGAACAAACCTGAAGTATGTTTTGCACCCACCATTCAGGTGATGGTATCTTCTTGACAGATACCTTGATAGAATTCATTGCTGTCTGCTCCTTGTTTTTAAAAAGTAGTTCATTCCTTGCCTTAAGATTCTTGTGGCTGTACATTAGAAACAGGGAAAACTTGCAAGTTTTTCATTTGGTTTTAAAAAAAATGAGAATTAAGTATGGTGTTTTGGAAGAGCCTTCGAAAGTCACCAGCTATTGCTGTAGCACAGCTGGGAACTCCTCAGTTGTCCCTGTTAAAAGTACCTCAGAATGCCCTTTACAAAGAGTAATTTTCCTGTATTTGTTACCATGATAGCAGACTTTTAACTTCTGTGCAGTGTAACTTGTATATTTGTTTTCATGGCTGTTCGATACTGTTAAAATACGCTGACTTAAAAACAAAGCACACTGACTGGAATGCTTTTGAACATACAGGACATGATTTCAGCAAACTGTGTGGTGATTTTCTCTAAATCAACATGCCCCTACTGCAAAATGGCAAAAAACCTTTTTGAGAGTATGAATGTGAATTATACAGCTGTAGAACTGGACATGAATACAAATGGAAGTCAGCTCCAGGACATTCTTGAACGGATGACTGGTGGCAGAACAGTTAAGTATATTTTCTTACAGGTAACAAGCAAACTAAGAACTTACACTTCATGGGTTATGACCATATCAAGTTCTTCATTTTTTTGAGGCATGTAAACTTGGGATACAAGCTCCTAAATTAAAGGCAAGGTACTGCAGAAGGGTTCTGTGCCATCTCTTTCTCTTGAGACGCTCTGGCTATCCCTCTGAGGTGATCTTTTCCATACTGCCACTAAGATAAAGTCTATTTTCATTTGTAGAGGTATATTTAATCCATTGTGTTTAACACATCTTGTAATTTCTTAATTTTATAGTTTCACTTGACTCTAGTTTATTACAATCTCTGCTACAGTGACTCTATCCCGCTTTTAAGGGGCACGCAAACAAATTTTCCCATCTCTAAATATTGTGGAAATGTATGAATTATGTATGTATATTTAGTATCACTGCACAAGAACATAACTGTTGTGTGTATACTAAAGTCCCTGTGGGCTTGCTTAGATTTTTATCCTTTTTCCAAGGAGTAACTAATGCAATTTTCATTTTCTTGGTAGGTCCCAAGAGTGTTTGTCAACGGGACTTTTGTTGGAGGTGCTACAGATACTCAGAGGCTTCATGAGGAAGGCAAACTGCTTCCATTAGTTCACCAATGTCAAGGGAAAAGAAAATCCTGAACAGCCATCTAGCTTAGCTTAGTCTTCCTTTGTATAAACAGAATTTTCCAAACAAATTTAAAGATGACAAATATACACTGCATCAGCTGGACTCAACAACTTCAAATTACAGATTTCCGAATTGGAGATCGCTGTCTGACACTGACTTGACAGACTCAGCCAATCACTTGGTGTCCTTGCCTCAGCTTCACCACACCCAGATTGGTGGGGAAAAAAATGTTGTGTAACTCTTGGGGCTCTCAGTGTGAGATAGCAACAAAATGACATCACTATTACGTCCTGATACTATGCTTCCAAGAAGTATAGACAAGGAGAACAATCCTGTATTTTTTTTGCTGCAAATTACTTCGCTTTCTGGTTTTGTTCCAGAAAGTTTATTTGTACAATAAATAGTTTAATGGTTCCTTTAAATTTAATTCTTCTTCGAATGTCAAACTGTAATCATGAAGATCAAGTATGAAGCAAAACAAGTTTGTAGTGATAGTGCTGTGTGCATGTCCACGTCCCTTAGCTTTCAGTGTCTTATCACCTTGCTACCAAACTGTATGTCCACTTGCTACAGAAAATGGAATAAAGATTCTTGCAGCTTTCAAGAGGTAGTCAGTTGCTTTCACCTGTACTCCAAAGCGCCAGTCTATACAGTGTCACTCGGGAATATCCTCCTAGGGGAGCCAGACAGCTCTGTTACCAAACGATGTAGCTACAGACTATGTTATGATCAAGCCGGCATTATTATGAAATTTAAGACAAAGGAAAAGAGTCTAATATGCATAGAGTTTATTTAAGTACTTAAGTTCTACAGTCAGAACGCAGTTTACTAGTGATTTTAACTTGCAGTTAGATGTCTACAAGAAATGTCTAAAATTCAATAGTTTCAGTACAATGTACACCCAAAGCCAGACCAGGCAATACCAAGACTCTTGGTTAGTTCAAGAAGGTTCATATGCAAGTAGAAAATTATATCCCATTCTTTAGTAAAAGGGACCATTACACTACTAAAGGTGCACAGTTTGGAATAAAAACATTAGTCAATGAATTTTTACTGAATTCTTTTGAGTAAGACTCCCGTTATTTCCATTGCTTTCAGTGCTACATGCACTTGAAGTACTTTTTTCCCCAAAAAGCATCCCATTTGTTTTCAACTCCAGATACCTAGGACTGTAAGGGTATCAATTTGACAGCTTCATTTTTGCAATGCAGGTTTGAAATAAGTTTAAACCACATCCTTTGTAGAAAGTCTTTAGTATACACTTGGCTGCACTGTGCATCTTTAACATGTAATAAGCTATTAGACACGCTGACCTCGTTACATTTTTATTATTGCCATGTACTGTATTTTGCTAGCTTCATCACTGCCTTAGTAAAATTTTGTTTACAAGGACACAGTCATCAAGGTAAACAGACACAAACGTGCATCTCTCCCTAAACTTATACTTAATAAAGCAATTTATTTTGCACATACAGTGGTAACCAAGTATTCTTTTTCTCTGTGTAGAATTCTTAGACCAGTTATGTTTTCTCAGAAGATTAACAATAATTTTGCACCTGAAAGCTGGTAAATCCATCATGTAAAAATAGTAGTACGCAATGGAATTTTTCCAAAGATCTTTTCATTTTGTTCCCTGTTTTAACAAAAAGTCCCAAACCAGTAGTCTAAAATAACCCTTTGAGTTCTAAGTTTCAGAAATCCCAGGGCATTGTCACTGAAGGCAATATTCTACTCCAACTGCTGAGAAAACATGCTGTATGCCTGCCGATCCAAGTGAGTGCCCGTTTATTACAGAAGGTATGTCTTAAGGCACTCAAAGGGTTAATTATGTTTCTTTTTAAGCATAATAAGGCTCCCCATCCAAATAGTTTCTTGTTAATTGTGTATCACTTCATAGAAAGTAGCAGCAAGACAGTGCCTTCATTACTGGATGGCACAAAGCCATGTTATGTTTAAGTTACTTAAACACGATATGGCAGTTAAAGTGTGGTTCTACTCTAGAAAAAAAAAAACAAAGGGAGGAATTCAGAAGCAGTCATTAAACATTTCTGTAATTTTTGCTTAGCATTGTCTCCATGACAAAGCTGTTTATCTTAAAATCATGCTTGCCCTGGGACCCGAATGTTAAAAATGACCCACAAAAAGATTCTGTACTTAAGATATACCCGTTCATCCAGCTTAAATACCGTGCTCCTGAAAAGCATGAGAAGCTGGAAGGAAGCATCAGCTTATTCCACTAAGCAGACAGAGTTGTCAATGTGCCCATCACTCCTTTATACAGTATTATTTTTGAAGAGTAGAACTGCACTTTTATAGGAGAATGTAATAGAAAAGACATTTTATTTCTAACTAGTTGTGCTTAACTCTAAGAAGCTGGTAACATTAGGAAAACAGCTGTTTATATTCATTACTTGTTAATGAAGCATTTCTAAAAGTTCTCAACATACCACATATATATATGCAAATATATATATATTTAAACTTAAATTCAGAATGCAGAAATACCTAAAGAAACCACGCTTTACAGTATCAAAATTATAAATCCAAATGTAAGCACACATATTTAAAGACACCATACCTTCTGCTGAAATGAGCTCATCTTACATCTTAGCCCTTAGAGCAGCATGTACAAAATACGCTGTCCTAGTGTTTTACCTTTACCCCCCCCAACTCTTACTCAGCAATTTTGTACGCTATACTGTAGCATGGTACGATGAAATCCCTACCATTCCAGCAATAAAGTCATCAAAACAGCTTACACCATATTTGTCCACTGTAAACCACTGTAAATAGCAAAATAAACCTATAAACTGATGAAATGCTTTAAAATTAAAAGCAAAAAACAAGTGATCCTTTGCACAGGTTTACTTCTACATCCTATTCTTTGAAGATTTTCTCTGACCAATACTACAAAGAAGCTGCCCATTTATCCAGAATATTAATGTAAATGTTTCCCTAATACTGCATGGAACAGCAGCTTGATAATATTTAACAGAATGGAAAGCTCTGACCCATTGAGCTCATTCTACAAAAAGCTTTTAATATGAAAGGCCAATTTTAAGCAGTTTCGTTATCAAAATAAAGCCATTCACAGGCAGATGTTTGATTTTGGTAAATAAACCAAGTATACTTTTGTTACTGATCTTTACACAAAGCTTTACCGAAAATTTGATAGATACAGCAAATTGAATGTTTAAGAGACTTACATTATCAAAGGAAGGAAAAAAATTAACCAGCTTTTAAAAATTAAGATAAATACTATGACATCAGTTCTGGTATAAGTTATTTAGCTAAGCTAGCATGCTCATTGTCAGCAAGAAGGCAGAAGCAGAAGAGAGGTAAAAAAAAAGGGGAATGGCTGAGAGCCTGTATGTGAAAAGAGATTCAAGTATAGGCCTGAGGTGACAAGGAAACGGGAAAGGAGAAAAAAAGCCAACGTTAACAGAGAAAAGGAAGGGCACAGCCAAAAGAAACAAACTGAACCCATACCAGTGCTTTGAGTATGGTGGCCATAAGTTAGGTACGCGATTAAGCTGCACAGCATTTTGCAATGGAGTGAAATATTTTCCTAGTGTTTTTACAGACAAAGCCAGTATTAAAATAAATTTCCAAAACTGCTGGTTTATCTTTTAAGCCAGGAATACAGACTTCATTGAAAAGCCTTTCAAAGCCATTCCCATTTATGGGCCCCAATTAGAGAACAATGAAAAAGAACACAACCCCCCTAAAGATTAGCGTTTAACAAACAGGCTTAACAGTGGTTTTAAGTAGCAAGATATTTTAGGGCCAGTTATTAGCAGCCCTGACACAGTGGGAACTTAAGACTGGCCCTGCTGACTTCAGATCTACACCTACTTTTAGGCTCCCCTTTTTTAAAATAGCATTGTAGGTACAGACCCCACGTTTTGCCTGTAATCCAATTCCATAAGCATCCCAAACTCTCTGCCTCCTTGCTACCAGTCTAAAATTCCTGACACGAAATTCTATTCCTTGGCAAAATTACTGACTTCGAGTTATTACACTATATCAATGTATGCATTGCATGACTTTTAACAGGTCTTGAGTGCTTTCTGCCCTCGCCACATTCTTGGTTGTGTCCCTTCCAGGAAGAAGCCTGACCTTTGATGTTCATTCTTTACAGCCTTTCGCTACAGAAGTTTTACCTCTGCTGCACTTCCATCCAGCCATTACATCCTTTTCTTCATTCTTAAAGCTAAAGTGCCTGAACATTATAGTCTTAGACATAACACTCTTAACACTTCAGAATTACGGGGGACAGAATAAAATGGCAGTCAAACTGAAAACCTATTAATTCTTTTAGATACCAAGAAACCTGCATTCACCCAGTCTAAAGTTGCTCTCTGCATTTAGGCCTTTTTTTTTTTTAAAATTACTGTTTTTAATAAAATTAACCATCTTTAAACTTGTCCCTGTTCAGTTTCATTGGTAAACTGCAGTGCACAATTACAGCCCCATTTTTGTTTTGTTAGTCAAAGTATTCCTCTAATGCAAACAACACTATCAACTTGAGAGAGTCTGTGTCTCCTCTCTGGTGAAAGGGTTGGTTATTTATTGTATACTGAATTAATCCTTAAGCTTAGAAACTTTTGTCTTAGCTCCCTTATCATTATTTTTTGAACACTAAGTAATTATTGCCTCTTGATGTCCAGATAGTTTTGGAAATTATCAGTTTAATAACTAATGGCTAAAATCAGGACAGGTTTATGTTATGGCAAGTGAGTCATGCTGTCCCCTAAAATTCAGTATATGGACAGATTAAATAAAAGATCCAGTCTGTGGAAAAGGAATATGCAGCATCATTCTTCTGTGCCCTTTACTGTAAGGTAGTAACAAAACCAGACAGAAAATGGTAGAAACAAAGGTCAACACACTGCAAAGTTTCAGCTGTCAGCGTTTACTCCAGTTCCCCCTCTCTGAAAATCTTAAAGGAAAAGCAAATGACAACATGATCTCATTCATTGGTGCTAGTTTTATATCAGATACCCAAACCACTTAGAATATTCTATTTCTAACAAGACTTTTTAGTACAGAGATACGGTAAATATGTAGGAGCATATTATGTGCTCCAGCACGGATGGCTATCTTTAACACGGTGCAAAGCTATCTGGTGTCAATAGATACAGGGAGCTACATTTTCTCTAAGTTCTACTGAAAAGTTCATCTTCATTTACACTCTAGGTCAAGAAATTGCATTTTAAACTGGACTGCTTTCAAAGATGCAACACTACTGTAACTGTTCAACCCGTTAGTAACTAGTCTAATCTTTTACTTGCAGTAAATTTATCAATTAACTGCACAGTTACTAGAAATATCTGTTTTAAGTTTTCATTTTATATTTAGCCCAAAATATTTCCTATTACTTCACACATACTACTCCAAATAAGAAAAAGTACTTGCAAAAGATACTTATCTATCAGTTATTGTCAACATCTCTAGCTTAGAAGGAAACACCTAATCAGATGTTTGGCTATTATTGTGTAATTTAAAACACATTTCTACCAAAACCAACCCCAAAACATCAGTGCATTTACTTTAAATAATTATTAACATGTACTGAACAAATGAGTTTACTCCCCATATTCATGGTGTTAATTTAGAAAGGAGACTAAAAGTGGTTAAGAAATTTTCCCTAAGAAATGGCTAGTTTTCTTTTTCAAACTCCCGATTGCTACAACTCAGCTTTTGTGGGAAAGTTTGCTTTTTTCTAGATGACACTTGACAAGCTGGTTGCAGTCTCCTTATCCTTCAAGCATTCCATCAGAGCTGTATCATAACAGCAGTGGTAATTCAGTAGTAACTGCATTCATGTCCACTGAAAGGTAACAGTCCTACCATCAGTTCTTTAAGCCAAGGTTTTAGCGTCAGAAAAGGCTTCCCTCACTGTTTTGATCTATTAGTTAAGGTGGAGTATATAACTGTATAGCAGAATACCCTCAGTAACACGTAACCTCATGTTTTAGCACCGAAGGAGATATCCATCCTACAGAATGCGAGCTCTGAATTTGTAATCAATATGTACGAGGCATGACGAAAAGTGTTACAAGTATAAAAAGTATAATATGAACTTGAATTTCACATTTAAAAGCTTGGGGTTTAGGCAGAAAAATATGGTCTTATATGTCATTCACCACAACAGGGCTATTTTTATAAACCATAGCTGTTTTCAAATTAACATCAAATTCACTGTTTAAAACAGCCAGAATTAGCATAAAAGAGGCTGGCATACATATGTCTTCGGGGAATTTGTAAAAGCACCACTAAAAAAACCCAAAACACCTTTCTCATCTTCTAAAATTGTGATCTACTAAAGAGATCTTTTAACTTCCCCCCTATACACACATATATAAAAACATACACACAGAATTAAATACATATACACATGAATTGCTATCAGTTCCTGTTCCAAAGTGATAAGATATTCACTAGCGTTCTCCTTATTTACTCACACTCCTAGTATGAGACTAAATTAAAAGAAAAAAAAAATATCCAGTTCCAATCACTTCCTAAACAAGATTTTGAGAACATGAAGGAGACAACTGTACATTTCATAAAAGTTCTTAAGAATTGGTCACTATAAACTGGAGGTAGTTTTGAAAAATGTTAGCTTGAATTAATTTATGAAATCAGAAGTAATGTTAATCTACAAAAGATTTTAAAAAAGTAAATACGCTCCTGTTAGGAAGATTGTTTCTGTATCATTGAACACGTTCTTTTGGGGAAAAAAAAAACATAGCTTTTTGTTTCTGGTTGTTACCACTCAGCTTCAAGAGCAGGCCAAGACACATGCGCTTGGTGATCTTCCTCACTGAAAGTGTGCTGATGCTTCCTCAAGTTGTAACATGGACTGAATGCAGCTTCCCAGCCATTTCCAAGGTCTTTTTCTATTAAAACCAGTTTTTAGAGCTTCCTGTAAAGCATATTAATTCTAAAATAGTGCTTCTGAAACAGCATTGTACAGAAACTGCCCCTCAATTTACCTAAAGAGAGTTATGCTTTACTCCTGAAAACTGAGATGATAATCTGGATAAAAAAGATTAGTATGAGCTCTTCCTTTCAGTTTTATCAGTATAAAATTTCACGGGGTGGCTTTTATACTGTGTCACAGTCACATGGTCTCACATGTCCCAGAAAATACTTCTTTTGTAGATGTGTAGTGTAACAATGGCAACTGTCGAACCTTAGTAGTTTAAAATACAGAGGTTAAAAAAAGCTCAAAGAAAAATCTCTCTCAAAGATGCTGTTAAACTGACATTATTTAAAATACTAAAGCCGCTCTCTTTTCCTGCCCCATCTTAAGTAATTAATCAATTTATTCTTGCAAACAAGCATTCCACAGCAAGGAGGGGGGGGGGAATTAAAAATCTCTCAGTATTTATAAACTATTATAAATGAAATTAATTTATGTCTTGAGTAACCCTGTAGCTACTTTTAGCAAACTTCCCATTGTTAAATTGTGTGCAACAGGAAAAAAGAGAAAAGAGATTTCTCATCTGCTTTTCTTGTTTTCCCTTCACAAAAAGGTAACATTCCAATATGTATATGATGTGCCATGTTCTAATAAAGTATATTTGGCTGGGAGGTCCCAGGGTGAAGTCTGTTGCCAGCAATGGACCCACTGGGAAGAGCAGATGTCTAGAAAACTAAATCAAATCCAAAGTGAAGTTTCGAATAACATCCAAAGCTCCTGCATCAAAGCCACATATATCCAACATGCCTCTGTCATCTGGATCTGCGATCGTAAAACCGTTTGAGGTCATTCCACAAACAATCAGTTTAGCAGGAATACCCATTTTCTAGAGGAAAGAGGGGAAAAAAAAATTCAGAACGCACATATACAGTAACTTAAACATGCCAGAGGACCAAGTTTTGCTATCCTGCTTGCATAAACCGCTGTCTGAATAGCCGTACTGATAGAAAGTAGACATACCATAACCAGAACTGCAGACTCCTTGTTAATACTGTACTTAACCTGCAGAAGATATACTTAAATAAATGGAAATAATTACAGTGAGGTATATTAGCACAACTTTCCTGCAATAATAAGATTCATAATTTCAAATGCAAGGATTGCATTGGCTATTCTGCAGTTAATTTGGAGAGAAAACTTCCAATAAAGTAATCTAAAAGACAAAAATGCACTCTTTGACTCCTAAGGCAAAGATTTCCAAACGTTGGTTGAACAACTACAACAATTGTGGCCTGGACAGTTCTGCTAAATGAGCTGAATTAGCAGGTTAGTAACCTGTAAGGTAAAGCAAGCAAGTGGCTGGAGGTCTAGAGTACAGGAACTCTTTACATTCCTAAATTTGTTCGTTAAAGAAACTAATCTCAACTAAGAAAACTAAAACATGGTGGGCAAGTTAAAGATTTTTGGCATTAAGTTCAGCTGGGTGGACATGATAAGAAGATTAACGTCCATACATACATGCTTGCCAATATGTATTTTTTGTAGTTTAAAAAATAGTTCCTTTAAGACATAAAAGATTGCCCATATAAGAGTTTCTAATAGCAATATACTTGGAGAAGGTATTTTTCTTAGTTCTATTTTAAAATTACACAGCTACACAGCTTAGAGTAGCCCCTTTAAAACATCATGAGCTTTCTTCACAAGATACTATCACCCCATCTTACTGACACCTTCCCTGCAGGCTTATCTTCATTACTTCATTTAAACTTTGTGGTATCTAACTGCAGATATCAAAGTTTAATTTAATTCTGTGAGCCAAATTTAATTCTGTAAGAACAATAAAAAAACCTTATTCAATCAAGTATATATAGAATGCAGAAATCCATATATTCCCTGAATACAAAACACATTTTCATTGATATTGCAGTACACTTAGCAGGGTAGAATAATCAACTGTTTAACAATTCAGCAGTTTTAAATACACGCAATTAGTGCAGTGTGTTCACTAATTCTGCCTAACTGCACAATGTATCAGGTTTTAACAATATATAATTATTTGCTGAAAAAAGCCACAACTACTTCAGTCTCTAGAACATTTTTAGAGCTGGTATTTATTTTGTACAGTATTCACCAACTATAAACAGTTCAGAAGCATATTTACCTCTCTGTACTCTCTAAGAGCAGTTGCAGGATGAGTATTTCCAGTGAAGGTCTCGTTATCAGTAAATACAATGAAGACATCAGCAGCTGTCTGAGTTTTTTGAGCCCATATCATTGGAAGGGAACAATCAGTAGTACCCACTGGAATCTTGCAAGAAAAAAAAAAAAAATACATGCAATTAATACAGAAGTTAGTAAACCATGGAAAAATTACTTTTATGTAAGCTTCATGTTTTATCACACACAGAGGCTTCTTTGTTAAACAACAAGCCACTTACTCATTTCAGTTTTGTCCAGAGGTTTATTTGTTTGATTATTCTAATATTCTTTTCAAACTATCTCGTTGGGACCTAGCTGCCATTTTAAATTGCAATGTTTAATATCGAGCACTTGAAATAATGACACTTGCTGGACTTTAAATAAAAGAAAAAAAAAATCCAGTGTTTTACTATACAGATACAAACTAAGAGTACTAGAGTTGATTAGGAAGAAAATACAATGTAACTACGGAGACATCTAAACTCTGACAGTAGCAACAGCTATTTCCGATATTTTTTTTTTAATTTTTTTTTTTTTTTTTTTTTTTTTTTTTTTTACATACTTCATACATTTTCACTAATACTTGAGGTAACGTCATATCAGCCGTCACTGGGCAAGGGACCATTTCATGTGAAAAGGCAATGATATGGGAATCCTTCTCAGTACGTGCTACAACCTGATAAAGAGGAAGACAAAAATAATTCAGTTACATTATTCAGAATGTTTAACATCTGAATGAAGGCACTGCCCACCAAACACACAATATGACACATCCTTTTGTATTTAGGTCACCACAGCTCCTCATATGCACTAATGCTTCACTCTACACTTTAAACATTCTGTAATACTACTGGCAAATCAACTTTGCAAAAATCAGAACTAAACAACTGCTCTAATTATTGTAATTAAAGATACTTCAATATTTCTTCTCTTCCCTCTGACATACAACACTAAATATTTTTAAACACCAATGACAGTTCAACTCCTCTATAATACAAAAACACAACAAGCTTTAAAATAACAAATTGAGGGGAAAGTGACTGTGATACAAAGGCCATATTGGTAACTCAAATGCACACAACAATTACTGCAAAATTTCTTAACCCAATCTGTATCATTCCATTAATACTTCTGACAAAAATTGAAATGTATTTACAGCTAAGGTAAGTAAAAAGGCAGCCTTGACCACTTGATTTATACTGGAAACCAACTTCTTCACATTGATCCTTCTGGATTTGGTTGCCAGTAGCTTTAAACATCTGGTCTACCAGTGAGGCAGAAGGTCACATATTCTGTATCAAAGAATATTTTCTTCTGATTCCTAAGCAGCTTTAGAGCACCTCTGCATCAAAAAGCGCAGCTCAAGCTGCAAATATTTATTAAAAAAAAAAAAACAACAAAAAAAACCCCAAAAAAAGGACTTTAAGGCCTCACCATGCACATAGCTGCTGCAACTGTGCTAGCATTGAGCACACTGCCCAAAACTTTTTGTGTCATCGATGCACTGACATCAACTGCAAGTACGAAGCGTTTTCCTGTTGGTTCAACTGTCTAAAACGAAAAAAAGAAAAAGAAAATAGGTACACATAATTAATACATTAATTTCCTCTTCAGTTTTCAACCCTAGAAGTGGAGCTTTTTATTTTTTCTGAGGTAACATTAGGACAATAATGTTGCCAAAAGCTGAATATGTCATGAAGTTCCAATTCTTTGTTTAATAAAATCCCAATTCCTAAGGTTTTTGTCATAAAGTTTCAGAATTGTTATCTACCCAACAACTTTTCTTCATCATTTCATAAGCTTTCAGAAAACAACAAATTGGAGAACTGTATTACCTTGAAAGTTTTGTAAAACGAGGCATCTAAAGCTTCTAAAATGTCTTCATCAGGACGCCACCAAAGCTTCCCTCTGCTTCCATGTCCAGCTTTATAGCTTTCTATTGCAACCAAAATATGGAATGGATGTATTCTGCCCTACAAGCAGAAGAAATCAACAGCAAGTTTTTGAAAATCAGAGCTCCTTAAAAAAAAGTAACAAACTGAAACTTAAAATAAGAACTTAATACAAAAATCTCTGGTTTAGTATATTGTTACTTTAAATTTGTTAACTTTTAAGAGTCCATGCAGTCTTTAAGGAGCTGCTGTACAAACTGATAGTTGTCAGTTACTGGTAATGAACCTAATTCCCTTTCCAGAATCCTGCAATGAATTCCAAATGTTATCTTATGCCATCACCAGAACTCTGGAGAAATTTCACAGCTCTATCTGTGATTGTCCAGTGCTATTTTCTGTCACAGGCTTCAAGTAAGAGAAAGTCCCCATCTTGCTGAAGAGAAAGGAGTCAAACCAGGAAAAGAACAAACTTAAAACTAGGTTTTTATCAAATACAGTAAAACTGGAGAAAGAAACTATTTTCAGAACACAGCATTCATTTTCTTCTTACAGTAAAGAAGACAGTCCAAACATTTTCTTTTTTTTTTTTTTCTCCTTTCCCTACATAAAACCAAATCAATGGCTGCTGCAAACTAAGTATTCTAAACCACACCTTTGATTTGCTGACTTATCAACATTTTATCTTTTTCCTCAAGGGGAGTTTCAGTCATTGATCACTACCAGCAGCACACCTACGAAAATCTGAATGCCTGCCTTCCTGTCTTTCTTCCATCAAGGTATTGTGCCACCACCTTTTCTCTCCCTTCTCCAGTGCCTCTGTAACTATGTATGATTAAAGAAGAAACCAGAAAAAGGGAAGACCAGTGATATGGGGAATAGAAAAGACCTACTGCTGTTCTTCACAGTTCAACTATGGTCTTGAAGAAGTTAAGTGTTCTGATTTTAGCCTCCCCAACTCACAAAACTACTTGTCTTCTCCATCTCGCATTACATTCCTGGAAATTTTGATCTTCTTTCGGAGAAGTCTCTTTTTCCTTTTTATTTTCTTACCTCTGATGGGTAGGTAAAGCAATCTGAAAGGAGAAAGCCTCCTTGTTCCATCTTCTTTTTCCTCACACCTATGCTACTTTCTTCATTCACTTCCTAAGATCCTACACAAGCAAATTCCACTCACTTTTTAAGCTTGTATTGCTGATTCTAAATTACAAGACTCAGAAATAATGAATGAACCCAACTGGCAAAACTTGCCATAACCCTAATATAAAAAAATATCCTAGCTGTCAATATACTTAATTTGTAGAGAAGTTTTAGAAACACAGGGAAGGGGGGAGGAGCTGTCAAATAGGGAACTAATTATTGGGAAAAAAAAAAAAAAAAAAAAGGGGGGCAGGTATTCCACTGCAGTTTTCTAAAAGAACAAACTATATCTTTCCTACAAAAAACATTCCTTTTATTTTGTAAAGAAGTTGCCTGAAGAAACACCGTTTAGGAAGAGATTAAAAACCACAAAGGCTGGCACTAATTATGACAAAGGTCTTACCTTTTTTAGCAGTTTCTCATTTCTCAGTCTTTCACATACTATTGCCACTTCTGAACCTCGCGGTTCAAGCACCGAATTTGCTGTCAGCTTTCCCAAATTTCTCAACAGCAGAGCAATGGACATCTCCTTCAGCAATGCCTTCCAAACCTATGATCAAAGAAAGAGAGAAAAGAAAAAAAAAAAAGATGAGATTCCCAAGCTACAAGAACTGACATTTGTACATTACATAAGTGCATTTTAAAATAAACATACAAGTTATATGAAGATTTTCAATATTTTAGATCGGCTATTTTGGTAACTATCTTGAAAAGCAGCATAAGGGATATTTGTTATGGAAATCTAGACTCAAGACTCTGAAAAGTGTTACTCTAAAGAGAATACAAAGCTGATGTTTACCTACCTCTTTAGATTTCAGATGGTTTGTCAGGAGATGCTCTCTAACTAGACCATATTCCTCTACTAAATGAATAACTTCCAATTCATCTTTTGTGCGTTTTACTTTCTCCACAGCCTCCAGATACTTCAAGAGTTTTTCAGTCTCAGCAGAAACTGCTTTGTCTTTATAAGCCTCTTGGACATCTTTCCACCCTTTGGTAATGTATTTAGTGACTACAGCAATTCCTATTGAAAAGAAAAATATTTTCCAAGCAGGATTACCATCTTTACATTGGCATTTATCATTTTAGCAAGCAAATGACTTAGCAGGGTTCCTTCTCAGACCTGCCAACCAGCTATAGAAAAAGGTCAGCCACACACAGCTTAGAGCAGTAGTTTTAATCACTGTACTATTCCCTTAGAAGAAGCCTAACATATCTGAAACTAACAGATCTTCCCAAATAACAAGTGTTAATTCATCATTTGTAAGCAAATAGGAACAAACTGAGGGAATTGTATCACTTTATCTTCTCTTGATGTAAGGAAGAAAAAGAAGGAACAAACTCTGTTTACCTTGAAGATAAACAGGTCCATTTCTGATATGACCACTCACATTTTTAAGGTGCAGTTTACAGGATACTATCACCAAGAAATTATCAGTCTACAATGGTATTTGGGTTTCCAAAATAGCTCCACAGTAAAAGGTTTAAAACACAGTTATTTTCAGGTAAATAAAAATTTATTACCTTCACTGGCAGGTTTTAGGTGGGACAACCTCAGAAGATCTTTATGAGACCAACCACTTCTTTGTTTATATTTTGTAACTGCTAAAGCAACAGCCATGCCATTCTTCCCATTGTACCAATCTGCAACTGCTTTCCTCAGTGCACGGCCCCACATGCCACATTTCATGCCCTCCTTCAGATCTTTTTTAAACTGGATGAAAGTAAAGAGATGGGTTGGTACGCAACACACCTCAGGAACAGCTTTAAATGCCGCTTGTTTGGTTTTTGCATCAGAGCACTGTGAGCAAATTGCAAGTGCAAAAAGCAGGGGCTCCTGTTTTGCTGCTCTGCCTTCTTGACTAAAAGTCTTTATTTCTTGAACAACTTCACCACCTCTACCCTCTTCAATCAGTCTTTTTAAAGCTTCCGCATTTTCAAAGCCCAGCTTCTGCTCCTTGATGCAGTAAGTACCACCTTCTGAGCCAAAACACAAGAAACGCTGCAGTCGAGTCATATCGGTGACATGCCACACATAACCACTGTCAGAGTTCGGCACCTGCTTTTCATCCAGGAGTTGCACTTGGGTTTCCTCGTCCTCCATTGTCTACACCTCAAAGAACTCTGCTGAAAGGATAATAAAGTTTATTAAGAGCTATTGTGAAAACTTGGCAACACTACTCTTTTATCACTACTTAGCAAACTAATCTTATCTATACACCTATCTGCCTTTGTAAATTTAAGAAAAAGTGTAATAACTTTCTTAATTTTTTACTTAATTTTTACAATAATTGTACTCTAAGAGTGTAATAACACATATCAATTAGCAGAAAAGAAAGAAACAAACAAAAATCTCTGAGCTACAACGGTGACAAATTTATTTCCTTAAAACAAACTAACTACTTAAAACCCAGTAAGTGGCACACAGAAAATGTATCTGGTGTGATGCCCTTTTGCTACTAATATATTACACCACTTTCTTAGGCAGATTTTTGGATTGCAAAACTCACATCTTGCCCTACTCTATTTTGCTGAAGAAATGGTAATGCTGACCAAATGAAGACACATGACGCTAAAGAACTAAAATACTGGAAAACTGTTTAGTCAGATGACTTTGCGAGAGTTTGAATATGGTGGGTTTCAGTGAGGCTTAGACAAGATCTTTTTAACAACCAACAGTAGCTCAAGAAAAAATTGTATTTATTATTTGTATTTTTTTTATTTTATTATATTTTGTATTTATATATTTGTCCTCAAATAGTCTACTGTTTCAAGCGAGATCCAAGAAAACATGCAGACATAACAACAAATTCTGTACTGTTTCACATTTGAAGTTAAAAAGCTAAAACAGCACAAAAATTCACAATCTTTCAGGTCTTTACGATTTATACACTCTTGAGCTGCAAGAGAGTTTGGCTGTAATATTTGTAGGCAACAACACTACCCTTGCTTGGAGAACACCTAGCATGGTAAAAAAACTGTAACAATTAAACTGAAATAAATACAGATTAACTGAAATCAGCAGGGTAAGGACAAGAAAATTCATCATCAATACTATCTCCAAAGCATTAATATGACAACAATAAATTCAGTTTTCTCAATTCACACTGAACAATTAAAAAAGCAATAAATAGCACCAAGAGGTCCATTAAAAGAAAAAAACAACCAACCAATAATCCGCTCTATCAAACTGCATATAGATCTTAAAATATGCACACACTAAAATCTGAGCATGCAAAATGACACTTCAAAGAAATCCTCTTAACGACTTAAGTAGTGCAGATACCTACTTTTGACATGCTTGTTTGGATAGCCATTTTGCTTCATTTACCAGGATAAGGTAGCACAAATAAACGTCACTAATGCAGACAGATGGGGTTTTTCCACCAGTTTAGGTAACTAGCACACTGATTTACAAACCACTTCTCTTACGTTTTCTTTGACACAGAATCTTCCTTTCTCTGCAAATGACTATAAGTGTGCCCTTGTCCTCCATTCTTGCCTATCTGCAGTGATGTGCTGTCTGCATCCAGAATTAAATTATAAATAATCATCAGTGCCCCCATTATATGCTGCCAAAATCACAAAAATAGAAGCCATATGTGGGCACCTGGTTTAAAAATGCAGGTTTCAGTTAAAACTTCACTAAGAAATACCTTTCATTGTATTATTCAGAGCACCAGGGCCCAGCTATTTTTCTTAGTACTTAAATATTCTAACCATGTTTCCTGCCAAACCCATTTAAATACACATCATGGTTGAGCTGACTTCTTCACTGACATCCGAGGCATCCAAATACACTGAAAATAACAAGGGTGGTATGCGCAATGCATGGATACCATACCAGTACATTTTAATGTCTAAATGCATTTTATGTCAGTGCAGTTCAATAAGCTTCATTAAACAGTACGTAACATTTCATAATAAACCTACACAACCCAAACAAAAAAAAAATAATCCTGAAATCATCGTCAGCATCCATTAGTTCCTTTATCAGCAAAAAATGGTATGTGGAAAGATACTGAAAAACACCATTATCTTGAAACAAAAATAAGGATGGGAAGCATAAAGGATCATGCATGAGTAATGAGATCTCCATATATATGAAATCCCGAGAGTAATTTCTTGTTTCGTCTTTCATACCCCTGCTATAATAAATATTACTACATTAAAATAAGACTAATTAGAACAACTCTTTTTCAGTATGGATTATCAAGACTTAAACTGAACTGGAAGGATCATGCCTTCAGTTAAAGCATTTCCTATCTCACTTTGCTGATTATATTAAGAAATACCAACACTACTTTGAATATTAGATTTTTTTCTGACATTTTTCCACTTGCACAGGTTCCATCTGATATTCCATTTTAATTTTCACTTGGAGATTCTCACTCGTCTTCACATGCTTAGTTTTATAGTCACTAATACAAATTACCTACCACTCTTACCACCACCCTGAGTGGGAACAAAACTTAAATGAAATAATTATAACATTCCTAAAATTACAAATAACATTTATCTAGTTTGAAATCTAGATTTATCAGTATTTCCATCAAAGGGATCATTCTGAAAGGCAAACAGTTCAGTACTTCGTTGGTACACGTGAATATGCAGTGTAATGTCAACTGTGTCATATTAAAGAAGCTTAGAGCTAACCATCAGAGAAAAAAATTCTCCTACTGCACTTCTCTATCAAACCATATAACAAACCTAACTTACACATGTTAATAATGGATAATTTTTACATTTAGTGTTGTATGGACTCATTGCACTGAAAAGAGGTATGTGCTAGCACCCACAGGCTTCTGACAAAACACCAGTGTTAAAAGACAGGAGCACCCATAGCCTTCTGACACAAACATGTTATTTTAAAAGATAGTTGTTGTAAATGTACACTTCTAGTTATTCTAAAGCTTAGCTCTTTAATTTGCCTTCTTAGGAATTATGATAAACTACAAAAACAGGTGCTGTTCCGATTTCCACCTTTTGCAAAGCTTCATCTTCACTCAGACCTCAAAGTCTTCTTTCTCAGATAAGAACACAGTACTTCACCATGGCAGTCCTTACCCCATTAAAAATGCCTACGACAAGTCTTCTGAAACCTTTATTATTGTTACTACTGCCTTCTGATAAGCATTCTAGGATGTAAACCAGACTTATCTCAAATGGCTTATTGCTGCCTCAGAGATTTAAAGAGAGCTTCAAACCAACTCTATGAACTGTAAATTCTTTAAAATACATTTATACTTTAAAAATTACCCTTGAGAACTGCAACAGCTGATGCAAACCAGTAATTTCGCTACCAAACAGCAACACTAGAAGTATCAAACTTAAACTTCACTAAGACCTACTGGAAAAGCACTTATTCAGTGTTGAACTATTTAAATCACATTGGCCATTTCTAACTCCTGTTTTGTATTTTAACCTCACAAGTTCCCAAAGCTATTCCCTCCCTCTAACCAGTCCCTATTCTCTGCCCAGACCTCAAGCTTAATTTCTGCTTTAACACCTGTATAACATGGACAGCTTTCACCCTTGCAAATGGGTAAATGCAAATACACACTTAACATATGCTTTACCATAACCCTACTCTTCATCTGCTGAGCTGCAGCAGTGAACTTGAATTTCAAACACTCATGGAGGATTCATCAATTATGTTCTGGCTCCATAAGCATTTCCAATCTCTCAGCTACTTGAATGCAAACACAATGTGAAAAAGCTTTAAAGTCACAGACTAGATACTCTATAATGAAAATTGCTGAACTAAAATTCACAGTTGCTCAACCATTATTAATGAGAGAACACTAAGCCAATTTGGGTTTATATTCCAAACAGCATACAAATTAATCTAAAAGTAAAATTTGGCTTTGACTGGTCTGAAACAGCCTACACAACAATTTCATCTTGATTGGTAAGTCAGTATCTTTATGTTGCTGTACCATAACATGATAGTTTTCTAACTTAACCTCTGTTATTTCCTATGACTTTTACAATCCAGACCTACTTTTCTTAAGAAAAGTCTTAGAAGTTTCGGTTACATATTAAAAAACATACAAAATGCACAAAGCTTTAACAGAACTACAGGTTCTAGCTTAAGTCCTTAAATTTAACTGCTACGTTACCCATGACAAATCAAGCTTTGTAGTGAAAACACATGGAATTAAACTCTAAGTTTAGATATTTTATGAAAAAAAGTGCATTGACATTGTAAGGACAGCACTTCGAGTTGCCTTCAAATACTTCATCATAGACGCTTTGCTCTGCGAGAAACTGCATTCTCCCACTCAGCTCTCAAAATTTTGTACAAGCATCAGACCAACGACTGCGAAGAACGTCTTGTAGGCCACCGAGCAGAGACTGCGACCATCGTGCCCAGCTGCAGCAGAACAGCCCCGCAGCACAGCAGGGCCCTGACAGCAACCCCGGCCCCGCACTCCCGCACACGGGGTCTGCAGGCGCGCAGGGATGCCGGGGCACCTTCCAGGCCCCGAGCGGCACGGTGGCAGCACCGAACACACCGGCCTGCACACGCCTGCCCGAGAAACGCTACCACAGTGTGCTGAGAAGTCTGTCTGCTTAAAAACCGAACTGCCCGGAGGGCCAGGGGCGCTGAGCGGGCGGAACCGAGCGGGGCGGGGCGCAGCCGAGGGGGCCCCGACCACCGCGCGCCCGTCCGCAGCGCCCGCCAGGCCGCGCCGCCCCGCCCCCCCCGGCGCCCCTTAATCCCCCCGGCGCCCAGTGGCCATTTACAGCGCCAGCCCCCGCCACCGCACCGGGCCCGCCCGCGGCCCCCGGCCGGCGGAGGGCGGCAGCCCGCACCCGCGGCGGGGCCAGGCCGGCCCCCCCGCCCACAGCGCTGCCCGGGCGGCGCGACTTGCCTGCGAGGCGCGGGCCGGGGCGGGCCGCGGGGCAGGGCCTGCGCGGCAGGGCCTGCGCGGCCTCCGGCACCGAGCGGCGGCGCGGCCGCAGGGAGCGGCGGGGCCGCCCGGCGATGGCGGGGGGAGGGCAGGCGGGGCGGCGGCGGAGCCGGCTCCAGGCGCGGCGAGCAAGCAGGGCGGCTCCGGCTCCAGCCGCCAGCGGCTCCGCGTCTCCCCCAGCCCCGCCCCGCCGGCGCCCTGACAGCATCGCCGGGACCCGGATGGGGCCGCGCCCACTGCCCTCCGCGCCCGCACGCCGGTGCCCGGATGAAGCCGCGCCGCCGACCCGGCACCGCTGCCTGCCGCGCCGCGGGGAGGGGTGCGGGCAGGAGGGCCTTCCCGCCGCCGCCTTTCGGGAGCGGGGCCGCAAGGCGGAGGTGCGGCCCCTCCGCGGCCGGGGCGGTGCTGCCGGCGGCTGCCCCGGATCCAGTCCCCGCCGCCGCTTCCTGCTCCCGCCCCGCCTCACCATAGAGATGACAGGCGCGGCGTGGGCCGCGGGGCCTGCCGGGAAGGGAGCGGCGTGCTTCGGCCTCGCAGCGTAACCGGCCGGCGGCGGCGCCGAGCCTGAGGGAGCGCGCGGGCCGCCGCCATGTCGGGAGGCAGCAGCGCTGGCGAGTGGTGCCTCATGGAGAGCGACCCGGGTGTCTTCACGGAGCTTATCAAGGGCTTCGGTGAGGGAGGAGCGAGTGGGGCCGGGCGGGCGGGACTCCGGGGCCGCGGCTCCGCCGGTGGTTGCGGCCGTCCCCGCGCGGGTGCCGGCCCGGCCCGCTGCCCGGCTCCCCGCTGGGCTGGGCTGGGCTGAACGCGGCCGGGTGGGGAAGGGGCCGCGGCGGCGGTGGGGAGGCTGGGGCCGGGGACCGGCGCCCCGCCAGCTCCCACAGCAGCGCCCTGCCCGCGCTCCCGCACCCCAGCGGCAGCTGGGCGGGAGCCAGCGCCGTCCCTTGTGACCTCTGCGCCGCTGCTCCGGCTGCGCCCGCCGCTCCCCGCTGGCCGCGCCGCCCCGCCTGAGGGGAGCGGGGAGTGCCGGGCGGCGCGGTCGGGTCCCTCCCGCCGCTCGGGGCGGGCGTGCGGCGCTGCCGGCCCTCGGTGAGCACGTGGGGGGGGCGGCGTGCGCAGGGGGCTGAGCGCGGTGCGCCGTGTGGCCGCTGGCGCGGCGGCCGAGACCGAGCTGAGCCGTGGGGCTGGGCGGGGGGCTGGGCGGCCTGCGGGGGCGCTGCTCGGGCTGTTAGACTGTAAGCGTTGTGTTGAACGGCGTTTCATGTCTTTGGCGTTAGTGTGGTTATGCGGTTATCACGACAGATAAGTCTCCACAGGATTTTGGCCAAAGCAGCAGAACGATTTTATTCTAGGTTACATTGATCTGTCATTTCTGTGACGCCTTTTTCTCCCAAGTGAAGTCCAGGCACGCTTCCCCTTTTGCGTTTTGATTTAGCTTGTAGATCCATCTTCCACACACTAAGCGTTTGAACTTTTCAGTCTCTGTATTACACAAATGTCTTGCTTGAGTGTGTAGTTTACAGTGTTTTCAGTTTATTACCATGGGTCTCTTGCTGAAGACAGATATTTGAAGTCCAGCTTTAGACCAGCTGGTGTCTTTAAAATGGTATTACTTTCAGTGGAGCAAAGGATGTGAGGTGACCAAAGGCACGTTGATCTCCTTTGCTTCCTTTAAATGCAGCTGTGTTACAAAGACAACATCACCACGCACAGGATAAATACTTTCTCTTGAACTGCATGGTTTGGGGTTTTAATGAAAATGCATTAAAGCCTGTGAATAGACACTTCTGTAACCTGGGTGTGCAAGTTGTAAATGTTCCCATCGTTCTTTCATTTGTCTGTCTTTATGGCTGCATCCCTTTTAAATGGGCTAGATGAAGAAACCTCTATTTTTCCTTGTTACAGGTTGTAGAGGAGCACAAGTTGAAGAAATATGGAGTTTGGAACCAGAGAACTTTGAAAAATTGAAGTAAGGCGCATCTCTCATCTGCATGGTTTTTATTCACGTTTCTCTGAAGTCACTGAAATAATGTGTACTAAACTCAGGTGGTTTTTTGGTGGCATTTAGTTTGGGTTTTGTTTTTCTTCAGTTTCCGCAGAAGCTCACTAGGACTTTGATGTAATTGAGTACCTAGCAATTAAAGTTACTTTTTATTAATGCCTTGGTACTTAAGCTAGCTTTTCTTGTTTTGAAAAGAGATGCTAGTAGCAGCTAATGTGAAAATAGATTTCTAATGATTTGGTCATTGGCTTGTATTACATTCTTTGCCGTATTCTTTGAGAAACCTCTGTTCCTTGCTTTATCTTTCTCCCTCACATTACATGATACTGCATCTGTTGCGTTAAATTAATTTACTGTACTATGTACTTTTGTAACTAGTTTTTCCTGCAGAACCACTTCCATATGTAGGTGAAGGCAAATAGTCTTGTTATAACTGACAGTGATATATGGAACAGTTCTGCCCTCATTAGGCAATATTAATTATCTTACCATTTTTGTCCATGATGCATTAAGTGTTATCTGTATTCACATAACAGATTTTCAGAGAGAAATGTTGTCTAACCCAGAACATACTCTATTCCTGTGTGGATATCCTACACTTGTGTAATTACATTTTCTGAAAGATTAGCAATCATTACAGAAGGCATAGTTTTAGAGTTTATGTCTGACTGAAGATATTTGACAATGACACCTGAATGGCGGAAATGTTACTTGAGAAGTGGTTTATTTGCTGCCTGCACTGTGTATTTCATATGATACTTCATCAGAACATTACCTGTTGCTTTCATAAAGTAACAGCTTTGCTTGCTTGTACTGTCAGATGTATATCTTCCTAGTTTTGAGTGATAGCCAGCTTCCATCCTTCCCATGCACATGTACAAGTACAATATTTTGACGTAAATACTAAGAGTTAAAGGATATAATAGCCTGTAGCATTTTTCAAATTCCCTCATTGGACCCACTGCTTAAAAAGACATCTTGGACTTCTGGTCAGAGTTTAGGAAAAGTTTCTTACGCGGTTCGGTGGTATGTTTACCTTTTGTAGATAAACTGTTGTGGCATCTTTGTGGCAGTGACCTTAAATTCAAGTTGATTGATGAGTAAGTTTTTGCTTTTATGTAGCCACGGATTTTGTAAGAACTGTTTCCTTTACTAATAATTTTTTGTTTTGTGGAAATACTAAATACAGTGTAATGTGCAGTAAAAGCTGTTTAATATGCAAGACAGGCAGTCTGAAAAGCAAAACACAATTTTAGTAGAAAACTGGTTTTCTCTTACTTCTCAGAGAGATAACTCAAAGCATTAAGTTTCACAAAAGCTTCGCTTAGTATATTTAATTTATGCCTAAAAGGATTACCAAAACTTTAGTTCCAGCCGTTGTATATGATTGACACATGTTTTGATAGCTGCTTATCACTAGCAAATTCAAATGAATGTTGTATGACAGTAATAGTTAAAGTAACCAAAAAAGGGGTCCTGACTTATAAAAGTTACTACGTGTCAGTTTAGACTGGGATTATTTAACATATGCAGAAAGAACCCTGAAGTATGTTCTGCCTAATTAAGAGACCACATTTGAAAATTTCAGTGCAAATTCCCTGTGTTTACAAAGAAATTACTGTACCAGCATACAGTTAAATTGTAGCAGGGATTTCTGGCTTTGATACTTTTCCTAAGTACATGTGACTTTTTTTTTTTTTTTTTTCTCCTATCAATTTTATTTTTTAGGCCAGTGCACGGATTAATTTTCCTCTTCAAGTGGCAGCCTGGAGAGGAACCAGCAGGTTCTGTTGTTCAGGATTCTAGACTGGATACAATATTTTTTGCTAAACAGGTATGGCAAGTTCAGTATCTTTCCTTAGATATGTCATGAAGCGTAGCTTTCAGTACTGAAAAATAAATGATCTCTTTGTTCATATGTACACAAAAATTAAGATTTTTACAAGGTGAAAAAAACTTAACAGATTCCGTGAGAGAGGGAACTGTGTATTAAAAGATGATTAACAAAGTAAATCAGATTGATTTCTCAAGTCAGACAAAAATAACATCAGTTATGGAAGAGTAAAGCTCTTACTTACTTGTCAGCCATCTCCTATAAGAGTAACTAACTCTTCTGTGCAATAAAGAATTACTTCTCAGCAGAAAGCAAATGTGTTTGGTTTTGGTTTGTTTGTTTGTTTGTTTTTTTGAAACCACTTTCAACAAATTCTAAGAAGAAATGTTCATTTTGGTCCACTCTTTATTTCTTGTGTTTCTCAAATGCTCTGCAGCCAGGACAGTGTAACTCTGGAATACTTTAAGAGTTTGCAGACCATTTTGTCATGGGAGTTTTAAGTATTTAAATCAGAAGGGTGAGTTTAAATTAGAAATTACAGGAAAAATTGTTATTGTTAATGCAATCTGTGCGTTTTATTAGATACCAAGTAGTACTAAAATTTTGTTTTAGCTTTGACAGGCTGCTGTATGTTTGTTTGCAAGCAAGAAAAACAAGAGAAAGTAATCAGAGTGAAAGTAGGAGTACTTAATAGATGTTTTTAGCTCTTTTTCAAGACCTGCTTCGCAAACGATGATAAATGTAACAGTACAACCTGTGTTAAGTCTACATGTATTAATTTGCCCTTCGATATGAATGCTTTCTAATTATTAGGTTTTCTGTGAAAACTGACACATTAGACTGGTTGGTTTGAGGATTTTTTGTTGGTTTTTTTCTTTTTTTCTTTTTCTCTGCCCCACCCTCCACCCCCAATGCTGAAGTGTTTTGTATGTAAATTTAGGGCTATAAAGTAGTCTTGACACACTTCCAGCTAAAAGTTTAGGAATACGCAAAACAATGGAAACATTAGGTGCCTCTGTCGCTCTCCTGGCTACTCTGTACACGCGCTTCTGTTGCGCAGGTAATAATCTTGAATTTGTTCCTTTTATAATCACCTTACTGTTTCATGCTATTGTAGATGACTTTATTCCTTTTTTTGGGGGTACTGTTTTCTTCATTCTTTACCTACTGCAACTTTGAGTCCTCCGAGCAGTGTCCCCCATTCTTGCAATACAGTGATCAGCAGTATTTTGCCAAATGGCTTTATAGCTTAATAGATCTGACAGATGCTGGTTTAGGTTGTGATTTCTACCTAATCAAACATACTGTTACTGAACATTAGGCTGTGGCTACAAAATAGCCTTGATGCAAAGAACCTCAGGGAAAAGCCTTGATAAAACTCTCAAAGGGTAGTTCTGTGGCAAGAGGAAATTGCTCTGATGTGAATGTAGACAGTTTTTTTAAAGACGAAGGCAGATGTACCCTCAGTCAAGGGATTTCATCTATCTTGTTTCCTGTGAGTAGATGAAGTTCTTCCATAACTGCTGTTCTTATGTATGCTGAAAAGTTTCCAAACATTTGTCTGCTTGCGTCACTACTTCTGCCTTTTTTTTTCCCCCCTCCCCACTTGTTTTTTGAAGCATGACACTGTGTTTAAAAACAAGAAGCTAAGAGGAGCTGCTCTGAGTTTTAAGTTGGGTTTGCAGAATGTACGTCGGAAAATTTGGATAATATTAGACTTGCTGACAAAAACAGAAAATTAAAGGCTAACAATAAAAAGTTGTCTTTATTTTGTAGCTTGCTTTGAAATATTCATGTATTACTGTTTTCTTAAGTTTGAAACTTATGTGGAGATGTAGGAACTTTCTAATCTTCCTCCTCCTTCATCTGCTGCTTTTAAGGAAGATGTCTATGACTGACTCTCAAGAATTCATTAATTTTAGCATGGAAAGCAATTTCTAGAAGTGTTCGCTATTTTAAAATAGCAGTACTTAGTTATGCCACTTGATGGCATGAAATATACGTTTCAAATATATGTTTGCGATGAGTTTAAAAGTAGAATAACTTTTCCGTGGTTTAGTGTTGTCTGTTAGTCAAGTGAAGTCAGTGGCTTAGCAAAACCAAAATACTTCTTGTAGACATATATATGCTTGTGTTTCATGTCAGTTCAGTTTTGCTTGGACTGAGGTATTGTGACAGAACTAGTGAAAATAGTCACAAAGAAATTAAAATTAAAAATTAACATAAATGAAAGAAACTGGTTTTGATATTTTGGGAGGATTTGTAATACCAGTTTAGCTCTGGTGACTTTCTTACTGGAGGAAGTTAGCCTGAGTTAAGAGATCCAACTTGACTGGCCTTGATTTCAGGACTTACAGTGTTTTCTCAAGCAAATGGCTGATCTGGTCACTTGATGAGAGCAGGATGTCTTGGTCCTCCCAACCTGTCTCCTTTTGACTTCATGGTTCTGTTCCACTTTTGCAATGGCTCAGCTGCTCATTGAATTTCCGTAAGCCAGTGCAGCTCATCAACCAGCAGTTTTCTGTAGATGCTCTGTCTATATTTTCTGGGCTGGTCTCTTGCCATGTTACGACGTGTATTTGTTCAGTTGAGTCTGTACAGGCCAAAACCAGTAAAAGGTAAGTGAGAGAGAAAAGGAATTTCTTTATAGCAATGCTGAGGTTATTGCATTTCTTGAAACCGCAGTCTATGAATCCTTCTGGGTCACTCAGGAGCACAAGGGAAGTCAAGCATTAATGTTAAGTATTTCTGTTGTAAAATAGCAAGTCCTCCCAGTTATCATACAAGTGGTCTTGCGTACCTTTTTTATTTTCTGTATGCATGTTTTAAGTCCAATTTTATGGTGGCTTTGAGGATGGGATTTCGTTATCTTTCAATACTTTTTTTCAGCTGTCAAGACTTTTTTTCTTAATTACAAAAGTAATGAGTAAAATGATCATATGTCGCTTTGTAGGCTGAAACCCCAGAACAAATTATTTGTTTTCTGGGTTAGCAAAATTTTTATGACATTTAAGATAATTGGTGTATTGATCTGTATCTTCAAAACTGACATGACACTGGAGCCCTAAGAACCTCAAGAACTCTGCCTCTTTCCTTTCCCATGCATTTTCTTCTTTTAAATTTTACCACCTAGAGAGGTCTGGTACAATCTGTTTTACTGCAGAGAAGTTTCAAAGTGTCTTTCTGAATCCTGTATGAGGGAGACTAAGTAACTGTTAATATGTAACAATTTAGAACGGGGAATAAATTATGCTATTACAGGATGGCTCTATTTCTGTTTAATTTTAATTAAATATTCCATATTAAACTGTTTCATTTTTGCGGGAGGGAGGGGCACAACTTTAGTTAGATGTAAAAGGCTACAGATCTCAAACTGTCTAGCAAAACACTTAAAGTTGCATTAGGAAACACAGTTTGGGTAAGAAACTTGGGTGTGCTCACATTTTACTGGTACCCACTTTCATAGCGATGTTGTAGTTGAATTCCAAATGGCAAGTAGATCTTAGTCATAGTTAAATCACGAGTATGTTGGGGGGGTTGAATTCTAACGTCCGTCTGATATGCATGCATATTAAAGGATTTTTTTTTTAAATGGTCACTTTTATGTGCACTCATGTTAAATTTGGCCTCCCTGTTATGCCTAGGTATGATTTGGTCCTCTATTTGAGGCCACAGAACTCTGGATGATCTTACATACCCTTTGAGCTAGGATACCTAGGCACAATGAGGTGAGTTAAGGATACAATTTCAGCCTTAACTCTGAATTTCCTGATTTCTGTGTTGCTTAAGTAGGCCCTTACTGTTATTTTTTACACACAGTGGCTACACGACTGTACCACTCAACATATTCAGCTATCTTCAGCACTGTTTTGAATAGCTGTAGCCTGTGCTGATCACTGCAGAAGTGGAAGTGTCTCTTGACAAAAAAGACCAAAAAAAAAATGCCATTGTTGCACACTTAATTAATTTTTTTTTATTTTAATAACCTCTTCAGGTTTTATTACTGAAGTATTGGTATCAGACCTTTGTTTTGTGTCATGTATTTATTTTATGCTGCATTATGATGATAGAACTTTACAGTTGTGATAATAATGTTAACTTTATTAAAACTGGGAATAAAATCTATATACCTTCAGAAGGAGTATCTTTTAAATGATACTGTTAATAACAAAACGTTGGTCTTTAGTTATCTTTGTGCCACAAATAGAAGCATGTTATATGTTTTTGGGGTTTTTTTAACACTTGTAATACTCAGTTGATTTCAAACTCACAATTTTTGCCATTTTCAGGTTCAGTAATATTAAGGTAGTCCAGATATCTGTGTTAAAGCTAAACTTGGGATAACAGATACCTTACAAGAAGATGAACTTGCAACACATCTAATCCAAGTCAGAAAGACATTTTCAGTAATTTAATATAACTGTAGGAAGATTTTTGTCTTTATTCCAAAGGAATAAAACTAAATAACACTAGATAGGGATTTTTAACAGGCATGTTTTGGAACTTTATCCTAATGCTGAATTTTTCACATTGAGTTTTGTAGAGTTTGTTACTATTTTGTAACATTGGGATACTTAGTAAGCGAACCCCAGAGATTTGCTGGTTGTGCTACAATTGCAGCACAGGGTTGTCCACAGCTCTTTGAAAAACAAAATACGTAATCCATCGGCTAGAGGATGTAAGCCAAGAACATAAAGTGCTTCAGCCTGAAGTTGATCCAGAAACTTGAGCTGGGGACATCTTTAGGGAAAGATGCATGTTTAGGAAGTTACACATCTTAATTGAAGAGTGTGCCAGAGTAGCCTATCCAGGTGGTTCCTTAGTTTGTTTTAAGCTAGGCTTTACTTGGTGAGATGGCAATCTCCTCTGATAAATATCTATATATATATTATTATTTTCTTTCAAATATTATGAAATACACCTTGTAGTTTTTCCAGCAAAGTCTTTCAAATATCTGCTTTAAGTTGGAGACCTGAACATTTACCAATCAAGTATCTCACCAGGATTTCCTGGACAGAAGTACACAGGCAAATGTTGGGACTTCTGGCCAAATACAAACAAATCCTCTTAAGTTTCCTCAGGTCAAAACACAAATCTTTCTGAGACAACCTGCATATATTCTCATGCTGTTTAAATGCAGAAAATGTTTTCTGCCAGCGCTGAGACACCTTAAGGGGTACATTGAAAATCAAGGTAGAAGGGTATCTTGACCAATTTCTCTCCCAAGGGACTCACTAGCTTATGTGTATAGCAGTGCTGGACTGGCTGCATGCATTGGTAGGGTGCTGTGCCTGTGTGATAAATAAGCCTTGCACTTGTCTACATGTGGTACTGCCATCACCTCCTCCTCACTCTGTGCTCTTCAGTCTGCCCAGGAACTACCACTGCCTAGGTACCTCCTTCCATCTTCGTAGTTCTCTCATGTCATCTAGATCCAGGAACACACTGTCTTTTTATGCGTATCACCAGCACTTGTTTCTATTCTGCTGCTACAGGACTATTCTTGCTGCATTTTCCTTACCTCCTGCCTCTCGCTTTCTGAAGAGTATTTGTAGTTCTGCAGTGTATTTCCATTTCAACAGCTGGGGGCTGCTGGTCTGAGAGCTGCATTTGTTGCATATTGTTTTCTAGCAGTAAAACAAGAATGTTTAGCTTGGTCCTTACATACTTCTCTCGTACTGTAGTTGGAATACAAAAATATTTTTATGCTGAAAAGCAAGTATTTGACGAGACCATGTTCCCTGCTGAGTTCAATTTTTCCTCTTTCTATTTTTGCTGTTGTTTAAAGCTTCTGTATCCACTTAGTCCAGCACAGTTTCTGTGTTGAGCTTGCCTCTAGACACAAAATATCTCTTTAATTTCCCTACCCTTTTTTGAAGTCATTATTGGATTAGTGGTCTGTCAGAGCAACTGATTGTTCCATCTTGATTTTTCGGTAGAAATAGTTAACCACTTAGTGCTGTCTCTCCCTGTAATGTCCTGTATTAGTTATAATTTAACAAGTGCAGTTTGTTGTAGTGACCCTTCCTTCATCCTAACAGCATTGCTCTAATAGTTCTTTGACACAGGTCTCTCTATGTTCTTTCTCTGTCACCTTAACTGCCATGTTTGTAACCACTGCTTCGGGTTAGCCCACTTTAATCCACTTAGGATCTTCCTGCTTTCATCCTAGTACTACTTTTACAACTGTCTCTAATACCATACTCAAGTCCTTTCTCGGGGAATCTTTACTACTTGGTTCATTTTCCTATGTTACAGTATTAATTTTCTCAAATTATGTCATTCTCGTAGTTTGCAGTTTTTAATTTTTCTGCTGCTGTTCATTATTTCACTGCCCTTTATGGGTTTTCCTTCTATGCCCTTTATTTTCTGTTAGTGTGAACTCTAGCCTTTAGCTTGTATACCTGCAGTTTTAGTTTGTTTCAGTTGCTGTAATCTATTCTACGTCTGTAGCCAACTCCCTCAATTATCATTTAAGTCAACTAGACCGTATTTTTCTTAAATTAAGAAGTGCTTTATTATTTATTTATCATCAGCACTATACAGACATATTCTGAACTGAGAACACTGAAGTATAGAAAATGTGTATATGTATGTGGCATAGTATTAACATAGTATGTTTTTCTTTGTTAGGGGCTAGCTTTGATTGTAAAACAAGTTGGGGTTTTTTTTATTTTCTCTTGTTGGAAGTGGGTTTGCATTCACAGCCCTGAACTAATTTTCATTTTTTTTTTAATACAGAACCAAATCCTCTCTCCCAGTCCTAAGGTTTAAGTAGCATTTTCTGTGCAAAATAGTCTCATAGACTACAGCTAGGTTATTTTTTCTAGCCTATAGCTCACTGAGAAAAAACTGCTAATATTTTCTTGTATTATGGCCTTATACCATTTGATTACTGTGCTTTTAATTAAAGCTCAGACTATATTTAGTAATCGTTGTAGTCTCTCTAAGTACTGTATTTTAGTTTGTGTATTACCAAGCAACATCAAAGGCATGGCTGTAATATGAAGGAGTGAGTTTGTGTTTTCTAAAAATGGAATATTTAATGCTTTAAAAGCCTTAAGGAACAGTGTCACAAAAACTAGTAATTTACATGTTAGTTTGAAAAGGATAGGTATATTGTAAATTAAACGAGTGAAAAATCTAAAATTTCATATGGCTTATTTTTAAGCAAACCAGCTTTTAGAAAATCTTTGCATCTTGGAACACCTTGAAATTTTATTAGTTTATGCCTAGGATATTTAAAATTTTTTGTCCAACAACTTTTTTATTAAAAAATTCTAGTTTCCATATTGTGCTTTATTGCCCCAAATAAATATTTCTTTTTTTACTCATACTCCTGGTAGGAATTCTGAGTATTTGAAGGATATTCTTTTTGGGAGAGTTGGCTGTAAAAATGTAGTTTGGGCAGCTTGATTTGAATAGTACTTTATTTGGTTTTCTACTGAGCTCAGAGGGTTCCTGTATTTCTTCTGTGCCCTTTATTAATCACTTTAGGAAGGTGGTGAGGCAGAATGAGTTTCTAAGTATAGGTGTGAAATACCAGTTTTATCAATGAATTGTAGATAACAGCCATCCAGCATTCATTTTAATACTGTCCTACAGCAAAGGGTTGTCTGTGGCTACTCAGATGAGATTTGCTGTCTAGTTTAGAGTGAGGCTGTAGTGTGAATCAGCATAGAAGTGTGTATTTGTAATGAAAAATGTCCAGCTTAAAGTAATTTTTTTATCACCAGTACTGAACAAAATCTCAACGCTTTTTGATTTTTTTTCTTTTTTCCCCCCTAGGTAATCAATAATGCTTGTGCTACTCAAGCCATAGTAAGTGTGCTATTAAATTGTGCTCATCAAGATATCCATCTAGGAGAGACTTTGTCAGAATTTAAAGAATTTTCACAAAGTTTTGATGCTGCGGTGAGTGCGTACGATTTCCTACACTTAAAGTATTACAGCGTTATATCTACGTTGGCTTACAACTTAATTTTGTAACTTAATTTCAGATGAAAGGTTTGGCACTAAGCAACTCGGAAGTGATTCGGCAAGTTCACAACAGTTTTGCCAGGTAACACATGTTTTAAACCTAGGCAAAATTTGAGTGAATTGGTTTTCATCTCAGATTTTTTAAAATTTTCTTTGCAGACAACAGATGTTTGAATTTGATGCAAAGTCTTCGGCAAAAGAAGAAGATGCATTTCACTTTGTAAGCTATGTTCCTGTTAATGGACGGCTATATGAACTAGATGGCTTAAGGGAAGGACCAATTGACTTGGGTAATATTTGATATTTCTTCTGAACATCCTTCATTTTAACAATAGTGCTAATTGCAACAAATTGGTTGTATGTTATAGGATCAAGCCAAGTTATTTATTGAATTAAAGCATATATTTAAAGTTTTTTTAACGTGCTCTTCAGACTCATACTTCTTTTCAGTCATTTATATTGCTTTATTTTTGTTGGTCTGAAAATGCAGTTTTCTTCCTGCTTCCTCCACTTTTATGATTATCTCTCCTTTCATTCAGTAATCAAATGAACAATCAAATGCAATCCTGTGGGCTTCCAATACCTTGTTAGTTTTGTTGCAAGAGAGAAGTTTATATAACCTGCTTCTTTTGGATGTTTGCTCTCCTTACTTGGGGAAATAAATCGTCATTCTGAGCTGTCTCTAACAAAACCTGGTAAAACTATGTAATCTTTCTGGCTTTCCTTACCAATAGCGTGCAATTACTTTTGCTAATATTTTTCCCCATGTGTTCCTTTGTGTGGTATTGTCACCCAAGGCAATTCCCATGTTGTTTTCAAAGGTTTGGGGTTTTTTTTCCCCAGGTTGAGTATAAATTATCCATTTATTTTATCATTTGTTTCTTCGGTGGAAGCATGTATACAGCTGACTCCATGCATTTTTTTTTTTATACATTATGTGGCCGATGTTTACATGCTGCCCTCTTTCTTCTTAGATACTTTCCCAATGTTTAAAAAAAAAATAACTACTTTTAGCAGTTTTATTCTCCGTAAGACTTGTTCCTGTTTTGTGTCTTGTAATCTTTCTTACCTTGCCGCATGTGTGCCATCTTATATCTTGAAAAGCTCTACAGTGCCTATCATGTGTCTACACTTTCTTTTGAGTCTGACAAAATCTCTGTGTTCCACACTGCATTTCCAGAGGGTTTTTGCAGTTTTCTTGGCAGTTATTTTTAGGCTGAGTAATGGCTTGCTGCTAAATCTGATCTTTAGTCTGGGTAGAAAGACTGTACAGTTTGCAGACCTACTGGTAACATAGCATCTGTGGTCACAAGATCATGAGTTTCTTCTTTTCCTTTGAGGTGTTGAAGTTGTTAAAGGCACTATCAACTAATCACATTTGCTTATTCTCTTACTTGCCTTAAGTCACCTGTCATATATCCTTTTATGGTTTTTTTCTGTCTGACTTTAACATTGTGTTGCACCCACATAGTGTTAACTCTTCTTTTTGTCCAAATGAAACAGCTGTAACTATCCATACTTTTTTCTTTTGCTGTCTACTTTTATGTTTTCATCCCAACTGATTTTTTGTTTCATAAAAATCTTGTATAACCTACTTTCCCCCTGTTCCCATTGTCTCTTAACAACAAAATAAATATTAGATACTTACCCCCCTGAAATTTAGGTTTGCTCCATTGCTTCAGCCGGTACATTATCTAAATATTGATATTAAAAAATGTTTCTTCTTCCTTCTAAAAAAACCCCACCTAAATAATTTGAGACTGCATTTGCCAAGGAAAACCTTGTTACATACTCGGAACTATCTGCACAAACCTGAATTACATAAGTCTTGAATTTGCAATTAATTTTTTCAAAGAAGATTAATCTTTTTTTTCTTTGTATTTTTTCTAGGTGCATGCAATCAAGATGACTGGATAAGTGCTGTACGGCCTGTCATAGAGAAACGTATACAAAAGTAAATGGTCATGATGCTTTTAAAATATAACAGCTTATATATGTTTAAAAATTCCTTATTGTTAATTTCCTTCAATTAAAGGCTTTCAACTGAATTTCTAAGGAATGACGCATATGCATCATTTTATGTGCATATCGCTGTGTGACTTCAGAACCTATTGCCCAGCGTGAGCCAAATGTGATGATAGATAAGTCTCAAATACGCTGTGTTCCTGTATGATTAATCAAAGTAGGTATCTGTGTAGTGAAGAGAGATCCTACTAGTACTCTGAAAAAGGAAGAGCAAGATTATTAACTCTGTTAGACAGCTCTGGGTCTTTGCAAGTGAAAACTGAGTGCCAGTGCCATGGAAAAAGTTTGTGTGTGAGCTTATAATTAAAAATACTAGGTAATAAATACATTCATACAGCTGGTATTTACAGAGGTTTTTCTTAGGTATGTGATTTGCTTTAGAAATCTAAGCTTGAAAAATGTACTGTGGAAATTTTCCTACTTAGCTCTGACCCCAGACTGCAGCCCCAAGTATGTTAGAAATAAAGTTGATTTCATGCCATTTTAAGAAAATAACTTTCAAAGTATTTTATGTGAAGACTCTTTTGATAAGTAAAACATTGCTACCAAATCGCATTTGAAGGATTTAAACTCAAAGGCCTGCTAGTCTAATTGTTGAATGTACTTTTCACTGTGTGAAGTAGTCTCCCAACATTTTCTAACAAGTAACAGTAATTAGAAAGTAAAAAACATTGTGTGCAGCAGTCTTGTGCAAGTTTTGTTGTCAGCTATATCATGTTTTGTTTTCTTTTTTTTGGCAGTTCTAGTATTTACTTTTTGTGGCCACAGACAGGAATAGTAGTATCTTGGGAGAGGAAGTTATTAGGAGTTACATACTGGATAGTGTTCGTCTGAGATCTCATTTTATTTCCTAACAAGATTGGATCTGTAGCACAACTTAATTTAATAAATTGATTTAGATTTTCTTTTTTCCCCACAAAATACATTCCCTTATAATGAAATAGTGAAGGGGGGTTTTGAGTTGTCATGTTAATGATGAATTTTGAAAAATTTTTTTGTTTGTTGTTCCTCATTTAGGTACAGCGAAGGTGAGATAAGGTTTAACTTGATGGCTATTGTATCTGACAGAAAGATGATATATGAGCAGAGGATTGCAGAATTACAGCAGCAGCTTGCAGAGGTAGGCCTTGGTATTTAAGTTACTGGAGTAGTTCTCTGATAATGGTTTTGTGTCATCATTATTGACCTTCTCCTTTCCATGCTCCAAATGGAGTATCACTTAAAGCAGAGAGGGATTACTACATACTTGTCTAGTGCTGTGTGGGTACACTGATGCAGCTCTGGTTAGTTCCAAGTAAGCTAACTGTGGCTTTCTGTCTTGACTAATTTGCTGTGGTAGTGGAACTATGCTTTTGCTAGTACCTGAGCTAATTTTCTTATATCTAACTGTGGAAATTCCTTGAATGTTCCTATAACTGTAGGCAAAACTGAATCTTTCTGTGACAGAAATACTCTTTAAGACAAGACTTATTTTAATTAAAAAAATAATAAATTTAAAAATACAGGAATGCGTTACATTTCACTTTTTGTTTTGTGGAAGGAGGAGCCTATGGATACAGATCAAAGTAGTAATATGTTAAGTTCTATACAATCAGAAGTTGCAAAATACCAGATGTTAATTGAAGAAGAGAACCAAAAATTAAAAAGATATAAGGTACGTAGCCTTTGCTTTTCTGATTAAACTATTGGAAAAGTTGTAAGAAAAAGGCAGCTTCTGTGTATGTGGGAGACTGTTACAATTACTCTGGAGGAATTGGATGGGTACTAGAAAGGCAATGTTACGTAGATTCATGTTGCATTCCTGAATTTACAAGTTATTACCAGTTGCTTCCTTTTAGCATAAGGCTTACCAAGTGGGTTGGTAATGGTCTTGGTAGCTCCCTTTGTTTTGCCACTTCTTTGTCTTTTTCGCTTTAAAATAATTTTTTTTAAGCACAGTGGATTCTAGAACTCTTACAAAGAAACTGCTTTGTGTGTCTGAGATCGCTGATTAGCCTTTTCTTGTAGAGTTGCTAATTACAACCACTATATGTAACAGTGGCCTCTTATTAAGTAGGATATTTTTTTTGCTTTTACTAGAAGGGAAGGACTTTGACATGTTAGTTTTAACTTTTTTTTTCTTTTACCTACACAGCGTTCATATAAGCTCTTCCAGCTCTTACTGTCAGTAATGAAGAATGTTAATGCATCCGTTGATAATGAAGACTAATCAGGAGATTCTGTGAACTTCCTTATCAACTGATGCATTAACGTTCCTTGTGCTGTCTTTACACATACATCTCTGAATCTGACATAGAGGTGCTTGCATAGCTTTTAGTGAAGAAGCTTTCCTAGGGTAATTGAGTTCTTTTGTTACAGTTTACCTGCTGTTTTTTCCTCTATGGGAAGCAGTGAAGATACAGTTGATATGATCTGCTTTTTCCTGAAGTACTTTGTGTGCATTGAAAGCATGTCATTCTTTGAAATGACATGTTGTGTTAATGAAAATGCGATGTGGGAAAGTTCCTCTGAGATCATCACTTGCAACTTTTTTGATAATTCCCTAATACTTTTAAAGGAATGTTTTGAGGGGGAAGAAAGCTGGGTAGTGATTTTTTTATTATTTTTTTTAATCCCTTAACCTATTGGGGGTGGGGGTGGAAAGTGTCTACATTTTAAAAAAAAGTTTTAAAATAAGTTGTATATATCAAAGGATATAGAAAAGAAAGAAATGTTTTCACTAGATTTTTTTTCTGTTTTCACTAAATACGCAATAAATGTTTTCATGAGTTTCTACAAGGTACAGACTATGACTTCAGTAATCTGATGATAATTTCAAATATATTTCTACAGTATATGTGTTAGGTTGTAAAGTGTTGTTATCTGTCCCTAAACCAGTGTTAGTATGTTCTTTTCCACAGCATCAGGATGCAATTCAAGAAACTATAAAAAACCCCAAACATTAAGTACCAAACTCAAAAAAACCCAAAGTGTGTGCTTTATTGAGCATGAGAGTAAGCAAACAAATGAAACTGAGGGGCAAAAAACCTTAAAGTTCCTAATTGTATGTGGAAATATTTTGGAAACTACATAAAGTCCACCTTTTTATGTTAAGGTAACTACTTGGACGTCACTCCTCTCAGTTGAAAAAACAAACAATCTTCTCCTTTTCTGAAAGATTGAACTGCTGTAGGAGCTGCAAAGCGTTTAGTATAACAAAAATAATTATGCTTTTGCATTGCAGAAATGTTTAAGTTTTCAGCCTAGGCTGAGGCCACAACTGCACAAGGGACTGTACAAATACATAGTTTGAACTGCAATATAAATTGAGAGGGTAACAAAGGGAATAATTTGGATAACAGTACTTGTCAGTGTTATGGCGGTAGCTAAACCATATAACCTACTTAATCATTGAGGGTTTTTTGGCCAGTATGACAAAAGACTGTACGGAGAATTTTAAGCAGTAAATTCATCTGGCATATACTTTTGCACTGTGTGCTTAGGATTTTATTGCTTTGACTTTATTTTTAGCTGGCTGAAACCGAAAAAAGAATTCCTGCTCTTGGGAAGGGGAGGTGGGGGGGTGGGGGGAGGCAGGCCAAATGACAATAATGGGGATGGGGAAAATCCCTGTTTAGGCATGTAATAATTCTGTTGATGCTTTTAATTAATTTTAGATCGAAAATATTAGAAGAAAACATAACTACCTGCCTTTCATCATGGAATTATTAAAGACTTTAGCAGAGCACCAACAGTTAATACCATTAGTAGAAAAAGTGAGTATTTCCCAGCTAACTTTTAAGAAGCAGCATATTACTATAATTCTACATAGAAAAAATGCGGACAAATATATTGGAAACATATATGGCATAGGTTTGTTTATATGAACCACCATGTTCAGGGATATTGCTAGTTTACCTGATAGTCCCTTGCAGTTCTCAAGAGACATAACTCAAATGGAGACGGGACGTTGGGGGACCAACCAACTTTGCACTATTATGCAAAAGCAAATGGTAGCTCCCCTTTGATAACCTAAACAAATTTTTCTAACGGTGATATAGGAGGATGCAATTCATTATCAGCTAAACTATCACATTACAGGGTGTAAGATGCTACGAGACACACATGAGTTGGGCTTTTCTGCAGAGGAAATTAAAAGTCCTAGTAAAATAGTGATGTGTAGCTCCAGTTAGTATGTAGTAGAGTTCCCCATACTATCTAGATATCCCTTTTTGAACTGAAGATTATTTAATTGTATACATACACAGACATGTATGTACAAGATCAATCTCTTTTGCCAACATGGACTTCAGTGCTGAGGTTTGTTGATCTACCCAGCTGTCAGCACTAGATGGCAACCTTTGCACAGAGGTGCTGGTCATTTAGACAGCTTGGAATGTGTTCTCTTTGTTTTCTCTGTTCTTACACTGATTTACTGGCTCATTGTTTTCCCCTTTCTGAGGGGTCTAGCTACTAATATTGATTTACTATTAGGGTTTGTATTAAGGCTTTTTTATTAAAGCAAGGCTATTAAATTGTATGGTTAGTCAGGTACTTCAACTGTAATAAGATCAGCGCTGGCTTGCATATCTATTCATGTGCCATAGACAGTATCCCCGATTTTGACCTCACACTGAAAAAGGCTCTCTCTTATTGTGATGAAAAAGGAGCTAAATGTTATTTAATGAGTAATGAATTTACTTAGAGTATGCTTGTGGGCCAGTAGTTTGAAAGACAGTAACTTTTGAATTCAGTTTTAATATTTTCCTTCTTTGGGTAACTTGTGGAGTTTTAATCCAGTTTCACATTAATAGGTGTTATTTATAACACCACCAAGCTTCTCATACGAGTAAATTTCCAGTAGACCTGAGTAGCTGGTGATAAAAGATCTTAATTCTAAATCACAGCATTAGATCCAGTTCTGTTCAATGGCAAGGGGTAACAAGCAACAGTCTTGTTCAGAATGAACAAAAGTTTTGACAGAAAGATGGTGAGTATTGCATCTGAATTGTCCCCTCTTCTTGCCTAATATTTTTTCACTAAATTCATGAGGAAGAAAATGCTAGTTCCCTGTCAATTTGAACGTCCAATCAATTGGTACAAGTTATATGAGAATCTGTTCGCAAATGTCGTGGTAGGAACTCTTGTGGGTTTTTTCGTCACTGTTCTTTTGAAAGATCTAAAAACCTAAGATGTTGATTGCTTCAGAGTTTAAGTTGTGATAATCAATATGTCTGAATGCAGTGTTTTCTTGTGACATAAATTTTTTTTATTAGGAAGAGTTATTTCTGTTAAATGAAATTAATAAGGAGGTATGAAAACTGAAGGTTAAATTATGTTTCAAAAATAGTGCTGCTTTTTCACCTCTCCTTTCCCTGTATGGTAGTTACCTAATCTTAGAGTTTCTTTCATATTATGTATTTAAACCTATCTGTATTCTTAAAAGGCTTTGTAAATGAACCTAGTAAAATAGTAGTAGGATACTTCTAAAGGGTCTAAATTTACATTTAAAATGTCTCTTTCTACAGCATGTTCTGTTGAATGTTCAAAAATTTAATGAGTAGTAATTCAAAGCTCCAAAAGGAAGGTCTTTGTCTTAACATCATCTCCCTTTATTTTCTAGGCGAAAGAAAAACAGAATGCCAAGAAAGTTCAGGAGGCCAAGTGAAGATGACTTTGCAAAATACATACAGTTGTGCTTCTGAAACTATTTACATGACAACAAATAAAACTTTTCATAAACTTTAAATTTTGTCCAACGCACGTTTGACAATTGTAACAGTTTGTCTTGTACTGTATGCACAGTCTGATTTTCTTCCTTCCCCTGCATCTTGTGCATGTAGTACTGCTAAGTAATGTTTGGGTTCTCTTGGTCAAATTCAGTATTTAACAGTATATCTGGTTTCTGAAACCTTGAGAAGTGGACCTGAAAATGTACCTGGTTTGTCCCACTTGAATATATGATGATACAAATACCAGTTTCAAGTATAAGCATGAGCCTTCTTTGCTCATCCCTACTAACAATTATAATACTCTCCAATTGTTCAGTGACATACCCTGTGTCTTTGCTTTTATGAAGCATGTGTCTAATTTTTTTACAAAATTGAAAAGTATGGATTTAGCTGTAGAAACATTTGCAAAGACCAATGTATAATCTCAAGAGATCTGCATTGCTTTAGTAGAAAAAGATAATAAATATTCCCATTTTTATTTTGGCAGACTTTCTTCTGTGGTATTTTATTATTGGATAAGATGATTATGATATGCATTGGAGGTCATTAGCCTTAACGACTTTTGAGTATATGCATTCTAAACTTGGGTTAGAAAGAAGGCACGCTTGTTCTGGGGAGCTAATATTCTTGGATATAAGGTAGTACTGTTCTAGAGTATGTTAAATTTAAGTCTTTAAACCAATGGTTTTTTAATTGACCTTGGGAGGTAATTTAAGAAAAAACATGTATGAAGATTCTTATTGATAATTTTGTAATGGAAGATGCTTGAACTGTCTTCCATGGACCAAAGGGAATGTCTGGGGAATGGAGCTCACGTGGTGTCTTGCGTACTTAGTGCTGCTCGTGTGTGAAATATGAATAGACAAATTGTTTTATTAAGGATAGTAGCAGGCCATCATAACAACATATAGTATTCAAATTACCAAAACACTGTAGTGTATAGTGTATATAAATTGGCTTTCTAAATTTCCCATTTCTTCTTAGGAGACCGAGACAAGCAATAGAAAGAAAAATGAGCAAAAGAAACTTTGTTTGCTTGGAACATGTTTAAAACCAGTAAAATATGTTTGTTTTGCTTACTTTGCCTATAGGCATAGTTCACTGAACTGTGAGGTCCTTTGGTCTGGGAGGCTTGTATGATGAGAATATACAATATTTAGAAAAATTTTTGAAACCCTGATATGAAACAGATTCTGCCATCTGTTGGTGCTTCATATATATAGCATATATATTGACAGGATAAAATTTTGGCCCAAGAAGTAAAACATGTGCTGTGCTGTCCTACTGCTGAAATGATTCGCGTGTCATGGCTGTGGCTGGAAGGGTAAGATCTGTTTCGGAAAAGAACATGAGATAGATGTCCACATTTTGTACAAAATTGATCAGGTTGATGAGAACATTTCTGTGTCTGAGGGTTCCCTACTTCAGTCACTCATTGCAGCAGTATTGTTTAGGGGAAGGGAAAGACACTTCCTCTGTAAGACATTTCTGATCTGAAAATCATACTGTAAACTCCATTTCAACCTGTTGCAAAGGTTTGTCTTTTCTTTGCCTAGCCTGATGATTCCTGCTGCACCCTGACATTCTTGGAGAATTTTGATACTTTGTACAATAAAATTTTGCTATTCCATAATAGATGTCAACTTAAATTTTGCTGACGTCATTCCATTCTCCTTTTATTTGCATGCTTGGGCATCTAAGCAAATTGTTTTTGCAATTGTCAGTGAATTTTAATAGTAATTTTTTTAGAAATTAGAGTGACTTACATTGCAAGCAAGCTTTCTGGATTTGTGGAATGAAAAAAGAATTGACGTGAAGTTTAAAGTTTAACAAAATTTGTCAGTCCAATGTGCGAGTGAAAAATGTTGGGGTTTTTTTAAAGAGTATTTAATGCAGAAGTAGAACAACTCAGAACTAGTGTACTTTGTTATATTCTAGAATATCTTTTTTCCCTGATCAAAACCTGTATGCTAATTTTTGACCATTTTCACCAAGTCTGTAAAACCATTTTTCGTAATTTTTATCTTTGTTTTTAAAGGCAATTATTTGTATGTTGTCTAGTTCTAGGGCAACATCACATGAAGGTAAAACTGTAAATAATGTTGATGAATTATGAAATCAAAGGTGCCGAAAAAATAAAAATAGAGATTTCGGCCTTAATCCATCTTAATTTTGCTGTTTATAGAATGGTGAAAGATTTGTGTTCTGATTTAATTCAAGGGCTGCTGCTTTCTGCTAATACAAACATATGGTGTGGCATAGCTGTTGGAGCTGAAATTTGGGTATAATGAGAATAAAAAGTAAGTTCAATTTCTATGAAGAATTCTACTGTACAGCTGCTTTTCATGTTGCCCAAAAGAGGTTAGTGTCTCCCCCATCTGCTAAAGGTTTGTTAACAAAATGCCAACATAAAACTTCTGTGTCATCTCACAGTTTTGTTCTTTGGCTGTCAATTTTAACATAGTACATAAATTTAAGAATCCTGCTGCAGCCTGATTTCTTGCTTTACAGGGTAACGTTTTATATTTTCTACATAAATTATTTTAAAATACAAATTTGGTACACAGATATAAATTTTAAATACGAGTTTGCATGTTCAACAGTGTTACGATTTACCAGTGAATAGCTGCCAAGAGACACAAGAGACCAAGAGAGTAGTCTGTTTTTTGGCTAAGAAGGTGGAAAGAAAGGAGCAAAACATACCACTAGGCTGCTTTGGAGAAAAGTGTTTTGTTTTGTTTTGTTTTGTTTTTTCCCCTCAGTGTATTACTGCAAATAAAATTCATTCCGGTCACAGGAAAGTCAGATAGAATGAACTTGCACCAGAAGAGTGTTTTACCCCGAGCAGAGCAAAGTCTTAGAGGAAGGACTGGATCCAGATGGTTGTGGTACTGGTGACATAGTCCTTTGTCCTGTGCAACAGATTTTGAAAAATAAAAACTGGCGGGCATATACAAGGTCAGTGTTTTTGTATCTTTAGAATAAGTGTTTATACTTGTTTACATCTGGTCATGAAAATAACCTGTTATGGACAGTTGTTCCATTTGAATTGCAACACCTAAAATGTCTTGAGAAATAATTCTGTACTGGCTGTTTCATTTAGTAATGCAAATAAGTTTCTCTGCGTTTTCTTTAAGGTTCATGACAAAGCTTTTAATAAATGGATATTGTGGGGAAAATGGTCGTTCTATCTGTACATATGCATAGCAGCTTCGTAAATGTCAGTTCAAATACCAAATCTATTCTTATGATGCTGTAGAGGTAGAAAGTGGAGGATATGAAGTCTGTGGGTACTTTTGTACAATTTATCTGAACGTAATCAATAAACAGGGTCATTCCAGAAAACGAATGCTTAATGACTTTCATCTCTTGGAGGTGAAAGGGAAACACGACTTGTCAACTGTTATGGTAGAGAAATTTTTATTCATCTAGAGAAAGATACAGGAAAATTATGATATTCCCTTCCTGACACACAAATACAGAGAAAATGGAGGAAAAAAAAAAAAGCAAAACCAAAAAAACAATTGGAGATGAAAAATTTATTATATTGTATTCAATTGTACAAACTTTTCCTTTTGAATGTCTGTTCTGGAATGTTTTCTGAAATTGACTTTAACTTGGAAAATTTCAACAAATCTTAAATTATATTTGAGATTAGTCAGTTTCATTGGCAAAAATTCTTATTTGTAAGCAACATTTTAAGATAATGTTCATAAATCCTCTCTGCTTCGTCAAAACTGGTCCTGTAGGAAGCTATCCATCCTTTTTTTCCCTCCCACAACTTCTGCCACGCGTGTGTAACCTTACTGCCTTGTAGGGCAGCGTTGAAGGTCATCAATTAGTTTAACAACAGGTTTATCCTTGAGTTTCCAGGACTGAAGTGCTAGGAGTCCTTATATTTGCAAGACTTGGTTCTAGTGACTAAGTTAAATCTGCATTATTGGTATATTCTTTAAGAGTGAATGGGCGACAGATAAAATAAGTTTTTATTTTATTTTGTTGCAATAATGGTGTATATTCCAAAGATCTGACCTTTGGGCAGGGAGGTCATGAAAGCTACATAAATGGAGACTAAGAGTAGAAAAGTACTAAGGAAAGGGTGACTAGATAATGTGTATTTATTTCAACCATATGGGACTAAGCTAAGTAATTATTTTTTATCCATAAGATTTGTAAAGGTATTTTTTTCTTAATATCTTCTGTGGCTTTGGCAGTCTTGTCATAGCACTACATGAAAGGGGTGATTATCAGCAAGTGAAGGAGCCATTTGAAATGTTCTCATCTTGTAATGGATTTTGTACAGCTGACAATGTGATAGTAAATTCAAGTCAGTGTTTTACCTGCAGCCAGTAGTGAAATTTTTAAGCATAGTTGCATTTGTCATTGTTAACAAAAGTTACAAGAGTGTGTTACCTTGCGTTTGCTACAGGCTAAGGAAAATATACATGAAAAATTGTGTTAGCTCCCAGTGTTCATAATAGTTAGGCTACGAACCTGAGGTTTCAGATCACTTACCATGGTTTGTGTAGTGCATCCAGATAAACTGCAGACCTGTGTTTGTAGATGACTGGCTGAGGAGAAGCAGCTCCCAACAGCACTGGTTGTGAACTTTGAGATACTCTCTCTTGTTCCCTGACCGAGTAATAGATCTAGCACAAAAACTTAAAAATACCAAGTTACCTGTGCCTTTCAGCTTGTACTCAACAGAAAACACAGATCCTGTCTTTTTAGCCAGCGGTATAGGACTTAGTGGTGTGATGAGTAACAGAGTCTACCTGTCCAAGCTAGGACATTTGTCAGTGTGCACGTTGTGTTTGTCAGACTTCAGGTGTGACCTTACAGCTGGGCTGGGCTCTTTATGTCCTTTATCCCGACATCGTATCAGTAAATCAAAAATTCCTACTAACTCTTAATGTGGTTTCTGTTATTAGACCAGATGAATGTGAGAAATAAAATAATTCTTACACATCCCTCAAACTACTCCTGTGATAACTGACATCTTTTCAGTTGATTATCCTGCAGCTTCCTCAAAAGCTGGCTTACTACTGGGTTTGAAGGGAAGCAATTCTATGTTCTAGGAGTTTCCAAAGCCTTGTAAGGTACCTACCTAACTAAGTAGGTACTAAACCGTCCATGTTTCATCTTAAACTCAGTTGCATTGTATATTTTCTGTGGGCAGAAGTGGCTCATCAACCTCTTTGTAAGTTAAAACATGTTGTAGTATGGCAGTGGTAGCATCCAACCTGATTGGCTTTGTAAGGTGCCTTCTGATGAACATCAGACACAGAATGTTTTAGTCTTCTTCAGAGTGGGAAGAACTTCTTCAGTCCTGTCTTGAGAAAGCTAAAACTCCTTATTCTGTTATTCAGTGAAAATAGTGCTTGCTTAATTGGCCCGAATAGCTTGATCTTGTATATGATGAAGTCCCTTCAGAATTAATGGGTGTAAGCAGGATGGCTAAGCCACATCAAACTGACAGTGCAGTTATTCCTAGAGTAAAACAAATGTTCCCAGCAAAGAATACTTGTTGGAATCTTGATCAACTTATTTGTTTTCAACCTCAAAAACATAATAGGAAAGTACAGTGAAGGAGTGTCAAGTTTATAGCCTGTGTTTGCTAAATACCTCTGTGAAAGAATGCTGGTGTTCCTACAAAAGCATCTTAACATAAGTTGCGACTCTAAAAGGCTGTATCCAATATAAATTGTAGAATCAGGGAATGGTTTGGGTTGAGAAGGGACCTTAAAGGCCATCTAATTCCAACCCTCCTGCTGTGGGCAGGGACACCTCCCACCAGCCCAGGCTGCTCCAAGCCCTGTCCAGCCTGGCCTTGAGCACTGCCAGGGATGGGGCACCCACAGCTTCTCTGGGCAACCTGTGCCAGTGCCTCAACACCCTCACAGGAAAGAATTTATTTCTGGTATCTAATCTAAATTTACCCTCTTTTAGCATAAAACCATTACCCCCTGTCCTATTGCTACAGGCCCTACTATCAGAGTGCCTACTATACAGAGTGCTCAGAAAAGTTTGAATAAGTACAGTAACAGAAATTTTAGTAATAGTGGAAGTATCGTACAGATAGTAGTTTTTGTAGAGCAGGAGAAAAATGTTATTTATGTTTAAAAAAAAAAATCACAATTAGATCATTAAGGATGTATGGGCTTTATTGCTTTGGGCCTTGCTAGTGAAACTTATTTCTCTTAAAATTTATGCATTTCTGAGATGTGACCTATGTGGGATTATAAAATACGTTTTTTCTCTGCGGTCCCGGAGCATTGCTCTGAAATAAAATAGAAAAGCATCCTTAAGGAAACAGCTATGGAGGGAATAGTTATGTTTATGTGTTATAGTTACTTTTCTGGGTTGGTTGGTTGGTTGGTGGTTTTTTTTTTTGTTTTGGGGCTTTGGTTTTTTTTCCATTTATTGTGTTTTCATCCCTTAAGATCAAAAATAGCAACGTAGCTAGTAGTAAGTTCTGCCACCATTTTCAGTCTTTTGTGTTCAACAAACCTCTCATGTAGCAGAAGTGTTGGTAGTGCAGGGCTGTTCCCACAGAGTTACAATCACCAAGTTAAGTGAAATTGAGGTAGGTTTCTCCATTACATGTAATGGCTGCAAATGCTGCAAAAGGCAGTTGAACTGTGGAGCCTTTTTGTCTGGTCTGGGTAATCTCACTTCCCTCTATTAATAAGATCTAACAGAGTTGGTTATATTGAAGGCACTTCAAGTCTAGGTAAATGTTTTGCCATGATAAGCAAGAATTTTCCATATTTTGCATGGTTTGTTTGTGCTTAAGTGCATCAATAGGAAATTACATTAATATTTGTCTTCTTTTTTTAACTATACACATTGCTAATTGCTAGGGTTATATCTCTGACAATAACTAGGCAATCATCTGCAACTCTTACCAATATCTGATATTTGCAGTTCAGTGAATGAAAAATAAAGTGTGCTTTATGCAAATATTTTTGCTAATTTCTGCCAACGTTATTGATAACAGTCTGGTACCAAGATAATTGTTGTATCCCAATTTAAACAAGAAAACATGAAATAACTCTTAAGATAATTCTCATAAGAATAACTTCTGACTTGAACATCCAGTAGCAACTCTATTTTCCGCAAATCTGTGCACAAGGTGTGTACGTGAATTACCTTTTCTTCATCGCCAGTGCTGAAAAATGATTCTTACAGTAACAGGTCAGATCTCCTTGTCTTTAACAGACAATAGCGTACTACAGAAGACCAGTTTGTGATTCAGTGTTGCCTGTCAAGTCTGTCAAGATATTGTTAAACTGTTGTGCCTTTACAGTTGATGGAAAAGCAAAGAGCTTAAGTCTTGAGGAAATCGAACATGTGCATAGTTCTGCTGATAGTATTTAAAGCAACCTTCTGAACAGTCCGGACACATCTGTCTTATCATGGTTACTATGTGGTGTGCTTCAAAAATTAAACCAGCATCATGGCTTTATGAATTTTGTTTCTCTATAGAAAAATTATTTTCCAAGAGTGGAAGAGAATATTATAAGCTTTTTCTTGTGCTTTGTCTTTCTCATTCCACCACTTATTTTTCCAGTAATGCTTTGGTTGTTTCTCAATCACTTCGAAATCTACAGAGCATTTCAGGAAGTTTTATGCTCAACGTTTTCTTTGAAGTCTTGATATGGTAGCACTAAGAGGTGACCTAAACATGACTACAGATTCCAAGATTGCTGTTGGTTTTAAGGGGAAAAAGAAGAGATTTAAAAGTGAAGCTACTTCAGCTGCTTTTATTTATTTTTCCCCTATTCTCTCTTATGACATCTTTAAATGTCACTCTGACCTCCAGCCCTGTATCCCCACTCACACAGTAGAAGAGCAGGGATTTGCTGTGTAAAGTGATGAAACATCATCAGATACGTGTTTTGGGAACTGTCTATTTTGGTGAGTGATATTTATTTTATCAGAAGGCAGAACTAGCCAAACAGACTGTGACGTTAATGCTGGAAATGCTCTAGTGGTGGAGGGAAAAGAGAAATGTAGGTTCTTGTGACAGGCCTGGGGATGCTGGAAGCTTTTATGTTCATGTATCTCATCTTTTAAACTTGAAGCTGCAGTGTGGGGAGATGTGGTATCTTTACAGTGACTCCTGTCTTCCTCCAAATTGTTGTTTTCTCAGTTCAAAGAATATTTACACTCAAAAGTTACCAACCGAAGACGATGTATCCATTTTCCCTTTGACTTTTTTTTCCTCTTCCCCTCTTCATGTAAACTCATTTCCAACCCTCAGGGGAAAAGTAAAAGGAGATTGAGGGATGTACTGAATTTTCTGTATCTGTCTCGCCGCCCCACCTGCTTAATTGCATGAAGAAAAACAATAATTGGAATTAAATGTTGATACATGGAAGTGAGACATTACTGTCCCACCAGACAGGTAGAGACTATTACTTTTCTTGCTAGTATCTAGACAACGTTAACTTCTTGGCTGCCTGAGAGATGAGGAAGAGAGAGCTTGTCCTAGGGGAGTTTTCATGCTATGCTGAGAAACGGAGAGATAAGGACAGTGGGATTATGCTGTCCCAGATACCTGAGACTCGTTATGCAGAACTCATCTGTATGTCTCTGTACAGTATTACATGTGGCATGGAAAAACACTGCAGGGAAAGGAGGTGGTCTGTGCAGCTTCTCTGTGTCACCCAGCTCAGTAAGCCTATAAGAGCAAACAAACCTCCTAACTGAAGGCACTGGCTTCACTTGGCCAGTTTGTTCTCTGTGTAGTCAGAAGATTAGGTTTGCTGATGTGGCCTTACTGACCAGGGGTTCGTCCTTGGTAGTCCTGGTCTTCAGGTGACAGGTAGTGGTTACCTAAGGATGTTGTGAGATGCTTGAAAGTTTTCATTACACACTAAAGAAAAGATCTCTCCCACTACCTGTGCACCTTGAAGGGTCAAGTATTTATTGTTAAGATCTCGAAACTGTGTGCTTATAACCCATATTTTGTAAGAATTTGTTTCACAGTAACTACAGGTCTGACTTTGCCCCCCTTAAGACAATTTGGATTCTGTTCGGTGATGAAGGCTTTTTGAAGTTCAGCAGTCATATCTTGAAGCATGAAGTTGCTTATTAGTTCTATGAGAAAATAAATGAGGATACGTGTGCATGCAGCAATGAGTATGGGAACTTAGATGCCCTTACAAGAAAACACAGAGATTTCAGTTTCTGGGAAGTTGAATTATTCTTGCTGAAACTATCTCCCCTTTGTGGAAAGAGCTGATACGGCAGATGCTGGTGCAGCAGACTTCCAGAGTGGACTTGGGCTGTGGGGTAGTCTTGCTACATCTCATGAACTTCAGCTTCGTAACTTGGTATTTTGGCCAAAGAACCTTGAGAAACCTCTCTCTCTCTCTGCCTCAGAGTTTGCCCTGAAAAAAAGGAAAAAACATCAAAAAGATGTATAGCATGTCTTGGCTCTGGTGAAGGAAAGTGAGGGAGACTTACAATAAAGTGGTAAGCCTGAACTGGGGATGATGGTGGTGATGATGATAATAGAAGCCTAAGAAAGAACAGATGCAGAAATCATTAGTTCATTTTTTGTTTTCTTTTCCCAGAAGAAGGGGAAAAAGTTGGATGAAAGGTACACCCTTTGGTGAGTATAAAGTTGCAAGTGAAGTCCCTGGATGTAGGATGTTTTGGGGTAATGGAGGTTTGCTGCTCTTCAGAGCTGCTAGGGTGACCCTTCAGTTCAACACATGGCGTGCTGAAATAACCATGCGGGCTTTTCACAGGTCTGTATACGTTTGTATCAGACTTTTTAATCTGAATTTCCCCAAGTATTTTTCAGACAAATATTTGGCTTAGATGATCTTTTTTTTCATAGTAAACAGAAGATCTATGCAGTAAATTTGACTGATTTGTAATATTTACAAATGCTAATCCCTGTGATACTCAGTCATTTTTCTTAGAGAGTACAGGAGTCCTGAGTGTACGCCTTTCAGATGTAGTCGGACCTACTCGTGTTCCACTATGCCATTTCTGAGTAGCTTTTCAGTATATACAGCCTCTTCCTAGTACTTTATTTTGCATTTTCTACATGTTGAGCATTGTATAACATGGGTTTGAGACTAGGAAATGTTGAACTTGGCCTTTAGCTTTGACTCTTAAAAATTAAATCTGTAGTTTTAGGTCAGACAGTTTCCTCTCTGAAGTATGCTCTTACGCGAGCGATTTGCAGTTTGTTTGGGGAAGTTAATTCTGTTGGCGTTTGCTGCAACGGTTTCTGTTAAGTTCATGATGTTAGGTAATGAAGAATCTAAACCTCTTAGTATGTTTGACATGTGAGAGTCAGACATGACAATAGAAATGTCAAGAGTTCCACAAGCAGCAAGAAATTTAGCCTGAGGAAGTAGCAATAGATAATGCAGTGCTTTGTGATTCATGTTCCACCGAAGCCGATTCACTTCTTGTGACTCATAATAAATCAGTGATTCAACATAAAATTATCTTCCTCCCATTGCAAAAAAGCATAGACATGTCCAGTAAAACCAACCAGATTTGGTTCTGTGTGGGGAATCTGTTCAGCAGTTGCTTAACTGAAGATATTCCAGTTTGCAAGAGTTCCCATAAGAATTTCCCTACAAATTCCTGGTCAGAATGAATGTTTACTACTTCAGATATCAGAAATGTCATCCACAGGTTTGATCAATTAAAGCAAGGACAAGCACTGAAGCAAATAATTGAGAGCAGTTTAAAAGAAAGATATGACGAGTGCAACTGAATTTGAATTTACTTGTAGCGTGACAAATTTTTCCTTTTTCCACTCAAAATTTTTATGATTATAGGAAGCATTCTGGATACGAAATGTGTAAAGCTCATGCAAACTTTATTACCAAAGTTATTTGAGTCTTAGAATTGAGAAGAAAAAAGTCAAAAGAAGAAAGTTTGAGTGTAGAATTTTAGGTTTTGCTTTATGCTTTAACTTCAGGATATATTTTCACTTTGTCCTACATACATTCTAATTAACGCACTTGACTTGCTCTTGTTAACACAGCGAATGTGGGAAATAAAATGACAAATGAAGAGGGAAAACCCTGTGTCTGTATTCCATGCCTGAAGGAAGCATACCCTCCTTCCTCCCACCTTGCCCCTGTATTTCTGTTTTAATGGTAGCGTTTAAATTTTGAAAACGTGGTTAGTGCGTGATCCAGAATAAAGCCTCTGGCTGTTCTGGGTTTAAAAAACACCTTGCCAGAGCCCCAGGCACATCCTCCTCCTTCCTGCTGGTACATTTAAGGTCCCTGTGTTGCAGCCATGCCCCTGCCTGGCTGCGCACCCTGTAATCCAGACCCTGGCTCTGACTTGACTTTCTGGCTTGACTTTAGACCTGCCTGATTGCTGCAGACTTCCCTGGTGATCGCTGCTTGTGCCTGACCCTGGTTACTGTCTACAGATCTGGGCCTGACCCTCACCTGCTGGTTCACCTTCTTAGCTTGACCTTGGACCTTCCTCCTGTCCTGTCTGAAGACGTGGACCTGCTCTGCTCACCCCTGCCAGGTATGGTGGGACAGTGCTGCTGTCGGGGAGGGCACTGCCCTGCCTGCCTCCCTCTTAGCCTCTTAGCATGCTCTGCCCTCACTGCTTCCGCGCTCTGTGCTGCTCTGGGTCCAGTGCTGGTCAGATGCAACAGCCTGCTTCATTGGCCTGAATCAAACTAAAGCATGCTGAATACCACCAAAGTCACAGCTATGTCCAGGACCCGGTGGTTTTGAAATCAAATTTAAAAAAAAAAAAAAAAAAAAAAAGAAAAAGAAACCTCTGCTTATGAAATAAGGTCTCAAAGAATCCTCAGGTATTTGTGGAGTTTATATGTGTAATTGTATTTGCATGGCTTTCTGGCAGCGCTGTCCTCTGAATCTTAGCTTAATATTTTGACTCCTGCTTCTGTGTTAGCTGGTTTTCATAGTAATCACAGTCATTCTGGCTCTCTGGAGCTTAATGTGCTTCTAGATTTAAATTTTTCTCTTCTTCCTTCACTTGGTGCGATGCTTCTCATGCTTCAACTCGGTCGGGTTCAGTGACTCCAGAGAGACGGCTGAGCGCTAACACCATGCTGGAGATGCTGCTTTTTCTAGCCTCTGCCTTCTTGCTAGCCAGCGATCCCGAGGTGTAGGAACATATAGCCTTAACATGAAAGCAATCCTCGCTAACTTTTATAAAAGCACTTTCCAGATGGCAAAATGTTTAAGTCAAATTTCTAATAATTTCATGGTAGTAGTACATTATATCGGTGTTCCTTCTTTGTGTATCTCCTTTAAGTGTTCAAACCCCTTCAACATGTGGGAAAGTCTAATTCCATGAGTTTTATTCTTACTGTGTCAGTTACCAAATGGGATATGAACTGCCAGCGATGTTTTGTGTTATGTTTAATTTATAATCTAATTTTACAGTAAAATAGAAATACAAAAGTCAAAGCCAGAAGACAATGTCCTGTGCAGCTGGAAATTTGGTTCAGTGCTCTGAAGTGGGGTGAGACACTTCCAGTAGATTGTGATCCTTTCTGTATTTCATGAATCACTTAGCAGATGGCACAGCATGCAGTTTTAACAGTCTGAAGCCACCAAAAATCCATTAACAGTTTTGTCTGGGTTACTTAACAGAAGTCTGACTAAGCGTGCCTGGAGCTTGACACACTCAGGATACCAAAACCAGTAAAAGCTGTGACCACCTGAGAGGAAGCCAGGTGTAACTGGAAGGGCTTCATGCACTGCAGAAGTGGGATGCTCTCCTGTCTTGAGGAGAAGCTGGCAACGCTTGTATACACGATGATGCTGGAATTGAAACTGCTTGGAGAGTTTATGGAAAACTGAAAACAAAGAGCCAAAAAATAGAGCTCAACACCAACAAAGAGTACTCAGACTGGAAAAACAAGAGAAGTGGCCTTTTCTGTCACACAGACAACTTTTTGGCATCTTCTGCAGAAGTAGAAGGGACTTAAAAGATAATGGGAAGGGCAAGAATTTATCTAATGCTAGAGGTACTTGTTTTTCATGTTAGATGGAGCTGTACTGTAGTAATATTCATGCGGTATTTACATCAGGATAATTTCATCATAGTTCTTTCCAAAACAAATGAGTACAACTAGATGTACAAGATGTGCAGGAGATAAGCAAGTTAGATAGTACCATCAAAGAAAATGTCCTGAGACTTGTTCTCAGAAATGTGAGGCAGGGATAGGAAAGTTTCTAATGAAGGTGGAACAAACACTTGAAAATACGCTCTGGTTGGATGGGAGAGCAAGAGAAATGAAGAACCCTGTTTCTCTGTATTGTAAGGAAATAAGAGTTGTTCATTATTCCTATAACTTTAACACCAGTTTTCCTTAACACCAATGCCTCAAATTATTATTTTTTCATCAAGCAGAATGAGATGGCTTCTTTTCTGCTATGCAATACTGCGCTACCGAACTTTCTGTCTGTGCTGGTACGTTACTGTAGGTGGCAGCTGGAGACACACAGGAGCACGCGGAGCGTTCATGCCCTCCCTTAATGGCCGCTTCGCTTTCTCTGCAGAGCTAAATTTAGTGACTTCTATCTACCGCATGGTTTATTGCATACACAAACACAATGTACAGGAAATTAAGTTTATAGTTCTCAACTGCTGTAAAATATTAACGACTGCAGACACAGTGGGTACATTGTATGCTTTTCAGGCTCGGTGTTAGCCTGAATTTACAGTCCTTGTACCTTGGTAAATGTATGGCAAAAGGGTAGCTCTAAAGGTAGCAGTCCTCATTGTGATGGAGACAAAGTCCAGATCTTTGATCCGGTATGAGGGCTTGCTCTGTCCATCTGAAATCCTTCGTTTTGAAATCCTACATTCATACTTCTCCTTCCCACACCCCCCGCTGCCCCCAAATAAAAACATTTAACAGACGAATCAGACAGTGTGTCAGATGCATCAGTCGTTCCACTGGTGAGGAAAGCTGGTGCAGACTAACGTTTTTGTAAAGATGAGCCATGTTAATTTGTTGCAGTTTATGTGTTTCAGCTAGTTTTGGACTTAGGGCTCATACACATGTAAGGAAGTTTTTAATTACTCTTCTCCTTGTGATGATGTCATGATCAACAGCAGAGCTTAAGAGCTTCATGACTGTTTTAGATGTGGTCACAACCTAATTGAAACTTTTTTTTAGCGTAAGAAGAATTTTTTTCCCAGTATTTGACTGATTCCCAGTTCCACAAATATTTATGTGCATATGAAGAGTCCTGCTATAGTTTTCTTACATAAATAATTAATGTAGACATGTAGGAAGGCTCATGCCTGCATATGTAATTTATGTACTTTTTTTCATTCACTGTCTTTGCGTAACTACTTGCTGTATTTCTACAGTTTTTGAATACTACAGTTTTTGAATACGAGATCCTAGTGTCTAACTACAGCAGATGAGAAATACCTCCAATGTTTTCTTTCACGCTTTAAGTAAAACTAAGTTCAGAATAGCTCTGAGTGATGAAATAAAAATTAGATGTTTAATTTAGACTGAGCTTCAGTCCATATTGTCTTAGTCCACTGTTTATAAAAGTTTTTATGCTCTACTGTTGTCTTGCTTATTTACAAACTCGTAAATGTTCAGTGTGTGAGGCCACTATTTCTTTCTGCTAAACCACATACTGAACAATTAAAGTAAAAAATCTTCTACATGCTGCTCCTGTTCTTCATTTTTACCTAAACTTATCTTAATTCTTTGTTACTTTTGTAGTTGCTTTCCTGACTTTTCTTTTTTTTCCCCAACACGGTCAAGCAAAATATATCAATTTCACAAGTTTGTGATGGAAAGATGTTGAAGAAAACCAGAAAGTTGAGTAATATTTATAGATTCAAAGACTACTTGGAAGTTACAAAATATTAACCTAGTCTGCTTTGCATGAAGTACTAATTAATGCAGTCTTAACGTATGCTTTTTTCTTTTTATTCCTGAGGATAAAGCATACAGTAATGGATTTTTAAACTTGAAAATTCCATCTCTTTGGCTACTGTGTAGAAGTGGGAGACAAGATCAAACCAGCACTGAAAAAACCCCCGACCTCTTTGTCCAGCTTCCCCAACAGACTTTGGAAATGTTGGCAGTATTAAGGCATATTTTTACCTTTAAGTGTGAGATGTACCCCACACATGGTTAGTACATACAGAGTTAAGACAGGATGAATGCTAATTAGGTTTGTATTTTTTTTGTTGTTAAAACTGCCTCAGCATTTACCAAATAGTCCAATGCTTCTCAAGTATCTCAAGGATACGGTGTGTAAGATCAAGTGAGGGTTAACCATGCCTTTCTTTGGGAGCTACAGTTAGTGTTGACGCTAGCTAGTTTTACTAATTCTTTTCACCTTTTAGACCACATCGCAGGCTTAATGATGCATGGTGTGTCCAGAAAGGCTTGTGACACTGCTGGGAGAGGGGCTAGTCAGCTAGGGTATCTTATTTTCCAAAGGTAATGCACGTCAGGAACTTGGGAGGATGAACTTGCTGTGGAGATGAGACTCTCCTTTCTGCCAAAGCCGGACGGGAAGCACACAGTATGGATGTTCTCCAGCAGCAGAGCTGCTTCTGGTTTACAAGTGCCTTCAGAGTACCCTGTCCTCAGTGAACACTTTGTCCTAAGCTCTGAGAAAACAGTTGATAGCATGGGATCCTCTCTAGCTGTTCTCTCTTCATGTTTTCAGGCTGTACCTACATAGCCTAAGCTGGTTCCTGTATGACTGTAATTTGTTACGGCTGATTGGAGTAAAGATGCAGAAAATCCAACCACCAAGAGACTGGTGTAGAAAACTCGTTGCTGCTTAGTGTGGATGGTGTTTCTGGGGGTTTATTGTATTCTTCTTTTCTGACTTTAGCTAGCTGAAGGCACATCGGCCCCTACGGTTGTGCCACACCATGGCCTCGCTGTGGGAAAAGGAGAGGATTTCTGCTTGCTTCCTTGGGGAACGCCTTAACTGCGAGGGAGTTACAGCGCAGGTAAGCGCTATTGCTGTGCTCTTCCTCTGCGCATCTTTAAAAGAAAAGCGTGAATCCTGTTCTTCCTCAGAAAGGAAGGCTGGGGGAGTGTGCTCAGCAGGTGTGCCGGGTGCCCTGTACACAACATCCCCCTGTGCTGCCTGGTATCCATGCCAGGGGAGGATTCCCAGTGGCTTTACACTGGGCGTTTGTTGTAGGCCACTTGTAGGAGTCTCGATCTTCCTCGCTGTTATGGACACCACGTTCTTCCTCAGGGTTGTAGTAGCAAACAGCACTTTACTGGAGTTTAGTGACCATCTGACTGAAAGATACAGACTTAAATCCTCAGATTCTTTAATGGATGGAGCTGGATGTGAAGAGTTTCTGTGAAAATCACCATCCTTGGCCATTTAACATATCTACTTTGGCAACTTATATTTTACATGATACGCTACTTTTGGAACTCTGTACTAACAGCAGTGAGGAGAATCAATGTGCACAGCATGTCAACAAAAGACTGGATGTGCGTAACACAGGGGCTATGCTCGGTTACTGCTCGGTCCCTGCTGGCTACTGGGCTTGATGTGTCTGTACCCGGTCACTACAAAGCGCTGCTGCAGCGTGTTGCGTTTCCCTGCTGTGCACTGACTCCTTTAGCAGAGTATCTGCATAGGCTAGATGAGGCTGTATAATTGGATTATAATTTACAGAGTCTAACAGGATTTGGTTTAAGCATACAAAGAAAAATTAGGTTTTTAGTACAACTCAAGCAAATTGTAATAAGCGAGTCACTAGCAATAGTCCTTGTGCTCTAGAGAAGTCTTATCTCGACTAAGAGCGTACGTTAAACTAATTACAAGCTCCTAGAAGTTAATATTAACTCAATTAGACTGAAATCACCATTATGCTATATTTTGGAAAGTCATTAAATAAGGAAGTTTGTGAAGTTTGCACTGACTTCTGTTGCGTCAATTCTCTTACGATCCATTTTGTTTGCATCTTTATCTTTCTTCGAGTCCTTGGTGCTTACTGTTAAAGAGAGCAGTCATGCCTGTAGTGAAAACACGGTCTAAGCTGTTAACAGGACTGAAAAAAAAACCACCCAACTTTGGCAGTATCTCATTTTTCCTCAATACTTCCAACTAATGGCTTTTTGGTTTTGTATGGGTCTTTGAATGCCATTTTCCCTGTATGTTTGGCGTTTTTTTTATTTGGCGGATTATATGTGACCTTCGTGAGCAAGCATGTTGCATTTTGTGGTCTTAAGTAATCATGTCAGTGTCTTTACCAAGACAGGAAGAAGTTGGCCCAGAATTGTCAGTATCGGTGCCTCAGTGAGCATTTTTATGAAATAATTCTTTTTTCCTCAATAACTTAACCTTTTATTTGAGTTCAAAATCCTACATGAATGATATGATTTTGATATGTTACCACTTATGAAAAGTTCTTCTCCCCACCAAAAAAAATAGTAAAAGAAACAGTTAAGAATTGTGCATATCCTCCTAGCAAGGTAAGATATCCACTTGCCAGAGAAAAACATCTTGCTTGTCAGTCACCGCATTGTTTTTCCCAACATCCATTCTGGTTTTGGACACTTGTATGTCCAACGCGAAGATCGTTCATTATTTGGTAGCTTTCTTGAACAGAATAACATCTTTTAGTGAATTTTCAAGTGCAATATCCTATTTGATTGGTACGTATAGCACACAGGGTATTTTGTTATAGTTAGCAGTGCAAAATAACATTCTTTTTGTAAAATTTGACTGTGGAGACAGGGAACTACAAAGGTTTCAAACGCCATTCACAGACTTCACACCAAAACGTAGCCTAGAGCTATTGACTAATAGGAACAGTTTAGCCGCGAGAGCCTGAGGTACGGATGTCGTTGCTGATGTGGACGGCTCTTGCTCGCTTAATCCTTAGCACATCTCCCAAAAAATTGTTGTGAGAACTTGTGATTTTTGTTTCACTTTAGCAGAAAAATTTGATCTGAGTCATGAATTTGAAAGCATTTTGATTCGGAAGTATCAGTTAGCCCCTTTCTGAAAAGAAGATGCTAAATTAGCCCCTTTCTGAAAAGAAGATGCTAGAAAAAACATATTTTTTTAAAGTTTAGTTTAAATAGGTACATTCAAAAGGAAGCCTTAGGCTCTGGCTGATAGTGCAGTGGAGTCTCTGTGAGGCTTCTGTTACGGCCTAATAGATATGGTAAAAAAGATATAATACAAAGCAAAAACAGTTGACAATAGAAAGCAGGAATCTCAGGTAGCACTAGCTAGCTTATCACCTCTGCAATCAGTGGTACAGAATTAGTTTGCAGCAGCAAACTGATTTTTATTTTGTAATTGTGGGAATAAAATCTAATGAAGCTCCTGAAAGCAAAATGTTTTAGCATTTTGTTGTTGGTTTTGGTTTCTTCCCCTTCCATTTTGGGTCAACCAATTCAGACACAAGAGCAGATGCAGTTCTGGTATAAGTATTGCATAATCCTGCATGTGCATATAGGTGGGAGTGATTTTTTTACTTTTTTTTTTTTTTTTAAAAAAAAAAAACCACCACTTTTGACTGTTGTGTGCTTGCATGTCAATGATTTGATTTTGTTGCTTTGACATTATGTTGATTTGCCTAAATTAAACCTCGGGTGCATAAAGAATGTAGTAGCTGCAAAGAGATGCTCCCTTCTCTTTTTCTCTTCTTAATTTTGAACATAAAAAAAAATAGTCCTGGAAGTTAAAACTCAAAGCTTTTAATTATGGTATGAAGATGTCAGAAAGAAGGAACAAGTAAAAGAACAAGGGATCTCTTGTGCCTCTTTCTTTCATCCCAAACCTTGTCTATAAAACTGAAGACACTACTTGCAGTATTGCCAAGTTATCCTACTTCAAAGGGCTCCTCAATTTTTTATTATTTTTTTTTATGCTGGCTTCACTCAGTTACTGAAGAACTTTCCTATTTATACAGTACATGTTAGATAAAGAAACTATATGCTTACATGAGGCATACCTCCCATCCTGCTACAACTTGATTACTTTTTTTTTTCCTTAAGTACTGCTCAAGCAGAACTTCCAAAGCAGTCAGTGTCTTGTTCTTCTAATGACTTGTTAGAAACTGCATCTGACTCCATAATGCCCATCCTCAGCCTGCCCTTTCAGAACTGTCTGCGGCAGGACGTGGTTTTGTTGGTTCTTCGTTTCAAAAGGAAATGTCTCCTCTTAATCTCTTGGTGAGACCCGCTGCAGCACAGCACCTGGACTAGAGGTTTGTCTCAGATCTCACGATATGGGCTGGCTGGTGGGAGAAAGGGAACCTGGGTGAAGGGAGAATATGTATGTGTCTTGCAAAAGTAGCTGTAACCTATTTTTGTCAGGGTCCAACCTTTTTCCTACTGTCAGAAGGATGTAAGCCCGTATAAACGAGGCCTGCACAGATTCTGACGTAGATACATTGCCTGCAACGTGGCTCCTAGAACTTCTGTCGCTTGCTCCAAAATGTGCTGAGTTTCACGGCACTGAGTAAATTGGCTGCATTTAATGCTCCTGGTTCAGTCGGGCAGAGCCCCTGTTTAGGCGGGAGGGCAGGATGGCGGCTGCGCGTCGCTGCCCTTGCCTCCCCGGTGGCTGCGGGGGCACCCCTGGGGCACCCCGGGAAGCGCGGCCTTGCCGCTCAGCAGCGAACCCGGCCACTGGCACAAGGGGTAACGGCAGCTCTGGTGACGCAGGGGATGGAGCTGATGAGCGGTGTCTCGTCCTCAGGCCAGTTGCTGCCTTTCCCTTGCTGACTGGACCTTTGGTGCTTCAGATACGGGCCCCTCCGCGTGGGGCATGGCAGGAGGGGCTCCCGTGACCCCCGCTGCCGGCGGCGGGGTGAACAGTTTCTTGGCCTCCTCAGGCAGTCTGTTCAGCTTTACAGCTTTCTGGCACCGCTCAAAGGTACTGCGTGGTGGGGGTGTCTCCTTCTGGGCTGAGACTTCGCTCAGGAAATAGCTGAGCTAATTTTAGAAGCAAAAACAGCTGGAGGAGGCCCACTGCAAATGCAGTCCGGGTATCTCCCGTCTAATCAGCGATGAAATCCGATTGATGGTGAAGCTCTTTCTTAGCGGCATGTTTGTTAATCGTGAAGGGGGTGGGGAGAAAATCAGCACAAGATCTTTTATGAGGCAGACATAAGTGAACAGAAGCTTTTTAAAATTGAACTTGTGGGAACTGGTAGGTTCATGCAATCCATCACAGGGACGGAGAGGCCAGACGACAGCTTTCCGAGTACGTGTTGGCATAAAATCAGATGGAGAGAAGAGAAACTATGGTACTTTTTGCCTGACGTGACCTGAGGAAAAATACTGGCTGTTGTGCAGCTCTTGCATGCTTATCTCGGGCATATCATGTTCTGCAGTGATTAAAATACAGCTTCTGGTGACAGCAGGAACCCACATGCCCTTCTGAGTTGTGTGCAAACTGCGACAGTTGTTCCTTCAGCCCAGGTCGTGTTTCAGCATATGTTTTAGCAACAGCTTTTTATTGCATTTGAGTTCCCTATATGTTGCTCTGAATGAAAACACAGGAAATAAAAAAAATCTTGCAGCAATATTCTGTTTCTAAGGGCGAAGGCAACCCGTTGTTGGGGTCTGTGGATGTTGTATGCATTCATGGTGTACCATGAAGTCAGGGAAGGCAAAAATGAAATTACTGATGTTTTTGAATCTTTCATCTAAACTCTTCCACTGCTTTAAGTTGTGTTGCAGCATGAACAGCTGCAGGAGAACGCCTTTTGTACTGTAAGTAGAACAAGTGTTGTTTCCATAGCAGGGCTACCATTGAGGGCTCCTCTCTTCATCTGCTGGCTGCAAGAGCCTGGGGGATGAAGGTGGTGCTAAAGAGGGTGTACAAGCTGCTTCACTTGTGTTCAGTCATGTGTCTCATCTGTTTACAGGTGTCTGCTCCCAAATAGATCTTTACTGCATTCCAGTTCACCCGGGGTGGGGGAGTTTCTGCACGTATTGAGGATTTTGTCTCATTTGAGTCGTACCTAACAATTTCTAGGCTTGAAGTTGTTGCTGGGCTGCAGGCACGAGAAGAAGGCTTTAACCTGAATAGAGTAGGCTTGAAACAAAAAGGTTTGAGCCTGGCTTTAAACACAACTTTTTGGCTGCATGTTGTAGCCCAAGTTACAAGGTGCTATGCTATCCAGAACTGAACATACATTTCTTCTCCGGTTACATGTGAAACAACCAGTTTTCTCTTATTTTCCTTAAGATGACGTTTCCTAGTCTTCCTTGTAATCAGCTTCAGAAAAAGGGTGGTTTTTCTCTGTACGAAATATCTGCCGTAAACCTGGTGCGGTTCCAGAACATTTTGTTACAACTGATTGTGCCTCCAATGTCATCTTTGGGAAGACTTCTGTATCTCTCTAGTCTGGACCAAAATGAACACTGAGCTATTCCTTGTATGACCAAAGTTCTCGGAACACAACTGATAACAGCAGTAACAGGCATGTAATGTACAACTTGCTATAACTTTCTGCTGTGGAGGGTTTTAACAAGCTCTTGCCACAAACTTCAGTGGGAACAAATGCATCTGTGCTGAAAGGTTTTGACAAATCCTACACAGACAGTTTTTTGAGAACTTTAGGACCTTTTTGAGGATGTATGTAAAGACCTAGCATGAGGCACGGGATTGAGACCCCTAAGGCAAGGAAATTGTCCCACTGTTCATGTTCTTAAAAGTAGTTTGGCGCTCAAGTCACTTCTGAGCCAAAAACAATCAGACATTAGACCTCAGCAAACTTGTGAATGTCAGAATTATTTTGGGGAATTGGGATCCTTCATCATAACCGCATATTTTGCAAAGATATGATGTGTGGCCTCAATTCAAAGAAAATGTAATTTACCCAAATTATTATTCCCTTGCTATGCATAAACTTCAAAGAAAAACAGTTTCTGAATAGTTTGTATGATGCTATAAATATATTTTTTTTAATTGCATACTGAGAAAAGAATAGCATTTCATGAGTCATACATATTGTGGGGTCTGCAAAAAAGGCTTTCAAGGCCTGATGTGTTCCCACAATGTGCAAAAGCTTTAAGGTTCAACAGTCTTGTCTCTTCCAGCAACAAATTAAAGACAGATTCTCAAAATACTTTGACGTGAATAGCTGAACCTACTTCAAGAAACACCTTAGTAACTAAGTGGCTATCAGGTTTAAGCAGAGGAAAGGACCAATATACAAAGTCTCACTACAGGTCAGATGGAGAAAAATCTTCTTTCAGAAGTTTCTTTTGTTTGCTTGGTGTCAGAGGCAATGTGTTTAGTGAATGCTTTAACAGGCAAGTGCCAGGATTGGTTTTGGTGGTGTTTTTTTGTTTTTGGTTTGTTTTTTTTTTTATTATTATTTACTTGAAATGAAGTGTGCTTTAAAAGAAGTGGCACTTGGCCTAATTTGTTGCAAGTGGTGCAAATCCTGTTCTGTAAGACCTCTCTAATCCTGTTGAAGTCCATGACAACAAAGAGAAGAATTTGACCTTCATTATTATAATGTAAAACTTTGAGCCAAATAGCAAGATAAAATGTCTCTACAGATTTTGGTCAAAAGTTTTAATACTTCTTTTGTATGAGAACTACTGAAAGTGGAAATTTCTATTAGACTTTTTTATCTTTTGTAAAATGACAAAACCAGAACCTGAAAAGACAGCACTTTTCCAGGTGTGCAATTCCTTGCCTACTTAAATATCTTCTTCAGATAAGTACCTTTCTGGTTAACCTGAAACAGCACTCAATCCTTCCAGTGCTGGAGGCATTTTGCTGTCGTGTGCAAGTACTAAAAGATGTGAAGTTCAGTGCATGCATCGAGGCCTTTAACCAGGTCTTACTTAGCTTGAAGGTTAGTGGCAGTGTTGAACAACAGCTGAAATAACAAACCACACTCTATGGTCTGACGGAGTTTTACCTTCAATACCTGTCTGACAGGAGAGAGAAGCAGTCGGAGCCGCAGCAAGGACTGGATTGCCAAGGGCTGCTGGAAGTGATCGACTCAAGATTCTTTGAAGAAATTCACTGCATCTGCAGGTATTCTGTCCAGAAACAGCTATCCGTTTTGCAGTGGCTCTGAGGAAAGCATATGATACACCGAGCCACACTGAATGACCTTCTGAGTGACCGCATCTATTCTGTAACATTGTCAATGAGCCCAGTAAATCCATATGGGAATCATTCCATTTGTGTGCAAAAGCAAATATAACTGACCTTGTAATACATTGCTGCAGCCTGTCACATCTATGAACTTTGCATCCACAGAGACTGTGTTCAGATTGCCTTACATGCTTTGCCCAAACTCAGAAGGCTGAAACGAAACTCTTAACTTCTTTTCACCCTTTTGAGGATGAGGTTCTCTTGAAAAGCTTGAGTTTGTTGGTTTGTCCCCTACTTTGGAGCAGAAGTCTCTTCTCCCTGCTATGCCTCCATTTTCTGCTTTGCTGACATGTAATAATCTCTCACTCCTTACAATTTGGAGACGAGAGAATGATGCTGTATTACTGTGGAGTATTACTTAAATTTGGGTTTGATCAGATTTTTGTGGGATGGGGTGAAAGGACTGTAAAACTAGTAACTGATTTTATAGGATACATTCAATAAGGAAATGTAGGATTTAGGATTTCTAGATGAGAGTGCTGAGATAAGGGATTGTGCTACCAGTCTAGTAACTATTAAAACATGGTAAACACTGTGTGAGAATAGCTCACTGCCAATGATAGTAACTGCAGTTTTTTCAGGTAGCAAATTATATACTGCTCCAAGGACACTTTGATTTATATGAAAATAGAATTTTTATAAATCCTGCATGTGGTTGGAGCTAAGAAACATCTGCATTGATTCAATTATTGCAGAGTTTTCCTATTGAGTTGTCATATTGTGCTGGGGGGTGTGAGTGGCGTGTTGGGGACAGCACAGGGTTCAGGGGTTTGCAGGCAGCAGCCAGCCCCCAGTGCTCCGCTGGCACCTGCCATGTCCAGAGGCCACAGTTCCGCACCCTCTCCCTCTCTGCTCACCTCTTCATAGCATTTACAGGTTTTGTAGAGATTTCTGAAGTATCTGCCTGTTATGTTCTTTTTCCCGTCTCTCAGTACGATTTTGCTCTATGTGCTTGATAAATGTCAAATGAACTGTAGGGGTATACTTGGCTGCAGGGGCAATTTGCTTTTAGTGTTGGTGGTTTTTTGTTTAACTGTACTGTCAGTTCCATGGAGCAGCAAGATTACTCAAGAATGGACGTCTCCAGTGTTCAGCTTGTTTACAAACAGTAAGTGACTGCTTGCTTGGTATCCCACCTAACACACAGATGTCAATGTTTATAAGGGGTTTCAATATGTCATGGGGTACTAATAGCATTTCCATGCAAGGGATTATGATTTTCCACCATTAAGAAATCAAAAGCTTTTTATTGTTGTAGGGTAGAAGACATTAGCAGCAACTAAAAACAATGCTAGAACAAGTAAACAAAGGTTGACTTTGTATATCTTTCATAGGCATTCACCCAAACCAAACCATTTCAGGTTCAGCCTGAAAAAAACAGGTTACAATAGCTGAAAGCAGACATAGAGGCGCTACTGAAGGACAAGATGAAGTAATGAGTAAGTTGGTTTTCTGTATCTGTCCTTCCCTAAGAGACCGACTCAGCTCTTTGGGAACCACTGTAAAAATTTAAATTAACCTCGGTAGGATGTAAGAGTAAATGTTAGCGTGCCTTGAGAAACACCAACCTGATCCCCATGTATCGGCCTCCACTGTACTTTCCCTAGCTAGTGTCCCAATGTATTCGGTGTGAATTTCGCTTCAATAAGAATGATTAGGCAGGGGGAGCTGGATCTCCTGACCACACCACTGGTCTGTGAGGCTGGGGCTTGGCTCTGTTTGGTTTGTTAGGAGAGCAGATCTCCACGGCTTTGCAAACTTCTGTGTTTTCAGTCTTGCTACCAAAATTCTTCCCAGTAGTCACAGCTGGACAGACATACCTTACAGCTGTTAAGGTAATCAGCTTGACCCAATCAAATGAGTCTTGGAATTTTTTAGGAGTTTCTTTTTGCCCTAACTGTCACTGAGACCGTCTTCAGGATCTCGCTGTTGCAGCAGTCGGGCACATTTCTCCTAACACCACATGCAGCCTGTCCCCAGGCCACAGTCTTAACTTGAAGAAATCTGTGCAGAAAGCGCTCCCTGCTTCTTCTCAGTATCTCTTCCAGTGGGTGTTAGCACTCACTATTGAAAACACACATCTCATTTCTGATTTAAATGTACCTAACTTATGTTTCTTGTTCGTCTTTTTTAGTACACAGGCCAGCCTCTCCCTCAGTGGGCTGCTTTTGGCCTCTTCAGCCATGGGCAACTGGTAACTTGCGTTCTTATGCTGTTCTGCACAAATCTAAGGGTTTGGTGAAAACCTGCAAGGGGTTAATGTTTGTCCTATGCCGTGTCTGTGCAGAACAATCTTCGTCATCCGTAAAGGGAAAACAAGGATTTTATTTATTTACCTATTAAATTCATGCGAATGTTACACAAATCTAAACTACATACAGTGGTGGGACATACTGAAATCTTGAATTACTAAGTGTAAAATTAGATGTTAAATGACCAACAGTTTCTCAATACTATCTTCTAAATACATCTGAAGGATTAGCAATGATCTCTTCACTAAAGTTCTCTTCTACATTGTAGAATATTTATTAACTTGTTTATTGGAGATTATTGGTCAGTGGTTATTTGAAGACAGGGCTGCTGCCAGGCACTAGCTTTAGCGCTTTTGAAATTATGACTTTAGAAATGGAAGCTCTGGGTTCTCTTAATGATTAATAACTAAAACCCATATATACTGTGGGGGATAAACCAGGGACTGTTTGTTTTTTCACAGAAACCAACATAAATGTCATGAGTTTGTACAAAATGCAATTTTTTGTTTCTCTAGATAGTCAGATAACATACCAGCTGTTGATAAAGAAAGTAGGAAAAAAACCCTCTATAGTTTTCAGATCTTGTATGATTTACATTAAATCAATGTGAGAGTTAATCCTGTAGCACAACAGAAAAGATTTTGTAACACAATCCTTACTCAGACAAAATGTTGTTTCTGACCAGACTTTGTGTGATGAGATCAAACAGACTCTCCACTGGTTGAGGTATTTTTATTTCTTGCCTGGAGGAGAAGCGGGAGAAGGAGGAGGAGAAGCAAAGGAGAACTAAGACAAGAATAATTTATCAGTATGTTTAAATAGATCAGTCATAGAAATCATGTGGATCAGATACATCTGGTCCTGGTCTTTTAGTCTGAAGATCAGGATAAAAAAAAAAAAAAAAAATCAGCGGGGCCAGAAAAGAGCAAAGGGAAAGGAAGCCAAATCCATTGTCAGCAAGTGTGTTTCCAAAGATAGAATAGTTTAATTGTCTTCCCTTGTTAGGACTGTTTTCTAGGATTTAAAAATAGCTGTGGACACTTTTTAATCAAGACTTGCAAAACATGACATGGCAGTGACCTGCGACCATCCTGCAGGTCTCTGCTGCCCGGGTGGGCACCACCTCCTGAGTCTCCCTCGATGCCTCCTGGACAGCTGGGAGCCCGCCATTCCGCCTGACATACAAGTGAATGTCAGTTGTTGGGCCATGCCCTTTCCCTTCGGACAGCCACCCCCAGTGAAAAGCAGAGAGGTGGATTTATCTCGCCTGCTTTTAGATGCGTAGGAACTGTTGCTGAGCCGCCTGCCTCACACGGCACTGAGTGCAGTGAAATAGGTTCCTCCGCTCTGCTGTTTGCCCACTCTATTTTAAACATCTTTCTATTTAAAGCAGAGTAAACAACTTCAAAATGTCTTTTTCTCTTCAGTAATCATAAAAGAAAGCTAGGCAGTGAGTCCAAACATAGAATTTTTTATTTAGGAGTATGAAGTTGGGCACAACCCCCTCCCACTCAGAAGAGGCTGTTGATGGAGCCTCCTCTCTGCTTATTCTATTCATTAGAGCCCAGGTAGGAATGTTAATTTTGCAGCACTTAGACAAGGTCCAAAAGTGTCCCCTTACATCCCCTGGGGACCCACTGGAGGAGCTGCTGTAGTGGCAGGTAAATCAAATTCTCCCCCCGCCAAGCACTTCTTGGAGGTCCCCCATCAGTGGGGACGGAAAGCAAGAGGGCAAACTGGCATCTACTCCCTTTACCTCCTCTCCCTCCTCATGTCTAATATAAGGAAAATTACCACAATATATCGACCTTGCTTTATTAAAATATTTCCAGCAGGTGTTTACCCAGCTCTCAGATTTAGACCACACTGGTCTAAAAGGCATGTGTCCTGTCCTCAGCTGCTTGGCGGGTAAAGAGGGATTTGGGGGAGAAAACAGCACAGTGGTTCACAAGCATTTTTAGGAGTTGCTAGCTGATCCAAAAGAATTCTGCCTACCCCTTTAAATTATTGTATTTGCATATGTGGTTATTTTCCAGCGCTCCTCCTATTTATACTACCCTTAAACTTTTTCCAAAAATTAAATGGACTGTTGTTACTCCAGCTGTTTAAAAATAAAGAAATAATGTCTTGCTACACTCACTGGCTTATTTATTTAATTGGGCCAGATCTTAACTGAATGTATGTCTGTATCACTTCACTAATTTCAGTGAGAAAGAACTCATTAGAACTGGTAACTGAACCAGGACTATGCTGATTAAAAGCAGTTGATGACCAAAGAAAGTAGAAATGTCATATGTGTTTATAATTCCCTCTGGAGTAAGAAAATTATTGAGAAAACTTCTGGAGGGAGGAAAATATTGCATTATCTCTGCATATTGTATTGTCTTCAAAAATGACTGAAGCAGGAATGAGTCACTGTGCAAAGCAGAGAATGTAATGTAATATCCATGAAAGGTCTGAAAACTGGATGATTATGGTGACTACTATAAATAGGTTTCCATAAGCTAAATGGGGGATTTCAGTGAAATATCCAGGTGCTGACTTGGGCATGCCATTAAATGTGTTGGGAGGTGGGGTTGCCTGAGTGTGAGCTAGTGGAACGATTAAGAGTAAGTCACAACAAGTATTACAGTATGTTCCTTATTTTGGTTGCCATCACCCCTCCAGCACCTCTCCTCTCTCACGTTGCCTTGTTTGTAACTTCCCTGGGCACTGCAGGGTCACAGTAAATGCCTGCAAATGTTGTACCTTGATGCTTGATTAAAAGAGAATGGAGTGGGGTGGAGGGAGAGTAATCTGTGCAGGCAGAGGCATGCTTTTATAATCTGGTAAAATATTCTCAAGAAGATAAAAAGTAATCCCTATGAAACAAACTCTGTTCCGGAGTGGTCAACAGCTTATTGGACTCCAGACTGGTTCTTCTCAAAGATGAGCCAGTCATGGAGCTCATCAGTCATTTCTAATAACATTAAGGCAACCAGACTCAGGGAAAGTAACAGCTATAGATATTTCTTCTTTTGCTTGGCATTGCAGTTAAACTTCTTTTTTTTAGTTCTTTTTTTCTTTTCCCTGTCAAATATTGTTGTACTTGTAATCACCCTTTTTTTTTTTGTATAATCATTATGAAAACTATCTTCACTAAGTTCTTCAGCATCTTTATCTTGTCGGTCTCACTAGACCCGTTCAATTACAAGTTCTCTAATCTTACCCTGTGGCTTTGTGCCAATAGCGCTGATGTTGGGTAACATTTCCCGTCAGCCCTGGTCTTTCTAGCTCTGACTTGCAGTGAGAGGGACACTCACAAACACCGATGAGGAAAAAAAGTAGTGTCCCGGTCACATCAGTATTAGTTACTGCACAAAAAACTTTATGGGACTGTAAAGTTTTGTTTCTTTCCTCTCCCTTGGCTTGAAAAGTTTGGGTATTTCTTGTTCTCTATTGTTCCATACTATTTATAACCTCCCACTACCCAGGTCTCTCTCACTGTAGCTCCCCTGCTAGTTTAGAAGAATGTTATTGTCGTCTTTCTGTCTAAAATTACTCCAGTGCGCTTTATCTTCTGTTTCCTCTTATTCTTCTTCCTCAGATCATTGTTCTTGATGTCATTTCTAAAATGAGTGTATTGATTTCCTGTTTCTCTCCCTGTCTTTTGTTTATTAAGGTGATAAGTGTTTTAAGATAAAGTCTGTCGTTTATTACAGATATTGGATCTCTCTCTGATCTTGCAGGAAAATTGCTACTCCACTCGTGATTCAGCTCTTAAATTTGTAATAACTCTAGAAGAGCCATCGAACACCTCTGTTATTTCTTTTGTTACTTCATTTCCAGGTTGCTGCTAGTGAAGGACTACTTGTTTTCCAGGAAGAGCGATACGATAGTTTGCATTTGCATCTCTGAAACTACCTCCCACTGTCTGTCAGGCAAACTGCTTCTAAAAAGATGCTGCTGTGACTAAAGAAATGAAGTTGTTAATCTTCCTTCGTTTTCTTTAGCTCATAAACTGGATGTGTGCAAAGCTTAGAGGTTTCAGGGCCATAAATATGCCGCTTCTTGACTGTTCAAGCTTCAGTGTTAAATGATCCAAAGCCAAAAGTCAACTGCAGCTCATGAGCTGCTGCTGCTGCTTTGGGTTTAAAAGCTGTAAGCTTATGAAACCAAAGTTCTGTTTTCCTACCTGGAACTCTAAGCCAGCCTAGGTTTCTTCAACCTGGTAAACTGTTAAAACGTTTTAGTTTAAAAGTGAGTGTGTTATCTGATAGTTTGGCACTTTTGCTTGCTTAGAGACAAGTCTTGGTTAACTTCTGCTGCTGGGGGAATGCCCTGCCTCGAGGCACAGTGCCCTCACTGCCGTGATAAACCTTGTCCACACATCACAACTCGTGGCTGTCAGCTCCTGCTGATGGGCTGCAGTTAGATTGCTCTGGAGAAAGGCAGCCGAGGCTCAGGAAGGGAAAAGGGGCATGTGAGCAGCCAAAGCTTGAATGAATCTGGGGAGACAGGGAGGAAAGGAACTGTGGAAAACTGTGTGAAGGGCATGGACCCACAAGAGTGGGAAAATGTGGACACTGCTCCCTGCTTGTTTGCTCAGAAACATCAGGACGATGGTACCCCAAAGGATTCTGCTGGCGGCAGAGGCTGGGATGCCCGGACCCTGTCCCCGAAGGGCAGTGCAGGCAGTGCTGGGCTTTGGTGCAGCTATGGCACTGCCATAGAATGTGATGGAAATAATCAAAACAAAAGATAACCCAGCCGACGTGTTGGAACATGGCTGAATGCCATTGACTTAAGTGGAATTTCACTCTGGCAGAAGTTTACTCCAGTCATGGTCTATATTCAGAAAGGTAAACATGAATGTATGCTTATATCCTGAATGTAAGTTAATTGAGTTAGATAAGACAGGACAAAGTAAATATAAGTAATACTATAGACCAGGATGCCAGCTGATCTTGTGATTTGACAAATCACTTCTCAATATTTGCTGTGCTAAAAGGAAAACTTATGTATTTCTTTGTAATGTTTGTGAATGGATGCATATATTTGCATTTGCACTTTCCTGCTGCAGCGCCGTAAATTAGATAAATAGTGATTAATGTAGCCTGCTAACGATGCGAACACTGTGAGAGACATGCCAACTGCGCCCACAGAAGCCCAGCGATGGACTGAGCGGGAGGAAGATGCGTTATGTGTACAGTATGTAAAAGGATCTGCGGGGAGCTAAGGATGTTTATGCAGCCATAAAGGGAACGGGTGTGAGTGTGACTCCAAAGAAAAGCCACCATCCTGTTTATTGAAGGAAGTCACTTGATTTTCATGGAATGAGTTGTCCTTGTGCTTGCATCTCTGGACAAGAGAAAAAGGGAACAGTAAAAATAGCTGCAGTATCAAAACTTCTTCCTGAAGGCTGCTTTGCATGGGGGGTGGTTGAAAGGCTCCACTCGGGCAGGGAGCGGTAGTCATGCAGGCAGCTCCCGGGTGGGAGCCCTGCTTTATCTCGACGCAATAGAGTATTTCCATCTGCTTGGCTGGAGCAGAAACCCTCTCTGTTTCTGACAGGGCTGGTGTTGACACTAGAACTACAATTTTCCATTGTTGTTTTGACCCTCGGATAACTTCTTTTATGGACAAAAGCTTACTGGCTGCGTGTTTTGCATTTAATGTAACTGACGTTCTGCCACGTTGGCTTTTCTGCTGCATTTTCATTAGCAGGCAGAAACTGTAAGACAGCGGCTGTATGTAGATGACTTCAGTCGTTTCTGGTTCGGCCTTGCCGAGTGGCACTACAGGGTGATGTCCTGTCCACTGCAGATGTCACCTGTAGAGTTAAGTTTGCATCTCGGTGATTCCCAGATCCAAATCAGACTGAAACCTTGGGGTTTGTGTCTCTTTCAGGCCAGTGAAAGTCATCTCAGGCTCCCAAGAGTCAAAGAACATTTTTTTCTTCTTGTATATAATGACAAACAATAAATATTCTATTAGGCTCTACCCGGGCTGTAGCAACAGTGGCGCGGAGACTGTGAGGCACATATGCAGCTTTGCAAATGGTTTTATTCATGATGCTCAAGATGGAATAAAGCCATGTTCCCTCTGGGCCATGGGACCCTGGAGTGGAAGCTTGTGGGGGGTGGGCATGGGCACTGGCCAGCTCTCGCGATGGGGAGCTGTTGTAGCGCAAGCAACTGGGAGCCCCATTGGGACAAAGGGGCTATGGGGAGTGCAAGCTCCAGCTGGGGGGTCAGCGGTGGTGGGAAGGAGCTGCAGCTTGCCCGGTCACCCCTCTCGAAGGAGGAGGAGCATGTTTGGGCAATGATTTTGCAGAAGGAAAATTTGCAGGTTTAAGTTAGATTAGCCATAGAGTATTTAAAAAAAAAAAACAAATTAAGGGAAAAAAGCCCAAACAACCAAACCCTCACATTTTTTTTTAGTTTTAGGCATGTACTGCTATTCACATATGGTGAGCTTGATAGCACTTTTTGCTAAATAACGGCAATAAAAATATCTTTAAAAACAAAACACATACCTTTATATATGCTACAAAGCTATTTAAACTGTATTTGCAAAATGTAACCCCTGACTGAACTTTGAAATTGTCTGCTTCTAGAAATACAAGCCAATGCCTTTTTATAGCAGCATACTGACGAGGATAATTTATGTATTTCACAGTATAGAAAACTCTGGAGGCAGTGCTATTTTTAGCTGTGTAACCTTTAAGCATATTCATCTATATACTAGTAAATTAGTTTTTAACAGGTGAATGACTTAATATAGCAAAGCAGATGAATTACAGATGTGTATAATGCCTGTCCAAATTGCTTTTTTTTTCCTGGCTCTAAATTATTCATCTGGGATCACCAGAAGCCAGCTATGGGGATTATTGATAAAAGTGAGTTAAGAATAGATTAGAACATTTCTCTTGTGAAGTATAATGTTTCTCTGACTGCATTATTTTCCATCATCCGTTAAGTGCTACAAGCCAGACTTTCTAAACCCAATTTTAAACTATCCATGTTCTATTTAAATTATATTATTATGAATGCCTGAGTTCCTTGTTTATAGGTTGAGGGATGTTCTTTCAAAAGAAACAACGTTATTGTAAGCAAGAACACAAACATTTCAGCATTCTGCTTTGGGTTAGATTTTTTGGGAGAAGTAAAACCGTTCTCCTAAGGACTTGCCAGCTGTCTGAACTGGGCGGCTGAACTGTGTGATACCCATTAATTTCAGTCAGTGGTGCAAGTGCAGTCAGTATTCTCCTGTGAGTATCAAAGTTTTTGACCAGCTGTGGGTTTGTATAGGTTTTTTTGTTCTTTGTCTCTCTCCCCCGCACACACACTATTGCTTGTTATTTTTAATAAATCCAGATTCCTGAGAAGATTAAAAAAGTCTTTGGCCTGTACCAAAAGATGAAGGGATGGAATTACATATGGGGAATCCATTTGAAATGCGATAGTGAAAAAAGCATCATTCGTTCTAAAGTATAAAAGAAATCAGGTTTTCATCTACAAGATGTGCAAGAAAACTATGAAAAATAAAGGAAGACTGTCCACTAGTGCAATAAATGTCAAGTAACTCTGTCCCTGTGAAGGTCATAAGGACTTTTTTCTACTGTAGTGTGGTGAGATTGAATGCTTTGTTGCATTTGAGATTCATTTGGGCTCCCACCTGCCATACAGAGGTTATAGCTGAAATAAAGAAAACAGGCCAGAAAGGCTGGGGGTGTGGGAGTAACAAATGATTCACTGATGAGGAAACAAAAAGGTATAGAAACACAGAGTCCAAAATCCTGAGGTTTCTTATGGGACAGAATTGGGGTATTTGAGTCCTTGGTCACCTCTCTCACCTATGTTGTGGTGGATAGCTGTAAGGAAGGAGTGGTAAAAAACATAACATTGAATAATTCTGGTGTTCTGTACCACAAGTGTGGAGAAAGGACAGCAGACAACAACCAGGTAGGCACTAGGGGTTCAAGACTCAGCTCTAAACTCTGACCTCGTCTTGTGTCATCAGCATAAACTTTCTTGGTCGTTTTTTCCTAGTGTGTAAATTAAATAATTATGACAATACACATAAGGAAAAGAATTATGTTAATTATTTGCACAAATGCTTTTCTTCAGTCTTGAGATGAACACTTGCTGTCGTGTACCACATTTCCATCTGACTTTGAAGCGTAAGATAACTGTAAAACAAACAGCAGTTCAGCAGCTGTGCTGGTAACACAAAAGAAAATGTTGTCCTAAACATCTTTCCTGGCAACCTCCCTGCTTCTGGTCTTTCTCCAGCTCCAGATTTCTGAGCTATTGGATGCGGTTGGTAACTTGATAATGTGAGTAAGGAAAGTTTGTCTTTAGAGGATTGGAGGTTATCTGAGGTAGAGGTTGCCTATATGAAGATAGAGTATTTAAATTATCCAGCCTTCTTACTGTCATCTCTCCTGTCTATGAATTTGTGTGTAACTGGGGCAACTGGAAATACTGTAATGGTGTGAACCGTGGTGGTGCCTACCAATGAGATGCCATTGCCATGTCGTGATTTCAACAGCCTTCTCCTAGAAAAGGAGGTTTGGTAAGAAATAGCAAATGGGATCTCTCTGGGAAATGGAAGCGGAGTGACACAATAACCTAACATACAGAATGTTTACAGAGGCCATGCAATAAATTGTCAGCATTAACACAGCATAGTCACAGAAACAGAGAGCAGGAAACAAGATAGCTCCAGCGTGGCTTAAAACTGATGCTGTCTCTCAGAAGACTTTTTTTCCCCATTTGTTAATGGGCTAACTTATGATGTGTAACACATCATCAGATTTGCAGGTTTTTAAGATTACTGTTGTTATTCCACCAAGTCTCACTGCTTCTTACATTCCCTTGTTACTCTTCATGTTTCAGCCCAAGGTATGTCTTGATGGCCAGGATGAAATGCTTTAGCTATTGAGCATTGGTCACGGTGGCAGCCCAGGCAATGCACCTGCTTCTTTTCTGCCTTTTCTGCTTTCCTGCCCTACCTCTTCTTTCCTCTGCCCTTTCCTCAGCTTGCTCTTGGCTATGCAGTCCTGCCCCATCCTCAAACTGCCTCTAAACCATAACTGAGCTAATTAATCTTTCTAATGTAATATAAAATATATTAAACTTTTTATATGGACCATTTTCTGCCATTTCAGTGAGTGAAAGAGCCTGACAGGTGCCAGAGCAGGTCCTGGGCAGGCTGGCTGGGTGCAGGGGGATGGCTTCCGTAGTGGTCTGTGCAGGGGGATTTCTCAGGAATGTCACGAGAGTCAAGTCTTACCGGCATCGCATCTGTTTGCACTTGTTCTGCTGACAGACCATAGAGGAATGTAGGTCTGTACAGTAACACTTGGCCCAAACGCTCCGGTTTGGGGAAAATGAGGGTGTACGTGCCCCTGTGAGAGCAGCCAGGCTGGGGAGCAAGCCCCGAGCGGCACCGTGGCAAAGCCTTCCCCGATTCGCCTTGGCACTCCTGCTTCCTTCCTCCCCGTATGAAAAGTTTTGTCTTCCTGAACTTTGCATTGTGTTTCCCTGAAATGTTTCAGTCTCCCTCATGGAAATTATGCAAATGTCAGTTGTGCGCATGTTAAAAAAAAAAATAAATCTGACAATGGCACAAAAAGTACCGGACTAAAATAGATTTTGCTAAAAAAAAAAAAATCATCATACTGTGTGATAACAGGACACCTAATTTCCTCTGTTACATATCTAAATTATTAGGGGATAATTCTGTTTACCAGTCTGCAAAAGTCTCATTCAAAAAATGAACTATAAATTCTAAGGAAGTGGGTGCACAAATTTCATGACCAAAATGAAGTAAGGAAAAAAAAAACCAAAAAACAAACCAACTCTAAAAGCGATCTTATTTGCTTCCCCGCATCTTTAATAACTGAGAGTCATATTCACGTTTCAAAACAAGCTGACCTTCTAGCAGGGGCCAGGCACGAAGCTTTTTGTTAAAGGTGAACGGTTTGGAAAACTCTGAGTATGTGTGAAAGGGGAAACAGTGGAAACTATTCTGCACTTGGAGCGCGCTCGGGTGCTGGAAAGCAGCTATGTGAAAGCAGCAGCTGCCGGCCGGCTCCGTTTTTTGCCTGTGTGACCAGTCTCGGCTGTTTGGCCTCCTGCATGCGGGTGGTTACAATCGCTGCAGTCAGCATATAGGTGTTAGCGTTTTCATTGCTTAGCACTTCACAGCCAGCGGCAAGTGAAGCAGCTGCTGCGCCAGCCCTGCCCCTGAGTGGAACTGCCCTGCCGAGAGGGGAGGCTGCAGGGGGTGTGAAGAAGGAAACCGGGATGGAGATAATGCATATGCAATGCAAAGATTTAGGTGCAGAGAAGCATTTGCTGTGCAGACTTTTCTCTGCAGATCTCTTCTTGCTTCGCCCTTCCAGCTGCTTGCGATGCCACCGGTGCCAGCATGGTCCCTGCTGGGGGCAGCTGCAGCAGCTGGGGCTCTCGGTGTGGAGCTGCTAGAGGCCACCCTGCCCTGTCAAGTGCAGGGGTCCCTTGGTGATGGGGCCTGATGGACAAGGACGAGGTCTGTCTTTGGTGGCTGACGCTCCAAAACTTCCAGAAAGGAACCACTAAGACCTTAGGTCTAGCAAAGCACATCAGCAATGTCCCTAAAGTCAATGTAGCTTCTCTGGTGTTTCGCTGATGGCTTGAGGTCCTAAACTGTGACAGGAACCATCCACAAAAAACCACCTATTTTGATGTAAAGACATGTATTACACATTGCTGCGTCTATCCTTCAGCTTTCTATCAGATTTTAAGCTCATCTAAGAAGTCCTGAGGTGTAAGAGGCAGGTATAAACGCCCCAAACTCGAGTGTCATTTCTCTGACGGAGGAAGTTAATAATGTTAGTCTTTAAGGGAACTATAGCAAGAAACATAAATAGGAGCAGAACACTGTGTTCCTTGTCCGGTGTCTTGCACTAATCCTGACACGTGAGCAATCTACCAACACAAATAATGTTATCAGATCAAAATCTCCAGCCAATAATAAATCACTCCTGACATCAGCAAGGCTCTCGCTGTACAGCAATGTGACCTCCAGTTGGGAAGAGACTTCATGTTTTGTCAGAGATGCTTGCATTTAGTAAAGAGCAAGTTGCAACAGTACTTGGGAGATGTGCAGCACCAGTTGGAAAAAACACCAGAGATGTGAGAAGGTGCAAATTTATACGGAATACGTATTGATGAGGCTGTCTTCCAGCTACCCAGAACAGCTGCAGAGGCCAGTGTTTACAAAACACAGCAGAAGTGGGCGGACAGCAGATGCTCTGTGGCACACGAGTTATAGCACAGAACCAGACATTGATTGCAAATGGTTCAGTCCTGTGTTACATTGGCAAAGGTAAACCTCTCCATAGAAACATGCGTAATACTTGAAAAACTGCTCATAGGCAGGTAATGAAACCTGCTTTCGAAGTTACTGGCACTTCCATTTAAAGAAAAAAAAAAAGACTCTTTCCTGTAAAAACTATTTGAGAATAATGCTTGGTGTAGAAACCCCAGTATAATATATGAGACTGTAATTTGTCCCCTTTGAAATTAACTGGATGCAGAAGAGCAAAGTTCAATATTCTTTTATTTATAAACATCTCGGTGGTGGTGGTGGGTGTTCTGTTGCAACTGAGTGCCTACATACTATCAGCACCCATCAGTAAATTTCAGACAGATCCCAAACCAGGAACAACTCTAGGGATCTTCCATTCCCTCCATTGCATTTTCCACGCCTTTGTAATCCCAAATCATAGACTACAGCAGGAGTCACAATGGATGGACAAAGCATTAGCAAGAATACCAAGATAGACTGTTTCTGTGAAAAAAATAAGAAGTATTTGGTTCAAAATTACTGGCTAGGGTTAAACACTTCTGAAGTCAATAGTAAGAATCTATTGACCTTACTGCAAAATTAATTATTCCAAGAGAGCCAGCACAAACTTTCAGAGCTACTGAGCTAGAACTAGCAGGCTATCTCAAAACCAGAGACAAAATACCACATTAAATGCATACCATTTAGTAAGCCAAAAAAGAAGGGCGTACAGCACACCAGGAGAGAGAGCATGCAAGATAAAGTAACTTCCATTTTATGCCATGAAATTGCATCTGACAATGCAGTGTATCTATTTGTAATTAGTGTAAATGAACCTGAATCATACAGGGAAGTAAGCAAGAAGGGTTCCGCACTGTTAGATGTACGGCTGATGGCAGGGGACAGTCCCTGTACTTTCTGCACTGTACAGAGAGGGGGAAGGAAGGGGAGGTTGCATGAAAGCAGCACCAAGCAGCCAGGATTTCCTCCCCAAGAATTTCTGCTGTGTGTCCCAAAGCATTGTGCGTTACAGAAATAGATGTTGCATCAGTGCGTAAAAGGTACATGTACACCTGTGACAAAAGAATATTGCATCAGTGCATAAATGGTACATGTACGTCTGTGACAAAAGAACATCATCAAAAGAAATGCTTGAATTATGATTGCTTGTAAAATTTTGCTTCCTGAGTGTATGCATCAAGACATGGTCTCTAAATCTAGAATTCAAGTACTGCTTTGATTTCCAAAGACACTCCAAATGCATACTGTTGTCCTAGTTTGGAAAAGGCTGCAGCCAGCTCGTCCCCTCATCTCTGTGCAGATCGTTCACAGGTAGGTGACACACAAAATCCGCATGGAACTGGTATTTTTTGGTGCCCTTCTGCATTCTCTAGTTTCTGTACTGCTTTGCCGTCGCACAGTACGTCTATAAACATAACCCGCAGTCACCTTTTGTACTTTCTCATTTTCTCCCCAAACAAGAATGGTCTGGTCTGGACTTTGCAGTAATCTCTGATGTACCAGCAGTGGATCTCCAGCTGCAGGAGAGGAGCCACAGCCTCTGCCAGTGGTCCCAGCTTGCTGGTGGGAGGCGACATGGGGCTCTCTCTGCCTTGTATTTGAAGGCAAAAGTACAAAACCTTGCACAGGTCAAAGGGACTCTGTTATTCGCTTAACACAGGCAGAAATGTTCTGTGGCTGCAGGGTGCTGTGAGAGCCAGGGTACACAAACGAAAACCTGTGTTTCCCTACAGCAGGGGATGGCTAGCAATGGACATGTCTTCCTAACTTCCCATGCAGTGGCTTGCAACACTGTGTGGCTCACAGGCATGAATTCTTTCAGGTGCCATCAAACTCTTCTTTCACTTCGCACTTTATCCGTGAGCCAGTTCCTCCATGGAGCCCACCCGCCCCCGCTGTGGAGCCCAGCAGCAAAGAGCGAACTGGCCTTGGAGACCTTCGCTTCACAGTGCTTTGCTGAGCTTATCTCAGAGGTTTGCATGGGACACTGGCAGCTTCTCTGAAAGAATAATCAAAAGTCCTAAAAGTGTTTAAGGAAAATATGACAAGAATTTAAGTCTTCTGTTAGAAAAGTTGTTTGTATCATTCCTCAGAAAATTTATTTATAAATAATGTTGTCTTACGTTAAATTCATGTGCACCCAGTCCTACTCCATCCTCTTTCTGGTTCTTGAAATGTTTAGACAGAAAATACAAATGTATCTTATTATGCTTACTTATTGTCTGCCTCTTCCATTTACAAAGAGGCAAGAAGTTTTAGAGCTAAACTACAGTGCTTGTTTAAAAATGTGCAATTTCAGGAACTCTTGCGCAAAATGTCTGAGTTCTGCTTGCACTTTATTTTTTTCTTTCTCTACGTTTTTCTTCTCAATGTCATCCATGCAGAGGAGAGCTTTGTGTTTGAATAAAAAGTGATGTAAACCCAACACATTTAGGCCAGTTGCATCCATGTGCTCCTAAATCCACGTGGATGCAGACCTGAGGTCTGGACAGTATGCTTCAGGAAAAAACTGCCTTTACCTGGGACTGACTTGGCATCTGTAAAGCTCCCTGCCTGACTCCGCAGGTTGTCACTGGAAGCCAGAGTAATGGGCTGCTAAATGTGATTAATGCTATTTGCATCCAGCTTGTGGTAACAAAAAGAAAAAAACAACCCCAAAACAACCCCAACAGCAACAAAAAAACCCAAGCCAAACCAAACCAAAAGCCCTAAAGCCACCCCAACCCCCCTGAAAATCTTTACCACCAATTACATTTAGGGCTACACAACAGAAGCGGCTGCGCTGAACGGGGGACGAGTTGCTGCAGGGTGAAGCGTGAGACGCTGGTGCCCGGCGAGGGACGTCACATCCCTGGAGATATGACGAGTGTAGCAGCCTGTCTCATTTCTGCCCTAATTGTGAAATCGCTTCTTTGCCCTCATGGAGGCAATTCTTACTCTTGCAGCAGTCTGTGCTAGTCCTCTGGTGCTTGGCACGCGGCTCTGCTGTCCCCGCTGTGGCTGGCAGGGGCTGGGACACGGTTGTACCCTGGGGACGGTAACAAAAACCAGGGGCTCCTTCACCCCCTGTGCTCACGCACATGGTAGATGTTAAACAAACAACAACGCAGTGCCTGTTTCTGGATTTGCACGTACCTCCACGCTCATATATCACCTCCCCTGTCTGTCTGCAGGTTTTTCGATGACGTGCCTTTATTTTGGCAGTTTTGTTTGATTCTCTCGGTCTGAAGCGTGAGTTTAGGCTCATACATCAAAAGAGAATCCCACCCCTGTCTGTGGGGTTGTGTCCGTAAATGGTATGTAGATTTATAAGCTGGGTAAACAGTTGCTATTTTAAGAAGCTGCTGCTGAAAGTCTGGCTCTAACCCTCTGCAACTAGGACTAAATAATCATTTTTAGGTGTTCCACAGTGGCGAGAGTCTGTCACCTTCCAGCAGCAACAGGAGCTCCAAGCAAAGGCAATGACATCGTGCCATTTTATGGCAGCCCTAAACACTCAGAATAATAATTATTAAAAAGTGAAGACCTTTAAAATAATAAGAAAGAATATTTGGTTTGGGGAAGGATGGGGGGGGTTATTAGCCTTGTAGTCTTTTGTGCTTTTGGAAGTTGTATTTCAGCCTTTGCTCTGCAACCACCAATGTTATAAACATGTTTTAAGAAGAAAATTGGATTTGTCATGTTAAACCACATCTCCAAGAACTGAGGGTTCTCATAAAAGCAAAAAAGATCCACCGCTCGAGCACAAAGTGCTTTTAATCTGCATCTGGTTCTAAGTCTTAAACTCTCACTTTCCACTTCCCCTTGCCCAAACCTTGTCAAATAATCTTACTGCAGTGTATTACTAAATACACAATTAATTAACATACCATGACAGTTTTGTGCTCTGGTAGCAGCAAGAGGTTATTTCCCCACCAATCTACTTTTACCGCTCTGCTCAGGAAGCTGTGTCACAGGGACGCGTAAGTGCCACCGCGCTGACATCCGAGGCTGTGCACGATGACATCGCCGAATGAATCAAAAGGGAAGGGCAAACTTCAATATGTATATCCTGGCGTGCAGCAGTGACTGATATGGAAAAATATTAAGACACGGCATGAGTAAGGTATGTGGGAGCACTGGGTGTACGTGGGGCTTCACTAAAGGAAAGCCTCGCACCACCTGACAGTTGTTTGAATAAATCTTAAATCTACAGAGTGAGAACAAAAAGGCTGCACCTCGGCTTTCTGGGCTGGCTTAGGTGACCAGCAAACCCAACAAGCAGAGAGCATGGAGTTTCTGTTCTTAAACTGATCCCTTTGGTGCTGTGCGGAAGGATGTGCGTGCAGGGAAGGCGCCTTGCGGTAGCGCAGGTGGGATGGTGGGCAGCAGGTATGCCTGCGCTCCGGCTGGCTGGAAGCGTGGGAATGGGCACGGGCATGGCAGTGTAAATGCTGCCTTCGTGCTCAAAGCGTCATCGGCTGCGGGGTTGTTACCAGCCCTGTCGCGGCTTGCAGCACAAGGGGTTATCAAAGCCCACTCTGTGGGTCAGGCTGTGGGTGCTGTGCAAGCAGCTCCCTTGAGAACTATGCATGTAGGTTTAATACCACGATGCTATCAAGTATCTGAGAGCTCTGAGTCACTTCCTAACCTTTCTCTCTGTCACTGAAGCAGTTGGAAGTGATGAACAGTTTTGCCACCAAGCCCTGCCTTGCCACATGCTCTCGTCCCAACCCAAGAGCCTGATACTTGCGACACAGGCGTGGAAAGGGATGTAGGCAGCTGCTTTCTGCTCCAGAAATGCCGGAGCTGGCATCCCACTGAGGGTGAGAACGTGTGGGTGAGAGGATAGGATTGCAACACCCTAAATATAGATGGGAAGTCCCCAGCTACGCTGCTGTGGGACTGCATTCCAGTCTCTGACAACAGCATATGATTTTCAGACCAAATTTTTGCAGCATAATTCTGGTTTTACCTCTCTCTCAAAGTTTTACCTCTCTCCCAAGTGCCTTCTGCTATGCTGCCTGAGCCCTGCGTGTGCTATCAGCTTTGGCACAATGTAGAAACACATCCCTGACATAAAGCTAGGCAAGTACTTTCATGTTGGAGTGTACATGCTTGTCTGTGATGTTAAATCAGTTTGTCCCAGCTCTTGCAGTGGGTGTGCAGAAAGGTAACTTTTAATCACACAGATTTTTACCATTTGCAAAAGGCTGCGGTTTTGCCCCCTCCTTAGCTGCACAATTCGGCAACTGGCAGCACCAGCAGCATGTGCTACAGGAGTGTGCTGGGGGGGCATGTAAAATATGCATCTCCTAAGTCCTAACTACCACCTCAGCAAAAGCCCTGAGAAACTTTTCAGCTTTGCTTAAGTCATTCCCCTTCCCAGATCTGTGCATTGGCTGAGCCCCCTAACTTTTAAGGGTGTTCTGCACAACAGCCTGAATTGCTGCTCATTGGCCTTACTCAGCACAGTGAAGGGGCAAACACAAGCTGACCCCTCTCCTTTCATGCTCTGGCTGCAAACCACTGCTTGGAGAGTTCTCACAAGCAGACCCATCAGCTCTAATAATCACTCAGCCCAATTTTGTTTAGGTTTCTTTTTGATCTAGCCAGCCATCTATTAAAACTGTTGATACTTTCGACCTCTGGATGATCCAGAGTGTGATTACAGAGTGTGCGAGGACGTGCTCCCGCTTGTTTGTTTGAGATTTGCCTCCTGGCAGATGCTGTTGGGTGCCAGACTCTTCCCGTATGGCGTGAAGCAAGGAGGGCTCGTTTGGGGCTGTTTTTTTAACATCCCTGCCCTGTTTGAAAAATTATAAACAGGTCCCTCTGCCACCTGTTTTTATGAAATGCCCTCAAAACCAGCTGTCGGGGAACGAGGTGCAAGGAGGAACTGTCCACCCTCTCCCAGTCCGGCAGGGAGAGGAGTGTGGACCCGATTTCACAATCCGGGTCTTTCTGCTGATCATCTTGTTCCCATGGGCTTTTCTGTGGGAAACAAACCTCTGAAAGAGAAAGCTGTCTAAATCAGTAACGGGATTTCTCTTAAGCACTCACTGCTGAAGGCAGTGGGAGCCCTGGGAAGCCAAAATTGCTTCTGAAAGCTGTTCTAAAACTGCCTGGGGATTTTGTACATCTCTTAATTTTCCATCTCCTCCCAGTAACGTACAATAATAAAGTGAGACCTAGTGTTAGAAAATTGCTCTGGAGTTAGCTCAGGTTTGTTTAGAATTTAAAGCAATTCCCAAATGTCTCTGTTCCTGGAACCTTGCTCCAAACACAAGTCTATTTTAGCTTAATGTGATTCCCTGAATGAGCTAAACTAAGTAAGGAAAAGACAACTGGGTACCAGCATCTGAATATTTCTATCCTGGACCAGGTACTGTGGAATATTTTATTCCACATTAACTATTCCAGCAAATTCTCCTGTGAAAAAAAATGTTTAATAGAACTGTGGAAAGAATTAAGACCCTTTTTTTCCCCCAGAAAACTGAAGCATCACTGTAACCTCATTGAATTGCTTCATATTTTCCCAGACTAAAGAACTGAGGAGGATATTTTGGACAGAAAAGTCAAGGTTTCTGTTATGCCTTAAGGCTGACATTTCTAAATGCCAGTCTTTATACCAACCATCTCTTTTTCGCAAAAAATCTTGTACTCTTGTTTAGATCAGAATAGCCTTCAGAATGACAAGCCTCATTTTAGTTGGAGAAGCAGGAAAGGTTTAGCAATAACTTTCCTTTTTGTAACACAAGTAGGCCAGCCTTGTTGTGTGGCAGAACCAAGTCCAAGCCAGGGCGTGTTTCAAATGTGTCCCCAAAATCTCGGCTATTTCACAAAATGAGGTTTCTCGCCTCCAGCTCCCCGCCTGCCCACGCAGGGCACCAGGGGGCTGGAAGCTTTTCTCATCACTCACCCCCTCCCAAAACTGTTGGCGTTGACCGCAGCGACCATTTTTCTGTCAGGGCTTCTTGGCAAATACCTTCCAGGAAGCAAAGACTGCGGAACTGAAAGCTGCTGTTGGCAGCTCACAGCAGGTAGGTGAGAGAAAAAATCTTTTTGGAGATGTGGGGCTGCTGCAGGGGCAGGAGAGATGGTGGGAAGCAGAGGCAGAGGCTGTCTGGGCTGCCCCATCACCTGCTGCTGCACCAGGCCAGCGAGGAAGACGTGGAGGCTCTTCTGCAAGAGTTAAAGTCACAGCTTTGACTGCAGTTTGCACATACACCCAATTAACTCAAAATTAATGACCTAGAACCCAGTACAACAGTTGGGCTCAATGGTGCAGAAACAAACCTCCCTTTTACATTCAGGACAATACTTTTTTCCTAAACCAGTGCTGGTCAGTCCTGAAGATCAAAGAATTGCAAGTTTAGTGTGTGTATTTCTCTTGCTTCTCTTTCTTATGCCCATTGCTGTGGCTTTCCTAACATCCAGTATTGTATTTCTTCAGGTTTCATGTCTTACCAGCTTTAGATTAAAAGACAAAGAAATAAACCCTTCCTCAGAATTTGCTGCTGTCTTACAAAACCCACGCACAGAGGCCTCAGGTGGAGCAACGAGGGAGGGTGAAGTCAATGCTTACGTGGCCAGTTTCTTGGTTTCAATTTCAGGCTTTTCTGAAAGGCTGAACTTAAGGGCAACATCCGTTTATTCAAAACAGTTGCTATTTCATATCTATCTATCTATAGAGATAGATATATCTTTTTTTAATATTAATGAGTATCTGTATCTTAAACACAGTCTTTAAAGACGGTAACTCCTACCTAAGCGCTAACTGGTAGGTAGAAATGTGTGATCGGCCCTTGCAGTAAATGGGATGATTTCCCTTTGCGCCAGATCTAGGCATTCGTCAATGGTTTGGCTGCATTAACCTAAGACCACTCAGAGAGAAAAATGCTTCTAACCACCTACAGAGTGCACAGGTATCTTGCAACATAACTCACCATGCTTTATTCTGCGTCTAAAGCAAGAGCTGTCCCAGTTCACCTTTTGTAGCTGCAAAAATGAGGCATATTTTTGAAGATGAGACTTTCAAGCAGAGCTGTAGGTCTTGGAGGGCTCGATCCTCACCCTAAAAGCAAGCAAGACAGTGTTGCTGTGGGTGTGACCTGACTGAAGGGATGCTAGCTGAGCTTCCAACACCAGCTCAGCCCCAGACAAAGCCAGCTTCTCATGAAAGGTTAGTCAGAAATATAAATGCTGTCTGTGTGAGACATCTTTTTGGAAAACACACCCCAGGAAGAGAGCGGCTGCTGTGGGGATTAATGGAAGGAAAGTTCTGCTGGCAGCGTGCAGCTCAAGGTGTGCCCTTCAGTAACTGGCCATCATTTGGTGACACAAAAAGCCTATATTTCGAAGGCATTTCAAGCCAGAAACCTGGCTCCAAGGTCATCTCACAGCCTCTGACCCTTGGATCCAGCTTTTAGTACCAAGGACCCATTTGGTTCTTTCTAACAAGATGTCAGAGAAAACGAGACATTGGACAGAGCTGCCTTCATTTACTCCTGCCAAGGAGGAAATGTGGGTGAAAAGGATTCCCTCAGTTTTGCAATACTGCAGCTGTGGCAGTAAACAGAAACAGTAGCTGAGGAATCATAAAAGATTGCAAGAATAGAAATAATTATCATGGTAAATCAGGGTCTGGGAAAGGGAAGTAACCTGCTACGTCAACTTATCCGAGTCTTTTGCCGTTTCTGAAATTGCAGCAGGGGTCAGTCACTGGAGCCCTGCCGGCCGCTGCTGTGTCCCCTGCCTCGCTGTGGGAGATGCTAGGATGTATGGGTTATTTAGAAACACATATGCACTCTAAACTTTCGAGGAAACTTTAGTAGATTCTAGGTGAAAGTTGAAGCTGTTCAAGCAAGAACCGTTAAAGTCCATGCTTTAACCGGAATTAGTTTGTTTGGCCTTAGTCAGAGTGTAAGTCTGGTAACTGCAGAAAAGGCCACGCAGTCAATAATAACAACAGCTTCAGCCACGGCTGCTGAGCTGCACCGCTTCCCAGCACATCGTTTTCTCTATCATGGGTAGGGCGTGAGAGGGGGAGAATATCTATAAACTACGCAGTAAGAAAGATGCAGCAGCAAATCAAGCTAAAACGAATGCTCATCTCAAATATACTGGATTCCTCCTTAAGCCAATACGATACTAACTAGCTGAGGAAGATGCATCAGTGCTTGGTGGTACTGAAATACTGCAGGAAGCAGCAAATTCAGCTGGCTGCCTGAATTGCTGGTGAAACTGGCTCCTGGCAGTTGATTTGTAGTAAAGAGTTATTCAATCGGATACTTACCTTATAAAAATCGATACTCTGCAGATAGCATTCCTTATGCCATAACAGCATGGGTTTTACTTACTCTGGAAACTGCACTCTTTACTGGAAAGCCACTAAACATATGAGGATATACTGCCGGAAGATACACATTTGCATCACTGCTTTCCTAGCTCTGTTTGGAAATCGGGTAAGCTGCTTGGAAAACGATGATGCTGAGCAGCTTTGTCCTTTTACACTTTTACCCATTTACATTATGCCAATGACTCAGATTGCCAATGTGCTAAAATTATTTTCAGGCTATAATTGAACCTTGGACCTCCCAGCAAGGCTGTTAGGCGTCAGTAGGTATATTCAGCTGATCTGTAACGTGCAACCATTTATTGGATGCTAAACCAGCCAAGAAGCCCTTCTCTTTCCTAATGACTGACGCACGATGCCCCTTCCCTGTTTGGGCAACACCGTGTTCACAGATTTGCTGGTAATATCTACCATTTGAACTGCTCCCCAGTCTGTGAATGTCTCCTGATGTGCTGTTGTGTGACCAGTCTGGCTGGGTTATCGGGGAAGGAGGGGCAGAAAATCAGCAGTTCCGACTCCAGATGAATGGCATTCCTTCCGAAGAGGCTGGTGATGCGCCAGAGGAAGGTGGAGGAGGAGCACAAAGGGGAAAGTATAACAAAACCAGTGATGACGGGCTTGAACCTTGAGGTCAATCAGCCTCTCCTTCCTGTATCTCAGGCCATGGGCCCCCATCAGCGCATTTCTCTCCTCCCCATCACCCTCATCTAGCGTCTGGGCGACCACAGGGTAAGTTGGATCAGTGATCTGATCCCATGGAAAACAAATCCACCAAGAAAAGAAAAATTTCATGCCCAACCAACTTGCTCATCCTGCTCTGCAGCAGCTGCACAGCTGCTGAATCAGATGCGAGGGCAGCGAGGGATGTGCAGAGACTGGGCAAGGGGAGGGAGTGGGGGAGCACAACTGTCCCGCTTCCCGGTAAAGCAGCTGCTGCTGGTACGTCATCCCAAAGCGTAACATGAAAACCATATCCTTGGTTTGTCTGAGCAAAATTCCCTGAATCCATGCTGCTAGCAACTGCCAACAGAAAGCTCCCTGAGGAATGCTGCTGGTGTCCCAGCAAAGGCGTATCCTGTGCCTTGTCAGTCACCCGGTGTGGCAGGGACCAGGAAGGATGTGACCCAACAGCTGTCACCCAGCTGGCGATGTTGCTCAAGGTCCTTTGCTATGCATGTTAACAGCATGTTGAGATTTAAAAAAAGTTACCCAAATGTGGCTGCTTTTGGTAAACTGCTATTAAAATAACCTTATGCATCCATTTGTGGTTGTATCAGTTCTACAAGTGGCTTGTTCCAGGAAAGAGTAATTTGGGCCCCACTGAGTCCCACAGGCACAAGCTACGCTCTGTTGTCAGTAAAGCAGCAAAGCAGCTGCATTATTTCTGCCCTTGGGGAGTGCCAGCAGTGATGTTTCTTCCAGCTCCTCTTGATCTGAAGGGAAGAATATTTCCCATCTGCTGGCAATCTGCTAGCAGCTGCATCCACGCTTCCTCAGTGACATTTCTTCCACACTCCTCTATTGTTTGTGGCACTCAAACTTCATGCAAACCCTGCAGCTGGCATGTTCTTTGCCTGTAAATAGTACTTTGTTCCCCTCGAGTTTGTTTTGTTTCTGGTGGCATTGATTCCCGGTCCTCCTGCTGTCACCGGCAGCACCTGCCTGAGCCCAGCGTTCCCCTCCCGGGGCAGCTGCGGGGCTGATGCTTCCCCAGCCTGCACTCGCTCACAGGAGCTGCTGCTGCCTTTGCACGTTATTTCCTAACTTGTTGCCTTATTAACGACTGCCATCATCATTAGTCACTTACTACTTCCTAGTGGAAAGTATGTTCAACACAGACTGCTCTCCAAGTCTGCGCTGATTGTACCTGCTCACGTGCAAAGAGGGGATGACTTTCCCATCTGGAGGCCGCTGAAACCTTCTCTTGGTGGTGATTCATGGGGCTGAAGCAAATGCTTGGCACGTTTCTTCCCCTTGCTAGTGGCCAGCCATCCCGCCACAACGTCCTGCTTGGCCATGCTGCCAGCCACACGGCTGGCCTGACAGGAATGCTCTGTCTTTAGGGAAGGTTCTCCCCATGCCAAGGATGCTCCTCTGCAGTCCCAGTACTCCTGCAGTTATGCTAGACTGCTGGGCTGGAGGCATACTGCGGTACGAAAAGCATACTGGTGATTGCTGGAGTGGTGTTTCAGAAAGACTCACCTACTCCAAGGTTTCTGGGGCTACTTTTGGGAGCTGGCTATTACAAGCCAGTTATAGGCATACTCCCCTGCTTCGCTGCTTCGCTTACGCCACATTAGCTGAGATCTTCTGGACGCTGTAGATCGATGTAATTGCTCCGCACAAAGCTGAGGAGCTCTATTTCGTATTTGCTAATGTATCGTTCCACTCAACTAATTAGTGGTTTGGTTTGCCCATCCCTGCCACAGAGTGAGGCAGCGGTGATCAACCTGCTGATGGATGTAAAGCCCCTTGCTCGGAAGAGAAGGGCCACAGCTAGCCCCGGCTGAAGTGTTGGTGGCTAGCCAGGCAGTGCTGGTGGCTAGCCGGGCAGTGCCGGCATCTCACCAAGCTGACTCTCTTTCTGTAAACTCTTAGCATGGCAGAGGATACAAGTTCAGCATTGTACTGGGAATGTTTGACACCAGATCCAACACCTTGCTCAAAACTTAGATGGACACCATAAAACCCCAGACTTTGCCCAGCTAGGCTTTACGTAATAATTACTCCAGGTTAAATATGACAGGAACGCTGCCGGGCAGGTGCATTAGCTGGGATGCAGGGAACAGCCCAGCTGCTCAGTGCTCCTTTCCATACTAGACATTGTCATTAGTTTGTTGCCCTGATAAATGTTGGGTTTGTCTCATAACACAGAAGTTACTGAAAGAGAATAACTAACCATTTTAGGGTGGCCAGTGGAGCTTATTAAAAAACATTTCTTCTGATTCCAGCCATGAAAAGGGACAGTAGTTAGGACTCACTTTCAGGAGGTTGCCCCACTGTTAGCAGCCTTGAGAAAAAAATAGAAAGAGATTTGCTAAAGTTCTTGTGTGTGTGGTGTAGGCACCTTCTCCAGAAGTCACAGTGCACAAGCACGCCAAGACACAAGGTCCTTTTTGGTGTGCAAAGGCTGCTTGTTCCAGAGCACAGTGGCTTTTACACTGTTGTAATTTGTTGATTTTGTAAGGAAATGTACAAAAGGAGATGTGTTTTACATGTGTGTATGTGTTTCAGAACACCACACTTCATAAAAATTGTGTCCTCTCATTTTCCTCAGAGCTAAACAGCTTCAAGAGGTTATTGTGCAAGCACAGCGTTGCAAGCTGTGGGGAAGAAACACCTGGATGGGGGTGGGGGGGGGGGGGGGGGGGTGTGTGTATGAAAAGGAGAAGGAGGTCAGCTGGCAGGGAGGGCTGTGCTCTGCCTGCCTTTTCAGATGTTGTATCTAAACACTCAGCAAAAATGTTAATCTCCAGGGAGATGATGTCTCCTAGGTATTACATGTCCAAATTCCTCTGGTCTATTCTGGAGAGGAACTGTCTAAGGCATGCCGTGAAGGTCTGTGCTTGGGGACCACTGCCAGCCTCGGGGGGGTCTCTGTGGCCGAGTGAAGCTCAGCTTAGCTGGGAGCTCTCCTAGGGACCCAGTTTTCAAAGAAGATATGAAGGCTGATTCCATGTACTGTTCTCACACCTGCATCCACCTCTTTCCAAATCTGCCTGCTGCTCCAGTGCTTAATTATCCCAGTCCGTGACATTGTTTTACAGCACCAGCCATCCCCCCAGGCAGCTCCGAGGCACAGAGCATGCTTAACCTAGCGAGAGACCACTGAGACCTCTGAACTTTTGGGAAATTGCTCTGGATAAAAGCTCTTGCCACACTGACTCTTCCAGGTGTTGGGAACATTTTCCTTGCCAGGCTATGGCAAGCGACTGCCAAGGATTTGAGCTTCTCAGTGTTACTAAAGCACACACACAGTGGTTTTGGGGGTAACAGAAGCATTTTGACAGCAGCCTGCAGGTGTGATAGCGTCCATCAGGATTGGGAATCTTGGCCCAATGAACAATTAGCAAATGTTAATTGCAGGTAAATCAAGAGGGTGATGTAGTATATTGTTGCTTTAGTGCTAGCAAAAGGCACATCCATGGTTCCGGCCTTGCTGACTTACGGAAAGAGCTGTGTGGCTGCTGAGCTGACTCCTGGCTTATTGAGTTCCTCAAAATGACAGATTTGGCCCTAATTTGTACGCGTATCTCTAGAGACGTAACCTAGTTGTCAGAATTCCAGATGAAAATTAATCTGGTCCCTTTGTGTTAGGCTAACCCAACCTCTTCCCACAGCCAGCTCTGTAGAACACCTTGGTTTTTCCTCTAAAAAGATGAAGCCAAGAGGCTTTATTGGGAAAAATTCCGCACACTTTCAGTAGCTACCTATGTGTTCACACAGGTATTAGCCTGTCGAAACAAGTGTGATCTCCATAGCATCATAAAAATGCAGCCAGTGGGATCACATAACTATGTCACTCCACCCTGCCCTCCATAAAGCTCTGTGACTATCTGATCCTAAGGTCACGGCTGAGCTTTTCCTCAGCTTTCAACTGTGACCCATTTATACCGCATATTTATCCAGCATTTTCATCTCAAAGGGCTGCTGCTGCTGAGTAAGCTGACCTCTCCTTTTGAAAACAGAAGGACCCTGCTCCGAAACCCTGCAGCCTGCAGGAAGGACAAGCGGCAAAAATGATGTTTCAGTCTGCCGATGGCACCAAAGGTGGCTGGGAGAGTCCTGGTGTCCCTGACAGTCATTCCTCCCCTTGCTCGGATGCCCGGTCCCAGCCCGCAGTGGGTATCAGGGAAAGTAAACAGTGGGAACCAACCACGGCCAAGTCAGGAGACAGCTCAACTTTGCAAACAGATGTACTCAGCCTGGGCGGACGCCAGGGAGGGCAGCCACACGCGACAGATCATCTCTCTGACGCAGTATGAAGCCTGCTGAGAGCGGGGGAAGCCTCCGACATCTGCACATACCACAGCTGAGATGGCCCCGGGGTGGTCAGAATAGCTCCCCCCCAGCGCCCCTTCGCCTCCTGAGCTCAGCCCCATCAGCTCCAGCTGGTCCCAGCCTGAGCTCGGCTGTTAAAAGCAATAGCTGAAACAGGAGGGTGCTAGCACAGCCCCTCGCTGCCCCTCTGCAGCGCCTGCGCCCTGTCACGCTCCTCATTTCAATTTTCCTTGGACATCCCCAACGGCAAAGGAACGCTCCGGCTCAATAAACAGCCCGCTCTGCTCCCGAGTGCCTTTTCCATATCGGACAGCTGACTTTATGAGCCCTATAAATACATAAGTACCGTGTCCCCTGAAAGCCCAGAGTCAGGCTCCCATCCAGGGAGCCATGGAGCTGCTCTCTGCTCTAAATCTGTAACGCAGAAACATAGCCTATTCCATGAGAACCCAGGTGGGAACACTGGCTGGGGAACACAAGTACTAATTTTTGTCAATTAGATTATCTTGAATGGAATATTTAATACTTTTAATGGAACCTCATTTAATTGCTGCTCATGGGTACTTTGTAGCTGTTGGAAACTCTGATCTAAAAGATTATTTTAATGAAAGATTGCCAAAGGACTCACATTTTAAACTCCTACGTAGGATAACAGCGGGACTGTTTTCCCTGGGCTGCCGTGCTGGCCAGCCCTGTCCCAGTTACGGCGCTCCGGGTGATGCCAGTGACCACACTTACAGAATGGTCTGAGGCTGATTGCTGAGGGTCTCCCCTGCAAATCCGACTGCAGAGCCCCCTCAAAAATTCAGACTGTTTTGGGGTCGTGAGCTTGTGGGCCCTATGGCTAGCACGGTAACCCTCAGAAAGGGGCTCCTTCATATTGGTGTTAGGGCCCTGAGGACAGGGGTGGCTTTAAGCACCCTCAGTAGCCCCAGCTGGTGCTGCCCCGTGGCCATGGCCCCGTTTCAGCTCAGCCTTGAGAGCCACGTGTTTCCCCCGAGCTTTGCTGTAGGTGCAGCCTCTCTCTCCTGGATGGATCAGGCCCTGTGCTGCAGACAGATCTGTCACCAGCCCTGTCTCTGGGATGGACCCCGGGGTGATGAGGCGGCCTTGCTGCTAGCCCCGTCCCCATCTCCTGCTGCTGGCTGGCAGTTTGCTTCTGGCACATGTGAGCCAGTAGTGACACCAGCTATTGCTGTGCAGGTGGGATGAGGGGGAGCCATCGGTGATGTTTTGCCACCTGAAGGAAGATGAATACGGGATGCTATTCCAGGTTCCAACCAGTTTTTCCCCTCTTGAATCACAGTTAGTCAAATAAAAAATAAAAAAATCCATAAAGAGCCTAAACCTACTTCTAAAGGTCACTCTTCTGCTCCATGCAAGCTGCCAAGTTAAAAGTCTCATCCAAGAAAGCCTTCCACACACACATATACCCATGCCTATAAAGCCCTTTAAAACATCATTAGTGTCCCCTTCTCCAAATGGAAATTGGGAATTTTAAGTGGAAACACAGGTTTTATTTATAGTCTTGGTACATTTTTCAGCCACAGTACGTAAACGTGAGGAGCAAGAGTGCTGCGTTGCCATTTATTTACCGAGTGGCACTGCTTTCCCATTCGCCTGGAGTGGTGAGTCAGCATCACCGGTGAGCTTGCCCTGTTCTCAGAGGTCCTCTCCAGCCTTTGGGCCAGAGAGCACGTGCGAGAGCCAGCTGCTTTGGGTCGGATTTTAGGAGATTATACGTTGCTGCCTTGATAGCACAAAGGACTCTCCTTCAAATCGCCCTATGCTGCAGTGTCAGCACAAGTCCTTTAAAAAAAGCCAAGCTGTTACCAGATCCAGACAGTTGAAACTCATGACCTAGTTTCTCAAAATCGTGAGATTGGCTTAGAAAATTAGATATCTTTTTTTTATAAGATTGCATATCCTTTGCATTAAGTTCTGGTTTGGAGAATTACTAGGGATACTCCAGTTGCAATTTGAAAATTTATTTTCTGCATAATCGTAAGGGTGAGAAATGTAATTTTTGTAATATTAAAGCAGGGGAATTGCTCGTCTGTAGCAGCTAAGAAAAGCACCAGTTACTGAGAGACTGTGGTCTGAAAACGGTGATACATGGCAAGTTAAAAGTTGCCTTTATTCCTGCTTTGCTGGTATTTTTCAGCAGTTCTAGCTCCTCAGACTCTACGTGCCACCACCAGTCGTGTTAGCAGTGCTGAAGTGGCAGGGAGTCTCCTGGGCTCAGCCGGGGCTCGCTGTGTGGCTGGAGGCTGCACCGGCAGAGCGGGGGGCCCTTCTGCCCACTGCCCTCCGGAGAGGTCCTCTTCTCCCTGTCCTTAGCCTTCTGCAGCAAGTCCTTTCTCCAAAAAAGCTGAGCTTGTTTACAGACTTGTTCAGGACTCGTGCTCCTTTGCAGCTATGGTTCCTGGAACGCAGCTCCCCGCTGGGGTCCCTCCTCTGGATTTGCCTGCTCAGGTGCCTGTCAGTAGGGATATGGGCTGCAGCAGCTTTATAACCCGATGGAAGCTAAGAAGAGGACTGTGCTCTGGCCAGCTGCTTAGCAGTGCCCTCACTGGAATCCCCCCCAGCTCTGCCGCCCTCCCTTCGCCGTTCCCCGACCGGTGTTTTGCCCGGTGGGATTGGGGTGGAGGGGCCAACTGGCTGGCCGGGCTGCGGAGGAACGAGCAGTTCATGATTTGTTCCCATTGGAAACTGATAGCACAGTTCCAATTTTAACTGCAGCGGTATGGCTGCCCACAGCATGGATCCATCATCTCTTAAAGCAATTGGTGGGTTTGCGTTTCTCCAGGAAATGTTCGTAGCCATCTTTTGGGTTGCAGCATCCCCAACGTGCTTGTCGTACCCTTTTTAATGGTGGTTACCCCTGGGAGTTGGGAAAACAGGGCTTTTATCAAAAATAGGAAAAGCAACAATTGGAAGGAATGTTGTGTGCACAGATCAGCTGTATTTGACAAAAAGTAAGATTTATTTTTGTTTTCCCTGTTGATACACCAAACTGTTTTGCTGCAAAGCTTACCCCTAAAGCCAGGGCTCTCAGGCGCTGCAGAGGGGCCGTGCCAGGGAGCCAGCATGGCTTGGTCGGTTGGCTACCCCTGTGCCACGCTCAGTGGAAGCTATGGAACTGCCTGCACAGCCTTCCTGAAGACCAATGTTCACAGTTCAGATCTTAAAAATATACAAGAACAGCCCTCAGGCAGCGATGCCCTGCCTAACGGCCCCACCTAATTTCCCCTCTGAACTACATACTGCTCTATAAGTAGTTCTGGCACCTGCTGAAACTAGAAGTGTTGCTTTTCCCGAAACCAGACATTAGCAGTGGTTAATTACCACATTCCAAATTGGCACAGATTAAAGCTGCTTCACTGAAGCCAATGAAGCTTCATGGAATTATTCCTGCCCTGGCTCAGAGTCATTAATAGGTATAGTTCTGGCTATTTTTATGCTCTTCAAATTATTTTGTTAGATTACGAAAGCAATTATCAGCCCAAATCTTTTTCCTGGCTGGAAAAAAAAACTTTCTCTATTGCAGTAACTTATTGGGCTGAGTTTTTCTTGTGCTTATTTTAAGCAGACTTAACTGAGCAGCAGACTTTGCTGTGTGAGGGCTAGCTCTCACAGCCCCAGGAACAGGGCTACAAGCAAAGCCGAGGCTGCATCAAATTTGTTTCTTTCCATGTGTAAAGGCAGCGTAATGGATATATGTTGTGTGTATGTATATATGCACACTACTATATGTCCTGCAATATGCATATACATGCATGAAGTAGTTGCTTTTGAACAGTTTTTGGATGTGTAGCTGATGTTGAAAATCCTTTGATGAGAATTTTCCTGATGCCTGGAGAAGCAGACCACTATAGAAGTGACTACTGGGGATATATGTGAACTAAGCAATTAAAGCTGTAACCTGAGGACTGGAGCCAAAAAATATGTGGAGCCAGGACATAAGCAGACCTAGAGTTCAGACAAGTCACAAAACTAACAAACTAGGGGTCTTTTTCAGAAGTATTGGGTTTGGATGTTGTCAGAAGGAGTGACATAGAATAATGGCAACTAGTAACCTTCCCTCTAAGACATACTCACCTAGCAGGGAGTCAAAATATTTACGATAACGTTACTTCTACTGACTCTGTAGAGGTCTTACAGCCTGACGCTAAAGCCCTTCTAAACCCTTTTTCAAAGGGGAGGTTTTGAGCAGGAGCAACTGTGCTACTCATGTACTACTATTTGGAATAGTGCCTGTATCCAAATAGCATCCTGTGACTTCCAGCAGCAATACTGTTGCTTTCTTGCTGATCTGTCATGTTAGCCATACACTTACCTTGCACTTGGAGACTTGTTCCATGGGGACATATTTAAGATTGAGCATGTGATTGAATAAGTATTTCCCTGTTAAGTTTCCAAGCTCTGAGGATTTGTTTGTTCAAAAAAACAAAAACAATCCAGAAAAAAACCCACTTGCCTGGTAGATTAAGAAACAATAGCTTTAAAATTAGCTCTATTAAGATCACACCCAGGACGCAGTCCCAATGCTTGAGAGTTCAGTGCCAGACAGTATATATCTGTGTGTACAAAACAAGCAACAAAAGAAGCTCTGTATCAAAATTTTATTAAAAAACAGTAAGAGACTTCACTGAAGCTTGCTGTCCTCAAGACAGAATTATGACATTATTGCAGCATTCAACACAATCATAATCCAAATATAAATATAATACTATACAGCTCCTGCTCGCCTTGGCCAAGTTCTGCCCTCAGTCTGGCCTTGTGCAGCCCCATTGACACAATCCAGCCCCGTGTATTTCAGTTGCAGAACAGAGCTGTCCCTTGTCACTTCACGCTGCGCAGCACTGTTACTGCCTGGAGGTCACTCAGAAACCCCAACACATCTCTGCAACTAGAGGCAGTTTACTGAACTGGTATGAACACACCAAGTGACTGACAAGAGCAACACCAGTTGATGTTTAGGAAAAATACATACATAACCAATTACTCAAGTTCCCAAAGGTGCACAACTGCAGAGCAGCTTCTGTTTACAAGGAGGCAGCTCCGCTCTGACCTGCTGCATCACCACCTCAGCTGGGACAGAAGGGCTTTTACACTGTATGGTTGGTCTAATGCACAGTTACCTTTCACTGCAGCACTCGCAGCACAGTGCGCTGCCAGCAGCTGGCTGGCACGCTCCTGCCACCACCTCTGAATGCCCTCCAACAGCACCACTCTTTGCCATCAGCATTGCACCAAAGTCAGCATTTGTCCTTGCACCATGGCAAACATACTGAGCACTGGGTATCTCAGTCTTTTAGGACAGGATGCTGCCATCAGCTGTGGCTTGCTTCCCCGCTAGCCAAGAGGCATCTTTGCGCTCTCCTCCATTGCTCATGTCCCCTGGACTGCTCTGGTGATGGGCGCCTTCTTGCACAGCTGCTGATAGAACTCAGATTCCAAAAACCGTGGATATGAGTTATTCTCCATTAAGCTGTAAACTCTCTTCTGCGCTGCACTGAAGCAGGTATGCGTGGCTTCTTGAATATTCTGTGCAATCATGTTCTTTGTTTGGAAGTCTATGTTTATCTGAAATAAAAAAAGACATTTACTTCTGAGAACTGAAGTATAATAAATCACAAAATTTCTGAAGAGGTGAAAAAAGGTATGACCATATTACTCAGGGTCAAATGAATGAAGTTTCCTTTACAGAAATTTTTATACAAAACCCCAAATGATTCAGATACCATTTATCTCTCAGTGCTAAACTCAAATATGTTACAGGTGTTCAATGCGGTTGTTGACTTCCCCACTTAAGATAGAAACTCCCCAAAATACTGGTTGTGCCATTTTCCAGCTTGGTGAAAAGGCAGTTAGGGAGAGAGTTACATTCAGACACAGATACCGAGGTAGATACAGCGCAGTTTGGCACCTGTATCTTAAAGGGAGTTCAGAGAAACAAGTAAGAGCTGTAAGAACTTAGAACAGGGCACTCAATGCTTAAACAGGTTTTTCTTTACCTCTTTGGGAGCTTCCTTTTCAATGAAATCATTGTAAATTTTTTTTGCCTTTGATGTCAGCTTCTGGGGTGACTTGGTTTTCTTGAAGTCCTCACAGGCCAGCCAGAACTCAATATTCTCCTCACAGAACTCGGACTTCAGAAAAGCTCGGAAAGCAGCAAGACCATCTACAGTAAGGAAAAAACACACCTCAATTAACTATTTCAAGAATCTTGAATTTACCCACTGGTTACATCTGTTTCTACCAAAACATTTTGCTGTAGTTCTGGGTCAGGCTCTTTCAGAGATATCATAGCAATAAAGGATATTTCCACAAATATGTATGCATGCAAATGAATGCTGTAACAGCTTGGCAGGCTTCACCCAGCTAGTAATTTTTTTTTTTAGGTAAGCACAAAAATGAAAGCCATCTCTAATCAGTATGTTCCTTTTTGTGATGCCCACACATATATTAAAAAACCTCTTTCTAGATGTGCTCTCCTGTGTTAACCTTTACACTGGAGTAAATATTTGACTGTGCCACAAAACCTTTGGAATATTTTTTTGCAATGGAAAGGATGACTCAGGCAAGTTCAAAGAGCAAACAGTAATATTTCTTAGTCTTTCTGCTCTGCTTTTGAGTGCTTTTCCTTGCAGAACTACAGTAAAACCCAGACAGCGCTGAACTTCTGTGTTGCAGAATCCTTCCCAAGTTATTTGAATCCATTTCAATTTTGGTCTTGGTTGAGCAGTGAACAAATGCTCTTCTCACATTTGGCAAAGCTAAGTGGATAGGCATGATTTTAACTAGAAGGGTTACAAAAAAATGTACTACAATGAAGTATTCTTCATGTTTTAACATGTGTAATTTTTTTTAAAGAACACCTGTATGAATTTTGGCTTTAAACCATTTAAAGCATTTAACTTTCAAGACCAGAATCAAAGCTATTTAGATTAGAAAGATACAATGCCAGCATGCAAGAAGCAATCTCTTACATACAAACTTCACCAGCCCTTTGCTCTTAAATGCTACTTTTCAAAGACAAACTTACATTTGTTAGCAAGAAGTTCATCAAAGGCTTCTGACCACAGCTGGGCTTCTTCAGGGGAAGGTCTGCATGAAGAGATGGAGAACATTAGACTCCAATGCTCAAGATTTACTGTTTTTGTAGAACACTCCAGTTATTTAAAAAGTTTCCCTCACACAACTTACCTGAAGTAAGTGCGATGGTTCCCCACTTTCTTTGATTTCATTTTAGAATTGGAGGAGTTCTGCAGGAAATAGCTCAGTCTTGTTTTCCAATCTTTAATTCTGGAAGAACAGAGACAAAGACACACGTTAAAAGCGCCAACTCGAAGAGCTTTGAGACACCGGCCCCGCCGCTGGCAAAGGCTGCGGCAGCTTCCCCGGCGCTGCTGCGCCAGCTCCGCACCCGCCGCCACCCGCAGCGCCCCGGCGCAGGGATCCCGGTCCCCCCCGCTAGCCAGCGGCCAGCGTTAGCCAAGGTGCGGCCCGGCCCCTGCTCCCCCCCGGGCAGCCCCGGGGGACCCACATTGTCCGCTTCATCCTGCCCTTCTCCGCCTCCTCCGCCTCGCTGCGCCGCCGCCCGCCCCGCTCCATGCGCTGCCCGACAGCCCCGCCGGCCGCCGCCGCCCGCCTTATAGCGCCCGGGCCCCGCCCCGCCCGGCCCCGCCCCGCCCGGCCCCGCCCCGCCCGGCCCCGCCCCGCCGGGCAGGTGCCGCCTTCCCCCGGCGTCATCGCTCGCTTTTCCTTTCTTTTTGTCTTTCCTTCCTTCGGTTTTTCCTTTCTCTTTGTCTTTCCTTTATTTTCTCTCTCTCCTCCTTTTTTCTTGATTTTTTCTTTTTCCTTCATTTTTTATTTTTTCCTTTTCTTTCATTCTTTTTTCTTTATTTTTTTCCTTTTTTTCACCTTCTTTTCTTTATTATTTTCCTTTTCTTTCATTCCTTTTTTCTTCTTGGTTTTGTTATTCCCCTCACCCCCTTCTCAACTTGCCCTTGCTAGTGCCTTCTTAGAAAGCTTTTACCCGATGGCAAGAATATCCCTCTCATTTTTCCTTTCTTTTTGTTTTTCCTTTCGTTTTGTTTTTCCTTTCTTCCCTCTTCCTTTTTCTTTTTATTTTATTCCTTTTCTTCCACTCTTTTTTTCTTTTGTTGTTGTTCCCCCTTCTTAACTTGCCCTCGCTAGCACCCTCTTGGAAAGGTTTTACCCAGTGGCACGGACACCCTGGGGAGAAGCAGCCGCCCCTGTGGCACAGCCAAGGGGGGTGACTGTCCCTTCTGTTCTGTCCATCAGAAATGTACCCTGCGTTTCTGCAGATTTGTCTTTTTTTAAAGGAAATACAGACTTTTGAGTGTGGCCAGCATGCTAAAAAGCATAAGAAAGGTCTTAGCCACGTTTCTTCAAAAAATGAAGTAACGGTCAGTTCGAGTATACGGTATTTTTGGTGTCCACTTGTCTGCTCACCCAGGCTGTTCATCACTTTAATACGCTGTCTGCACGTGTGTTTCATCTCTGTATAGTGTTGCCACCTACCAGTGAATTGTGTAAATGACTCTCAGTACATGAAGCTGAAACTGCAATGTTTTTTGCTCCACCCTTCAGCTTGTGGAAAAGGCCATGTGGTCCTTATCTGCAGTGTCCAGCTGAAGGGTATCAGGTCCTAAGAATTTGGATTTAGGAATCACATGAGTTTCTCTTTAACATACCATGCTTTTCTCTCTTTCCCGTGCGTATGTCTTCCTTTCCACAGTACCCTACAGCATGTATTTTTCTGCTATAGAAAGCAGCGTTCAGAGAGACTGATTCCCAAAACACTGGCTGACTTCAATGCAATCACGTAGCATCAATTGTCTGATCCTTTTAGGTAATCGCCTTAGTCTTACAGTCTTACAACCTCTCTGCTTGCCCAATGTGCGCAAAGATGTGCAAAGGCATTTTGCTTTCAATGAGATGTATGATGAAAATTAATGCTATTTCATTTGTGAAAGCATTTAAACAAGGGTGATTTTCAGTGCTGCCTGTTGTAAGCCCTTTGCAGCATATGTTGATGGTCTGATAGGAAGATAAAGTTCTGTCCTCTAAATTTTACCAAATTGCTTTAAATGATTTTTGCAACAGGTAGCTCTTAGTCTTGTATATGCAATACGTATGCTTTTTAATGGGAAATTATTACGAGGGTTTTACCGTGGGAGGGGGTAAATGTGGAAACGCTAACAGAGGTAAGGCTCTAAATGCTGTAAAACATCAGTTCCAGAAACTTTGCAGGGGGGAACTTGCCAAAGCAAAGCCCAGGGCAGGCAGTGCCTGCATGATGGATGGAGCTGTGCTGAATCGCTTCCAGGCACTTCCATCGTCACTCGCTTTGAGTGCCAGGGTCAGCCGAGCTGTGCAGCTGGGAATGATTTGGGCAGGAGCCTGCCAGGAGCTGCTGAACAGCCTGTAGCACGCACAAGGACGGGAACACTCTCTGCACGTGCGAAACTCGCAGCATGCAGCCTCCTGGCTGGGGGGGGGGGGGGGGGGGGCAGGCTGCCTTGCCTTCAAACAACAGGTTGAAACTCAGCCCCAGGCGTTACCCAAAGCAGAGCCTCTGTAAAGGACCAAATGGTCTGCAAGAGGAACAGTACGTCCTCACCTTCCACCCGACTTGTAGGATATCTCCCTGTTTCTTATGCTGGTTTCAAGTTTCTCCCACCTAACTCTCAAAGTTGATTGCGGGGAAATGTGCCCTAAAACTACAGTATGGTTTGTTCCAGCATTTATATTTTGGGGGCTTACCTGTAGCACACCAGAGATCCTGCAGATGTTTGAAGCCTGACAGAATGTTTTCTTGATGGTTCTGAAGGAGATTTGTAAGGGTAGAGCTAGGATATTCCCAGAATCTGCCAAGCTGTAAAGTTGGCTGTAGTTAGCATATGGAAAATTGCAGCATGAATCATCTATTTGTCTGATACTTTTTATTTAAAACTTTTTAATTGCTTCCTTCAGATACCCATAAAAATGGAAGTGCCAGTTAAGGAAGGTAGCTATAAGATTTGTAATATCTTTAAACAGTGGAAAAAATAGTGTTCCAGGTTAAAAAGTAAGCTGAATATGGAATAGTGAGGTTAGATGGCCTTATAAAACACACTTACTGTAACATTTGGTTTAAAAACTAGTCAGATTAAAACTGAATTTTATTGGCTGCCTTAAAGGTATATTTTTAGGTTAAAATTTTGTTATACTTTAAGAACTTGGATATCACTGTTTTTCCAGTAAAAGAGAAACTTTATGAAATACTTTCTCAATTCATCATGCTGTGCAGTGTGTTTTTGGGCTAGGATGCTAACCTTTGCCAGGAGGTCAATTGCACATCTGCATGATAAAAGGTATTTTCCATTTATGCTTACAAAACAACAAAAAAAGCGCATCTGACCTCAAACAATGTCACCAGGCCCCAGATGGCAGGGGGGATGCTTCTGGGAGGAGGGGGCTGACTCCCCTTGAGCCACCTGCCCCTGGAGCCATGTGTGCAGCCCTCCGCCAGGCACTGCCTGCCAGAGCATTTGGGCTCACTGAGTAGTTTTAGATACACCGAACCTAAGTATTACTTTGTTTTACCAATTTCTGGTTTTTCAAAGCAAGGATGGCAAAATGGCTCAGGTCAGTAACCTGCCTTTCTGGAGACAGGTCTGGTTTCACACCAATGGTACCATACACTAACCTGGCAAAGTGAGACTGGGAATCTCAGCCCTGTCCTACACTGTCTTTTGCAACAGTATTTTGAAAAAAATCAGGAAAATTAGGTATCACCACTTTCCGGAAAAGCCCTGGATTGCAATTGCAGCACAGGTTCAGGTGTGTTAGCGTAGCACAGTGCACAATGCTGCTGAAAAGTAAGGGCCTCCCTCTCGTGATGCCTCTCGTCAGGAATAGGGCCGAGGGGCGTGCAACCCTGCCTGTGTGACTCGATCCAGCGTACAGAGCAGCACTCCAGATTTGTCTCTGTGTATGCTGACCTCCGCTGTTTCAAAACAGTGAAGCTCTTGCTAGCTGAGGACAAACACAAACAGCACCAAATCTTTTCCTTTATGTGCCGCTTGAAGCTTCAGTCTATTTCTGTAACACTAATCTCATTGCTAAGGAGCAAGGCCAATGGAAAGTGATGGAGGAGGGAGTCTCTAGCCCAAACTTTGCTATTGAAGTCAGTGAGAATTTCACTATCACCTGCAGTGAAATCTGATGTCAGACATATAATGACACAAGCTCTCACCCTGGAGATCACACTTCTCTTTGCAGAGGCTTTCTTGAGAATGTTCTGTTCTTTTTGTGCTTATACGATCCCTATGAGCATCAGTGATGTCTGGATGTACAAAGGACAGTAATATATGCAATAAACATCCAGGATGGAAGATGAGGTTTTTTCCATCTCAGTTACGTTATGTTGCAATAGCTATGCTCATCTTTTCCAAATCCCCAGTGAGTAGCTGTTCTCACTGCATAATGCTTAAACCCATGTCTGCATTTTCTGAAATACCAGTCCTTTTTTCTTCTTTTTATAGGGAAGGCTTCGATGATGGGAAAGAACATAAGAAAAATGGTCTAGAGACTTTATAGCTGAGTTTCATAAAGTCAAGAGGGGAGAATATGCTTTTGCATGGTAGTTCAAACCATGCCTTAGAGTTATTTGAGGGATGCCTTACTGAACACTTGGTGTCTTTAGCTGAAAAATCATATCCAAAAGAAGGAATAAGGTGTTGAGCTATCTCTTTCTGTTTTGCATTACAAATTGCAAATGGCACAGGTGCACTTTCCTGTATTTTTACAGTGTTCTCTTTAAATTTAGAGCTGTACAGTCCTGGTGCTGTGTCTGTGAGATAGTTCATGTAAGCATCGGAACAGGAGATTGGCGAGGAAGACCACTGTGCTGCTTATAATAGCATCAACTGAGCCTCTCTTCTTACCTCTCTTTTAGGCTGTGTTTTCACTGAGGCACAGGGGACTGACAAGTATTTGTACAAAAGAGCACAGAGATGCCCAGTGGAAGATGGGTGGAAGTGATATGCTGCTGCGCTATGCATTGTTAGATAATAGCAGTCATGCATGGTATGTATGGCAAGGCACTATTTTCTAGATGAGTACTGTAACTGCCCCTCTTTCTGGCGTTTTTTGTATAAGTGAAGATGTTTACTCAAACCCTTAGTCTGATTCTGTTTCTGTTCCTTGCATTCTGTCTTTCTGGTCCCTTTTACAATTTCAATGGCATGTAGTGTGGGTGGGTGGGTTTTATTTTGGGGTTGTGGTGGTTTGTTTTTTTGGTTTTTTTTTAATTGCTTGAAGCTTGCTGAGGTCAAGTTGTTGCATTCTCTGAGTTCAGCCTTGCAGGCTGTGCCTGACTGGCTGTTGTGCTTCCCCTTATTCTGCTTTCCAGTTATAAAGCTGAAAACAGGCAAATCATAAGAAGTCATTTCTGGATCTAAATTTAGCACTACCGTGCATTAACACTAAGACTGGACCAATTAAATGTTCAGTCTTTCCTAAACAGAAAATAAAATACGTCTCATTACAAATGGATCTTGTTTCACTGAACAGCAAAATCATCTGAGTAACATATAAACTAGATGGAGCTCTCTAAGAAGTCGCCATTCCCAGCCCTCAGCCACCTTGTTTTACATAAACACCCACATTAGTTTATAAAAGTTCTAAAAATAGAGCTGAAATTTATCAAAGAGGGGATAAACTGGAACTATATGTCTACTTGCAGTGCTGCTGTTACGTGGATGCTTACGTCTCTGTTATAGTGACACCGTAAAAAGAAAGTGTATTTAGGCATTGAGCAGCTGATTGTGATTCCATGGACATTTGGAAATGCTAGTTTTTCAAGGGGTGATACTCAATAATGGCAGGCGGGAGTAAGAACAGTGGGTTCCCTGAGGACCCTGGCTTGGCTGTCCTGCTCATGTAAGATCTGCTTTATTCCTCTGCAAAGACAAGCTGAAAGGAGACCCGATAATACAGTCTGCATTTTAAAGGACAGGACATTCTCATATTCCTTACATCTTTTGTCAATGCAGAAAGCAAACAGCTTAGCAAGAAGCAGCGTATTTTTAACAATGAAATTTTCTTAGCAGGTACGAGCTGGGTTACACCATCTCAGGTAAAGAGATCTGATTAATCTTGTTTGAGGTTAACTAGGTGATGCAGAACACTGGCTCCATGTTCTGTTCAAATTGCAGTCTATTTTGTTTCCCCTGCCCCCAAGGCCGTATTTGTTAAATCATGTGTGCAGAGGGACATTAAACAAATATGTTTGTTAAATCTGGATGTGGGCACCACCTTTATCATATTATCTGCATGCAACACAGTCAGCACACAGCCTTTTTGATGACTATTTAATCCATGTTAATGAAATTCCCTGTAAATACCTAAATGGTATTAGTCAGATATTGAACTACAAGGTCTCGGTGGCTTACAAAATCAATCCCTTTTACAACTCCTACAGGTGAATACTGTCAGGAGCACAACAGTGAGAGAGCTGAAGATTAGAGAGGTGCATGAGATCTGCATGACCTAAAAGTTCAGATTTTTGAAAATAAGCATTTCTTTTGAAATGGAGATACAATGTTGGTCTTTCCTATTTTATAATTGGCAGAAAACTGAAACAAAACCACTTCTTGGAACAACCTGATCTCCATGCTAGGTGGAACTAGCAGAGATTTAATTAGACTTTCTTAGTGGAAAATAAAAACACTAGCAAAATATCAAATTTGTCAGTAGAAATTTTTTCATTTCTTAAAACTATTTTAAGGTGGTATTTCCTTTTTTATCACCTTCAGTGTTGCAGTACAGGCTTTTCTGTGAAAAGCAGAAAGGTAATGAATGTCTTTCAGATCTGGCAAAGGATGCATGGTAATGGAGAGGGCAGAAAGCACTGTCTGAGCAAACCTGCTTATTAAAGTCAGAGGACATTTCATTTGAGTAAGGGTAGCCTTATACCTTTTCTACTTATCGTATTGACAAAAACTATCCCAAAATTGATGAAGTTAAGCTCTCTGGAGTTAGAAATGGCCAGAATGAAGGTTTCCCTTCACTCCCAATGTGCAGTACTGGTAACCACACATTTATCCAGTGGCACCCTGGTCTACTCCTGAAGGCTGGGAGAGAAATGAAGTATAGGGTGATATTTATCTGGCTTCATCAACCTCTGGAAAATCCCTCCTGGCTACTTAAAGAGTACACTGAAGAGTTAAGACCATAGTCAGAATTGGACTGAAGGAGCAGGCTGTCTTGCAGGTAGCCTGAGGGGGAGACATAGACAAGTAGTTTGGCAGATTAGTCATTCCCTTAATGCCAAGTGTTGCAAAATAATGTCTCAGTCCTCCAAGTACATTAGTTGTAGGCAGGTACATTGTTCCTCTAGAATGTTTTTCTCATCAGCTATTAGTTCATCATTCAAACAGGTCTTCAAAACAAAGCAATTCATAGCTGACTTTAGGTGAATCGTTCCATGTGGAAAATAACAGTCTAAACTTCTAAAACATGTGATAACATCACTTCTTGTATTATTTGAGTGTATGTTAAACGGGCAAAACTCCATGGCAGAAACAGTGACAGGTAATTTTGCATCAAATAAATATTTTCTGGAATGTTTACAGCTCTAGGAAGTGGCAGTGCAAGAATGCACATTACCATGGGTTGTACTTAGAAGTCTAAGAGGCCGCATATGACTCATTGATTATGTTTTGGAAAGCTCTGTTGGTTCCACACTGTGTCTCAGGCTTCAGTTAGCAGCTGTGATGAGACCTCTACATGAATGTTTGCAGTATTTTTCTGTTTGCAAGAAGATGCTTCTCAAGGATTGCCTGAAGCATCACTGAGAAATGATGCTTCATTAGCAAAAGAATCAACAACAATTTAACGTTTCTTCACTGACCATAAATACTAAAATATATCAAAAAGAAAATTTAAAATCAACAAAGGAAGTCTTGCCAGTTCTTAAAGGATGGTGTAGATTAGTCAGAGGTGTCAAAGAGGAGAGCTGAATATACCTGTAAACAGCCTTGTATCTGCAAGTTCAGTAGAGATCTAGCAAGGCTGCCAAGCAGTGGAGCCTCCCAAAGATGTTGGCCAGCTCATTTGGAACCTCAAAAGACACCATAAATTCTGACCTTTACTATCTGCAAGCTAGGATGAAAGACAGTAATGAAGTCCTGGAAAGAAAGCAATCTTCCAGCATGCATCTAGAGGGGAAGGGAGGCAGACCCAGAACGGGTCTCCCCAGTTGCAACCGAGTGGCCAAATGTTGCCTGAGCCCGGCTGTGATGCTTCCATCGCTTTCCTCGGGGGTGACCTGGCAGATTGGCATTTCTCTCCCGGCTGGCAGCTTCTCTTCGGAGATGAAGAGCTACTGCAGATGAGGTGTACATTCTGTGATGTTAGTTGTGATTTTACCAGATCCTTTCAGTAAGCTTTTCTCAACACCAAACTCTTTTAAAAATGAAACCGACTGTGTGGCAGTTTCTAAAAGTACACTTCGAAATGGGATCCTTCAGTACTTTTTCTGATGCACATTTCTCTGAGGTGTGACATGTAAGCTGCAGTTCAAGTTCTAGAATGGGGAACTTATTTTACAGTGAACATAAAACTGGTGTTTAGTTGCTGTGGATTGTTTGGGGGTTTTTTATATCAAGTTGTTTACTAAATCTCTTTGTTTTCAATAAGTTTGGGTTTTGGTAGCTTTCCAACAAAAACTGTTATTTGAAGACTGAGACAACATTCCTGGCAAGTCTGGAACTTAGAAAGAAATCAGGGGACAAGATGGCTTAGATCAACTCTCTGGGATATACCTGAACATACCAGGAATCCTAGGTAAATTACAAGGAGGAATGGAAAGAAGAACAAAAATTATCTCAAGGAAAATACTCTCTGCTATGTTCTATTCCAATATCCACTGAATAACTAATGCCCACTGTATTAATTAGCTTCTGCTTGCTTTGGCTACAGGAGAAGTGAGGACAATTTCTTCCAGGTATTATGGAATTAGTCTTCCTTTGCGTAGTGTATTTTCATTATTTCATACAAATATTCTAATCTGTATACAGTAAGCAGTTAAGAGAGATGAATTTCACATCTGCAGACAAGCCTCTGAGGAATACAGTGTGCTTTAGGAGTAACAGGAGCTGTTAGTTCTAACAAGAGGTTTCATATTTTAAATATCATATATGTCTAAATCTAAACTAAAGCAATTTTACAAGCACATTAAGTTGTGAAAGAAAGAACAACCGTTAAAAACTCCTGGGACTTCAGTGTCTAATTTGGACAGAGGTGGGTTTTCTAGTGTTGTTTACTCACAGGTCCGTTTGAAGACACTTAGATCAAACGACCGCTGTTTTCTCATTCTTTCTGTAAGTCATTCAGAAGTAGCCCTGAGTTTGTTCAAGGCAAACTTGTGTTTACTCTGATGAGGAAGAAGATTAGACAATGAAAAAAATGACAAGAGATACTTGAGTTTGCAATGCCACAACTTTTGTAACTGCTCCAAGACTGGAGCACTGATGGAACTGAACAGCAGAGAGGACCTTCAGTGCTGCCAGTGACTGCTTGTTCCCCGGCTTTGTGGCTGTTGCTGCAATGGTAGGGGGCTCCTGTCAAGGCTATAGTGAGCGTGTTGTAATGCACAAAGGAATTTCTGCCTGAACAATTGGCCAATCCTCTTCTGCTGGACATCAGCAAACTAACGATGTGGTTAGGGGATTCGTGTACCTTGCTACTAACTTCAGCTAAAGGGGGAGTGTGAGCAGCAAATGTAAGGGTGATGTCTTGATATGCATAGGGAAAACAACACGTATTTATTTGATTGTTTGAAGGGGGAAAACAGCAAGTGGAACACAGATGAACCTGCTTAATCTCCCTGTTTCATAATGTGCTGCATGTTTTAGTGCCAGCTCTCAGAAATGAATGTAAATGTATTTGTAATCAGAGCAGTAACCTCTTGATTACTTTTAAATGTATGTTTCAAAATATGGGGGGGGGGGAGGGGGGGAAGAGTGTATATGTGCAGAAAACACTGTGTAAATTGAATATTAACTTTGTTATCATTGTGTTTAATATGTAACTCCTTTATATCTTACTGTCATTAACGACTGATGTTGACATAGCGTTTGGCACCAATTTCTTAGTACCATACTTCTGTTGTTGCTGGTAATTGGTAAGAATATAGTTTCAGTCACTACTATTACTTTCCCTAGCTGACTTTATTAATGGCCTGCAATGTCAAGGCTTGAAAATTTTAATAAATATGTTCATTATATCTGGTTTTCCTGATTTCCCTTTACGTATGGAATTCACCTTGATTGTAACTTTCTTACATATTTAATATAGAAAGGATGCACATTTGGAACTGGGCACAGAATCAACACATGAAAAGCCTCTTGAAACAACAGGATATTTTTGCACTGACAGTCTCTATATGGGTAGTTTGCAAGTAAATGGAGAGTAAAGAAGGATGTGATGGTTTCCTCTGCTGTAGTTTTTTTTTGGGAGGTGCCAGGCAACTACTCTGTATGCATCATCAGGCCAGCTACTTTGAATATTTTTTACTAAATCTTCTGTCTGCCCCATATTATTTAATTTGCATGTATTAAAGCTAGCAAATTTGTGGAATTGAAACAAAAGGTTATTCTGTTACAACTCAAACCAACTGAGATACTTTTGTTCTCCTTGCCAGTTTGCATTTACATTTATAATGACATCACCAGCCAGCTCATTTTATCTTCTGATGGACTTTATTTTCATTTATAATTACAGCTGAGAAAACAACAGCTCTTTATTAAACTCCATCCCCAATTTTTTCATCCCTCATGGAAGCAAATCTACTAAGACTTCGTTTTGCTTGCCTGTCTGCTTGCTTTTTAAGTTTCTGGCTTAATAATCAACCATGACATTATTACAGTGAGTCCTTTCTGAACTGGAGGAACTAGATAGGGGAAGTCTGCTTGAACAGGGGCAGTCAGACACACAGTGGGTCTGCGTGGCGTTTGGGCTGGCTGTCTTGGCGATGGAGCTGTGTTACTGTGGTGGCTCTAGTCCCAAACCCTGCATTTCTCAGCTGGAGCCCAGCCTCGTGCAGGCATGGCAGTGTGGCTTTCCTGCTAGATCTGGCAGACAGCCACCCAGCTGGTAGCACAGGTGAAGGGACTGGAAGTCTGGCTGGACCGCCTTTGAGTAAAGTAGCCTTTAGAAGTGGACAGGCTGTTCCTTGTTCTCTATGAGCCTCCATTTCCCCTGGCGTGATCAAAAAACTACATATTCACTTACTGCAAATGTGTATTCAAAGACATCTATACCCACAAAGCGAAGAGATTTTATCGAGGGGTGAGACACTAGCATTTGCCATTCTGCGTCTGTGCTGATTGCTACTTATCTGCTCCTGGAACAACATTCAACACGAGATCACATTTTGTGTGAAACAGCACAGTGCCAATTTCTCACGTAGCTATGCTGATTTACACCAGCCAATGACTTGGCCCGCAATGGCACTCACTCCAGATCTCTCCCTGGTTGCAGCTGGCTCTCACCCCTGCACAGGTTGAGACACCCCCAGGCTGACCCGAGGGCAGAGCTGGGCAGCCCCAGCCCTGCAAGGGTGGGAGCTCCCTTCGGACCCTCTCTCATTTCCAGACAGGTGGGCACCAGGGCCATGCACTTATTCTTCTTCTTTTACAGAAAAATGTGTCTGTGGCTTCCTTCTTCCTATATATGGAAACCTCGGGCTCAGCAGGCCCTTTAAAATGACTCTGGCAGAGGGTTACTTTCAACCCTCTGAATAATAAGGCTGAAGGTTTCCCTTTCTATATATTTTTATTTTTATTATTTTACTTTTTGTGGTTTTGTTCTACTCTGAGAACTGTGTATTCAGTGCTGCTGTGATTGTAATTATTTTCTAAAATCCTCAGTGAAATAGCAATACTAATCCTATGTTTTAAGCTTTTAAAAGAAGCACGGCATTGCCATTTATAGTTGCTCAAGTTTAAGAGCAGATTTATAAATATTTACCCAAAGGATAAAGAAACAAGAAACTGGGAATGTTTTCCCCAGTCTATACTGACCTGATCAGGTGGTATCATGTAGTATGTTTACAACAATTTTTCAGCCCTGTGAGTTCTCCTAGGTAAGGAAGCTGCCTGTGGGCAGCTTCTAGTTTTCCCTAGTGTTTCCCTAGTTTGTGCCAGAACATATGCTAGAGGAAATGGGGAAGTATGAAGCATCCTGAAAATTTGTGGCAGTCTATATTGGCTGCTCTAACCTGCAACACGGCTAACATTTATCCTCACCTGCTTTGCTCTACATAAGCTGTATATAGCTGAAAGCCTGGTCCAAGGACGGGATCAGTAAGATTAAATAGTAATTGAGTCTTAACTACGTTAACAAACCATATACTATTTAGCAAAATAAATTGGATAACATAAATGCCAGCAGATACTCTTCTTGGAACAAAATGACTATAAAACATTCTGCTTTGCAGACTCTGAGCTAAAAAGCTCTGTCGGGAACCTAGCCTCTCCTGGAGGATACAGAAGAGGGTTTGGTCAGATTTCTACTTATTTGTTTGCAGAAGTCTAGGAGAAATTGTTACCTGGAAAGCATCCTGTTATTTTTACAGTAACAGAGGATTTTTAGGGTTTGCAATCTCAAAAGTTTCTCTATTAGCCTTTATTTTGCCCTGCTGTTAGTCACTGCCTTCAGAGAGAGTAGTGATTGACTCAAAAGCAAGAATCTTTATTCTGGGTTGCATTTGAGAAACATGATGTTTTAAAACCAGTCAGACCAGTGCAGAAGAAAATGTATGTGGAAGGCTAAACTTGCTGTGAAGGGATGTGATGTAGATTTTTAGATTAGTTTAGTTGGTACCACAAGGTTTTTAAATCCTAGGCATCTGGGCACTAAATCGTGCAGCTGCACTGTCTTTTGCATGATTAGGCTATCATCTTTTAGAGGAGCAGTGGTTAGTTTCCGTGTTTTGTCTCATGTCTGTCATTAATTAACGAGAATTTACATGCTCAGGGACTTCTTTTCCTTAAGATACATGTAATCTTTGAATATTTTCAGCCATCGATGTAATACATTGAGCTTCCTGCTTAATTCAATTGCTGGTTTTAAACAGATACATTTTTAAACCAAACTTTTCAAGAAGCAGACTCAATGCACATGAAATTATCCTCATCTGCAGCCAAGCTCGATTTGGACTGGAATGCTCTCAGAGTGTGATAGCAGCATTTTGTGCTCTTTGGGATTTAGGATAATTTTAGAGAGAGAGAGACTGAGAGCTCCAACAGTTCTTTTTCTGACTCTAGGCAGAGGCATCCATTTGCATTGTTTACTTTGCCACAGTCACCTTTTGCTCAGTCATTGCCAGGTTGATTTTTCATCAGCTCCTGGATAAACTGAACTTTTCTGCTAGTTCCTACAATACCATTTTCATGGCTGCAGAAGACATCCTCCATTTTCTAGGCACACATTTTGTGAAATGCTGAAACACTAATTTTGTTCCTGATTTCTTTATCCATTTTTCCTAACCAGGTTTTAGTCAGTAGTTAAATTTGGATGCTCTCAAGAAATGTTGCAAGTACACAAGATGTAAGACAAAACCATTACTAAGCAGTTACTGTTTGATGCTTAATTGTTGTCCTTTTTGGAATGTCATGTTCAGAGCCATTTGAGAAACGCAGTGACCATAAGCCATCCATGTTATTTTGTTTCTGGATGCATGGGACCTTACGGCACATGCTGTTAGTTCTTGCTGGGAGTAAGCTGAGATGTTCATCATCAATAAATCTGTAAATGGATACTAAAGGACAGTGGTTTGGGGCTTGTCTAGCAGGGGCAAGGAAACAGTGCAAAGAAAGGAAATGACAATGATCCAAGGGGTGAAACTAGAACTAGGGAATCACTTGATAAAAGCAGTAGGAGACCAGTTAGAACAGAATAGAAGCAAGCATGTCTTTAGCCAGCAGGTAGTGAATATCTGGAACTTGCTTCCACAAGAGGCTGTGGAGATGGGGCAGTCACTGGGTTCCAAAAGGCATTAAACAAATTCATAAACAACAGATCCACAAAGAGATGCTGAAAAGGATGAGAATCCTCTAACATCCCTAATGTCACATTTGTTAATGTTGAGCAACTGTGTGGGGAATGGAGCAACCAAGATTTGGTTTCTTGTGCTTTCCCTACTTAGCTACTTCAGCCACCACTGGAGACCTCTGATCTAGATGAGGCATCGCTCTGACCCACTGTAGCATTTCATACGTCCTTATAAGTGTTATTAATTACTCAGGCCACCACACCATTAGGATTTAAAGCATTTACCCCTGAGAAGCCTACAAGTAAGGACCTTGTACACACACAGGATTTTGCTAGACTCAGGGTCTATACTTTATTTGGTTAAATAGTACCGTGAACATTTACACAGCTATATAAATAATCACATCCAGTTAGTGCTGTCAGCTGAGCCAAAGTAGAGATTTTAAGTGCCAAGGGCTTAGAACATCTCTTTCTAATTTTACCCTGGCTCAAAGTATGTTTAGAAGATGAGGTATAGATAAAATCAGATAAGCAAAATTATCTGGTATTCTGTTGCTTGTAAAATGTTTATCAGTTTGAAATAAAAGAGGTGAGAAAAATAAGTTAATCTTTTACAAGAAATCAAACCATATCTAATGGCTGGATTAGGAGACTGTGTTTAATAAGCGACAAGAGATGATTACAAACAGTACCCAGTGGCTGTTGACAACCTGCTTTTGGTGGTTTGCGCATACCTCATAAAGAGATGCTACCTGCAGAGGTAGCAAATCTCCATGTGTTGCCTTAGCTGTAGCTAATTAGCTGGAAGATGGGTAGAAAAACATGAATGACTAAACTGCATAGTGGAGCTGTTTGAGATGTTCCAGCTGACTGGTTTTCTGGTAGAAAATGCTGATTCTTCCAAATGAAAGCATTTTTCCAGAATATGTAGCCTCAATGAGACTCATTTGTGCTCCATCCAGCCTGTTGTCCCACTTTGGCAGGCTCTTTGGCAGGCAGCCAGGCAGCCGGTGGAGAGGAGAGCGAGCTCTTTGCCTCTTCCTCAGCTGGATTTGCAGTGCCTCCTGCCTGGTCTTGGCACCTGGCTAGTTGAGCTTTCCCACCCTGGGGGCATGCATCTGTTCTTACAGCCCTGTCAGCTGTGTTGGCTATCCAAGTCTACCATTCCAGATGATACTTTTTCATATGTTTGAAATATTTTACAGGTCGGATAGGAAGTTCTTGAGGCAGCTCCATTAATACACAAAGACCCTAAAGGCAAGAGGAGCCCTTTGAGAAAAGACACCAGATGCAATTTTTTTTTACGCAGGAAAAAACCCAAAACTTCACTTCAACAGGTTCCTGATTGCTGATTTTTAAATCAGGAGCGATCTTCAGTGTTTTTCTGAATTCTTTTCAGCTGACACTGGGCTATTCCTCTCTCTAGCAGTGAAATAATATTTAATGGCATGTGCTAAGCTTCACCCTTAGTTTGTTTATGAAATGGGACTTGTGGCACAAAGGGTGCTGAGAAAGGTTCATACACACAACATTTTATGAGTGGGTTTCATAGCTTTTGGCATACATCAGATCTAATGATGCATCTTACCTTTGGGGAGAGAGGCCGGAAAGGGAAGGGGAGGTCTCAGTAGCCATCTGAGGAAAAAGCACTGACACAAAAACAGCACCTCAGGGCTGACATCTCAAGAGCTGCAAGTGGGAAGCAGGCTACAGCATGGTAAACGGAGACATTTAGTGGTACAAATGGCAAGGCACCTTGCAAAAGACTGCTAAGTTTTCTCTTTGCCAAGTTGTTGGAAGTTTGTTCTTCTCTTCCAGCAACTCATTTGTGATCAAGCACTCCCTTAAAAATTCATAGGATTGAGCCTGCCTAAAGGCATGGTAAAAGTTTGGATGATTTTGTAATATTTTGGTAGCTCCTCAATCAAAAATTTCACTTTAGCTAACTATTTTACTGGCTTTGCAACTGTGAGTATAGCTGGAATGACAGACCAGGAACAAAAAACTGTGTGTTCCTCCTCATCAGACAACAGTCCTTTACTTCAGTTACAATATTTATACCTTTTTTTGGCTCCAAGATGTACAAGTCTTCCATCAGAGAGATTTATTTTGTGCTTGGTAATTTATATCTTTGTGGCACAGATGTCAAGACTTTGCAACATACGAGGCAAGAAAAACGTTAAGCTCAACAAGTCATATCCCAGGAAGAAATGTCAGCCATGGACTTGTCCTTTCTGGAAGTTGAGACAAGATGTTACCTCAAGGAGAAACAGAGAAGTCACTTACATTTGTTTATCACAGCATTAGGCCTAATTTACCCTGGTCTTGGGAAGTCTGTATTCATCTTTGTCTTTTCTATATGAAAACTACTGTACTAATAAGGAAGGAAGAAGAAAAATGGGGCAATTGCTAGACAATTAATTCTTGCAAAAGAGAAAAAATATGTTTACAGAACAGTGTTTATGTTATGAGATGAAAGAACCATTAGTGACTTTAAACATGAGCCATTTCAGTCTCTGTAACTCCCAGATGTTCCTGCTGGCAGAGGCAGGCTGTCCCTCAGCCCTACCACTTGTACATCCTTAAAAGGGATATGGAGTGAGGTGGTTTCACCTTACAGCTAAACACATCTAATGGTGATTTGTTTCTGCAGGGAGTGGGCTCCCTGTTTCATCCTGCTCTGGGTCTAGCCCTCATACAACTTCTGGGTGCAATTCAGATGGTTACTGTAGTGCTTTTTTCACCTGCCCAGTCACCAGTCACTATATCTGACACGAGGGAAATGATGGGAAGAGGGTGCAGGATAACCCTCCTGTCAGTGTTGTTTCATCGGTTACACTGCCTTGGCTGCATGGCATTATACCCTAAGGAATGCATTGCTTACTCCTTTGCAAATCCTGTGCCTGGACTTCAGGACACCAACAGAAGGATTCTCTGAGGGATAGAAATTTAGGAGGGAAAACAGGTATTTTGTGGATCAAATGACTTCTCCTTTTTAGTGATAATTGGTAAAATAAGAATGAAGCCAGTTTTTAGAAGGGTGTGCTGTAACTATGATGAAAACAAGGTTGGGTTGAAAGATTGGACCTGGTCCCATGGCACAATGTTTAATCTGCATCTTGAATCATGCCTTTTCCCTTTGTTTTCCTTGGGACTCTGTAATTATAAAAAAAAAAAAAAAAAAAGGAAAATAACCAAACCAAAACCAAACTCCAGCACAGCAGCTAGACAAAGCAAGATATTTTTTAAAAAATATATCTGGTTTTTTCCTTGCTGTGAAACATTTTCTTTGAACCCTGAATTGATGGACACTGGAGAAGCAAGTTATTCTTTCCTTTACAAGGGGAACACACCAGTCTTTCCCTGCTTCTGATCAGCAGATTTCACCAAGGATACACGTGACATAAAATACTCTTTTTTCTTTCTACATTATGTGCACTAACAAAATATACTTGACACAGTTTAGAGTACTTGTGAGATGACCAGGTTTTAAAAATGCCTGTACTTTCCAATTTATTTGTCCTATTTATTGACCTTTTTTAAGATAACAAACTATCTCTCAAAAACAAAGCAACACATGAGAAATACTGTGGCAGGAATCCCAGTGCAGTGCAGCCTATACAGTTGTTCAAAGAAAGGCTGTCAGCCTTAAGCTACAGTTAAGGAGAGGGCTCAGTAAAGGAAGGCTGACAGTACTTTTTAAATGGATGACCGCTGGCCAGCAAAACTGCAACAGTGGCAGGTGTTGGTGATGACTTACACTGCATTTTAGTTAATAGATCGAGTTGGGGATAGTGCTAGGGTCTGTAAATATTATTGCTGGGCTTTGCATGGCTCAAAAACTTGGGTGACAGGGTCCAACAAGGTATGAATGTTTTTGTATACTTATTATATGGGTTGTCTTGATGGGCTGAATACTACAGTCGAGATTAGGGATATGTTTCAAAGACCAGGTGTTTCAATAGCACATCTTGTCAATGGCACAGGATTTGTGGTTGCAATGAGGCCTGCTGTGGTCAAGTTTCAGTGACAGCAGCTTAGTTTTAGTACTGGTATGTATTATTATACACAGGGTGCCGCAAGTTTGTTTTGGGGTTGTTAAGAATATAAGCAATCCACTTCTGCAGCAAAGTTTCCAGTTTTAAAGTTCTCACATTTCATTAGTCCCTGGGAAGGGACAGGAGAGGCATGAGCTCCAAGGGGCAAGAACATCTTACATTTTTAGAAGGTGCTTTGGATAACTAATTAGCATTATTTTGGTTGCATGCATTCCAAAATTAAGAGAGAGATAAGCAGTTTCACTTCAGGAAGATGTTTAAATAATCCAATCTCATATTGAAAAACTGGAAAACAAACTTCCCAGTATGATACTTAAAGGCTCTGAAGACTGCTTCTAATAAATGATCCTGTCTCTTGCAGTGTGATATCAAAAGAATCAACCTTCTTAGGACCAGAGGAAGATTTAAAAAAGCAGAGGAAAGGATGGCTGCTGGAGCTCCTTTTCCAGCAAAGGTTCTTCTTGCAAGTTTGCTGGGAAAGAAGCAAGGAATAACAACAGGAGTGTTGATCTACTTTCCTTTGCTCCAAATATATTCTGAGAATGACCTGAAAAATACTCCTTCTCTAACCTTGCAATGGATGTGCTCTTGCCTCTCAAGGCTCTCTCTAGCATGACAGGATTTCTGCAAGAGGAATAAGTTCAACTCCATATCTGGAAATCTTTTTTACTAGAAATAGATTGTTAGAAGAACAACTCAAGACCAAATTTGCTACCCAATACTTTGCAGAAGTGCCAGCATGGTGGGATATGAGTGTGTGTGAAAGTTGTAAGAGGTCAATTGTCTAGAATTTCTGCTTACTAATTTCAAAGAGGAAAGAGGTGCCTCAGAAGGTAAATAATCTCAACAATTATTTGCAGACATTCCCACAAGGAAAGTTTTCAGTGCCTATGGGAATGTAAACAGTGCTATATAATTTGGTTTCTACTATGTATTTTGGCTTGGCTTTGGTAGTATAAACATTAGAGTTTTGGTTGGTTTGCTGTAAATAGATGTCATGGGGATGCTGAAAATTCAAAAATGCATTATTTCTGTTGTGTATTATTTTCTTCTCATTGTGTAGGACAGCTAACAACCAAGCGTGTTTTATTGTATAGCTTTGCTACTTAGAGTTATTGCATATTACTGCTATAAGAAGCAATAGAAGGAAGCTTATAAGAAGCCTAGAAGGACCTTCTCCTAACAGGAGCCAGGCCTCAGTTCTCAGAAAAGGACATCTGTTGTCTCGTTTCCAAAACAATTGTCTTCCATTTCCCTCATAACTGCATAGTACTTGTGGGAGACATTGTGTGTCCTGAACCTCATTTCTTCTCATAACTAGAAGAAGAGGCTTTATAAAAGTCTCTTTCAGTGGGGTATTCCTTTGAATAACAGCTCTTTAATGCTGGAATGATTCTGAAGACTAAAAGCATTGTTTAGCTTAGTTTATTTTTTGGATAGTTATTTAAGATGGTAGGTTAATACTCTTCTGTGCAAAGTCATGTTCACAAGAAGAATTAGATGGTCCTACTTAACATCTGTATAGTTTATCTGTAAACAGGGGAAGCAAATGAAGAATTTTTAGGAGTCATTGGCTTGTTCTCTTCACTCAGCTCTAGGCTCAATGCCAGAGAGGTCTTCCTACCCAAAACCCAGGAAAGGGTTCTTGGACATGAAGTGCATGATGGTGGCTGTTTTGAGAGGAAAAAAAAAATCTTTAGTTTTGGTGTCTGAGCTCAGAAATTCAGAAGCATCAGGCGGGCAAGGGAAGAAGGAGACATTCTTGGGCTGCATTCAAAAAAAAATAGCAATAAGCCAGATTCAAGGAGCGGGCCACCAAGGAAACTGATTAAAAAAAAAAACAAAACTAATAAGAAAGGGACATGATGGTTGTAGGCAGGAGGTGCTCTTCTGTACTGAAGGAGGCTAGCAAGAGTGGATGTGGTGGAAATTTTTCTTCTGTCTTAATGAGAGCAAGTATTCACAGTTTAGCATTGTCTAGGGTGGGAATTGCTTGTATGCCCCATGACAAATAAAAGCATATTAAGGAACCCGGTGGGCTTTGCCATTTCTGGAAGAACAACCTCCTGGGCATGTCCCCGCTGTGCTGGGCAGGGCTGGCTGGGGTTCTGCCCGCCTGCCAGCAGACATGGCTGCCTGCTTTCCTCTGATGTCTGAGGATATGGAGGTCAGTTGACAGGCCGCCGAGGCCTGGCCCCTCACTGCCGCAGACCCCCTGGCCATCCTGGCCCTCCTGCCTTGCTTTCCGCACTGCCCCATGGCTCCTGCTGTGCGGCCTGCGGGGCAAGGCCTGCACTGGGGGGAAGGTCACCGGGGAGGGAGAACTTCATACCAGCAAAAATATTCTGACTTTACCCATTTAAAAACTTCTATGGAGGAACAAGCTGGGGAAGGATAAGGATGTGTGTTTTGGGCAATATGAAGTGCAATTTATTCAGGCATAGATCAGAATGAGAGTGCACAGAGGTGGAGGCCCCACTGCCAGGCCTGCCCGAGGGCAGGGCCCACGCCCGAGCTGGAGGGGCTGCTCTCCCGCTCAAGTATCTTCAGGGTACTTATTTGCCGATTTATATTAACATTACCTTAACCTGTGGGTTGAATGTAGAGTGCTAACAAATGATCATTGCCATAGGGGTACTGAGCCACTAATGCAACCTGTTCACTGGTATTTTTGATGACTGCAATGAACAACTTCTGGAGAAACCATCTTATTACAACCCTCTACTTGTCTAATCGCAATTGTATTATTCGTGTGGCCAGAAAAGAAATGTGCTTACTCTTTTAACTTTCAGAGAATGAGTCAGAGGGCTTGTTTAACCCATACAATGTAACATTTTTTCCTGTTTGTGGTTTCCTGGCTTTTCCTTATTAATCACATTGTAAACATTTGCTGTATTTCCAGGTAAACTTGTCTGATAAGTCTTACATTGCATAAAATAATATTTTACATTATTGACAAAAATATTTATTTAACCTTCAGTTCCCAGGAATGAGGCTGGAAGTCTTTCATAGAAAGACACAGTCAGGGTTTGAGTGACTTCCTCTAGCAGGAATGTTGACTTATGATTAGCTTTACTAGCAAACTCATGAGAAAAACATGGAATTACTGCAATCCTGTAAAAGTCCGTAAAAAATGTCCATGAAATCTAGCTGAAGAACAGAGACTTCATTCCTTGGATAGCTGCAGAAGTTCCTATCGCTGTCTGCCTGCTGCAGGGAGAACTCAGCTGCCAGCACCTGAGCCCCTATCAAGATTTGCAGCATATCATAACAAGGCAAACTAAAAGTGCTGCTTTATGTTGTGGAGTCTCAGCAGTTGTTTCATTATCAGCTGAATCATTCCTGCAATAGGAAAGGAAATCTCAAAGAACAGGGTAGATAGCTGGATACAAACTGTCCCTTCTTCTAATAGGGGAAAGATAAAAATTGGAGATAATTCAATTTAAGAACATAACTGCAAAGCACAGGACTGGTAATAGAGAAATGTGGGAAGGAGAAAAAGGAAAAGAGACATTGAGAAGGTCAGGAAAGATACTGGGTATCACATGGTTTTCAGGGTACCATGACTTCTTGTTTTCAACTACGTCTATGTTCAGAGGGGAATAGGAAACAGGAGGCAAGTTTTGATATGTTAAATTTGGCAAGCAGTCCCTTTGAGGATGAATTGGTTAGTTTTATAATGCCAGGATTTGCTACATAGCATTGAAATATATGTTGTAAAAGGAGGGCTGTAGGAATTACTGTGCTCTTGCAAAGCAATTTCTTTTCACTCAACAGGAAGAGGTTTTTTGCCTTCCTTTTGGTAGTGAAAAGGAAACTTAAGGAGTAGGTGCAGTATTTGTGAATAGCACCAAATACTACCAAAGACTGGACTAATATTGACTTATGTAAACGATAAGCAGGGAAAGGTATAAAAAATTCTGCTTACCCATCTGGTATGGCTTGGACGAATCACCCTGTATGTGAGAGATTTCCTCTGCATACAATACATTGAGCTGAGCTGAAACTGCAATAAATCTGAAAAAGCTGCAGTGCAAACTGTACTGAACCACAAAATTAATGAAAAATGGCCTTATCTCACATTCTGTTGTACTTTTAGACTGTTTCCTAGCTTGATGCTGGAAATTAGTCTACAAGGTATTTTTTAAGTGTTAATAAGATTTGGAAAGAAAATATTTGTGTAGGCATCAGATGCACTTTTTGTTCCATACTCTTTCTTATACTGGTATTGAGGATGTGGAACTATTACTGGAAATTAATACACCATTTTTGGACAAAACTATACAAGCCTTTGGTGAGACATGTAGCAGTCATGTGTAATGAGGAAATCACAGTAGCTCTTTAAAATCACTTCGTTACCGGTCAGTACTAATGTAGCATTGTGCACAATGGTTAGTTACCTGCTAAACTCCAATCTTTCAGCAATGGGCTTCTCCTGCTGGAATTATTTTTTATGCTGCCTTGTGAGGGTAGTTATCTGTTACTAGCTTGGGAAGGTCTCTCAGACCTAAGCTTCCAGCTTTGTGTATAAGCATGCAAGTAAATGGCTGGAATTTAAGAAAGGGCAGAGTGACCGAATATCTAATTAAAACCTTGCACAGTTGTGATTCAGGCTTACAACCCAAAGTTCATGGGAGCTAATCAAATGCAGGTCATAACACTGTGTGCATAAACAGAGATATGAATCTAACTTTTGGCACCTGTTTTTTTGAGAAGTTTGGCACAGATTTCCTGAAGTGCAGCACATAACCATTGCTACTTGGCAGCTTCTCCAGAGAGTAACTGTGATAGCCATCCTCTGGTGCACCTTCTATTAAGAAAACAAAGACAGATTATCAATTTTTTATCTCCCCAATTTCCTCTGAACTCAGAAGAAATTTGGCCAGGACTCTCCACTGGCCTGTCGTTACTGGAAATTTACACTGAATTAATTGACAGATTCTGTAATGCTTTCTACTTTTGCCAATAGTGATTACAAATCAGTGCAACAGCAACACAGAGATGACAACTCTTCAGTTCCTTAAAAAGAACAGCAGTTAGCCATTCTTCTGGGAATATAGACTACAAGCAGAAAGTTCTCTTTTCGTTAATGCTCCTCAATGGAACGGCTGGTTTAGGTTTCTCTAGTTCTCTAATGATGGTGTTATGCCAAAGGGCTCTGTACATTCAAGTTTAACACTTTTTTCTTTGCATGCCAAGGATATGTGCTTGTGAATGAAATGCAGTGTTTGAAAATAGACAAAATGTGTTTTAGAGAATACTATAAAGAAAGACTAACAGGAAAAACATGCCACACTTTTGGAGGGAGATACATCACATATAAAATTAGCTATATAGGTAATCTGAGTAAGGGTAGCCTAATTTAGAACAAGTAACAGTTCCTGTTCCACTGCAGACAGGGTTTAACAGCTCATTTAGCACCTGCTGCTGATTACAGTACTGAATCCCTATTGGTTGGGATTGTCCTAAACAGTAAGCAGGTGATGTGGTAACTGCAAATTGAGCAATTAACTGCTATTATATAGAGATGCTAAAGTTTCAGAAGGTTTTGAGTGGAGGAAGGGCATGTGTTTGAGAAGGTAGGCAAGTGTTTTGTAAATTTTAATGTGAAGAGTTTGTTTCGAGGTACTTATGTAAAATACATAGTTGAGTGATGTAAGAAATGTAAGTTATCCTGAATTGTCCTTTTAATTCACTAACAGGATACTTGCACCAAATCATCTGAGCAGCTGAGAGGGCAGACCATTCCTATAGCAAGCTCCTCCAGTACAGGTGGCTGGATACACAATCTGCAAATGAGTTCAGTGGGTTCTACTGCCACAATTTTAAATAAATATGTTGAATAATAAAATATGTCAAGTAATAAAATATTTTAGAGTAAATATGCTGAGTAAATACTCAATTAAATAATTGCTCATATTTTATCAGAAGTTCTGTGCAACATGGGCTTGACCCCTTCAGTTAGAGGAAAGACCAGAACTTGGGTTTTCTACGTCCTGGGTAAATGTCATCTTCCTTACAGCTGACAGTAGCTGTATTTTAAAACAAAGATTGTGAACTCTGTTTAGCCCATTAAAGGGACATGGTTCAGAGCAGCAAAGTCTAAATGAACACTGTGATGATGTTCTATGTATTACAGGGCCTACAAGCACTGCTGTTCAGAAGTTTGTACAGATGTTTGCAGGCAGAAATCATCTTGGGCTGCCTGTATACTGAACAGTTGGGAAGGGATGTTACCGTAGGTGCCTTGAGTTCAGTGCTGTGCTAGCCCTGCCCATAATGCCAGGAGGCTTTCTTCAGGGGTTTTTGCTGTACAACTTGTGAGCATCTTGTAGCATAGGCAAGAGCTCATGTCTGCTTTGGTAATGAGCCAGTCAAGCTTGTTTCTGCTTGCAAAGTACTCTAAGGTCAACCTGTGCATTCAATATAAGGCCAAGGTACGTCCAGCCAGAGTATGCTGGACATTATGTCTCTTACCAATTCTGTTTCCTCTTTGTATTTTTCTATTAGCTTTTGATAAAGACTTGATTGTAAAATCTCTCATAACTACTGAGAAATAAACTTGAGGAGCAGGGGTATAGATTTGACCTGCTACCAGGGAGACAGAATGTACTCGCTGTTCAGTAACTTGCTAAAGCTAGTAAGCTCAGCAGCATTCATAGAGCTGATGCTTGAGTCTGACTAGCAGCATTTCCCAGCACTAAACAGAGATGTGTAAATGTACCCTTTTGTTCTTCCCTGTTTTAAGCTCATCTTTGTGCTTTTTCTGGGGAAAGAGTTTTTAGCCAAGTTCTACATTTGTTGCCTTCTGCTGTGTGCCCTGCACCCAGGGATATTCAGCAGGGAGTAATACTGCTAAATCTGAGCCCACACCTGCACTGGCAGATCCCAGAAATGTCTCCTTTGCTCTTTGGTGTTTAGTGAGCTGCATTGGCTACTTATCTATAAAATATCTTATGTCACTGGAGCTGGACAGATGCATGATCCTGTGTAGAAACAGTACTAAGGGGGGGGGGGGGGGGGGAGACAAAGCTGATGCTTTTTTTTTTTTTTCTCACTTAATTTGCTTTTTAAATCCAATGCAGAGCCTGGAAGTGTCTCACTTAAGAGCTGTAGTATTTTGGTTGCATCACAGTCTATATGAACTTATGTATGTTGGTTATGCTACTGACAACACTAATGCATCAAAAAGAAATGGGAACATTATTTTGTTGTGTGATCTTTTATTCTGGCAACTACTTTGCATAATATAGCTATGCAAGTGTTTGCCTTTGTGAAGAATGCCATTGATATACCTGTTCCTTATATTTGTAGCTCTGCTTTCCAGGCTTGATTATCTTCAAATCTGTGCATCACAACAGTTAAGTTTTCCACCTGAATAAGTCAAAGTTATATGATATGTGCACTACCTGCAAATTTGTACAAGTGATGTTACGTGGTCTTTACAAACCAGTAGATTTTGTTTCTTTCCTTCTTCTTGTTTAATGTTTTGATTTGGTAGCCATAAAGAGAGAGAGGGGAGAGAGCAGATTATATCACAGGTTTTCTTGCATAAAATTAGGTTGTGAATGACTTCAAAAAGCCCTTTACAAATTAAAGGGTTAAAAAAAGTCATTGGTATATACTATTTATATTATATGTGTATATATTATATGAGAACTTTTAGTAATGAAAAATCACCAATGAATGCTGCAACTGCCACTTTAGGTTTCTTCTTGAGGAAAATGAATGTCAGATCATGTTTCCTTACTTCCATCTGAAATACTTCCTTGGAAACAGTTATAGAAAGTGAGTGTAGAATAAATGTTTTTGATATTGCAAATGTATAAAAACCAACATTATGTATTTGTTTTACATCACAGAAACCTACCCAGGCTTAATGAATTACTCCTTCTTGCTAACCTTCCTTGAAGTAATTTGGAACTTGTTTTATTAGTTAAGGTTTTGCAGAATTACAGTTTTTGATATATTGCTACTATGTCACTGAAGATAGTATCTGAAAAGAAAAACAGGGCAAAAAAAGTAAGTGTCAGAGAGAATTAATGTTCCAGTTATAAAGCTGCAAGCAAATTTGAACAGTCTGTTCTAAAATATTTTGTACTTCTGGCATAGAAAGACAGAAAAGCTATGTGGGTAAGCTGGAGAAAGTTATGTGTTTGTGTGTATAGTGTGTGGGATTTTTTGTGTGTTAAATCTGGCCAGATGTCTATGTGGTATGAAGTCAGTATAGCTTTATTGATCAGGACAAGGCTAATGCGGAGCTAATTGTTGCCTTTAATGTTATGTTGGAGATCAGGCTTGATATTCCTAATTTGTCTTGTACATATGAATTTGTGCAGAGTTTGTATTGTAAACTGCCTTTAATTTCTTTGTTTACAACATAAAAACAAAATATACTTAATCTACAAGGAGTCCGGAAGAATTTAAATCATTAGTGACCATTAGTACCATTTCCTGGGTCAAGGTGGCTAAAACCTATACATCTCTAAATTATGTCCTTCTGAATGTGTCTCTTTTTTGAGAGATGGGAAAGTTCATCTTACCCAACAGATCTTCCTTTTCTAAAATATATTCCAAAATATTTTTCTCAATTTCATTCCAGAAGCTAGAAAGAAAACGTGGTTTAAAATTCAACCAAAAAATCAAAAAATAACAATTAAAAAACCCCACAACCTTGCCTTATTTCAGTTTTACTATTGGCTTGGTGTACTAATAGGGCACATGTTGTAGCTTGAGCATAGTAGGAAAGGATCTACTTTTCCCACCACTTACTGCTCTGGAGGGTACTCCTAAGCAGGGGAATGTAAGGTGGGCTGACTGTCATCTAGGTGGCCTTTTGGTGCTCAGGTCTGTGAGCTGCGTGGAGGCAGCTGTGCTGGTTGGGCCTGTTGCACTGGGGAAAGTAGACAAAAGTTTCCACTGCAGAGCTTTTCAAGGCAGCAATGTTGCAGTGTGGAGTGTAATTTTACGTCTTTACTCCTGTACCACTCCACATTTTATTGTAGAAGCTTCCCTTTCATTTGCCTGCTGTCACCTTCTGGTTCCTTTCCTTGATAAAAGGTTATCTGTATGAGCAATGCTTTTGTATCTCACCAGGTAGGTAGCATTCTTTCTCCTGTAGTCCAGGATTCAGAGGAGGCAAAAAAAAAGAAAAAAAAAAAAAAAAAAAAGCCAAAGAGAAAACCCAGAGGGATCACATGCATGGTCTTCTGAAGTCACCTCTGAATAAATGTTTGCAATAGAGGTAGTTCTCTAAATGCAGGGTGCTCTTTCCAAGTATCCCAGGAGGAAGTATGCCTCATTGACTGGGGACATTGATGGTTCTATTGAAAGATGGAAGAATGAATAAACAGAACACTTTATTTAAACAAAACAAAAAAAAAAACCCAACCACCAAAAAACAATGAAGTAACCTCCTGAGTACCAGAAGCAATGCTGTTTGCTTTGATCCTTTATTTGCACAGTAGGTAGTCATTTTAATCTCTCTGATTCCAATTATAGTAGCAAGTACACATTGCCCATTTCACTGTTGGTTTTGGGGTGGTTTTCCAAGTATTGTAGTCCTTGTAGGTTTGCCTGGAAATGCTAAGTTTGTTCTTGATGTAAATTCATTGCTGTCAGTTGCTTTTGAGTAGGGTTTTGGTCCATATCTGACGGAAAAGAAAGAACAGCACAGTGGTGTGCTGTGCATGATGAGGAAATAACTAGGGCAATCTTTACATCTCATCTAGGCAGCTGACAGAGGATTCTTGTGCTTCAACATGCCTGTCTGTTTCTTTAAACTTGTGCAGTTAAGCACAAGAATGGACTTTTTTCAATCATACCTCTAATCTGGTCTGTGTTGTTGGATCACTTTCTAAATGAGTATGAGAAATCTATGCAGTAATGGTGCTCTTTTTGTTTTCCCCACTTATGGCTTCACTGTTCCTTTATTTTCATGGAAAGACTTAAAGACATAAAGGAGTTGAAGATTAAAATGCAACCATTCAGCAGATCCATATGATAAGTAATGGAACATTTTACTTATGGCAAATATCACTTGGAGATACGCGACAGTTACAGATGTAGCTGATGAACTTCAGCTTTCTTGTCTGTCTTGGTCTCTAATCCTGCTAATAAACTTATAAAAAAGTGTGGCAAGTTTTGTTTGCTGTCTTATTCCAGTTCTCTTGCATAAACATATCCATAAACTAAAGGTAAAATTCTTAAGGATGCCCTAGTTGCGTACTTGCATTCTATTCAGAAATGAAAATTTTTGCTCAGCTGAACACTTCAGTTGCCCTGGCTACAAGCACTTTGTGTATTAACATTTTCTCCTTTTCAGGACTTCTCATTAGCTTTCCATGGAAGAAAAAAATCACGATTCCACCAGTCTTTTAGGTTTTGATAAAAATCAATGGTATCTGAGTTGCTGATGGGAAGGATTTCTCAGCACTGTGGTGAAACTCTTTTCATAAGTTGAGAGAAAAACACCTTTAAAATATGTTGCCTGGACACTCAGGTGGAGTGTGGGGTGCCTGGCTCAAAACCTTGATGTCCTCAATTTGTTTTCTAAAGCAGCGGATTGCTTCTGCTCAACTTTGTGTAACCAAATTTAACAGGAGCTATTTCTTCCATAGGGCAGCTGAGGGTGCTGATCAAATTGCCATTTCAACCGGCTTTGGGCAGGATGTGGGAACTCCCAGTGATATAATCTAAATCAGTCTATTTGTAGGGACTTAGGACGTTGGCTTCTGGCTTTGAATGAGGTACAGCAAGGGCTGGTAGTCAGTTGCCTCCTGTAGTACGGCTCCTGAAGAGACAAATGGGCACCCAAAACTAATGGGTGTCACTCCTGGCCTGCACTCAGTCTCAATTAACACTGGTTAAGTCTTCACTACAACTTCTGGCTATTTGTAATTGCACCTTGGGAGATCACCTGGAGAGCTCATGCTCTACAGGAGAAATCTTTCTGACATTGACATTGTGATTGCAGAGCTCACCTCTCTCAGCTAGCATGGATGAAATGAGGGATGTTTCCATCAGCCGGTGGGCAAGCCCTGGAAACCATGCAGCTAAAACTAAGCACAGCGAGAGCCTCAGCCACTGCCAGTGTCCTGAGCAATGTGTATTTTACATGATTTTGAAAAAGCTGATTTCAGAGACTACAGACAAAATTGCTTTGTAAATGCTAACTTATTTGTTGCTAATATTACTGGATCTGTGTCAGGCTAGGTCTGGGTCTTGTATTATTTCCCAATAGACCACAGCTTTGGAGCAAGTGTGTTATAACAAATTAACTGAAACATCTGCTTTGTAATAGTCACATCTTCTTTCTTAGATTGCTGAGCCAGCACTATGCAGTTTTAATTTATTGTGAGGATATATTACCATTTAGTGTTTTGTTAATTTGCCAAGTTTTAGGTGGCTGAGTTTTTCAGCAGCATTAGGAAATTGAACTCTGACTTTCTTGGGTTTGTTCCTTTTGACTATTAATCCATGTCACCAGCACACTGACTCACCCAATACACTAAAGTTATTTGGTAATATTCCTGGAACACTACATAAAAAAGTTTATTCTGTGAAGTTGCATACTAACAGTGACATAGTCTTACTCAGCAGACCTGCTCCACTGACTCTTTAAAACTTATTCCCAGCCGACACTTCTTGCTGCTTTTTTGTTCCTGGTAAATTTTGGGTCAACTGTGTAATTTCCCAAACCTGTGGTATCAGAACACCTCTCAGGAGAGGCTGTCAAGCACCCCGGGCAGATCCATGGAAAATTTTCTCTCATCTGCATGAGGATGGGATCTCTGATGACAGTGCAGCAGTTTAACCTTCTTCCCCTAAAATTGCAGCGTTTGTGTGAGCATATAAAGGTGAGGATGGTAGAAATGGAAGAAGAGATTCACATTGTTGTGGATGCAGATTATGTTAGGAGAAAAACATGAAACCCCCCATATTTACTGACACAAATTGCAGCAATGAGTGGAGACATTCACAATGAGTGCTGTGCTCCTGGTTTTACAAAGCTGATATTGGCTGGTTTTGTATTCTGTCCATGCTCCCTCTGAACAGTGCAGGAGTGAAGGATTATTCAAAAAGCTATGGAGTAAGAATTTCTTGGATGAGAATTGTCTGGGGGCACCCAATGTTGCCAAAACAAAATGCTGTGTTTTATATACCCTTTAAAGAGATGTTTAAATGTCTATCTTTAAATCATAACCAGAAAATTGTGGTGGTGGAAGGTGTTGTTTTGCAATCGGTTAGTTCTAAGCTTGTGTGCTTTGCAGAAGAGATCCTTTGGGAAGGAAAGTATCACTTATGAAAATTGCTCCAAGACTGCTATCAGTAAAGGAATATGCTTCCTGACTCCTCGCTGAGCCTCAGGTTTGCATGCGTCCTTTTTGAGTATGCTTTGTTAATGTTTAGTAGATTATGTACTGTTGTATGTGTTGTCTGCTCTAACTGGAGTAAGAGAAGTGACCTTTTGAAGGATAATTACTTGGATTTCCCCCCCTTTTTTGTTTGCTAGTTTCCCACTGAACCTAAGCTGTAAGTGTAGACACTGCTGGCTCTGTAGAACTGTATCTTCCTTCATCTCATCAAGGCAGCAAATTATAAAGCTTTAATATCTTTTGATATTGAACGAAGGGCTCAGTGTAGTTAATATTCCAAAATACATGGCATCATACACCTGTGTAGAAGTTGTGAACAGTAAACAAACTTAGAAAAGGTGCTGAACATCTCTACACAGTATACAACCAGCTGACAGCAAAACTTGCAGGTTAATTTGCAGGCCATTTAAATGTGCTTGTTTTCTCTTCCTTTATACTGGCAAAGATGGATGGGATTTTAGGTTTTGTTCCAGGCAGTAAATATGCTTTCCCATATGATGATGGAGCAAGCTGGTTTTTGTAGCTGGTAATCAGAGCACTTGGGAAAGCACCCAACCAGGGGTTTGAGTGCTCAGGGGTGTTGGGAATTCACTTTTGCTCTAAGCGTGCTACTGTCTGCAGTAACACTAACCAGATGGGAATGGCTGTGTCAGAAATACGATGTATCTTTATGGTGGAGGAAATAGACACAACTATCATGCAAGTAATGACTGGAAAAAAAATCCACATAATATTTAGCTGGCAAGTGACCCTAATAAGAATGATGCTCATATAAAGAAGGCCCTAAACATCTGGAGAAGTTGCATGCAAATTTTGAAAAGTTCGCTTCCAGATTCGTCCCTTCAGATACAGGGCCCTAAATTGACATGGTTGTAGAAATACCATTATATTTGAAGTAAAACTTCTCCCATGGAAAGTGGTTACATAACTAAGAAATAAATTAGGGAGTTGTAATTAAATAAGGAAGTCAGACCTGTGTATTTCTAAATGGGATCTTCAACAAGAAGCAAGAAAATAGAGTAGAAACAAGTACAGAAACCAGTAACGTTCCAATGAACAAATAACTGTTCATCTAAGTTAACTGCTTCTCTTTATATACCAAAATGGCTAGGATTTTTGTTAATGATGTTGGTGAGCTCATTAATTTTTGGAGTCCAGTAGTTTTCTTTGTGTGACATTAGCGACATGTTCCCTGAAAACTGCAGTGACAGAGGTAGTGCTGGGAAACTACTTTCTTGCTGGGATCTGATGAGGCCTTTCAGACATCTTTGAGGGCTTTCAAACTGATGCCTGACAGTACTGTTACTTTTAAAAACCTGAACTAGAAATAGAGGGAATCTTAAGACCTATGGTGACATGATGGAACCCATGGGCTATACCCTGTTGCTGGCTTTCCCTTCTCTCTGGGCAGTTTTGGCTGAACAGCAGTGCTAACTGGAAGGGGCGATTCCAACTGAATTTTAATATTGAAGTGACTGAGTGACGCAACTGGTCTTTTTGCATGTTGAAATCAATGCAGCTCTAGAGAGGCTGGAAAGGAGATGTGTAAAAGGGTATAACTTGCATGTTATATATATAATCACCATCCTGATCTTTTTCCCTAAATGTTGTTCTGTTTGTGAAGCTACCTTTGCTAATAGCAAAAGAAATTCTTCTTTTGCTATCCCCATGCATGTCCAGGTGCAATTTGTTGTTCATCCCCTTTCCTGATCCATATGGGTCAGGACCACTGCAGGACTGATACAGGAAAAAAATACAACATACTTTAAACTGCTTTACTTGCTATGAAAGCTGTTCACCCTGTGCCTTTGCTTTTAAAGTACCGTTTTGTGTTTGTTTCTCTTGTTCTTTTTAGATTGATGTTGCAGGTATAGGCACGTCCCCTCTTGTGACACTGTACTTCTTGTTTCTTCACTTATCTGAGAATGTGTTCTAGGATTAATTCTGGATTGGATAGTGTGGTTGCATCTGCCACTTCATTTGTCATGCTGCAATAAAGCAGAGTACGCTTTGTGCTTTTAGCTTCACTGGGTTTTATCACTCATTAATTGTCACAGACTTTAATCGTTTGTTGATGTAAATTCTTTTCAAATCTTTCACTTTACATTAAAAAGAAAGCTAATGGTAAGCAGCTGAATATCAATGACAAACCTAATGATGCAATTGTTTCCCCATAGAGCTCTTTAGATGAGAATCAGTAACAATTTTCGTTTCCCAAACATGTTTGAGGACCCTATTTTCTTTATCATATAACTCTTCTATGCCTGTCCAGACAGGTCTCTGTTGTACATGTATCACAGCTGTTTGGCCAAGGAAAAAAGGGAAGAGTGGTGCTCCAAACAAAAGAAAAATAGCAACAGTGGAAAACTGACCAAAAGCCATCTTAATTCACCGAGAACCAAAGGAATGTTGACTTTCTATACTGGTATTTCCCATGGGGATCCCAGTTGCCTCCTTTACAACACTGCTCATAAATACTTTTTTCATTGCTTCAGTAATATTATTACATCTGGGCTAAATATGATCAGTCTTAGATCTTGCTGTTCCAATGTATGCTGGTGTGTTTGCATGAATGGACTGTGCACAAGTTGGGAGGGAGAAGAAAGCTTCCGATCTCATCCATATGTGGTACTTAAAATGTTTGTGACGGTTTTAGAAGGTTTTGTGTTAGACTAAATGAGAAGCCAGAGTCTTTTTATAGTTTTGTTTCTCTTCTTTCTTAACTCTTGTTATTTCTGGTCTTGCAGGAGTGGTGTCCTAATTAAAACATCCTGCCTTCTGGAGCCTGTTGGTCACATGTTGATTGTGTTTTAAAATGAAAAAAATTCAAATAAAATGGAATGGGAAAAGTCTGTTGGAAACTTTTTCTGATTTATGTTTAGAAGTTTGATGCAGTTTGCTTCTCTAAATGCCTCTGGATACCTAAATGATTAAGAAAGATTTTGTGGGTTTTGTAAGCTGTACATATTAAAAATACTTTTCTAATATAAAATTGTGCACTCTTACTGAAATAGAAGCTGTAATTTAAAATGGCTTGATGTGGAAATGTGGATGTTCTGGTTTTAGTTTGGAATTTGGGAAGAATCTATCTTAATAAATAGCTGAGTTCTATAAATATTGTTTTCAGCTTTTTAACCCTATCTTTGAACACTTCATAATGACCATTTACAGCGTGGTGTGACTGATAGGTTACACTATGTACAACACTGGTTAGGTTGTCCCTTTTTGTGGGGGCAACGTTTACCTGGTTGGTTGTAGCAGGTAAAGAAGGTGCCCCACTGTGTTGGGGTTTTCCGTTCCCAGCTGCCTTGTAAGGCAAAGCCTGTGCCAATGGAGACTGGTCAAATTGTCCTGCAGTTCAGTCCTGGGTGGCTCCAGTGAGTGTCCTCAAGGGCTTGTCGTGGCTTAGCATGGGCTTGTCTAATGGTGTGAGTCCCAGCCAAAGAGGAAAGTGGAGGGGAAGAGGTCAGGTTGGGGGGTGAGCTGGCCTTCTTTCAGACTTTTCAGCTGTTTGGTTTTATTTGGGGTAATATTTTGCCCCTATGTCTCATTAAGTTTCTTACCTGCTGGCTTTTCAGCTCTCTGTTACTCCTTCACGAGTTTTCTCAAGTAGCATGCACTAATGCCCTGGGGCTTTCAGTGAGGACTACCAGCATTAATGTAACATAAATAAATGACAATCTAGTCCTGACTGTCTAGAAATACTTCCAAGTTACGTCACTGCTAAAGCCTAACTGCCTCAGAATTGTAAAACGTGCTTTTTATCACATCAGTTTCTCAGCAATGGTTATAAACTTATGCTAGTGGGGTCAGGTCACTCTTGGCACTGGAAGTGATCTTTCTTCTACTGAGGTAAAGTGCAGACAGAGTATATTAACACCTTTCTACAAATGCTGTAGATGTATTCCAGCTAGCTACTTCACTTGTAAAATGTTAAATGCCAGGTAGAAAATATATTTTTATAGCCAAAATGGCTGGCAGACCCAGTGCAGATACAGCAATGATACAGCAATTAGAAAAATTATTTCAAAAGCTGTGGAAAAATAACTGGATTATTTAAACTATTAGCTTCATGTACCACTGCACAACAATCAGTAAGTGCAGGCTAAGTTGCTAGAGGCAAAATGATTGGCATGTTCTATTAAACTTTCACCTGTTAGAACAGGTAATTTGTTCGCTAGATTTCATCTTTACTATTTGATCTCATTTCTGTTCATGCTGGAAAAAAAACTCTGAAGTTTTTTTAATACTATAGCTTAAATGTATGAGCAGCAGAGCTAGACAGAACATAATTATCTCAGCAACAGCTCTGATTTTGCAGCAACTGTTGCTACTTTTGTAACTGATACTAGAGGTTGATTTCACCCACTCTTCAATATTTAGCAATGTAAAACTGTAAGGTTTTAAATGTCAGTGAACTGTTCATCCAGTCTACTACAATAGCAAAGACAATACAGGCTTATCCTCTGAGCAATTTTATCCTATTTTACCAGTAACCATGTTGCTAGGAAGCAATTGCCATGCTGATGTAGCAGCAATAAAAGTTTAAATAGTTGCCCTACTGTAATTTGTCCTGTGGGACTGTTGCAGTGTTTGTATTCTGGAATTGCATTTGATAATGTGGTATTCATCATTTCAGTCCTCTAATGAATCCATGTGAGTCAATGTCTGAGTCAATTAATAGGCCCACTCAACTTGTGAGCTGGGTGGGTGGCACTCCTGCGCAGCAGCAGAGAGCTGCCATAAGCAAACTAAGTTTTACCTTGCCATGGTTTGAGTGGGACTGTAGGAAACCTGTCTGTGAACAGTGTTTCTGGGAAGGTTGTGTTGTGTGCTGATGTATTGGTGGTGCTCTGGGACATGTTACCTGGCCTGGTTATGAAGACAGACTGGTGGTGGTGCCAGAGACTGTGCTGGAAGGCTCAATACGTGTAAAGTGGAGAGAGGTCTTTGACGTAGCATTGAGGTGACTCCTGAGAGAGTATGAACTTGTCTGAAAGAGCTGTAAGTGACAGATGTTAATCTAGAACCAATGCAGTTTACAGGATCTAAATCCTGAGTTTTTTAAAACAGACAACAAACCCTTTGAAATATCCTAAAATATGTATGTGTTATACATGCTTTAAAAAATATCAGTATTTAATGTAAAGAGAAATGGGAGGTATATAGAAAGGGAAGGAATCTGGAGAGCTACTGAGATAAATATGCAAAGAAAAATGTGTTCTAGAAAACAAAAGTAGGGTGACCACCAACAGAAACTGTTGCAAAAATACAGCTAAAATGAATAGTGAGAGAGTGAAGAAGATAATGAGGAATAAAGAAGCAATTTTTGTATTGGTATCTGAACTGAAATGAGATTACAAATATTAACTATAAATTACTCTTTTGTTATTAAAAGATTATTTCAGCAGCAGACAAAACTGAGTGAAGGAGCAACATGGGAAATGATTCACAGGCTAGACGTTTCTAGATATTTCTTCCCTTTGATTTTTGTTATTGTGGACTTCTTGAATGATGAGACTAAAAACTAAGTATGTCATCATTGGTAGAGAATAATTAATAAAAATATTTATGGTTCCTACTGTTGAGAAGTGATCTGTCATGGCACTGAATGACTCATTAATAACTGACCAGATCACGTGTTATGAATGATAAAACTTTATAATTGCAAATGTCTGAAAACTGCTTTTAGAACTTTGACTGTAAAGTTCTTTCCCTGTGTATTTGTGCAAGTGAAGTTACAGTCCTGTACTCTTTCCTCTAATCAAAGGCAAAGTGGATCATGGTATTGTAGAAAGGAAATAACTCCATGAAATAATTGAGTATGTAACCATTTCTTTAAGAAAAAGAAAATCTTGTCCTTATTTACTCACCTGTTAGAGGTGATTACTGGAATCACTGTTTGCAGACAAGGAGTGTGGAAGAAAAAACTATTTGGCTTGGCTGGTACAATATGCAGCAATAGCTTTAGTGATGGATGGCATGGGAAACTTGACTTATCAGAGACTAGTGAGACAGGCAAGCCAGGACACAAAACAGAGGCAACAATTTTAATCTGTCATTAGATGAATGCCATGTTCCTTTTGGACTCGGCAAATACAGTGACAATTTGTCATTTCTGCTTATTCACACAAAATGCAGTCTTTCAGGTGCGGTTTCATGTTATACCTTAAGCCTTGCTACCAGCCTAGCAGAGCGCACTCTTACCGCTATTACAAAACTTCTGCTCTTCGCAGCTGGACAGGAAGGCAATGCTCATATAAAGTCTTTGCTACAATTTGTAGGTTTTTGACCCACTGACTTGTTTCCCCCTGATAAGTATAGGCTACTAGATTGATGGGGCCCTGTAAAAAAACTTACAGTGGCATGGGGCTGTGGAAGAGGAACTGCAGCCCTGCCTCCTGCCCTGATGCTGTAAAGCCTTGAGTTGTTCCTCTTATCCTCACATCTGTGCAGCCGATGCACAAATCCAGAGGGAAGACACAGGACTGAAAAGCTAGGATTGTGAAGGAGGTCTGTAGCCATCAGTGCGGGTTTGGTGTGGTTAAAACCCCCCACTTGCTTACACTTGTCAGGGTAGACTGACCCCACTTTCCATTTTGTGAGGTATGTGTTCTTGCAGTAAGGAGTTGTTCTCAGTCCCTGGATAGCTGCACTGTACTTTGAGTTGAGCAAAATCTGAGGTACAGGACATAAGGATTTCTATATAAGCGTGGCCATCTTGAGATAATTGTCATAGTGACTTTGGAGGGAAAATATTGTTGTAAAGTTATAAACAACTTTTCAGTAAATGATTTAAGATGCTGGGGTGGGTAAAAAAACCTAGCAAATGTGAAATCTTTAGTTAAGAAAGCAGGCCTGATTTGGTTGTGTAAACACAGGCACCTAGTTCTTCTGAGATGCTCTAGGATGCCATGCGGCATCCATTTGCCACTGCAGCAGGGAATGGGCAGTATGTCTACCTACCTGTGTCAGATCTACCAGCACCAGGGGAAGCCTTAGTTAGCCCAAGGGTTCTACACACCATAAAGTGTTCATGCAACTGAGTCAAGACAGAATGCATATGTACTGAATTCTGACCATTTGTAGTATACTGCAAGATGTCTCATTCCATGTTGCTGTTTCTATAAGGATATGTAGGTGCCTGAAAACCAATTGAAAGACACTGGCTGGAATCCATAATATGATGCTACCATGTTCTTACTAATTTACATTCCTCTCTAAAGAACCAGTTGCGCTGTTTGGCTTCAGTGGCTGATATCTTGCTGCTGCTGTGATGAGAATTCATGGTTCTTAGAATCTGTGCACTTATGATGTATGATATCTAAAAGAGTGCTTGATTTGCTTCCCCAATATCTAATTTTCTTGCCTTGTGATTTTATTTTTCTACATTGTTGCACCTGTTTCTTTTATTTTTGATTTAGAAAAAGAAGTTAAATCCTTTGTGTATTCTAATCAGACTCTGAATTGGGACTGCTATCTTAAATTTGAATTTTGAAAAGTTTTTCATTTTTCTAAAATTTGGGTTTGAAATTTTAAATTTTGAAATCAAGGCATCTCAAATCTGTACAGTTACTCAGTGCAACTGCAAAATTATTAGATGGGTAATTCTGCCAAGAGAGGTTACCACCTCTGTGAAGCTTCCTTGTAGGACACCCTATGCAAGCCGATATTAGGATGCAGTCTTTGCCCAGGGAAGGCTACAGTCTGTAGCCACATCATCTAGCTAATCATCATGTGCAGCAAAATGTTCTGTTTGGAAGACTTGTTCTATTGTGCTCTTTCCTCCATGTTTAGTGAACTGAACTTTAGACCAAACATCAGTTTCTGAAGGGACCTGTGATTGCAACAGTACTGTATATTTGGCAATACTTGGAAATGCTACAGTCATTTCCCTTTCCTCTGAGGCTGTAGGTTCCTAAACATCCTCATCTGCCCTGGAATTGGTGACAAACATCTCTGCTTGTAATATTTGTTTAAATCAGTTGTCTACAGTACCGAGTTCTGGACATTACTTACTTACTGCGCTTAGAGTGTAACTGCCTATATTTTATTTCTTGGGACTTAAAAGCAGAAATATCTGGAGTTAACATGAAGATATGAAATAATTGAGGTAACTTCAGACGAAAGCCTCCTAGCAACTTATTCTCTGAAGGCTTTTGATCATACAATGGAGAGACATTATATATTCTCATTTACCACCCATCTGTACAGAAAAGACTGGACTATGCTGTTCTTACTGGTTTGTTTTGGCTGACTCTACTTATAAGCAGATTTTTACTTTGTTTTTTAGACCTGATATGCAAACTACATTTGTTATTCTGCACTTATCATCATCTAGACACTGAGAGCAGACGCAAAACTCATGAAAACAGCAATATAACAATAGGGTGTAAGTTTAATCACTTTTGTCAAGAAAGAAGCTCATGCACACCTCACATTTACAAAGTAAAAAAATCTAATTGTCAGCTCTTTTTAAAACAACAGCAACAACAAAATAACCCACCCAAAACCCCAGACCATCTGTCCACTATGGGTTGTTTTTTTACAGAGCCTTGATAGGTCAACAGTTTCCAGGGTTGAATACAGTTAATTGCTATAGTGGTTTGATTAATCTACATTTTTGTCTTCCCAAATTTAATGTGTTTGAAGAATTGCCATTGGATTTATTTTCATTTTTTTTTTGTTCTTGTTAAGTAAAGAGGGAAGAATGACAAAGAATTCTGCAAATTTAGCTGTTATAAAGTTTATCTTTTTTAACAGTAGCTTTGGGTGATTAATGTGAGCAAATGCCTTTTAGTGTTGTCTGCCAGTGGAAAGTATACCTGAGCTTATTCAAGTGCTGTTAATGAAAATGTTAAAAGCGGTGATTTGTTTTTGCTGCTGCCAGTAGTTACTGTTTTATGAATCATGTGATCTGATGAAATACACTGTTACTGTCATGCCTCTCATAACATAAAAGAAAAATCAAGCAAGAGAAAGATCTCTAACAGTTAACAATAAATCTATTTGGGGAAAAGGACCCTCTCTTTTTCCAACTTGGGGGGGTGGGAGACATCACTAGAAAAAAAAACCCAAAAAACAATCAACTTTTTAGTTATTTCTAGAAGGAAATATAAAGTTAATAAGTCCACCAGCAATAAGGGTTGCTAGACTCATGACCTGTTATCAAAATAAGTGCTAAACACTTCATGCCGTAAAAGTGTTTGTGAGTCCCTCTATGATTTCTCTGAGCATTCTCTGTGGATGATTTTTTTTTTTTTCCTCCTTCTGGATAATCTCTTTTCTGCAAGGAGAAATGTTCTGTCACACTACCTGACCAGCCTCTTCCTGTAAGCCCTTCAGAAGACTGCATGCTAGGCCTGTTTGGATGTGCAGAGCTATTATCCTTGGTCATTACAAGTCTTTTCCATTTAGAGAGCAATACCTAGGTCTTCTGAATTTCTGATCCTCACAGACATGGGAAGGCTTTTCATAGTGTAGTCCCTTGTTTATTTGCTTTTTCCTCTGCTCAGGCTGACTTTTGTCACAGGTCTACTTCCCTGTAGGAATTGCTTTTTAATAGTTCCTATAGTTTTTCTTTGCTCTGAGGCTGAGGCATCTGCAGGATCTGTGAAGCCAAAGTGCACTGTACGTACCTCAGAAGTACATACAGAAAGCTATGCTACCCCTGCCTGGATTTCCTATGGTGTCCCTGCTTGCTGACAGTGGCTTTACAAGCTGAATAATCACATGTTGCTATGATAATCCTTTTATATGGGGTCAATGCAAAAGGACAGGATTATCTCCTATACTAACAATCTCTTTTCTTACAGTACTTGCTATCTTTAAGGTTTCTGTACTAGTGTAGATTATGCTTATACTTGCTTTTCATTCTGCTTTAGGCATGTACATAAATTCTAGCTTGAGAATATCATAAAAATGATGGATGAAATGAATTTGTGGAGCCTTAGATAATTGATAAGTTACAACATGACCACTTATACTATAGTTTTGTTGACATTAGAGCACACACACACAGTTACGGTTTACCAATATAACTTAATGCAAAGCCAGATGTAATATCATGCATTTGGTAGCTGTTGATAAGCGTGCTCATCTGCCATCAATAAATCACTGTCCCTCTTCCCAGCTATATTGTGCACCACAATAGTACCACTGCTCAGGGAGGCCCTAAACAATGATTATTTTTTTAGGAGGGATTGAGACTTTACCTTAAAATGTTTACATACAATATGTTATTACACTGGCAAGAGAAACATCTTAACAAGTATAGTGTTGCCTCGCTACAGGACAGATGCCACCAAAGTAAAACCCAATTGTTTGTTCGCTGTCTGCACTGACCTGTGTTTTCATGCTCGCCTTGTAAGGAAAAGGCTGGGACATTCACATTGGAGAAGTAAAGGAGGTTCTCGGGGAGAACAAAAACTTACTGTGGTTAAGCAGGTGGCACAAAGGACTGCTGTGAGCCTCCCACAGAAAGACTGAGTTTTCCCAGCAGAAGCAAGGCAATGATTTACCACATTGTCACAAAAATTACCTTTTTAAACTAGGCAGGCAAGTTACAGCTTAAAGTGTTAAAAAGCATGAACTGGCAACATGATTGAAATAGCCTCAGTCAAATAAATGTATCCAACTGAATGAATACTTCATTTCTCCTGTGAAATCATCCCAGAGGATCAGTGTGATGCTACCGGGGTTGATGGGGCTGCTGTCAGAATTTGTTCTTTGTATTCCTTGAAATAATGCAGCTTGAGAGGATGCAAAAAGGTCCCTGGTTTACTGTGTTTTAGTGTCTATGCTTAAGACCATTAAAATAATTAAGAGATTCCAGTTTTAATGAGACATGAGAAGTTAGATTGTTTTTTGAATGTAAGCCAGTTTTTGATACTTGATCAATACATAAGCAAGGTGTCTTTTACAGTGCATGCATGAGAGGCCAACCTGCTTGTGTTACAGTATGATGTTCAGATGCCAAAGGGAAAGTGATATGTTTGTGTCCATACCCAGAAAAAAAGACAAATGAGCTTCATAAGTGAAGATAAATTCAGGAAACACTGGTAGTATTACAGTATGCTGTAGACAAAGTACCTTTACAGCATATGTTGTACATCATAATTTAGCATAAATTGACTCTACGCCACGTGAATGCTATGCTTCATGGCTTAAGCAAGCAGCTGTACCTCACAACTTATCATATTTTACTTTGGAAGAGTATAACAAAGCAACAACACAAAGTCAATGCAGCAATGCAGATGTTTTTTCTTCTGTGTTATGTATAGCCAAATAAATATTTATTTCCTAGCAGGAAGACAATTTTTTTTTTTTTTTACTTGAGGTCATTCAAAACAATACTGAAAATGTTATTTGAGTTGAAAAGTATCAATAAAAGAGTAGAACCTTAGGCTATAATTTTTGGCTGAAACTTTGGTTTACTTAGTTTTTGCTAGCTTTTAAGGTTTTGTTGAGAGGAGAGGAAAACGAAACCAGAACTCTTCCATGGGAAAAGAAAGGGAAGGGGGAGGATAGTGTCTCGCCAATTTGAACATCAACAAAACAGTTGAGCACATTACTGCTTGATTTCTCCTGTCTACTTTAAATCTTAGACGCTTGCATGCCACAAGAAGCCTTCCTAAATTTTCAGCCTTTCTCTTCATCATTTAATTATCGCCATTATTTTGAAGGCTGTGTTTGAGTTTTTGATAGAACTTTGATTCAAGAAATCGTGGATAAGAATCTCTTTCCATGTGCATGTAAATTATTCTCTGTGCTTCATCAAAACAGGACTGTGTTGGCTCTTGAATATTTCTTATGATTGCTTTCCTCGCAGGACTGTCAATATTAATCTGAAACAGAAAACAACATTACTAAAGTATCACTGAATGCATGCAAAGAAGGGTAAGGAAGATACAGGGACCTGTACTAAATGCCTTTCATTTATATCTTTTTATATACCCTTTAATCTAAAATCAGCACTGTCATGGTATAACCCCAGCTGGCAACTAAGCTCCACAGCTGCTGGCTCGCTCTCCCCTTGTGGGTTGGGGGAGAGAGTTGAAAGGGTAAAAGTGAGAAAGCTCGTGGCTTGAGTTAAATAGCAATTAATAGGTAAAGCAAAAGCTGCTTATGCAAGCAAAGCAAAACAAAGAATTCATTCACTACTTCCCATGGGCAGGCAGGTGTTCAGCCATCTCCAGGAAAGCAGCGCTCCATCACACCTAACAGTTACTTGGGAGGACAAATGCCATCACTCTGAATATCCCCCTGCTTCCCTCTTCTTCCTCAACTTCATATGCTGAGCATGACACCATATGGTATGGAATATCCCTTTAGTCAGCTCTCCTGACTGTGTCCCCTCCCAGCTCCTGGTGCACCCCTAGCCTGGTTGCTGGTGGGGTGGGGTGAGGAGTAGAAAAGGCCTTGACTGTAAGCATTGCTCAGCAGGAACTACAACTTCTCTGTATTATCAGTGTTGTTTTCAGCACAAATCCAAAGCAAAGCCCCATATTAGCTACTATGAAGAAAATTATCCCAGCCAAAGCCAGCACAAGCACCTAACCAAAAACATTGATTCTAGCAGAGTGGATTTCTCCTTATAATGCCAGAAAACATGGTTTTATTAGTTGACCAATTTGTTCCTCTTGGTGTTTGATTTAGTAAGAGGTATGTTAGTGGCTGAATGGCGGGGGGTTTGCTCCCCTAAGTACAAGAAGCCTGGAAGACTGGGATCTGCCTGAATTTCCTAGCCTGCCCCATGCCCTCAATGAAGTGGCCGGTTTAATCCTGACTGTTGTGATCAGTGGAGGTCAAAAGCAGGGGTAAAGTCACTGTTGCTGGGCTCATATATAGAATATGGGCCCAAGACTTCAAACCTTAGTGGGGTTAAGCAGTATATTTTTGACTTGCTCACTACTTCTAGAAAGCATATGAACATATGTATGATTTACGCAGAGGAAGTCCTGCAGATGTGGTTTGCGTGGAGTGGCTGCAGTGGAAGAAGTAGCTGAAAGGTGTTGACATCCAGCCCCTTTCTTTCACTAAGAATTGTTCTTAGAGCTAGGATTAGATCCCTGAAAAGGAAACCTGACTTTGGATTTCTAATGAGTCCAAGTGGCTGGAGGTGCACAGTACCAGTGAAAAACAAATGCTAAAATTTTTATGGTCTCTGAGAGAAACAAAAACTGAACCCATAGGTCAACCTTGTTTAGAAAAAGCTTTGGTTCCTAGAGCTTTTCTGATGTGATCCAGGGTTTGTAGCAGACAACTTGAAGCTCTGTGGATGTGTAAGAGTAGAAAGGTCTAGTTAAAGGAAAAGATAGCAGATAAAATAGGGGCTTTTGATAACACATTAGTTGATGATTAATTACATTGCTTTTTTTTTCAGCTTAACTTTGTTTACTGTTGAAAGGAGAACTCTAAAGATGTGAAGCTAGTGCTGATGTCTGTCATGGGTTGGGATCTTGCTCTTCCAGAGTAGTTGTTTGGGTTGCACCTTTTTAAATGCTGCTGAAATCTGAATATAAACTGTGTTTTAAATCCTCATGAGCATCTACATTTTTAGAGTGGTACCTAGTTCTTGTGTTAATAGCAAATACCAAGAAAACATGAAACCAGTGTGTCCTGAAGACCTAGAAATCAGACAACCATCAGCAAGATTCAAATGCGTATTATTTTAGAAAAAAAATATACAGCTTATTTTTAACTGTCCTGATTTAAGCGCTAACTTTTGATTAATGCATTTGTGTTTGGCAATACTGACATTTCTCTTTTGGAAATGCAAATGTCTTGCTGAGTTTCCTATAGCTGCACATGCTAAAAATAAAATAAATCAGAAAAAGACAGAAAAATGCATTGTCTTGCCAATTGGCATGTAAAACCAGGAGAGGGAAGTCTCAGATTTCCTCAAGTTTTGGATTGATGGGAGTGGTTTAGTCATTTAAAGCAGCAACTGCTCTCAGCATTTGGGAACCCAGTTGAGTTGGTTTTGGCTTGTCTTTCAGTGTCAACAGGGAAGCTATGTTTTGAGACTCTGTAATAATTTTATTGTTTTGCCTAAACCAGAGAATACTCTAGCCTGATTTTTCATTTATGTCAGTCTCCCAGAGACAGTGGCAGTAAAAGCCAGTATTAGCTAATTTTTGCAAGGAGAGAGTAACAAGCAGGAATAGTTAAAGGTCATAGAGCATGACTAGCTGAGCAGGAATAACTTTTTTAATAGCCATTTGTTGGGAAAAAAAAAAATCGCTCTCAAACATTTTGCATACAAGTCTGCTCTGGAAGCAGAAAAGAATCTGTCTTGGAATATTTCTTTTAGCCCACTATACAAAGGGGACAGTACCGGGTAGAGTTCATTTACATTTACCCTTGCAAAGACCAGAGTAATATATACACGTAGCAATGTCATCATCCAATATCTGTTGAAGAGGTATCAATGGCCCCTGGATGAAACACTAAAAAGAATAGAACAGATCCAAGAACTTGGTTCTTAATCTAGTTGTGCCTTTTGCTTGTGTCCTTGGATGTAGTTGAAAGATTTGCCTGTAGACAAGATGTGATGGCAAGTATTAAAATTCTAGGTGTCAAAGAGTTTTGGGAGGATGACTAGCAACAGTTTTCACTCCCTTTAATACAAGAGGTGCTACGCATTTATTGTTGCTTTTTGTAAGCCACATTATGCATCAGGCATTCCTATTAGAGGAAAAAAAAAAAGTGTTTGTGTTATCACATATCACCTCATTGGGAGCCTGAGGTTGAATGTAACTTGTAAAAAGTTTCCTGGCCATGGAAATCCTTTTCCTCTGTGACGTGATCTTCTTATAAGCTTCACAAGCAAGCCAAAATTCTATGTTTTCATCACTGTGCTCTGTTTTCAAGTAGGTCTTGTAGATCATAGGCCCATCTGTAAATATTTCATAAGCCAAATTTATATACCATGTATATATACATTATCTTTAGAGTCCTTCAAAGGCAATAGGGGTGATTACAAAACAGTATAGTTCTTGATTGTACAACTATAAATATTCCTATATCGAAATGGGGAATTCAACACGCTAACCCAGAGCCCTACGCTTCAACACTGCCTTTTCCTGCATGGGCAGAACTTCCTTTACCTTCCATGGCATTTTGCTGTGCAGGGACAGAGCACAAAAAACTTTGTTGTTCCTGAGCTCCAGCAACACTGTGAAATGTATCCAAAGACTATCAAATATTTTAAAATTCTGGCTCTAGTTTTGTATAGAAAATGTCTGAGTATTATCAAACCATCATGACCTGAGTGGAAAAAAAACAACACCTTCTTTTCTTGATGTAAGAATTTTGGGGAAAAGCAATTAGCAAAGAAGAGGAAATAACTTTGTCTCTTGTTGCTGTAATCAAGTGGTTAAAAGAATTCTCTCTGAAGCAAAGAAGTGGTTTTGCACCTGAGGATCTCTTTGTAACACCTGGTAATGGAGTTTGATGGCAGCAATCAGCAGGATCTTGGCAAAGATGAAGTTCCTGAGGCTGCCTTTTGTCATGTCATTAGACTTGCTCTGTACAGAACTAGGTGACAGTCGCTAAAATACCTCTAGCCAGGAGAGAGTTTATGAGGCTCACCCTGTGCTAGCACTCGGGCAGGAATGATGCTTGCAGTTGTAAGATGTACTTTCAAGAGTAAAACCTAAGATAGGCAAATATTTTGCCTACCTTTCACAAAGAACTGCAAATCATTGCCTTTAGAGCATCCAGCTTTTCACATGAGTACATCTTTGGATTTTCTGATGTCATTAGGCACTTAAATTCAGAATCGACAAATAGTGCCATCTAAATACAGGGAATGAGGGAGGTATTTCAAGAAGAGGCAGCATCCAAGTACTGCTGGAAGCTACAAGCATTTTATGGTTTCATGTTTTTAAAGACATTGAGCACTGCCTGTCATTTGGCAGTGACAGTGATTGCATGCATGCATGCTGCTTGTACTATGATTTTGTCTTTTTTAAATGTTTTGTTGTGCGCTTTCTCCCTGTGCTTTCCCTGAAAACTCTAACATACTACATTGCTTGCTATTAAAGATTTTAATGGCAAAATCTTTTTCTTTATAGTTGTTACATATTCTGTCTTTTAATCTTCTTGCTCTTTGTATTTTGTCTAGTTTGAAAATAGTGCCAGTCCTTGGGAATAATTCTGAGAGGTTTGTGCTGTGATGTAATTCTGTTACACTACTTTCTAGTCAATATTTTAAAAAAAAGTAACTCGGCAGTGTCGCTGGAGACTGCTGGCCATGTGAGAAGCGTAAGAGAGCTCTGAGCCCTGAATGAGGCAGAGGGATGCTGAAGTGGGAAAGTTCGGTTTTGCTACTGAAGCTACAGTTCTTCCCGTACTTGCGATGAGGGTCTAAGCCACCTTCCAGGGCATTACACTGTACAGATGTAGCATTAGGTCTGGTGTCTTTGCCATGCACAGGATTCACAGAGTCAACTTTTCTTTCACTTTCTTCTAATACATATTGCTATGCAGTGCTGTAAGTGGGAGCATGGAACATAAACCTGCCCTTATCATATGTCTTTAAAAGAATTACACATGCTTGCAGAAATGGCAAGTTTGGGAAAGCATTTATAGCATGCTACGTTTATTTTCAGTGTAATGCATGCTAAGCCTTCACACAAAGGTTTTTCTTTCATTAGTTGCATGTAAGACAGCATACATTATACTGCATGACTTACTGATTTTGCTTCATGGGAAGTTTTTTTCAGTAATCCATCTGGAATACAAATATGCAATTACTTACATTTACTTGTTACAAGCTTTTCAAAAGACTGGGACCATTGTAGCACTTCTTCCAAAGACACTCTTTAGAAAAAAGAAGATTACTGTAAGATTAGCTGTGGTTCAAAGTATAAAAAAAAACCAAAATGAAATTACATTATTGAAAATCTGTCCCCTACTTTACATAAGATTGGCACAAAACTTACATTTAAAAGGTTTTCCTATGTGTCGTAAATCTTGTGCTTAATGTGCTGAAGCAAGTATTCTTGACATCACAAATACAGTTCCATCTCAAGGTGCTCTCATGTAATTCCTCTAGAAATGGCATTCGCTTATCTAAATTGTGCTTAGGGGAAGCACAAGGGAAGTACTAGCTTTCTAGGTAGCAACTTCTTTGGGACAGGTATTGTATAGTTAACGAAATGTTGATGTTTGTAGCAATGTTCTTATAAAGGCTCAAGATGTTAGTGTAATATTTAAAGGCCTTTAATGTCTAAGTTGACTTTAACATCAAAGTGTTTTACAATGCAGTATGACACATCAGTAACAGTCTAGGCAGTTCTTGGAGGTGACTAAAATCAGATTTCTTTTTTTCATGTTTGCAATTCTTAAGCAATAATTTCATAAGCTTGTAGGAGGTTCCTGCCTGATTCTGGGAAAGACTATGGAAGTAGTGAGGTGAGAGACTAAACAATTTAAGGAAAAACAAATGTTTGAGGGCCAATAGCTCCATTTAAGTCCATGTAGTTCCATTTACACCAATTAATTTTTAAGCGTTGCAGTTACAGGACATCAGTGCTGGTAACCTGGAAAAAATGCTTATGCTTATGTTAGTAGAAGAAAACACAAGGGATGTATTCCAGTGGGTGCTTTCCATTACACGTCAGCCAAACCTGGGGGAAGATCCCTTCTCATTGAGTATTTTGTTTTCATATGAGCTACAATTTTGACAAAAGCTAGTATCACTGAACTTTTTTTAAAAAAAAATAAATTAAAAGCAAAACTGGCTTTGGTATGAGTGCTGCATGATGCTTCATAGACTTCTGCTGTACAACAGTCATTAGTAGCTTTGTAGCTTTTTAAATTGGTGATCACCTATTTATTAACTTGATACAATTCTCTTTCTCTGGAAGAGTACATGCTGTGACTCACTGACTATTTTGTCAGGCTTTCCTGATCAGTCTGACCTGATCAGAGAAATGTATAGTAAAAGAAACTGTACCTCTATCAAATTGTGGTGTCAATAACTCTCTAGTAGCTCTTGCCAGTAAAAGATATTTCTTTTTTCTTTCTCATGAGCTACTGGCGGCCTCTCAGTATAAACTCACGAAGCGTATGGTTATAAGGAATGAGACTTTAGTCCTTTGAACGCTTTTTTTTTTCCCTAGAAGCTGCTTCTGAGTCATATTCACTGCTACTGACGCAGATAATTTTTCACCTCTGTTAGCAATAGCACTTCTATATAGAACAAGTGACAATCTTGTCTCACTGAGCATCATTAGTAGGGCCATCTTATTTCCATTTCTGATTTATTTGTCTTTAGCATTAATCTGTGAAGCAGAAAGAACGCTGCCTGATGGGGCAGCTGACACAGAGGAAAACCTTTTTACTTTCCTTTTAAAATCAGAAAATATGAAAGGCAGTAAGAGAAATATGAACATGGGTTATTAGGATCTGTATTAATGCCACTTTCATAGCTGCTGTGCTGACAATAAACTTCTCGCTGCACTGATTTACAACGTGATTAATTTTGCTGAAGAACATAGATTACACTGAAAAAACCTGAATATTCTCTATAAATTACTAAGGCTTTATAGCTGAGACTCCAAAGTTTAAGTTGAAAAATGGTTTTGTAGTGCCTTGTGTGAGCTATCATTCATTTATTGTACCTTTTCCAGTGTGAGGGGCTCCTCTGGCCACTGCTGTGTGGGAGAGAAGTCCTCATCCAGCAGGCACTTGTGGAAATGCTGTCTGGATTTCTGCTACTTAACCTCACCCAAATGGCAGTTTCAGGAGTCATCAGACACTCCTCAGTATTGCTGTGGAGGACACATTTTTCTCTAATCAATAACATGTGTGATCTGCTACCAGTTGACAGGCATGTTGGATGGAAGCATTTCACCATCCTGATGTGATGTGCTGGCCAAAGTTCTAGCTATGGCTGGTCTCCACTGAGGCTGGTGGCAGCCGAGGGCTTGCAGGATGCAATTGGCCATGTCTCTTATCCACCACCTGTGTACTCAACCTTTGACAACAGTCTGAATTCTTTTAAAAGACTGACCCAAAATATTGGGCTCAAAAAGTCTTCACAGGTCCACATCTGGATTTAATCCAGGGATTTAGTTTCGGCCTATGCTTGTTTAATATAAAAGAAGTTCCCACTGGGATATACCCTCCTTCCACCAGAGAGATGCCAGTTTACCCTTCATGTACGGCAAATGAATTGGCTATATGAAGATGGGCAGCTGGGGCAGTTGTGAAGATGTTGCACTCTTTCACTTGATCTTAAGCTTGCAAAGAACACTTCCACTATGAAATTTAAAATTTTTGTCTCTCCTACTCAGACAGCTGTATGTACTGCAGAACACAAAAGTCTTATTGTTACTTACTTAGAACTGATCCCATTTTCTTCTGCTCTGAATATCTTGCAAAGCCAACAAGTATTTCGACTCATTCTTCTAAAAATGGAAAATATGTGAGTTTTAAACCTGCTGTGCTCAGCTCCAGCTATCTTAAATACCATTTATAATCCAGTCTCCATATAGCAGTGCAACCAGTTCTACCAGTATTATTCTATGCATCTAATCTTTACCTATGAGTCACGGCTGAAACATTAGACCAAAATATATCTTTGTAACATTCAAGAACTTTTTTGAAAAATTAAAAATACAAAAAATCAGGCAGTCCTGTGGCTATCTCTTAGGGAAACAGTGTTAATAATTCTCCTTCTTTGCTTCTTCAATTGTGAAAAGAGATTACAAGTTTGAACCTGACCCAAAGCAGAAGGAAACCAGGAATCATTCTGCTGAAAGTTCAGGGTGACCTGGATCAGGGATCAGAGCTCAATGTGAGCTGGACAGTGTTGATTAAATTAAGTGCCTGAGATTAACATTGATATTTATCTAGCAAATATTTCAAAGTCAATAAAAATTTGTATTAAACTTGATTTTGTATAGAGATTATATCCATAAGAAAGGCTGTAATTTTTTATTAGGAACAAGGCAGTCAAGAATATGTTTGTCTAAAAAAACCCAACAACCTCTTGTGACCTGGAGTGTGTTTAATTTTTATTCTTTGGCTTTCAGGAGATGTCAAATTCTTTGTAAAGTTTACATAGGACAGTGGGTAAGTTTGTATAGACCTGCCTGGAATCAAAACAATAGTCTTTTTAAAATTTAAAATCACAGGTATTTTTTCACATTTGGGTTTGACTGGCACATTCTACTTCTGCAACTGTTTTATTCCTCCAAACTGAAACACGCTGTAAAACACGGAACAAGTCTGTATCTCCCAGCATTCTGAACCTGTGAAATGATTGAATTTACCTTTAGTCTTATTTTCCTTGTTTCCTTGACAGCTATATCAAATTTTGCATTATACTAGAGTCTTACCCAGTAGATTTCCTACAGGATATGGAAACTTTGTTAGTCTGCCCAACTGCTATAGTGCAACTCCGGCTGCTCATGCTCCCTGCAGGATCACCAGTGGCTGTTGCCCGTTCCCTACTTTTGTGGAATTCTCTGTTTGGTTTCTGTATGACTTCCTCTACACTTGCCTTTTCACTGGTATTTACTCGTCTTACCCTCTGTCTGAAAGCAATCTTTTGAAACGACACAATGGTCCATATTTAAGATAAAGCTATGCATTTAAATTCTGGTATATGGTTATTGCTTATCATATCTTAGAGTATTTTACCCAATGCCCTGTATTTTCGCTGTTTTCATGTTGCAATTGTGATTCTTCTATTCACAGAAATACAAACCAAATACAGCCTTCATGGTTTTTTTGAAACTTGAGGAAGCTTATAAGCCTACTATACAGAAATGCCCAAGAAATATTACATGAAGTAATATTAAGTAATCTATTTCAGCTACTTCCACCTAAATTCAAAGTGTCAATCAGTAATTATTTTTCTTCAGGTGGTTGCTGCATGAAGTCACATTTGTATAAGGAAATGTTATTTTCATTTCATTTGGCAAATATTCATTTCATTTAAGCAAATATTGTTCCCCAGGGCTTGAGTACACACATTTGCCAAGCATATATCCCAGGGCTTTGTGGTTCGTTCTTCTTTTTGTATCAGAAATACTTCCTAATGGACTGAGGAACAGAACATGCTGATTTTATCTTTTTCAGTGCTGCTTTGGAATGTCTTCTTTCCACTGAAGCATACTCTATGCCTCATTACTCTAATGTTGCCTGTTTCTGCTGGCAATAGGCTTAGTCCTAAAATAAGACAGGAATAGTACACAAAGCTACAACATGCCCTTGAGCAATTTGTGTCAGTTTTGTGTTGGCTGATCTTCACAAGGGCAGTCTATGACTTTACCGATGGTAGTGTCCTACCTTCTATTGTAAATGGTAGATCATCTACCTCTTCCTTTTCTCGTTATAATACTTTATTGCCACAAGGCCATAAGTTCTTTAATATGTAGGCTCTGTGCTCCCTGCGGGTCTTGTAATCAAAAAGAAAATCACATGATTACAACATTTTCAGAGAAGTAATTGCCTGTCTGATATAATAAGTGAATCAGTCCTGAAGTTATTCATGTCTGTAAAAGTTATAAGCAGTACTGATCTGGAAACGACTGTTTAACTGTTACTATATTTTATATTGGAAAACTACCAAGAAAACTACTTTGGTAGATCAAAGAACAAGAGCTCTTTATTTTTCAAACTACACAAACATTTTGAGTTTTTCAGCACCCTTATGCTGTGCCAGTGGATCTGTAAGCTGCCTAATGTCCAGTTTTTACTACTCAGGTTTCAGCAGAACCTTCAGAGAGAAACTGCTATATAAAAGTTCTAATTAACTGCCTTCTGTAGTGTCACTCAGCTTGGTTTGTACTAGGAGTGTTACAAAAAATATTCATATATAAATAGGGATGAAGTTGTTTATACGTCAGAAACATTTCTAAAATGAATGCCCTCACTATGCTGAGGTAATCTCCCTGCCTTTTCTATACTTTTCTGTTAGTATTTCAAAATACAAAACCTCATACTTACAGAAGCTCTTCTTGGATTGTTTCCCTTGGTTAAAAAAGTTTCATTTAGTAGTTGCATTTGTAGGGATAATTTTCCAAATTCCTTGACCTGTTTTTTTTCTTCATTACTTTCTTTTAGTGTAGAAGATCTTACTACCCTTTGGCTATGTCTGTGCTGCTCGTGTTAGTGGCTGGCTCCTCTTATACATACCATAGGCAAACAGTGGCTGTGGTTTCTGTCAGAAAAAGTTCAGTTGGACTCTGATTCACCACTGATAGAGGCTGTTTGCTCTGAAATTATCTTGACATCTCTCCTGATCAGCTGTAATGAAATGAAGCTGTGTTTTGCTTCATTGAAATCTTGCATGTATTGTCCAAGTTTTGTGACTAATATTTTCCATCCCTTTATCAAAGTTCTTTATATGAAGCCTAAAGTCCATGTTGAAATGAGATGAAAGGCAAAAGTATTCTTGCATTAAACCCAGGTTTCATCCTCTTACAGGCAGCTTTATGAAGTACTTTGGATTGCCATGGGAGAGCCTTTATTTTCTGCTCTGACCCATTAGTGTGAGGCTTTTACATGTTGCTAACCAGTCAAGTTGGTGTTGCACGCCATCTGAGTGACATTAGAGCAGAACTTTCTTTAAACTTGTATGAAATCCTCTGTCATTTTTCTCATAGCTGTTGCCCAGGTTATGGCCTCATTTTAAATTGAGACTCAAGTTGTGTATGTGCCACTTATTCTTCTCTAGCCAAGCGTTTCAAAGCAGCCAAGTGGTGCAGTAGCACTGAAGTAGCTCTGTTCATGCTAATGGCGGACTTGTTTGTAGTGTGCTGGGGCTTTGGGAGTAAGCATTAGCTCAGCTAGTTGTTGTAAATTAGCTGCAGAGGAGAGGTGGGGTGGAAATTATCTTTCTAGAGAACTTTCTGTCCTTTCTGGGGGTAGTTGGGGATTTGCCAGTGTCTACAAGGCACAGGTTGACTGTGTCAGGAGGGAAAAGTTGGTCTTCTCCCTGCTCCATCTGACAGCCCAGCTGTGTGCAGTGTGCAATGTGTTTTTTTCAATCTTGTGTCTCTGTTTCGACTCATCTTTCTCTTACAATGCCTTGTAGGCAGCGCATGACCTCTGTAGTATTTGATCTTAAACTTAAGTTTGAGTCTACAGTAATATAGCACACTCATTTATTTTATTGCACCCTACTGGTATACAGGCCTAGTGTAGAAGGATGTACATCTGTTTTCCAACAGTAAAGATTCTTGTAAGGAGGAAACATGTGGTATGCACATCTACAGCAGAACCTGGTGTCAGCGGGGCACCATAAGAGCCTGACCGTAAAGAACTTACCATGGGACCTGGCCTGTGCTTATGGGAAGGGAGGGACAAATATCATAACACGATCTGTTCTCTATGGATTGCTATTTCATCAAATCTCACTTTGTATTCTTCCTACATTCACACAGGGTTTTAGAGTATTTTGTTTCATTTCTACAACAGGAATGGTCAGGGGAAAATATGTAATGTAACTTGAGTTGATTATTCAAATAATCACAACAGTGAGATGATCCAACTTTCTCACATGTCTCTTCAAAAATAATACTTCTTATGCCTGCAAGTACGGGCAGTTATATACTAAAAGCATAGGAGGGAAGTAACTTAGGGCTGAACTTGTCAAGCTAAAATTGGCTATAAGGAATTTCTAAAAATACTTAAATTAAAATATGTATATATAAAGCACCATATGTATAAATGTGACTCTGGAAAAGGTTCATAATGAAAATCCCAATTATGTTGATAGTTTCCACTAGTGGTTTGAACCCGTATTTAACTATTTGATTTACATATATTTTGTAAAAACGTTGTGTGTATGTAAGTTCTTTCGCAAAAGCTTAAATAGATCTTATTTTTGCATTAGATTATATTGGTATTAAAGGATAACTCATCTAAAAATCTTAGTTTTAAAATGCTTGTAGGGATTTTTTCTGTCATTAGCTGATGTTCAGGACGCTGCATATAAGATCATCTCTTTGTAAACTTGAGTTGTGCAGAGGCTGAGGGTCAGTAACTAGTGACTCTGTGTTCAAATATTTTCTTTCATATATTACAGACATTTTAAAATGCTGCTTAAAATTGAAATAAACTTTGTTTAGTTTTTTTCCCTTAAGTTTGATTTAGTATTAAACTGAAGAAGATACTTCTGTAAACCTCATCTTGACTTGTACAGTGGCAGGATATTTAGGTGCAGGGTTTGTTGCTTACTTCATGTCTGCAGTTTTGTTCTGTCCCTGACCACGCTCTAAAGCACCATGTGAAATTTAATGGGAACCTGCAGGCACTTAAGATCACCAAGTGCCTTAACATGGGGTGGTGAACATGCTGCCAAATCTGTCCTTGGATCAGTGCAGAGGAACTGTCAAACCACAGAATCTGGCTGGGAAGCCCTCAAAGTCTGAGGGACCCTGAATGGCTATGGTTGTGTTGCTGCCTGCCGTCACCGTGCCTCCCAGCCACTGTGAGCACTCCATCTTCTTACTTTCAACAGGACTGCTACCATTCAGGCTTGTGGCTATTTCATTAAACTTGCTGCAAATATGATTTTACAACTTGTTTCTCTGAGTCAGCTGCTTTCCACTACCGTTCTTTCCTAGCTTAATACCCAGAACACTACCTTTGTACTTCCCTTTCCAGAATATTTAAAGCACGTAAGAGTGAAAGGTTTAGTCATTAACCAGGTATGCTGCTTCACTGGAAAACTACGTGATTGAATGTAAATCATACCCTTCCTCTTATTGCATAGATATTCCACTAGATGTCATCTGGTATCGCCCTAAAGAAGAAGGTATAACTGCATCAAAGCATGGTCTCTCAAGGGTGGATGTGGGTGCAGGCTCTAGGGAAACTCTCTGCAGTTTCTCTGTAACTCATGGTCTCATTTAGCCTGAAAGAGACTCCTTGCCCAGGTAGGTGAGACCCTGAGACGAGCAGGTGTCTGAGATGTACATTGAACAGGCGGTTTAATGTGGGTCCTGATATGGCCTTGTTCCTTTGAATTCCTTAGGTTGCCACATGTATGGGTACAGAACAACTTCAGTGTTGTGAGGGCATGCGCTGTGTAGGAATTGATTATTTCTTGGTGGATTCAGAAGTTTTGCTGGACATACTTTTCCAAAAGAAAATTATGAGGAAAATTGAAAAACCAAAGTATGAAAACTGAGAAAATGGCTATATCACACCAAAGCTGCTGAATTTGGCAGTTGTTCTGGCCTGTTTGTTTTATAGGGATTAACTATCAATCGCCAGCTAGTTTAGGCAATGTATGTCAACCATCTTGATTGCAACAATTTTTTCCTTATTACTTAGGGTAATACTCCCAGGTGAGCTCTTGCTCAGTCTTGTATTTCATTTTCTGTCTTCTTGTGTTCGCTTAGTAGCATCTTTGTTAGTTCTCATGCCTTCTCTTTTTTTTTTTTTTCTCTTATATTCATTCTTTCCTATTTGTGTTTCTATTTTAATGCTGTTCTGCCCAACAAACATCTCGCCCACCTACATCTGTTCTCACACTAGTGAACATGGAACCACTGTCTGTCTCATTCTCTGTGTTGTAGCTATTCTTTCCATCTACCCACATACTCCCTCACTCTCACATTGCTACCCTTTCTCCTGCAGTACACCCACACGCTGGCATTCATGAATGTAGGAACACTGCTTGCTGGGGCTTGCCTTCTACCCACATTCCTGACACAGTGTCTTACAAGGGCATGTTAAATAGGAGCACTGAGGACATGCCTAGAGATCTAGGGCCAAGCGCAGGAAGAGCAGTAAAATATGAAGAGGCCTTTGTTAACCTCGAGGAGAGCAAAAAGTGGATACTCCAGTCTAGGTGCTACTCATCCTCATTCCTGTTTGAGTGGGAGTCGCGTACAAAAAACTGATCAACATTCTTGCTTTTCACTTAGCACAGCCATTGGTGTTTGCAGCCGACAGTCCTGTTTTCGCTGGTTGCATCTTTCTTAGTGGCTTTGATCAGTTCTGTTGGGAACTTTCTTGCTATATAATTGACAGTAGCCTCAAGAAAATTTAGGTTCAGTGTGCAGCAAAGATCTGCTCACAGGGCAACAGGGAACACGGTTCACCAGTACAGCTCCCTACTGTAGGCCACAACAAGATGACTGTCTGAAGAAAGAAACTGTCTGCAGCTATACAGATGATGAAGTGGTTTCTGTTTCTGGGTAGAAGTAGGCATGGCCTGCTAGGAGTCACTGACTTCAAGAATTTGAATAGTTTCTATATTCATGGCTTCAGGTTTTATCAATAAGGTTGGACAAATCTTACACTGTAGCCAGTCTCTGCAAACTCCATGAACAATCTTCTGCTGAGTGAAAACAATGAAGGCTAGGTAGCACTTCTTGAAAACGTTACCTCAGTTGTACACTATTGACTTTTCTCTTCCATTTTTTTTTTTTTTTTTGGTAAAAGCCATGATGTCATTGTGTGGCCCTGATATTCTGCAACCATCAAAGCAGAGAAGGAAATCATGTGACTGGAAGCCTGGAGTAGTTTTTACGTGAACTTTCAACCTTCCCATTCAATTAGGCTTCAGAGGGGTAGGTACTGTTGTTTGGATACACAGCACCATGTGCCCTTAGCTCTCTGTCAGACTGCATACACACTTGCACAAAAGCTCAGCAGTGAAAAAGGCTACTTACCCTTCCTGCAAGCGTAATCTATCTGAAGATGTCAGTTGTCCATCTTGCAGTTGTTTAGTGTAAAGTTATTGATTACAGTTCGGTCCAAGCTGGTCAGAACATTTGATCATGTTATTCCAGGGCCCCTTATCCCCCAGATGTTTGTTCCAGTACATGAAGTTTCTGCTTGGACTTTGGGCTTTGTTAGGTGTCCTAGTTTCAGGTGGGATATGGTTAATTTTCTTCTTGGTGGCTAGTGCAGTGCTGTGTTTGGGGTTGGTGTGGGAACAGTGTGGTTGGGGACTTTTTGGTTTCTCAGGCCTTGCTGGCAGGAAGGCTGGAGGGGCATAGGACATTGGGAGGGGACATGGCCAGGACAGCTGAACCAAACTGGCTAAAGAGGTATTCCGTACCATGGGATAGCATGGTCGCTATATAAACTTGGAGGGGGTTGGCCAAGGTGGCAGGTCATTGCCTGGGGACTGGCTGGGCATTGGTCAGCAGGTGGTGAGCAGTTGTATTGTGCATTATTAGTTCTCGTCTCCCTTCCCTTCGGATTTCATTCCTCTCTCCTCCTCCCTCCTTTTCATTATAACTGTTATTGTTATCATTACTATTGTTTTCTTGTTCTTATTTTAATTAGCAAATTGTTCTCATTTCAACCCTTGAGTTTTACATTCCTTTCCAATTCTCCTCCCCATACCCCTGGGTGAGGGGGGAGTGAGCGAGTGGCTGCATAACACTTAATTAGCAGCTGGGGTTAAACCACAACATTAGGACATCCTGAGTGTGTTAGCTATTTCCTCAGACTGGCATGTGTAAGCATGTTGTCTTGGTCAGACTCATGGCTGATCAAATTCTGTTCAACAGCAAGTGTCTTCTCTATCTCTAAAGCTGGCTTCTCAGCCTTCATGGTTGACAAACCATTTGCTACAGCAAATATAGTACAGACTTTTTCCATAAGTGGTATGAAATTCACAGGTTACTAAGTTAGTACCATTATGCAGAGTGTTTATTTTGTTTTATTTTTAAAGGCTGTCCTCTAATAACAGAAGCCCTCTGACCACAGTAACTTGAAAAAAACCAAAATCCCTTGTGACTCAAGCAACGTCAAGTTCATAGGCAGGTGTGCTGTCACGTTAGTACTCTGGCTGAGTAACAAACTTTGAAGAGAAACATTGCTATTCTGTTCTGTTCTTCTCTGCATACAAGTCTAGAGTGATCCTGAGAGGATTACATTACTGCATCTCATTTTTTACTAAAGCTATTTTTAATTTCATTAGTGAAAAGGGCCATCTGAAAGCTGGTCACCAAACTAGCTTAGGTAAGTGCTTTAAGGCTCTGTGGTGTTTAGGCTGTTCAAAGAAATTGAAGGGAAGTGCTCAGTAGAATTTAAATGTTGATTATCTTTGGGATCTTTCAAGAAAGTACTTTCTGGGACTGTTTTGACAAATAAGGGGAAATGAGTTCATTCCCAAAATAAGCACATCAGTTCTTGGTGATGTAAATGTTCTTTTTGTGACTAAAACTTCTGAGGCTGTATTTATTCAAAGAAAGCCAAGGGATAACCTTAACTCCTCTCTGACTTTGTTTCTGAGCATCCAAGACAAATTTAAATCACCCAATGAATATTAAGCAAGAACCTGTTTTGCAATTTCTGCCTGTGTTTAATGACTAAAGATTTCATCTCATAAAGCTTCATTTACAGACATCACACTCGCTGATACAATCAACCCGTGTCTCCGAATGGAAGATGAGAACATCTAGTTTTCCCACCTATTGTCATCTATTTTTGCTTTTCAAACTCATTTCACTACCATAAAGGAGAGGACATCCGGAAAGCCTTTTCCTTCAGAGTGTGGGCAGGGACAGGTGGCATTTAGGGTTCTAAGGTGGAGAATTTGTACTATTCATCGCCATCTCAGCTTTAATTTCCTTCCTGCTTTGCTGTGCCTAACAATAGGATGTCTGTACTAGCGGGCTTCCATGGATGGCCTTTTCAATATATGGAAGAGAATGATACTATGTTATGCCATATTTTTGGTTCTATTTGGGATAATTTTAAAAATATCTCTTTCAGGGAATACACTTAGAGAAGGTTTTCCAAATTGGAGAGGTTAAAGTTAGTCTCCTAAACTCACATTCAGGGTCTGCTGGACTCTTAAGTCCTATAAAGAAAGCTTCTTTCTGCAGGAGGGAGACATTAATTCATTTCAAAAGTATGCCTGAAGATGATGCAATGATTGATTTTTATACTGAAACACAGAAAAACTATGAAAATGTTTCTTTCCTTCGGGGGCAAGGTAGAACACTTAAAGTCTGAGTCACTACTGTCAAACCTTAAAGCTGCTCCATGTAGGGCATCCTGTTTGCCTACACTGATCTGTAGCTGATGGCCAATCTGATTCAACCTATTTTTCATAGAGACTGTGAATGGAACAAATTTCCATTCCTTCGGTATATTTTTTCCAAAAAGGGAAACTTAAATCTAGTTAAAAGAAATGATCAAATAAGCTGCTTGACATACATATTCAATATATTAATAAGTGCTGGATCACAGTCAGACCCTGATTGTTCTGGAAAGCTTTAGCAGTTAACTGATAACTAACAAAGTCTAGCATATGTTGAAAAAGGACAGTTTTCCCTGATGGCCTACTAATTTATTTACAAGATAGTAAATAGAGCTTGCGTTCACAAGTTTCTCCTTTCAGTATGGAAAGTTTCTAGGGAGGTCCACTTTCTGCATTCAATGCATAATACGTCCCATTTTGGAAGAGTCTGCTGCGCTGGGCAGGGCACAGCCCACGGCCATGAAACCAGGCTGTGATACTGAGGCTGGGGTGTGCATGGGTGGGGGGAAGAGATGAGATGGAAATCATGAATGAACTTGATGCTCTGCTTGTGCCCTGTAAATGAACCAAGGGTCACAGAAAATACTGAGTCCTTAATCCCTTTGATCTGTATGTTCTGCTCTTTTTCTGAGTCCAAAGAGCCTCTATTTAGTCAGTCTTAAAAAGAAATCACTATAAAATAAGCATTGTATACTGCATTTTCAAAAAGAGGTTTTGAAGAAATTATAAAAATGCCTATCTCTGGATGATTTTAAAGCACATAAATAATATGTGTCAATACCGTAAAAATTGTTTTGGTTGTACCATTCCATTGATACTTATAGTTTCTTCCTTTTATAAAGTAGATTAGTGCGGACAGCACTATAAATTGCCATAAAATACATCCAGATCTCTTGGACCATATTTAAACAACCAGCTTTGTATAACCCTGCCATGGCAACAGATATATAATACTAGACTTGTGACAGCATCCCAGAGACAGTTCTGTATTTCTGCTATGCTGTTTATGGCTTGGTGAAACATGGTCATGTTGCCAAGGACACTGGAGTGGGCTGGAATATCTCTGGAATTAACAACCTGGGCGATTGATCTTTGTAGCTGTTTTCAGGTTCCTACTGCAAGTAAGGTGAAAGATTTAGAAATGTACCAAGGTTGGATTGTAAGAAGCAGAATAGTTTCTTCTTGAAAAAAGGAAAAAAAAAAACCCCAAACCCAAAACGAAAACCAAACGAAACTTTCCATTCTCACACTACTCCAAATCATGCAGCAGGGAGAGATGCTTGTGGAAAAGAGTGAAAAGTCCCTTCTTCTCTCTGCAAATATTCTGGTCTATACTGTGTATAACACAAGTGGTTGGTGTGCTGTCTGAGAGCTGTGTTAGTCTGTTCTGTGGGCAGGTTTAGCTTATTTTCAGAAAGTTCTAACCAGCATGTTATAGTGTCACTTTTTTGCCCCTTCCTGTTAGGGAGGACCTGGTGGCTCTTTGCAGGAGGTCAGGGTGCAGGGCAGGGTGCCAGGCAGCTGTAATGATTGCACTCAGTCTTTGTGAAAAGATTTGTTCTGCCTGATGCAAAGTCACAGGGCAGTGGGCATGGGCAGTGACATGGGCTGTCTCTTGAAGTGAGCAGTGGCTGCTGCAGCACCCAAAACCGTGTCACGACTCTAGAGACTGCCTTCTTTTTGTGACACCTGTCTCTGAGACCTATGTTGAGTTGGAAACCTGTATCTGCTCATTATAAAACACAGCACTCTCGCTTACAGCAGGTCAAATGGCTTCTGACAGTCTACTCTGACAGTAACAAGCCATTAAAAAAAAAAAAAAAAGCCTAAATAGACATACTATGAAATATGATTTTAGTCAGAAATTTCATACAGTGGTTTGGCTAAATCATCCAAAATTGTGAAACAGCAGAGGGAGGAAATGAAGAGTGGGCCCATACTAATTACAGTCAAAAGAAAAACGTTACTTGAAGGCAGGGTAGCTGATATTTCATAGTTACCTTTTGTCTTCTGCAAGGTTAAAGCTATGTAAACAGTGACATTTGGTCCATGTTAGCTGTGTCAGAACAAACAGGAGGATGCCCCTTGTGTGGGAGGCATAGCTGTTATTCCTACTTCACAGGAATTAGATTTATTCCTACTGATCCTCGAAACTTAATTCATGTAAGAGAGTGCCAACTGGAGATGGGCTTACAATGTTTCAGGAGCATTCAAGTTTTGCAATCAGAGACTCCCTCAGGTATGCATCATACTGCGAGACCAGATTATAGTCTTCTGCATTTACTGGCCTTGAAAGTAGCAAGGTGTGATTTGCAGTGGCTTCCAGCTGCAACAGCAAGTGATGGTGGAAGCGAGTAGCAACTGCCACTTAGCTATGCTCCTTCCAGCAGAGCTTTGCTTGTAACACTGAAGATTTTTTTTCTCTCTTGGAGGTCCTAAGGTCCCCGAAGGGTGGCAGCATGAACATAGTTTGCTCTCCCCATGAGATGACGTACGTCTGTGGGTTTATAGCTTCTCCATTTGGTATGGAATAATGGAGTGTGCCTGACTAAGCTCATGTGATTCTGGAAAATGGAAAATCTGCAAGGGTGAGATAAAATCTTGTATTGCCACCTGTGTGATAGCTGTCTCATGATGGTAACTCATTAAGATGAGGGCATGCTTTGATTTATTTCTACTATGAGCTCTAAAGTCACAAGGTCTTAAATACTTTAGACGTGGTAGTGCCTGTGCATAATTGCAACTTTTCTTCATTTGCTTTATTTCTCATCACAGCCCACTGTGGTATAGACTACTCATGATACTGTATATTTTAGAGTAAATACAACACGACATTTGCAGTGAAGTTTAATGACCTTTGATGCTAGTATTGGTATTGTAAATTAGAGTCTGGAACTTGCCAAGATTAGGTTGAGTAGTACTAATATCACAAGGAAAGCAACTACTAGTGAGTCTCACCAGTTGCTGGCTCTCTATGCAAGCAAGCATAGGTAATCTGCTGTGCTCAACATGTCATCAGTATAGAAATGGATTGAACTGTATGTCAGTGATTAAAAGTTTTCTATATCTGAGATGTATCTTGGGTGCTGGTAGCTGGGGGATTATGCGAAATAGGAAGGAAATTTAGACTTGCTTCTCTTTTTTTCCTTTTCTTTTTGGGAGTCATGAGGATGAGTCTATGTGAGTCAGGATCACCCACCTCGGATAACTAAGATTACGGTTGCGTAAAATGGATGAAAAAGAGAAAAGATAGCATGGGGAAAATGAGTATTTGGCTAAGATGATGGGAAGCAGTGGCATAGTGGGACAGAAGGGAACAATGTGTTTCAATATTTCAGTGATTTCAATGGAAAGATCACTTAAAATGTAAAATAACCACAAAAATTTATTTTTAAGTAATTTAATTGAAGAGTTGCTTATTGTTTTGCAATAAATTAAACAGAAAAGATGCTACATACCTGCCTGTTGAATACAGACTTAGTAAAATACAGCTTATATAATTCTTATATAACTTAAAAAAATATCAGTTTTAAGACATGACAATTTATAATATATTTACATAGCACAATAGCATCATGGAACTGCACTCACACTTATTAACACTTCACAGACTAGAAAAAAAGCCATTAGTCAGTCTTATCTGGGCATTTTCTTGTTAGGCACAAAATTGCCAGTCATCCTTGTTCTTCTGAACTTGGTAACCTTTCCCCAACGCTTAGCTTGCTAGTCTTGCACTTCCTAACATTCAACAGTTCTTTGGGATCTAAGACTTGGTTCAATGTTCACAGCATAGTTCAAACAATAAATAATATCCATATGCTGTCTTGACTCCATAACATATGGGAAGAGAGGATTTTCTCCCTGTGCTGCTCTCACCCTTGTAACAGTCTTGCCAGCTTCTATCCTGCGGTCTCTTGGCTGTGGAGCTGTTTGCATCTTGCTTGTACCCCTCCTCCCAAGGCCAGGGTACTCCTTGCCAAGATCCAACCACCTTGAAGGATTTCTCCGCGGGATATTTGACACAGAGTCTACTTGGCTCTTCACTGCCTCAAGCACTTCATTTTGAGGTGTTGGTTTGCAGCTGGTTCAAAAGGTTCAGGTAGGCTTTGGATTTCAAAAACCTGGGATATGAATCCCTTTCCATGAGGATGTACACAGTTTTCTGGGCTTCATCAAAACTTGTGTGAGTTGGGTCTTGAGCCCTTTTGGCTGTTGCTTCCCTCATCTGATAGTCAATATTTATCTGGAAAGTGAAAAACAAATGCCATTGACATCTTTAAAATGTACTCTCTTTCTACATCTATCACTTTGTTCTGTCAATGAACAAATTCACAGCCTTAAAACTCAGTGTGAGTCCAATATCAAAATTGCAAAATGAGATAATTTTAACATTTACATCCCAGTTATGCACAAAAATTGTTGCTCACTATAGAAATGTGGTTTCTTATGGAGTCAGAGGTAATACAACTCAATAATGGAGTAAGTAGAGGAACAAACTCCAATTAAAACCTAGGATAAATCTTGTGTGTAATGAGTCTCCAGTTTGAAATATGATCAATACACACTACTTCTAATTCTCCAGAATGTATTTTAAAAAAACAAGAAATATTCCACAGCTGTCCTACTAGCAAAGCTCTAAGTATCTGATTCCAAACACCAGCAGTAATTCCATCTGGGCTGGCTTGGTGAACAGCAACGTGTGCTGAGCTGCTGGTGCCTCTGCTGAGCTTCTGCTAGTGGTGCTCCCATGTACTGGCCTGTGTCGTGTGACTCCACTCTCGTGGCTGAAGACAATAATGATGCAAGTACACTTGTAAAAACCCTGTGTCTGTGGCTTCATCCCATGCAACTGAATGAACGTGTAAGCATCTCATCTATTTTCTGATTTTCCAGAATCCTTGCGCTCTAACACTACACAGATACTAATTTTGTACGTACCTGTTTAATAGCATCTGACTGAACAAACTCCTCATAAATCCTCTCTGCTTTGCCTTGTAAGTGATCAGACTTGGTTTTCTTGTAATCCTCACAAGCCAACCAGAACTCAATGTTTTCCTCGCTGAACTCTGACTTCAGGAACTCCCGGAAGACACCTTGACCACCTAAAGCCAACGCAAACACATCATCATTTATACAATGATATTTGTGACCAGGGAGGATAAAATAATCAACAAGAGTTGTATTAAAATCTTGCCAAAATACACTGTTATTCCCTCCTTCAGCATACCATAGATACTCTAATATTAAGGGTGATGGGAGTTTTCCTAATTATGTTCACTGCTTTTAGATCTAGACCCTGGGTACCAAAATACATGAATGGATTCTAGTCCTCCCTCAGTGCATTGTATTAGGGTACAAGTGGAGGGAAAATTCTAAATCAAACCAGTATGTTATAAAAGGACAGAAGACTGGTCAAAAAACACTGAGCGGAGCTATTTGAGGTTTATTTACTATACTGGGAGTAGGAAATGGAAGAAAAAACCCAGACTTTAACAAACTGTAACAGTGGCCTTGTTACACTGGAGCTGTAAATAATTGAAATGCAACTGGTCAGTCTCTGGCAGTGTTTGCAGAATGCTATGGCTTTGCCTGTTTGGCAAAATCGGATAAGAGTTTGTCCACAGAGTAAGAAAAAAGTCATCCTGGAGTAACAGACTTACTTTGGCTGGCCAAAAGCTTTTCCAAAGACTGGGACCACTGTATTACTTCCTCTGCAGAAAGCCTAAGATGATAAGAAAAAAAAAAGGCTTTAGGCAAGAAAACATGTGGGGTTTTTTGCATGTTTAAAGGAGACAGATTGCATAATTTGTTATTCTGTTCTAGGAATATGTGCCAGGTATTTATTAAATTTATGATTTTCACGTAATCTGAGACCCTGGAGGCAAGTCAACATTGAGAAAAATCATTAGAGAGACGGGAAACCAAGGAGCTATGATGTTATCCTGAATTCTGTTGCCAGAAAGAAAAGCTTTTACTGTAACTCTGACCATTAATTTTGTATCTGTACTTCTGTTTCCATATTCCTGAAATAAGAATAGTAATACACCTGCTCTTCACTTGAGTGTGAAGCACCATTTCTTGCAAATCTTTAGGGAATGGATATAATGTCCCTCTGAAGAAAATAGATTTAACGGAGGTGTCTTGTCCCTCATTGTTTGATGCAAACTTATCATGTAAAATAATCCTTAAGTCCACAAATAGTTTCTACTTCCTATTTTTTACATCTTTTGCATTTTGGAAATTGTAGGCATTGTTATAGTATTTACTGCTCTAGAAGTAGCTTAGAAATTAACTAAATAGCTTACCATATCCTTATCTAGTATAGTTATATTTTGTTATAGTTTAGTGTATCTTGGTACTTACATGAAGTTTCTGGAGTTAGAAGTCTTGATCCCAGATTCGATACGTGGTACCATGCACTTCAGATAATTTTTGAGATCTGCACCACTGAAACCAATGAACAAACATTTTTGTAATCCATTAAAATTGTAGTTGCATTTCAATTCTACTTAAATTTCTTAAAACTTTTGAACAGAGGCAGACAGCTCCATCCTATGACTGAAGTCTGGGGAGTTACATATCCAAGTAATTTTTTTGAAAAGACTGAGGCTCAAAGTGTATCTGAAATCTACTCCTGATTGATAAGGGAATCAATTCATTGGTGTGCATCAGCGCAAGCCATTTTTAATGATGCTGTAGTCCTGGGCTTTGAGAAGGCTGTACAGTCATTTAGCCTGAAACACGGTGCTAATTCTTAATCTCCAAGATTCTAGTGCTATGTTCACTTCTAATACGTTTGAGTTTATACTAAGATGTATATACTTACAAAGCCTTTTGCTTCTTTTTATGGATTTTGCCTTCTGCCAGCTTGCAGTCGTCTTTTCCATTTAATTCAGTCATGTTGCTGTGGGGGAAAAAAAATCCTGGCATCTTACTTTAACATGAAGCGACTTTTGAAACGATAATCCTCCAAGCACCAAATGACAGTTCACTGACTCTGCTACCGCCTTTTATTGACGCAGGCAGCCCTGCTAGTTGGTGTGAACAGAGCTGTTTATCATGTATCCTCACCACAAATGGTGGAAGTTCCCTTTTTGCAGGGCACAGTGACGTGAGTCCTTTAAGAAAGAAAACAGACAGCAGGGTCTCGTGGTTGAGGTTAAACCAGATGAGACTGAATTACTGTGGGTTTGTTTTCTGTGTCTGTGTATGTCTGTGTTACCAAAAAAAAAAAAAATCCCCTCTAGAACTTTGAATTCTTGTCCCTTTCTGATTGGTACTTTCAAACCAGAAGTATTGCTTGGTTTTATCAAATGGGCTGAAAATACTGCAGTTTTGTCTTGACAAAGTTCACCTGCTACATGCCTGCATTCTGAAATTTTGTACTTTACTATTGATTAGATGGGCTCAATGGAATATTACAAAAAAGTGCCTTAAGATATGCCAGTGTTATTAAGGTTCCATATGCAACAAGCTATTTGCAAGTCACCAGTTGCTCTTTAAACTAGAATACTGTGTTAGACAGAGACATCTGTTTTGTTTAGACATGTGCTGTGAAAATATTTAGAAGTGATTTTCATAGGAAAAGGCTTTGAAGCAGTGAGAACTCATCTAATCTGGTTTAATTTTTCAAAGTCAGATTATTTGGAAGCACACTGCCATAGTTCAGTGATGCCTCCATAATTTTAAGTGATTTGGGATGTGCAAAGATTGATTAAAGTTAAAGAGCTGTTGTTTGTAAAGACAACATGAACATTACGTGTTTGAGGGAGCCATGTGTTCTTCATACATACTTGAGTTCCACTGCAAAGAAGAAACCATGGGTGCAAAGCAAGATGAATAATTAATTGTTACTCTCTATTTATCTGTGTTGATGATTTAGAGGTTTAAGTGCTTAATCTGGTCCCTGGACATCCTGACTTCGGCTCATTTGTTGGTTTGGATTTTTTTCTGGGACATCTTGATGATTTTGTTTTATTAAATAATGCATACAACTTTGATTACTTATAAACAGCTCATGAATTATTTGTACAGGGCTGCATATGATCATGGTAACTGAGAACTTGCTTGCGTATCTACAGTTCCGTAGTGGGTGGTGATATAGAGGACCCAGGGAGACCGAAAGCTGCCTGCAGACAGATGTGCACGCAAGGACAGACTGTCTGCATCAGGGTGGTTTTAACCACAGGAGGCTACTGAGCCTCTGCACATGAGCAGTGACATAAATGTGTCTGCATAGGCTGTCCTGCAAGGAAATATTTATCTCCAGGCTATCAGGTAAACACTGACCATTGTAAGGCAGAGGTATTTACTAACTGCTCTTAACATCCCTGAACAAGGCTAAAAAGGAAGTAAGAGATGTTATCAGTACGGTATTTGTTTTCATATCTAGCATGATTTTTTTTGACAGTGCCTCCTGTTTCTTCAGTTAGTAGCTGTCCTCAGTGAATTACTGGGAGGGTTACAGAGATGCTGTGTCCAAACTCTTTTCAGAATGGTCCAATTAAATGTTAAAAGGCAAAGGCCAAAGTTATATCAAGGGAAAAATCCCTGTTCCCTACCACATCCCTCTGTACTCGGTGGTCTCAGGCAAAAAGGGGGCAATGTCTTGAACTTATACTTACAAGCAGGTATAAGTAAGCCAATAGTTAGGTTCTGTGAGTCAAAGAGGGAGTAGCCAGAAGCACTTCCCTGAAGAACAGGAAGGTTTGCTTGTTTGTGCCTATTATCAATATAAGGCTGTTGGCAGGTCGTTTACCAGACAGGGAACGTCTGTTCTCCATTTAAAATGAAGTTGCTACCTACCTTTGGGATTTGTTAAGCATACCAATGGACATTACAGGTGTTGCTTCGGACCTTCTTTTAGAAAGGGACTATCATGTGCTACTGCATGGACTTTGTACTTCACCTTCTTGCAGTAAATATCTCATGAGTAAATAAAGAACAGTATCCTGGTCACTTACATCAAGGCGATGCTGCTGCCACACAATATTTGAATTGTTTTCCAGGTACTTCATTTGCCAGAGGAGATCAGTTATGTTACTATAGGATAACAGTGTAGTCTGTAGGATGCAACAGATTCATTTCACTGAGAGCTTTGGCCTCGCTATCTTAAAGGATTCTGAAATGAAGCCTCTGCGAGGCCCCAAGCTTGTTTCTGGCATATTGCATGAATTATTTTGTCTTATATCTGACAAACTTCTGTGAGTCTGAAGTCTTTTCCAGCTTCATCTCTGTACAACCTATTCTTCTTCTGACATTCTTGTTGGGACATCACTAGGAGATGATATTACTTTTCTTGATAATGTTGCACTGAATGCACTCAAAAATATCTTGATGGTAACACATCAACAGAAATAAATGCAGGAGATCTTTTTTTTTTGGGGGGGGGGGCTGTGTTTGCTATGGATTGGAGGAAGTTTGGAATAGATGTGAGGTAAAGTACAGTCAAGAAAAATGCCTACTTGTGGAAAGATTGTATGTAGGCCCTCAGAAGATATTATAACGTTGGGGTAGGTAGTAGCCTTTGCTTTTAGAATCCTGGTGCTACTGGACTTGAAGGCAGCCAAAAGGGCAGGATGAATATATGGAGTACTGTACTGTAAAGGAGGAAAAAGTTGTGGTTACCAAGCCGACCACCTGGCACTAGATGATATTCTTACATTCTGCTGTTCTCATATGCTGAATTTATAATGCTCTTAATACACCAGTGTTATGTCCTGATCCTCTAAGCTGCCATCAGAGAGTTCTCTCCAGTCTTTCAAATCAGTAAGTCCCAGTCTCTGGATTACTACTGCTGCTCTTTGTCCCTGCGCAAAGGAAATCAGTGCTGCCTCCCTGGCTCACTCTAAACCAGGTCTATTTGTCAACTTGTGTAAAGATTTGTGTAAGATTGGCAAAAATAGAGAGAAAAGTGGGAGTATGAGTATCTGATTTGGAGAAGAGATGAACAATGTATATCTACAAAGAAGTGTGGCACCTAAACTTCTAGCTTAGGGTCATAGGACATATAAAGACAGTGTAAAGCTACAATATCCTCACACTCTCCTGTAAGCCTTGCTTAAATGCTGTAAGACCAAAGCCTACCGCATTCAGTAGCAGATATCTCAACATGGAAGTTTGATTTGATTATTATTCACATTCCCACCCACCCCCCCCAGCAATTACTTTCTTCCTCTGAATGACTCTGATCTTCAAGACATTCTTTTTTCTTGTGATGGAATATTTCACTGACTCTGATTCACTCTTTCTATGCAGGCTTACTCATCTTTAAGATTTTATTTCCTGAGTCCAAAGCGAGTTACATCATTTTGAGAATGGGAAAAATGTCTACAAAACTTAGGTATGGGTACAGTTAAAGTGAGAGGAAAATGATAAAATATAATAATAGGGCTGACAAGATTTTCTTTTATTGCTTGAGTTACATTCTGCTTTTGTAGACCACAGGAAACCAGGGAAACACCTGTGTGGAATTTCCTAAATTAAAATATTCTGCTAACTATGAATATGGTTATTGTAGAGGATCTTGCTTTGAGGAGGAGTTGGACTAGCTCCCACAGATGGACTTAGATGTTGGTCCCCTCCAGCTTGCATGATTCCATTGCTCTGAATGCCCTTACGTGACATATGTAGTGTCAAAAGGGCTACTTATTCTTAACTTTAGAAATATAATACTTAAAAATCTTGTGTGTTTATCCATATTCAGCTTCACTACCCTTGTTTCCTGTAGACAGAAGCGTAGTCCAGGCTCTGGTGAGATTTAACATGATACCATGAGGAACAGTTATGTCCTGACCCACTGAAAACCTTTTCACATAACTTCTGTCCTGATTTGCTGGAGGTTTTCAGTTTCATCATGGGATGGTTGGTAACAGACCTGTCTCCTTCATCTCTCACCACCTGAACCTACCTGTGTAACACCTTGCTCTATTTCCTGCAGATCATGGTGGCTAATTGCTGCTTGAAATACCTTTCTGTTTAATTATTAGTCTCCTTTTCTTCTATTATTATTACAGGAAATTAAAAAAAAAAAGTGTCATTTGAGCCTATCAGTTTCAGTGTTTATTAGAATAACCCCATCATTTGATACAGAAACCTTTTTGTCCTTAGGTTGGCATCGTCTCATTGGACTCTGTCCAATAAAAGGACAGAGGAACTTTTTTTTTTGCAGCAGTAGCACAGCTGGCTATCACCACCTGCTTTTTACCATTTTCCAGAATTCCTGTAGCTTTGTGATGAGTGATTCATCTAACTTCTGAATGTACACAGAAGAAACTTGCAAATACTTCTTAGTATTCAACCTGTTCCTATGCATTGTTTTCCATTCTTTCTGGCGACTACTTGGTAGAGTGCGAGACGGAAAAAATGTGAGAGAATTTCCAAGATTACCACACTGGACAAGTTTAGTTAAAGCAAAGAGGATAAAAAGTCCCATGAAGTCTTTAAGTCCCGCTTGCTGGTGTAAACAGTTTCAAGCTGCTTCTTCTGACTTCTGCTTTTAGGTTTCTTTCTGGTTGCTGTTGACTGGCCTTACACTCCTTCATTCTCTATTTTTGTTTCCAAATGCTACTTTTTGGCTTAGGCAAGCTGTTATCTTCCACGTATGAACAATTTTTAGCTTTACTGTACTCTTGCTGTCCATCATACACTTCTCCAGCATTAGCTGGCCAAATCTGTGCTGTGCTGGAGGGCTGGTCTGGAGTGCCCAGACAAGCAGTGCTGCCCTGTTGCAGGATATCCACTTGCCGGTCATGTAGCTGAGCTTTGACTTTACGATGAAAACAAGTGATTTCTTTGAAATGCTTATGTCTTTTACGTGACCTAAAGAGATAAACTACTGATAATCCATCCTCAAGCAAAAGAGGCACTTAAAGGAAATAGAAACTAGTTTTGATGCGAGAGAAAATGGTGTTCATTTTACAAAAAAAAAAAAAGGGGGAGGGCGCTTTTGAGCAGTAGGGATAATATTTTGCAACACAAAAAATCTCAAATATCATACAGTCAGTTCATAACGGAGTGATGGTATCCATAATTAATTTTCTTTTTGATCTAACTTCTGCTATGAGCAAATGCTTTCTGGAATGAAATCCTGAAGCCACTGAGACTAAAATCTTGCTACTGTTTTTAGGGGTCTTGGTGTTGGACTGATTTAACTGAGCATTGGAGGCTTTTTGAGAGGTGTTTCTTTGGTTTGAACTTTCAGATGTTCCCAATGTTAGCTTTTATTCCTAATTAATATAGTGGTGTTTTTATTTTTGCAACCAATAAGGCATAATCAAGCCTGAATGGCATCAGATTTCTCAAAATACAGGAGGGTTTTTATATTTGAAAATGTCTGAAGCCTAATGCCAACCAAGGAATGCCACAAGTTAAGCTTTGGGCAACTATCTTCCACTTGAAAAAATTTTGTTGCATTTGTTCTGTGGGCAGCATAACAATAGGGATGTATTTAGCTCAGTGTTTCAGCTCATGCATGAACAGAGCCAGAGATCTGATTCTGGACAGCAAGTGACCAGAGCTTTCCTAAATTCTGTTTCAGCTCTTTCACTTCCTCAGTGTAAAATGTCTTCACAGAAATGTTCCTGCGAACTGCTAGTTGTGTCCAAAATTGCCCTGTCTGCTTCTAAAGTATCTGCAGAATACTTGAAATATTTCTGGGGATTTTTTGATATTTTTTTTTAGGGGTTCTCCTAGCTTCTGTAGAGGACCTTGTGGGATTTTTTCGTTTTTTACCATGACAGCAAAGAGGAGACATGGCAGGATGTCTTGAAATCCCTGTGGAGGCCATATAAGTGAAGTGTTGCCTGGTTTTATGAATTATATGGAGATTAAAATACAGTCCATTCGCTGCATCCATTGTGGTATGCCTTCTACCTCTTTGAAGAGATTACTACAGGTTTTTCCTTTGTTTCAACCTCCAGACATTTCCATGGGCACTGAGCTCCCAGCTTGTGTGACCTTAGCCACGTTACTAACTTCTCTGGCTATTTCACACAGCTGTTGTAAGTCACCACTAGTTATTGGAAGTCTCCTGTAAAAAAAGTTGCCAAATATAAGTTGTTCTTACAGTTACTATTTTCTCTATGGCATCCTCTAAATTTCTATGATTTGTCTTTACAGAAGAATATTAACAATATTTTATGATGAATGTTGTTAGCATTAACTATTGTGCTATATATAGTTATATAGACACGTATACTATAGAGTCACTGCAAGCAATTATATGTATATTTCCTCATCATAGCAAAGCACATTTCAATCTGAGACACACATACCTAGTAACTCTCCTTTTTCTTACAACTATTTTGTAATTAGAGCAATTAAGCTCATGCAGTTTATCAGAAACCAGATCCTTTTCATTCTGGGGCTTTCCATCTGAAATAAATTAACTGTTTTGTTTCTGTGAAATCAGGGGACTTTTAGTTCTCAGCCATGCTGACTGACACCTGGATTTAAAAAAAAGAGAGAGAGAAAAAAAAAATGCAGTACAGTAACTTTTGGGTGCTGGTGGTGATGCTTCCTGTCTCTGATGTTTGGCAGCGCAGGAAATGTGCTCATCACGCACTATGTGGGAAATGCGCACATTTCTGATTACCTACTCACATTTTTATGCAGTGGCACACTGATACACTGGACTAGTGCAGTGCTGCTTGTGTTATTAAGCAAAAAAAAAATGTGAGAATGGGGCCTGAGGTAGCAGGGTGTGAAGCAGAGTTTGCTGAGTGTTTTCACTGTCAACATGGAAATGTGATATGCGAGCACAATACAAGTTTAGCTTTTGAAATTGCAGACTTCAGTTTTAATTTAATCTTAATGGAAAAAATAGATGCTTTTTCCTTCTTATTGTTTCAATGTATGGCAAAAATTCTGTATCTTTCACTTTCAAAATAACAAATGGTTTGATTAAACACAGACAGCAAGCCAAAACTCTTGGTTTCTATTTTGAAAATATTTTCAGACACTTTTAAATAGGAAAAATATTACAGAGGCATTAAGTGGAGTTATGTTGGTAAAGACTCTTTTGTAGAATTACAAACAGTTTAAGTGTCTATTTTATACTTGGTGTTATAAATTACCTAGCTGAAATCAGTGCAGGCTCACATACAGCTTTCACTTTGACCAAAAAAATCCTCACAGAGATGGGTTCATCCAAAGATTGCCTTGTTCCTGGAAGCCACTCTGGCACAAGAAGGGTCTCTTCTGAAGCTCAGGAAAACAAGAAATACCAGGAGACTACCGTGGCTAGGCAGGGAACTCACGACAGAGTTCAGATTCAAAAAGCACCATACAGAGGGTGGAAGAACAGACAGGCTGCAAAGGAAGAATTTAAAAACATTGTCCAGGTGTGTAGGGATGCTGTTGGAAAGCATCCTTATAGGGGATGCAAAGGAGGAATTTAGAAACATTGTCCAGGTGTGTAGGGATATAGGGGAGCTATCAAGAAGATGAAATCAGGCTCTCCCAACAGTGCATGGTAGGAGGATGAGAGACAATGGGTGCAACTTGTCACAGGAGCAGTTCAGGAATATACAGAAAGTCTTTCTCCCCCTTAAGGGCAGCTGAGCAGTGGGGCAGGTTGCCTAGGGGGCTGGGCCATCTCCATCCTTGAAGGTACTTCCAGTCCAGACTGGATAAAGCTCTGAGTAACCTGGTCTAAGCTCATAGCTGATCCTGGTTAGAACTAGATCCTATCTAGAACTAATGAATGAAAGCCACACCACAGAAGTCTAATGCAGTTAGAGCCTTGCTCAGGGAATAATGGTAATTGTAGAAATTAATTCAGGTTTCCAGTTTGGCTTTTTTGAATGAGAACTGCATACCGAAAGCACATCATTCAAATTACCGTTTCCTCCACCTCCCTCTGAAAATACTTACCTAGTACACAGATGAGGTAGCAGAAGGTTACTTCAAGAAATGGGGAAACTGTAGATAGCTGTGTAGTCTCAATATAATATATAAAGATTTAAAAGCTAGATATTTTCTGTGATGTTCTCTTGGAACTAGCTCTGTTTGTGATGAACCAGGGAAGAAGAACAGTTTAGTTCCATTTCCTGTCATTTACTTTGAATCTCACCTGCTGTTGACTTTGAATTATCAGGTATGGAATGTCTGCAAAAGAAACACTTGAGTATCCTCATACTTTTCATACTGGCTCTTTTATATAGGAACATCACACTTTACAAGCTGTACCACAGGGACAAACCCCATCAGTCCTATTAGTCTACCTCCCTGCCTTTCTATATGACTTGCACCTGACATATCCCGATAGTACAGCTGAATCTTTGATTTCGCTGATCCTCAAGGATATTTCCTGCCAACCATGCTGTCTCCCTCAATCCATTCAACCTCTAAGACAAAGCCAGTCCTGTTGCTGATGGCAGTGAAACAAAATCTGCTGCAGTGCCTTAGGACTTTGCACACTCATCCCTGCAGAGCTTGGGCTGGCTGGGAAAGAGCTGATGTGCTGCCACTATTGAAATAGCTGCTGCTGCATGCATAGGAGCTGCAAAGGAAGCACTGAGGGAGGATGATGAAAGAAGGAGAAGGAGGGGGATCTGTGGGTCTGGAGACCCTCCAGATGCTTGAGGAAGATGAAGCCAAGCCTGGAAAATGCAAATGCTAGGAAGCTATGATTTAGTCTGGGGAAGGGTTTTGGCTGGGTAGCAGGGTGATTAGTGTCAGTTTAGTTTAATGACAAAGAAGCCTGTAATGAATAGCATCCAGAGAGTAGCAGTCAACAGCTCAATGACCAGGAAGGGATCAGTCATGACTGGTGTCCCTCTGGGGTCTGTGTTGGGACTAGGACTATTTAGTACCTTCATCAATGACAGATGGTGGGATCAATTACATCCTCACCAAGTTTGCAGATGATGCCAAGCTGAGTGTGTACTTGCCATGCCTGAGGGACAGGATGCCATTCAGAGGGGCCTGGGCAAGCTTGAGCAGTGGGCCCACATGAACCTCATGCAGTTCGACAAGGTGAAGTGCAAGGTCCTGCAGCTAGGTCAGGGCAACCCCTGGTATCAGTACTGGCTGGGGGATGAAGGTATTGAGAGCAGCCCTGCTGAGAAGGACTCTAGGGTACTGGTGAATAAAAAGCTGGACATGAGGTGGGAAAATGTGCTTGTAGCCCAGAGAGCCAACCGTACCCTGGGCTCCATCAAAAGGAATTTGGCCAGCAGGTCAAGGGAGGTGATTCTGCCCCTCTATTCTGTTCTGGAGAGACCCCACCTGGTGAACTGCATCCAACTCTGGGATCCCCAGTACAGGAAAGTGGATCCAGAAGATGGCCACAAAAATGGTCAGAGGGCTGGAGCATCTCTCCTGTGAGGACAGGCTGGGAGAGTTGATGTTGTTCAGTCTGGAGAAGAGAAGGCTCTGGAGAGACCTTATTATGGTCTTTCAGTACTTAAATGGGACTTATAAGAAAAATGAGGACAGAATTTTTAGCAGGGTCTGCAGTGATAAGACAAGGAGTAATGGTTTTAAACTAAAAAAGTAGAGGTTCAGACTAGATATAAAGAGAAGATTTTTTGCAATGAGGGTGGTGAAACACTGGGCCAGGTTGTCCAGAGAGGCTGTAGATGTCCCATCCCTGGAAGCATTCAAAGTCAGGTTGGATGGGGGCTCTGAGCAGTCTGATCTAGTCGAAGATGTCCCTGCTCATTGCAGGGGAGTTGAACTAGGTGTCCTTTAAAGGTCCCTTCCAACCCAAACCATTCTAGGATTCTATGAAATTTCTTTACTAGAATGGCTGCTACTTGTGAACTGCTCTGTGCGTTTGGGGAAATCCAGCTACCAGCAGTTAGCACACCGTTCCTGGGAAGAATGTGGGCAAGGCCATTATTAAAATGAAAGTCTACTATGTTTCTTTGAAATCTGAGCTCCTCTTTGATTGTATACTTTTTAGTTAAAACAAGTTCTCTGTAACAAACAGGTGGGTTTATATTTGACAAGACAAATCCTCCTGAGTGTATTCACCCACATTATAGTGACTGTGCTTGGTTCAGGTGTGCATCGTTCAGGATGCCAGTGTGGATGCTTAGCAAAGTCTTTGGTGCATGAGTTTGATTAAAAACAGCCTAATCCTTCACATACCACCTTCTTGCAGAGTGAGGAACGGAGCTTATGTAGGTGCCCATGGTTTTACTAAAATGCGTATCTGCCTCTTTGGGTCCCTACACGCGTCTGCTCTCTAAAGTGTGTGGGAAATGACTGTAACTCACATCTAAATTACAGGACGTAGAAAGATGGCCCTTCATCATTCAAAGCCACTGTACAGTTGTTCTTTAATTATCTACCTGGAAGTCTACAGACCTTGGCTGATACAAGTGCTGAATATAATCTCTGTTCAAAAGAGGAGCTGTCACACCCTTAGAATGGATTTTCCTAATATGTGTCATTATTAAAACACAAAGTTACTACCATGTCCCACCAGTTCCCCACCGGCGGTGAAAACTAATTATTTCTTGTTTCTGTGACTTCCATAGAGGACTAAAGCTGCCGTTTCTGCAGTGTGGTTATACACTGGCAGGTCTGGAATTCCCCATCTGCTGTGTGCTGTAAGTGTCAGTACTGCAGTACTGTAAACCAGGTGAGTTTTAATACATATGACCATTTCCTTTTAACTTTGAAATTAATTTGAACACATGAAAATTCAGTGTGCAAACCAAGATAACCACATCTGGAGGGAAGGTTTCATATAAGCAGCAGGAAACAGAACCTGCTGAGTTTCAAGACGATAGCAGTTTTGCTGTTAACTGCTGAGTTTTTTAATGCTGGTCTGAGTTACTCTGAAAGCAGACTTTTCATCTTTTCAGTCTTAAGAGTGTAAGATACTTGTAGAAACACATGTAGATATGTACGTGTATATATAACTTTGTTATCTCTAATATCCCTTTCCATGAAAGAGCAGAATGATTCTTTTCTTTCCATACATGATATATAACATCAGAATGTTTGCAGCAGATCTGATGAAAACATAGCTGCTAGGAAACATTTGTAGTTCTTTACCTATGTTTAGTATTAGTATTACTTAAAAACAGTTTTGCAACTTCCAAGTCTTCTCAAACACAGTTTATTCTTGTTTTTCATTTAAACTTTGGCTGTCATGTTTAACACTCAAGTGATGTATTGAAACATGTTGTGCTCAGTGCAGACAGAAGCACCAAACCTAATATTGGTATTACAAATAGAAAATAAAATAGTAATATAACAGATTGTTATTCTGCATAGAAACACAGGTGTAATTTTCTTAGAATTGTGTAGAATCTGATTACACTCTTCAGTTTTACCATACATTCAGTTAATGTAGGAATATCCATAGCAAGTGAAGGAAATGGAAGGTGACTTAGATCTTGAAGTATGACTTTCTCATTTTTTCATGTTTGTTAATGCTCTTGAAATGCTAACCCTTGCTATATTTGTTTTTCTGAAAACTGCAGGATAGCCCACTCCAACTATTTACTCCAACTATTTACAACCATCACCTCTGCTGCTCCTTCCTCCTCACGCTTCCCTTGCCCCAGCATGGGGTCCCTCCCGTGGAAGACAGTTCTCCACAAACCTAACATGAGTCCTTCCCATGGGCTGCGGTTCCTCACGTGCCGCTCCAGTGTGGGTCCCTCCCATGGGGTCCCAAGCGCTGCCAGCCAACCTGCCCCAGCACGGGCTGCCCACTGGTCACGGCTCCTTCGGGCACCCCCTGCCCCGGCAGGGCTGCAGGTGCCGTCTGCTCCTCTGGGCTCCACGGGCTGGTGGCACAGCCTGCCTCACCACGGGCTTCCCATGGGCTGCAGGGGAATCTCTGCTCTCACCTGGAGCTGCTCCTGCCTCCTCCTGCCCTGCCCTGCCCTGGGGGGCTGCAGGGCTGTGGCTCTCACATAGTCTCACTCCTCTCTTGCTGGTGCAGATTTTTAATTTTTTTTTTTTATTTCCTTCTTAACATGCTATGCAAGAGGCACACCATCGCTGATTACTTGGCCCTGGCCAGCAGTGGGTCTGTCTCAGAGCTGGCTGGCATCAGCTCCATTGGGCATGGGCAAAGCTTCTGGCATCTTCCCACAGATGCCACCTCTGTAGCCCCCATGCTACCAAAACCTTGCCATGCAAACCCATTACAGACCAAAATAAGTAAAGACAACAATTCAGGAAATAAGAATGCTAACTGCTGAGCTGAATAATATAAATAACAGTATTCACCTGCACTAGAAGGACACAGATATAGTGGATTATTGATCAAATTTATCCTGTCATTGGAAAATGGCAGGTATTTTCCTACTTTATGTAGTACTTCCTCTAGTGAATTGCCGCGTCATGCACTTATTTTTCAGCTGATTATTGGTTATGAATAATTTTTTTTAATTGATTCTCATGGGAAAACTTTTCCCATTGTAATGATTTTGCTTGGTTACATTTTGCTTAGGATCTTGAATGGGGCAGATTCTTCCTCACAAAAACAAACACTGCTGCTCTGAAAATTACAAAGTAAGGATGTCTTATTACTGCTGGGGGGGGGGGCGGAATATGTAAAATGACATTGTTGGACATGGCTGCTGTAACTTTGGCCATCAAGGATGGTATAAGGAGAATATACTAAACGGAAAGCTACAGTGAGCCTTGATTAAAGGTTAATGCATCCTTACTGTACGCTCATGTTTCATGCAAATCAACCTCCAAAGTCAGGTCATAATAGAAGAGAGAGACCTACCAACATTTACTTGCGTCGTTTGAAGTTCAGAATACTCTTTGCATACTGTTCTCTTTTTTTAACTTGTTTCAGTTTCCTATTGTAGTGAGATTTGTTTTTTACAAGCCAACCTCTTGGATTCCTCTTACGTCCATTGAATAACCAGCACCACTTTCACTTGTCATCTGGTTTAGTCTCACTGTGTGTTGCTATGGAACACTCCAAATATTAGGGAGCTGCAGTACAACAGAGCCCAAGGCTGCATGTGGTTTCCAGTCACAGAGCAGAACAACTGGAAAAATATGATCTCCGAACCCAAGAGACTATCACCGACCTCAAAACATTACAACACACGGAATTTATGTTTTACAAAGCTTACGGTTGTATTATCAAGTGAGGATGCTGTTTACCTGATCTATCAGTTGACAGGCTCTGTTCGAGACCAGACACGTTTTCAGACTATTCTGCTATTTCTGTAAATGTCATTTTAGTGAATTTTGCTTTCCTGCTTTCACTGGCTCACACTCACACCTGTTTCCTTTTTGCCTAACTTTTATTATACTTTGTGTTCATAAAGAAGTGAGAGCACTTGCAATCTAAAAGAATCTGTTTAAGGATTTCTTCTCTGAAGACAGCCACAAGACAACTGAGTACTGTATCTGCTTTGTGCATTTTCAAGAAATGAAGTGAGGGCTAATGCTAAGACAAACAAGCAAATAACCTAATTATCTAAAAAAAATATGTATGTATCACCCTGGACCTGTAATTTATCTGGATTTTTTTCCCCCTTATGGTCATTAAGTCTTGCTTTTCATCTTTCATTCTTTGTGTGAAGCATCTCTGTCAGTGCCAGAGCGACTGTTCAGCTCAGCCTTTTTATTGTGTTATTACTGCATGTGAACTTCAAGGTGGCAGGATGCAGGCCTGTGCCTGGGGTCACGGTAGCAGGTGACTGGAACAAAGGAGGTAAGAAAGAAAGAAAGAATAAAGGAATAAAAAGGGTGAGAGGGCACTTTTCCCATACAACCTGCAGCTGTGCTGTGGAATGAGTCCGAGCCCTGTACTTTCTCAGGTCAGTAGGCTTTAGTGAGATGAGGAAGAAGCTGTTGCATTCATTTTCTCCCTAAACTTGATAGCAGAGTTTAGCTTGACATTTCCTTGTGTTCACAGAAGCTTTCCATGAAAATAACAAAGCCAGGCCAGTACTGTCCCAAAGCAGAACTTGCCAAGGGTATTGAAAGCGAGGTTGTAGAAACAAATGACTCCATTTTAAACTTCTCTGTCTTCTGAGGGTGGTTTGTTACCACACATGTGCTCGAGGAATGATACAGAAAACCCAGCCTTGCACAAACCTATTTGTCCTAGATAATACCGAAGCTGTAAGGCACTCCTCTCTCCTTTTTTATGTGATCTGAAGCATGGTGCTTGATTCTTAAAACACCTGAAGCCCTTGTGGCCACCAGTGCCTCTGTAGCTGCTATCCCTGGGGGCTGGCAAAAGGAAACCGCTTCAGAACGAGTGGTTTTCCGCTGTCTATGCAATGTTTATCAGCCTTTGTCAGAAGGTAACAGATTCCTTTTCACTGTTACAATAGCCAGCAGGATGCGGTAGGCAGGAGCTTACCTGAGCTTTAGGACAAACCCAAGCCGTGATTCTTTGCAGTAAACTTGGAAATCTGTCAGTTACACAAAGCACCTGCATAGCACTATCTTGCTGATTCACATTTTCCTTCTCTACTTCCTTCTATATAAATGAGCCCAACTGCCCTTGTATCTCTGTTTATTAAGCCAGCTTATTAAATTTAATTAGCCAGCTTATTGCAGAATATTTTTAGCAGGGGAGGCAGGTGATAGGAAGTTTTATGGAGCATTCACAGAACTGCAGGATGCTCTATAATTACAAGTAAGCGACTGTTACGAGCTCACCTCAACAGTGAAAAGCACTGAACTTTCTTTCAAAAGCAGATAAAAGGAAGTCACTTGGCCATGAGCTCTAAGAAGTCTGTGCTGCTGCTAGAGTAACATTAGGAAGTTTATTCATAATTCTTAGTAAACAGACTTGGAATTTTTCATTATACATTTTCATTAGAAAATTCTAATTTAAAAACATTACTTCATAGAATTGCACCTATATTAATGAGAAAATTCTCTCAATGTAATTTTTTAAGTTGAGAGAAATTTTCTGGTTCATTATCAAAGATGCAGCTCAGTCAATGGCCTCTCACTCCAGACTCACCACAGACCTCTGCAAGGTTTCTCCTCATGCTCCTGCTCTGCTTGATGCTTTTAATTTTCTAGCTGTTTCCTATCAGTTGTTCTGGGAAAAGCCTCTCGTGTCTTTTTTTTTTTTTTTTATTCCATTAACAATGCAGATATGTACATTACAAGCAGACATCCCCCTTCTCATGTGTGGATTTCCCTGTTTGCGTACACCCGTTGTTGGAGTTGTGGGTGCCCCAGCTTTACATGTATGCCTGCTCCTCCCTACACCTCCATGTGCTGGTGAAAAAACCACCAAGGTCACACACAGACACCCAAGTGCAGGTCTCTGCTGCTGCACCCTGTGCTGTCGCTGCCACAGCTGAGGGCAGGCTGCTTCCGACGCCCACGGGGAGGATGCTCTGCCTGGCCTTGGCAGAGGTGACTCTGTCAGTGGAGGGATGTTGGTGTCAACTAGGTTTTGACTGCTGCTGTTTGCACTCAAAGATCTCTTTCCTCCAAGTCACAAATTTTAATGCTGTTTTTTTCAGGATGATGACTTCTTTGTTTCAAAAATCTGGTTCTAATTCCCGAGTTCCTGTTGAACCTGGCTGATGGTAGTGGGTTTTCTCTTTAATGTAGTCAATTTTGGGCAAATACCATGCAAACATTTTTGTTTTAACATGCTATCCAGAATGTTTTCCAAGGGTGGGCCATGCAGACACCCCAGGAAAGAACACTGAATAATATCACGTTTGTCCTTGAGTAGAATGAGAAAGTACTTGAAAGCTATTTTGCAGAGAAGGCAGAATGGCACCCTCAGAGACCTGCTACGTTAATAAACTTTCCTGATTACAGAGGATAAGTTCACTAAGTACTTGTGCACAGTAAAGAATTTCAGAAGCCAGTGCAGAGATAACATGCTTTTTTGTTAAACTCCTTGCCACACTGGTACGGCCATGTAGTTTTAGCTCAAAGCACGAGCACAAGAAAGCTGCAAACATCTGTGAGAGAAGAGGTAAATTTACTGTTTGACTGCCTCTATTGTCACAAAACCTGGGACACAGGCTGTGGTCCAGCACTATCAGGCATAGTGGTAACCACTGCTGTTAGCACACTTGCATAAGTAAAGGTGGATGTATGAACTTCTTGTGATCTTCCTCCATCATGGTCATGGGTAGTCCTGGGTCCTCAGGGTCTGGGAATAACAGGAGTTATTTTCAGCACTGGGTAGCTGGAGGAGAGGCGGAAAGTACTGGCTAGCCATAAACAGTTCATGTAATTTATTTAACATAGAGTTCTGGTTAGCTGTTGACAATTTGATGTATATTTTACGTAACAGAGAAAGGAAAACTTTTTTGTTTGTTTGTTCTTAAGGAGAACTTAGTGAAATATTCAGGGAAACATAGCAAAGAGGTTTGGACATTATGTCTGGGCATATTGTTCTTAAATGTCAATACATACCAATCTACATTTGCAATGCAAAAAAGGTAGCTTGTGAATTCCTGGAACAACTGCTGACATGGTAATGTGGGATGCTCCTAGTGTGATACTACAGGTTTAAAATAATAAAACAAACCAAGCAAAGAAAGAAACAAACAAAAAACCCAAACAAATATCAAAATGCTAGATAATCTTTGGGTCTTGGACCTGCAAATGTTGAACCCAGCTGCTTTTTGGTTGAGTTTCTCCCTAAATTGCATTATCTTTGACGTTTTGTGAAGAAACAAGTATCCAGAAGTGGAGGTTCTTGCCCAAACAGGGTTGTAGATTGTGGACATAGTGCTAGTCTCAAACTGGCTGTGCTTTGTGGGTCCCCTTGTCACACGTGAAGCTGCAATATCAGATCAGATCCCATCCTGTTTTCAAAAAGATTTTGTTAAATGCTTTGCGTAGCCCTAAAATTTATTGACTCTTTGGAATGTTTTTTTACATTAAACATTAACAAAACTAAAAGGACCTGAGCCTACTTACAGAAATCTGCAGATAGATGCTTGCCAACCTTTGCAAAACGTCATCATATGATATTTGACTTTGTCTAGTTACAGTTGTTAGCAGAAGTGTTGAAGGACGTTACTTGTCCCTTGTAAGATGAGGGTTTGATCCTAACTGGCACTTTTTAGCATGGAATAGCCTCTGAAATCTGGTAATGTGCTCTCTAACATGTGAATTTTATTCCTCCTTTATACTTCTGCTTTTTTTTTTTTTTTTTTTTGCTTTGTCATAGAGTTGTCTGCTGTTCCTGTTGCTTCTCCTTTGACCTACAGAAGTTGAGTTCACTCTCCTATCAGTTCACTAGAGGCATCCAGGCACCTGACTAATTGTCAAAGCAGATTCAAAGGCACTTGTAATTGGTGAAAATATGGAGACATTAAAGAGGAAAGCACATCAGCTTGCCACCTTGAAACAATGACAGGAATTTGAACTTGTGTATTTCAAATTCACATACATTTTGTCTGGTTTTATTTGGCTTATAAGTACTATGCTATGGATAAAGTTTCATTGTATCAGATAGACACAATTTAAGTTCTGAAGTACGCACTGAATGTATGATACTAAAGTATTAGATAGGTAGATATGCAGCTCAGTGTTTCAATGGATCTTAATCTGTATGTTGGTCACATCAGCAGTATTTACTGCTACAGTGGTGAGAACGGTAAGCAACTGAACAGGAGAAGGAAGCAGATGAAATGTTAGGGACAAAAATAGCTGAGAAGTCATGTCAGAGTGATTGGAAGATAGAGCATGGGGGTTTTTTTTTGGTGTTAAAGGATGTAAAAAACGAAGGCAGTTTCCCACCACCGAAAAGTGGTGATCTGTTTAAACAAGTTTCGTTGCCAGCCATGTCAGGGGTCTTGTGGTTATGGGATGACACTTAAGCACACCGGGTCTAATTTGTGGCTCTGCTATGGATTTCCTGTGTGAGTTAGAGCAAAACAGTCTTTCTGGGTTCATATGTCACCCAGGCATGGGTGTCTGCTCCTCTTGAGATATAGTCGGGTATCTGCAAGTCTGGGCAGCACTGGCAAGTATGACACAGGACCTGTGGGAGCCCTGTGGTCTTCTGAGGTGATGAATGAAGATCAGGTGACACATCAGGGGATGTCAGATGGCATTATATCACTGTGTGTGGTCAACTGAGTTGAGTCATCTATCTTTTTTGACACCTGTAAAATGAAGGAAGGAGGGGTTGCTTCTTGCTCCATTTAATTTCTGTCCTCACTGAGATTGTAAAATTAGCTTTCCAGAGGCTCTATATGATATAAAGAGACTGTGTGACCATAACATTCCAGCACTTTTCCTGAGCGTTCACAAAAATAATTCCGTTGCTTAAGTAATAGCAGACAGACAAAACAAGCCTGCCAACCCTGTTACTGAGGTTTGAAAGACAGAATAGTAAGGTTACGTCTGAGAAAAATTGAATGTAGAGTAGTAGGGTGTGAACATGGGCTGTCACTTTATTCACTTAAAGGGGAGATTTTTTTGTTTAAGTTCTTTAATAAGTAACAATTTAAGCTTTATTAGTAGCATGAAAGGAAATCCATTTTACTTTTTCTTCTAATTTAGTCACCATTTCCATCCCTGGTCAGTACAATGAGAAGTTTTGTCCTGTTTCCATCCGCTTTAGACACTGGAAGGCACCAGTGCTGTGCTCTGCCTTTCACCATCATTGAATGCCTCTTCTGCGAACCACGGAGAAACCTTCCCACCTTCAGTCTGGGCTATGGTGAGCAAATGGAGCCCTAGATCTTGTAAAGGATCTGCAAGGAAGGCAGAACCTATCATCATTCAAACACATGCACAAAAATGCAGAAAGTGCACCTGCTTTAGCCACTGTAAGTAAGTGGCAAGAACTGAAGTAAAAAAAAAGCATTTCTACAGGATTTAGCAAATGTGCTGTAGGTAGTAGAACAACATAGATCCAAGAATAAGGAGAAAACGCAGAATGAACCTTGGAACAGTTTCATGTCAGTAAAGACTAATTTTGAGTTTTATTATCAGAATGTCAGGATTTCTGTATTTCATGTAGTCCTGAGCTGAGTGCTGGTCTTTACAGGGGAGTTTTGTTCAGTTTAGGTGTCCAGCATGGGACAGGAAGGGTGAACTGAAAAGGTTATTACTCCAACTTAATGGGGATCTGAAGTGAATTGGTAAGTTTTATGAAGCTGTCAAAGGTACTTGGCCTGGGTTTGATTGGGTTTTTTTAGGTGGTTTGTTCATAGCCAAAGCGCATGGATTTTTGGCAGCTTCAGGCAGACTGACCCTGCACCACAATTAACAATGGATAAGCTTATCTTTCTTTTGGGGAACACCTTTTAAAATGTGGGTTTTCTTTTTGCTTTATTGCTCCTTAGACAATTAAAACCAGAAAAGTATATTTTTCCTTGTTTCCTTTTCTACAGCTTTATGTATGTATATAACAGGACTGCATTTACTGTCCTCCTTATTTACACTTCACTGAAGAGGTGAGTGTAAGACTATGCTTCCCCCATACTCTTACAATGTCCCATCATTAAAATAGAGTATCAGATAGGTCCTGAATGTCTTCTTGCCTACGCAGCTTTTTTTTTTTTCTTGTTTTAATCTCACCATGAGATTACAAATATCGAGAGAAATGAGTAACACAAGTCCCGACTGATTAGTCAATCTTTTAAAACGGAAGCAGAAGACTTCCACCCAGAACCACACTACAGAGGAGACCAAACATAAAAAAAGGAAATTGAGGACAAGTAGTCTGAAAAACTGCGTTCGAGACGTATGTCCCACGTAACCACATGCTCTTGCCAGACAGACCCAAATCTGGTCTTACGCACTGTCTCCTCAATATGAATAAATTAATATATTTAATAGATCCTCATTACATCTTTTGGGACTGCTTTTTCCAATCACACTATATGTAATTTTCTAAAAAGAAAAGCATATTCTTCTGTTTACTTATAGTGTGATGGGTTGTAGTTCGTGCTGGGTATTATCAATCAGACTGTGTATTTTCAGTATGTGTAATCCAGTTTTAATGAAAATACTATTCCCTGACCTTAACAAATATTACCACAGTTAATCCTGAGAAAAAATACTCTGATGTATGTTAAAGACCTGGTCAAATGAATTGTCAAATGAATTTTTAACTCAGTTATTCTAGCATTTGGATCTAAGGATGACATAAATTTTAAGCCTGACATTGAAAGAAACATTTTCAATATATTTAAATGACATTTTTTTAAAATGCATCCACTGTTTTTATTATTGTATTAGAAGCCCGAGATAAATCATGTAATCTTGATTTATGAACGCGAAAGGTAGCATATAAAAGAAGACATAACTGATCAGTTCTTAGTTTAAACTTTTATAATTCCCATTTAAAATTATTTGTACGTGACATTTAATTTTGCAGTGAGATGTAATGAGATAAGATACATTTTGAGATACCATACAAATCAACAATTTCAAGGAAAAGAGAAATAGGAGAAACTGCATACACTGCAGTACCAGTTCTTGGACTTGAAAGTTAATGCCTCCCTCCTAAGATTCTCCTGTCTCCCTCCCCACAGAAATATTGTAAGGTTAAAAACTAGATTTTCAGAAAGTTTAAAAACTAGATTTTCACCAAGTCACCAAAGCCTTGGGTTTTCTGTCCTTTCTCCCTAGTATAATATCTGCCATGTACCAAACTTCTGTGCTACCTAGGGAAGGGTAATAAAGCATTTCCTTCGTGCACAGCTGCACATGCAGGCTTGCAGAAGCACCCGTGAGCACTTACCTCTGGTAACACAAATGTCTAAGAAAAGAGAAAAGTTGGTTGGGATACTCAACTGATATGTGTTTTAATCTTACTAATATGTCTATAGACACTATTAAGTTTACTAACTTTTGCCTTGGACAAGATTACACAAAAGCTTAAAGAGAATGTCAACCAGTCATTGTAGCTGTTTGTTTGGGTTTTGTTTTTTTTAATTAGGCATGATGGGGACGAGGCTGTCCTGGTTAATAGAGCTATGACTCCATTTGTAAGCGAACTTGAAATTATGTATAAGCATTCATATGCATTCCCTTCCATATTAAATGCACCCTAACCTGGCTTTATACAGTTGTATTTAAAACCCATAGTTTAATTTCTCACCTCAGATAATAAGGGAAAGAGAGATTTTATCTCTAACAAATGAAATATCTTGGTAATATGACTTTGTTTTGTTCCTTCAGTTGTTCAGCTCTCAGGCCTCCAACTGACATCACTGGGATCTGCAAAACTGTAACTCTAGAAATGCTCCTTAATCAAGTTCATTAATCATTAGTGCCATTGCCAAGTTCTTACAAATCCTGCTGACAATGAAACAACATAACTGCCAGAAGCTTAAGACTGTTTCTAGCTGTGAATAGCAACTAGTGTGTATCGTAGAATAAATGTTAACAGCCAGGGTGTTCTGCCTTTTCTCTTTTTGAGCATTATTTGATTAATGTTCATCTGCTCAGCTTGCATTCAAAAAGATTTACTGATGGGAAAAGACGTAACAGGCACAATCCTACAGTTTCATGTACCCCATGAATAGCAATAAAATAATTGATTCTGCTGATTCTGAAGTCCATGCGAGTAGTTACAAGGTTTGTAAGTTTTATAGTAGGCCCTACAGTAATTCTAGATGTTAGATCACAGAGGTAATGATAAGATTGTAAAAGGCTTAAAAAATACTTGCAAAAGAAATTAATACAATAGATTCAGAGGTTTTAAACCTCCTAAAGACCTTGATGATCTAGTTTGATCTGCTGCAAAATAAGGGCTTTAGAATCGTGTGCGAGTAAAACATTCTTTAGAATGCTATCCGGTTTCGATTTAAAGTCTCCGTGTAAGTCTAACATGTCTTAGCGTGGTGTTGGCATTAAACAGCATGTCTCGTTATAGTTGGGACTTGTCTTGCTTTTGTATTTTTATTTCGATTACAGGCTGTGATGAAGTCATTTGTTGATTTGTTCCTTGACAAATTAATCAGGTTAAATTTCTTTGTTCTTTTACTAGTAAGGAGACTGCTTGACCCCAGCCCTCATTCTTTTTATATGCCCCTTACATTTTGAAATGGTAGTTTTAAAATACGGAAATCAAAATTAGGTATGAGGGCGTATTTATGGTCTACTTTGTATGCGACGACATTAATACCTCTCTATGAATAATCAAAATACAAAACTGAACTTCCTAATCACATTTTTAATGCAGAAAAATATGCACATGTGTGTAGATAATATATTTTTTTAATATAATACAGATTTTTGTGTTACGGTCTCTTGGTATCCTCTCACTATGGGTAATGTGTAAGCAGTGCCTGAATTAGAAAAAAATGCAGTTTTGTACATGAAGGGCAGGAATACCTTTCCATTTTTTAATTCTGCAGACCTCTTTTCAAAGGAAACTGCAGTTCAAATACCTGCAGCGCATGCGTACGCTGGTCGCTGTTTGGAGACGGTCCCATTCGTTTTTCAGTATTTGGAGATTCTACAGGGCAGCGTGTGTTTTTCAAAAACATTTTTAACAAACTGAAAATGCCTTATTGATATTTTTTCAAAAAGGACACTTTTTCTTATATGCCGAAGTTGAAAAGAAGACTCCTCAGTTTTCCCTAGTCCTTTAAATAAGAAATCTCTTGTCCTGATTTTTAAGGCACATAGTGCAGGCTTTTGTTAGTTTGTGATGGGGGATCACATAAATGTTGTCATTCCTTGATGATAAAAGTGTCATAAAATCTTGTGGAATATGAAGTCGTGGAAGGACAGCTATGATCAGAAATGATCGCATGCATTTTGAACCATTCCCCATCTGAAGAACCAGAGAATGTGAGGAGCTGCCTAAATATAGGCACTGTAGGTACCCTAAAATATTGAAGGTATAGGGCTGTCAGCTATGGCACTGAGCCTGCAGCGCTCTGCCCTTCTGAAATAGCAGGGGCAGGTAGGATCCCATTCAGCATGTAAAATAGCACCAAATGTTTATATTTAAAAATTTAGATCTCTCCCCGGATTTTTTGGTCATCAAAATAGGGGGTGATGGTCACTGTATTTTTAATCTAAGATTGAGCCTTGAGATCAGTACTCTGGGTCTTTACTGTTATTATTCTACAGTTCTGGCTGAATCTGAGCACTCGATACTGTTCCTGTTTGGAAGCCTTTGCCCAGTGGTATCTGAAGACTGAACAGGCTCTTTTATCAGAGCAGAAAAGCAGATCAAATTCTCTGTATATATAAAGCCTTGCTGTCCCCTGCTGGTAACTAATGTAAACTCTAATTTTTTGAAACACCTTTTTACAGTCTCCTCTGAGCCCGCATTCCTGCAAGCTGCTGTTCTTTTTGTCCCTTGGATCCTCGGTAAAGTGTTTGTGTTTGTCTGTTTTTTGCGCCTGTGCTTGAGTGATCTGGGTCGTTAAGGCAGAGTCCTCAAAGCCAGTGGTTCCACCAGTGCCTGCTTCTGTGTGTAACTGGGTAAACAGGACTGAACCCAGGTTCTACTCCTGGATGATCTATTCTTGATAAAGAGCGAAATTACCAAATTTGTGTCACCGGGAAATGAAGTCTAGTTATGTTGCCTTCTGCCTGCCTGAGCACCTTGCACAGTAACCCTGTTAGCTCTCAGCCGACTGACGCAGCCAGACGGAGCTGTGGTCCTCCTGGCTGTGTGAAGCGGGTGACTGGGCAGAGGCTGGTTCTGTTCACCGCTGACAAACAGCGCCCGGTGCCCCTGAACCGCCCAGTGCCCCTGAACCACGCGCCGCTTCTGCTCTTCCGTGTCTCGCCAGAGGTCTGTGGGCAGTGGGAGGGAGAAAGCATGAAACGTAAGGGTTGTGGGTGTAAGAAACGGAGTCTTACATAAGGGTGAGGTGGTAGGTGGCAGCAGGGCAAGACTTTGTGGTGTTGAGAGTAGCAGAAAAGTTTCCGTAGGGAAAGCGGGCTTCACTGGTTCCAGTGTTCTCACCACAACTTGTTAAAAAGATGCCATTGCAAATGCCATAGCTAGACTTTTACTTCTCAGTCTAAGAAGGGGATGTCTTTGAGCAGGAAAGGGGATTGTGTACCAGGCAGGGTCAGGGTGGGCAATTCAGGAGTGTCAAGGAGGGGAACCCAGCGGGCTGACTTGGGCAGGTATGTTGGCAGATGCTTTCTGTGCAAGTCACTGCCACCTTTCTGTTTTATGAGGCAGCCCTTAAACCCTGCGGCTATGGAAATATCACATCTATACATCTATATATAGATGAAGAGGCTCAGCTGTGGGCCAGAGTGCTACCTCCATTCTCCCACAAGTCAGACAAACCAAAAAAAGCATCTAAGGCCATCAAGTCCACCCCCACGCTGAGTAGCATTTACCCTTTTGTGGGTAGAAGGGGCAGGCAGCGGATCACATCATCGGAACTTCAAAGACCAAAATACCCCAAATTAAGAAAAAAGGGGGGCGGAAGTGGGGACAAATGGTCTGGGGTAAAAAAAAAAAAAAAAAAAAAAAAGTTAGTAGGAACTTCACTGTAGAAGAACTGAAACTACTGCTTTTATAGAAGAACCCACACCAGTCAGACAGACACCCCTTAGTTGCAAGATAAGCAGTATCTGGAGTGAGGGGGACTGGAGATATGTGTACTGTGCTCTGCATGCACTTCATATGTCCCAACTTAGTCTGTAAATCACTGGTTATTTGAGACAGAGAGGGGAAACGTGGTGGTGATGAACAAAATAAATTATTTTTTCTTTCCTCTCCAACCTTGTCCTGAGAAAATTTCCTGAACACCTTTTTGGAACATACACTTTTCTTTAGAAAATCTGGGGGTTTGCTCAGAAGTTTCTATCAAAAAGCTTTTGTTGACAAATCCTGCCCAGGTTTAATCACCTGACATGCAGAAACAGGGGGTTGCAGGCCATTCGTTTTTATATTGATTGCAAGTTCTGAACTTGAAAGGATCCTGCATACAAAGCTGAGGAATGAGGTACAAGTAAGTTGAGAGCAAAAATGTTCAGTTACAGGTGCACCTGCTGAAAGCCTTCTCCAGCTTTGTGTGCGACCTTTCCATGCTCCATTTTGCCAATGGTTTGTGTATGGCACTTTACAGCTTCCTTATCCAGTCCACTGGGGCAGCATTCAGCCTTTATTGTAGCAGAAAGAAAAAAAAGAAAAAAAGCACAAGGAAGTATGTATACAGGGGGTCTGTCGGAGTTTGAAGACTCTCACTGAGCCTTCACGGTTTTCTATTCCAGTTCTTGTATACAAGCAAGCGCATACAACTTTGTGATCGTACCCTTACCACTAACCCTGTAACTGCAGGAGCACAAATGGAGGAAATGGAGTTTTCACCCATCTCCTTGCGTAAATCTAAACTGATTTCTAAGATGGTTTCAGAAGAAAGCTGTATTTCTGTTGCTGTTGTCCTTAAGCAGTCATGCCCATGTTTTCTCCTAATGTTCCTTCTCTTCCTCAGACTTCTTCACAGAGAGGCACTTGGCTTGCTGCTCACCAGCTGTGAGGTGAGCCTGTCTTTGAATAATTTCTGAGCTGGTCTCCTTCCTCAAGGAGATGACATGTGACATGGTCTCTCGCAAGCGTACAGAATAAAATGATAAATGGGAGCTTAGTGTGTTAAGGTTAAAGAAACAGTTTAAGAAACATTCCTTTAATTAGCTCTATATATCTTCCTTTTCTGCTTCTTATCATGAGTTATGACTTATTTAATTTAACATCAAGGCATGGGCTTATAGCTACCATAAATGATGTATATTTGCAGAGATTATTTAACAGGTTACAATCAACATTGCCTTATAGAGTATGCATGAGAATGGAAAACGAATGTCCCACGTACATAAGTGCCTACTTAGTGGAAAAACATTCTACTATAGTAACAGGCTGTGACACTCACTGGTAGCACAGTAGTGTGAGCTTTCAAATGGTAACCTTTAAAAATGTGTTAAGATTATTTATACAAGTCTATTATCTATTAAAAATCTATTAAAATTATATATATCTGTTAACAATTAAAATTGTTAAGAAAATAGTAAAAAGTAAAGTATGTATCTGACTTATCTATTAGAAACTGGTGTCCATCAGACTGTTTCAGGAGAAGGTGGTTTTACCCCTGTAATCACCAGGCAGGCACTCTTTTGTGATCTTTTTTTAATCTGAGTGTGAGGTAGAGAAGTGGCACGGGTACTTGGGTGGAGAGATGAGAAAATGTGACAAGGAGATTTCTAAACAGAGAGTGTTCTTGCGAGGGTTTACATTTTCTGTTGCTTTATATGTTAGCCTTATGCTTTCTCTTCAGTTTGACGCAAATGTCTGATCTTTCGGCGTTTTTGTATTTCATTGCCAACCTTAGTCAGTATGTGCAATACACAATCCCAACGCTTTTCCCTTTGGGCTTCAGCTGGAAACTAGAAGGCAGGGTGCTGGAGGAGAACTAGACCTCGCAGAGCCAAAAGGCCTTGGTTCAAATTGGCTCATTTATGCCTGACTTCTGTGCCAGTTTTTAATCTTTTTTTTTTTTTTTTACGCTATGGTGATGCTTGTAGTTAGCGAATAACAGGAGCATGTATGAGTTCGAGCTGGAACATGGCAAGCTGCTTCAGATTTAAAGCATTCATTTGAAGAAACCCAGAGCTGCTTCTTACACACAATAAACAACCTGTTAACTACCATTTTCAAACAAGAGACACTCTCCTTCCTGCTCTGTGTTTTCAAATCAGTCAAAGTGGTGAGAGATAAATCTGTACCTAAACTGCAACACCCTGAGAAGGACCTAAACCAAAGCACAAAGTCTAAACAGATGGTACATCTTGTTTAAGAGCAGAAACCTCATTTCCTGCGGTGATGTGGAAAGGAGGATGAAGATGGCTGTGGGAGAAGCAGACCAAAAGGTCTTTGAAACTGTCCTGTTTGTTATACTTTGGTGTCTCCAAAGAGATTAAAGCCCAGGAGAATACAGCGGGGCTAATTAGCCACTGGCCCAGCAGGTCACCTAAAATAAATGCTTTTTCAGTCTGCTGTCTCCAGTCCACTTAGTGGTATCCAGATTTCTGGGGGGTTTTTTGCAAAAGCTGATCTTTACCATGGCAGCTCAGTTACACGCCTGTATGCCTTCCAGAGTTTTCCATGCCTTCCTCTAATCTTAACAATATGAGAGCAGAAGCTGCTGTCTTCCCAGCATCACCTCCCCGCACCTCTCACCAGCTCCCTTCTCTGGGCAGCCCTGTGAGACAACAGGGACAACCTGGGCTCCTCCGTGTCTCCTTGTTCCCTCTTGTGCTGCTGATGCCGGCCGGCTCCCAGCAACCTCCTGAGCTTGTGCCAGCAGCCATGTGGTTACAGGAGCTGTCAGCCAGCCCCACCTGGCAGATCTACCTGGTGGCTTCTCCCACCGCTCTGCCTCAAAAAGAGGTTTGGGTTTGCTTCTGGAGCCCAGAGTTGGAAATGCTGTTGCTGACTTGTCAGCCTCAATGGAGGTGGGAAATTCTCTTGTTTGTGCCTTTTTGCTTCCCAACTTTGACAATAGTTGAGCACATGCATAACTATAGACTGAGAAGATTCAACAGGTGAGTTCTTGAGATATATATATTTATAAAGTGATTTTCTAGTAGTGTTAGAACACCGATACCCAGCTTCCACTGAAATACATTTCACATTTACTTCAAATATCCTATAACTAAGACCCATAAATCCATAAAGTATTCGAATTGCTAGGAGGATGCAGGCAGTTCTGAATGTAGCTCAAACCCCAACCACAGCAAATGCTAGTTCTTCTAATTTCTTTTTAAAAATAGTCATCCACAGTCGTAATGCCAACAGTGCTATCTAAAACACTGCCACAAGGTGGTACCACAGTATTTTGTAAGATGTTGAAATCACTGTATCAAAACAACGCGTTTCTAAATATAGGTGTAATGTAAAATAGCTTTAGATGCAAACCATGCCTTCATTTTGAGGTAATGCCCCTCAGTGCTGCAGAGATACTCGGCAGAACTTTGAATCGCTCCTGTAAATGCAGAGGCAGTTGGCTCCATCCGTCTGCCAGAGCTGACTGATTTAACAGGACACTGACATGTATAATGTGCTTTCCTGCCCTAATTATTGAAGATAGATTGCTTAGGTGCTGGAGGTTAAGCAGATGAAATATTTTCCTAAATTACTGCCTAAAAAAGCAAATTCATCTTGATAGATAAGTTTTGAGTTTTCACCTCTCCTCCCACGTTGGCTGCTGCAACATTTTTCAGTTCTTCAGTAAGGGCAGTTGTGCCTGAATTGTATCAAGACATTTCCCTGAAAATACCAGCATACTTAGGGGTCAGGAAATCTGGGCAGTTTTGCTGTATGGGAATTGAGCACCAACTTTGGGTTCCGTGTCTGCTGTAGTGGTGGGGTCAACTTTGGGTTCAGCCTCCAGCTGAAGTGGACTACAGGCAGGAAAGAATAGTTTGGTGGTGAAGCCCGCCTGCTATGCCAGTGAGGATTTCTCCTCTGGTCCACTATCTATTTATTTTTCTAGTGAGTATCTAATCTCATGGGAATTCTGTCCTTTCCCTCAGGATAAGCAAGGAAAATTTCCTAACAAAGCCTCGATCTGTATCGTGCAGTTGTAATCCCGTCGCTCAGGCTCCTTGAATCACACTCCGTCTTCTGTTTTTGTGCTGCTTTACCACACGTGGTTCACATCTCCTTGACTACACACTGTATTTACGCTTGCCTCTTTAATGTTTCTTCATAAATCAAACATCTGTTGCCTTAATTTCCCAGTCGCTGAATTGCCGCCGATTCACTAATATCTCTTGGGTAGACGAGTGCCTCCAATTACAAAATGCCAGTGCGTGAGCATTTTGGAGAGCAACAGTTCTCTGCGCTGTGGATACTGAGAGTATTTTGAAAGGAAATGAATCCTAAACAGTTCCAGATTGTAACATCCAAGATGTGTATTGAATTCTAGGACCACTCTGGGACCCCTACAATCCACGTGCTCTGCTTTCAGTCCTTGAACCAAAGCTCGGTGGAATGGGTTGTCCTTAATGCAAGACCATGCCCCTGGAATTTGATTTCTATACTCCTCATGGTAGCCAAAGCCTAAAGGGACATTGTACAAACATTAACTGCTGGTTCAGATCTTCGAAGGGTGGTTTTGATAAGAGTTAATACATACATCTGAATAAACAAGCTCTTACACAAAGGTGCACAATGTCTTTCAACAGTATTGGTAGATATCGCCTGCCCAATGGGCTGCATTTCAAGCTGTCTTCCCTTCAGTATATTAGATTAAAATTTATCAAGCCGACTTTCACTACATTCTTTCCTGCCATTATTCTGCTGCCTCTGTGCAGCTTCTCTGCAATTACATTGTACTGCCTCTTTTTTCGCTGCCTGCAGACTTCATTTGCATATGATTTTCCCTTGCTTTCATGTAATTGAAGAGCTTAAAGGAGATCTCTAATGGGCTGTAATTCCTTCTGTCATTTCTCTTTTTTCATTCAGACTGCCAAGAAAAGATCATTCCCAGGGATAATTTTAAATAAATGATTAACAAAAAGAAATAATGACCAAAGCACCAAAATAATATTGAAAGTTATTACAAAAATGAGATGTGAGATATAATTTTCTTAAAAAATGAAAACAGATAATTTTGTGGCATAGACTGCAATGTTTCTGTAAGCACTTTGTTAAGCACCAACTCGTAGGAATTGTCTTGATGGACTTGAATTACCAATGCACAAAAACCCGTTTTCACCGAGGACAGCAAACTATGAATTAATTCATATTTCCATCCATTCAAAAGGAAACAAAACAAACAAATCCCCCTTTGTTTAAGAAAGAAAAAAATATTTATTTTCATAATTATTAAATCTGTAGATACACTTGACCCAAAACTGCATTTTTAGGAGATAAAGTACTTCATGGTGGTAGGCATTCCTTTTTAGTAATTCACTCCACAGAAACTTGTGGAGATTTTTAGGGGACCAGATGAACATTTTTTAAAACTGGAATCCTCTGTTTGTGCCTCCCTTTACCATTCCTCCAATTCTAATTTCAGTTCAGAATACAGACTTATTACCTAGTCATGCATGGCAAAAAAAAAAAGTTTTTATCCTAATAAAAGTGCTAGGACAAGCTCAGAAACTTAGCATTAAAAAACAACTGCAACCAGCAAGCATATTTTTAAAATATCCAATTTTCCTGTTTTAAAATCTACACAAAAATGCAGTGTGTTTCTGGTGACAGAATTGAGCTCCATTTTGATACGTCACTGTCACTGCAGAGACATCTACATAACGTGAGAGAATAACTGGAAAATGGCATAAGTATTAGAATGTATGAAGTATGATTCTTGGATTTATTTTAATAATTCCTGTGTCAGAATATAGAATTTCCAATACCGACTCACAATCAAAAGTGAAAAACGTTTTGAGGCTGTGAAAGGTGTCAGTATTAAAGAGTCTGTCTAGTCTGGAATATGTCGCACTTACCATTTGACATGAAAAGACATCATGTCACAAACCCCCTTTGATGCCATTTAACAAGCTATGTTTTTCATTTTAGTCTCTGAAAAGGCTCGGCTCTGGTGGGAAATACAATAAACACCACGGCTTTTGACTACTGCCATTTTAACCCATTACGACAGGCAAAGTGATTGCATTTAGATCAAAATCCAGTCCATTTGTTCTGGAAATTAAATTCAAATCAATTTGAAACTATTCATATTGTATCGTTGCTGGTGGTGCTTCAAGGCAAGTGGTAGCACTGTGCAAAGTGAGAACGAGCTTGAAGCAAGAGAAGTCCCTTCGTGGTGAGGAGCTTGGCTGAAAGACCAGGTAGACTGAGTGCAGAACTTATCAAAATATTAGTGATACAAGAAGTTATGTCGTTGTCTCAGTCCATGGCATTTTATCTGGTGTCTCCTAGCTTATGTAGTGTCGCTTTACAGCGTCAAGAACATTTGCTGAATTTGCCTACGTATCTCCTCTATTGAATGGAATGCTTTAAATAACAAACTAGTTCAACCTTTCAAAGGAGCTTCCCCTGTTACATCATGTGAAGAATTAGCTTTCTTGAGTTTGCAATACTTGTACTTCTTTACATTCTTTATCTTTTACCTATTTAGAAGCAAATGCCCCTTGAGCCCTGGGTGCCGGGTATTTGCTGAGAGGTCAGGGGCAGAAATATCAATCACTAGAGCAGAATTACTATTAATAACAGTATTTATGTGTGGTGGTAGTTTAAAGTCTAGGCACTCTGCAGCCTGTAGTTAACACAGCACAGTTATTCTATATTTCAGAGGGAGGAAAAGGTAATATATTTTTTAAAAGTGGATTTTTTGCCACTGGAATTTGGTGAAGGATTGAAAGGTGAATACAGTGCAGCTCACTGAAGGAGCTTCAGCCCAGGGATGATCAACCAGTGTGGGAGCCTGAGCTGGGTCATCTCTCTGTACCCTGCCTTGCTATGTTCCCCATGCTGTGCAGGCATGCAGGTGTTGCTGCCAACACAGATAAGAATAAGAAGGTTTTATCCAAAATACTAAACCATACATCTTCATGATTTCTTCTCTTCCTGCTCTCTTCTCTCTGTTAAAACACAATATTTAGAAGAAAGCGTAATACATTTGAAATTATTCCAGACACACAACTTATTTAAGGATTTTTTTTCTTTTTCCTTTCTTTTCTGGTTTATGAGCTTCGAAGTTATGACCGCCCTATTAGGAAAAAACTGTTTTCCTTGACTTTTTACTGAGGACATGCTTTTGTTTGCCTTTCCAGGACTGTTATGCATAGTAGGGAAACTATTCATCGAACTAAAAATAACCTACATGCAAACCTAAATGGAAACAGATATGGATTGAGAGAGAAATCCAGCTCTGCTCATTTTATATGCAAATAACTAAACCTATGCAATATAGACAGAAAAAAATTCAAGGAAATGTCTCATTGAGGACAGAGAAAAGATAACATCACAGCTAGAAACCATAGCAACAATATAAAATAAATAAGGCAGGGAATCATTTGCTCTAGTATAGTCTCATTTTTCTCACTACAGATCAAAGCATTCAGGGCCACATCTGAAATGGGTAAGAATACATTGAGTCTAGTTTCCAAGGCCTAACGTTATAGAAGTTGAAAAGCTGGGAAAAAATGGAAAAAGAAACTTTTCTGGGAGGTAGTTTTTTCCCCTTGTTTTTCAGTACAGTGAAAGGCAGGCAGCATGCTTCATTTTTCAGACCTATAATGTGCTTTGAAGTTCCACCAGCAATACAAAGTGTAATTATGATTCACATACAAAGATTTCAGTAATTTAATCTAACTGACCTTTCTTTGCAAAAGCCAAGCTATATACGGTAGGTTTCCCTTCCTTAGACGCTGCAGTAAAGTCCAGATGTAGCAGGGAGTCTTTCTGGTAAAAAAACAAACCAGCTGGTTTTAGCCTTTAGTCTTCAAAACTTTTAGATATTTTATATTTCTAGTTCAGACACTGAACTGTATTATCTTGCATCTGATCTAACCGAGGTGAGCAGGGGCTCTCACTGGCTCACGTGCCTTCGCTCACACGATTCCACACAAGTTGGAGCATTCCTGAAGGTGCGCGGTATAGAGGGAAGATGCAAATCAAAAATGTAATGAGCCAGCTCTGATCTGCATATTCACGTTTGGATGAGTTGCAGCATTGTTAAAGCTGTGACAGCCTCTTTTCCATGACTGAATTTAATTTCAAAAGCTGTATCCTCTAAAACAGCTGAACTGGGTCAAGAGGAGAACCTCCCATAGACATCTCCTCAAGAGGAAGACCTTCATACATAGAAAATAAAGCTAGTTTAAGAATGGCATTGTTGCTGCCATGGCTGGAGAGAGCCGAGGGAGGAGAGCATGAGCAGGGTGTCGGTGTGCCGTGGGGATAGGTCTCGGGTCTGACATCCATCCAAATGCCTTAGCAAAGCCCTGCAGTGAAAGCTGTGAACGGATAATCCGCTTTGACAGCTCTGTTAGCAGAGACAAATGCTGTACCATACCTACTTGGGTACTTGAACAAAAGTGTTATCTGGTACGGGTTGATGGGCACACAACCCCTCCCAGATCATGCAGGTTCTTAGCATGATGGTTGTCTTATCTAGCAGCAGGCGCTGCTTAAGGGGTTCTGTGTTCTGAACTTTTTTCTTTGGGTCGAGATCAAAACAAAGGTCCAGGAGGTTCTTGTGCAAAGCCTGTGATTATGTGTGTCTGTTCAAGTACATTTTTGCATTATGGTGCTAGCAGAGAATTTTCTGACAAAACAGAAAATACAGGGTCCTTGTCTCCACTGTTCACAGAAGTGTGCTGAATTTAGCAGACCTGTGACGAGACATAGGTACGGGGCTCACAAAGTCCTGTCTGCCTATTAATTGGGATCCTGTGTTTCAGAACAATACTAATATCAGTCCTGTGTGGAGGACTAATTATGCATTTGTCATACTTAAGTATAGGCTTATTATTTTTGTATTTGTATCTTGTATAGATATATATAATATATTGGAGAATCTTTTGTTTATTATATTATTGTGCCTTTAGTTTTAATTCTAGGACAGTCCCATCATGATGTGTGCATGATGGATCTGATGGGGCCTGTGAGTCTAGATGCTGTTGGTACTGTGTGCAGGAATTGAGATTTTTTTATTATTATTATTATTATTATTCTTTTTTAAAGAAATGTTGTGATCGCTTTGCATTTATTTCTACCATTTTCTATTTGGCAGTATTTTTTGTAAATCTACCTTTTTGTGCTGAAATAGATCGAATTTTTATATATAATTCTCAACATAATAATAATAATAATAATTCTCAGAATTAAGATTTTTGCCTGACTTGGACTTGTAAACAGAGGAGGGGAAAAACCCAAATAGCCATTTTGTAGTTTTCAGTGAAAGCAAGCGGGAGGCTTGGAGTGCAAACTTAGTTTCTAATGTAACTTTTTACAAGTGTTTTCTGTTTAGCTACAACAGCATTTTCTTTCTTTTTTTATTAGGGGCTAGCAAAAAAACATCACACCAAAAACTCCTTAAAAATTTAACCATAACTTCTGTAAGGTAATTACTGAATGTGTAATATTCGGTGTTAACAATGCTGTAGCCTTCTTTTCCCATCATAACCTAGAGCTGTTAATAGGATAAATAATTCCAGTGATGTGTTAGTGCCCAAGGTCATACAGGAACAGGTAATGTACAAACTTACAAGATTTTTTTCTCTCCACAAAATTTTTATTGGCTTTGACAATGAAGGTATTACTCTGATGTTAAGTGGCTTTGCCCTGGATTGCCCTGAAGCCTGAACATAGATCCTGCCTTCCTGGAGTGTCTGCACACTCCCCAAATATTAAAGGGCATAAATATATTACATTTTAATGGAAGATGGAGGTAATGTCTCCGTTTCATAACTGCTGCACAACAGATTCTACAATTGGGCCAAGCTCATGCTGGAAGTCCTTGGTAAAGCTTTGGGATTTTGTCAAATTCAGTCTAAATCTTCTAAATCACGTTTTGGTGCCTAGCCTTTTCGTATGTCAAATTATCAGAGTTCGGCTGCTAGGCTGTGACCTCTTTTAGGTGGTGTAGAAGTCTGAAGAATTAGTTTTAGACCTAGAAAATAAAGAGCAATATAGACTACTGGCTCCCATCTTTCACAACTGGGTGTTTTCAGATGCTTTCTAAAACAGATCTTTAATAAAGCTTTAATAATATGTTATATTATAGAATTTTTCAGAAATTTAGTTTTTAAATTCCCAAACACTTCAATATGCTGTAGATTCTGTTTTATTGCATATGATATAGCCAGATAGTTCTCTTACGGTTGTAAAAATTAGTTCTGAATGTGCATCCAATTATATTGGATATACATGAATTTATAGTGAAATTTATTTAAAGTTTGCAAGGTTTCATCTCATATTTAAGCATCTGAGGCAGGTTAATAAAAATGTTAAATGGCTTGGCCAACAACAAAACTTTAATTGCTTTGTTAGCTAATTAAAACTAGTGCTATTTTAATTAGTTAGTTATGAAAAGATTAGTACTGTTACTTTACATTTGTGTCTCTGATAATCCCTAGAAGTGCCATTACTGTACATTTCTCTCAAAACATTCTAAAATAATAGAAGAAGTTTTTATACTATTCATGATGCTTTATTATGTAATTATTTAAGTGAATTTCAAATGCTAAAATGTTAAGAATGATTGCTCTTTTGACAGTAACTATGCTGTTGATCATAGAGAATCAGCCAGACATCGTGTGGACATGATGCTTCCTGCTGTTGGTTTTATATAGCTATTGGAATAATAACATGCATTATTTTTGCAAGTTTTACTATTTTTGTGTATATTTTTAGCTTCTGTTTATGCTGTGCTTTCAAACAGTCTTGTTTTAGAGACCCCTGACATCCATCTTTCTACCACTTTCTAGTTCTGTTTCTGAACGGGGTGAAGGCAGAAGTGTGTGAGTTTTAGAGGAGCACAGAGAGAGTTGTGAGATTTCAAGAGCACACATCTGAGGTCCCAAACGATCGGTAGAGAAGAATTTTTTGGCTTTCTACTTGCCTTGCTAAGAAAGGTGATGTGATCCCACTTCTTCCTACATGCTGGAATTTTGTCTTCTGAAAACGAGAATTGGATTTGTAAGAAGGGAAAATTACTTGCTACGTTTTTGAGTAAACAATATAATTTCTGCAGTTCTGACTGATGTCTTTACTGTGACTTTAACCAGCAGAAATCCCCTGGTGTAGAAAGGATACCAAGGCTGGGCTGCTTGCAGAAGTTGTGATTTTCCACTGAAGTATCATTGCAAAATTAATAGTAGCTGTGGGACGGCAAAACAAACCCACATCCTCCTTGTAGTTCAGCCTCAGCGATCATGCTAGTTTCTCTGTTTAACCACTACTACTAGGGAAGAAAGAAAAGAAATACAGACATCAAGAAATAAAACTAGGTGATAGAAAAGATGATGGGTATCAAGGACTAGATAGGTATGTTACACCCTACTTACCTACCTACCTATATAAGCTGCGACAGGATTTTAACTGAAGTGCATAATCAAAGGCAGGATATTGGGGCTTTCAGACCCCTTAAATAACCTTTATTTCTAAATTAATTAGTTCCTTAATGTAGTTTTATAAAATAGAAAGGGTCTTTTGCATAGAGGTTGTGATGGTGTCTAGAAGGCATGAACAGAGTTCCAAACAGGGAGAGATTCCTGGAGGTTTAAGGCAGCTCAAAAACAAAAGAATCAAAAGGATTGATTTCATGTCAAATGTAAGATTTTTCTTTTTTGTTTTTTTTCCAAAACTCTTACTGCTGTCTGTTGTGTTTAGAATTCTTTTCCATAGTGAAGATTCTTCCTGTCCAATCTGGTTTAAAAAATTTTGGTTTTCAATACTATGTTACAGCTCCATCCCTCACCTAAATATATGCAATAAATCCTCTAATAGCAATGAACAAGATCAGTGTGTGTATTTGGAGACACCTGAACCTACCATATCTTGCTTATTTGAAAAATAGCACCATGACCAAACCCTGATTTACATGCTTACTTGCCCAATACCATTTCTCTGATGTCTACTTTTCTGCTTATCTGTATTTCATTGAGAAATGGTGACAGTTATTGACATTACTTCTTCATGAGTGCATGGGGACAGTAACACTGAAACATTTGGAAAAGCAAAGAAAATGAATTATCAATTGAAAATGTACAAAGGAAGATTTACTTAGTGTTTTCCAAAATGCCGAGGCAATTAATAAATGAGACTTTTCAATACAAATTTAAAACAAATTCCAACTAAATAAACACAAAGAAAATTGAAGAGAGTCGTGTTGCAGACAGCTGTATTATGAAACATTCATTTGCTCTGAATGCCAGGAACATTTGTTATAAAGCAGCTGCCTATTTGTTAAATATGATCATAGTGTGTTATCTACATTTCTACTTCTGTTTTGAGTTGGTAAAATACATGTTTAAAAGAGGATGTTAAGGTTTTTTACAAACTACAAATAAGATGGTTAATGAATGAGTAAATGTATTCAAGTCCCCTGAAGGAATTTATTTTCCAGGCCATATTCCTAAAGGAAAATCAACAGCAAACCAGAAAACCAAAACTTTGTGCTTAAAAACGTGACAATAGTGTAACAAATAAAGCAAACACTGGAAAAATTATCAGTGGCAAGCTATTGAAAAGGTATCTCAAATGTCTTAGCATATTCTGGCCTGTTTCTTGACTATTTCTCCACTCTTATTAGAAAGTATCAAGTGCATATCATACTCAAAAACCCGTTGGCAAAGGCAATTCTTAGCTCTGGTTGTACAATCACTTTAAAAAAATAGTATCTGTGCGGAGTTGCAATGGGAGACATTTACAAATTCATAATCCTTCATGTATTTTCTCACAAAAATGGGAGCCATCTCTTCTGATTTCCATTCTGTTGCTTCTTTACTAGTTCCTTGTACACTTCTGACCTTAGAAACCTGGGAAAAGAGTCCTTTGCCATGAGACTATAGACTAACCTCTGAGCATCATCAAAGCAGCTGAGGGTGGGCTCAGAGATGTTCTGAGAGATGTGGTTTTTGGTATGGAAGTCAATATTAATCTGTGGGAAGAAAGGAGACGTAAAAACAAAATGAGTTTGTTTGGAAATCTGAGGTCTGTCCGCGTACAGGTCACAGCCTGTATTTGAATTTCTTCCCAAATAACCTGGCTAATGCAAATAAGCAGGAAGATCATCCCTTCATTTTCTAGCATACTGAATTCTTGACTTCATTTGGCTATTAAAAAGATAGCATCACTGAAAAAAGAAGATAAAAACTGTCCTTCGATGATCTCATCTTTTTGCCAAGCCAAATCCTATGAAGCGGCAATTACCAGAGACTAAATTAGAGATGAAGGTAGTCAGCATCCTCTCAGGTTTTGGCCTTAGGTATTTTGTAAGGACTTTTTGGTTTTGATAATAATAAATGGATTTCAGCCATATGTAAGACATGGGGACATTCAAAGCACATTCAATATTGAAGGGGAAAATAGCAATGCAAAAGTTTATTAGGGAGTAGTATGTGGACAATAATTAATTAGCAATTTGTTCCTTCACAGTAAACATTTTAAAAATAATAATAGAATTGAATGCTGTGATTGAAATTTTTGCAAGTTGACATTTTAATTTTCATCATGTCAAAAGCACCTGTACAGAAGCACAAATACTACATGAACATTCCATACTGGTACCTAAAATACGGAGGAAATGGTGCTCATTGCATTATAAAAATGCTTAGAGAAAACAAATTATACTGAACATCTATTTCCTTAAATCATAAGGTAGAAGTTTCAAAAGGTGAAATAAACCTGTGCCCTATGTGAAGAATGTATTTGAAGTATAAACCAGGAGAGGTCTTTCTTCGCTTCACAGAGTTCCACACAGCGTTTTCTACCTGGCAAATAATTGACATGAAAATGGAAGTACAGCCATGTTGAATTGTGTTTTCTGTCATTCCTGGAAGTTTGGATCTGAACTTTCTACTTGATTCCCACCCCCAGTACCCACAGTAGGTGCAAAAAACTTATTTACCTCCTTTGGAGCATCAGCTTGTATAAAGTCAGAATAAATCTTCCGGGCTTTTGAGGCAATCTTAGCGGAAGACTTGGTTTTCTTGAAGTCCTCACAGGCCAGCCAGAACTCCACATTCTCCTCACTGAACTCTGACTTCAAAAATGTCCTAAAAGCTGCCAAGCCATCTGGGGAAAAATGCATGAGATGATGGCTAGAGGAAAACTGGAAGACTAATGCAGATTATGTCTATACAGCCCTCTGTGTGTCTCTCTATATGGAGTATATATAGTGTAACATGTGTCTGATACTGCTTTGCCTGTCGGCCAGCAGTTATTCTTAAGAGGCTGTTGTGGGAGAAATAAATAGATGGAACTATAGCAATCATAAGCTGACTAAGAGAATTCTTTCAGAGAATTACTGGTTGAGGAATGCCCCCAACACCTGCTCACCATGGTTTGGTCTCCCTAGCACCGAAACACTAGTCAAAAGGGGATCCTGGAGATTATGGTCTTCAAGAGGATTTGTAGTGACTAGGAAATTGGGGATCTGAGGCTGAACCCTGGTTTAAGAAACAAGTCATATTGTGGCAGTGTGCTCCTTTCAGAGCTGAGGTTGGCCTGCCCTCTTTAGGCTTCCACCTCCTTGCAAGTAACGGTTAAGACGTGGATAAAGAGATGGACTCTTTGTTACTTCTTTGTTTGGCACTTTTTAGAGAAAAAAATGACACAAATAATGGGTTTCTTGGAAGAAATTATTTTAAAATTAATCCAAATCACAACCTCTTAGGAAAGAAAGCTGGCAGCACCCACATTTCACTGTGTTAGTCAAATTAACACTCTTAAGAAACAGTGTGGGGGCCCCAGGGTCCATGCTACAGATACTACAGGAAAATGGAACAAGGGCAAGGAAATCTTTAAGTTACATGTGGTCTGGGGTTTCGGGTTAGTAGGAATGGGATCTCTTGGAAAAATGACTTTAGATATGTCAGAAATAATCATTTTTTGTTTGACTGGAAGTCAATGCATGACACATCTATTCCTTTGTTACAGGAACACCTAAGACAAGGTTTGTGGGTTTTTTTATTTTTAAAAAATAGGAAAACCAGAATCATTGCATGAAAAGTTTAGGACAGTTCTCTTCATAGCACAAAACTCTTTCAGAGCACCTCTGCCTTCCTGAATGTCCCTTAAACGTTGGCCAGAAGGTGTATTTGCAGCTTGGAGAATCATGCCTTTCAGCCCAGCAGCTCGCATGGCTCAAAGCACACGGAGTGTCAAACCAGAGAGCGGTGTGAAACCCCGACAGCAACGTTTGTGAACTGGGTTGACCCACGTTTTTTAAAAAAATATTTTTCACTTCTTACCTTTGTTAGCTAGCAGTGTATCCACAGACTCAGCCCAGGCCATCACTTCCCCAGCGTTTGTCCTGTGGAAACAACATCTATCCTTGAAAATAGCATTGCGATCTTCCACCTGTGCGGTTCGTCTTACCTCATTTATTATTTGTTTGCTTCCTTGGGGGAGCAGCATGAGCAATTAATCTTACCCTCTGCACTGAATAACAGAAAGTCAACAAAAAGTGTGACACACTTAGAGTGTAAAGAACCATATAGACTCATAAGGTACAGTGTTATTTGACATTAGCAACTCGCTTTTTCAAGCAGGAGATAGTAGTAATGCTTGTAATTGGTTGGACTATAATAAAAACATGGGAGGGATATTAATGTTCTAGAGTACTTACTGAATTTCTTACTGAGTTCAAGTGGATTAACCATTAATTTATATGACAATTTTTGCTTGGAATGAGTAGAATTCTCTAAAACATGATCATGCTAACAGTGTTAGGATAAATGGATACTATTTCAGTTTCTCCATGGTATAAAAAATCGAGTAAATTCATAGTTTTGGCTCTTCCTTTGTAACTTACGGTAGGCTTCTGTTAGAAATGAGACATGGAGCTAAATAAACCCTTGCTTTTACAAAGCCTGGCTGCTCTGAAGATGTTCAAGCTGGTTCAAAAGCCAGGCTTCGTGTGCAGGGTACTAGGAAAGCTGCACGATCTGGTGGGCACAAGGATGTCAGAGAAGGGAACTGCTTGCTACTTGTGGAATACTTTTTTCTTGTAACTTGGGAAGGATGGTCATATTCAATTTAATCCACGAGTACATAGATAAGAGAGACCTGTCTTTCATTCCTCTAAAATTATGTTTTAAGTTGCCACTGTATGAGTTTTTCAATTAAACACCTAGCAGAGAAAAAGAACCTCCTTTACCAGCATTATTGTTATTGCTTGTACTCTGTCACAAAACCTTGGAAGACTGTGATTTCTTGAAAACTAAACACTTCGCGGAAATGTCAGGCACACAGGTGGAGATGTCAGCATGTGCTTACCTGCTTTCTGGCATGCCAGGTTTTCTATTTAATTTTCTCAGTGTTTTGCAGTCAGTCAGTTTGCAGCCTCAGACTATCCCCAAATGAACCTTAGTGTCATATCCGTCGTTCAGTGATAAGCACGAATAAATCTGTTTGGTCACTTAGCTCATATTTTGTTTTAGAATAAGAAGCATACTTTTTCAATAAACCTCAGTTCAGCGGTTTGTAACGAAATTTTTTTTTTAAATAGTTTTTTTAAGAAAATTTTGGAGAAAAAAAAATCAATCTTACAAATGTCCTTGGCCAAAATTTTTCAGTTGGAAATTTCAAGTGTTGAATCAGTTCTTTCTGTAACCTCTAAAGATAGGAAGTAAAAGATGAAGAATTTTGTTGAACTGATACCCTGTTATCTACTCAGGACAGGCTCAATAGAAAGTTTCATTGCAAGCTATTTTAAATTTTAGTAAAAATAATGCATATTAATTTTTAAAAAAACATAAAATTTTAAAGAGAATTAAGAAAGTTTTACTAGCATTTTGCATTTGTGAAAGATCTGGAAATGTTACTTCTAAGTTCAAGGCCAGAGCAGAGTAAGTAATATTTTTTTTCCCCTCATTTTGGATACAGATTTTTTTCTAAGGAGACAAGAAGACACATTAACTAGAGAATACCTGCAAGAATACCTGGAAAGCTAGGTAATAATTAAATAGATTGGTATTTCATGTTGCTTCAGTTGAAACTGTTACATTTTATACCAATATTAGAGATGTATTAACCAGACAGAGAGGAAAACAACTTTCTAATCCTCTGGTTATGTATCTTGCGTAGGTTATGGTGGGCAGGGGATCTGAAACTGAATTTACATTTCATGTGAATATAATAGCCATTTCACATCTTGGTAGCTCTGGAATGATTTGTGTGCATCTCCTCTCTCATTTGATGGTAAGAAAGGGGAAACTGGAAAATTTGGAAACATTTTGTTTTGTTTCAGTGCAAAATAAAAACAAATTCCAGGATTTTTGATGGAACCATAAATCTTGTTTTCGGATTAGACCCTGTCTCCGTTCAAAATTAATTTTCTCTAAATTAACGTGAATTAATTCACAACTTAATCTGCATGGAGTTTAGTGATTCTGTATTGAAAGTCTTTTCTCAGTTGGTCTTCCTGGTTTCAGACCTACAGACTCACGGGGTGTAATTCTTTTCTACTGCATGGCTAGGTCTTGTATTCACATCTCTTAGGCAAGACGTGAGTCCATCCTAACTAAAAGTAGAACAGGTCGCCTTCGCCTTTGGCTCAGCAAAGCATGACAAGCCTCTGAGGCTGTCCAAACCCCTGAGGGGTATTCAGGTAACTTGGTAGCTTGGGTGAGTGGAAAACAGGGTGGAAAAGGCTCTGCTAAAGCACCACACCTGCCTGCGCATGCTGTGCTGCTCTTTCCTCTAGGTTAGCATGTATTCTCAAGGCTGACAAGATGCCCATCCATCAGGAGAGTATTTTAAAGTAACCTTTGAAGTGAAGTTCACTACGCTTTGGTCTGACCAACTGGTGTCTGAAATCACCTATGGGAAGACCTTTATACTATTGACTTTCTGCCACTGTAGATACTAGCTTGAAAAATAGGTATTTTAGGAGCTAAAAGGCTCTGATAAATGGACCAAACACTATGTTCTGTATAAAATATTACAGGTTTTCATAATTTCCCAAAAAAACCCACCCCAACCCTAGAATTCCATAAAAACCATTTGACATTCCTAAGGGGACTCTGAGAGCTTGAATGTCAAAACCCTGCTCTGAAGTATGCAGGTTAGCTTGAGAGCTGTATTCCACAGCCATCCATAGCATCACTAGTAACGGTATTTTCTAATTGTAAATTTATAAAGAGATTATATGATAGTGTCACTATATTATGTAGCTGTAGTTATAATTATTACAATAGACTGTGGCATTGACAGCTTTGATAAGCAAGCTTTTTTTTTTGCCGCTGTGAGTTTGCTTGTATTCAGACTGCAGAAAATCATATTTAAACAAAGAGAATAAAAATATGCTTTTTCATATATATATGCACATATTCATGAGGGAAACTGCAGTGCAAATATAGTCAGTCTGTATTGAAAACACAAATGAAAATTAAATGTAGCATTATGTAGTACTTTGTGGGACATCATGTGCTGATGGAATTAATCAGCAGAGAATTTGTTTTAGTAACTGTAATGAACTTTTATCAAATATATAATAAACATAAAAAAAAATTCAGGTTGTTCAGTAAGTATTTACTAGCTTTTTTATCAAACAAAAAAAGGAAAATGAAAGGCCAAGACAAAACAAACATAACAAACCTAATTCTGCTTCTCTTCCTTATGGATATTACTTACCACTCGGAGAATTATCTCACTGACCTCATGGCATTTACTTGAATGGGAATGACAAACAGAATTGACAGCAAGGAATCAAAATAATCACATCCACATTAAAGGGGGAAGGAAAATAAAAACTATCCAGCTTATTCAAAAGTTGATCATCCCATCCTACGATTGCAACATCTATAAACAACTCACTTCACTGGCATTTTTTGTTCCACTGTCTGACTGTCACAGGTTGGGCAGAATGTTTTTTTCCTGAATGAACTTCAGGCTGAAGGTAACAGGAACAGCAGGAACAACACAACTCTAGCCTGTGAATAACCAAACAGTACCATGCAAATTGACAAACTGCATTTTAACACTTCCTTTAAAATTTTGTCTTTTGGAAACACGGCTTATTATTTTTATTTTAACAATGGCCATTCACACATAACAGTGGCCATAACACAGTGACCGAAGGGAGAGGGGCCATGGTGATGGGTCCCTGCCCAGCGTAGCAGGTGCGTCTCCTCAGTGGCCACCCCACCTGCCCGGCTGCCCTCACACGATGGGTATGAGCCTCGGCAAGTGGAACCAACAATCACAAGGACTATGGTTCGTCTAGCATGGAGGTGGCACCAAGGGTTAGCAGGCCTATGCCCTGTGTCAAAACCACTTCCATTAAGAAAAAAAGATGGGTCATTGTCATGGAAGACTCCCTTTTGAAGGGAACAGAAGGCCCAATATGCAGACCAGACCCACTTCTTAGGGAAGTCTGTTGCCTCCCTGGGGCCAGGGTTAAAGATGTGAAGTGAAAGCTTCCTACCCTGGTACGACCCTCAGTTTATTATCCATTATTGATTTTTCAGGTAGGCAGTGATGAAAAGCTTATCCATCACCTTATACATCCTGAAGGTCTGAGGCCCTTGAACCAGCTTCTTTTGTTTATTGATACAAGACTTACCACAATGGAACCAAGGAGTGTTGGAATAGCCATCATCTGCACATTGATGCTGTTGCAAATAACCATGCAGTATCTGATACTTTCAATCCAGTGATTTTTTAAACTCTTATTGATATTTCATTCTATGTGCCATCTTCTAGGAGCATCACTCTGCCCCAAGAACATTTTCATATAATTTTGGGCCTTGCTCGTGATAATTATTCTTTCCTCTCCAGCTCTTTTCTTTCTCTGTATGTTCCTTGCTGTGTCTCGCTCTCCAGAACATTGCCTTCTTGCCTCCCTCCAGATCTTGTCCCACTGCCTAACGCTTTGCTCACCCTACCCAGGTGAACCTATCCTGGTTCTCAATGTCTCCACTTGACATAGACAAACTTCCAGTGGTTCAGGAGCTGGGATCCAGCTGTCCCAACCTGCAGAATAAGGCATTTTTGTCTTTTCAGTTAAAATATTTTACACCAAGTAGAGCAGCCTCAAGAATTTAGGTCCCATTTGGTCTTCCCACATGGTATAATTACAGGCAAAGCTGCCTTCTGCTTGGCTGAGGACACAGTCTTTTTTACTTTAGCTATTTCTAAGGTAAGGAAGAAAAGCCCAAGCACCACATGCCACATTTTGACCTTAGCAACATTAAGGGGTTATTCCTTATCCTCACCTTTTGTGGATCTGCAGAATTTTCAGGCCAAACTATCTGATGAACTTCACATGGGAAAAAAAAAAAAAAAAAAAAAAAAAGAATCTGGTCAACAGTGTGGTCAACAGTTGTTCCAGAACATTGAAATCAAATGGGAACAGATATAGGAAGATGAGTGACTGGGATGATCGGGAGAATTGAACTGTCTTGCAGAAGAATAAGACTTCAGTTTTTTCTGTAAAATGAAAGCAAAGAGGAGCTATGATTTCTCTCTGTGAATACAAAGGGATAACCCAGGGAGAAAAAATAATTATTTTAGCTTCAGGGAGAAAAAAAAAATATTTTAGCTTGGTCATTATTGGCAAAAGAAAAAAAAATATACAAACAGCCAGTGAATAAATTTAGGCTGGAAATCAGAAGAAAGCTTCAGAAAAAGTATAGGTTTCAACAGACTTCCTGTAGAATTTTTGTCTACTTTCTCCTCTGTACTTCAAAAATAGAGCTTCAAATATTTATGAAAGAGATTATTTTAAATTGTGCCTTTGATAACAGGAAACTAGAAATGATCACCCAAGATACCCCTTTCAGTCCTACATAGTACTAAAAAAGATTCCTGGCAGCAAAATAGGAATCCTTTCTGCAATTTTCTTACCTTTGCCTCCACTTGCTTCTGAAAGTTGTAACAGAAAGAGAGAAATATGAATCATCATCCTGATTCTCTGCAGTCCATCTTATTTTCCTTAACCAGTTGTCTTATTTCCAGGGTATGTACTGCGGACTGTGACACCATGCCACACAGGGCGAAAAGCCGCCCACGCACCATGCTAGTAAGGTTAACTCCAGCATCTTATGGGGGGGAGAAAACCTTCAGTATCTGCATTTACATTAAATCCTTTGTCACTCATTTAGTCCCCAGCAACACATCACAGAATCACAGAATGGTTTGGGTTGGAAAGGACCTTAAAGGTCATCTAGTCCCAACCACAGTGCCATGGGGTTTCTTGGATCATTTCTTAGTATTTACCCTGTGTCTAATCCCAATGATTACACTTCACCCACCTTGGAACTGTGATTATAAATTGACTTATTTTACATTTTTGAAGAGGTAACATCATTCTTGTTCTATAATAGCCCCATTAACTTCTGTGACACTATTTTTGAGAGGGAGTGTTGCAGGACCTGTGTCTATTTTTTTTATAATGAACTGATGATACACTTTTTTTTTAAGAAACGGAGACTGAAACAGTGCAACAGATGTATTTTTTTCTAAATTTCTGTCTGCCTGAGGTCTGAGTGACATGACCATCTCTTGAAGATTTTCAGTGCTGACAGATATTTTTAAATCAGTCTTAGCAGCCAAGAAGGATGCTAGGAGCCATGGGTGTTCTGTCTAGCACACAGAATAACTGGATGGATGCAATTGGCTTGCTCTTGCATTTTATGAGGTACCGATCACAGTACGCAAAATGACAAAGAAGCTATGAAGGGTTTTCACCATCGTGTAACATGCTGTTCAGTGACTGCTTAGTCTATGTAAGCTGATTGTATTTCAGGTACACAGCAGGTAATAGGGCTGTTATTATTATCCCACTACACATATCACAAGTCCGCTAGCCGAAGTTAGGCAGTCACCTCTTCTGATAAAAAGTAGCTGGTAGTATTATCATATACTTCTTCTGCTTGGGACTTAGTAGTTTCTGTAAAAAAACTCTAATACTGAGATTTCATAATGAGAAAAAGTGATCTTAGTATTAAAAAAAAAAAATCTCGGCTGCCTGTGCAAATGTATGAGCTATTCATAACAAAAGAGTATCAAGCAAACAAAAAGAAATATGAATATGTACTAGAGATGGGCTGGAAATTGCACATAGAATTATTTCTGAAGTTCTTAGAAATCCGGCTCCAGCTGACGCTGCTGCTCTCTGCAGCTTCAGTTCACGAATAACCCAGACTGGATTTGCAGAGTAGCTTGGGTCCTTATCTGCTCAGCTAATTTCAGTGTATTTAAAAAACTTTATCGGTGAGGCCTCTGCCTTAACATTTCCGTAACTGAGGACTGCACTATGGATTTTTGTTTTGAGTCCCCTGCCGTTGACAGGCCATAGGAGAGCTAGAACTGCAGGAAAGGGAATGTGGATCTAGTGATAGAATGTTTCCTCCTTTGCCAGTATTACTTTGCTAAGAACTACTCATTTATTGAATATTCAAATATCCTGAACTTTCAGGCTTACTGCTTGACTTTTTATTAATACTCTTTCTTTTTCTTTTCTTTTTTTTTTTTCTGTAGTTATCTTTATAGATTGGTTTCACTGCGTTATCTTCCTTTATGAAAAGCTATTGGTTGTTTAGTTGGTTGTTTAGGGGAACAAGGTGTGTCAGTTTTGTTCCTCTGACCCATAGCTGAGCTAGATACTAATCTCAATAGTACAAAACAGCTCTTCACATTCAAACTACAGGTGTATTAACCTAAGAAACCACTTTCATCTGTATATGTTCCTAAAAGGATTGCCTTGTACTCACCTGAGTGCAATGTGAGAAAAGGTTGCACTCTCCAATAGCTGTTTTGATGTGCCAGTGTTTCCCCTGGATCAGGTGCAATATGTCATTGCCCTTCAGCACTCAGCTTCCATTAAATCCATTCCATACTCAGGTTTGCTTGGATAGTGTTGTCTTGTATAGCAGAAAAAAAAATAATGTTCTGCTGGTCCAAGCAATTCAAGCGGACAGAGACGTCACTGCATTTCTTATGTTGGGAAAAGCCAAGACGATCTGAGCTGGCATATTACTAACATGGAAACACCTGCCATATGGGATGCAAATACATTTTAATCACAGTACTATGTAAATGTCTGCCTTCTAATAGCACTGCGCAGCATGGTCAACTCACAAAAATATATTTTTTTTCCATACGAATAACTCCATGTGCCTTCAGTATGCCACAGAGTTGTTTTGCATAAGAAAATGAGCCGTTATTTTCCACCCAAGCAAAGTATGCCCTTCAGGTAAAATGTTTTGGTTCCAAGAACAGTCTGTCAAAATGTTTTACAACATTCTGGGCTCCTCATATACAAGATTTCCAAGTGCTATACAAACACAAAGCTACATTGGAAGTGAATCGGAAACAACTCTCAAGAAAAAGTGCAACCTTGAAGATTCTCATTTAATACTAACTAGCACATTATTTGGCACAGCTTGTGTCGTGGATGAATACACTGTTATTTACACAGCACCAGGCTTCACAAAACTTCATACAAGAAGCCTACACAGACTTCACAAAACTACATACAAGAACAAACATATAGGATCATAACAGGACCCTGTGCTTGGAGACAGGTATAAATTGCACCAATGCAATAACACATGAAAGCTAGGCGTTACACTTCAGAAAGCTCTTCAGCCATAATTCCCCATACTGAATGTCTCTTAAGCAGTGCCTTGTGGCTGGTCTGTCGCAGGGCAAGCTGTGCTAGGAATGAATGAAAGGGAAAACCAGTATACCGATGTTGTTGGTTACCTCCTTTTTGCAAATGACTACTGGACTCTGACTTCTCCAGCGTGCCCATACCCAAGTAATCTGAGCAAAGTACGTGTATGATGTAGGAGAGCTCCTACTGGGCCCCCCCCAGGGGACAGTCCAGATAAGGATTTAATCCACAGAAGCCTTCTCTTCCTTGAACAACTGGAGTAGCGTTAACTGAAGAAATTTAAAATTGATCTGAAAAGTTGGGAAGAAACAAAGGGTTTCTAAAATACGAGCAAATTTTATAGTGAAGAAACAACAGTTCAGGGTTGTCCTTATGTTAAGCTTCAGCTTAATCTTCTGTCCTGTTTGAAAACTCTAAACTGACTTCCATAGGATAGTATTTCATGCTAGTTAATTCTTGTTACGTTTCACAGAGAAGGCAATGACAGAGGCCAGGTTGTAAATCTTGGCATCTAGATAATCTCTTGTACGGAGACTTTTATGAAGAGGCTATGCAAACAGGTGTCGTTTAAGAAAGGAGAGAGAAAAGCTTTGGTGTAAAACCAGAGGGAGCTTTTATGAGACCAGCCCTAAATGATCAGAGTACAAAAAATGGAAGATGACAAGACACTAGCAAGAAAAAAGTAGAAATGGAAGCAAGCTGGGTGGTGTCTAGAGGAAATACATTTTCATCTTTGTCACAGAGCCACACAGGAGCTTAAAGGGCATTTGATTGAGATATTTGACTAAAATGCAAAAACCAGAGCTGGATCTAGGACAGGAATTTGAGCAAGGAATAAGTTCATGAGCATATGAATCACTGAAGAGGAAGGTAATATTATATAATTTTTTTTCTCAGTTGAGGTCTTTTGACAGTATGCATGGAAAGGAAAGGGAGCTGCATTCAAAGCAGGAGTTAATTAAGGCAGGCTGAGCAGCTGGGGACAAAAAGGAGAGGAAAAATGATCTGTCTTTTGTGAGTCACTTATAAATTGTAACACATAAAGGTACATATAAGCCACAACACCAATCACTTTAGGGAAAGGTGGAAATCTGTCTTCTTCTTTGAGATTCTTTATCTTAGATTTCATTCCTCTTGTTTCTTGTCAGTTCAAAAATTAATCAAGTTGTCGTCTGCACAATAACAAATCCCAAAAGCTGAGGAAGATATGTGTATATGAGTATTGCCATCTCCCTCAAGTTAAACAAGAACTGTGGGTAATAATTCAGCTAATACGAGCCCGAAAATTATTTCCCTTGTACTTTGGGTCTGAAGACATCAAGTATGTAAGGAGTAAGGTGTTTATGTAGGGTAAATTATTGTGTTGCTAAGAGGAGTATTTTGAGAGCTCTTACTAAATGCTGAATGGCATATACAAATCTAAAAGGGTGCTACATAAAATAATCTCCAATAAAAAATACTTGTCTCATAGGCTTTGTATATTTATTATTTGCACTGGCTCAGCTAAAAAAGAGGATTTATATAACCATGACATTGATTTTACCAAAACTGGAGAAGCCTGAATATGTTGTCTGGCACTACATCTGATCAGTCCTGTCTAACACAATCCTGGAACAGCATCACAGACTTGTACTAAATCTATGCTTAGTTCCACTTCCAGAATTACAGTAGAGCACTAAATACCAGAGCCCTCATTTTCTGTCACTAGAAGGAGCCTTTTCCAGAAAAAAAAAAAAAAAAAGCCTTTGGCAGATAATTATGTCATTTTAGTTTATCTTTGTGCCCTTTGCCTTCCTTTCTCTGAATTTATCTTGACTTTCTTTCTACAGTAGTTCCCATCGCATTAGTCTGCTGTAAATTCAGCTACGGTTCATAATTATCTTTGAAAAACATACAAGCATAAAGAGCTACCAGGAATATCTGGTTTGTTTGTTTTCATTATAAAACTCATAAGAGGGACTAGCACTGTCAGTACCACAGACTGATGGTTTTGAGGAAGGCCTCCATGGAGATAAGCAAAATTTTCCATGTGTCTGAAAAGAAACACAAGGCGCCCGCTGACTTACACTTATCATTACAGAGCCGTTTGACTAACAGCTGTTTTTTTGCTAGGAAGAAAAAGTCTTACTCAAGGTACTATATTTGTCATTTGTTTGGATTTTGGAACAGTGTTAAATATACATATTTTTTTTCATGTATTTCATCCATGGCAAGAGTAAAGGTGCAGATTCTCAGCCAGTATGAAAGGAACATAATCACACCAGGGGAGAATCGAGGTGCAGGCGTGTAGGTCTTACACCTCTGTTGCAACAGACCTGCTGTTACCTGTTCTCTTTCTCTAACAAAGTAACACAAAACATAGAAACAGGCATATGTTAAATACCTGAGAACTCTGGCATCCAGACATTGTTGGTGATATTAGAGATTCCCTAATCAGAAACAGGATCGCTTTTGGCAGAATTGATTCCCGTTTAAGAGACAGTCATTCAAAGAGCAAGGGTAAATAATCTATGCAGAAAAATATACTGACTTCAGCAAGGAAATTCTGTTAGAAAGTTGCCTTTCACTACATTTACCCATTTGTGTGACACCTGTGACAAGGACAACAGGAGTGTAGTCAACTTGTAAAAAACAGAGGCTGACAAGCTCTACAGCTGCATTTGATATTGATAAAGAGACTGAAATACGGGACCAGCACTACTGAAAGCTTTTGATGTATTCCCAAATCGCCGTGACCAGGTTCTGACTGCTTGCACAGTTAGAAATAACATGTGCCTGGAGTCTGGGGATCAGGGAAGGCGAACAGAATAAAGCAGCAAGGATCATAATCTTCATTGTTATGAATGCGTTGCCTGCCTGTTCCCCAGGTGAAGCAGAGTCTGGAGGTGGTTCCCACGTCACTGCGGCTCAGCAGCATCTCCTGCTGAGTTTGGATCTCTCTGCACAGTGACACTTTTGATTGAAATTGCATTGATTACAGCTAGTATTGAATTATAAGCGAAGTCATCGTGGTTTACTCATCAATGTACTAGCCATAAACCGAATCCTGACAACATTTTAAGTAGATCACTTCAGATTTATTGAAAATCAGTAAAGCAGACATGGCAACCCTCAGATCAAGCAGTTCATATATACCCTGTATCAGTAATGTACATAAAGTCCTGTCCTCAGGAGCTGTACCTCTTCACTTTGACTGGTTTACAGAAAGGGGAAGAAAAGGGTGAAAGCTTAAATTAAATGCAAAGTGACTGGATATACAAGTCATAGTTACAACTAAATCTTGCAGCCACTTGCTAAACTGAACCAATGTTTAAGATGCTCATTGCCCCATGCTTCAAGGTACGTCTGCATCAATTCTGAAAGAAGACGACAGGATAACTGCATACACTGACTATGAAAAGGCTATGCGTGACTTCATAGCAAAGAAATTAAAGGGGAGATGTCTCCTTCCTCCTCTATAACCACAGAGAGCGTATCAATGACTGGAGACCAAAGGTTATTCTAACTGAGTCCAAGAGCTGTTAATTTTCAGATCCTTTTTCAAAATAAAAGGCAGGAAAAAAATTAGAACAAAGTTTAGTAACAAAGTTGGTATACCATGAATATTTACAAATAAAAGTAGAAATATTTGGTTTATATGTATATATACACATACACATGACCTTATATTTAATGACAGACATTGTGTTAAAATAGCATTCTTGGCCCTTTGGTGCTGCTCATTTGGTTGCAAAAATTTAGAATACAAATATTTGATGGCAAAGCTAATCTGTATAGCATAACTTAAATACAGAGAACAGACACATGTAATAAAAAAAAACAGTACAAAATGTACCCCCAAAAATTAAATAGATATTCTAATGTTCCTCTTAATATATGTGACAGATAAATTTTAATTATGCAGTGGCTGTAGTTAAAATCCATGTAACTTTACACTATACTTATAACGTTCCTACGTGTTTTGCAGTAAGAGAAAATGCCACAGATACTCTGTGCTTAGTGTAAGAAATATTGCAGAAATATAAATATGTGCAAAGGCTGGGTATATAGGTTCTGACTGTGATGAAACTCTGTCCTAAATAATACAGACCCAGGATACATGGTGGATATAATCAAATGACATTTTATACAACATTTTTACACAGGAAACTCAAATTTTTCTCTCCAAATATGATCACAGCTCTTGCTCGAGTTCAAAAATATATTACTGTATGAAAAATTTACATAATCAGTCTTGCAAACATGTTGCCTGCTTCTCTATAATAAATGAGATTAATCACCAGCTACAGAACTCTGACCTGGTGTAAGTGCATGTAACTTTGTTTTCCACTGACTTACACTTGCTAAGGATTTGGATTTTAAACAACATACAAGTTGCTGCAGTAGCTAGAATTTATGAGGGTTAAGTTTCCCTGTTACCAAATAGTAAAGTCTGGTCGTACACCCTGGAAATCATGAACAGTAAAAGACCGTGATCGTCTCCTAAGGGTAGGACGACTGGGATTTCTCCCCTTAACCAAATTTAAGTAAGGATCAGATCTCAGGAAGCGTGGGTAGCTGTCTTGCTCCATCAGCCTGTAGACTGTGTTTTGTGCTGCATCGAAGGTGGTGATGATGGGCTGTTCAATATTCTGACTCGTGACTTCTTTGGTTTGAAAGTCCAGATTCACCTGGAGAATGAGGAAAAGTGTATTTCTTTAACACACATTGATGCATTGCCTGTGTTATTGTCTGTAGCAACGACTCTACTTTGGTGAGAGTCTTGTCTGCTAAGAGGACCTTGAATCCCTGACACAATGGGATATCGATACCATGGGATTAGTTAGTATGGTCATGTTCAGTAACGGCTGTCAGAAAGGCTTCACAGCTGTGTCATTGGTGCAATGGACAACTGGTAACAGAAGATACAGTTCGATGTTTGGCTAAAAGTAATTTTGTAATTATGATCCTCGTACAGTTGCAGCTGTCAGACTTTGCAGACTGATATAGAACTCCCTCCGTTCTCATTTAGGATTCATGTAGAACTTTGTTTCGTTAGACTGCGCTAGTGAATATTTAAAATTTCTGGTTCCTGTGTAGAGTTTTGGTAGTAGGAAGGTGAGAAAACTAATTATTAAAAATATAAAGATGATTTGGATGGGAAAAGCACATCAAAATGATAATTTGTGCCATTGCATTCATCCTTGGAAGGTTTAATTAGTATGAGAATTTTATTGAGGTATCAGGCACTGATTGAAGCATGCTATTTTGAAAAATAAGATAGAATAATTAAAAAAATTGTTGAACCAGTCAGGAAGTGACTTCTGTAATACATTTTTTTTTCCTCGCCAAGATACACCTGTCATTTCCATAAAGTTTAAAGCTTTCCAAAAAGCTTAAAACAGTTCCATAAAATAAATAGTTTAGATCTAAGAACTAAAAGGCAATTAGCAATATGATAAAATGGTCCACTTATCCAACCTAATATTTTACAATTTTACACCCAGAAATTTGTGTGTAAAAGAGCTCTTCTGGATGAGAAGTTAGTCAGAAGATGGAAGTTCCAGAGCTGTGTGGTCTGAAATGAGATGCTGTTGGCTGGTCTTAGCTGCTCAGCCAAAGCCAAGGGAGGAAACCTCAGCAAAGCCAGCTGCGTAAGGTGAGCAACAGCACCCACACTATGTGCACCAGTCACAAGTATGACAGATAAAGAAATCGTTGCATTACCGTTAGCCAATGTACCACTTCCACATGCAGTCCCCTCCCTGGCTTTCCTCCTGCTCGTCTTTTTGCTTACATCAGTCTCATAAGCACTGACAGTATTGGTGCTTGATGCCCTACCATAACTGCCGACAGACTGGTCAACTGACGACAGTCTCCACCTCAAACAGCTCAGGGGTTCTTTTTATGTAAGGTCCGCCCCAAAGACACACAGAAGGGGAAGAAATAAAAAGGAACGTAAGTCTTTGGAAGTGGACATTTCCTAGGAAAAGCAGATCTGAATCTTAAATATAACCTGTGGGAATTACAGGTGGAAATTGCACCATTTGGCAGCTCTTACAGGGAGAATGACGCCTCTTTCATGCTTGTTACAGGGAAGCAGCAGTTAGTGTTTAACTTTTGCTATTCTGAAAAATATTTTTTTAAAAATAAAGGACGCAGGGGAAAAGAAGCATTGGCAAGTGACATTTTTGATTGCTCAAACTTGATAGAATTACAGGAAATTGCAAGTTCAAAAGAACTATTGAAAAAGCTGATTGTGATTTCAGTGAGAGTTCATCATCTCCCAACCTGTTCATGTCCTGCCTAAAGCAGGCAAAAAATACTCCTTTTGCTTGTTCATGGATCCCTTATAAGATGCTTCAGTAACAGGAAGAAACTGTAAATAAGAAAATTTTTTGCACTATTATATAAAAAGGCCTTGGTGCTCATGAGAATTGACCTGTCAACATGTTTTTTGTGTATATGATGGCAGTAACACACCAAGAATATGCAATTGAAGCTGGGGAGCAGAAGGGGAAAGGGGTCAATGAAGAAAACCCATGCTTAAAACATAATTATTATTTTAAAGGATATGTTTAATTTAATAGTTTCTTCTAGTCTCTTTTAGTCTTTTGGTTAATTAAAAAAAAAAAAAGCTTCTGAATCTCAGTTATGTAATAATTTAATAGAAAAATACTGACTTAAAAGAAAGGGAGATTAAATCATGCTCTGGAGGGAACTTAAAATAAAAACAGAAAATACTTTTTCTGCTTATGATTGTGCTACCTGCCATGTCTCGTTTCAGCTTTAACATTTAACATCACTATTTTTTTTTAAATATAGCCTGTACATGTCTATCCCGGCTTTACAGACCACTAGGGAGCTCTGGTTCCCATGACAAAATATTTAAACTCGTGCTCTACACTTGGAAGAGTAACATGGAAGGGGTACTGAAAGGAGTGTGGAGGACAGTGAGAATAATCTGTGCGGTTGCTTCCAGATTTCCTTCCAGACATCTGACATTTAAGATATAGCCTTCTTACATCAGTGACTACACGATTAACTGTTGCCCCTGTTGTTCTGGGCATGCACTTCCTAAAAGCAGATTTCATCAGCTGTAGCTGGGTCAAATACTGTGCACGATGAAGAACGTTTTTACTGTACCTCTTTTGGAGCATCTTTCTGTATGAACGTTTCATAAATGGTCTTAGCTTTTGGCAAAAGTTCATGTGCAGTTTTGCTTTTCTTGTAATCCTCGCAAGCTATCCAGAACTCGATGTTCTCCTCACTGAACTCAGTTTTCAGAAACTTCGTAAAAGCATCCAATCCAGCTACAGAAGGAATGTTGAATTGCATTAAAAAAATATATCCTTCTCAGGCAGTTACTCTTTTCACACAGTCTGTGCAAGGTAATAAAATAGGTTGTCCTCCCTTTGAATTACATCGCATTGTAGATAATTATTTTAAAATACATAAATGTTTTCAAATAACTCCAGGTCTTTCATCATGATCCCGAGTGCTGTAACTCCCATTACAGAATTCTCAGCCTCTGTAAAAATCCACTATCCATTGTTATTATGCTGAAGATATTTTCTTTCCCAAGTACGCTTATCTGTGGAAGTAATGTAATCGTATTGATGTCAGCTGTCCAAGGAACACTTGTAAAGCACATAGTGTCCGGCACTGCAGCTGGATCATCACGTGTCCCTCCAAAATGGAAGGAAGGACATATGTGCATTCGATAATTATGTGAGCAACAGGCCCTTTCAAATGATGGCTGGCTTTGATGCTACCACTGTTTTAGAAACAAACTGTATCAGAAGTGCCGAAGCCTTTTTTAAATGCATAGAAGATGTTTTCATTTTTCAGTTTTGGTCTTGCAGTCAGAACTATTTGAGCAATATTCACATCGAATTCTACTGTTTATTGAAGGAATTCTTTACTGTCTGTTATATTACTTTGTTCAATAAAATATGAAACTTGAAAGTTATTTTCAATTATTTTCAGTAGTTGACAGCATGCTACAGCCTAAGCACATGAGGACATGAGAAACACATGCGGCTATAAATCACCCATCATACCTAGTTTAGGTAAGTGCCAACTCTAAGTGCACAACTGGATTTTATAGTTTTCCATCATTTTCCATCAATTTTCCATCCTAACAGTCTGCACAGAGAGGAAAAATCGACTAACCTTTCTCAGAAAGCAGTTTGTCAAAAGACTCTCCCCATTTCACTGCTTCTTCAGGAGACACACTGCTTAAGAAAACAAAGTGGTTTTGAAGAATTGTGCATATTGTGTATTTATGAGGCTGTTGTAACATACATTATCTGTTACCGTTATTGCTCAGGACTGGTTCACAAAGCCTTTGATTAGATCACATTACTAAAGCAGCTCATTCTCTTATAGACCTTAGAAACATTTGGTTTGGTTTTTTGTGACATTTTTCCTGCAGAGCTGCACTTTTTTCCCCTATTTAAAGAAAAAAAACAAACATCAGAACAGAGATTTTTCTCTTCTATGTTTGTGTTGTACTACTATTAAGTTAATTGACATCATTCAGGATGCTAAAACTCATAGGGGAACCAGGTCAGTCACCTATTTAAACTTAAAAAATACTCTTGCAGAGATGTGGTTTTAAACACACTTGGTCTGAGGCTGTGTTACCACAATCTATTTTTAATGAAATACGGGAAATTCTATAGCCTGAAGACAAAGTTCTAACAATATACTTTAGGTGATAAGTCTTAAAGGGTAATAGCATACGTAGCCTGTGGTTAGTTTACCACAAACATATTTCAAATGTCATATTATTCTGAGACACAGTGATCTATTTATAAAACTCCTTGTGTTCTTCATCAAGTATGTCAACTTGCACATATTTTACTTTGATTTCAAATATTCTGCCCTGGTGAACAGTGCAGAAAACAAAAAAAGAACACCCTACTTCATTCATACAAATACAATTTTGGAGAAACTTTTTTTTTTTTTTTTTTTTGGTTTTGTACAGATTAACCCTGAATGCACACCTGGCCAGCACTTTGATTTTCAGTAGACCAGAACTGGAGTAAGCCCAGACATGGACTCCAGCATGCTAGGACTAGGAATTAAATTTCAAGCCTGAAGGGGAAGTCAATTTTTATCAGGTGCTTTATGAATATTAATATTTAGAACCATTTTCGTTCGAGGGCAAAGCACAGTACACTGAAAATATCAATCAGCAACTTGTCCAGGGTTAGTTGGTTAGAACAACTTCTTCTGGACTGAATACTTCTTGAGTTTGACTCCCCCTCCCTTGTGGAGGCTTGCTGTTCTGTTGCCTGATTCCTGTCGTCTGAGTTCCCTTTGCAAATTCTGTAGTCATATGAAGTTTAGATGAAAGGAAATTCAAATGACTTTGGGAATGAATTTAAGCCAGTAATGATCTTGGTTTTGCACAAAACTATAAGGAGGATTTAAAAATTTTTTTTATAGGTGTCACATGTTTCCTAGCTGATGTAATTGCTTATAGGAATGAAATCTCTCACCAGGGAGAGACAAACAGTTCTTGAGAGGTACAAATACTGGAGAACTGAAATTCAAGAAATAAGCATATGTCAGTAAAGAAGGATGATTCTGGAGTCAGGGAAAATGAGACCTCACTCCCTTACAGGGATTTTAAATTATAAGAAGTACAAAAAGTACAGTTCTCTGAGGCGTGTGGACTTGTAAGTCTGGGAACAGTGGGTTCCCGTGGCTACAGAAATTAGTTTGGTCATAGTGAAAGATAAACCCTGATGACTTTAGACAACACACATGGTCCACAACCAAAGAGAACGCTGGAGAGGTTCTTTGCTGGGTTTGGAAGCTCTTGCTGTGAATTTCTGGTTTTCCTTCAAAAACTGCATCAACCCATTAGCCTCACAGATCCCCAACATCCGGGTGCAGCAATGAGTTGCTGCAATAATAGACAGAAACCAAGATTTCTTCAGCTTTGTCACTTTCTAAAGATGAGAAGCAGCTCATTAACAGGTCCCAGGCATTTCCACTATCACCACAATGTCCATCTGCAGTGTTTCATTAAATTCTCTTTCTGCTTAGTTAGTGTCTCTGCGTGAAGAACGGCAATCATAAAAACTAAGTAAACCACTTAACAAATCTCAAAGTATTATCTCACTTTATTATTTGAAAAAGAGTATTTTTTTTTCATTTTTGCTAAAAATTATCTACATCTCTCTCTCTAATCTATATCTAGAGAAAGATCAGCAAAAATCTACCAGTTTCTCTTCCATACAAGAACTGTTAGTCAGGCACCTGGCTGGGAGTAACACGGTAAAAGGCGGTTGAGTGAGGAAGTGATAGTCCTTTAAAAGGGGCAAGTTCTTCAGAGAATTATTTGTTGCTACTGTATCTGTGTCTGAAAGTGCCTTTACACAGATTATAAGAATGCATTGATGGCTGTGTACTTTATATGAAATACCTGGGGGTAAGCAGCCACCCAATACTGCCTGCATTTACAACCAAGAAATGGAAAAAGGCTGTTCTCAGCACTCTTTTACCTTTGTTCGTCATCACAACGTCTTGTGTTTCTGACTGCACTGTAAAACCATTGAGTTAAGGCTTCCGCCAGCAGCAAAACAAAGAGCAAATAAAAGAAAGTAATGACACCACTCCTACTGCTGCCCTCGGAGCAAGGACTGGAAAGTATTCCAGCTAATAAGCCCACCCCATCATTTGGATGGGCATGATATTTGGACATGGGAGCAACAAACATTGCCTAATTATTCAGATGCATAGGTGCAAGCATTTAGACACCCATTTCTCAGCCACTTTTTCATGGGTTCTAGAAACAGAGTTTGGGCCTTTATACAAGTTCTACCACATGTTCACAATTAGTAAGGGCTTGTAGAAGCAGTTCTGGTCAAAGCACGCATCTTTGTCCCAAAGACAGTAACTGCTTAAACAAGGTTCATCAGGCTTAACAAGACAAAAGAGCACGGGAAGTACTGAAGCGTTCTGAAGTGATTTGTGATGGAAAGGAAGAGGTGGCAATTATTTTAGGCCATGGAGTACTTTACACATTCCTTCTTTTCAGTCAAGATCTACAAATACAATTCTTAATCTATCAGTTGAGATCTTGGTACTCCATTGAAGTCAGGAACTAAACGCTTATTGAAGTTAACAAAACCAAGATTTTACCTGGCATCTTTATGAGAAATATTGTAACAGGGACAACATAACAACAGCGTTTAATCATCAGCATCTGAATTTTGGAGACAAGCGTGTTCAAACAATTACTGCAATTATTGAGGAACTATGCATTCAGTATTTGACATGCATCTGGCATTTCTGCATCACAGAACTCTGAAAAACCTGCTTTCCAAGGAGCTGTGATTTCCCTGTAAGCAGTAATTTGTCAGCTACATTTCTGAGTTGATACTTGCTCACTATAGTCAGTGGGCTAGTAAAAACGCTGTTGGCATGAGTAAAGGCTTAAATGTATCTGCAAGTGTATGGGGACCAGTCTACACTTTTACTTAGTGGTATGAAAACACTAATGGTCAGTTACCTTGATGTGTACCAAATAATTCTATAGTGTTTGTATGCTTGGGTTAGATTGCTAACTTTTAACTTAAAGAGACCTTGAAAGCGTTATTCTCTGCCAGGTCTAAATGCACACACACACAAATGCAGGAAACATTCTGAGTCACACAAGCACTTCCTGAGAGGAATCCCCATCGACTCAGTCTTTTACAGTGCTTACCTTGCTGCTTTTGTCAAATTTCCAGGTTTACCAAGATGATCACCTTCATGGAATTCAGATTTCTGCAGGAGAAGGCTCAGCCTATTTCTTTTCTGCTTAGCTCTACAACAGAATTAGGGTAGCTTTTCAGGCAACGTTGCTGAAAGTTGGTTTTATTCCCTCAAACATTTCCTTTCACTAATATCCCTTCTTCATCATGAAGAATGTTCACTTACAGTAATGTTGATGTTGCTTCTACATATATTATTCGCATCAATGATTTTTTTTCTCTATCGCTTAGCACATATTTACATATGAAGCGCTCATAAGGTGAAACGGAAGCCTTTTCATTTTCAGTATCTTTTTCATTTATTTTAAAGATGAGGGGGTGAAATCTGTAGAGAACATCAACACTTGGCTCAGCATCTTCTACATGTAATGTTTCGCAAAGAAAAAGGAAGTATTTCTTCCTGTCATTTGAAATTTTCAAGAAGAAACTCTCCCAGATCGTATTGAGGCTTTTCTCAGAACTTCTTGAAACCTTCCTTTCTTGTTTTCTTAATTTATTAATTGATTCATTTCTTGTTCTTAAAAAATATTTCCACCATGAATTAATATTTTATGTATACAATTCCTAGGATTGCGGTTCATGAATTTTCATATACATAAAGTCAAAAATAAAACACTCTGTGCCCTAAATTCATACCCACAAGCTATGTTTGAAGAATCCTCTAAATAAACAGGACACTCAGAGCATGAGCATGACCTTAAAACTTACCCAGACTTGCTTGCTTTATGTGGCTCTTCTTTAATTGTTGATTTCATGACTTTGTAATATGATTTATCCTTTGAAGCAGAGATGTTTAGCTGGGGGAATAAAAGAAGTGGGTTCTCCATCTTCCTCTAAAGAACCTTCCCAGTTTCAGAAAATGTTTCTTTTACTTCCTTACAGCAGTTGCAGCTGGTGTCACTGACGGGCTCAGGAGGGCTCTCACATGCTGTGTCAGGCTGGGTTGCCCCCAGTTGGCTGTTGAGCTGTTGCCAGAGCTGGTAGTGGGAAGAAGGAGGCTCTCCACCTTCACTGCCCCTGCAGCTACACATACACGGGACTTTTAAGTAGAGTTCTGGTTTTACAGTCGTCACTTAGGGAAGTGAGATTGCAGTTTTGCAAAATGGCTGTTGCTCATCCAGACAAACACAGCTATCTGCAGACAGCAGCTCCTGCTTGTGGAACTTGGTATTTCACTAGACTTAGGATGAAGCCATTCTTTTCCCCAAAACACCTGTGAGGAGTGTACATAGCTTTTCTAAAATGAACTTTAATGAGAATAATTTTGCATAAAATAACATGCAACATTATCTTCACCTCTTAGAATTTCTAACTGACCTCAAACAGCTCCCTCCAGCCTCAGGTGCTATATGCTGGACACAAAACCAGTTCTATCTATAGCATGCTAACTTGAAACTCAGAGATTCTGAGGCTCCTGCAAGAGCCAGATGAAGCTGTGATTGATCAGATGTTTTGTAAGTGGAGGTTTTAATTTTTGCACCATTTTTCAGAAATGATGAGCACCTACTTCTAATTTCAAGTTCATCCACTTAAAACTCCTTCTTTATCTTTTAGATCTGTGGCTTTATTTTCATTTACAGTCTCCCAGCCAAGATAAAAAGTCGTTAGTTTAGCACAGAAATTTGTGAACTGTTTGGTTTTTAAATTTTGACAGTAAATAACCCAAATTTCTCATTTCAGCTTGCATAAATAAAAATACATTAATTTTTTAGGCTGATCAGCACAAATTACCTCCTCACATACACGCTTGATGTCAATTAAGTTTCTTGTTCTTAAGTACAATTTGTGTTGAAGATATCATAAGAACAATACGTCTATCAAAGAAACCATTTCAGTGTTTGGTGAATGAGGTGCTGGAAAAGATTAAAATTATGTGGCACTCAGATGATTAAGAATTAAACAGTCCTCCTTTTGTTAACTCCAATCCCTTGTTTTGATCATTCAGATCAGACACTGACCCCTGGGGAGAGAACATGGCCTCATCACCTTCCCTCCATTGTGTCCAGTTCTGCACAATCACCACAACTTGGGTAAGTTCTGGTGAGAGTCCCACCACAGCCTTTTACTTGCGGCTTGTGGAGCTAAGGAGGACAGGAGGTACCAATATTCAAAAGAACTGAAAAAAATAACTCTGCTGGGGCTCCAAATTCCTGAAACATGACAAAAAAAAAGATGTTATTTATTGTGATTACTATTTTTAAAAAGAAAAAAAAGAAAGAAAACTCACATGTATCACATGTGTGTTACAAATTTAAAAATTAGACTGAATGGGAAATATCCAGTGCAAATCTGCTTTTTGTAACCCAAGGACTTGTAAGAAGCAGGATTTCTAAACTGCATTTTCAGTTTCAGAGTGGGCTTATATATCACATCCTGCTTATTGTAAACTGGCTTTAACCACAGCTATCTTTAATAACATATTCTGACTTTTGCCAGTAAGTAAATAAATATAGAATGCATTATTTCATTTCAGTTTTATGGCAACAGTGGTAGTCACGTGAGTCTCTTCCCCCTCCCACCTTTTATGTGTATATAATACTGTCTGTGTTCCTCTGCCATTATTTTATTACCAGGTGATTTCTGTTCCTGAAATATGTTGTTAATTGTAGCCTCAATAGTTGATACAAGATGATTTAAGAAAGATTTGTAGCATGAAACATTACTCAGAAGTGAATTTTGGTGGTCTTGACACTATACCATGTAACTTATAGATGGAAATGACCCGTTAGGTCATCTCTTTCAGCAGCCACCAGCGATGGACTCTCCCCAGTGTACATCTGAGTGGCTTGTCCAATCCACTCTTCAATGACTCTAAAGCAACAGGCGTTATGTCTTAGATACTTCAAGTATAACTACTAAACTGTGACAATAGCATCAGTCCTGAATGCAGCAATGTGCTGAGAATTCATTTGGAAACTGGGGGGAGGCAGACACAACAGGGAGGAAAGGGGTAATTACAAACAGTATCTCTCCCCCACCCCACCCACCTTTTTTTTTTTTTCCATTAATGGAAAGCTAATATTAAATCCAGGCCCTGAAGTAGCCAAATTGCATCAAAGTCAGTCTGTGTTTTGTCAGCGATGGTGCTGGTGCTAATAGGTATTTCTGTTTTTCACTGCAGGCTACAGTAGTTATAGCAACAGTATTAATGACCCTGTAAATGCTCCTGGGCTGTTTTGTATACTGCAAGATGACGATGTAGAAAAATGAGTAAGTAATTTTAAGCCAGAAAAAGCAGACCCAGAATATTATGCTGATTACACGACTAGAGACCTAGAAAGCTCCGAAGAAATTTGGGATGAGAACTAAATGTCCTGATTCCTCACCACTTCTCTAACCAATGAAATGTATTCACAAGTCTTTTAGGAAGGAGGCTACTGATTCTTAAGCCCTCAAATCAAGGTCATCTCTGCAAAGTGAGAGCAATATTGACTTAATGATTTATTACTTGTAGAAAAGAATAAATACATTTTTCATAGTTTGATGAATAGAAAATGTATTTTCAAAACAATTTTATGTGACAAAAAAGCAAAATTTAATAGATCATAAAGTGGGGGAAGTTGCTTGAGGTGATGTCCTGATCTCTTTGGTCGAAACATATCTGCACAGGCTTCTGTCAATGTTTGATAAGGTCCTGTGACAGCTGATGATGCTTGACTTGTGTAGACCCAATAGCTGCCCTCTGTGCAAGAAATATTGACCAATACCATTAGCTATAAGGACATTGCATCATACACTGAATATGTCATATTTCTTTCTTAAAGGTAAATGCTGAAAGATTCAGACTTTCAATTCAGCTGAATAGAAATGGAGCCCTGACTGAATGGTTCAGCTCAGCTCAAAGAACTAGAGTACAATGAGAAATTCTCCTCTGTTGGTAATCCTGCCACATTGCTCTTCAGACTGGCTTTGTTATTTGCCAGGTAAGTGTAAATTTCACCTCCTTCATGTCCGTGGTCATGTTCCAGCACTGCCTGGGCTCCTCCACAACTGAGCTCCACCATTGTTCTTATTCAAATCTTTTTTTATCAGTATGACTTTTGTGGGGTTATGTATGTTTTAGCTTCTGCTGAAAGGAAGCAATATTCATCTTTGTGGGAAGAAAAAGCAACACAGTCTCTTTACTGTCCTGTGGAGAATAAGCATAGAAAGAAATTTCACGGAAGTGCATGGGCTGAAGAGATATATGTCCATATTTCTCTTCCTTTTTCCTGTAAAGGGATTTGAAGAGCTGAAAATCAAAATTACATGTTTTGAATTAATTTGGCTTTAATAAATAATTCTGCTCTTCAGTAGCAATTTATCATTCCTCAGTATTTACATTGTTTATTCCTTATTGGAAACCGTAATTGGACCTACAATTTAACACTTACATGATCCAACATATGGTTGTTTTGTTCATTTTCAGATAAAAAACCATTTTTGCTTCATGAAGCACTACAAAACAGAAAATAGTTCTGTTATAAATCTCAAGTAAAGGAGCTTGCAGTCTGCTAATTCAGTAGATTTCTTCAGTGGAGGACTCAAACGGTTCATCCTGGTGGAGGAATTTGTCATGTGAGATACCTCAGAGTTAGTGGAGGAGAAGCATTATAACACCTACACATAATTCACATTATAAAACCCTCTTTTGTTGCTGCTGTTTAAAAGGAAGGAGGCAAAATTACATTGCTTCAGACATGGATCGCTGACAACAGGAACGTAATGCTTTGCATTCGGAGTCTGTACATCCTGTCAGCCAGGGATCTCAAAAGAATTTTCTAAGGCATCCATGATGAAAACTCAAGCTTGCTGCAGGCTTGGGAATCTTCATAGTTTCAGCAGAACTTCTGCTGAAAATGTGGAAAAATGTTTACATCTGTGCTAAAATAAATTCATTCATTTCATCTTTTGAAAGGTCAAAACAAGAAAGTGAGTTTGCAAAGTTCACAGCTGTAGTCATTTCCTGCCTGCCCCACGGTCATATGGCCAGCATCTCTGATTAGTTATATTTACATATTGCATACATCACTGTCACAATTAATCTGCAGGAAGCTGGTTCCTCAGTGGAACCACTCAGTGTTTACAACTAGCTCTCCACAAGTGTGCAGTCATGACATCAGTGCTCATTAGACAATTGCATTTTAATGACCAGCTTCCGGAAGGGCTCACTTAGGACACTCACACACATTTTAAAATGTAGGGGTTTAGTGTGGAATTCACAGGAAATGCTGAAGGCAGGAATGTACTCTAAATCCTGCCCAAAATATCCTACTGGAGTTACGCACTACTGGTTTTATTTCCATCTTACAGAAAGCCAGAGGAATTCCTCACATGACATCTCCTTGTTTTCAAAGAGAAAGATTTTATCAGTCCATGCTAACAGTGCAAGAAACAGCAAATATTGGGCTGAGCGTTTGCTGCTCCTTCTGTGAAAGATGTGGGAGAACAGAATGGACAGACTATTGGTTACTCATGCAAGGGGGCTGTGACTCCTGGTCCACCAAATACTAGCCATAAGTTCAAACTCTATATGGCAGATGAGGGAATAAAACCTGCTTTACATCAGAGCTGAGTCTGTAATCACTGAACTACTACGTATTTTAAGCAGAGCTCTCGTGTTGGATTTCAGGCATGTCCTCACTCTGCTCTTCCAGTCAGATGATTCAGGAATATCTCAGGGATGCTGCAGCACAGGTTGAACTACTAGGGCAGGCATCATCAAACCTCCATAATGCAGAACCAGGGAAGCCATGAGGAGGATTTTGTATTAAAAAGGCAGCCTTGCAGGGAAGAGGGCTACCCCAGGGCTGGGAGGTAGCAAACAGGTTTTGAAGGTCACACCTAGGAATATAAGATGAAATCAGGCAGGACCTAAGAGCTTAGGTTCTATTGTAAAGCCACCCCTGATGGCTGCAGTGTTGCGTCATGTGCTGCTTCAGTATAACACAGCACTGACATAGATACAGCTAACTCTGCCTATTTAAAGCACAGCTAAGATTTCTGCAATAATACTTTCTTCAGCTTATATGTTGTTATGTTGTATTCATTGCTACTTCTTCCTAATAGTGCATTGTTCTGATGTCCTGATTTAGCTGATGTAAATAGTCCCAGGGTTTACAAAGTAGTATGGTGGATTGCTCATCAGAGCAGTAAAAAAGTTGGTACAAAAAAATGAAAAATTAATCTCTTGGTCCTCACTAAATGTATAAATGTATATGAATATATAAATATATTATCTTCAAAGTCTGTCAAAAGAAGGCAGTGTCTGAAGATTTTAAAGCTACCAGTCACTTTGATTTTTCTCTTCAGTAATTACCCAAAGAAGTTCACCATTAAAATTAGATATAACTTAATCATAATGCCAGGTCCAATTTGAATAATTACAAAATCTTCAGAACGACTGAGAAATTATTCAGGAAGGTTCAACTATATTTTGAGGATCAAGAAAAGCTGTATCCTAAAACCTAAGATGGGGCAATTTTGTTTCCTAGATGATGAAAGTCTGGCAACAGTGGTTTCTTTTTCCTCCTCCCAATCTGTTATAAATCTCCTATGAAGAGGCTGGCTTCAGGGCAGGGACACTCATCATCAGTGTTCACCAGCCAGTCATAGTCTCTCCTCTTCTTAGCTAATACCAGAATTTCTAATAAAAGTCTTCAGTTGTCAAGCATCAGGGTAACACCAGCTTCCCCAAAACTGCCAACAAATTTATTCTTCAGATTTGCAGGAACCCTCATGAAAAGCTTGCTGGTTACCTAACACAGTAGTATGCTGAGGGCTGTGACTCTTAGCTAGCCTTCAGAAAAGCTTCAGGCATAGTAGAGATAAAGCTCTGCTCTAGCAAAGTACCTAAGCATATGTTTAATTTTGGTCATGCAAGAAATCTTATCTGTTGAATTTGTTGCATTGGATTGGACACTGTGTGACCTGGTTCAGATCTGAGACATGTTGGCACACAGCAGATGTGAGCAGCAACATAAGAAAGAATTGAACCCACTCGTCATTCTGGACCCTAGCAGCAGTACAGATTTTACGTACTCACCCTTGCTGTCATGTTCATGACAAAAAAACCTTGTCATTTGGGCACTATTCACTTCTTGCATTTTTCTGGCTTTTAGCCCAAGTCATGATGTGCTTCGTTATTGCAGTTTTGATTTGACACAGTCCTTGGCTTTTGCAAATGCTGATGTCTGGTTTTCACACCAGCATCTAAACCAGATTCTCATTAGATCCAGTCTGCTGCTCCTGTCTTTCTTGTCTGACCTTTTCTGTTGCAGCTAGAATAACTGGAATCACAAAAATAAGTTTTGCAAAGCTTGCCAAAATACTTCCTCAAAACGGAGGAAATGTGGTATTTGCACTTTCAGTATGCACACCAGGAAGCAAACTATTCTAGTCTCTCTGTTGACTAAAATCAGGTGATCATTTATCAGGTTACGTTATGAATTTGATAAACATAAAACTTGTAATAACTTTGATATTGCTGTGGTCACCAAATCTAATACAAATGTTGCATTTCATCTGTTGCACATCAGCCTAGATTGCCTAAAGATAGAAAATGTTGATCTGAAACTTGTCCTTGTGCCATGTATGAAATAGTTTCCATTCCAATTTGCAGTGACCACAGGTCATTTTTTGTAATCCCTAGGGAAGGTCTGCAGACTGCTTTGCTCCATCCACAAGCCCCTTTCAAAGCCTAACTTTACAGTTTGTCACTGAGGCTAAGTAAGACTCTTTTTTTTTTCTTTTTTTTTTTTTTTTTCTTTTTTTTTTTCCCATGGAATGGTCTCCAGGTTTAAAACAAAATCTTTGCTTTCTGATGACCAAATCACACCCCGGTCCTGACAGATATATCTTTCCCAGAGGATGGAAGGTGAGAACAGCTGTATGGGCATCCAGGTCTTCCAGCGCCAGAATAAGGTGACAGGCAGTGCAATGGCCACAGCTGTCCCGCTGCTTGCTCTATTGCAAAAATTCTGACATGTCCTTTCTCCTCCTTCCAAAAAGGGGACATGAATGGCACTGCTTGGAAATCCATGTCCCCGGTGTTTTCCAGTCAAATCCAGACAAGCTGAGCGCATCCCTCCCTCCGTCCCTGGCGCTGGAAGCTGCGGTTTGCCCAAGACAGCCCTGCTGAGGTGGCTTGCTCAGCTTTGGTTCCGCCAGGCGTAGCAATATACGGAGCAATACATTCTTAAGGACTAAAAAGAGAATCGGTAAAATAGCCTGCTTTTTTCCAAATATTTTGCCTAGGAGATTCTCTGGTGAAAGGAGTTGTCTGGGTTTTTTTTTTCCAGGAGATGCAGCCGTGGGCTCGCCAGGCTGAGGCATGGCGATGGCCGCTGGGCCTGCCGAGCAGAGGCAGAAGCACAGTGGTGGCAAGCAGGGCAGCACGAGCAGCACGGCACGCAGGGTGGCCTGGCCCGCGGGGCCACAGTGGCTAGTAGCACCGGCGGTGGGAGCGCTGCCGGGCAGGAAAGGGCCACCAGTGAGCCCCCACCTCCTGGCATGCTGCAGCCACAACGTGGCAGCCAGGACAGCTCTGCCTGACCTGAAGGCCCTGGGCCTACATCCCCGGCACCCTGCCGGGCCTGCTGCCACTCATGCTACTGTGTAGATACCACTGTATTGGTACAGATATAGGTACCTATCTATTCATGTCAAAGCATTCGGTTAAGGGAAGGTTGCTGGCTCAGCAAAGGCACAAGACGCCTAAACTCCCAAATTACCAAACTCTGATTTAGTGTTTAGCTCTGTGTTAAAGAAATCTGTGCACAAAGTTTAGGCCAAGCTGAGTCTCTAAAGTTCTAAAAGTGACGATGAAAGGACTGCTAATCCAGGGAGTCAGCCTTGGGAAGGATGGGGAAAAGCACACTATTATATCTAAGTTATGCAGAAAGAAGCCTCCCAGTGAGGAAGCTCTGGCCACAGGAGGAGACTAACTGATAAGGTGCTGCAAGTCACAGACAGTTGGTTGAAAATAGGACAAAGATAACTGTGGTGGTGGGAGATCGCGACCTCTGACACAAACAGCCCCCCCCGAGAGAGGGCAAGCCCCGCTGGGGGAGCACGCGGAGTTAGTAACAAAGCTCAGCAGTGCTCGCTGAAGGTGGTTTGCATTAGAAGTGAGAAACTTGTAACCAGTCCTGTACACGAATGGAAATGAATGTGTAACGCACTATGAGTGTGTAAGTGCTCCACTGTATAAATCTATAATGCACATACATGTATTATAATGCATACCCTCCAGTAACTTGGTGAGCACACTTGGAGGAAACATTCCTCTGTGCTCCCAGTGCTGTAATAAAGAACGCCTGCCTTCTGAAATTTCAGATCCACTCTTAGAGGGTTTTTCTCCATGACCAACTTTACGGTATTAATACCGGGTGAATTTTGCCCATGTGTTTAACGGTAAAGGTTGCAACTAATGTATCCATGGCATTGCCGAGCTGTACAACACTGTGTTATGTAGTTTAGCTATTAGTAGAACACTGCATTGTATAGTTCAGCTACTAAGTAAATTAGAGCTGGTCCAAAACCAAGGCATGAGCCAGGAGTGCTGAAACAGGGTCAGAAGAAGAGAAGGTCATGAAAAGGATGAGAAGAAGAAGAGAAAGATGACAAGGAAGAGGATGAAGACGTCCCAAATGACCACCAGAGGACCCCCGGCCCATTAGGCCACACCTGTAGTAGGAGTGTAGATATGATACGTAGTTCTCGGAACTGTAATGAATATGCTAATAGTTTCTCAGAAGTGTCTTTAATATGTTTAGATCATCCATATAAACAGTGAACAAAGTCAGCATGCACATTGGGTGGAACTTATCCCCCGTGCATCTGGCACCAAAAATAAATAATGCCTGCTTTCTAATGCTCCAAACCTCGTATTAGAGGGTTTTTTCTCTGATTTTTCAGTATCAGTATCACTGCCGCAGCCAGGGTGGCTCGCACAGCCATCGCCCTGTGGGACTGAGCACACAGCAGCGCTCTGCCTCAGGGCTTGCCTGTGCCCCTCTGCCTCACCAGGGCAGAGCAAGCAGCAGGCAGCGGCAGGCATGGGCTGCGGACCCCAGGACATGGGTCACACCAGAGTTATAAAAGTCGCGTTCTGGACTCCCTGCAGTGAGCGGATGACAGAGCTCTGCTCCATCAGTTGTTGCTTCTTGTAAACAGTGACCCTGGGCTGGGCTAGCTGTGACTGAGGGCGGGCAAACTGGCTGGCCTTCATGGCTCTACTTACCGTATTCCTTTTACCCACCACCTTTTCCTTATCACACTGTATTTCTTTTCTGGAGGTGATTTAGTCACATCCTGCCCTGTTTAGGATTCCCCCAAGGTTTAGAGCTGGCTCTATCAGCAGGGCCAGTCCTGCAGCCAGCAGAAAGGCCAGCTAGCAGGAGCTGGGTAGAGGCGGGCTACCACGGGGCCAAAGGGGATGTGCCCTGTGTCCATGATACAGCCCGAGCAGAGCCCTGCTGTGCCTCCTGTGGGACAGTGCCGTGGCCTGCATGAGTGCACAGGCTGTGCTGGCTCTTGCCCTGGCTTCATCCTTGAGCTTACAGCCCGTGTTCCCTGATGATCCTCCTTGTGAGCTATGGGAGAGCTCGTATGTGAGCCAGGCCTCTCTGGTACCTTCGGTTTTGCTATCTGGTCACCCCAGACACACGTGACCTTCTTTGTCAGCTGCCTAGGGAAGCAAAAGAGTTGGCCCCCTTGACTCCACAAACTCAGACCACCAACCCTCAGTTTAGAGATCATCTGTATCAGAGAACCCTTCTGTCCCTGCTGAGAATGATCAGGATGATCCTTTCACCTGCTCAAACTGTACACTGTTGCTTCTGATAGATCTCGGGTATCTAGAGGTGGATGACCATGCACTGGTATCCTGGTCACCCTCTTCCAGTGACAGCCCTACCAGCCAGAACTCCCTGTTTGTGCTGAGGGCATGCACTGTGTTTTTGTTTCTGCTACTTCTGTGATAGGGCTATGCAGACGTGGCAAAAGACACAGCTGCTCCTGACGTTTGCACGTGGGCTCATTATCTGGTATCTGAGTGCGTGCAGGAACCTGCGTAATCTCGGCTGCAAAAAAACAGGTGGACTGTGAGCTGGGGTCCTTTTCATGCTCCTGAAGAACTGTTGGTCACTGCTTTGCTTCTGTGCTTGCTGTGCTGTATTCATTTAGGCGGAGCTGACTGATGGTTATCTGAGCCGAAAGCAGGGAAGCCCAGCAAGGCCTTGGGGCAGAGCCAGGGCAGACACTTCAAAGTAAAACCCCAGGCTTGAGCCTGACACGTGAGGGAAAGCCTCCTGTGCACAGGTGAGCCTCTGAAGTCTCACTCAGGCTCCTGCAAAACGTGCTTCTCTTCAGGCGACTTCTTTATCTGCACTTGCTGCTTGTCATCACTTGAGGGCAGTTAAACTCGTGTCAGGCCTTGCTCTAGCTAAACGTGATTTGATCGTATTTTAGCATTTTAGCTGTAAAATGATACAAAGCTTGGTATAAGCCAGGAAGAACTCATGGCTTTGGGACTGATTGTCCAGACTGTGCCAGGGAAGCTGTAGTTTGTTAACCACCATCTTCCTGGGTGGGAGAGGATGCTCTCCCTTTGCTGGAATACTGCCTGCTTTAGAAGACTAGCTGGTGTACCCTAAGATCGCGAGTGCTAGATGTGAGCTTATCATATAGTATTTCTTGACATAGTCTGGCCCACACAGGGCTCCAACTCTTGGATAGAAGTCGCTGGCAAACAACATTAGTCCCATGAAAATGATGGCTGCCCAGTGACCAATGTTCAGCACAGTGTTTAATTGCAGCTGCATGCCACAGTGATAACAGGAGGCTGGGTAAGTCGAGCCAAAGTCAGTTTATTGAAGAGGATGGAAATTTCTTACCTCTCATCCCCAGTAGGAGTGACTCAGTAGCTTTGTATGGACACCATGTGGAGCATATGTGGACACATGGGAAAAGAGCACCAGAGCTCTGCAGATGGAGGGACGTAGTGTCCAAGAGCGAAGGCCAAGGTGTGTGTAGAGCAGTGAGCCTTCAAATCCCAAGTGTGTGGTGAAAACCAACCTGAACAAAAGTGTTGCTCGGTGTTGTCTTATCGACCTCATGACAGGCACCCAGCTGACAGCTCCTTGCTGTCCTTCTGGCAGTGGCAGTAGTCTCTGTGCCATGCCTTCCCCTTCCTTAAGAGACATTGGAATTTTTCTCCTGAAATTTTTCCCTCCCTGCATTAGCAGCTGTGACCTTCGGGAACAGAGGTAGAGGTGAGGGATGCACACAGCTCCTGCCCCTGGCCTTAGTGATTAACGTTGGGGAAAAGCATAAGATGAAGTGGTCCAGTGTCATCTGAACTGATGCTGAAAGAGTGACCAATATTTCTGTGGCCTTGCAAAATTCTGAGTAGGCTGACTAGTCAGGGTGATGGCATGGCTACTTGGACACAGCTGGGTGTGGTGGAGGTACAGCTGTTTTGCTGGTATATGCAAGGAGGAAGCCTTCCTGATTGAAGTTAAACTAGTTCTAGGTCCTCCCTAACATGCCTGGTTGAGATTTTCTTTTGGTGGGACCAGATGCCACCTGATCCATAAAAAGGGATACAAGACCTCAAAGCTGCCTTTGATTTGCGTGAGTGTTGGACCAGACGGGTCCTGACTCCCTTCCAGCCTCACTCACTCTGTGATTCTGAACTCACCAAAGGGCTCAAGAGTACTTCCCTAACACAAACAAGCCAGCAAATTGTCCCCCAGTGAACCGGAACATTGCAGAGCAACGAGCAGCACAAACCCCATCGATCTTTGGCTCAATCCAGCATAGCAACTGAGGGAGCTGTACCTTGGACTCCTCACCACTTTGCTCTGGAGCACACTTTCAGGGTCTGCAGGTCCCTGGTGCGAGGAGGAACGTACATGGCTCTGCCTGGACCAGGTGCTCCAGCTGCTGCTACTGTGTCTGAGTAATCGGCAGGGACACGTGTTTCAGGGAGCAGCTGTTGAACAGAAATCACGGAGGGTCACTCAGCTAAAGTTAAAGCAGAATCAAAATATAAAGCTTTCACCAAAGCAGATGTTTTGCTGCTGGCCGGGCCGTGCTGTGCATGCCAGCAGTGGGCAGTCGAAGTCCATTCTAGTGTCCACCTGGTGTCCAGCCTGCACCAAGGGTGGGAGAGGTGTCCCCAGCAGCCAGGGGAAGGCAGAAGTTCTGCCTTCTGTTAGAAGCCGTATTTCCCCTTGGTCTTAGCACCGCCCTGGAAGCTAGCACCTAAGTGGAGCCTGCAGGCCAGGTAGGAGTTGGGAAGAAGGTAAAACAACTTCGATTTACTTTCTGAGACAGATGAGATCATTTCTTCCCTTCATGTCACAGTCCTGGGCTGTTGTATTTTTCATGCTTCATTACAAGTGTTTGTAATTATATGAGTGGCTTCAGAGGCCAATTAAGCCTTCATTTGGAGGCTGCTCTGGATGCTGGAAGCCCTCCATTAGCCTGGGCTTCTGCCAGGGATAAAACACTACATTGTCTTTAACAACTGCACCAGCTCCTATCTGCTTAATGTTGATTTTCCTATTAAGTTCAGCTAATACTTTTCTAATTGTGTGAGATGGGCTTGAAGCCAGGCTGGGTGACTCTTGCCGGCTCCTTCCTAGGCTGAATCAGAGATGAGCAAAACCCTCACAAACACTTCACTGTGCACATGCTCAGTCGCATCGAAACAGCAGCTCTTCTCCCCAAAACTGACTCAGGCTTTTATTTGTGCACCCTGCGTTGCTTCCCAAGGCAAGCCCCACACAACCAGGAGATGTGGGTGTTAGAGAACATACTCACTGGAGCACCAGGTGCCTGGCATTGCATGCAGCTTACCCCAGGAAGTACCAGAAAGGATGCCATGGAAATCAAAGGCCAGCCCACATTTCTGCCACAGACCAGGAATTACTATTCCGTTAATTCTTTGAGGCAGATAATACAGTACAAACTGCCCAGGGGGGAATATTTACAAATGGAAGGACTGGTTATATCCACAGGTCTGGGCATTCACGTGGTGTGGAAGGGAGGCCACTGACACCACGGTGGAGTAGGAGACCTCAGCCACTATTTTCAAGCAGAGTGCTCAGAGATGCCATTCGTCCGCTGTGGCTCTGTTACTCACCAGAGGGTGGTATGACAAACCTGCTGAACCAGGCACTTCTCGCTGGGGTTGAGGCAGAGGTGTGATGTGGAGCACCTGTACCCCGCTGTCCAGCTGGAGGGGCACCACTTGGCTGCATCTCTGTCCAGGAGCTGGTTCTGGAAGCCTTAAGGAAAGATAGGAATTTTTCTTTTGGGAGCAAGTGTAGAGACGATGTCCAAACAAAACGTGTGTCCTATCATACTGGCAGAAGAAAAGTTGCCCGTTCTCTGAGAGTCTTGCTGAGAAATGGAAGCGGTTATCAGCAGGTGACTGACAGCCGTTGCTGGAGGAGACCCATGGTCTGCACATTAAAAGTGTGTCCTTCTCAAGCCTTTTCTCTCAGGCTATGGTTCAAAAATGCATATGATAATATTTAAGCAAATGTGTAGATTCATTGCTGAGTAGGAATGAACCTAAGCACATATGGTTTTATTTAATAATTGACTTGCATATTCTTTAATTTAAAATAGCCAGGAAATTAAATAATTTCATTAAAAAAAACACTTATTTAATTAGAATTTGCTGTAACAGCCATAACTTCAAATTAAAATATCAATATGATAGAAACCACTACTTCTGAAATTTCTGTTTTAGAAACATTACTGGTTTAACTTTAAAACCCTTGCAGCTCTAATACAATTATTACGCACTAGTCAAGTTTTAGTGCCTTATTGCACCCTAACACTGACAAATTCAAAAGAAATTCACCTTGACTCTCAGCAGCTTGTGTTGGGAGCTGATTTGCTGCTGAGTGCAACAGCCCCCTGCTTCAAGCCCCTCTCAGACCTGGCTCTGGGCATGGACATGGCTGCAGCCAGCCACCTCGCAGGGAGCCTGGGCCAGCACCGTGTGACAGCAGCTGGTGCTGGCCAGGGCGCCTGGAGGACAGCAGGCCACCAGAACTCAGTGATGGCCACAGGACCACCTGTGCTCACTGCACATGCTTGGACTGTGTAGAGCACCAGGTCACATCCTGCAAACCTTTTGGAGCATTTGTTTTTCAAGAGTTTATTCCTTTACTAAAGATTAGGAAAATGAGAGAGATTGCTGAAAATTCAGGTGTTTAAGATAGGAGATAAGGTCTGGTAGCAAAAATCATCATTATTTTCTTGAGCATAAAAAATAAAATATAAAGAATGGCCATACGACAGGTACAAAACCTCATTAATCTTAGAATTTCTGGCAGTAAAACGTGCCTCCTGCTTAAGGTGTTTGGTACACAGAGAGGAAAGTTTAGAGAGCCTGAAATTCACTGTAACACAGCACTAGACATCCAAACAAGTCATTATTGTAGATGGTTTCCTGGTAGCATGAAGCAGCAAGAGGGAGCCGAGGATATTTCAGAGCAAAGCTGAAAACACTAATTGACTTTTACTCGCTGGGAAAGAAGATGTAGCATGACAAATGGCTTTGTGGTTTGAATCACTAGAGACTGAGAAGAGCGTTGCTGGTTAACAGGACTCTACTGAGCAGAAAAGGCTGTGTTAGGATGGCTGTAATTTGCAAGATGTGCTTGTAGAGCACAGGAGGAGCCAGCAGGATGCTGGCGAATGGAATGCAGCGTGACCAGGCAGACAATGAGGGGGTAGAGGGATGAGGCTGGAAAGGACCAAGGAGGAACTGAGCAGCACACAATGGTTGTTGTTGTCTCGGGTAAGTAGTGCAGCACAGCTCTTCCCAGGGAGGTCAGAGATGGCTTTGCCTACATGAGGAGCAGGTTCAGAGGGAAGATGCGGTGTCAGAACCCTGAGGGCACTCACAGACCTTACTTACCTCAAACCAGCTTCACCTGGGCCCCCACCCACACCCTCTGCTCACAGACCAGGAGCTCTATTTAAACTCAGGCTTTGGGCCACAGATTCCTCCTGAGCTATGTTGTAGGTTGGTTTCTCTCCAACCCCATCTCCTGCTGCACCTGATAGGGCTCCCTAAATGCTCCTTGCCCTGGTCCATCCTGGGGCTGCGGATGGACCATTTGTTAGTCCCTGTGCAGCCTGCCCTGCTCAGGTGCTGTGGGATAGTGTGCTTTAGTGAGGTTACAGTCTGTGCTGGGGTTGTTCTCAGCTCCTCACTTGTCCCCCTTTATGGAGAATTTCCCCTCCTGCTGCTTCCTAACAGGGTGTTTTGCAGCGGGTCCTTCTGAGGTGACTGGAAGCCTGATGAGCTGCAGAGAGGTCACCAGACAAGCCCTGGGAGGAAGGAGCTGCCCTTCTGTCCTGTGACCCATCTTCTGGAGGAGAGATGCGTTCTAGCTACAGCAGTCAAACATGCTTGTTGAATTAATAAGGTATGAGTCCAATGCTCCTTATTTTACATCATATGCATCAGTGTCCATTCTAGCTGCTGAAAGGAGTGAGCTCAGAAATAATCCAAGGGTCAGTTTTCTAACATTAGACTAGAGTTGTCTTTATTTACTTTTACAAACTTGGCCAGGGCTCAAGGCACTCTAATGTTATGTACCCTTCAGTAAACTCAATTAACTGGAAACGAAGAAACACTGATACCAACTTTTTCCCTTGGGAGTGGTCACCTGTGAGCTGCTTTCTCCAGCTAGAAAATTAACTTCCTTTTCCCCAGTGTTGCAGAGCTGGTGGAAACCTGTTTAGCTAAAAAAAAAAAAAAAGTGAATATGTTTGATGAAGCAGCCCAGCTTGGCTTCCTGCAGCGGTCAAAGGGCAGCAAAGCTTGGTAAGAGTGGGAAGGTCTAGACTGCAAAAGGCAGTTGGGCTTCCCATGTTGAAGGACAGGCTCTACAGAACCAGTGGGGCCCAGCCACCCAACAGCAGCTCTGTGTCTGTCTCTGAGGCAGCCAGGTGGGATCATTAGGATCCTTGCATGTGGGTCTCAACGCTGAACTTCAGACTACTGTTTTATCACCTCCTCAATAAGCCCTTGCTGAGGGAATGCAGAAAGGCCATCTAGAACTTCATCAAGATCCAAGGCAGAGGCAAATAAACTACATTTGTAGTGGGAGCTTTTCTGAGTGGTGTCATAAGCCTTTCCACAGGTGATCTAGTCTAGTACTTCATGATCTTACAGTTGGAAAAATCTTGTCTGCTGCTTAATCTAATCTTGACTTAGTGTAATTTCAGACAAATATTTCTTGTCCTTAATCAGCATGGATGCACCGAATAGTTTATCATCTTTCTCTTGGTAACTACAGCCTTTTATGGATGTGACATTTAGGTACTTCATGTATCGTTACCCTGTGTCCCTTTGGTCTGCTCACTTCTAGATTGAACAAACTCTCATTCTTCTATCTTGCCTTATAGGTCTGTGATCTGGACTCTCTCCAGTTGGCGTTCAGCCTTCTTGAAGAGCAGTATCAGTCTTCTGACCTCTTACTAAACATCTGAATGAGGCAGAATATTCTGATTATCCCATATATCTATGTATAAGAGACTTGTAATAGAAATATTAAGGTTGAAGTGATGTCTGAATTGAAATGTGTGTGTAAACAATGGGGGGAGAACAACAGAATGAGGATTCAAAGTATGACCCATGCTGAGACTGTAGAGCCCTGATCCCAGAACCAGGTTCCTAGGATGCCATTCCTGGTTGTAAAACTGAAGAATGTGTTTATGGCATGACCAAAAGGCCTGTGCTGTGGTAATGTCACAGCACAGACATGTTATCAGCAGAAGACCCTACATCCTGCCCAGGCAATGGCATTGAGGTTGCAGTAATCCACATACCATTGCTTTCCCTGACAAGCCATCAAGGGAACAAACATGTCCTGACTAGGAGAAGTAGATAATTCTCAAACCTGAAAAGTTTAGCCCATGCTGTTGTTAACAAGAAGAACACTGTGTACAGCTTCAAGTGATGTACCTGGCTTTCTGCATGTCCTATGTCTTGCCCTGCCCTCAGCCACCTTTTCCTTCCATTCCTCCAGCAACATCAGGCTGCCCCAGCCTTTGCTGTTCTCCTGTCTGTACTTTGTTCTTTGGTCCCTGTTGCTCCTCCTCTGCAGTCTGTCATCTTTCTTGTTGGTCTTGCAAACCCTTCGCTCTGCCGCAGTATCCCAGCTGCCTCTGTTTTTCTCCCTGTCACAAGTTCACAGCTACCTGCTGTCCCGTGCTTTTGGCTGCACAGTCCTAGTCCTGCTTCTTGGTACACACTGGTCCCAGGCTGGTGGCCTTTTACTTCCTGGGAAAAAACTTTATCTGCTTAGCCATGTAGTTGATTGAAAGCTTCTATAACTCATCTATTCATCCTGCACTGACCTTCAGCAGACTGACAGTGTGGACAGCACACTCTCCCTCCCTTCATTCCCTGTGCGGGATTGCTCACATTATAAATCTCCACGCTTTTCCTCATTAGCAAGTCTGTACTTATGCTGCTGCTGAGCCCTGTACGTGCCAGATTCAGCACTGCTTTTCCATGGCTGAATATTTGGAGATTCTGGACTGATTAAGAAGGGGGAGGGTGACACCACCCAAGCTTTCTTGGTGGTCTGATCTGATGTACTTGGAGCTAAACAAAATATTTGCTTCACTGAATTGTAAACTCTGGGTAATTGGGCCAGTTAGTTCATCAGTGGAGGCTGGTTGATAGTCAAATTTCTGTACTAGTACTGAAGCAGGTTTCCTGAGAATACATCAGAAGCTCTAGAACATGGAATAGGGCTGGATAAAAATTGGATGGAGTCTTGGCTGGGAGTAGCTTCCATGTCCCTATATAATAACACCTGAGCATGTGCTGAGTGTCGGTTCGGGGTTCACGGCCTGTTACTGTTCTGCCGTGATAGAAAGCAGGTACTGTGAGGGTGAAGTATTTGCTGTAAGGCTCTGTTGATCTCAGATGGGGGGTAGCATGTCTTTCCCTTGCAGTCTCAGGAATAATTCCAGACAATATATGAAAGGGATATGGAAGAAGGGGGGGGGGGGGGGGGGGGGGAATATCCTTCCATTCTTAGAGCTGTCCCCATTCCCCTTCCAGCCTCTGCTGCACATTACCTTGTGTGACTCATACAGAACAAAGACAAGCAGGATTTTAGAGCTAATTTCTTTAAAATTTGAGCCCACTTTGGTCTCTGCTGCTGACGGAGTCCAGCCTGCCCCCTGTACTGGACTGATGGGTTTTGGACCAAGTGCACATATATTAGAGAATTTAAAAAGCAGTAAAACAGCACAGTGGGATTCAGCTTCTATTATCCAGGAGCTGTAAGTGAAGGCAATCCACAGCTGGATACAGGAAAAATTGAGAAAAACAGAAGCAAAAATGTTTTCTGTCGACACCAGCTTTCATGTAGTGGAGTAACTCTGTTAAGCTCAGCACTAGCATGTTGATGTGCTTTGGCTATGAAAGCACATGATGTGGTGTTTGGCTATGAAAGCGCATCATCTGTTGACAGTGTCTGTTTCCCTCCTAGTATGAGCATCATGGTGTGAAGTCCTTTTGACAGACCAGCCCTGGAGATGTGGCACCAGACTGTAGATGCTAATCTGGAATATGCTGGCCTTTGGGCACTGTGTTCTTGAGCGGCACCAGTATGAGCTTTCATGAGAAATACCTTGAGCCATGCTTTCAGGGGTAATAGTGCTGCTTGAGCAGGTGATGCCCTTTGTCCCACTCCTCTCTCCATGATTTTTTTTTTTACTTTTTGTAACTGGGATGCAACTGGCAAGACAGCTGGCCTCTCTGCCTCCTGGCTTACTCCCTTCACATCTCATTGATCAGAGGCTGCTTCAAGAGCTGGTCATTAACCCTCAAAGAGAAAAATCCTGTTGGAACACAATTTTTGCTTGGTACAGAAAGCTGGGAAGCTGCAACAAGCACAGCTCTACAGACCAATGGAAGCATGCCCAGGGTGGTGCCTTTAGCTTTAGATTTAGCACAGAGTCCCTTAGCTTAACAAGGATATGAGCACCAGTGATTAGCAGAGAAACCAGGCTTGAGGGCTTGTTTTGATTTCTGCTTCAGCCTTCCAATCTAACACACTTAACGCGCATCAGGGAGCAGGGCAAGGAGACACTTTGTTCTCATATCTTGCAAAGTCAATCAGTTGCATAATATGAATCACAGAGGCAGCAGGAACGTGATCAAGTGCAGAGAAGGGACACATCAAAGGCTTTATTGTGGGCATAGGGAGGGGTGAGCCAGGCTTCTATCCAACTTATCTTTCTCAAACTGCCTTTAAGCTTGTTTTGCATCAGTTGCCTGTCACTCTAAATACAGCTCAGACTGCAAGGTAGCTTCCCTGGAGCCCTTGCCTATTAGAATAGGAGAAGTAAGCACCCCCAAAAACCTCCAGAACAATTTGAGGGGGGAAATAAAATAAATTAGGCACTTCCCCTGCATCAGCCTCACAGCGGGGCTGGGATTGCTCAGGGTCTGTGCAGAGCAGAGTGCGGATACAGCCAGCATGGGTGCGAGACGGGAGAGGCAGCACCAGGGCAGGGTGTCACCCTGGCCCTTTGATTCAAAAGGCTGAACTCTGAGGGGGGAATGGCTGTTTTTCTTAAGATAAGGCTTAAACTTGGAGCACCTGCAGCTTGCAAGAGGTGTCTAGGCAGCTTGTCTGGTGCAAGTAGGTTTCTTTCTATGTTCCCCCCCAGCCCCCATCCTTCTGAAGCTGGGCCACTGTGCAACCAGGAGTACTTGTCACACCATCCAAAGGAGCACGAGCACCAGGGATCCGGGTGTCGTGGTAGCCTGAGCTCTTGGCTGTTTCCCCTCCTCAGCCTTCTGGTTGTCTTTCACCAACAAGTGCTTAAAACTTTTACAAATCCATAGTGCTTATTCAGAGGTTGAGCTGCAGATGAACTAGCTCACATCAGAAGGGACAGAGAGGGGAGAAATCACAGCGCCCTAATGGAGGATGAGCCTGAAAAAAGCCATCCACGCTTTTGGCAGCGTCTGCCTCTGACAAGGAAGAAATGCCTCACTGAAGCTTGATACTGACTTAGAAAATGACAAATGACCAGTCTGTTCTCTCCCAGTGCAAGGTTTGATGCGAAAGCTTACCAGATGCTCTGCATGCCTGCTGGCAACTACGCCTCACCTATTTTGGTTGAAGGAAGGAGGCTTACAAGGTAGGTAACAGAGAGAGGGATGTTGAAGAGAGAAAGGGCAAAAAGAAATCACTTCAACATAAAGCTTTCCCAGCATCTGTGACTGTATTAGGCAATTTCCTTCTTTGCCTAACAAACAGCAAGAGCGTTTACCGCTGAAAGCATGTCTGGAGGCTGTGGGAGCACATAATGACTGTTGAGGGGCTTCTGGGCTTTCTTGATCCATTTTGTAAATTCATCTCTCATCCGTGTTATATTAGCGCTATTTTTAGCTGCTTTCACTCAGAACATAAGTGAATCTCCATTATGAATCTCAAGTACAAGATAACAGTAAAGAGAGGGATGTTGCCGAGCAAAGGGTCATGCTGGAGGCATGTGCCTGGCACAGCTCCCCCAGAGATCCTGCCACGCTGTCCCAAAGCACTGGGGCACTGGTTTCAGCTCTTGGTGACCTCCCTTGCAGGGCACTGAGGCCACTCAGCCCACGCACGTGCTCCCTCCAGAAACAGCCGAGTGTCCCTGGAGACCCTTGGCTGCTGGACAGTGTTCCCAAGGATTGTCTTGTCCGGATGCTGTGGGACCTGTCCTTCTCCTTCCCACAGCTCGTGGCTGGGGCCTCTCCTCATATAGCTTCCTGCCCCCCTGTACCTCGCTGACCACTCTTCTCCCCTTTCCAGCTCTTATGGCCCCAGCCTTTCCCATTTCTGGCCAGTGTGGCTCCATCCTCAGCCTGGCCATCCCTCCACAGGCACCCTGAAACACCAGTGCTCGGAGGGCAAAGGAGGAACATACTGGGTTCTGCTGGCAGCCAAGTGGTAGGGTACATCTCACGGACTGGAGGTGAATGCAGAGAGCAGTGTGGTCATGGCACAAAGCTATCTCAGTGACAGAGGGAGAGGACAAGCCATACCCCAGTAGGATTTGCTGGCTAATTGGATATTGGGCATGTTTTTATGGGAATCTAACACTGTGTAACAAACCAGGGTCTGCGCCTGGCAAGCCTTTCCAGCTGGGACAAGCCCATGAACTTGGGCTGAGCGGCAATCTCATGTGAGGGTTTTGTGGAAGTTTAGCTGGACTGACTGGGACTGCAGCATTTTTTCATAAAATGAGGAAACAGAATTTGTTGGCGCTGCCCGCATCAGAGGCTTGCAGTTTCCTGTGATGCACAAATAAGATAGCTTTGTACATCATGGCAGCCAACTTATACCGTGATAATGCTGAACAGCACAGCTCCTTTCAGAGCTGTGTCTTTTGAGCTAGCATGTCTCTCCAGAGGTCAGAAAGAGCACCCTGGATCTGAACATATTTGACCTGGGAAAGTCCAGGTCCATCTGTAGCTCCATCTGTGGCTCCATCTCTGAGATTATCCAAGGCAGCATCTCTTTTGATTTTTGCATTATCTCCTTGTAAGATAACAGGCTATCTGTGAATGATGGTCTAAGGATTGCTGCAACTTTGCTGCAATAGGTCTTGGTCAGATTCCTGTGTGATCCAAGTGATCCTGTGTTAGACGAGCCTGTAATGGATACTGGAGGCTAGATTCAAAACAGGTCTAGAAGCCCATGTTTTTTCTTTCCACATTGAAACTTATTTCTAGCTGAAACACCAAGGCACAAATGTGCCTTGGGATAGCAGCTTGCAGCAGTCTCACCTGCTGAGCCAGTAATTGCAGTCTTTAGCATCTAGCCTGCATCCAGTGTACCAGAAAGACAGGCAAACACTGTTTCAGAAGAGACAGTAAGGTCTCAGCCATGTGCATCCTCCGGAGGAGTCCAGAAGGATGAAATGTAACAACATTGAGCATTTATTTCTGTTCTGGAAGAAGCAGAAATGTCTAAATGATGCAGCATTAAATGTTGTCGCTCTCAGCGTGATATTTGAGCATCAGCTGCAGAGCACAGCCATGTACCATGTGCCATAGATTTTGCTCACAGCTCTTTCTCTGCTTTTTTTTTTTCCCCTCTGTGGCACAGTGACACTCAGGTCTGCTTGGATTTTCAGCAGTGCTGCAACATAAATTTTAAATGGCAAAAGGTCTTGGCAAAGCAGAGTTCACTGAGCACTGACTTTTCCAGTAGTCCTTGCATGTCTATTATATACTGTATGCATTCCTATGCAATCAGCCTCCAAAGCAAGTGACTTTTTCCTAGTGTAGCAATTCCACATTTTTTCTACAGTGGATGTTTTCCACTTGCAGTTTTATTCTGTCCAGTTCATCTCCAAGACATAGATCAAGGAACTTCAGGCTAGGATCAACAGTTTTCAGTGCAGTTTCATTTTGCTGCTTCCTTTTTGTGACTTCTAAACTAGCTGCCCATCAGGGCTGACTCACCCCTTGAATGCCTGTCACCTTTTAGAATTGCCCTTCAGGCTGGGGCCACATCAGGAGCATTTACTTTTACCCCAAGTCAACTCAGCCATTGTATGCAGCGGGCTGGCATGATGCAGTGCTTTTGAATGGATGCTGTTTCTCTGCTGCAGGTGCTTGTCCTTGCTTTTATGTTTCTTTCGCCTGCAATCATGCTGCTCTGTAACCCCATCTGCAGACTTGTCAGACATCACCTTTTAAATAACTGGCATACCCTTGAGACAGGCATTGACAGATGCTTGCTGCTTCCAAGCTGCCTTTTGTAAGTGGGCTTAGAGAATTAAACAACTACACTGTGACCAGAGCAGTAAGCAACTTGCTTTGGATGCTGAGCCATGACCCCACTAACAAAACATCCCCTGGGCTTTGCACTTCTGAATAAAGCTCTAGCCTTTGTTCCCTGGCATGGGCCCATCAGCTCTAATCCTGCTCAGCTGCTGCTGGAAAGATAAGAGGGAAGGAAGGTAGGTCCATCTAAGGTTAAGATAGTAGATCTCACTAGATCTGCAGTGAGGAAAGATTTAACCTGGCAGCCTGTAACTTCGCATCCTCTAGCAATTGTCCAGGCAGAAGACAGCTGCACCACATTAAGAAGCTGGGCTTTTTAAGGCCGTAGAAAAGAAAGCACTGCACAGCTGGGTTGCTAAGGTGCAGAAGGCATGAGAGGTGATTTTGTTGTGCTCTGTACATGAAGGCATCTTCATTTCTGACGCATCCACCCGGTTCCTGCCTCCCTTTATGTCGTCTCCTCCCCTACACCTCAGGCACATTCGGGTGAATCCATCAGCCCACAAGTGAGACATTCCCAGGCGATGTGTGCGCGAAGCTGAAAGCTACATGGTGATGGGCCCACAGGGGTCCATTTGAGCTGTCCCACCATCACCCGTCACAGTTCCTGTCTCAACAGGGGATTTCCCAGTAAGCTTCAAATAGTAAGTGCAAACAGCTTGTGAAAAAGCACATGAAAGAACACAGAATGGTGCATTTAAAACAACAGCAGCTACATTCATGTTACTATATATCGGGTCAAACTATGGAGTGAAAATACTTGGACCTGGTTGCTGTCAAGGGTGAAGTAGTTCACCACAAGCAGTATGTAGCATGTGTCTCACTAGAGCCGCCCTGGCTCCATGGGAGCAGCACCCAGCTCTTGGGTGCTGTGCTTCAGCTGGAGTTTGTGGGCTGGGGAGGGGCTGGCAGCACCCAGACAGGACAAAACCACCTGCTTCATGCCCCCAGGCATTTCAGGGACAGAAGCAGCAATGGCAGTGCTGGGGTCTGGCACTGGGAGACTTCCAGAGGAGCTGCGGGCAGAGCTGGGACACAGTGCAAGCGTCTGCTCAGTGTCCCTTGCAAAAGTCAGTGAGTGTGTCCCTGCCCCGGGGCTATGTTGCCCTGGGGATGACCTACACAGTTTATACCAACCCAGTGCAACTGACTTGTTCCAAGATTCTTGGAGGAATAGGCTAAAAACCTCTCAGGGCAAAGAGCGGTTCTTTTTCATACATTTTAGAATAAAAGGAGACTGGAAGAAAGCCAATGCTGTAAGACGGGATGAGCTATATAGTCAAAGAGCTATTAACCTTTTGATCAGTGCAGCAGCGCTATTACAATGGAAGACAAAAGGCTCATTTGAAAAGGTGGTGATATAATTGATACCAGTTGATGTGATTTAATGGTAAAACAGACCTTTTCTAATAAGCTTAATAGTGCTTTTATGAAGGAGTTGTGGTGGTGAAAGAGATTTATAAATGAATATGACTTGCTATCAATATTTGGCTTAAAATGTCATAAAAGCCATATTAAATGGACTAAAAGTGGCTAAATGAGACATTTCAAAGTGGTTTCAGTGTTGGGAAAGCAACAGTAAACAGGCATGTGTTGGCTTCGTTTGTGGTCCAGTCCTACTCAAAATTTTCTTAGTGATAAAGAGGAAAGGAGCTGTTAATCAAGATGGACGATGGAGAGAGATCTGGCAAACTGAAGGCAAATTACTCAAATTATAGCTTTTTCTGTTGTCTGATGCCCACAAAGAACAATAGCCAGACAAAAAACCCCACACTTATTTCATTACCAAACCCTAACCAGGAGAAAATAAAAAGTCCATTTGTGCTGAGCAAAATTCTTCCTTTGCTACAAGATGAAATATTTTCGTCTGGGTAGTAACAGAAGAAGTAGGCAGCCCTATAAACTGAGGGCTGAAGCAAAGAAAAACCCAACTAAACCCCCCAAAATTATTAGGAACTTCCAAGCAGTTAGAAATGACAAAAATCCACTGATGGTGTAGGTGCATGCATAAGTAGAAAACACCTGAGAGCATGGGAAAATTGTATGAGTTGTATGAAGCTGGGGCTAAGGAATGTGCTGAATGAATGTGCTGGCATTGACAGAGCATCGGTTCAGAGAGGAGCAGGCTCCGCAAGAAACTGCAACAACAAACCAAAGCTGCTTTGCCTGTAAAAGTTCATCTTTGCCTCATCCAAGAGAGGCAGAGAGGTGACTGGGTCAGCCTGGAGGTACGTCCACTTGAGAAGATTTCCACGTGAGCATCGAATTAACTGTGTGGCAGAATGGTGAGTCATCCTTCTCGTCAGGGCTAATTTGGGAAGAGATGCTCTCTCCTCAGAGGCTGCCTCTGGGGGCTGGTTGCGAGGGCCATGGCTGTGGTCATGCGTGAAGCCAGGCAGCGCATTGCAGAGACATGGGAAAGAAATACTTCCTCAAACGATGCTGTGGGACAGTGTTCCTGGGAATCCCAGTGCTGGCTGGGGGACTCTATGGGGACAAATGTGGCTTCTCCATCTGTCCTTTAAGGAGGTCAGGTCATAGTCAGTGCCTTGGGACAGGAAATATGGCTGCATGCAGCGTCAGGCACGTGCTGGGCTGATTCACCCGAACTCAGACCCAAATGGTCCTTCCAGGGCTCTCTGTTCCCAGCTCATTAGCCGTAATTCAATCAAAGCACGCCTTTATGTGGAGAAGATGCAGCCCTCATTAGTGGAAGGAAATCTTACCCTCTAACGGGTGCACCGCAGAAGAAATCAGCAGTGTGGGATTGCACTGGAAGGGGTTTTGTGCAAAGAGCGCTCGGGGCTGGGGTGTGGGGGAAGTGTGCCAGGGAGCTGGGCACCGCTCGGGGCCAGGGCTGCTCGCCTGGGCAGAACTGTCACTAGGGCAGCTGGGGACCGGTGCCACCCTGGCTGGTGCTTCTCAGGGGTGTGGGAGCTGCTCCAGTTCCTCACTGACACCGTCTGCCAAGCAGGGGGGGGGCAGAGGTGTATTGGGGTGGGGACCCCGTGAGAAAGACGGGCGGCGCTGTGCCCAGCGTGCCCCTGCACACCCAGCGGCTCTGCCAGCCCACTCCCGTGGTGCCCACTCCCGTGGTGCTGGGCTGGCTTTGTGAGACACGGAGAAGGGGAAGAGCGGGATGCTGTTAGCCTCTGCCAGGTGGACGGGGGAAGGCGGCGGTGACAGGAGAGGCACTGGCCCAGCAGCACATCCTCACAGCTCCCCTGTCATGTCCTTCTCCGCTTCCAGTGACGCAAAGCAGCCGTTTTCCTTGTGCGTTCATGCATCCCACAGCGTGCTGCTCTGGGATGGGACGGGACTGAGGCTGGAGAGCCCTGTGCTGTCAGGAGGGCAACAGCCTGCCGTAGCTTGCCTCTGGGCAGTGACCACCAAAGCAGCGTTCCCCATGCTCCCTGCCCCCTCCCACGGCCTGCTGCTGGGCTGTGGCAGAGGGACACATCCCACCCGCGCTGGTGTACGGGGGTGAGCACACGTGTCTGACGTCTTTCCCTAGCAGCAGTGGTGGGAGGGAAAGCTCGGTTTCGTAGCCTTGTCTCTAGCTGCCTGGGGAGGCAAGGCGGGGGATGCAGCAGGGATGAGTGGGTGGGGGGGTGAGAGATGCCACAGTGGGAACTGCAGACGATTCCTATCCTGTGGTCTCCTGTGAACCCCTGGGTGCCTCCAAAGCACCTCACAGCCAAGAGATGTGTTGGTCAGGGAGCCCCCAGCCCTGCACCCCAGCCCGTCCTCACTGCCGATTCCTCTGTGCCACAGGTGAAGCGAGCAGAGGTGATGTGACAGGCGTAAAAGTGGCATGAGCTGCTGCTGCTTTAACTGGCAGGGAGGAGATTTTGGTGTAGAGCACAGCACAGCATGTGCCCTGAGAGAAGAGGCCTGACTGTGAAGGGTAAGAGGTAGAAGGAGGTGCTTTTGATTGGGGGCCAGCTGCAGCAGTATGGCGATAGGAAACTGCAACAGCTGGGAACGGAGGAGCAACAGTACACAAACCCAGACTCCTCACATGGGGGCCAGGCTGAACCGGTCTGCGTTAATGAACTGGAAAAAGAGAAATTTCAGCTGCAGCAATTCTAAGAGTCTGCGTACCCATTCCAGGGAGGATGGTCTTAACTGCAAAGCCCTTTGGGCTGGCTGTTGTGACGGCAGTGTTAGGAATTTCTTATAGTGTGCTCACACAGAACTTGAGGCATACAGAAGGTGACTTGGTGTTGACAACACCAGCATTCGAGCACCATTAGAGCCATGCAGCCAACGTGCTTACAATCCACAGAGAAGGTGGCATTCCTAAACATGGTCACATGCCAATTTACAAAGAAACTGTGAAATTTCTGTCTTCTGCACAGTTTCCCTGCCCTAGCAATCAGCCTTTGGGACCTTCCTAAGCCAGGAGGTCAGGCCCTGATGTCAGGGGTGGTAGAGCTTGCAGACGCCTTGACTGTGTCGGCCAGCTGAGCTCTTGAATTGCTTGAATGAACATGTTGCTGTTGGCCATGAACAGCAGTAACGTTGCACAAGTTTGAGATTAAAATTAAATTAAATATTTAGCAATTAATTAACTGGTTAAGATTTTTTTCCTGGTGGCTATATTTTACCCTTTGGCTTCTCTTCTTCCTAAACAGAAGGCATCAGAGAGCTTTGGCACCAACTCTGTCAGAGCTCAGTCGCTTCTTACCAAAAACACGAGGGGCTTCACTCAGTCAAAGTTTTACGCTCCCCTGAGCCAGAGCTCATTTTTAATCCAGACAGTGCAGGACTTGCAGGCATGTTGCCTTAGGTTTGGCGTCAGGACAGTCACGTTCATAGAAAAGCATTTTGAAGTTAGAGCATTGCCTTTCAGCACAGTTAATGATCTGGGAGGATGCAGTATGCCAAGGCAGGTAAACTGGTGGGGGATTCGGGTTGTCTGTGGTGCTGGCTGTAGGCTCTAGAGACACAGGAAGGAAAAGCTCACCCTGTGACTTCAGCAGGTTGTGGGCAAAGTAGTTAAAGGTTTCTGGGGAGAGGGAGCACAGAATTGGGTAGCGTGGGCAGACAGCCTGCTGCTGAACTGAAGCTTTTTTACGGCATAGCGGGAGCAAGGCTTGACGTGCAGCAGACCATATGCATGTCCGTCTGCACAAAGCTTTCCCCTCTTCTATAATGATGGTACAGGCTGTGCTGAGCCACAACTCAATAAATATCAGCCAGTTCTCTCTCTCTGGAGGAGCAACTGCCTTCTGCATCCTCCAAAGCTGAGGACAAATGGTGTAGCTGGGGTCATTCTGCTCTGCCTTGGGACTGCAGCAGAGCCCAGGCAGCGCAGTCACCATCACACATCCCCACAGCCAGGTGTCTTATGGGTTCATCCTTTCACACAGAGTAGCCTCAACACTGACACAAAGTCCTCTCTGGACAGGCACAATTATGTCTATTTAGTTAATCATCTTCCCTTGGGGACTCGGGGACTCCTGAGCCTCACAGTCTGTTTTTTTTATTAGGGGCGAACACAAATTGAGAAGGAAGGTAAAAGAAGCAGTGATACTCATATACCCATGGCAGCTGTGCTGTCAGCCTCCTGTCTGTCTTTCTCCTACACATGTACATGAGCTGTCCCCAAATATGTGTTTGCTGGGAGACACACATTTTACATTCCAATAGTGATATGCCCCTCGGCGGGGGAGATGGGGGGGGTGTGGGGAGGTGATGTTCAGCCTCACCAAAGGCACGTATCCATGTGCCTCTAGAATAAAACAGGACAGTGTCATCTGCCTGGGTAGTTGCCTGGTGAATTTACATTCTTCTTTCCTTAGAGCTCTGGTTTCTGAATTTGTTGGGATTGCAAGGAAGTTTTATGTTTAAAATTCTTGTCCCTTGTTTTGCTCAGGTTGCTTTGGGGAGAGCAAAGGGGAAAATGAAAAGAGGAACCAGCAAAGCTCATCTCACTTCTCAGATCTGATTCTCTGACCCTTTTTATTATTATCTCTGCCACTCTGAAAGTCTTTAGCATCTTTTATCTGTGCCATTCCACCTTTTGTAATAGAGGAAAGCCCCTGAAGCTTTTTCCGCCCTTTTAACTGAATCCACCTCTGCAGCCAGACACTAAGCTTCATTTCTGGTAAGGTTTTCAGTCCCACTCACTCCTTTGTCTTGACTTATACGTCACCCTCTTCCTCTTGGGTGGGCAAAAAGGGGACGGGTGCTGCTGCTGTGCTGACTCCTGACTGGGTCACCCAGTGCTGCTGGGCTGTCTGGGCTAGGCTATAAAACAGAGCCAAGGCAGCGCAGCTGGCTCAGAGGAGAGACTGAATTCTGCAGACAGCGAAAGACCCGCACACAGCCTCTGCTGCTTCCTGCACTGTTGTTTTTCCTGGAATACAGAACCGACCTCGGGAGCAAGATGTGCAAGGGACTCGCTGCGCTGCCAGCCACTTGCTTAAAAAGGTACTGTTTATTTCTGAGCATCTATTAATGGTCTCGTAAGTCTGGAGATATGCCGATGTATTTACTGCACTTTGTGTCTGAAGCAGAAGTGGCAGATTCAGCTCTGATTCTTTTGTAGGATTAGACATAAATGATTGCTTACAGGCTTTTGTTTTTTCTGTTATTCAGAAGCAGAATTGCGTAAATGTTTTGAACTATGGGAACTCTAAAGCCATCCTTCCCACCAGCAAAACAAGCATTGCTATATTTTGATATTCCTGTCCTCTGCTTCTGCTGAAAGCTTTGCATCCCTTTTCTCCTTTGAATCCTTTCTCTGCTGAATTTTCTTTTCTTGATTTTTTTGGAGGGGGAAGCAAGGCAGACAGGATATAAGAAAATTTGAGAGTCATTCCCCAAAACACATCCCAAATGCAGAAACCCAGCCTGGCAGGACCAGAGACCTGGCCGCCAGCAGGCAGGGCAGGGCAGGGATGCGGGCCAGCCCAGGGCACCACAGATCTGGATGCGGCAGCAGCCCGTGTGGGGTCTGCCTGTATCCCCCAGCTCTGTGGGCTGATGGTGAGGGACCAGGTCATGCTATACCCCTGGTGCACAGTGCTGTGGGGCTGGTGTGGAGCTGGCCATACCCCCATCATGTGGTGCCGATCAGGATGGGCTGAGCTGTACCCCTGCCGTGGATGCAGGATCTAGCCCCGCAGCCCAGCGCACGGTACCAGCCAGGCATCCCTGTGCCGGCATTGCTGAGCCTGTGCACCCCCAAGCATGCCCTTGGGCCTCCCCACAGCCCAGTGTGAAGGGCTCACTGTTCCTGCAAGGTGGCCATAAGCCCTCCGGAGGGGCTTTCAGGTGCTATGGGGCCTGGAGACCACCAGCAGGGTGGCCCAGGGCCCCCAGAACAGCACGGGCCCCACAGAACTCCCTGCTCATCCAGTCTGTGCAAACTTGCACAGGTCTCTGATGGCGCAGCACAATCCTTCTTGTTGCTCATGCCTTCAGGAGCAGCCCTGAGGCTGCTTCCCAGTGGCTGTGCTATGGGAGAGGGTTGGAAAAATACAAACAAAAACTCAGCCTGCTCCCATCTGGGAGAAAAAGCTCCCTGCTTGTGGTGGATCTGAAAACAAGTGCTGAAAATGTGAGGAACAAATACTGACACCCTCCCCCTCAATTTGCAGGAACATTTGCAGGAGCCGGGGGAGAGCATTTGCAAATGCAAAAGAAAGCAAAAGTTCACATCTTTGAACCATCTCTCTCCAGGATTCCCAAGAAAATGCCTCTCTCTGCCAGAAAGCTGCGGGGCTCACTGCAAGCACCAGTGTCCTGTTTCCCACTGCTGCTGCTTCCCTGCAGACCGGAGCGGTCTCCTCCTGGGCAAGCAGCAAAGACAGCTCAGGGTGCCCAACATCTGCCCAGGCAGGGTTTGGATGTTGGCTCTGCTCATGCACACCCTGCTCTAGAGAAGCTGTCGAGGTTCTTTCCCCCTCACCCTAGTGCTGGAGTTGTTAAGGAAGCCTTCACGAGCTCAAGCAAGCATTGAGATAAGATGTGGCCGGGATTGCTGGCAGGATGCTGTGGCTGGAGCAAAGAGCAGTGCTGGGAGGCTGAGCAGCTGCCAGGGCTCAGCCCTACGGCACAGCCTCTTGCTCTTGTCCAGGCTCTGATCTGCGGAGCAGAGGAATTTCCTGCTTTTGCTATCACTGCACCCTGCGGCAGGCCAGGGCTTGCACCCCTGAGCAGGCAGGACTGATTTACCCACCCCTTTGTCCTTAAACTGGAAGGACGTCAGAGGGATGCTGAGGCCAGTACCAGCTGCGCATCTCGGTGCTGCTGTCAGGCAACGATTGTCCTAAGCACGGTGGAAAGAACAAAAGTAAGCATGCAGCCTCGGAGGAGCTTGCTGTGGAGCAAGAGAGTAGCCTGCAATCAGCATGGGCTAGTGGTGGTGAAGCTCTGGCTCGTCCCCTGCTGTCACCCCAGGGTCCTGCCCTGAGCCCTTCGCTCCGTCCCCTCCCTCGGTGTCACAGGCAGCTGCTCTGGGGGTGGCCTGGCACAGCCCTGCTGCTCCTGCGGGTGGGGGATGAGGTGGGGAGGTGGCAAGGGCTGCAGGAAAGGATTAGTAAGGGGGTAAGAACCAGACATTTGTAGCTGGGCAAATCAGCCCAAGAAGCAACACATTTACCAGCATGGTGATGCATTTCTATCCCGATATTTTAACTGCAAAAAACAGTAGGAAAAGAGCAGCTTCTCCCGCTTTGTCAGCCCTGCCTCCAGGCTGGTGACCTTCTCAGCAAGAAAATGGTGCTATTTAATGTGAAAATATGATTTCTTTGGCTCTTGTATTTGTCTAGTAAATGAAATGGGCATTATGTGAGGAGCGGAAAGTCAGCACTGGAGTCACAAGCAGAGACCTGCATTTGTGTCACCAAGTAACACTGCAGGACTTTATAGTGGGTGAGGAGGCTGCAGAGGGAGTTGTAATGTTCTTGAATTGTTTCTTTCAGTGCCAAAGACATGAAGCATCGTCTGGGCTTCTTGCTGCAGAAGTCGGACTCCTGTGACTACAGCTCTTCCCAGGGCAAGAAGGAGAAAATACCTTCAAGCCAGAGGTAAGATCAGATGCTGCCACGCAGTTAAGCCCAGGCTGGTTGCACCATGTTGTTTACTCCTTCACTGAGCTGAACTTCATTAGCATCTCTGCTACTGCTTCCCAGTACCTCCTGAACACTGGGGTTTTTGTGTGGCAGTAGTCCTCAGGTATTGATAGTCCCTTTCCATGAAGAAGATTGAACTGGAGGTTCCTTTCTGCCAACGCTTCTGTGATTCAGTATGCATGTGCACATGGACAGCCTTGTGCAGCCTGCTGCGCAGGGGAATAACACCGTCACAAGACCCAGCACAACTTCACACAGTGCAGAATCAGCGTCATTGTCTCTTTGAGCTGGATTTGTGCAACAGTCCACACAGCTGCACAGAGGTACTGGCACAGAAAACAGGGAGAGCAGCCTGTCAGGGTATCACTGCTCTCACTGAGATGCAAGTAGATTGTGTTCTTTCCAAGGAAGACTCCAAAGGCTGAGGTATACACCTGGAATAGAACGAGCCCTAGGATGTTCTGGTATGGTAGGGGGGGATGAATGCAGGATGTGTTCCTACATTCCCCATATGTTTCTAGTTCCCACGTTCCTCTTTTTCTTCAATATAGCTGCTGTTTCCCTGACAGGTTAAAGAAATCGGCCCTTTGGAGTTCACTCACGTGACCTGTAAGCGTGACCCCAGGTCCATGCCCCAGCAAGATGTGTAGCCAGTCACAAAATAAACACAAAGACCCCAACAGTTTTTCCAGGAAAATTCCTTTCCAGCCCATGGCTGGTGACAGGGATTGCAAACCAGAATTCCTGTAGATTAGATCTGGGATCCCCAGAGGTCTCTGTAAAGCAAGCAGACATTTTCTTCTAGGTCTCTCGTGTATGCTCTTAGAACAATCAGCGAAAAAGATTAGTGGTGCTGAGCAAAAACCCAAATTTGTCCCTTCTGTACTCCCATTAAATCTTCCCAATGCTTCTCCCTTTGTCTCCTTTTAGGGTTAGCCAAGAGGAAGTCAGGAAGTGGGCAGACTCTTTGGAAAACTTGATCCATCATGACAGTAAGTAAAGAGGGCTCTTCTGCTGCCTGCAGGGTGTGTGTGCTGTCAGGGGTCCCTGGAGTGGGCACGGGACACTGTCTCGTGTCTCTTAGCAGCATGCAGAAGCTGTTTTGGCCCCACAGGTCTTGGGGGAGGGGTGGTGAAGCGTCCTCTTGGTCACATACAAGGGATAATCCCAGCGTAAGTCGGGCTTTGCCGTACTGCCGAGCTGTCCCTATTGTGAAGGCAGCTGGTTAAGCCCCTGTGCGAGGGGCGGACAAGGCTGCAGCACGAGTTAACAGCGGGTTAAACGAGAACCAAGAAGCAGAGACGCTGTTTGCAGCTGAGCCCATGGGAGACTTTGTCTTCCCGTTGGTTCCAGGCTACACTGATGGCCTTGAGTTTTCCTGAGCTTTCCTTCGCGTTGTTCCCATGGCCTGAGACTCCGTGGCGTGTGCTGGCTGTCTCCTCCGGGCCTCCTGGGAACGCACAAGTCTGCTTGTGTTCAGCTGAGGACCCACGTGTGGCATCCCCATGGGGACAGTCTGAATTCCAGCCTCCCTCCGCGTGCAGGAGCGACTGCCACGGAGGCAGGCAGCTGTCGCCACTGCTTGCCCCCAGGGAGCTGCTCATTCAGCTCTGGGAAGGGGAACCCAGAATTGCTATTTGCTGGGGCCCAGGGGTACGACTATCCGGGAACCAGCACTCTTACCTGATCTGGTTTTCCTCTAAACAATCTGTAGGAGGACTGGCTGCTTTCCGTGCTTTTCTCAAATCTGAGTACAGTGAGGAAAACATCGAGTTCTGGGTCAGTTGTGAGGACTACAAGAAAACCAAGTCACCGGCCAAGCTCAGCCCCAAGGCCAAAAAGATCTATGATGAGTTCATCTCAGTGCAGGCAACAAAAGAGGTATGTGCAGAGAACGTTTCTTGGGCAAAGGTGTCACCCTAAATTCTGAACCAGGCCAGTAGCACGGGGAAGTAGAGACCGGTAGTTTCACAAGAGTTGCAGGGTGCTGCTTCTCGGCTGGTTAGCAAGGAAATGGTGTACTTTGTATTGCTTTTGTATTAAACTTGGATAGAGAGAAAGTGAGTTTAGTTACAACCATATGGCCATCTCACATGCACACTCAAGTGGGAGAAGCCCGAGGGGACTATAATTCCCAGTGTTCCAGCTGCTCCCATGCAGTTGTTCTAGTTTCCTGGCTGGCTGCATCCCAGGGGGGTACGTGTCAGTCCCCCTGACAGTTCAGCTGGCAGCAGAGGTGAGTTGGTACCCAGCTGCACAGACTCTGCCAGGGCGATGGGGTGTCAAACAGCCGTTTCAGACAGCTGCCCACCAAGGACGGCTGAAGCACACTTGGTGGAGAGATGCTGGGATTTTCCCTTTCCTGTGGTAGCCACTTCTGGGACAGGTCCTACTCATGCTGTCCCTTTTGGCCCACAGGTGAACCTGGATTCATGCACACGGGAGAAGACGAGCCACAACATGCTGGAGCCTACACTGTCCTGCTTTGATGAGGCTCAGAGGAAAATATTCACCCTCATGGAAAAGGATTCTTACCGCCGTTTCCTCAAGTCCCCCTACTACCTGGACTTGGTCAGCCCACCTGGTGCTGGCTGCCGGCCTGAAAACTGCAAAAGGAGCCACACTCACACCTTAGACTGCAACTCGAACATCATCTCTCAGTGCGCCTGAACCTGCAGCAAGGCAGGAGCAGGCTGGGCTCCCGCAAGAGTATATGGCGGCAAAGGCATTCATCGGCATGAAGCATCAGAGCTGTCTCCAATACCTGTCTAATGTCCCAGTTGTATTCCATGTCATGCAACAGCCAGCATTTGCAACCCAAGCCAGGCTCAGTTTGTGTAGCAAACCCTCCTCTGACTCCGTCGGCGTAGGAGCCCTGGAGTCTGTGTCTGACGCGAGAGCTGGGTGCAGGCACTGCATGGCCACTCTGTTTCTGGCGAGCCCTGTGGGTGCGGGAGGGCGGCAGGGCCGTGGGTGCTCAGACCCAGCGCTACCCAGCCAAGGGACCAGGCATGCCATGGCGCCGTGAGACACCTGGCAGGGAGCGGGGGAAAGAGGAAGCCAAGGGAAGCGTTTGGGACCACGATCTCCCCTTTCTAATTGGCAAAAAGCTTAGATGTAAAGGACTTGCTGTGGCCCTCAGCTGTGTTTGTAGAGCTCCCAAATGGCTAGACTGTCAGTATTTGCTCAGAAGCCGGGCTGTGCTGCAGCACAGCAATCGGACCCAGGGAGAGCTCCTACTCTTGCTTTGAAGGGAGGAGACCAAAACTTTTCAGCCTCCCTCGATCCTCGCGGCCAGGATGGCAGGGAAGCTCTCCCCTCTGGCTGCTGCTTCCTCTGTAGCATCTAGCGTATGCTGGCCGAGGATCCTTCCTAGGGCTGCACAGAGCTGTTCTTTTGGAGGAGGTTCATTATTCCATACATTAGTAATCGAGTCCTTTGTGCTCCCTGGTTAAATACTGTAGTTGATCAGAACAGAAGCACGTTCCTTGTCCCCCAGCCTGGTAGGGGTGTATTACTGACTCCGGGAGTGCCCTTTGGATTCAGGTTTGCCTGCCCTGACTTGCACAGAGCAGTTTGTGAGGGAGCAAGACCACAAACACAACAGCTGGGGAGCAAAGGCCCTGCTTGAGGAGTACTTGACAATGTCTTTGTTTCTTTCTTTTTTTTTTTTTTAATGTTATTTATGTGAGTTTGTATTTCAGTAGCAGCATGACTCACTTTTTTCCTGAAGATGGTAGGAGGAATGTGTCAGTCTCGTTACCGATCCTGGGCTTTGCCAGACGGCTGCTTACTTTTCAGTCACTGGGGGCTTTGGGGCTGACACTGACCTGCAGCTGGAGGCACAAGGAATGGGTGCAGGGCTTGCTGCCTTGGGCTGCCGTGCCAGGTATCATGCTCCCCCCAGCCCTTGGTCTCTCCTTAGCTGGATATTGCTGCTCTGACAACTGCGTATTCCCCGCTCTGCATCCCAGCCCAGAACAGTTCTCACACTGGGCTTTTGAAATGGCAGGAGGTGGCTGTGGTTCTCCAGTAGGCACTTCCAGGCCCACAGAGAAATGTCTCATTTAAAATTCACTTTATTTCGTATTTATTCAATTGTGCTGACACATACCACCCTGCATGTTCAGCTAAGAGATGGAGAGGCTTGCTAAAGCTCTGAACGTAGCCAAGCATGTGGCTATGTTTTACTTTCCCCTGGTACTGGGAACCTGATAACTATTGCAAAAACTGTATTGATACTTAATGATGAATACATTCTAAATAAAAATGTTTGCATTAGACCCTTCTAAAATGCCGTTGTGTGAACCTCAGAAAATGCATGGAGATCCAATTCATCAGGCAACATTACTATAAAAAGTCATTTTATGAATGGCTTCGCTCAGAGGTTGTTTTAAATTATGGAAAGATGAAACAGCAATTACACCTTTCAGAGATGAAACTTTTCATCTTGTTGTTATCCTTCAGACACCATCGCACTGTGAGCCTGGGGAATGCTGGGCTGTATGGGGTCCATGCTGCCGTGCCTGACAGCACGGTCAGCACAGGGAGCACCCATCCTTGCCGAGGGGCTGGGGTGAGCGTGAGACCCCCTTGACAGCCTTGGAGGGGGGAACGTAGAGGAGCAACTCCCAGCTGCAAATGCTTTCCCACCCGGAGCTCTGGAGGGGAACACATTTTAGCTCAGATCTCAACCTCTCCCTGGGCCTGGGTCTCGTGAGTGCAGAGGCGCGTGCGGGGAGCAGGGCTGGCTTGTGCTCAGCCCCTGCTGCTGCCGGAGCTGGCTTTGCTAGCGGGGCTGGGGATGCCCCTGCCATGCTGGCACTGGGGAGTTTCTTCTGCCTTCTGGGATGATGTTTTTATTCCATTTTCAGTTTCCTGAGAAACCACCACGTCTGTTACAACAGAAGCTCCCAGACTTGCCAGGGCCTTTGGGCACAAGTCTGGGGAGCGCCCCGTAGAGGGTGAGGAAACGCTGCACCGTCAGTGCAGAGACAAAAGGAATAGTCCATTAAGACAGTAGCAGAAATACATGTTTATGTGTGGTTTACTGAGTGGTACATGAATATGGGTTAACACAACCAGTTCCTCAGTGCACACCAGTGCCCCATGTGCTCCCCATGCGAAGATCTCCAGTGGGAATCACATGGAGAACATTGTGATGAAAACCTGCTGCTCGTGGGTGTGAGGAGCCGATGCCCACCTCCTGACCTCTCTCCAGCCCTTGGCCACAGCCTTCGGCACCTGCAGGGAGTGACCAGGGGAGCCTGGGCGAGCCCTAGGACACCCTCAGCCCCCCGTGGGCAGCTCCCCCCACTGCCTTGCAGGCTTTGGTGGTCCCCGAGACTGGGACAGGGCAGTGCCAGCAAAGCCCTGCCTCAGCGTACAGGGGACAGCTGCGTGATGCACATCATGACCGCTGAGGTGCCAGGGTCTGGGTCACTGAAGTAACCAGAAAACATGCAGCAAACAATCCCCCGGTGTTAATCTGAGGGGATGTGGCTGCAGGGAGCCCTCCTGCACGTGCTGCCGTGGTGGGGAGAGGGCACCGGGCAGGCACGGAGGCAGGCACGGAGGCAGCGCCTGGTGCCTGGGACCCTGGCTGCAACGTGGGGTTGCCTTGCCCCACGGCAGGGGTTGGAGTCCCTTGGAGGGCACAAGACCTGCCTCCTGCACCAGCTCGGGCACCGGGATGCACCACAGCTATGGGCACCCAGCGGCCGCAGGCACAGGGTGGTTTCAGGGGATGTTTTGGAAGATGCACCTTCACATTCGCTTGGGTGAATGGCCAAGGTTTCCCTCAATGGGGCCTGGGACCACACTAAACCCACGCACACTCATCTCTCTGACAGACCTCAAACACAAGATCCAGAAACTCTTATTTTTGACTCTCTGACTCACTGGGGATCCAGATGTCCATGTTAGGAGTACGTATATATGTGTGTGTGTATACTTATATATGGCTATAGGGATACAGGTGTACTATGTTGTGTGTGTAGTGCTCATACATTGCCAATTTTTATGAGAGAAAGTGTAATAAAATACATGAAGTATTTCTGACCAGAAATATGATGGTTGGTATCAGCCCAACAGTAAATACCTCTGGGCCTGTGGAAAGCTTGGCCATGGGGTGGGTACAGGCATTGCCGCCTTTCTGGGGCAAGGGGTGAACCCACCCGAGTAATTAGCCAAATGACCCTTCTACACAAACACAACCTCCCAGGAGCTCCAAAACACTTCAGAGGCCACATTTGATGGCCACCCTGTAGATCACTGGCACCTGTATGATCATCCCCTAAAGTAGGCTTCCAGCATTTTAGCAGAAATCAAGCTGGGGAGGGTTTTCTAATGGAGCTATTTCATCTCTCCTGACTCCAGCCTCCACCCTTCCTCTTGGCACATACATACCTAGACACCTTCGCCCTGCCCCACACGTTGCTGTTGCAGCTAGTAACATCTCAGGTTTTGGTGGTGTGTAGCAAGCCAGCCTCCAGCAGCAACCCCACCTCTGTGGTGTCAGTGTTGGCATTTAACTGTGCGTTAAACTCACACTCACTGTATGGGTGACGGTATCTGGAAATAGGATAATGTAAAAGATGTAAAAATGAAATATCTAGGTCTTTCTGCAGGGGAGCCTGTCAGGTTTTCCATTCCTACGGGTCACGCTGTAAACAGGGACCTTGAGCATGTTGAACCCACTTGCATCAACACCAATTCATGGAGATGCCAGGAGGGTGCAGGGAGCGCGTGTGGGCGGAGGCAGTAGGAGCACCGTGCAGCAGAAAGGTTAGCCAAGCCCCCTATCCCCCCCCAGCCCAGCCCATGCCCAGCCCTGCTCCTGCCTCCCCTTTGTTGCCCACCAGCTCTGGGCAGTGGGTGCTGCCAGGGGATCCTGTGCTCCTCTGACAGGACCCTGCTGCTGCTCGTGGGCTCCCTTGGGCTCTTTGGGGCCGCCCCCACATGCTCACCCCAGGGGACTGCCCCACGATCATCACCCCTTGCTGCTCCAACACTGACTTTCCCAGGCCATTTGCTCCAGACTTTATAAAAAAAAAAAAAAAAAAAAAAAAAAAAAAGCCACGTTTGTGATGGCCTCCATCCTTCCCCTGCCTCCCCATCCCTGCCTGGAAAATGCAGCCCACTTCCTGCAGCTCAGGATGTATTTTTCTTCATCGCCATAGTGACAATGCATAAATATTTGGGGCTGGTGGGGTTTTGATCAGCTTTTGAAAGTCTTGACAAGGCTGGCAAACTCGTTGTTTATCTTATTGCATTTCGCATGGAGTCTCATGACTTGCAGTTGAGGTTGAGCAGCCGGAGGGGGGTGGCTGGTCCAGGATGCCTGCTGGGAGCACGGCCACTTGTTATTTTGCCGACATCTGTCAGGCTGCCGGCTGAAGCAGCTCGTTGCAAGCCATGGCCCTGCAGGTGCTGCACCAGGAACCCATCGCAGGGACAAAACGTCCAGGCCCCATGGAACGGGCGTTCATCACATTCTCCTCAAGGCTGAAATGAGACCCCAGCTGCCTTTCACGTAAACCCTCGCCCCATCCTCAGATGTCATTTCTTCTGGTAGTGAACAGTGGGCTGGCTTTGAATCATTTCAAAAGAGCTGGTCTTTTTAAGAGCCAGCCTTATGGAAACACGTCCTGGGCAGACGGGAGGAGACAGGAGAGATGCAGGCTACACAAACTCAGCAGAGTTTGTTGTCTGTTCAAGAAGGCAGGGGTTTATTTTTCATGTTTCCCATAATGGTTTTGTGTTTGGGCTTGTTTTTTTGGATTCGTTTTGAATATATATATATTTTTTAATTGGATCTGAAGAGTTGCGATTGCAGCATTTTTTCCCCTACTATGATTTTCCTCCCTCCTCTAACTGATGCCCCTCGATTGGGTTTGTGCAGAAGTATCGCTTTGGCGTGCCTACTGCAGAGAGAAGCAACTGGAGCAAGAAGCCGCTGCAGCAACACCTGAAGCTGCAGTCCAAGCACACCACCAGCCACCAGCTGGGCACAGGGGACACGGGTGTGGGCTGCGGGCTGCGAGCTCAGCACGTCATGCAAGCGGTTGGAGCGAGCGGGAGGTCTGGGTTGCTAAACAGTCCCGGTGTTTTGAACAGACAGATCTCGTTTACCCTCCTTACTGTCTTTAGTGGGAAGCAACTGGGGAAGCGGTGCTGCAGGCTCGCTCTGCCCACCCCTCACGCCAGCCAGGGGTCACCTGTGGCACGCAGCCGTGCGGCTCCTGGCACCGCCATGCAGCCATCCCTGCCGTTCCACTGTCCCTGCCACACTGCTGTCACTGCCCTGCGGCCATCACTGCACAGCCCATCGGCTGCTTGCTGAAGGTGAGGTGATGCCAGCCGTGTGGTGGGCATGCCCTACCCCACGTGCCGGGGCTGCAGGTGCTGCTGGCCAGAGCCAGCCGTGGGTGCCCTGCGCAGCCTCAGCAACAGCCCGGGAAGCCGGGAGGAGGGAGCGAGCCTGGGCTGAACCAGCGATATGTGCAAAACGGGGAGAAAAAATGTTATGGCCTAAGAAGTCTTCAGAAATGTTATGGCCTAAGAAGTCTTCAGAAGGCAGAGCCGGCGTGTCAGAGCCACTGGCTACAGCCAAGCCCTGCAGTGCCAGGGACGTGCCGGCTGCCCGAGTGGCTCCCGGTCACTGCGGGGCTGGGGCTGCTCTGCTGCCCCTCTGGGTCCCAAACCCAGTGAGGATCACCAGGGATTTCTGATAATGGGTCTTTTGTGAGAGAGGAAAGAGACTGTAAGAGAGGAAACAGCAGGACATCTGGCAGTCCAAAGCACAGGGGGAGATGTTTAGCAACGCCGCTGGGTGCTCTTCTAGGGTGGTATGAAGAAAGCAAAGCAGCTGCAGTAGAAGGGGCAGGTGTTTAGACAGAAGCAGTGGGACCGCCCGCAGGGAACATCTCGCACAGCCCCGCCACATTGCTACTTGATTAACTCCTGATAAAACTCCGACCGCACAAATCTGGGCAGGGAGTCTTTCTCCATCAAGGCAAAGATCCTCTTCTGGGCCATGTCAAAGCTGCTTGGTGATGGTTCCGCCAGGTTCTTCATGGTCACAGCCTTGGTGAAGTGGTCGATGTTCACCTGTGATGGGAGTGTGAGAGGGATGGGGATCCTGCCTGTGCAAGGTGTGGGTGATGGCATCTCCCCTTGCCTGCTCTGTCCTACCAACAACCACGCGAAGGTCGAGGGGAGGGACTGAAGCAGGTTCACTTATTGGGGGGATTTGTTGGTGGCAAATCTGTCAGGATGAGGTTTATCCTGCAGCAAAGCTAACCAGGGAAGGAGGATTACTGTCAGTTGTCATCCCTTACGATTAACGTAAGCCCTCTGTGGGGAGAGGGGGACAGGCATGTGCTGGAGGTGCCTGTAGCAGGAGACAGACCAGCAGAGGCTGAGCATGTAAAAGGGGGCACCAGGGCTGTGTGGGGTGGGAGTGCAGCACGTGGGGATGGGGCTGCCCCTTGCTGAGGGTGCAGCCCTCCGAGTCCCTCAGCCATGGTACAAGGTGCCCTGCAGCCACCGCTCTCCTTTGGGATGGAGGCCACTGGAGCAGCAGCCTCATCCCTCCTGCTCCCATCTCCTGGCCCACAGCCACTGACCTCTTTGGGTGCCTCGGTCTGGATGAACTCCTCGTAGATCTTCTTGGCCTTCTCTGCCATCTTCACAGGGGATTTGGTTTTCTTGTAGTCCTCACAGGCCACCCAAAACTCAGCGTTCTCCTCACTGAACTCAGAGCGCAGGAAGGTGCGGAAGCTGGCAAGCCCATCTGTGGGGGGGCAGCGAGCTCTTGCTGAGCACCAGCGATCCCGGGGGGGGCAAGCCCTTGCTGAGCGCTGGCAGGGATGCTGGGTGGGGAGACGTGACCACAGGGGGATGTGAACTTACAGGGGTTTTGCAGGAGCTTCTCCAGGGAATCACGCCACTGCAGAGCCTCCTCCGGTGATGGCCTGAAGGGAGTAAAGAAAGCCCAGGTGGTCCATGCTCACCCCACAGCCCTGGTCTGGGCTCCAGGTTTTTAAATAATTCCTTTAAAAATGGGGAGGAATGGAGGAACAGGCCTTGGAGACTGCTGCAGAGCAGGGACGATGGTCAGGCTATAGGGTGCCGCTGCATCGCAGCACGGGTACCCTCCTCCTGGGGAGAGGCAAGTGCCAAGGAAGGTGGGTGAGGACAGGGCTGGGTGGGCAAATTCCTCCGTGTTTGAGCAGAGACGTGGACAAACTGCAAAGTGAGTCCCCCCTGCAGCCGTGGGTGCCCTGCTTGCCCCAGCACCCATGCACAGGAGAGCAGAGTCGCGGGGGGGGGGGGGGGGGGGGGGGCGGGTCTGCAGGCAGCTGGGAAGCATCCCTATGTATTCCGGCTGGAGTGGGGAAGGATGCTCCCTGCTGCGGGGGGTGGGGAGGGGCGGAGGGGGCTGGATCATTCCAGCTCTGCACTGCTGGGGCTGGGGTCAGCACCCCTCCACTCCCACAACCCGGCCGCCCCATTCCCACGCCCCACGGCGGGGCATGACGCCGGCCTCAGCTCCCTCCCTCCCCAGTGAAAACCTTCAGTGTTTTTCATCTGCGTGGGTTTTCTTTTTTTCTTTTTTTTTCCTTTTTTTTTTTTTTTTTTTTTAAATGCAACGCTTGTAAATATGACCTAAAGAGCTTTGTGGGGGTTTTTTGTTTGTGGTTTTGTTAAGCCTCAAGGAGTTCGCCCAAGCTGCCCTGGGGGCCCACGGGGGCCAATGCCCAGCACTGGAGGCAAGGGAAGCCCCCAGGGCCATGGAGCGCTGGGCTGGCTGCAGACCGTGGCCGCTCGCCACCCGCAGCACTGCACTCAGGCTTGGTTTGCTGCTGCAGGGCTGAAACCCTCTGGGTGGGCACAGCATCCCTGCGGCCGGGGAGGGAGCATAGGGCAGGACAACCTGACAGTCCTGGGGACCCTGGTGCTTCAGCGGTGCCTCTGAGGCAAGTGGAGGTGCTCCTGCCCAGCCGCCCTGCTCGGGGGGACCCAGCAGGGGAGAGAATGGCAGAAATGCAAGGCTGGCACAAGTTGGGTGTCCAGCCCTCACTCATCATCAAATCGCCAGCACTCAGCGGTAAAGACCATGATGGGGGCTCTGATCATTCAGTTTCTGGACCTCAAATTGCATTTGCACTTGCTATCAAGGATCAAAATCCCTCCCTACCCCCATGTTCCTGGCAGGGGTCTCCCCAGCCTGATGAGCAGGAGCATCGCTGCAGCAACCCAACACAATCCCGATTTCCTGGAAACTACCAAATTCACTTTTCCACGATCTGAATGTCCCTGGGATGATATGAACTGCGAGCAAGATGCTGATGGGTGAGTGATACTGAGGCTGCGCGATGGTGCAGTGCAGGAGACAACTCCTCCGGCCAGTGGAGAGTTCTCCAGCTTTCTGCAAGGATGGGTAATGGGGACAAATGTGTCTCCTTCGCAGAAGCATCCGGGGCTTGGCAGCAACCAAGTGCAAAATGCACCATCCATCGCGGCTATGCCCACCCTGCCTGGCTCGGCAGCTCTCACGGGTTGGCAGGCACTGCTCTGACAGGCGTCCCCCCATGCTACAGCCACCAAAGTGACCACAGCGTAGGGTAACATTGCCTGGGCTGAAGGGGAATGTGGGGAGAAGGACTGGTGTAAAACAGGGTTGTGATTTTAAAGTGGAAATAGAAACCTGGCCTTGCGAAGAGTGGATACGTGCCTCTCCTGGTTTTGTCATGACATGGCCACATCAGTCCCTCAAGATGAGCCCTTGTTCCCGGTGCTATGAGCTGGGCCAGCCGGCCTCTCCTACCGCAGGCACATTAGGCAGTCTGGGTGCTGTCAGACCTGGGTCCTCCAGCACTGTGTGTGTCTGGGTGCAGGTCCAGGGCAGGGAGCAGCTCCCTGGGGCCGGGGCATGTGTTCCCAGGACAGTCTCACACACCCAGTGGTGGCAGGGCTGAGGGGTGGCAGAGGAGTGGCCAGGACAGCAGCTCAGGCAGCTGGCTGAGCTGTCCAAGGCTGGGCTGGAGGTACCCCAGGTGAGACCATCACCCTACATCCAGAAAGCCATCCTGCTTTTAGATTTAAGCTACCGTTTCTTTTCAAGGTTTATTTTGCCTCATTCGAACTGTTAATCCTACAGCACAGCCCATCAGCCTCTAGCTTCTCCTCTGCTTTGCTTTGTCATTAAATCAGCTCAGTGCCAGAGAGCAGAGGCTGAGGACAAAGGCGATAAGGTGAGATGGTACCATCATGATGGAGCTGCCCAGAGCCAGGTGTTGTGCCATGGGGCTGTGCACCCAGCTCAGGGACACGCTGCCGCCCCGAAGCCAGCAGGCTTTGTAGGGCTGGCACCTCTGGGATGAGGCAGGTGACCCAGAGAAAGCCAAGTGTCGTATGCCTCTGGCAAAACCTCTACCGAATAATTTGAAATCTCATCAAAAGTAGAGTTTCCATGAGAAATCTGGTTTCCATAGAGCTGTATTGCCTGACACATCTCCCACTGCTCTGACATAACTCTCTGAGCCTGCACCTAGCCGGTAGGTCACCAGGAGCGTGCCATGGGCTCCCTGCCGTGTAAAGCCTTGTGCCCACCCACAGCCAGGGCTTCAGCTACTTTGCCCCCCAAAGGGGCTGGCACCCACCCCTCCAGCTGGGCCCAGATGCCAGTGCAGCAGTACTCACTTCTGGACCTTGGGCAGCTTCTCTGGCTTCTCCGGGTAGGGAATGATGAAGTCAATGGCCGAGTCAGGCTTCTGGAGCAGCGTGCCCAGCTTCGTCTTGATCTCCTTGGCCCTGCAGGAAGGGACAAGCAGAGGCAGGTCAGGCAGCGGGCTGGGGCAGCAGGGGTGGTCTCTGCCCTGTGCCCGCACAGACCCCTGCACAGCTGCTGGTGAGCTACAAAGCTGTGTAATTAATTACACGTGAACAAATGGACTGTAAAGGCGCCTGGTTGAGGCAATTCAAACCAGGCACTTAGAATTAGTGGCAGCTCTTGATCTTGATCTCTTTGCTTTGTCCTCATCTGTGGCCAAGGTAATTGTATCAGCAGGGCTGGCGGGCTGCTCTGAGGATGAATTAGGGGACACGTGTGCAGCACTCAGTTTCTATAGTGATGAGCCCGGAGGAGATGCTGGTGAGGAGATGGAGGAGCTGTGCAGGATGCTGTGCTGGGCTGCTGCCCCGCAACGAGCCCCGTTCCATGTTGCACCCACCAGCCCCATGCCAGCCCCATGCTGGCAACAGCATTTGGAGCAGGGTGCCCTGAGATAGATATAGATATATATACACACATAGTGTATATATAAGTAATATATAAGCCTTATGTCTGCAGCAGGAAGTCTCCTGCCAAAGAGTACCTCCTGGGTGCTGCTTTCCCTGGGCAGAGGGGAAGGAAGGATTTCGGGAGCTGAAGTGCTCTGCCTGCCAAAGGCTGAGTGCCAGTCACCACTGCCCCAAGGCCATGCTCCCCACCTCCACTGGGAGGATGTGGAAACGAGAGGGCTCCTGGGGCTTGACAGCAGGTCCAGCTGCCTCCCACAGTGCTCCCTTCCATGCGATACAGTTTGCAACATGGTCCTGAGCATCTAAAGCCACCGAGGAGGCTCTGCTCTGCTGCAGCTTGGTGGTGGTAGCAAGAGCAAACCGAGCTTTTGCAAAGCAAACTCAAGTGTGCTGCATAAGGCTGAAGAAATAAAGGGGTGAAAACAGACAGCCCCCCCGCCCCAACCCCATCTTTGCAGGGCAGGACTCTTCCCCAGCACAGCAACATTTGGTGGCTTCCAGGTCATCTTGCTGGCACAAGAGGTGAATGAGAGCGAGGGGACACACCACTCCCCAGGGGCTGGCTGGGCTTGGTGCCTTCACCGTGGCACAGCTGTCAAAGCCAGGCTGCAGCTCCCCAGCTTCAGGGCTCACTGCGCTTCTCCTTTCTGCTCTTTGTTGTCACAAGCCCTGTGCGGATGATCGCTCCCTTGCTAGGTCTGCTATCTCATTTCCATTGCTTTAATTTTTTCCCTCTTTGTAAAACTCCCCCTGTGTTTTGGTTTTCCACTTGCCAGCCCCCTGGGTGATTCTTTGAGACCCAGCACAGACTGCTGCTACATTGGCTGCCCCCCACTTCTCAGGGGGCGCAGGCAGAAACCTGCCTCTGACAACTGCCCTTGCATGGGAGTGGGCAGCGGGGCCAGCCAGAGCGAGCAGCCCAGCCTGGGTCTGCATGGACCCCCGTGGTGGGGGTAGAGCATGGGCAGCACAGACCCAGACACCCAACTGTTTTCATGGAAAACAGCAGCTACAGGATGGCTTCTGCTGCTTGCGCTTCTGAGAAAACTTGAATTACGAATGGAAAGACCAGGACCCCAGGCAAAAGGTGACGAGGTCCCCACGCTCCCACACTGAGGTGCCTCTGGGACAGGGATGCTGTCGTGCACCATTCGTTCCCCTCCCTCTGATAAATAAACAAAATGCAGATAAATGCGTCAAGCTGGAGCTGGCTCCTGATGCCCAGAGCCTGGGGCTGGCTCTCCTGCAAGCCTCAGGTGCCCCTTGGCACCCGGTCGGCTGGCACTGCCATGCTGGGACCCCCACGGCAAGCCCTGACCCACATGGATGGCACAGCTGCAGCAAGGAGCAGCAGGTGACATGGGCAGGAGCTGCAGCCCTGTTGGCACCGAAGCAACGAGTGGGTGCAGAGGGTGCCCAGGAAAGCTGATGGAGCAGGACAGCCTCTCCCGTGGCTCTGCTTTCCCAAACGTCTGTGCTTGTGTCCACAGCTCCCCACAGGGAATGGGATGCATGGGCTCAGGGAACGTCTTTCCAAGAGGGACTGGGCAGAAATACCACCTGCCACCGTGTCCCTCTCCCTGCCATCACCCAACACTCAGAAGGGCAGAGCCAGGGACGCCGCCACAGCCAACCCGCTGCTGGGTGCTGTGCACCAGGGACAGTCCCTTCAGGAGACTGGACTACGTGTCCCATCGCAGAGCTGCTGCCTGGCAGAGGCAGGGGTGAAGAGCAAGGGCGAAGGGGCTCACCCACCTCCGAAGCCAGAACGGTGGATGCCGGGAGGTCCTGGGCAGGCAGGGGGAAAGCGTGGGCTGTGCTGGGAGCAGGGGCGGCACCGAGAGCCAAATCTAACACACAGCAGCCTAAGGAGGTGGGAAGACAGGGCCAGGACTCTGTCACTGTTTGAGCAGGACCAGGGGATCCCCCTGCCCTGGTGTGGATGAGGCCAACACACACACACAAGGTTTGGGTGCCATTGGCAGCGGCTTCACACAGCAGCAAACGCTCTGCTGGATAACGCTTAGACCTGTTCAAGATTTTTCTCTCCAATCCCCACCCTCTGACAGTGACTTACGGCCAACATCTGTCAGGCTCAAAGGCCTTAATGGGCCTTAATGGCCCTGAGCAGCCCCAGCTGAGCCCCACACCCTGCCCACGGCTGGGGGCTCCATTTAAGCTTAGCCCTGGGGCCACCTTCTCTCAGGCTGTGCTGTGGGTAGGCTTCTCCCCAGCCTGGTCTTCTGGATTGATGCTGGACTCCTGTTGCAGTCCCCCTGCTTGCTGCTCCCAATGGGGCTCCTGGGATGGCTCCATCCCATGGTGCTGTTGGTGGACCATCACTGGCTGCCCACCCTGCTGAAGCCCCGCAGGTGCCAGTGTGGGGACAGCAGCAAGAAGCTCCTGCCGAGCAAGTCATCAGCTGTGCGGCCTTTGTGAAATATGGGGAGGTGGCGGACACTGAGGAAGCTTGTAGAAAGGGAACAAAAAGGACAGCCAGAGGGCTGAGTGCCTGCAGGCTGGTGGGAGGGAAGGACTATTTGAAGGCATCATCCTGGCATCCTCCAGCAGATATATTACAAGCTTTCAAGAAAGGTTTCAGCAAAGGCTAAGCAGCAGGGTAAAAGAGGCAGATATAAACAAAAAGGCATCCTTCAAGAAGCCCCCAGCTATGTCTGAGTGAGAAAAAGCAAGAAGACCGTAAACTGTGGAAGGTTAAGTGTAAGAACATGTGGGAGTAAGCCAAGAAAAAGTCTGAGAAACAACTTCCAAGAAGCACTAAATGAAAACATGGGCTCTGTCAAACATATCAGGCGCAAGAAGGCTGCTGAGGAGGGTCAGGAGAGACTCCAGCTTTAAAAACAAAAAAGAGGCTCAAAGAACTAAAGCTGCTGCTGTGCCCAAGGACAGGCGGGTGCCAGAGGGAATGCCCCTTCAGGAGAAAAAGGCGCCAGGCGGGATGTGAGGAGCCATGAAGCTGCGAGTGTGATGCTGTATGGGCAAGTCAGCAGCAGCTGCATCGGAGAGCTGTGGTGGACACATGGACAAATATGGTCTATTGGAGAGCAGTCAAGGCAGCTCTGGCCGTAGGAAGAGATTCCTCTGAACCTATCAGCCCCCTCTGAAAAGGCCAGCAAGCACGTGCTTTGGGGAGAGTTGGGGGTACCAGCCCCCTTGGGCCTGCAGGGGACCCCGGATGGGCTCCCCAGACCCCAGGCAGCTGCAGGAGGGAAGCTCATCTCACGGATGACGGCATGGGAAAGGTAGCCCACAACGCATAGGGGACATGGTGTACTCCTTGGGGAGCGCGGGCTGGGACTGTGCTGTGAAATGTCACTCGCATGGGGAGAAGGGGGTCAGTGGCCGAGCAGCAGATATTGCGCTGCCAGGGTACAGCACTTGGGGACCAGTCGTGAGGAACTGCAGGGGGGTCTCATGAGACCAGCAGCTGTTGAAATGCCTCATAGAGCAGCACAACATGATGCACATGGGACAAACCGGGTCCCAGCTCTGTGTATAAACATGTAAGTGAAGCTGCCTTCAAGAGGGAGGATTTGAGGGCATAACAGAGATCAGCGAAATCAGCAGCATGGCAGCAGTGGAAAAAAACTAGTTTAGGATTAGAAAGTAGCGGAAGAGTGACAAAGAAGATGACAGCAGAGCAGAAACATGGAGATTACCCACATCTGGAAGAGTGCTGCTCAGCTGCCTGTGGCGCAGGAGGCTGCAGACCAGGCAAGGTGAGCATGGGGCTGTAAGGATGGCCAAAAAGCATGTTTCAAGAAATTGTCACAGGCATTTGTGTTCATGCCTCTGATGGGGATTTGCCTTGCTTTTGTGCCAGCAGCATCAGCCTCCAGTGGCGCAGCTTCAGCTGACAAGGGGGGACTTCGCTCGAGCTCCCCCCAAAACAGTGAATGCCACCCTCACTCTCTAAAAACCAGTAGTAAGGCATTTGCAGCTGCAAGGAGACCCTTGCTGGGGAACTCACACGGGAAGTCTTCCACAGAGTTACCAAGGACTGAGTGCCCTGTCACCGTGTGCGGTGGCCTCCCTCACATCTCTGCTTCTCACCAGACCCCCTCCAAAGCCCCTCCAGCTCCGCAGGAGGGTTTCCACCAGCATGGAAGGGGCTGGGGGCTGGAGCCTGCCTGGGTTCCCAAGGGGTGGGAGCAGCCTGGGAAGCACCAGCACCCCCGGGCAGGCTTGGAGGGCAGTGCGGGGAATGAATGGGTGCCAGGAGCAGGGCAGGGTGGGCGCTCTGCAGGGAGCCGAGCCCTGTGAGAGGGGCCGGGGTGCCTCATCCGTGTGCAAGGGAGGCGCAGGCAGCGAAAGAGGGTTTTGAGGCTCTTTGGAGCCAGGGCTGGTTTTGCCTCGGAAAGGCAACTGCATTCCTGCTTTTTTCCTTCCCCAATCCACCCCAGAATTTGCAAATATTAAGATCTGAGGAGAACGGGCTTCTGCTCTGGGCCCGCACAGGGGAGCGGCTGAGGTTGAGGGGTGGGTTTGGGGCAGCCCAGAGTCACAGAGAGGGTCCCAATCCAGAGGGGAGACTTTGGGACTGGATCAGCACTTGCCCCCCTCCCTGAGCATGTCAGCCACTTGCAGCATCCCACTGAGCCCCTGCCAGCAAGCCTCCCTTCCCTCCCAGTTCAGAGCTGGGTGATCCCAGTCCCCATGAGAGATGTCCATCGTGGGGATGTGCTGTAGGAAGAGCCTCTCTGCCCCAGCAGAGCCCTGCAGGGAGACAGCCCCCCTCGGCACCCCGGCACATGCTGGCCGCTCTCACCTCTCCAGGCACGTGTGGGGCAGCGCTGCTAATCCTTTGCACATCTTGGCAGGCTGTGGTTTTCCTCAGCCACGAGAAGAGTGTGAGCAATGGCTCAAGCAGGCAGCAGCAGCTCAGTCTGCAGCCCAGCTCCCCTCTCTCACTCCTATATAGCACTGGGAGCTGGACCCCCGCCAGCCCCGTAACCAATGCCGTCCATCCCGCTGCAGCTGGCCCCGGCCCCAGTGGCTTCTGGATTTTGTTTTCTCCTCTCTAAGCTCACGTGGAGGGGAAAAAAATGTGGTTTTTCTGGGGTGAGATCAGGTAATCAAATTGGAAGGGCCAAGCTGCTGTTTGGGGGTCTTCGGGAAGCCCACGGAGTTTTGACTTAATGACATATCAGGCTCCAGGTCAGTATTTAGAAGAGCCAGGTAGAAATGCTTCATTCAAGCAAGGTTTTTTCCCAGGGCAAAATGTCACTTTAATAAAAATAAAAGTGCTTACAAGAAGTCTTGTTGTTGATTTAAAGGCTGTGGCTAGTGTCAGAATATCCACAGCTTCAACAGTGGTTATCAGTTGGTGGGTAACAGTGACTTTTGCTCCAGAACAAATTCATTTTAATGTAAGTGTAAAATAAATTAAATCTTTTAATCGTAGCAAAGGTTCTGATTTATCTGACAGTGACACTTTAATAAGGCCGAAAAGAATTCCAGCCCAGCATTTTGTTATGTGGAAAATCTGGAGCCTTTTTCCACTCCCCTGCAGAGCAGTAAAACACACAGCCGAGTCTGGAGCCGCCCACGATGTGGGATGCAGGATGCAGGATGCGGGACCTGAGCAGGGACCGGCCCCCACCTCTCCCTGCATGGCTCTGCCCCATCGCTGCCCCACTGAGACACAGCCCCTTGCTCACCTAAAGCTTGGGTGCTACACGGGTGTTCCTGTTTGCTCGGGGAAGATCTCTTTGGTCACTCCATTAACTCGCAGTCACGGAGCCAGTGCCTCCCTATGGTCATGACATCCATGGCATGAGTTTCTCCCGGCCTCAGCCAAGCAGCCAGGCATGGTGCAGGTGCAACCCCAGTGAGCGAGGCTGCTTCTGAGAGGCAAATCATGGCAAACACGGGGACCAGCCTGGCTCCCAGGGGACCCATAGCCAAAGCCTTGACTCGGTGGGTCCCCATGGCCGCTTGAGGGGAGGATGCACTGCAGCCAACAGCTGCAATGGAGTCATCCTAACACAGCTTAGCAGCACTTGGAGAGGGTAACCACGGCTGTCCTGGGCATTTCCCTCCTGCCTTCCAGCTAGGATGTGACAGCCTGTCCACAGCAGGGTCACCTGCAGCATGGCTCATCACCCAGGTTTGCATGGCTGGACTAGAGCTAGCGCAAGGGGAAAGCCCTGACACACGCAGGGTGGCTGTGGAGGTCTGCACAAACTCTTCTGCAGTTTGTGTGGGGGCACCCACTCACACCCACATGGGTCTTTGCCACCCCACACAGGTGCCTGTGCAATTACACCTGCTCTGGCACAGGTGCAGAGAGGGTGTGTGGCTCAGCTCTGCCTCCATCCCCTGCTCCACCCCAGCCAGGGCATCCCCTGAGCGTCCCACTGGGAGCGGGGGCTCAGGCTTCACCCTAAAAACCTGCCACATGCCTGTCCCTGACCTCAGCTGCCTGAGTGACTATGTGCCTTAAATGTGCTTCCGAGTGCCTTGTTTTAACACGCACAGCCCTGAGCTGGGAATAGAGACCTTGCTCCCAGTCTGGCTGTCCACACCCCAAGGGCGCTAATGGCCCTAATTGCCCTGAGCAGCCCCAGCGGCCCCCTCAGCACTGGGCCCCCTTTCCCCCGTGGAGCAGTGTCAGAGTCGTGCTGGCTCTGGCTCCTGGATGGACTTCAGACCTGCGTTGCAATCCTGTCTCCTGCTGCTCTGGAATTATGCAGAAAGCACAACGTCTATGTTTCAGCATGTGGGTGCAGTAAGCAAAAGCTAGCGGTCTGCTAGAAACCATGCCTCCCCAGAGAGCTGGGCTGCCTTTGTACTGGTTTGTAACGGGAACTGAACAAAAAAAAGCACAGCCTAAAATTTCAGAGGATGAGATTTTTGAATGACATTTGTCTGGGCTTGGGAGGATTAGAGATCCCCAAGATGTACCCAGGCAGTGGTGCCACATCTGGGGGCTGCCCCTTCCCGCTGCCTGGCATTGACGTCCCCAGCAACCCCCCTTGTGCCTCGCAGAGCCGGGAAGGCAACGATGGCAGCTGCAGAGGATGGAAGTACTTTACTCCTTTACAGGCTGCTGCTGTCTTGCTCTTTTCCGAGAGCAGTCAGGGCAGGCTCTGCTCTTAGTGCCTCAGTTTGGGAATAACCCAGCTGCCCCATCTCCCAGCCGCTGTGGTGCAGCCCCCCGCCCCCCAAAGCACTGCAACCTTGCAAGCTCAGCACACTTTCTGGGCTGCACCTGTTGCTCTCAGGCCCAGAAAGCATGTTGGGGCTGTCACCAGGGTACCCCACGTGCGGGGTCAGTGCCTGCCAGCTTGGTGGCTGTTTCGAAAAGCTCCTTTGAGGCTGAGGCGCTGTCCGCAGGGTGCTTTGCCAGTCGGCTGGGCCCATCCTGGCACGGAGGGCAGCGGGTGGCAGTGGGGGGTGGGCGAGATGTGCCAGTGGTTCTCACAACTCCAGGGCTGGGGAGGACAGCAGGGCCACGGGACTGGGCGAGAAACCCCCGCAGCCTCGCACTCAGCTGCTGAGCCATTGGGAACACAGTTATTTATTCTCACTAATCTTCAGTAATAAAGTTAGCATCGAAATCCCAGGGGACCTTGGATCTGTGGGATCAGGCGGTTTGTGTAAATGCTGTCCAGCAGACACCGAGCACCCTTATGTGCTCTCCTTCCAGCTGCTCCTGGGGCCATTTGCTCCTGGCTAGCAGGCAGTTGCTCCGGGCACGCAGGGACACGGCTCTAGCCCTGCAGACCTCCTGCTGCTTGGAGGAGCCTGAAGCTTTGCCCTGTGAGACCCCACAGAGGAACTGGGTCTGTCCCCTAAAGACTTTTACCTACTTTACCTCTTTCAGCCCTGGGCAGGCAAATCCTCTGCTCCTGTGCCTCTGCAGTAGTTCAGTGACGGATGCTCTTACTCTCCTCCACAGGCCTAGGGTGGGGGTTTAATGACTGCGCAGAGCAAGTCGGGGAAATTGAGGTCCAAAATGAGTGGAGAAACTCCATGCAAGAGGGTGATAAGGAAGCTATACCATGTGCTGGGTTTGCAGTTGTACATTTTAGCAGAGACTGATCTGCAACACCGAAAAAGAAACCATATACCGTTGCACAGAAACAAGAGTTACACAGAAACAGCTTGTATTTTCTGCAGATCTTTGTCCAGTAAGAAATGTTTGGTTTGTGCATTTCAAGGCTTTAGAGTGCTAAGAAAATATTTCCAATAAGAAACTACCCAGACCTTCCTTTTCTTCCCACGACAGCTTAATTTCTTTAAGAGCCCTTCTGGGAGAGCTTTTTGGAGATCCAAGTGCACTCTGAGGACCAGATTGTCTTGTGTACACAATGGCTGGTTTCCTCCAAGAGCACTCGAGGTTTGTGCCTTGCCTTGCAACTGCCCCCTCAAAAGCCATGTGGAATCTCCCATTACATGAGATTTATCCTGGGCCTTGTTATTTCCAGACTTTATTATCCCTTCTAACAATTTGCCTTTTATAGAAGGCAGCCGCGCTGTTTTGCAGTTTCCTGGTTCCCACTGGAACTTTTTAAAAATTAGCATCATGTTTAACAACATTGACTGTTTGGTAGAGGACCACTGTAATTCTCACTCAGGCATGTATTTGGCAATTCATCCGAGAGCTCCTTCTGGCAGTTTTTTAACCATGTGTTCTAAATACGGGGTTAAAAATATCCCCACCCACCCCCCAAGTGCTTTGGGACAGTCATGCAAATGCATGTCCCCTCAGGAATGATGCTAGCGTGTGCTCCTTCACAGCAAAGGCCAATGCAAGTAACTCAGCAAGCCTTTCTGTGATGGCTCACTCTTTCTTACAGCACCTGCTCATGCCCTGTCCCTGGGGCTCTCTGGAGAGCTTTCTGCTTCTCACACAGTCATGATTAATTTTCCCACCTTCAGGATGCTTTCTTCAGATCTTCTGTGGCTTCCCTTTCACCTGTAACTTTCCAGAGCTTGCATTCTTTTTTTTATTCTCTCACCTGTATGCAATTTTCACTTCTTTTAAGGTCTTACCACTTCAGATCTTCATTTCCACTCCCCTATATAACCACATCACCTTTTCTAAAAAATCCCTTTGAGCGTTGGCGTGCATTTACACCTATACAACCAACGCTGCATGCTTCAGCAGCTCTTGTGCTACATCAGCTCAACACCACTCACATACTTGTGTGATGCTCCTGACCAGCCTACCTCTCATTTCCCTTTTGACATTAAATATTACTCTAAGGGTATTGCTTTTGCTCTCACCAGCACAGTCTGATCGCTGATTATGGCTCCGTGGCTCCTCGTTTGTTACATTTAAACTAAGCCCCATGCATGGCTGAGGGTGTGCTCCGGTACAGTTCTTCCTTTGCTCCCCATTAATGCTTAGTGTGGGTTTGCACCATCCCACTGCCTCCACCAAGCTTCTGAGATCCAGCCCGATGATGAAAACGTTTGTGTAAAGGAAGGAGATGAGAGACCCAGGCTCCCTCCCTCTGCTCACCACATCCAAGTCACTGACACAGGAGCCACGGGTAAGGTCGAAGAGGAGAAAATCCTGGAAAGCAGCGTTACCCAGAGCACTGGGACTCTGGCCAGCTGGGAATTTGGGAGTCACGTAAGTCCCGCGTCCCAGCTGCAGAGCCACCGAGTTCCTCGACCCTGAGCATGAGGCCTGAGAACAGCCGGGGCTGGGACACGGTGCTGCTCCTCATGCCTGCTCAGTGCCAGCAGCAGGGACCTGCTCCCCTTCCAGCACCTGGGCAGCACAGGGCAGGGACAAGCCCACGCCGACACGTGCATGGGGCTGGCCTCACCGCTGGCACACACTGAGCACCCTTGGGAACACAGGGCCAAGCTCGGTTTACTTGTATCCGTAAGGAAAGCCCAGAGGAGCCTGTGGGGACAGGCATTTTCAAGTCAACGCAAGTATTTGCATGGTGTTTATGCTACTTAAGTGATAGCCCAGGACTGAACACCAGCACCCCCATAGTGGCCCCTCTGCACCCAGAGCAGATTGGTGAGGGCAGGCTGTGTGTTTGCAGCCACCTACTGCAGGCAGAGCCACCACCCTGGGCACCTCAGCAACTGCTGCTGAGCTTCCCGGAGCTCCACTATCCATGTGGCACTGGTGCCAGCAAGTGCTCTGGGGGGTGCAGCCTCAGCGTGGGCAGCCATGTGCTGTCCCTGCTTCCCCATGTCCATCTACAGCATGGCCCCTTGCCCACGTGCATGCCCTGAAGTGTCGCCAAAAGACATGATCTGTGAACAGATGCGGTTGGGCTGGCAGTGTGCAGGTGACAGCCACAATTTCAGCACAAAGTTAACACAAACAGAACAGTTATAGGACTTTATTTAAGCCCTGAATTCAAGAAATTGCCTGGATTACACCATTTTACCTGGATTCACATGCTGGATCCAAGTAGCAGAGCACATTGTTTCTCCTCACCCCCCAGCCAGCACCCACATTTTTGGTCGCTTGACAGTATCAGCTGCCGTGCAAAGAAGTGCACCTCTACCTCCACATTAACACAAGCACCACGCTCCCCTCCCATGCGTGCATTAGTTCTTGGCCCAGAGGAGCATCTGAGCAGTGAGTCAAGCTCTTTCCTGCCCATCCTTTTTGCCCTACGTGCCCTGCTGTGGCACTGCCTTTCCCAGCTCGTGGATGGCCCTGTTCTCCAGCACCTCCACCTTCCCCTTGCCTGGCTGCAGCACGCTGGCCACCATAGCCCTGGCCACCGTTTCCACAGGCACTGAGTAAGCGGTGGGGAAGACCCAAGCCACGACACCCAGAAACTGCTGGGCTATCCACTCCGCGGGCCGGGACTCCTGACGCTTGCACAGCAGCACCCTGCAGAGCAAGGAGGTAAGGTGGGTCAGGCTGAAACCATTCCCTGGGGAAAAGCTAGAGACTGGGTTCTCCAGCTGCACTAGGGGCAGCTTGCTAAACCCACATGGAGGCTGTGCGGCTGTAGCAGGGCCCTAAAACACGACTGAGCTGAGGCCAGGGACACTAAGCTCCTTTCCCTGCAGTGCTGCACAACCAGGATGCTAGTTCTCCCGGGCAGCAAGAGCACAGTACAGCTGAAGGGATACAGGTGAGTATCCTCACTGCATGAGGTCAAGGTCTGTGCGGAGAGAAGCTCTGGCCTATGTCCCCCAACCTCTGCTTTCAACCCAAGCCTCTTCCTGCATGGCGTGTGACGCTAGGACTGGGACTGGCTGTGGGAAACTGCTGTGCATGCTCCCTGCAGCATTGGGAAGCAGTGCGCTCATCCAGGAGCTGCATTTGCAGCTGGTGGCTTTTTCCACTCCCCCGCCGCCTCCCAGCCCTAACCTTATGCATCCTTTCTCTCTCTCTCCATTTCCCAGCCCCCTGCCCTGGCAAACCCTCCACTCAAGCCCTCCTCCACCGCTACTCACGCTGGCCGGAGAATGGTACAGCGATCAAAACCAACAGCCTGGACCAGGTTCTCCACTTCTCCCTGTGAGAGCGGTTAGGCAGGATGAAAGGAGATGAGGGTGACTGCAAGCACCATCCCCGCCGCCCCATGAACTGGCAGGAGAGCGCTGCTCAGCCGCGAGCAGGATGGCATTAATGCCCATGCAAAGCAGGTACAGGCCAGCCAGCCAGCAGCTCTCCAGGGAAAGGCAGGACTGGGTGAGGGTCTGGACCACTGACTGTGGGTCACCAGCGCACCCTTGCAACCATCATGCTAATTGCAACTGCCTGCTCCGGAGAGGTGGCATCAGGACATGGTGTCCAGCCCTAGGGATCCTGGCAGAAGGCACTGGCAGACAGCGCTGAGCCCAGCAGGTGTTGGGAGCTGCAGCACATGATATACGGGGAAAAAGAACATTTGCAGTAGGTATGGTCCCCCTCGGGGAGCCCGTGGGCTCCCCATCCCCGGACACTTCATGTTTCCCCTGGACATTCCCCACCTGGCTGTGAAGCTATCCCAGCTTGGGGCTGGGCTGGAGACCCCAGAGGGTGGTTTGAAGCAGGAGACAGAAGCCGCATGTGGGTGTTGTGCCGTTTTGGGCAAAGCCATTCGCGTGGCTGCCCAGCCAAACCCCTGCCCTTGTCCCTCAGCACCAGCAGGACCCCCCGAGCCACTTGCATCCCTTGAACCCTCATCTCCTGCTTCGATCCAGAGCATCCCCGCGTTCTGTGACTCCTGCAGAAGCACCGGGAGCCCCCCCACAGCTGCCCCCTCACCTTCACACGGAGGTAGAGGAAGCGGCTGTGCTGGTTTGCCCCCCGGGAGGACTGCAGGACAAAGTGCTTGCAGCCCCCTGCCCGCGCCAGCTCCGCTGCCTGCGCAACATAGTCCCGGTCCACGCGGACGAAGCCGTCCTGCAGGCAGAGGGGAGACGGAGGGTCAGCATGGCAGGGGAGGGCAGGCAGCCCCCCGCCCCCCCCAAGGGGGTCCCACTCACCGCCCCAGCCTTGGCCCTGGTGGTGCCCAGGCAGCAGAAGCCGACGTCGTGCCCCTGGAAGGCGGCGGAGTGCTCACTCAGACGCTCGAAGTCCACCACCGCCTGCTCCTGCGGGGAGGCCGAGGCTCAGCGCGCCCGCCGCCGCCGCCCCCCGCCGCCCCGGGACCCCCGGCCCCACGCACCACGGCCGCCTCCGTCTCCTCATCCAGGCTCAGCCGGCGCCGGCTGACCAGCGTCACCCGGGCAAAGAGCCGCCGGGCCAGCAGCTCCCGCAGCAGTGCCCGGCCAGTCGCCCCCGAGGCGCCCAGCACGAAGCAGGCCCTGCCGCCATCTGCCGCCATGATGGGGGAGCGGAAGCAGGCCCGGGCGGGGAGGTGTGCCTCCGGTCTGCCTCCGGTCTGCCTGCCGCCTGCCTCCGGTCTGCCTGCGGCCTGCCTGCCGCCTGCCTGCCGCCTGCCCACAGGAGAGCCGCCAGGCAGGCACAGCAGCCCTTTCTCAGGGACTGGGGGAGGCTGCAGGGTCTCTGTGTCCCCCCACGCCTAAGCAAAGGGCTGCCCCGGGGGACCCCCCTCTACCTCACTGCTGCTGGTGTCCCCTCTCCCGTCCCTGCGGGGCAGAGCCCATGCAGAAAGTGTCCCCGGGGGGATCTCCGTGCCCCTCAGGCCAGGTGGAGGGGCTGTGTGCCGAGGGTGGCTTAGAGGGTCTGTGACCTGCCAGGCAGACCCTCCCTGAAAAGCACCGGGCTCAGTGCCACGGGGCGCCCTATAGCTGTGTCCTCCAGGCAGGGGGTGAGTCACCCCCCCTGCCACCCGCGCTGGACCTGCCACAGCCGTGGCAGCTTCCCTGGTGACTCCAGTGTGAAGCAGCTGCTGGTGCCTGAAGAGCAAGGAGATGGAGCCCACTCCCCAGGGGACCCTCGCTGAGCAGGTCCTGGGGTGTGCTGTTAGGCACAGAGGCCCTGCTCCAGATGCCCGCCCGGTGGGGATGACTGCCATCGTCCCCGGGGCAGGCTGGGTCCCACTGGGGCATAGCTCGAGCGGGCATGTGGGCACCCGGGCGCTCGCTGCAGCTGCTCCCATGAGTAGCATCAAGGAGCCCCATGGCACCCCAATCCTGTTTGTCCTGATTCCTGAGGAGGGAGGTGCAGGGGCCTGAATGGCTGCTTTCGGGATCAGCCAGGCGATTTTCCAGCCTGGCGTGTCTGCCGACAGTTCCCCCTGGCTGAGGATGAATCTCTGATGCACGTGCTACCTGCGGGGCAGGATGCACATCATGATCATCAGCGGGTTAATGGCCAGCATCCCGCTTCACCTGCCAGTGTGCCGCTGTGCTGCTGGCACCCACTGTCGAGCGCCCCGTCCAGCGGGCTGCACCCCGCAGCCGCAGGGAACACAGGTGGGTGCAGGGGCTGGGAAGAGCCAGGGGTAGCAGGATGAGTGCTTGAGAGTGGGAGGGGAAGCATACGGTACTGGCAGCAATGCCTATAGGGCACGTGGTACGCTATAGGATTCCATGGGGTGGTGGGGATACCCCTGGGGAGGGGTGGGACCAGGATGCGTGGGGGCCACACAGTGCTCCTGCTGCTCATGGTCTGCTTCTCCTCCACAGCAGGGCTCGGTGGGCTGGCCAAGTGCCGGGGCAACCGCTCTCCCGGCAGCATGGAGGTGCAGTGCCAGCGCAGTGCGGCATTTGACTGCACTCCCCAGCCGGCAGCCTGCTGCCCTGACTGGATGGCAGGGCTCCCTGATGCCCTGCCTCTCTCCCGCCTCTCCATTCCTGGCACCCACGACTCCCTCAGCTTGTTTGGTGGCCAGCGCCTGCGGTGCCAGAGCTGGAGCCTGGAGGCCCAGCTGGTGGCCGGCATCCGCTTCCTGGATGTGCGCTGCAAGCTGGCACGGGGCGAGCTCCACGTCTACCACCTCTGCACCTTCCAGCGGGCCAGCCTGCGGGGGGTCCTGCGCCGCACCCTGCGCTTCCTCCGTGCTCACCCCAGCGAGGCCGTGCTCATGCGCATCAAGGAGGAGCTGCCCATCTTCTCCCAGCCTGGCTTCGCTGCCCGGCTGCACCGCTGCTTGCTAGAGGAGGGACAGAGCTGCATGTGGTGCCGGGAAGAGGTGCCAACGCTGGGCCAGGTGCGGGGGAAGATTGTGGTGCTGGAGGCGCTGGCGCGGGAGGTGCTGGGCATTCCCTACGAGCAGCTGAGCATCAGCGACGCCTGGAACGTCCTCTCACTGGAGCGCAAGTGGGCCCGGGCCCGGCGGCACCTGGAGAGGGCAGCCAGTGGGGACCCGGCCACCATGCACCTCACCTTCTGCTCAGGCAATGGGCTCTTCACCTGTCCCGAGGAGGTGGCACGCTTTGTGAACCCCCGCTGCTACCAGCACCTGCGGCGCCGGGGCAGGCAGCCCGTGCGCTGGGGAGTGGTCATCATGGACTTCCCTGGTGCAGGGCTCCTCCAGCTCATTGTGGAGAGCAACAGCCCACAGACCAGTGGCCCCATCACAGCAGCCCCTGGCACCCCCCCAGTACCCTCACGGCACCCCCGCGGCAGAGGGGATGGGCGCCACAGACAGCACAGCTCCACGCGCTGCTCACGCCGGTGCCCATCAGGACGGACACTGCTCCCGGCCTCACACCTCCGCCGAAAGACATCAGCGCCCAGTAGAGCAAAAGCAAGTTCCTAGCTCTTGCTGGCACCAGGAAGCCTTCATGTGACAATGGTGTGACAGCGCCAGAGGCAGCAGAGGAGGGTTGGTGGCTTCAGGCGGTCTGGGGAGCTGCCCCCTGCACGCAGCTCTCCCCTGAGGAGCTGGGTACAGTCCTGGCAGGGCCTGGGCTGACTGAGTCCCCAGCAGAGCAGCAGGGAGAGGCAGAGGGAAAAGGTCCTGCCAGGCCTCCTCTTGGGCTGGCGAGTCCACCTGAAATGCCTTTCTGCAAAACAGCCTTTATTCCTTTCAAGGGTAAATAAAATTACTCTAGGAAAGCACTTTCTATATTGCCTTCCCTAGCAGAAAAAAGTGCAGAAAAGACCTTTTGCTTTTGCTGCTCAGATGTGAAAGAGCCCGTACCCCTCTGTCCATGGCTGAAGCACAGTTAAATTGGTGTTTGTAACCATCTCGCTCTTAAAGTAGAGCTGTGAGAGAGGTCAGAGGAGGAGGAATTCACTTCAAAGATGACAGTAAATGGTTAGGAACATCCTTCCCCTCGTTATTTTAGCTTTTGTTTTTTTCTTGCAGGGCCTTGCCCCAAAAGTCAGGACTGTTAGAGAGAGGTGACTTCAGCAAGCGCCGCTGGCCCCGTGCACGGAAAGCTGGATGGCCACAGCTGCGGCAGTTCAGATGGGGCTACCCCCTCCCTGGGGTCACACAGCCGGGGGATGCTGCACAGGACAAAGCCCAGCAGTTTGCAACAGCACAGGCAGCGTGGACAGGAGAGTTTGTAGATCCACAAAACCAAAATGTGCTTAAAATGCACATTGTGCCAGCACCTGCCCTACCTGCAGAAAATAAATCCGCAATTTAAATAGACCGGCGAGCCACAGGACACAGTAGCTCCTTGAAGCAGAAAGATAACTGGGATCCCAGGGGAGAAAGCATCAAACTGCCGGCTGCACTGAAGCAAGGAGGTGAGAAAGAGAAGAGGAAAACTCAGCCCTGTCCTGTCAAAAGGTGAAGAACACCCTCAAAGATGCTTCTGTCTCAGGGGAAAAATGCAGCCTGGCACAGTGCCTGCCAGAGGGCATGCTGCAGGATTTCCTGGCCAGAGGCAAGGACATTGTTTTCTCTGCAGGGCCTGGCCCTGGCTGGAGACACAGCCCTTGGTGCTGAGCATGGTCATCTGCTGGCCCTGGGCGGGCTGCGGCGGCGCTGGGCTGGGCAGGCAGCAGGGGAGGACGGAGCCTGTGCTGCCATGAGCCAGGACGGAGGGGAGTAGGCAATAGCGCGCAGGGGATGTTGGAGGTGACAGACAGAGAAATCTGTTTCTGGACTTGCTTTGTGATAAATCTCTGCATTAAACTGGACATGTGACAAAGCACTGGTGATGTCTGGGGTGCCAGTGGCCTGTTCCGTTGGCTGTCAGACCTCCACTGCCTGGGCCGCCCCTGTGCCCAGCCAGCATGAAAGCTCTAGGCATTGCTCTCATGCCAGGAAGATGGGTGCTATCAAGGGAGGGGCAGTCAGATCGGTGGCCTGTCCCAGCTTTCCAGGGATGCACGGTGCCATGGGGAGCCGGGCAGGGTGCAGGCAGAGCAATCACAGTTCCCAGGAGCATCTCTGCAGGCTGGGTGGTTCTGCTGTCACTGAGGACAAGGGCTGCCTGCATGGCAGCAGGGCTGTGGCACATCCCCGCAGCTGCACCCCAGCAGCCAGTACCCACCCTGTGCCCCAGTTCACTGGCAGGGCAGAGGTGCTGCCTGGGGTTCCATGGGTGGGTAGAGCTGCTTGTTTACTCCTTACCACACAAGCCGTGAGATAACTTCGGCATTATCTACGCCCCCAGCATCCTGTTTGGTGAGCCCTTATCTGTGCCACATGCACGTGTTGCTGCTACCAGGCGCCAGGGATTCAGCAGGCAGCATGGGCAGGAGTACCCAGCTGGTAGCAGTGCACAGTGAAAAGGGTCTCCATCACTGGCGTAGCTGGGGAAAGGCATGAGACAAAAAGCTGTCCTACAGCTGAGATTAAAGAAATGTCTCTGAGAGGGACCAGATGAGGTGGGCAGGAGTGATTTGCCCAAAACTACCTCTGTGTCCCGTAGCCAGGGCTGCTCCAGTGCCATGAGGTCCCTGTGGGTGGGGGGTGCAGGGTGCCACAGCCCCTGGGCTGTCTTGGAAGCAGCCCCATGCTTCTGGTCCTGGCTAATCCTTGAAACCATCTCACACCCTGCAAGCCAGGGTGGCACACAGATAACACACCTTCCTGTGGGCAAACACCCAAATTGTGAGAAAGATTTTATCGGGTGCCACTTTCCTCTGGGGCTGTCACAGGAGGATCCAGCTGCTCAGGCTGCAGGCCAGGCGTCGCCCTGGGAGACATGCCCAAAGGCACCCTGCCGCTCAGGGACACCCTTTGGGTCAAACACCCCTTGGGGGGCACCTGTGGTGAGGGGGAGCCGCCCCCTGCCCACACTCAGGAGGTGCCTCTGAAGCTTCAGAGAGAGCAGCCTCAGTCCCCAGGGTGGAGCAAGGGGATGGCAGCAGCGGGGCTGTATGCTGGTGGGATGTGGGTCCTCACCTCCTGCAGGGGCACTGCTTGGGTGCCCCCTTGCCCCGGTGGGCTGCTGAGCCCTCCCCAAGCAGCAGGGGCAAGAGGGGCTCCCCAGGAAGGTGCCCCCTGTATCGCTGGCAGCAGCCAAGCCGGACGGGCTGTGTCAGGGTGACTCGGTTCCTCTGCGGTTTGCAGGGAGACATTGCACAAGGAGGGGAACAGGCTGTGCCAGCGTCGGGTGGGAGCTTCTAGCAAAAACAACACAAGCGTTCCTCTGTATGGGGCAGGGGTTGATGGGGGTGCCCCTTGCACCCCCTGCCCCAAGGGTCTCACTCCACCAGGTCCTGGGCACTCCTCGGGGACACACTGCAAGGCAGAGCCTGGACTTGGCCCTGGAGCATCTGCCCACCTCTGCCAGTGCCCACCTCCCCATGCAGCATGTAGAGCCCCTGGCACCATGGGTCCCATCCACACCTGGGTGATGCCAGCACTGTCAGGATGCTCATGCAAGCATTGCACCCTGCCCTGCACGTGACACCCTGCCCACAGCACGGCTGAGCACACTGAGAAGGAGCAGAGCACCAGGCTGGGTGGGCAGTGATGGCTGCAGCGGCCAGGCTGCTTTGCCCCAAGGAGCCCTGCAGTCACAGCCTGTGGGTGGGTTGCCCAACGCCACCAGCTGCATGGCACCCTCAGCAGTGGTTTGCAGGTGGGAGTGGAGCACACTGTCCCTTCCCCACAGATACAGCCCATGGGAGGGCTCTCATGGGAGAGAGAGCATCACCTCTGTCTGTGGCTCAGGACCCAGGCACGGCAAAGGAGGCACATTTCCATTGAGATACCTGTAGAGTATAGAGGGACAGTGAGGAGGTGACACAGGAAAGTGTCTTTGTACCTGCTCCCTTGAGCCCACTCCAAGCAAAGCCCTGGCTTGCAGCTTGTGCTGTACCCTTGGAGGGGTGGCTGGGGGGACAGGATGCACTGTCCCGCCTGGAAAATGCACCATCCCATGGGAAATCCCTGGGCTGCTCAGCCAGTAAGGCAGGGATGGGCCCTTCCTTGGTAAGCGGTAAAGCAGGAACCCAGCGGGGAGCGTGTGCCCTACAGCATCCTGAATCCTTCATGCTGGGCCAGCCTGGAAACCCCCTGAGATGTGGAAGGACTCCTGGTGATTAGCCAGCTCCCCACAGAGCTGCAGAGCTGACTGGGTTCTTCTCTCCCTCCCACCATGTGTACCTTTTTCCACTACCTGCAAAGCAACCCCCAATAGCTGTCCTGCCTTGCAGGACCCTCTCCCTGAGCCTGGGTACCTGTGGGCATGGGGTACTTGCCCATGTAAAAAAGAGCTTTGAACGTGGCCACATTCTGCCCTTTGCAGCAGCAGCCTCTGGGTCTCAGCCACCTTGCTTCGGTTTTTAAAACAATACCAGAAACTATTTGTAGTTACAAAAATAAAGGTGGGGATTTTTTTTTTCCTGCTGCTCTGCCCTACCGTGTCAGGTTTCAGCAGAAGTGAAACTGGCAGGGGCACAGCCTGCTCCCCCACGAGCACCCCTCTGACCCAGTTGGTCTCCCACCAGCCCAGGTTTGGAGGTGTCTCCTGCCCCAGCAGCTGCCCCTCAGCCTCTCTGCCTGCCTGGCTGCTTCTTCCCTTGCCATAGTTGCACACCCTTTGCACGTGCACTGCTAGAATGCGAGTGCTCCTGAATTACTGGATATGTAGGCTCATCCTCAGCAATTCCATAAAAATAGACAATTGCAGTAAAACATTTTGTAAGGAAGGTATCCAGAGACAGGAACTGAGTTTCATTTACATTGGCAAAGTATAGTCATTGTAGTGGGTTACGGCTTTTGTGGGATGGGTTCCTCCTTTTGTCTAGTGTAAGTCCTCTTGGAGCAGCATCAACTTCTCTGGAACTGGAAAATGCATGTGACCTGCATGGCTCTTGCCTGGCTTTAGCTGGAAGTGAGCAGAGCAATTCCTGCAGAAAGCCCGGCCAAGACAATTTTATTTAGAAGCAGAACAGGGCAAGGAAAATTTATGATGATTCAAGAATGATCCAAGGGGAGGTGGACACAATGAGACATGTCCCTGAAGGATCAGTGGAAGTTCCTAAAGGATATTAACAACTCAGGGAAGTTCCTCTGGCATTTTCATGGCCCTTTCTCATACAGATTTGAAGGCAAAGACAGGAAAATACCTTGTGTAACTTTATTGGTATATGAGGATTCATAGCCAGAGCAAAAAGCCTGCAAGTGAGGAGAGCATCCGGCACAGGAGCCAGGAGGCTGCGAGCCACGCTTCTGCTCAGCCCCTGTGGGAACTCATCACACTTCATCCCTCCTCTGTCCTCTGATTGCTGGTGCAGGCACTGCAACGTGGACATGGTGGGTCAAAGAGGTCTCAGTGCCCTGGGCACCTTGGGCTGGGGCTGGACCCCCCTGGGGGGACCTTCTCCATCTCCTGGGGGGCTCAGGCAAGCTCGGCTCGTTGGCTTGTTGCGAGTTGGCTCCTGTGGCTGTCATGTGCCCATGGCAGCGTGGGGATGCACGCAGGTCCCTCGGCAGGGCTGTGGCCAGGGCTGCCCCTGCTGTTCCCCTCTGGCTCTGGGCTGGGAGCGGGGTCTCTGGGGGTGGGAGAGCCCTTCGGTGGGGAGGCGGGGACGCGGGGCAGGATGCGGGTGGCAGCGGGGCTGGGGCGGGAGGGGAAGAGGCCAAGGGCAGGGAGCGATGCTGTGCGTGGTTAGAGGAAGTGTGCGCGCTGCTGCCCGCCGACAGCCAGACGCACTGGTGCTGCCGGCAGTCGGGCAAGGTGCGTCTGCAGCACCGACATGGTAGGTCCCACTCCTCTCCTTGGGCACGAGTTGGGGTCTGCCTGGAAAAGGGGGTTACGGGACAGCAGGGCTGCGGGCAGGTGCTGCCAAGAACCAGCAGCGCTGCTGGGGACCCTTGGGACGGACCCAGGCTGCCCCTGAGACTCTGCCCCGAGCAGCGAGGCTGTGCCAGGTGCACAGAGCACTGCCAGGCACACTGCTATGGAGGCAGATACCAGCCCTGGGTGGGTGGGGAGGGGTGGGGGGCACAGGGCATGCCCTGGACTTGGGGGCTCCCCAGGAGTGAACTGCACTGCTGGCACAGCCTCCCTCACTGTCCAGCTGTGCTGCAGGCACAGCCCCCACAAAAGTACCTCGCCGGAGGGGCCCTTTCTGCAGCAGAGCTGTACCCGGCTGGCAGCATTGTGCGTGCCTGCATGTAAGCTGGCACAAGCGACATGCGTTTGTGGCTACCAGGACCACCCGGCAGCGGTGTGGGTGCACTGTGGGGTGTGTGAGCCCCCGTGGAACATGCATGCTCACACCTTCCTCCCTGGCATGCAGGGCACTGCTGCGGGACTGCGATCTGCTGGGAGGACGTGGGCTCTGAGTTCTCATGGCATCTGCTACCTGGGCATCGCTGCCATCACATGGGGTAAGCCACCTGCTGCGGGCGTGGTAAGCCCAGCGGGACCCTGTTGCCGAGGAGCCTGCAGGTCCAGGAAACTGGAGGAGGACAGCAATGTTATTCTGGGGGCTTATCAGTCATACTCCCTGCAGCTGCTAGCCCAGGACTGGCTCCTTCTGGGCTGGGAGGGGGCCGCATCTCTTGGGGCCAGCTCCCCCCAGCCAGACCTATTGCAGGACCATGCTCCCCCAGGGAGGATCAGGACACATGTGGTGTCCCCACAGGGTTCCCCAAATGCAGTATGGCAGCTGGTGCATTGCACCGTGATCTGGAGAAAGGCGGCAGCAGCTCGGCTCCCTGCCCATGCCCATGCCGCAGAGCTGGGCACAGCCACAGCCACAGGACCCACAGGTGCAAGGGTTGGGAACACACCTGGGGCAGCACCACACAGAGTTAAAGCTGCTAACTAACATCAGGAAAAGACATCAGAGTAGAAACTAATTTGGTTTTACTGCCTGTAGGATATTTCCTTCATTTTGGCATTGTACAGAGCAAAACCTGCCGATGCCTGCTTTGTCCCTAGGGATCCTGCAGTGAGCTGGGTTATTTTCAAAGGACCTTTTGTGATTGAGCTAAGGAACAGAAGTAAATGCAGAAGTTCCAGGGGGAGGCTGAGATTTAGCTCTGAGGGGAAAACAAAAATGCAAAGGCACCCCAAGTGCTGTGGATGCTGAGCACCACCCTGGGCAGGAGACTTTGGGGGCTGCCAGAGAAGCCAAGGGGTCAACACGTAGGCAAACAGCACCCACCACGGGGTTCAACTCCAGGTGGGGCAGGGAGAGGTAATGTAAGGCTGAGGGGAAGGAGTGAGGATGAGCTGTGCTACCGAGTTGCTAGGGGAGCTGGAGGAAAGAGGCAGGAGAGCATATAGAGGATGGGCTCCCTGGGTCCTTTTTGTTTTAGGGATGGGGTGTGTGAGGGCAGCAGGGCAGCTGCTCTGAGCTGTGCTGGGGAGGCAGCGAGGGCCAGAAGGTGGGTGGTGGGAGCTGAGGCCAGGGCAGGCTCCCAGGAGGTGCCCTGAGCTTCTGTTCTGCAGCTCCAAACTCCCAAGGGGTGAAGAGGATGGCTGTTGAAGGCCACATTTTCCTCAGTTTTCTTGAACGAAGTGGATAGTTTGCTCTTTCACAAGGAAAACCAGACAAATTATGGGAACGCTGCTTAGAAAACTGCATAACTACTGACCAAACCAGAGCCCTAATTAGACTTTGGAAGCCCTAGATTTGCATCTAATCTGCAATGCCCAGGCCCTGGCCTGCATGACCACAGTGTGATATGCTCCCCTGAGATGCAGGGTACCCCAGGCCAGTTATTTGGAGCGATCTTTGATCCCCATCTAATTTTCTGCGCAGATAGAGATACAATCCCCATATCACTTTCTGTAGTTGTGGAGATGCATGCTACTGGAGAGGAGGGAGGAAGACTTTTTTGTGGCTTAAACACTTAGATTGCATCAGGTTGTGGTGAGAAATGCTGTAAATAAGAGCAGGAGAACTTCTGGGTGTGGGTTCCAGTTAATCTCTGGCTTTGCCCTGCATGGTGGGCATGGCTAGGATGTGAACTTCAGTGTTGCAAGACAGTTGTTTTGCAACACTGAATTTTATAAGACTCTTTGACCATCTCTGGCTCAGATGAGCAGCTTGGGATACAGATGCTTTTGGGGGTGAGGCCATGCTCGTTCCTCTGCCTTGATCTAAGCTAACTCTCATGTAGAAGCATAAAGCAGGAAAATTGAAGTGGTACACTTCTGTGCTCAAGGAAGGAACCACATTTAAGGAACCATCTTGATGTTGGGTCTTCCCCTTTGGGAAACCTTTCTGGGCAGGGGGGCAGGGCTGTGGGGCTGGGCTTTCACCCCTTGAGCAGGAGGAGGCATCAGCACTTGGGACTCTTCTGCCACCTGTGCTCTGCCCACCCCATTCCATGCTTCCCTCTGTCTCAGCCTTCACCCCGTCTCCTCCACCTTCCTCACCCCCATGCAGTCCCCCCTCTGCCCTGCCCAATCCACCCACATCTCTGTGTACCCTTAGAGCACCATTATTGCCCACTCTTATCCCTTCCTCCTGTCCCCTTGCCCAACTGTTCACTGGCATCTCTTGGCCCTGATGCCAGCCCTAGCCCACCCTCATGTCCCAAGGGACCCCATCCCCAACCTGGCTCCCATCTTTCCGGCATCGACCCTGGACCTCACTCTCTCTCGCAGGTGTGGTGATGCGGATGGAGGTGGGTGCCTGGAAGTACCACTACAGTGACCAAGGGGACTACACGTGGGAGCAGGCCAGGAACTACTGCCAGACCTTCTTCACTGACCTAGTGGCAATCCAGAACAAGCGGGAGATTGAGTACCTCAATGAGAGCCTGCCCTTCCACAACCGCTACTACTGGATTGGCATCCGCAAGCTGAACGGCATCTGGACCTGGGTGGGCACCAAGAAGGCACTGACGAAGGAGGCGGAGAACTGGGCAGCTGGGGAGCCCAACAACCGCCGCTCCAACCAGGACTGCGTGGAGATCTACATCAAGCGGCCACGGGAGTCGGGCAAGTGGAACGATGAGCCCTGCAACCGGAGGAAAAAGGCGCTGTGCTACCAGGGTGAGCGGGGGGGACTGTGGCACAGGCCCAGATCAGGTGGGCTGGGGACCTCAGAAGGGTGACCAGTGGCTCCTGATGACCATCCTCTGTGTGCACAGCCTCCTGCCCACCCATTCCATGCAGCCAGCGCGGCGAGTGCGTGGAGACCATCGGGAGCTATCATTGCGAGTGCTACCCTGGCTTCTATGGCCCCGAGTGCGAGGCTGGTGAGGCAAACATCCCCATCCCTCCATCCATGCTGGAAAGCCTGAGCTCTGGCATCAAAGCGGGCAATTCTGTTGTGCTCCTAATGGGCTGGCGGTGCCACGTCTCTCCCAGTTGTGCAGTGTGCTGAGCTTGAGCCCAGGGGAGCACGCATGAACTGCAGCCATCCCTACGGAGACTTCAGCTACAACTCCACCTGCGTGTTTGGGTGCCACGAGGGGTTTGAGCGGCAAGGGGCTGGCACGCTGCGGTGCCTGCCTTCCCAGAAGTGGTCAGCAGACATCCCCACGTGCACAGGTAGGGCCTGCCAGGGGGTCTCAGGGATGCAGCATTGATGCTTTGGGGGGGTCAAGCCCCGTGTGCCCAACACTGCTCAGGCAAGTGATGGGCTGCACTTGCTGTGCCCCAGCCCTTTGCAGAAGCGGCTCCCGGTGTTCCGTATGGGGAGCAGTTCCCTGATAAGACTGCAATGGGCAGAGTGGCTGTGAGCTCTGGATGAGCCCCCTGCTTGCCCTGGCTGTCCCAGTGCTCTTGCTTGCTGACCTGAATCCCACCCAGGTGCCAGCACCCTGCATGGTCTGAGCATGAGGGCAGGAGAGTGTCTTGGCATCTCCATCATCCTGGTGGCACCATCTCCATCTCCCCCTGCTCACCCCAATCCACTTTGGGAAGGTGCTTGGCATCTCAGGAATCCTCAGAGAAGATCAAAGGGTGGCTGCTGTTGTGGCCAGGGGAAGGGTGTATCCCAGCGGGGCTGGGCTGCCTTGAGCGGCAGCAAGGGCCTCTGAGATGAGCTTAGGTATAAGCTGGGAGGGACAAAACAGGGCAGGAAGCCACAAAGGAGAGAAAGCTGCGGTACATCATGCTGCAGGGAAAGTCTTCCTGTCAGCGGCTCAAAGGTTCACAGCCAGGTGCCAGGCATCCCAGAGAGGTGCTGGGCTTTTTTGGGGCGTGCGAGAGCCTTGCTCCACCTTCCCTGTGCTGTTGCGTGGTGCATCTGCAGCCTTGCACAAGGGTGGGACAAAGCAAGGACTGGAGCAGACACAGGACACAGCTGGGGACCCTCTGTGTTGGGAGTCCCAGCAGGAGGGGTCGGGGGCAGGCAGGGTCTCTGTATAGATATTTAAAAAATAAAATCCTGCCTTGAAGTTACTGCTGCCAATGATGCTTGTTCTGGCTGGGCCTGTGGTCCAGCCCGGGGCTTGCTTTAGGCAGCTGAGACCAGCAAATCTTTCTGTGGTTAAGGGGAACGGGCATGGAGATGTGACTGTCCCGTGGCCAGCAGCCCCCACAGTGGCAGGGTCAGAGGCTGGCTCCCAATTTTGTGGAAGTCCTCCCACACAAGCTGGGCTGAGCCTGCCTGCTCCAGGCTTTCCAAGTTCCCAAAGGTTTGCTTTCCCAGCTCACTGTTTTTTCCTGCTGGCTGTAAGTATGATTTATTTTTCTTTTTCGCAATGAATCAGAAGAGTCAGTCAGCCGCCTTTGCTAATTACGAAGCTGCATTAGCAAACGTTGCCAGTTGGGTTTACTCCAAAAACAAGCAGAGGTTCCTGCTGCAGTGAGGCTGATGCTACTGCAGACACTATAAGGGGCAAGGCTGCCTGCCCTGCCCTCGCACGCGCTGCCGGGTGTCTGCCTGCAGCCCTCACGCCCTCAGCATGCCCTCCCCACGCTGCAAAGGTAGAGCCTGGGCTGCCTGCTGGAAGGTGCATCAGTGCTGGGTTTTGGGGCCCCGATAGACACCTCCAGGGATTCTGTGGGAAACCAGGCTTGCCTGTAAAATAGCTGTGAAAGGAAAAGTCTGCCAAGGAAAGTCTTCGGTGTCAGCCTGAAAGGTGTAGGAAATGGGGTCTGTCTCACCGGGGCTGGGTGCCGGTGATGTTAGGTGTGCTCCTGCCACTAACCTGCGGTGGTCCTGCAGGCAGGCAGAGCCGCTCGCCACAGCAAATGTTGGGTGCTGCCATGGCATGCAGCGAAGCACACCCCAGGCACAGCCTGGAGGGGCTGGCACGCAGCCCCTGTAGCCATCCCATCCCCATCCCCTACAGCCCCAAAGCCACCTGGGTGTCCTTCCCACTGCTACTGTGACAAGAATGGAGGCAGGTCTCTGCTCCAATCCAGGGAGGGAGGTGAGTAGGACTGTAGCAGCCATGGTCCTTCATCCTGGGGGCTGCAACGCCAGGGTAGTGCAGGGGATGAACAGGGCTCTGGCAGAGCAGCAACTTCCACCACCAGGAAATCATTCCTATGGCAGAAAAATCATTGCACCAACTACATTACTACTGTTTTTGAAGAGATGAGACTTGTCTGGGTAGGAAAGGCAAATCAGAGACATATCACCAGAGGTTTGGTTTTGCCTGATCAGGATTCAGCCCTAATCCTTAGATTTAACCTCATCTATCTTGTCTCTGAGACCTGCTCTCCCATTGCAGCCATCACCTGCCCAGAGCTCAGTGCTCCAGACCGGGGAGAGCTGAACTGCTCCCACCTCCACGGGGACTTTGCCTTCGGCTCCACGTGTTCCTTCTCCTGTCAGATGGGGTTTGAGCTGATGGGGTCAGAGAGCCGAGAGTGCACAGCCACAGGGACCTGGACAGGGGATGCCCCACGCTGTGAAGGTAAAGCTGCTTCTAGAGCAGAGATCAGGGTGTCATTGGCCTTGGGGAGACACTAGGATGTTCCCCAGCCTCTTGGTTCCAGCAGTTTAGCCTCCCAGTCCCCAAGCTCCTGCTTGAAGTGTGCCCCTTTGCCCTGCAGCCATCACCTGCCCTGTGCTCAGCGCTCCAGACTGGGGAGAGTTGAGCTGCTCCCACCTCCACGGGGACTTCACCTTTGGCTCCACGTGTGCCTTCTCCTGCCAGGCAGGGTTTGCACTAATGGGGCCAGAGAGCCGCAAATGCACAGCCACAGGGACCTGGACTGGGGATGCCCCACGCTGTGAAGGTAGAGTTGCTGCTCGAGGTGTCCCAGACCTTGGATTGACCCTGGGATGTTCTCCAGTGTCTTGATCCTCTCATTGCAAGTTGAGCCTCATAGTCTCCAGGCTCCTGCTGAAGTGTATATCTATCCATGCAGCTGTTGCCTGCCCAGTGCTCAGTGCTCCAGACCACGGAGAGCTGAACTGCTCCCACCTCCATGGGGACTTCACCTTTGGCTCCACGTGTGCCTTCTCCTGCCGGCCAGGGTTTGCACTGATGGGGCTGGAAAGCCACGAGTGCACAGCCACAGGGACCTGGACTGGGGATACCCCACGCTGTGAAGGTAGAGCTGCTGCTAGAGCTCAGGGTGTTGCTCCCTTTGGGTGACAATAGGATTTTCCCCAACCTCTTGTCCCCACACTTTAACCCTGTAGTCCCCAGGCTCCTTCTTGAAGTGTATCTCTGTCCCTGCAGCCATCACCTGCCCTGTGCTCAGTGCTCCAGACCACGGAGAGCTGAACTGCTCCCACCTCCATGGGGACTTTGCCTTTGGCTCCATGTGTGCCTTCTTCTGTCAGATGGGGTTTGCGTTGATGGGGTTGGAGAGCCGAGAGTGCACGGCCACAGGGACCTGGACCGGGGATGCCCCACGCTGTGAAGGTAGAGCTGCTGCTTGAGGTGTCACAGGCCTTGGAATGACCTTGACATGTTCTCCAGTGTCTTGATCTTCTCATTTCAACAGTTGAGCCTTGTAGTCCCCAGCTCCTGCTTGAAGTGTATCTCTGTCCCTGCAGCCATTGCCTGCCCTGTGCTCAGTGCTCCAGACCACGGAGAGCTGAACTGCTCCCACCTCCATGGGGACTTTGCCTTCGGCTCCACGTGTGCCTTCTCCTGCCAGGCAGGATTTGCGCTGATGGGGCTGGAGAGCCGAGAGTGCACAGCCACAGGGACATGGACTGGGGTTGCCCCACAATGCAAAGGTAGAGTTGCTGCTCAGCGTGTCACAGGCCTTGGGATGACCATGTTCTCTGGTGTCTTGGTCCTCTCATTGCAACAGTTGAGCCTCGTAGTCCCCAGGCTCCTTCTTGAAGTGTATCTCTGTCCCTGCAGCCATCACCTGCCCTGTGCTCAGTGCTCCAGACCACGGAGAGCTGAACTGCTCCCACCTCCATGGGGACTTTGCCTTTGGCTCCACGTGTGCCTTCTCCTGTCATACGGGGTTTGCCTTGATGGGGTTGGAGAGCCGAGAGTGCACGGCCACAGGGACCTGGACTGGGGATCCTCCACACTGTGAAGGTAGAGCTGCTGCTTGAGGTGTCACAGGCCTTGGGATGACCTTGAGGTGTTCTCCAGTGTCTTGATCCTCTCATTTCAACAGTTGAGCCTTGTAGTCCCCAGCTCCTGCTTGAAGTGTATCTCTGTCCCTGCAGCCATTGCCTGCCCGGTGCTCAGTGCTCCAGACCATGGAGAGCTGAACTGCTCCCACCTCCATGGGGACTTTGTCTTTGGCTCCACGTGTGCCTTCTCCTGCCAGGCAGGGTTTGCACTGGTAGGGATGGAGAGTCGCGAATGCACAGCCACAGGGGCATGGACTGGGGACACCGCACAATGCAAAGGTAGATCTCATGATCACATGCATGTCTGGAAGTGCTCTGTTGCAGCAGATTGCTTTCCCCAGTGTCCCCTTTCCCTTAACACCCCTGGTCTGTGGCAGCTCATCCCCTGGCTCCCCAGCCCACATGTCCCCACCCCACCACCATCATTCCTGTCCAATTGATGCTGCCCCTGTGCTTTATCTGCAGTCATCAGCTGCCTGGTGCTGGACCCCCCCAGCAGAGGCCAGCTGAGCTGCTCTCACACGCATGGGAACTTCACATACAACTCCACGTGCACTTTTTCCTGCGAGGAGGGGTTTATTCGGAGGGGAGCAGAGGTGCTCCGATGTGCGGCCACAGGGAACTGGACTAGGCATGCCCCTGTCTGCACAGGTATGATGGGACTGCTTGGTCCTCTAGCACGGGGGGGGGGGGGGGTGTCTAGCTTCCTGCAGCACATCGTGAACATGGCAGGGGGGCACCCCAGAAACCTGGGTGCTGTGACGTCCTTCTGACAGCTTTCTAACCTGTGGGTCTGTGGATCTGTTTCAGAGGACGGTGCCACCTTCTTAAAGGAAGTCTTGGCTTACAGCAGTGGCACAGCTCTGGCAGTAGCCGGCATTGTGCTCTCTGGGATGCTCATTGCCCTCCTTGCCAAGCGGCTCAGCGACAGAGGTACAGAAACACCTCCCACAGCACACCGTCGCTTTGGCCAGGGGCTCTCAGGCAAGGTGGTTACGGAGTCCCAGAGAAGGGTGGGATGAACAGAAGAGTTTAACAATGTGATTGCCTCAGTCCACATGTCTCCTTTGCTGTGAGTTGCGGGGGTCCTTGGCAGTTCGGCCAGCTCAAAGGGTCGGCAGCCAGGTTTGGAGAGCCAGAAAAACACCTTCATTGCAAAGGGGAAGAAGGCAAATGCTTCAGCCCCCACTCCCCCCTCCATCCCATGCTTGCCAAATGGTTCAATTTCAGATGCCGCTGCTGGGGCTTCCCACACCCTTCCCTAATCAAATCTGGTTATTTCTTTTCTATCTGCTCTGTCCCCATGGATGTTTTGACACTGTTACCAGATGAGAAGAAGAAGCTCCTGAACCCCACCAGGTGAGAGCTGTGCTCTGCGGGAGGGTGGCTCTGCCCGTGCCCATCACAGCCCTGCGGTCACCCCGCTGCCACCCAGACCTGCCTGGGTGAGGCTGCTTTTATAAGTGGGAGCATCTTCAGGGCTGAGCCAACCCCTGCCCTTCACACCCTGCACTCTCCCGCACGGCTGACACCCTTGTGCTTGCCTTCCAGTGACCTCGGATCACCGGGCATCTTCACCAATGCAGCGTACGATGCCAACCTGTAAGGTGAGCGCTGGTGAGATGCTCGCAGCACCTTGCCCTCTCACGGCATGCTGGCAGCGTTCCCCCCTGCGCCTGCTTGGCAGGCACCCGTGGAAAATTCACCTGAGCAGCTGCTCTCCTGGCTGGGGTGCTCCCAGGTGGGGACACCCCTTGGGAGGGGAAGGGGGGGTCCCGCTGCTTTGTACTGCACCGAAGGAGGTGACGGCTCTCCTGTGCTTGCAGCCTGGCCGTGACCAAACCCCACCGCGACCGCCGGTGCCGCAGACCCGGCGGGAGTTACTGCCCGGGCCCGGGGGGCTGCGTGCCCCCGCCAGAGCCCGGGCCGCCGCTGCCAGCGGAGACCGCAGGTGCGCCCCGGCCCCCGAGGAGCGGCGCCGCCTCCCCGCAGCACCCACCCACGCACGAAGCCCTCGGAGGACCCGCCCGGGCCCGCGGGGCGCCCACCCCGGCCCTTCCCCGCAGGGAGCGGCCTCCTGCCCGCGGGCCTCACCCCGCGGCTCCCCCCACTCGCGCTTGTGGCGACGGGCTTGTGTCAGCGGGGCCGGAATAAACGCCTGTGTGTAACGAGCCGCCTCTGTGAGCTGGGGGGCGGGCGAGGGGTGGGCGGCCCCCTTGAGGGCCCGGGGATGAGCGGCGGGCGGGCGGCCCTCCTGAGGGCCTCCGTGGGCCGGGGGACGCGCGGGGGGGCCCGGGGGTGAGGGCGGCGCAGGAGGCCGCGCCCCGCGCTGTGTCCGCCGGCGGCCGCCGTAGCGGGGCGGGGCGGGGCCCGGAAGGAGACGTGTGTTTCGGGAGGAAGGCGGAAGCGATGGCGGCGGCGGAGGCCGAGTGGGAGCCGGCGGGGCTGCTGTCGGGCCCGGGGACCAGCCTGGACTGGGGTGAGCGGGGGGCCGGGGCCGGGCGGTGGGGAGCGCCCCGGTCGGGCCGGCGCTGAGGCCGCTGTCTCTTCCGCAGAGGCCGTGCTGGGTGAGGAGCTGAGCGAGCTGCTGGGCGCCGCGGAGCCGCGGCGGGCCCCGAGGGACGAGCCCGACGTGAGTACCGGGGAGCACGGCGGGAGGCCGGGCTCCGTGCCCCGCCCCGGGGGCTGGGGTGCCGGCGGGGGACCCCCGAGGAGCGGCGCTGTGGCTTCACGGCGGAGCCGCCCCCCGGCCGGCGGCTTCGCGGCCTTCACCCGCCCGCCCCGCCTTAGCTGCCGAGGGGCAGAGCTGCCAGTCGCTTAATAAATTGTCGACGTCGAAAGGGATTCGGGCGCCGAGTCTAAAGGGGAAAGTTCAAGGTGAAAGTTTGAGGTGGTGAGCGCAGGGGTAGCTGTGCTGTCGGTGGCCCCGGGAAGGGAAAGCCCCCTGAAGGCAGTGCTGGGGGGGGAGGGGGGCTTCGTTGCATGAGAAGCAGACAATATGTTACCGCTGCACCCACCACCGCTGTGCTTTATCACTTTGCCTATAAGGTGGTTTCTTTTCGTGTCTATTGTAGGATTTTCCCCTAAAATTTTTGCTTGCAACCTTATGCGTTGATCCCCTTGCTTTTCAATGGTTGCACGTACTGCTCTTTCTGTCCTGAGACAATTGCCTCCTGGATTCTCTGCTGTGCGTTCTTCCCCTTGCCTTCTCTCTGCTCACCGTGTCGTAACCCACCTCCAGCACAGCCCTTCGGTTGTCCAACATAAACCCCAGGTACTGAGCGTATTCCTACAGGTGTTGTGGAACCAGGCGCTGGAGAAAATGTGGGAACTGCTTGGCTGTACAAGGGGAGGGTATTGCTTGCCAGCAAGTCAGCATTAGTTACCTGCGTGGAGGCTCTTACTACAGAGCTCGGGCAGTGGGTTTTGGTCATTCTTCCTATAAATGCACTCTGATGTGCTTTCTCTTCATCCTAGCTTGCAAGTACTAATATCTGTGCACTCTGCAGACTTTCTGAGCCTCTCTTTATAAGGCAAGTTGAGAATGTCAGGAAAGGTATGTTTGCAGGATAGTTTTTAGCAAGAAAATATTTGCTGTATATTTGTATAAGTCAGGTATGTGATATCTATATTTTTCATGCCAAGTGCTCATAAAATGCCACATTTGAGTAGGGAGCTGAGACTTACAGATGCATCAACAGGAAAAATGGATCAAAAAACCCCTCAACATTGCTGTAAAGGTCATACAGTCAATAAAATGTGTGAAGTGATTTTAGGGGCTTTTTTTCTTGGATTTTTTTTTTCAGTTTTGTTGGTGTGTTTGGGTTTTTTTCCTGTCTTCCCCTGCTGGAAAAGGAAACTGGTGCCTCAGGCTTTAGAAGATGATGACATCACTTTATGCAAGTATAGGGAGACCTAATCCATATTGTTCATCAGATCTTGAGCAAATCAGTCCTTGTGTCTCTTTTCCTGCTGGTAAACTGCCCCTGGTGCTGCTTTTGTTTATAAAGTGCTTTGAGATGTGATGATGGAAGGGCATTAAGTAAATCTTTTGGTGCAGATGAGGGAGAAGATGGCAACAAGTTGCTAAAACTTGTGCTTTATATAAGGTGGTTCAATGACTGGACTTAGAACTTTCTTTTTACAAATTACTGATAACAGGGTAATAATTAGTGATGCTCTTAAACTGACATGCTCCTTTCCTACAGGTCTAAGCTTTAAAAGAAGCCTTGTCTTGTGTATTCCAGTTGAGAATTGCTCCCTTAAGGGCATTTATCTCTTGTGTGTCTTAAGGCAACTGAAGTGATCATTGTGTTGGTTTTGTTTTCCAGAGCTGTAAGAATGTGAACATAATGGCTGGTGGCTTCAGTGTATACTGTCTTTTTGTATTGTTTCTTTTTCTGAACTGTCGTTTCAGGAAAATGATCTCTATAACTTTCATTTTGATTTGGATTTGATGTCTTGGGACTCAGACCTTTGGAATATTACGAGCCATGCTTATACAGGTAATTAACCTTCTGCATTTTGCAGGCAGGACTATTCCTCCCCACCACACCTGGTTGAGTTGCCACAACTTAAGGATGGTGGTAACTTAATGAAACTATTTGATGCCTTACAGCATTTAGCTCTGTGATGAGAAGTCATGATGTGTTTCTGTAGGATGGGTGCAGCTGGCGAGGGCTGCCTTACAAGCTGAGCCATTTAGTCTCACTATGTTTTCTGCTATGTCTTGCTTCAGGAATTAAATAGCTGGTGTAGGGCAGTGTATCCTTTACTGATCTCCCATTAACAAAACTTTGTACAGTAAAATTTCATTATCTGTCTCTTGCAGATTCAAGTGTGAAGACAGAACCCTTGTCACCAGCCGCTTCAAATTGTTCGGTCCCTTCTCCGTCATCTGTGGACTCTCCAGTGCAGAATGTGCCTGTACGCAGAAACCTCCGTGTAACAGATAGCTGGCTCTGAGTGACTGCTGTTGTGACAAACAGAAAGCCCAGTGGTTTACTTCTCTGACCAACTTCATGGCATAAGAGGAAACAGCTTATTTTTCCAACCCTTGAAAACCAACTTCCCTTCAGTGATGTTTTCTTTCTTCTCCCGCTGTGATCCAGTCTAAAAAGAGCATGTTCAGTTCTGTTTCCTCAGCTGTGTTTATTAGCCTGGTTGCCAAACAAAATGCCTTCTAAAGGCTTCTGAACCTAGCAGTTGCTGGCCTCTGCTTCCCATTGCTCTGCTGATAGGGAGAAGTACTTGTTTGGTTTTCAGTGATTCTGAGCGTTGACCAAAATAAAACTGCAAAACAAAACCTTTCTCCTGTTTGCTGCAGCAGCAACACAGATGTGATGAGAGGCAGTTATAATCTGAACTGCTGGTAGGCACTTTTCTGTGTTTCTGAAGCATTAATTTCATGTACTTTCTGCCTGCAGGATGATGTGGACTTCAGCTGTAGTTCCCAGATGTCTCCCATCTCTCTCTACAGCAAGAGTTGCAGAAGCCCTGCATCCCCCGAAGGAGATGGAGGGAAGAAGCCTGCTGTCAGCATCACTCCTCGGTCTGGTATGAGAGACCGAGTTACTGTGATTCCATAGAAAATATGCATACTGTCTCGCATATGAAAGTTTAACTAACAGACATTAGTATATCCTGTCATTGCTGATTTGAATTTGTAATCAGATGTGTCTGTTCTTAACAAATGCTATAGATGGGTAAAAAAAACCCATACCAAAAGCCATGTTATTACTACCCGAATTCTTCATTTTATATCCTCTGGTCCAACTCTGACTCTTTTTCCTTTCCTAGCAAATAATTCTGCGAAGACCCTGAAGAGGTGTGGTCAGGCAGCGTCCAGGCCTTTGATACAACCCAAACCGCTTTTGCCAGCTGTACCTGAGGCTCAGGCTAACATTGGCATACCAGCTAAAACCATCATTATTCAGACTCTTCCCACACTTGTGCCACTGCCAAAGCATCAGCCAGTTGTTAACATCCAGCCAGCACCTCCTAAAGGTAGATGAACTGTTTTGACTGAGCCAGGTCTCAGGGGTAAACACCGCACCTGTTTGGGATGGTCACTAGAATGAAGTTAGGTTTTGCAGGTGAAATGGGGAGGGGTAGGAGAAAAGAGGGGTTCTACATGCTTTGTCGAAAAAGCTTTAGGCTGAGAAGATGGTTTTATTCCTCTCTCATATAATTATAAGGGAAGCAACACTCACCTGGGCATTATTTACTGGAAGACAGTAAAGCAGAAGAGACTATGCTGAGCACTGGCAGTTGTGGGGATAAAACTGTTGATTTGGAAGGATGTCTGGGAACCCTTAGCTCTGATCTACTTGTGATGGCAAGTGATGCGTAAGGTGATAATGGTGCTACTCTATGACAACCAAAGGAAGATCCAGCAGGATCAGTTAGGATGGATTGAATGAAACTTGAAAACTTGGGAGGAGTGATAAAAGTGTTTTTTTCCCCATGTGACAATCTGCCACAGGATGGTGGAAATATGAGTTTATGGCTTTTTATCTGGCTAAACAACATTAAATAGGGTGTTGTGAAATCTGCACAGAGAGGCATGTCAGAGGTCAGAAAAGTTGCTTATAGCTGCAAGCTGATGTTAACAAGAGGCAAGTGATTTCCAGTCCACTGATAATTATTCTTTCCTCCTGTTGGCCTGTAACAGATACTTGAAGTAGCTTGAGCCTTCGCTTCTGAATCCAAAGCATTGTTTTGCTCTTCAGCTAAGGCAGTAGGGACGTTACTTGCATTGCTGAAATAGTCAGATGCAGTTGCTCGTTTTCACCAGCTGATGGCTGCAGCCTCTTGCCGTTGACTCAGACGTGGAGGCATGGAAGGAAAATGAGACAAATACTTAATGGCATGTATCTAGAAATTATTGCAATAGTGAAATACTTGTCTCCATTACTAATTGCTCTTCCATCAGGCGTTAAGCCATATCTGGAGGCACTGACACTTGTTACAACATGCCTAAGATTGTTAGACCGCTTAAAACACAGGTCAGCACAGTCAGCATGACCTAATTTTTACTCCTTCTGATGTTCCAGCTGATAAAATACCATCTGGAATAAGGAATGTTGGCAATATAGATTTTTTGGATATAAGTATAGTGAAATACTGTGAAGATCAACTTCTCTTTTTCCCTGAAGAAAAGTCAGGAGAGTAATTTTTGTGAGGCACTATAGAGAAAACACTTCTGGGAAAGTGTTTCCATGCCATGTATTTACTTTATCTGATAGTGTGTTTAAAAATTCTGTTGTGCTGCTTCCATAACAAGAACCATAAGGATTTTTTTTTTAGTTCATCAAAATCTCCTGCACATGATGAGTTGGAGCTACCAGTTTGAAATATGCCATTATCCTCAAAGGAGCATGAGGAATGATACTTTTACGGTCCTTTTCATAAAAGCTTAAAGAAGGAAGCGTGATCTTTATGCATTAAAAACAATTGTCAAAATCTCAAACTCACCATTTGAGGTTCTTAAATAGGGTTGTACTAACTTCAAGATTATGTCTGCAAAAAAAGGAGATCTAATCTTACACCTCATACATAAAAGATCTTGGCGCTAGGTAAGTTACTTCATTTGTCACTTTCCAGAAGGTTGGGTAGATGCTGTAATACATTGCCGTGCATTTTGGTTGGAATGCTCAGCTGGAACATGCTGTTTCTGAAAGGTGGTGAGGTCATCCTGTTACAAAGGATTGGAGAGATGTTCATGTGTTTTCAGACAACTCAAGCACCTGCTTAAGTTAAATGTCGTTGTTGGACTGAAATTTCTTGGAAGTGATTGTTTTTAATTCCATTTCAGACTGTCAAAATTACCTCATTTTTCCTGCTTGCCTTTTTTTAAGCTCTGTTCAGCTTGTGCATAAAATTTCTTACACGAGACATTTTTCAAAAAGAAATTGGTCTTGTCTTGGTATGAATTGAGGCTTTAACTTACGTTTTGAAAGTGTAACTGGCATTGCTCTTTCTTTTTCATCTTCTTTCTCTATGCTGTTTCTGAATTGGTTTGTATAGTATGAGTCAGTTCAGTGGAAAACTTACCACACAGAATACAGCAATAAAGAAGGGACGGACAAAAGGGAGGAGGAGGATGAGGATTGAGGTAGACCGGTTAAGTTCTTTGAGGAAGTTGCCCAAAGCACATCAAGTGTTAGCAATACTGAAATGAGTAATGTTTCTAACAAGTGTTGACTTTTATTGACTTTGAAGAGCTTTTGGGAGTGAGCTTGATTTATTGGATCCCTTTAATATGTGTGGTTTTGGCTTACAGGGTGGATTAAGACCCCTGCAAACTTTTGAGGGTTTTGGGTTGGGTTTTTTTATTCCTATCCTGTGGAATATACTAGTGCTGTAGAATTGAACTTGAGATATATTGTGCAGGGCAGGAGAGGAAGCAAAAGCTTTCTATGTCCTACCTCAGTATTGCCCTACAAACTGGTCATGTACAAATCCATTTCATGCTATACACTGAGCACTCCTGTTTGTTCTTGTGTTCTAGGTCAATTGGTGGTGCTCCCCCAGCCCACTATGGTACAGCTCCAGGCTTCTGGGGTGCTTCCTGCCTCCCAGCCAGTCATTGCCGTCCCTGGAGGGACCACGCCACTTCACAGTCATACAGTGAATGCGTTGCCTGCAGCTGCTGCGAATGGCTCAACAAGCGGCAAAATACCAGCGACTAAGCCCCTGCTTCAAAGCACCACACCAGCAATGGGGCTGGATGTAAGTTCTGGCTGTGTGATGATAGCTAATAACTGAAGCTCAGAAAGAGTTTTCAGTTATCTGCGTCTGGGATATGATGGGAGAACCACGTCGCTTTAGAGTCTTCAGGAGGACAGAGCTGCAGTTGGTCTTGTCTAATAGGATTTCTAACAGTAAACGGAGTTTGGCAGCTTGGCAAGGAGTGGGGAGGAACAGGTTGATATCTGCTGGCCTGCCTGGAGTTGCAGACCAGGTGTGCAAGCACTGTGGCAGAAGACAGTGCTGATACGTTTGTTTTTTTTTTTAAAAAAATTTTCCCCCCCCTTTGTTTGTCTTCTCAACTGTAGACTCGCAGTGACTGGAGCTCTCTTGCATACGTGAAGGTTTGATATGTCTGCTTTTTGATTAGTGCTAAACCATTTTTCTAATCCGTGTAATAAAAGCACTGCTTTGGAAGTAGATGAATTGAAGTGTCAGCAGTAGGCCTGATTCTTCCATGCTGTTTATCTTCCCAGATTTATTAATGATTTTTAGAAACTTCAGATACCGAGTTTCATATGATCCTGATCTCTTCAGGCTTCCTTTTGATCATATGCTGAATGAGTAGAAAAGGGGTAAGCTCTCGACAGTCACTGCGCAAATAGATATGTTTTTCCACGGTAGTTCACAGTAAGCAGTAAAGAGAAATAACTTTCGAGATGTGCAGGGTTTTTTTCCTCCTTTAGCTTTGACATCTTAACTAGCTAGGAAGCTGGGTGTTAACTTGATTTAGTTCCTAGTAGTCTGGAGCTGCTTTGTTGCATTCTGTTGTCCGAAAGAAGGCATGGTTGGGAAGAATACAGAAGCTTCTTGTTTGTGGCTTTTAAACTCTCAGGGTGTTGTTCTCCAGTGTGGTGTTCCAAGTGCTGCTGTCATAAGCTGAAGGTCCTGTTGCATCCCTCAGTGTGAGGGAGAAAACACTGGTATTCATTCACATGAAATTTTGCCGTGTAGTCACCTGCTTATTAGCAGTGCAGGGCACTGCTTCGCAAAGGCATGTGTCTTCTGGCTTCTTTGGAGGGATGTTGTTGTACGGTTTCCTAGTGTCTGGGAATTGCCACTCATGCTTGATGTTAAGTTTTCCTCACTATTCATGTTTGTGTGTGGGCTGCATTTTTAAATGAAAAATTATTTGCTACAAATAATTCAGCACTCAGACTGCATTGTAAACCCAATCTTGAATTTTCAAGAAGCTGACAAAGGTCTGTTAGACCAGTTAAGAGCACTGCATTTTTAAATGATAGTTGCCTGCTGTACAAAGCCAAACTGAGGAGACCTGTCAGCAGTCACTAGGTTTGTGACTCCCTGTAATCAGGACTAGCATGGCACCTTGCCATTGTCTGAATATAAGGTTTAATTGACAAAACCGCCTAATTGTCAGCACACTTCATATACGCATCTGTTGACAGTCAGTAGTCAAACATGTAGCTGTGGTAATGAATAGCTGTTTGTTTTGAATGATGGTTGTGTGGATATTTCGACCTGAAGCTGTTTTAGGGAGGCAGTTTTTAGACTTGGTATCAGCCTAAATGCTGCGTATCTTACCTGTGCTTATTGAAACATGAAAAAAACAGTTGCAACTGCTCATCAGCACATACTGTGTCATAGCACTTTGAAAAAGAACAAATGTTTCAGGATACAGCTGGTGCCAGTGGGGTTAAAAGATCTTGAGACCGCCTTAGATGCCATATGTGGTGCACAGAGCTGCACAGATGTAGCTGTCATTTGAGCTCTGTAACAAGTTTTATTGTTTGGTAATCTAAGCAGATGTTGCAGGATAAAAAGAAACACTGCAGGACTTTCTTTTGGGTTTAGGAGGGATAAACTGTTAGCTTAACACTCAGCCCTTCCAGTGGCTTAGGCTGAGATCGGCTGACAGCAAGCTGTACGCTGTGAGGCCGTACATTGTGCGTGTCCTGATGGCGCGTGTTTACACAGCTTGCCAGCCCTGGGGAAGTGCTAGGCTTTCAGTGCCGTCACTCTTCGCTAGGAAACTGGTGAAGAACTTCCCACTAGGAAATTGGACAAAAGAAATGCTGCCTAAGCAAGCCACTCTTCCAGATGAAGGAAGGAGGCTCTTAATCAAATAAGCAGATTGCCTTTCCTGTTGCTGTGGAGTGATATGAGGACATAAACAGTAGGTGTGTGCGGGAATCCAGTTTAGGTGTGTCCTTATAGGGCCCTTTTCTCATGTTTCCACTCTGTAGCAAGAAAAGATTTAATTTTGCCTTCCAGTTCTGTTGATAAAAAAGTATTGAAAATTTAGAAAAAATTAGTTCACACTTATGTATGCAAAATTACTTCAACATTTCTATTAAAGAATCCTGTTTTATGTGCTGTACTTCAGGTAATTTTCATATGAAATAAACTCGTTAGTCAAGTTGTGTTCTGTTGAGTTAGAAACAAGAAAACCCAGGTCTTTCATAAGAACAGAAAAAACATTTGCGTAGGTTTTGTGTTCCTGCATTTAAGGTGCATCTTCGAAAACAGCAGCTTTCATAAGTTGAGGCAGGAATCTAGCCAATGTAAAGTTGAAATGGTTTGTACTTTCAGCTTTCTGTTAACTTTCCCAGTGTGTGTACCAAAACCTGCAGTGCGTGGGAGACATTCTTAGTGCCTTGTGCTAGAAATACAGTTAGCGTTGGAATGGAGATTAAATTTTGCTCAGAACTGATTTTTCTTTGGAAGACTGAATTGAGGTAGCGGTGTTTATTTGTAAAGTGTATGACTCTTTGCAAAGACTCTGAAGTTAGAGGACAATCCGAATCTAGTTGGTAGTTTGAAGCAATTTTGCAATGAACCTTTCACCTCTCAATATTTACAACATATTTTTTATGTGTGTGGTGGTGTAGTTTTGAAAGCTGGGTAACAGAAGTTGCAGCACTGATTAATGTTTGATTTTAATGCTGACGTTTTCCCGTTATGGTAGGTGTTTCCTGGGAACCAGAAGTTACTATCTTGAGTGGTAAATTGATACAATACAACCTACAAAGAGGGAGACTGCAACAGAAGTTAGAGTTGTTTGCTACGTTGAGTCTTTGTTCAGCACTTGTGTAAAGCAATGTTGGTCAAGCAGTCTGACTTTATATATTATAATGTTCCTCTCTCTCTTCTGATTACCAAAATGCAAAGGGCATGTTTATCTTGATGCCAAGCCAGCTATGTAATGCTTAGTGCCATACTGCTTCCAGGTTCAAGCATTGTTGCACTGTTTCACACACAGAGCTCTATTTCCTGCATCAGATTTAGGTAGGATCAGGTAGTGTGACTTTGTTCCCCAAGGAAAGGCAGACAAGTGCTAGAGGGTTGACCAAGGATCTTAAACTGTTTTAGGGATTTTCAATTAAAACAAAGTAACTCAAGGACACAACAGTTGGGTTTCATTTAAGCAAGCTTAAGAAATGAGTCAAAGTGAAAGTGGTGTGGCATAGACTAAAATGCAGTTATTTTGCAGGGTACCTTGAATCGGACTGGAGAGAGCTGACAGCATTTGGAGAACACTGAGTAAAGGAGGACAGTTTAGATAAATGCAGCCTGAAATGTAGCTGGTGGTGTCTGAAACAACGATAGATGTACCTTAGGATGTACTCTTAGTGTACAAACACTGCACTGGTGCTTTAACTCCCATGTTTTCTCCAGGGCAGTAAGGAGATTTGTCAGAGGTTCCAGATGCTTAGTCAAAACCTCTCCAGTAGTGAGTAGTCCTAAGCAGGTCTGCAAACAAGAATGGCTGTAAACAATTTGGTCTTCTCTGTTTGACTTTCTGATGAAAAACTTCTTCTTAAAAAGAAGAAGAATGTAACTACTCGTTTGGAGTATCACACAGCTGAAGCCAAAGCTGCTGCATGAACTCATTCCTTATTATTTCATCTCAGTTGAAATGATCCTGGCTCCAGAATGGTGTGTTCTATACACTGCGGTCCTTGGCTAGCCTGAATCTTTCTTTTTTTTTTCCCCCCCAAAGTTTTTATACGTCTGCAGAAGTTTTCTTATGTTAAGTATTGTAGTACTTAACAAATTCAAGACAAAGCTTAGTGTTAATGAAAGAATGTTAAAATCTTTTCCATCTCCACTCTCTGCTAGAGAGAGAAACTGGATTAAGTACAAACAGCTTCAGAGATTCTTCTTGGTGGCAGCAGACTAGACATATAATAAATGATCTTTACAGAAAGCAATTAGATCAACATGGAGACAGCCCAAAGTGTTAATGCACTGTAATGTTTTTTCTCAGTCTCTGTCACCAGACTGCGGTATCGTGAAGAAGAATGACTTCTTCAAACAGCCTGTAGCCAAATTTTCTTGCAGACACCAAAGCCCTAGAGCTCCATACTGTCTGTGTGTGGGTATATATAGGGAGAGAGTTTAAGCAGCCGGACCTTGACCAGAGCACACTGAGTTCGTTAGTGTTACTATTCTGTGACTTATTTTTTCTGTAGACTGATATTTCTAGAATAGTTCTCATCTTTTTTTTCTTTAGTTTTTATGCTCTAATAGATACAGTTTACACCGGTGCATATGTTGGTAGCTACTGGAGGATATTCAGTTCTGTGTAAGACGTGGCATTTCAGTTCTTTTTCAATGTATACATCATTAAGACACATTCTGTTCTAGCTTAATAATGTGATGGAAGTCTTCTGTTTTTAATAAAAAGAGTTGCTGTTGCTAATCTGTGAGGGAAAGGAAATCAACACAGTAGTATTTAAACTTAGGATTTCAAGTAGCTTTGTATAGCTCTGCAGTATCGATCATCATTATCCTCGTCAGCAGCAAGATGCTTTCAGTCTAGATTGTCCCACTCACTCAGTGCAAACCAAACCACAAAATGAGTAAGTGGTAAAAGATGATAGGCTGTTCCTGCTTGGGGAAAAAAAAATCACGTCATCAGGACTGCTGGAGGATAGGGAAGGGTTACTTTGAACTGTCCTGGTCTGGTCGTGCAGACTGAATGCCTGCTAGTGGTTGGAGTGAATTATGTGCCCTCCTGGAGTTTATTTGCTGGTTTAGCTTCAGCCAGAAGGAATCCAGTTTGTGTGCTCTATCAGAGACTGTTCTGTGATGTGAACCAAAGCATATTCAGTGGGACACTCAGGAAATGTGCATCAAAGCCACACACCTGATCTGAATTAAAATGCTAGCATAGATGCACCCAGAGAGTGCATTTCAACTGCCATGTAAGTGCTTGATACTCATAGAATGTGCAGTCTGAGGTCAGCATCAGTATTCAAGATGTCAAAAACTATATAGCTTAGCTGCAAAAGGTACAGACACAGGTGTGATCAGTGTGGAAATGGCTTCCATACAGGACAGACTAAAAAACCATAGAACTTTCCAGGTAAGAAAACAGATGACTGATTGATTGTGGCCTATAAAATATGGTGTATGGTAAAGTCAAGGTGAAAGTCTACCTTGCAGACCTGAAGGTAGGTATTATCTGTCTTTGTGATTTGGTTGATCAAATAAAACTGCTGCTCAGGTATATGTTTTGTGTCCCCTACACCTAGGAGGCTGAGAACTCTGGAGAAAACAAGACAGTGTAAGACTTGTTTTTCATTGTTCGTGAGCTATAACTCTTGGAGGTGTACCATGATTCCTAGTTGGCTCTGTGCTGACCATTTCAGCTCATTTGAAGCAGAGTGCAGGAAGCTATCTGTACAAACTTTTGAGAAAATAGAGGAGCAGAAATTATGCATGAAATAGAGACGCTTTTAACTTGTGGATCATTAACAGGCCTCCGTATTGTCAATCTAGATCAATGTCTTGAGACGGCAGGAGCGCATGATCAAAAACCGGGAGTCAGCCTTCCAGTCACGTAAGAAAAAGAAAGAATACATGTTGGGACTAGAGACGAGGCTGAAGGCAGCCTTACTGGAGAATGAGAAGCTCAAGAAAGAAAACAGCATGCTGAAGAGGCAGCTGGATGAAGTAGTATTAGAGGTAAGAGATTGTCCCACCTTCTCAGGTGGGAGGCACTTGAACAGAATCATGGAAATGTTGACTGGAAGACCTTTGGGGGTTTCTAGCCCAGGGCTCCTAGTCTGAGCAGGACTTTCACCAGCTCTAGGTCAGGACAGCTGTCACATCTATTTGACTTTCAGTTCTTTATTTCATGGTACTTCTGAAGATTTCACTGAGAAGATAGGCTGGATAGAAGCTAAATATAATGCACAAACAAAATAGTTTTAAGTAGTCCTGGCTTGTATTCATACATAGTCAGGCAAATACAAATCCAAAGAGCAAGAATAATTTGGTGTGTTCAGCTTCTGACATGACATACCTTTGTATGTCTGTGCCCCTTTTATATTGCACGTCTTCTCTGGTTTTTCCTGTGTAGAACCAGAAGCTCAAAGTATCATCTCCAAAGAGAAGGACCCTGTGTGTGATGGTGATACTGGCTTTCATAATGTTGAATTACGGTCCACTGAGGTAAGCTGCCTAAGAATTCCTCTTTGCATAGCAAGTTTGCTGTCCTGCAATTTTTGTTTGAATCTTTAATACAGGCAGTGTTGTGTTTTAGTCTTGAGCTTGAAACTTGACTTACATCCTTTGCTCTCCTCCTGCATGGGGGAAGACTCATCTGTATAATAGTTCCTCTTTTGGAATCCTTCTGCCCACAAGAGATAGGTTTTGTACTTTTATTTTCTCTTGGCTTGGCACTTTGTTAATCAATACAGCGTACAGCAGTTTGTCTGCTCCATTTATACCTGAAGAGGTTACAGAGCTGTGTTTAGAATCCTTTTAGAAAAAAAGGCGCAGACTTTGAGAGCTCATCTGCTTGTTTATACTTGTGCTAATGTAAGTAGCTGAGTTTAAGCTGCTTCTAGTACCCAGTGCAGGAAATCCCACTGTTTGTTCTAGTGCTTTGCAATCCTGGCCGTTAGGTGTGTCTTGCTGCAGCCTTCCTCATTACAGTGTAAGCCCTGTATTATTTGTCTTCTAGATCTGGTGAAGAGGTGGTTTCCTCTCCTTAATTAGTTGAAGCGGTAATCAGAAACCTCTCTTATTCAAACTGTATCAGTGGGGCATAGGAACCAAGACAGCGGGAAGGAAATGCTGCGTTATTTCCCAGACACTTGATAAAGAAACCTGTGGAAGAGAGGAGACTAAAAAGGGATACTTCTTACACATATCTGTCTATTTAACCTGGCTTTGGAACATAGAGACCTTTTATTTGAATCTGTTCGCTTTTTCAGAAGGGGAGAATATTTCAGTAGATTCCCAGTCAGTGTCTCCATTTGTTCTCAAAACCCCAGTCAAGCTGAAGGAATGGGATGGGATAGATCTGGAGGAAGATGCTGTTTCTGACTCTGATAAGCTTTTACAATGTTGGTGTTTGTACATTTTTAATAAGATTAGAAAAATTGCTAAAGCTGAAATTACTTTTGAAGTATTTGCACTTATTGTAAATATTGTTTATCTCTGGCAGTGAAATACAGCTGATGAACTCATCCATATCAAGGTAAAATTAAGGTAGACTGTTTCTTAGTGCATTTAGGGTTTGTATTGGTATTTTTGACAATCAGGCAGAAAAATCAGCTTCCAGATACTAAATCAGATACTAAGTGATTGATTTGTACGTTTGTGCTAAGCAATCTGCATTTGCAAATGTTACCACACACTTGAGAGACACTTGGTGAGAACTAATAGAACCAGTAACCTTTCTGAAGCTGGCAGAAATTTTAGTTGCCTCCACATTACAGTGAGGAGTTGGAATGCGTGAAGCTCTAGTTGGTTTTGAGAGGCTTGGAAACATGCAGAAGATGAGTGGAAAGTCTTTTAGCACAGTGCTCTAAAGTTCCTGTGTCAGCTTTTCTACCCTCAGGAATGAGTAAGGTGTTGAGCTTGATGGCAAGAAACTGCTGTCAAAGTAGGCTGAAAGGTCGGTTTGTGTTCATACCTTTGCAACAATTGGTAACTGTAGAAATGTTACGGGGTTAATGTCGTGACCCATTTGATGTTTATTAAAGTAGATAAAAAGAAATTTCTTGCTGGTGTAGTAGCTGAGCATATCCGTGTGATTGCTGTACCTGAGCTAGGTGGTCTGCATCAGTGCTGGATTTAGGCAGTGAAGAGCAATGTAATTGCAAATTTGCAAGTAATTACTCTTTCTGCTTTTTTTTTTTTTTTCCCCTAGCAGAGTAAATGCTTGCATTGCAATTAAAATACTAGACTGTATCAAGGTGGTATGAATGTTGATTGTGCAGTACTCTTTGGAAGGCCTAGAATGTGGGATATGCAAACCATGACTTAAGATTTCACTCCTCCCATACGCATTTTCTTCCTTTTATAGAGGTGTCACTGAATAGTAGCTCCACGAATGTGATAGTCATGATTGCTGTTCTGCTTGGTCCTTAACAAACAGGAGCTTCCAGTACACGTGATGTTTTTCCATCCCTGCAACTTCTTACAGAAATAAGTAATCTTTTTTTTTTTATAATACATGCTAGCTTATAGTTCAGCAGAAGTACTTTTCCCCCTGAGTTAGCTAGCTGTGGAATACCTAATTTCTATGCAGTTGTCAACTACGATTTGAAACTTTGACAGTGTTGCCATTTCTTTTATGTAGGAAACCATTTCACTTGCAAACCTGTATGGAGGTGTGACAGCATTTGGGCATGGGATATTTTGATTCAAATATATTAGCACTGAATGTTTTATTATTTAAAACCAACAAACCATTGCAAAAGGAGAGTTACATCAAAAAAAAGCAAAACCATAGGAAATTTGCCCCCTAAATTAGGTAGCAGACTTTAAAATTCCCTTAGCTGGCCTTATTGTAAGATGCTTCTCAGACTCTTAATTGGAAGGGATAGGATTCTTTGAAGGCTGGAGGTAGAACAAAAGGACAGATATATAGGTTTTCTCTTTAGTTGCCCATTTCCACCAAATCAGAGGAAGCAGGGAAGTGATCTGGTTGTTCTGGGACAGGGATGTGAAGCTGAACAACAGGGAGTTCTGCAAAAAAAAAATCTGAATGGTTGGCTCTGTAGTTAGTTCTGTGTTTGCTGTTGCACTAACACTGGTTCACACGTAATTTTCTTTATTGGTCTTACATCACATTGACTGCGTAGGTAAGTGGTGGGATGTTTGTGATGTTTCATGGAGGACTCTGAGGCTCTGCTGTTCTGTTGCTTTAAGATTATGGGAAGCAGTCCAGGATGTGGCAGCCCTTGGCAAACAAGTTTAGCAGATAAAATTATTCTGCTGACACATTTTTTTCATGCTGACAAATATACTAAGTGTATGGGTAATCTGTAACATTTAATTTGGGAATATGGGAGTGGCACTGAATGTCTGGTAGGGAAGCTGGCATATCAACCCAGGAAACCTGTTAAGAAAACATTGGAGGGAGAGTCTAGTCCAGTCTGCTTAATTGCCATCAAGCTTTTCAGAACATCCTTCAGTCTTGGACATGGCACCATGTTATCTCTGAGAGAAGAACGCAAGTTGAATTAAATATAAATCTAATGTAAATGTGAATTGAATACTTTCTGGTCCTGCAAGTGGCTTGTATAAACGGTAACTCCGCGTTACATGGTACTGTGTTACTAAACTCTTTTGCGTTTGTTGCTATTTTGTATAGAAAACTGCTTTCAATTATTAAAAGCAGAAGTAATTCAGCAGGAATTATATTAGTGTAAGTTTCTGTTTTATCTATTTGTCTTATACCAGAAGAAAGGCGCCCAGATATTTCCCGTCTGTGTGTCAATGAACTATTCTCTAATCTTTGTGAATTATTTGGATTTGGTTTTAACATCTATAAAAACTTCCTTTTATTATTATTTAAGAATGATTGGTGAGGTGTATGAAGGGAGAAGGGTACATTTTGATTCTGTTGCTTGCAGAGGTCACCCCTTTGCCCCAGTCTCACGTACCATGAGGTGTAAGACAGGAATTGGCAGCCCTGCAGTATTTGCACAAAAGGCAGTGAGCCCACAAACCTTGGCATGCAGCAGGGTTGGGAGCTGGAACCATGACATCTGGAGACAGGTATCTGTGGGAGGCAGCATCTCCTGCTTTCACACTTGCCTTTTGCTAGATAGCCAGTGCTGGTCAGCAAGGCTGCGTTCTCAGCTGACACAGCACCCCTGAAAGACTGCTGACTTCTGGCATTAAGAAACATCTAGTTAGCTGTGCTGCTGTTTTTTTGTGGTTTTTTTTTTCCCGAATTACTTACAACATGAAATCTGAAAATTTTCAAACTATTACGATCCCTAGGTGCCCTCCCCCCCCCCTCCCCTCCCCCTTGTTTAATTTTCAAATTTGTGTTAGGCTGGGCCTGGGTAGTAACCAGATCTGAAAATGTGTTAAATAAGCACAAATAATGCTGAAACAAATGGAAACCAAGCACATGTTCTAGTCTAAACAATCCATGCATTTATTTTTTGAATATTTTTCTTTTGTTTCTCTTCCTGGTGCCCAGTTGAATATAGATTGGTTTTATTATTTTTTTGCATTTATTTTTTTGAGTATTTTTCTTTTGTTTCTCTTCCCTGTGCCCATTTGAATATAAATTGGTTTGTGTGTTTGGGTTTTTTTTTTTCATACAAGTCCTACATGTGACGGTAAGATATTTTCCAGAACCTAACCCAATAAATGTGTAAGAAGTAAGAATGGAGAACCATCATGGAAGATGCAAAAGGTGAATTTTTATATCTCTGCTTTTTGAGCCAGCAGCAGCAAAGCATGCAAGCTGGGTACTTGCTAGTGGCCCTAGCATTATTTTCTTGGCTATGAAAAATGTTCAGCTAGTTATTTTTTCCCCCTAATCAGTCTGCTCAAGCTTACTTTGGTGGTCATCGTCTAGAGCATTTATAAAGGTGTCAGCCAGCCAGAATGTGTCCTAACTACCATTTCAGAGATTTAATGATGGAAAACAAAGAAAAATGTGAAGTTAGGGAGGGGAAAGGCAGATCTGCAAAGAGATTGGAACAGGGGGTTTGAGAAAGTGGTGTGATTTTTTTTTTTTTATTAATTTTATTTTTTATTACAAGTTGGCCACCTCTGTATGGCTGGAACCCCTTTCAAACTGGAAAACAGACTTGATGATGTAACCAAAAATTCTTAGGCCGTATTTGTGGTGGAGGATGACTGAGGTGGTGATTGATGGAACTAAGTAAAGCTGCTGCTTCAAAATCTCTTGTGTCCTGTTGACCTACAGCAGCTGCACTAGAATTGCTGGCCTTTTGTAGAAACTTCATTGCAGTTCCTCTCTAGAGTGTCCTGATGGCTTTTCCCCTACTTTCCAGGACTATCCTGGAAACTGAATAATCTATTAAAAATTTAGATCCATTGAGCAATCTGCAAATAAAGACACACCAGCCTTGGTAGCTGAGAAACGTGATTTGGCTGCTGTTGTCATAAACTGCAACAAATGAAGAAGCACTGATTTCTGTCTCCTGATAGACTTACAGGTGTGTCTCATTTCTTAGGTAGTAACACAAACAGTGGGGCAAAAAAAACCCCCAGAAGTGGTTAAGATTAATCCTCTTTTACTAAAAATGAGGAAATAGCTCAGCTGCATGCTATCGCAATTGCTGCTTGTAAGGATGAAGTAAGTAAACACAAGTCTTTCACCAGCACCCAGATTAGCATCCCACCTAGTGTGCAGGCTGCTAGTCAGTACTAATGTTGCCTGCTGAGCTTTTGGAGCACATGTGGTTTGGGCTGCTGAAAGCACCATCCGTGGAGCACAGCTGTTTTGGTGTCAGTATGGTTTAGAGCCCTTATTCAGGCTGGGTAGTCTTGAGTTGGTATGTGAGAGAGCAGGTTAATTTGGAGGCTTGGTGCATTCAGCAGTGATTTTGTGCAAGTTTGCTGTCGTTTGAGCCTTAATGCCGGACTCTGTGATTAAAGAAGCAGACTTGTCTTACAGCAGGCAGGAGCCTAGGGATTACCTTCGTTGGTGGGATGATGGAAAGTTAGAGAAATAATTTTGTAGTTCCCTTGAAGTGGACAAAGAAGCTAATCTTGTCACCATAACATCACATGCAGCAAGTGTTGTGCTGCGGCAGAGATGTTTGAGCTGGAAGTTGTGTGCTCAGGTTTGTCGGTGCAGATCCCACCCACAGCAGCCAGTCCTGGACTGAGGTCTCACTATGGTCTGGATCCCATCACTGTGCTGCCCTGGCAGGTGAGCTCGATCATAAGATCAAGCAGCATCATGGCACGTTTGAAAACACTCGAAATGTCCTGATGAATAATGTGGCCTAAAATGAAGGGTAATGACTAGCAACTGAAATGCATTTTTTTCTTCCTGTTGCCTTAAAATTTCTTCCTGATTGTGTGTGTGCTTCTTCCTCCCTCCATTCCAGTGCAAAGTTGGGCAGGTTACTTGAAACCACCCATGGCTTGCAGTGCAGTGGAGGAGGAACTCCCCAGCCAGGCTCCTTGCTTGCCTGTTGCCACCTTCCAGCTCAGCCTGGTTTGGGAGCGGCGCTGAATTGTGACCATTAAACATTGTACCTGTGGCCTGTGATTTCCTTCAAGCTGCAGGTTGGATGGTGTTGTCTAAACACTGACTGATTAAAGCATCTCTAAAAGATGTTCTGAGAACAGAGAACCACTAATTGTGGGCCGTACAACAGGGTGAGTTTCTTAATCTCAGTTTATCCAATCCTGGGCTTTTTTGCACTTGGTGAAGGATAGAAAAGGATTATTTCTCTGCTTTTTGCAAGCCTCAGTAGCCTTCCATATGTCTTCTGGAGGTTGATAGTCTTAAATGTAATGTGTACCTGAAGTATGCTAGGAAACATACATCCAAATTTTGACAGTCAAAAGGCTATTCATTTCTTACTAGTAGAGAAGAACTGGTGAAATGCGAAAACTATTAGATGAGTGCAAGCGACATGCAATAGTGCCACGTTAGCCAGCTCCTTCTGGCTGCTGAGGAAATACAGAGCCCTCTGAGTGTTTTAGCAAAACCAGCAGAAGCTCTGGAAGATGTTTGTGTTATTAACACTTTTAATACAGGAAACTTACTTTGATGTTTGTGACACTGAAAGAATATGTTTCAGTGCTGAGTTGAGTGTACATTTGTGTTGGAGGTGGCCCAAAGCCAGAAAACTGCTTCCATAGCACACCTTTGGTCTTGTGGTGTAGTTTCTCCTTGAAAAGAGGGAGAAATTGAGAGGAAAAGGGCAGGCTGAGTGATTTGGACTTGGGTTCAGGTTCCAGACCTTCAGAACCTCTCTTGATGGATTGGTGCTTGAATAAAATGGAATACCCTTGATTTTCTTACAAACTACAACTTCAGGAGCAGGAAGTGATTCCTTTCTCTTTCCGTTACTGATCACAGCCACACGTTCATCCTGGCAGAGTTCTGCCGTGGCCTAGCTGTGCTCGCTTGCCTTTGGCCTGCTGCCACTGATACGATTGCAGAGCCTGCGCAGAATGCCAGGTGCACTCACTGATAACTTACCCTTTCCTCCGTGTGTTCATCTGCTGGGTTGGGAGTGAAGCGCAGAAAGTTTTTGCCCTGAATGAACGTTGCAGTTGAGACTGCTTGCATAAGGCCTGCCCAAGCTTTGGCAATAAAAGCCAGCCCACTTCCAGATAACTGTATATCATTTGGAAGGCAAGAATAAATGCTCTGGGTGTCGATGCTTGCTTCCTTTCTTTTCCAAGAGCTTTATTAAAAGTAAATTGTCTTTAAAAGAAAAGAACACAAGAAAAACATGGAGGTTTTGAAAAGAACAAAACACAAAAACCTTCCAGTCTGGGTTGCTTTCCTCATGGTCCTCAGCAGAGGAAAGAAGCTGGGGTGCTCTTGCCAGCCCAGCGCTCGCAGAGGGTAACTCTGGAGCAGCCTGGCAGGAGAAGGTAGCGCCTTGCTGTCAGCAGATGGTGCCCTCATCGGGAATAAGAAAGGAGAAATACTTTCCAGACAGCATTTGGCACTGCAGCAGCCTTGTCTGGAATCAGTTAGGAAGAGGACAAGGTCCTTGGTTGGTGTCTCCTTGCAATGTCAACTTTAGCCCATTGGAAGCATCCCAGCTCATACTCAGAGGTGGTTCTGTCCCCAGAAAACTCTTTGTTATGATATCACTATTGGCTTTCATCTACAAATTACTGTGCAACTTAAATGTCAGTATTCCAAACTTGAAGCACACAGGGTTTGTTCAGCCAGAAGTTCAATTGAAATTTAGTTCGGGCTCCTGGCAAGACTTGCTTTCACAGTTATCAAACTGACGTTCAAACCAAAGAAGTAAAAATACAGCTAAAATATCAGGTGCCATTGAATGCCTGGAGAAACCATGACAGGAGTGTTGCTTTTCTCTCCCTCCTATAATCAGATTGATCTACACTTCTGAACAAACGTCTTCATGAAGTATTTAGTGATTCTTTCTTTTTTCCTCTTGGATCTGGTTTTGCATCTTAAACAAGCTGATAGCTCAGCCAGCTTGGACAGTGTGTTTGTGGCTGTTTGGAAACCCTGTACTGCTCACGATATCTGGGATGTCCAAATGCAGGCTGCAAAGCCATGGTAGGCACCCCAGGTATGTAAAGTGTGGCCAAACAGAAGAGGTTCCAGCTTCTAACTGCTCATCTTGTCCAGTAAAGCCATTTCTCAGCTTCAGTCTTTCTTGACTTCTAATGTAGAGCAGTAACTCCATTCCTGCACATGGTAGGACTTGCTCAGGGCAGATAAGTGCTCTTTCTTTTCCAAATTCTCATCTTGTAGCCCAACAGAATGAAAAAAAATTTTCCATGTATTTACCACCTGTCATATTAAAATTTTTTTTTGAAGTGACTATTGATATCTTAGCTGAAAATACTGTTTTTCAGAAGCCTTTTTTCCCCTGAATGGGATCACCTACCTTTCTTTTTCACTGTTTGTAATGTCTTCTCCCTGATGCTTCTGATGGTCAATATTGACTCAGTCTTTAGTGTCATGCTACTGGGGAGCTGTTCTGTAGACCCTTGCTGTTCTGGCTTGTATTGTTGCTGTTCTGCGTAGCACTTGTAAAGCTCAGTATGCCTCAGGTGGGCAGGTGTTTCCAAATGTAGCTCTGCAGGAGAGGTCTGTCCTTCATCCCAGCTGCTCTCGCTGGTCCTAAATAATGCTTTTCTCCCCATGTTAATTTGAGATGTCCAAGGAGGAATATTTCTGATACCCTGATATCATGCCCTCATGTACCCACTTGGCAAGGAAAGGTCTTTGAGAATGAGGGATCAGAGGGTATGGGCAGTTACATGCATGTCCTCACCTCTCTGTCACCCGAAGATGGAGCCTTGTTTACAGACAAACTCTACAAGTGACCTCTCATGGGAGGAAGGAAGGAGAAGAAATGATACAACAGAAGGACATCTTCTATTCAGATGGGCAAAAAACTGACAAAACTCCCCAAGTAATTACAAGGTAGAAGCAGGACAGTATTTCAAGTTGCAAGGGTTTTCCTTATCCAAAATGGAAGTTCTTGTGGCAGTGACCCAAAACCAAAAACCAAAGGAGCAAGGAAGGGGAATTATGGGGTTTTTTTTAGACATATTGAAGACTTCCAGAAGGAAGCTTTTTCTCATCTTCAAGGTCCTAAAAAAAGAATGGGAAAGGGGAAGCAAATGTAGCCCATGTAGCTTAGGGCAGAAATTTCTGCTAGCCCTGCTTCCAAGGAAGCATTTTGTGGAAAAAAACTATCCCAATAAGGGAAATGACATTGGAATAAATACTGTAAACAATACCATATTTTGTCGTCATTTGGTGCCCATGTTCTCAGAAGTGAGCACAATGGTTTGTGCCTGTAAGGATGTCAAAACATGCTCTGTTTGCCACCTCTATTGTCTTTTATGGCTGAAGATATCTTCGTTCAGGTTGAAACATCCCATACTTAGCTGGTGCCAAAAGTGAAATTTTAATTTTGATGAAAAGATTAGGATGTTGTAAGCATAAGAGGAGGGAAAATAAATGTCTCCTCTCTATTAAAGCTGATACAATCAAATGAGCAGCTGTGTGTGGTTTTGAGTGGCTGCACAGCTAAAATGACTAAATTACAAAAACTAAGAATTAGTTGTGATTGAAGAGTGGTACTTATCTTTATCCTTGATGTACTTGGTTTGGATTTCACTACTTTTGTTCAGAGCTCAGGGTGAACTGGAGTAGCAATATGTTACATGTGGCACTTCACCTCAAACTAGTCACCGTGCTAACTGGAACCTGAAATAACAAGAACTGCTTTTGCAGAACGAGGCAAATAGGAAGGAAGAATCATCATGGAAAAATGCAGATTTGTTACACTTCTGCTGATTAGGTCTTTGTTAGTTTCTCTGGTTCAACATGTCATTTTGAACAGAGAGAAGTAGGGTAGGATAAAGCGCCAGACCCAGGAGGGCTATGGACACACTGGATGGCTGATATACGTCAGGCTGTGGAGAAATGGTTTGCAGGAGAGCTACAACTTTCAGATCTTCTGATGGATATTCTTGGTTTAATGAATAAACTTCCATATACTTTTAGCTGTCTAGAGTCATGGCTCTAAGTTAGCTAAGAGTAGTGACATTTCACAGATGAGTGACTTCCAGCACTTTAAGCATCAGCCTTAGTTTTGAGCTCTGGTTCTGGGCTTGAGATGCTGCCAGCTGTGCTGATGCTTTCATTGGAAGAGAAAAAACATGATCTCATAAAATACAGTAGATAGTGGGGATTGTTTCAGTAAAATTAGGTAGCCTGCTGTTGCCTGATCTATGAGGTTGTGGATAAACCATCCAACTTTCCATGCTGTGCAGTAGAAGCAATGAGATGTTTGGATGCTAGTGTACGTATACACTAAGGAAACTGTATTTTTTCTGCCCAATGTCACTAGTGAAAACAAAGCCTTTCTTGTAGCATTTCTGCTGCCCTGATTCTGTGCTGCTGCCCGGAAACCTGAAGGAGAGGAGGCAGTCAAAGCGACGTCAGCTGGATCTGGTATTGCCCTGGCTCCAGCGGTTCTGCAGAACGTGACACAATTACTCACAGGGAGACCTGGGTTACTGCTAACAGGAGCACAGATGTATTGGCAAAAGAGAGAGGATTGCTAGGCAACTATGTCTGTGTGCCTTCTGCTTAGTTGTGGAGTATTTAATCTGCCCTCCTTGCTAGGCCTTGCCTTTCTCTGTTATTACCATTTGTATTCCTTGCCCGTTGCAAAATAATGCCATATAACAAATAGGAAAATGAGATCTTCCCCTGCAGAGTTTATGCTCTGCTGCACAGGAGAGGTGGGTGATGAATTAAAATGTACTCTGTAGGTGGTGATCAACATGCATGGCAAAGATCTCACTGGCATGCTGGGGTCTTCTTGTATTTGTGTATTTCCACTGTGTTGCTGCTGGTGATGCTCTGCTGTTGTCAGCTAAGAAGTTAGAACTTGGTTTTGTAAAAACACATCTTTCAGGAAGCAACCATGTTGACAAAAGAGTAAAGCTTGGTCTCTGAAGAGCATGTATTGAAGTATTGCTTTTGTGCTTTCAAGATTTCTCACTTGTAAATCACCCTTCTGAAGTGCTCCTGCCTGGCTCTGCGTGGAGAGCAGCGCAGAGGTTCCTATGCCGCGTGGCTGGCTGGCCGTGCAGCCCCCAGGGGGAGATCCTTTGATCACTGCCAGCCCAGACCAGGGCGACAGGGTATCTGGGACCATGGCCTGCTGCTGCTATGTAAATGGGGGTTGTCAGCCCTGCCAGTGTTTCTAAATCCAAGTAGAATTTAACATGTGTACGTTTGTATATGGTTTTGTTAGATGTCTGGCATAATACTCCAGGCTTGCAGCTGCATGGAATTTGGTAGCTATATTTTTCTTACATATTGTATTCATATAAACTATGTCAATTGTGCTTTGAAGCTGATGAAAGTTAAAGTTCAGGGGTACTTTGATATGAATATAGGTAATCTTCTTATGCCTGCAGATCTACGTTACAAACAGACTGATCTCGGTTTCATCAGATAAAGCTTATAGGGGAACATGAAAACCAAAGCATCAAAATCCTTCGAAGAATTAAAACTGAAGAAGAGAATGGAATTGCTTTTCTGTCTACTAATGCTTTACACAACAGTAATATGACACAAGACATCACATTTTTACATCGGCTATGACATGAACCTTATCCATGTAACACAGCAGCAGCCAGAAACTTACTCACCTGAGTATTTAACCTTAAGTGTGTTGCAGAGCCTTTATGTATGTGTTATGTTTTGCTATGGTTATTATGTTTTCCAGTGTGTTTGAAAAGGATCCCAATGGAGTTGATTCCACTGGAAGTTCCAGCCACCGGACCAGAAATCTTCTGGAGTTCTCAGCTAGACAGGAATCCAGCACAGCTCAGAAAATACCTGGGGGCATCATTCCTGAGAACAGCAACAGGTAAAATGAAAACGGTTAACATACTTCAGGTGGCAGAGGGCAGTGGTGCTTTTAGACCTCACTGTTTGCTAACCTTTTTGGCCAGTGTTATTGCTGTTCTTGTAGAACAATTGAATTTACAAACACAGTGTTTTGAAAGCTGATCTGTTTTATTTTTCTATTATTTAACAAAATTTGCAATGTTGATTTTTAAATGAGTATGATGTTTTGTCTCCAAGAGCAGCCAATATGCACAGCTTCAGAAGTCTACACATGGCTATGTTGTATGGTTAGGGACAGTGTGGTGGAAGAGAGCATATAAACACATGTATGTCATGGAGATTTTCATGATCTTCTTCAGTTCTTCATCTGTCTGCTTTTTCCGCTGATATTTATTTTCGCTTGCATAGTTACAGTATTTGTCATGTTAACTACATGTTACTTTTCAAGCTGGAGTATTTATTTTTGTAGTTGCTCAAGAGAAGACTTGGGAAGTTTACAATTAAGAACATACTCTGAACTTAGCACTTCATTCTTTTTTAGAAATCTCGGACTCCGTCCTTATGCTTATTATTTAATTATGTAGTTGCTTTCAAGCTTCCTAGATCTCTAGCACTTTCAGTGCATAAGCGAACATATAATTGTCTCCAGATTGAAGTCTGGCTAATCCAGCTCATGTTTTCCCCTTACAGGATTTATCCTCTCAGATTGTCCCTTTCCAGTAGAGTGTTTTGGCTGGTTGAACAAAGCCAGGCACAGATGTGCAGAAAAGACCTAATGTATTTTGCCATGCAGAAAGAAGGCAATAAATCAAGATCGTGCTAAGGCTGTAGCCATGGTGAGGGCTTTGTGTCCTATGTGGCACATTTCAGACCATGACTTAAGTGACGTAGTAGTAGAGTGGCTCTCTTGGGGGGATATGCTAGTGCCTGTACCTCCTCCTTTTCTTACACTCTTTCACCCTGGTTTTTGGCAAGCTGTGAGCTCTTTGCTGCATATTCTCCTTTATCAGTTCTAGATGCAGTAAACAGGAGAAGCAGGCATGAAGATGGAGAGGAAGCTGGGAAAGGGAGGGGAATGTGAATAAGGCTTTCATCAGCTCTTACACCTGGTTCTTCAGGAAGAAAATGAGGTTTAGGAGCTACAGGTCTCTGTCAACGCCAAGAGGAAGGTTGTTATATTGGTACCCTATCAAGAGAGGAACTTGTAATAGGTATTTGGTGTTAAGCAGTTAACTCTTGACGAGGTACAGATAACCAGGAGAAAGGAATATTAGTCTTTGCTTTGTGGCTGAGAGTGCTGTGGACTTTTGTATCGAAATACATGCTCTTTTTCACTTTTTATCAAAGCCAAGCTAGCTTCTGGAGATTGTTGGATACAGTTTGTGGCTGCTCCATTGTCATGTAGCTCACGATCTTTACATCTGCATGATTTTAGTAAATAATAAATTTAGTATTTCTGTAGAAAATCTTGAACAGCTCTGGAATGAAAGAAAAAGCTGCTTCTGCCGAGATCTCATAGTTCACATATTATAAGGAATATTTTATAAGCTATGTTTTTTTTCAATATCTGGCCTGTTTGGGAAGAGATCCAACATATGCTAATGCTTATCTGTCTTCCCTGTGTTGAGTGCTATCAGACCCCTTTGGGGAATTGACTGAGACCATTGGATGTTTGATACAAGTTGTTATTCACCTGCTTCAGAGGTTCCATGGGAGCAGCTGTAACTTTATGGATTTGTCGATGGTAGTGCTTATTCTCTGGTTTTGGTCAAAGATTCATGAAAAACTATTTTAGGGGATTTCTTGATGTCTTTTTCTTTTTTCACAGGTATGATCATTCTGTATCTGATAACAAAGCCCTGATGATAGTCTCAGAAGAACCACTGTTATATATTTCACCCCCTCCACCCCCCTGTCAGCCTTTGATCAACCGGACAGAGTCGCTGAGGTGAGCAAACAACCTTTATTGAGCATTTAAGCTTTTATTAGGATACAAATTGTATGTTGAGTGTGTCCTGCTGTACAGACAACTGTGAATGATGTTATTGCCCATTCATAGTGTTCATCCAGTATGTGACCAGTACCTCTATAAGTGTCTGCGCCATCCGGTCTCTACTGCCATAGAGACAGAAAATCGACTTGGATCTTTGTAACCATTTATGTTTTTAGTAATGATTTTCACTGTTTTCACACTGGTCATCTGCAATAACCTAGTAACAATTTTCTGATTGCCTGGAGGTTGTTCATGACTTGAAAGAGAAATCACTCCATATGTAGAGATGTTCATGTTCATAATATGGAAATCTAGTCCAGCTAAAAGCCTGTTCCATCTGAAATACTTTAAAGATAGTCTCCTACTTTTCAGCTTTTCAGCTTCCAATACAAGCAGACTGCACCTGACGTTGCAGATGTGCTTTATTCACTGCTAGAGAACACCTAGCTCCACTTTTTCCAAAGATACAAGTGTGTCACTAACCTTATCTCCATTCTGCTTTGTCCATTCTTTTTCTCAAATTTATTTGTTGTATTTTAGCTTTCTTAACCAATTGAATAGAATCAACTTTTGATTTTAAATTTCAGTAGTCCTTCCAGTAATTTCAGAATTTCTGTTCATTGGGGAAAAAAAAAGTACTCTATCTGCTTTATGTTGAATATCCATGACCCCAGTACTTTACAGATACTTCCTTACGAATTCCATCATAAATTTAATTTTGTAGTTATATTTTCTTATTCTAGCATTAAAAATAAATTATCATAAGGTAAACAAGTAGTAATTTACAGTGTCTTTATAGCGACTAGTTGAAGTGTTCTCTGAAATAAAAACTTCTGCCACTGTTCTTTGAAACATCTGTCAATGCTGTGGGTTTTTCTAGGCTGAATCATGAACTTCGAGGATGGGTTCATAGACATGAAGTGGAACGAACAAGATCTAGAAGGCTGTCAAATAACCAACAGCAGAAGGCACGGGTTATGCAGGTAGGCAGGTTTATACTCGTGAGTCAATAACATGACAAGATAATTTCAGGCAACTTAACAAAATATACTGTCTTACTTGTCTGCACTTGTCATTATAGACAAAAGTAGCAGTGGTGCCTGTAATTAGGGTACCCAACACTTCCCATTTTAAATTGCTGGGTTTGGTTGATTATTATGTTGCTGAAGTTCTGCTTCCATTCCTGCTCTTGGATTCAGGCTAGAAGTTTTTAATTTTTTTAGCAGTCATCAAAATATGTTCAGTGTTTTCTAAAATGAAATCAATAGTTAGTCTTTTTACAGCTTCTCGGTAAGGCTGTGTAAGGATAAGGATAAGCAGTTGGTTAATGGAGAGAAATACACCCTACAACACATTCATCTGGCTCACTGTTAAGGGTCACAGCTGATTGGTTTTGTTGAAATATTTCTATTTCATTTTTTCAGACTTTTGCTGGAGGGTTACGTTTTTGGTAAGACTACAGAATTATGAGCTTTGTGCTCATATTTCCAACTTTTTAAAATCCCACTCATCTACATGGCATACTGATAGCGAGGATGAAATTAAGCCCATGAATTTTCAAAGTGTTTCATTTGATTAAGAGGTAGTAACAGCTTTAAAAAGAATTCAGCTTAGCAATGTGGGAAATACCACACTTTTCTGGAGAAAAAATATTGACTATTAAACTTCACATTCTTCTCACTGGTGTCCAAAGGAGAATCGTAGAACATCTAAGTAGGGGCAAGTTCAGGTACTTCTGGTGTTTCAAACACCAGAAGCGTATTGTGGATAGTATGTTTTGGCAGAGGTACAAAGAGAATGTGAAGCCAGAAGAATTCTGCAAATCTGACATTGGTGATAGCAAATTTTGCCATTGGATGACACAATACTGTTGTGTATGGTGCCAGCCTCCCTTCTTTGTCTCTGAATGTGTGACTTCAAATTTGGCTGTATTAAAACACTTGCTTTTTTTGTGGTTCCAGCTTGATTGCTGGCCATTTCAGTTATTCATGTTTCACCAGTGGAAAAATGCACGTTTATTGTGCAGGGCACTGATAAACCTCTGCACTCCATTATATATTCACACTCTGCTACAGGTGTGCATCATATTTTACGTCATGCAAAACCAAGAAAAGGCTTATTGTTTTCACTTTGTGTCTTCTTTCTACTTTCCCCGTTTTTCAGAGCTCCCTCAGTGAGAAGGCAGATTCCCAGCTAATGGCCATGCCTTACACAGACACCCGCCTCAGGTAAGGCAGAACAACTCCTTTGTTACTGCTTTCTACTTAACAACCTAATTTTTTGCCAATAATGGTAGAAACTGCCGGTTTTCACTTTATCAGGATTCTTAAGCCAGGTGCTAGCTACGTTTATTGGCCTGATTTCTGTCCCTTAGCAAATAACTGCTTCTAATGATTTAAACTACTCTTGAAGGGATTCCTGTATCACAGCTGGGGTCTTTCTACCAATGAGAAAACCTTTACTTCACTGTACAGAGTCCCTTCCTAAACAGATTTGAATTTTTAGGGAAAAAAAAGGGGTAATTGTCTTAGGACTGTCTGGGGGAACGTAATTAGTTTATAAGAAGGTTTCAAAGGGCCGTGAGTCCAGTAAGAGGAAGGTTTCTTTCACTATTTCCAAGCACCAAATTGTAATGACAGAGTATCATTACATCTTATTTGTATGGTTTGTCTCCATCTGATTTTCCCTGATGATGATTAGAACACACTAATCCCAACTTTCCTGATGCCCCCAGCCTGCCCCCACCCCTAGCTGTCATGTCCCTCTTCCCTGGCAACAGGACGAACTGGAGAGAAGAGCTTAAGGAAATGGAATTTCTCTCTTCTGAATGCTCTGTGACACAGTTTAAAAGATTCTCTGCTTTGAAGTGCTAAAGAGGAGTATACAAGCAGAATGGAGTATAAAGGGGATTTTTTGCTGAGAACACCTGAAATGTTGCTGTTGGAAGTAAGACAGCTGTGGACCTTCCATTTGCATTGCTGCCTTGAAAGCAGGATCAGCCTGGGAGAAAATAGCAAAAATAGCAAGCTGCAGGCAAACGTTATGGAAACCAGGCTGCCAAATTTTGGTATGTCTTGACTTGCATATCTTGAATGATCTGAATTATTAAAAACAGTCTGCAACATCATGCAGCTCTGCATGGAATAATCTGCTGTGCTCAGAAGGAAGTGAGATTGTATTTTTTTTTTTCAGATGAATGATGTTTAAATGAACAGGACCAGTGAGTCATGGCAGCTGCATGCTGTGACTGTCCTGAAACTGCCATGAACATAGAACAGATTTCCAGTTCCTCCCAGAGCCATCAGCTATTAGATGCTCTATGCAATCGTAGAACCACAGGGTAGTTTAGGTTGTAAAGAACCTTTGGAGATCTCTAGTCCAACCTCCTACTCACAGTAGGTTTAACTTCAGATTTACTGTGTGTCTCTGTTAGAAGAGACAGTCTCCATCTCTGTCATGATCTTCATTAGGAGGCTGAGGACTGCACTTAGAGCCCTCTCAGCCTCTCCAGGCTAAACAAGCCCTGTTCCCTCTGTCTCCTGTCTCTCCTGGTACCTTCTGTGCTCCAGGCCCTGACTGTAATGCAGCCTGGTAAGTTACCCTCCAGGTGCCCCACAGGCTGGCGTTCAGCTTGCCTGCCAGCACCCCAGGTCCTTTCTGCAGTGCTTGTTCCTCATCTCTTGGGCACACAGGAAGGTGCTGTTCATTCAGTTTTGTCGTTGATGCTACCCCTGTGGAGTATACGGTCAAGGTGTTTATTTTTTTAATATTAAAAAAATATTATTAATACTGTGACTGGAAATTGAGTGACCTTTACCTTCTACAATATCCTTGTTGGTGACCTGCATCCATGAACAGGGCCACATTAGCAGGGTCTAGGTTTGTCTTTGTAGCGCTGATGATACCAACATTGTCATGTTGGTCCTGGATTCCAAAAGAAAATTGATGCACTGAAAAGTACTGCAGTGAAGTCAAAGCAGAAGAGGAAGATAAAAATTCAAGATGATTTCAAAGAAAATCATGAGAACCCCTCAGCTCTCTATAGTCTATTTCAGAGCTTTCTTGAGGGGTAATTTTGATGAGGGTTTCTGCAAGTGTGTTTTTAGGGATCCAGATACCAAACTGGGACTCTTCAATTACTTTCCTGTTTCTAGATTTTGCACTATTAAAACTGTGGTTCTTGGTGCATATAAGGCACCCTGTCCACAACCTCATTCCTTCTTAAAACAAGATGTGCAACATCCTAGTGCTCTGCGATGAGTAACAGGGTGCCCTTCGAACTTTTGAAATAAAGACTCCTTGATCTCCCAGTAAAAGGCCAGTCTCAGCACCACTGTTTTGGATACGCAATTAAATATGATACTTTCTTGTAATATGGTAAGGTGTTACTAAAACACCTGGTAGCTTCGCACCTGTTTTCAGATCTTAAATTCCTCCCTTCCTTTCATGGAGCAGTCCATTGTGGTTACCCTTAGATGCTCAAAGGTAGGTGCGCTGTAATACCTGTAATCCACTGGTGTCACTTGGAATTTGGGACTAGTGTTAGACTGGTTCTATGGACCAGGAGAGCTTTGTAAAGGCTCAATGCTTTCCAAGTGCTTTGGAACAATTTTATTCCATGGCTGGATTTAGAGTTATAAAAGGCTGTTTTTTAGGTCTAGCTGTGTCTTCTGGAGTGTGGGCGAGCAAACGGATCTGTGGGACCTGTTTCAGTTTTCAGGATGTGTTTTACTGAGCAGTGTGTGGGCGTGATGCCTTTTATCACAGTAAAACTTCAATGCTGAATCTCAGGGGTGGTTTGGTGGGCCTACGTGTTTTTTGGAATGAGTAATCAAGTTCACATTAGCTCCAGTCTTTGTTTCCTGTGTGTGAAGGATGCGATCTGATTCCTCACTTGCGTAGCTGTGCTGAAGAGGACGTACAGGGTAGAGCTGCCTGCTCTTGATCCCCCAGGGCTTACCACTCCCAATCCTGTTAAAGGGCAACTGGCTTGGCAGCTGCAGTCCTTCGGTTGCAACGGGACTGTATCAGCAGTAGGAGAGGAGATAATGATGGTCTACTATTACTGCTGCTCGAGAAAATCACTTGATGATAGATTTGTGCCTTGTTTTGGGTGCATGGTTGTGTATATTTTAGAAACATACCAAAATAATCTGAATTAGCCACCGTAGTTTAAACACTGTGTCAGCAGAAGACAGCTCGGGAGGGATAGCCTAATCAGTGTGTTTGCCACAAATACTGCAAACAGACGGTATGCTATTAAAGTGGGAAAGAATTAAAATGACTGGTTGAAGGTCCAGCTAATGGTGTGTGTAAGTACAGCTTTCCAGTTTGATTAAATATGTTACTTTTGAATGAGATTGGAGAAGTACACATGATAGCAGTATGTGCAAGGAATTTCTCACCTTTCAGAGATAAACAATGGATAAGTACTAGGATTGTATGACTTGCCAGTGTTCTGGCTTAGGATGATGTCTGATACATGTAAGACAAGAATTGTGGGGAAAAAAAAAAAAAAAGGGAGTGAGAGAGAAGGTGGGGTTCTCACTTGTCAGTAAATGAAAAGCTCTGTTTATACTTTGCACTTATTTCAATTTGAGTGGTTTGGATTCTTAGCAGTAAAAAGAAAATTAATAAATGTTTTGATTTTTTTATTTATTTTGAAATTACATTTCATTCTAAAATTTGCTAAAAAAACTATTTTCAGAAGTCATCACAATTTCTCAGATACTTTAGGTTGACTTGAAACTTTTTTTTTTTCTCCTGTTGAGCTAGCAAGCAGATTTTTGCCAGCCTGAAAAACATGAATAAAATCAAGGCTGGAAAAGTTTTCCACAGCAAGACCTTTAAAGTACCTTGAACTTTCAAAAAATGCCTAGTAGTTTTACTGTTTTCACCTGTGTTTAATGTTCCTTATGCTTCTCTCAATGGATGAAGAGCTGCTGTTCTTTTGAATATCAGGTCTTTAAAGTCATTGTCTCACTGAAGTTAACTGTCTTGTCTAAAATAATTACCTTCCCCCCCCTCTTTATTTCAGCAGGAACTCAGGGAATGAATTGCAAGTGTATTACGCCTCTCCAAGGAGCTATCAAGATTTTTTTGAAGCTATTCGCAGAAGGGAAGATACATTCTACGTGGTGTCATTTCGCAGAGTAAGTATAGTAGTTGTTCAGTATTGCCTTTTATGTGTATCCATAAGACTGTTTCTGACGCTGAGTGTCTTTCTTTAGAATACAAAAGATGACCTAGCCAAGGTTGAAGCTAAATGTGTTTCTTCAGAAGTGACACTTCTGTACGTCCTTTACTGTAATATGGCCAGATCATGCATGGTCTTTGCAAAATATGCCCATCACAGTTAGGAATGGGAAGAGGGCTTTGCAGAAAACATTGTAGTGCTGGGACAAGGCAGCACAAAATTGCATGAACCTTGTGGTTAAATACTTATGCATGGGTAGCAGTCCAATAATCAGAATAGTTAACTGGATATTTATTTTAATGGGTGCGTAAACCTTCTGTGCTTCTGGGTATAGGAATAAATGTACCCTATGCACAAATTATTTCTGCTAGCTTAACATAATATTATTTCTGCCTTCCCCTATAACACTTGCATTTGCAGATTTTATGTGTCGCATATTGCAGCTGTACAGGCCTGTGTGCAGTGGCACATTTTTTCTGCTGTTTTGTGACTTCTAAGTCAAGACAGATGAGCAGTGCTGCTGTGGGTGCTGGAATACAGCATAGGCTTGTGCTACAGCTTTGTCAGGCACAGCCTCACATCTGCAGCATAGTTAGTGACAGTACAAGCTGTTTTAAAATGGAATTCCAGGTGTTTGATGGCACTTTCTGTACTGCAAGCCTGGGTGGTGTTGAAGCCAGAACAGCTGCAGCAGTGAGAAGCTGCTTGGGATCTGGTGATGGAAATGATCATGGCAAACAGTGGTTGAAACACCAGCTGGGGGTTGGGAGAGTTTATTCCCTCCCTTTTGCAGAGGTCTTGATGAGTCCTTAGACATGTCTGTAATGCATATTTGTCCCTGGCTTGAACCTGGGGTCTTGGCTTATGAAGCCTCCTGCCTTGCTGTTTTGCAGTTGTGATATTAGATGAGAATTGTTATATGCATGCTCGTGCCCAGCCATGGTTTTCCTAGGACCCTGCAACTCTCCATTTGTTTCCTTATCATAGAGTGTCCTGAGAGGGGTCCCAAGGTGGTGGGGAACAAGCAATTGCTACTAGAACAGCTCATCCAGCTACAACCAATTCAGTGTAAGAGCACACAGATAAGCATAACTAGTTTTAGCTGTTTCTGTGTTGTCATAATTCTGCCAGTTTGTAGATGCCATAGGTACATAGGTAACACAACCACGTTCAATATGCTTTGCGGTAGCTTTGTTAATTTGTGAGATACATGTCTTTAGAAAAGGTTCAGGCAAAATAAAAATAACATTGCTCTTGTTAGGATTAGGGTTTTATGCAGAGTAGAAACATGAAGTTAGTTTCCAGTCTTGGGATTACTGGGTTGTGTCACAAGGCTGGAATTTTGTTATTAAATGTTTGGCATGTTCTGCTGTTCTTTCAGCTAGCAACACAAATAGAGCCGGCATCAGGCTCCACATATCCTGAGGATGAGTAGAAGGGAGTGGAGGATTGATTATAAAAGTTTTTCTGGAAACTCAGAACAAAAAGCAAAATAGCGTTGTCTAGTTCTTCCTTTGCGGCCGTTGCTCTAGTCCACCTGAATGCATGTACTGGTACATGGGCTCTGTTTATGCTGTCGGATTAATGACCTGGAAGTTGTCAGCTCTCATTTCAACTTGCAGAGCTGTCCTTGGAAACAGTGTGTCTTGTGCCGCAGAATCCCTACTGCTTGGCTCTGCTTTATTGCAAGGAGAGGTGCAGGGACTTTAACCATCCATGAAGTTTATTTGGTAGCAAAGCTGTTGGTATTTCTGTTTTATGAATGAAAAATGTCCTCAAATTGAAGGCATTTTACGCATTACCTCATTTATTATTTTAACAGGGCAAACCTGATCTAGTGACAAGCTCTGCCCTGAGGCACTTTTAAATGACTTGCTTGGATTCTTTTGTGAGTGCAGAAGAAAGGACTCCTGCACAGCCCGAGGGAGGGCTGCTATCAGCAGGCCCCCAGCCACGAGGTGCCCTTTCACCTTCTCCTGAGTACCGCTGGCTCATTTTCTTTGGACCACAATTCCCTTTTCACTAATGATTAGGAGCTGAGAGAGGGGACTGGTTTCCTCCTCAGCGTTCACTTGTGTTGCTTGCTTACTTGTCCAAGTTAGGAGGCGGGGTCTGGAGATGATAGACTTTGTTCTCTCTGGCTGTTTGCCATGCAGACGCTCCCAAACACTCAGTAAGCTGTTAACAGCCATATACAAGAGAATAGGCATCATCCAGTTAAGAGTTCTAGGATATGGATGGTTCTGGTATTGGTGATGGTCCTGCTCCAAGTGCGAGGTGGGACTGGATCTCCAGAGATGCCTTCTACCTGATGTCTCTGGGATCCTCTTACCACACGCTATCTGCTCTGTGTGCAGTATCATCTCTCCTGGGTGCATGTGCTGAAACATAATTCCTTTTTTGTGTGTCTTCTGCATGTTCTCACTTGCACTGCAGGAGCTGTGACCTGAGTTCCTTGGATTTTCTAGAAAATGGGATTTGCTGGGGCTGCCCATACCTCTCATGTAGTAAGACTCAGCCAGGGCTTCTGGAGACACAGGGTAGAGAGGAGCAAAGTTCACATGTACTGTGTCATCCTCTGGTACTGCTTGTACCTGTAAGACTGAATTTCTCATGATCTCATCGATTTGATTTTCTTTCCTTGCCTTGGAAGGCTTGCATGTCTGTATGTTTACAGTTGGAATTTGATTTTGTTTTTAAGGAGGAGAGAAGAAAATAAAGTAGTATTTGGTTCAGCTGAGTCCACACAAGAAGCAGGGCTTTCACTCTGGGGAGTCTAGAGAAGTTAATTTTCTCCTAGTGCCAGGGGAATCTGTAATGTCATTTTTAAACAAGAAGAAATGTGTAACTGACAGTGAGTAAAGAATTCTTGAACAGAAGCAGAGTAGTCTCCCAGCTCCGCCAGGCCTCAGCGGCCAACATCCCTCATAGGCAAGACTTGCCACCATTTATTTCTTGGGATGTTAACTTGTTAATTTAATTTTTTCTTGCTGCTTAACTTTTAGGAAACCATTGTTTTCAGCAGTCATTTAGCATTGCAGAAGCTGACACCTGGCAATGTAACAAAATGTGGGTTCCCAGCTGTATATCTTCACAGCTGTGCCTTCTGCTCCAGCACTCAAAACCTATGTCTTTGTAGCGTGCCTCTAATTGTGCTGTGTTGGGTTGGCTTTGGGAGCGTGTTCAGAGCTGAGAGGTCTGTGCAGCGGGTACCAAGAGAAAAGTTGTGCTTCTGTGAAAAGACTGTGGCAATTTGAGCTCTGCTGCAGCACGTTGGAGTCTCCAGCTGGCATTGAACCTTCCTTCCGTTTCCCCCGGGTCTGAGATGCAGGACTGAGAGCCTGTTGCTCTGCCAGCACCTTTGATTTCTGCCCTTTAATGTCTGTGATACCAAGTCTGCTTGATCTGTTCTAAAACCCCAGTGGAGCACAGCTATAAAATTCAAGTTAGTTAGTACAACATGCTGTGTCAGGAGGGAGATAGACACCTGGCTGCTGTTCTCCTGTAAGCCTGGCACCCAAACAGTTCTCTCTCAGAGCTCACATCTGTTTGGCCATGGAGTATTCAGACCTTGAGATTGTTTCTAGAATTACTTGAATAGCTAGGCTTAATTTGAAAGGTAATTAAGTAAATCATGGGAGAAAACAAATCTGTTCCAATTTACTTTGGCTGGTAAATGCCACTACAGATCATTCTGCTCTTCTGTGGTTAGCATCAGAGTCCCCGCAACTTGCGGTGGTTAAGTGGTAGATTTCCCCATCCTGGAAGACTCTGCCAGTGACCCTTTGATGACATCTCTGCAGGCTTATTAAAGACAGTGACTTTTTTAGGGTAAGGATGTAATTACTGTTTTTAAAGAAAGCGTGGCTTAAAGTTGTTTTCACTTGGGAAACTTAGAAGGCTACTAGCATTTCCTCTCACTATTTATTTCAAAGCACAAATCACTCCTGGTAGCAAAGTCGCCAATTACATTTAATGCAGCGTTTATACGCTATTGTACAGTATATTTCAGTAAAAAAATTAGATCTTAAAAGGTGATTCTGGTTATTATTTCTTAGAGCAAGACTGATGCTGGCCTTATGGAAATCAGTGGCAAGCCTTTACCAGCCTCAGTAGGACCAGAATTTCACTTTGTAACTTTCTGCTTCAGTGCCATGGCACTTCAACCATAGAGCTTCAGGGAAGTGTATTATTATGGGTGTGAATTTCTGGACTTACAAGCCAACATCTGCAATGAGCATTTAAGGATTTCTCAAATTCTACAAACAAACTTTCATTTAAGTCATTAAGCCAAATTTAAATCAGAACTTTTGTTCATTCTTTGTGTGAACGCTCAATGTGCTAGAAATAAAAATATCTAGGTTGTGTTTTGCATTTGTTGGTAATAAGCCTGTGCTTGTGCTGTGTTAATTGAATTTGGGGTGATACTTTCAGACAGGTAAAGATTGTAATGCCTAGCTTTGACGTGCTTGTGTAGCAGTAGTTTGCTGTGCGGCACACACAATTCTGGCAATAGTTTGAATTTGTTCAGAGAGCACGAGTGAGGCAGGTTCCAATTCACTGCACTCTTGATGCCATCTACGTCCTGCAGGCGAAACTGCTTTGTAAGAAGGCGGCTTGAGATGATGTTTTGTAGCCAGAAATTCAGTCCTAACATATAATTTTCTCCTATTTTGTTGCACTTGACAATGGGTGGTTTTTACTGAACAAGAAGTTTTCTGCTGTTGACTTTGTTTGTGCATTTTTGTGGACTGGGATGTATAATTTGCTCTTTCATTCAGATAAAATACATTGATTAGACTCACATAGTCCTGCTGCTCCTGAAGACATGGTAGCTGTTTTATATGTTTGAGTCCTCTCGGTTTGCAACTGCTGTAAGTTAACATGCAGATTTTTGAAAGATTTTACAAAATCCCCTTGCTCTTGGGGAGCCTGAGCTTAGCTATGCAGAGCAAAAAATTACTTTACCCAGGATCCTAGTATTTTAAGGTCTTGTCCTATATTGTATACAGATGCTGAGAATAATACCTGTTGAAAGAATTGAGTCTTGGGGCATAGTATCCATGATAAAATTGCCTGTCTTTTTCAAAGCAGAGGTCACCCTTTAGCCTGTCTTCTCTGTGAGGTCAACCCTTGCCTCCCTGGGAAAATCTGAAAAAGCAAACAGTGTGTGTGATTGTGCTTCAGTATGCCCTGAAGCTCAGTGAGCCGGCCTCTGTCAAATTACAGTTGCATTTGACTTTCAAATTTGAAAATCCATTATGAAAACCTCCTGTTTCCATCTAAGGGTCTTGAGTGAAAATGAAGTCTGGACTGCTGCATTCTTTGTTATAAATTCCCTCTTTTCTGGCTAAACTGTGGATTCTCTCTGTGTCGAGAACTTTCTCCTCCCAAGTCCCAGGTGTCCCTGTGAAAACAGTGAAGCAAGCTTTCTTTTTGGTCTTCCTCAAACTGTCATCTGTTTGAGTGCAGAATATTTCTGGTAGGTGGGGAGCAGGGAGAGCTGACAGCATATCAAAGGGACTAAGAGGTGGTGGGGAAGAGGGTTCGCTGTCATCTTTTGCGTACTCAGCTGGGAAAGATGTTGCTTTTGGTAGCATCTTAGTCTAAAAACCTCCAGAAACAAGTTCAGGAATCTAAAATTAAGTCTAAAAATGTATGTTGGTATATAGAGCATAAATGGCCTTACCTCATTCCTGGAATTATCAAAATACACGTGTACGAGAACAACTCCACTCCCCATTTAGGTAACTGGGAACTCAAAAGAAGTATTTTTAGGTTTACAGCTACAGGCCAGCAGTTCTTTAAAAGCCTTTTCTATCAATGCCTTAGTGTTTTCCAGCAAAACCTCTGATCGCTTCATTATTTCTCACTTGTCACTCTGCAACACCTAGAAGTTGTGTTCCTATGTAAGAACATACTTTAAGGAGTGAAGCAGCGAAGGGCTCTGCGTGTGCTGCAGAGAGTGAGCAGGCTGAGCAGAGAAGGAAGGAAAGGAGCCAGGCAATGAGACATCTTGGATGTGCAGTGGGTGGGAGCCAAAGAGGAGCAGCCAGCGAGTACCAGCTGCAGTGTGGCCTCTTCCGGGCAGCAGCTGTTTGGCTCCGCCAGATGCAAACAGTGGTTAGGACGGACCGGAATGAGAATGCAAAACGCGTTTCTGAGAAGGGAGGTAATGCCTGTCGCATCAGACATCCTTTGGAAATGTCTGTTCTGTTCCCGGCTCTCCAAGACGTTTTGGAAGCGAAGTCTTAGTCACTCTGATTTTTATCTCCTTGGGTCCCTTTGAACCGCACTGTCCTCCAAATAAAATTGAGAATGAATGTGGTGTTGAGGACAAATGTATAAGCAGAGACAGAAAAGTCACTTGAATCTCTCTGGCATGGAGCAAAAGATACTTTTGGGTTTTGTGTCTATAGTCTTGATTCGTTTGTCTTCTGTATGGTTGCTGGAACTTCATGAATCATATTAATGCCGTCACTGGACTACTTTCAGCGTTATATGTCCCAGGCCTAACTAATACTTTGCTATTTTTAAACTAGTATTTGGAAGGACAACATACACTGTAGATAATTATAGTGAAAATAAAACATACTGCAAAAAATGTCTCCAAAACCCAAACTGGTTGCAGACAGATGTGACCAGTAATAGTATACATGTATTTAAAATGTGCTGCAAGTTTGACAGACAAAGAGTTGTGGGCAAGAAGTAGAGGAAGATTGCTGGTTTTGGAAGGCCTCTGTAAAAGACCCACTGCTTATGAAATTGGTGTGGACATAGGCTAGAGGAGTATAATTGGGAAGTGTGGGAGGAAGACGTGATTATAAAGTGGGAATTGCCTCCTTGGTAAAGGAAGTGACAGCAGTATCTCACTTATTAAGAACAGAGAACAGACAGTTGCAGACAACAAAGTCAGCAGGAACACAAGTTTTTCCACAAACAAGGAATGTGCGTTCAGTTAGAGCAGGCAGGGGAAATGCAGCTCTGAAGCCGTTCCTTTCCTTCAGGAAATAACCCAAGTTTAATAATGCATTAATAATACTTTAATAATGCCAGATAATAATGTGTTTTTCTTTAATGACAACACAGTATTAATTGAAGAAAAATTGGCTCAGATTATTCTGAATGGTTCCCAGAAGGGAATGATGCGCTTTTGCTTATGATCTGTAGCAGTTTTTAGTTATGGAGTCGATGCTGACCGAGCCCTAACTGTATAAAGACATAAATGATACCTTCAGCTCTCGAGCTGCAGTAGCCAGTAAAGCATTGACCTGTGTTTGGTAGGAATGAGCTGCTTCATGTAAAAAATGACCTTCATGATATTTCATTTGCCTTGAATGATAGTATGTGCAGCGAGCACTTTGAAATACCCATGCTTATTTTCTTAGTTGAACTTCATACTTCCACAGCTTCAGACTACTGTTTTTTTCTGTTCCTTTTCAGTTTTTATATCTGACAGCCCAGGCAGAGTCTTTACAAAAGTAAAATGTGTAGAACTGAGATGTTCTTGGTTTCATTTGGTAGTCTTTGTGTCCACAATAGAAATCCTACCTCTTAGTGAATGTTAATCATTACAGCGTTACATTTGAGAGCGTTATTTAAAATTTTAGGCACAGTTCTAGAGTTAATTCTGGTCAGATGAAGTTATTTGCTTCCAGTTTGAATTAATCCTTCTGCCAGATTTCTAGCTGGACAGCACACAAAGCTTATTTTATGAAGTAAGAGCCCAGGTGCTATTATGAGTGTATGCGGATTATCATCACCTCCCACTGGACCAAACAGAACACTTGTGGCTTCCAGGTTTTATTTTTAAATCACTTGTGCTCCTTAGGACAAGAAGTGTGATAAAATAGAAGTAAAATTAACTGTACATTTTTATCTTTCAGCTGGCTTTGAAACTCGTAGCTAGCTTTAAAACTGTTTGAGAGCAGAACATAAAATTTGTTTTCTACTTCTGGGACTCATGGTTGGTTGTGGCCTGTCTACCGGCATGAGTGATATAAAGACAGAGTAGTAGTTGCAGAAATTCACTTGCTCTTATAAAGTGTAGGAGTGTAAGGAGACTCTTTGGCACCTAAATCTTCTCTCTGTGAATACTAGAAAGCAGTAGGGCCTTCTCCCCAGAATGCAATCTATTTTTTCTTCACTGTGCTTTATCAGGATGGATCTGTTGCAGAAGTGTATGCTCTGTGGCTGAACACTCTTTCTTAAGAGTCCTGTATAGGTGTGTCTGCCTATGTCCATAGCAGCTTCTCACCACTCAATTCTTTCAAAATATACTTCCATACCAGCTTCCAGTAGGGTTGACTGGTAGTTAAAGCGGAGAGATGGATCTGAGAATGAGATCCTTTTGCTTCATGCCTGATATGGCTTGCTCCTTACCGCGTAGTTGGATAAACTCCAGTTTCGCCAGCATAGCTAATGGAATCTGTCCGGCTTTGGGTCAGTGATAAAGGATTTGGAATACCTTGGGCTAAGCCAAGAGATTTTTCATGTTGGAATCCACTGTTCAGGAAATCCTCTTTGTGTTTTGATTGCAAATGTTAAAATGTGCTTACGAATAATTCTGGCCCTAGAAAATACTTTTTTCTCATCAAGCTATGCTGGAGGGGCACATGAACAACCCGAACAGCATGTTGCACCACGGTGAGCCGGAGGTGGAAATGGCCTGTCTGTTAAATCCCATGGGCCACTACCCCTGGAGTTTGGTTAGCAAAGCTCCGCTAAGCGTTGCATTGCATAAGTGATTATTATTGTTCCCTGGTTTTGTGACTATCCAAAATAAGGTTTGAAGTGTCAGCTGTCTCAAACAGAGGTGGTATCCAATATGAGGAAAACAGTCTAAGCTGGGTGCAGACTGAGAGCTCACTGTGTGCAAGGAAGGTACACAGGCTGCCTTCTCTGGATCTAAGTCCGGCAAAGCTTCTGTGTATTACACTGTTAATACTCTCTGAGGCTCCAGAAGTGGACATTCCCAAGCTGTTCCTCACTGAGGGTTCCTTCCTTGAACCTTGGCCAGTGTGGAGGTTCCTGGGTTGAGTCACTTGTTAGCATCTGGGAGGCCCTGGTTTAATATCCTTTCCAGGAAACCAGTACAGAGCTCTCCTGCTGTCTAAGAACAGTCTTAAATGCTTGGACCTGGGGTTTTACATCAGGATCAGGAACTCAGCAGGTAATCACTGGGCAGGTGACTGCTGGAAAATGAGGTTGAAAAGGAACCATTTTGCTGTCTCAGGTAGGTCTGGGGCCAGCGTCTCCAGAAGAGTATCTTCTTGCCATCAGGGAAACACACTGTGGGTTTATCTTTCCTTTCGTAAACCATCTGTTTGGTATTTGCTTACCAGATGTAAGCTGTAACTCCCCAGCAGGCAGCCAAGGTGCTGCATACGGTCTAGGCAAGAGGTTTCCTAACTTCACAAGCTCAGTTTCTGAAGGGGCAGCTTAGAGAAATGCGTACAAAAATTAAACAGGACATAAACATGCTGTCATTTGGAGAAAAAGGGACAGATGCAGCAGTGTAACACTCTGCAGTACACATTCTTGGTGTAAAATTTTGACAAAAGCAGTTACTTGTGGCTCTAGGAGAGTAAGAGGAGGTGTGAAGAACTACATTTACACAAGCACAAGGGAACTCTTCAGGTTCAGGCTGAACACAAAGGTGATACTACAAATGCTAAAAAAGGAGCATTAAGCCAGCTGGGTAAACTGTTGCAGTGTTGTGAACAGGGTATTTCTGTTTCAGTGTAAAGCTGGTTAGTGTCCGTTTGGTATGGCAGTCCAGGATGAGGGCTTTACCTACATCGTGTGACTTGTCAAAAGGATGTAACAAATGCATGTAGAAAGTGGTTCGTCTCTACTTCATTCTCATTGTCTTGCACACATGTGTCTGCAAACAGGAGAGTACCGCTGCAGACCTTGTCAGGGAGAGCAGCCTGATGTCCTGTATGTTCTCAAATATTAGCATTTAGTTCCCTACAGCGCTGCTGTTCCTCCTCAGCCATCCTGGCAGTTACAACCGCTACCATCCATTAGCCTCCTGTGGATTAGCACTTCTTCACCTGGATCAAAACTGACAACCCTTAATATAGTCTCTCCAAATCTCGATAGCTGATTTAAGAATTCACCGGTTTGTTTAGAAAAGCCACTCCCAGTAACTTAATTCACATAGGAAAAAGACACCTAAGAACAAGAATGGTCTGTAAAAGAAGGAAAATAAACCCAGAACCCTGTACCTCGGCTACGGCACCTTTTGTTTGATTCTGTTACAGATCACCTTTATCTGCTTGCAGTGCTTTTTCTGTTTGAAAACAGAAATCCTGACAAAGCCTTGATGCAGCTGCTTTGGCTTGTATGAAATTACAGTGTCGAATCTGACCCATCAAACGATGCGTTGCTGTGCTCTTTGTCTGTGTTTCCCTCCCAGTAATGGCATGTGCAGTTGTTACAGGGCTGTGTGCACTTTTGATATCCTTATAAACAGATTTCTGTGTGATCAGAGGGAGAGAGGAAAATGATCTGCAGCTCGGGGACTGCCTGGAGTTCAGGTTGCCTTTGTGCAGGTCAGGGATAGCTCTGCAGAGCCGGGAGAGGTTCAGAGGGCAAGAGGGAATGGAGATGAAAGGGAGCACATCCACCAGGATGAAGTAACCTCAGGCTCTTGCTCTTCTGTATACCCTCACGTTGAGGGTCTGATTAGGTGTTTTCATTGAAGAGTTGGGGTAAAAGAGAACGGAGACTACACATACTGAATTGGTTAATGACAAGCTGAGTGGCCCTCCAGCTGTGCTGTGGAGAGGATTAGTAGTTAGTGCCTTCAGGGTGCTCAGTACCTTTCTGATGTTTTGCAGTAATTGTGGTGAGTCCAGGATGTTCCAGCTTTTTGTGTAGAATTAAAACCACTACAGTAGTAAGAAGAGGGGAGGGTTCATATGGGAGCGTAGTTCAGATGATTAAAAAAGTGCCGGTGCAATTGATGCTATCCACATAGTGAAATCAGTTATTTTGCCATAGTGTTTGTAGCCTCAGTGTCTAATGATGTACTTACTCGTCTGAAAACCTTCATGCATCATTCTTCACATCCTCCTTCTATGATTAGAATTCCAGTGGAGCCTTTCTTTGACCTGAAAGTCCCCCGTATTTTGGAACAGTTGGAAAAGCTGGAAACTCCACTGGCTTGGTGAAATGTTGTCAATGGGACAGTTCATTTTTAAAACCCACATCTATGAAAACACAGCTTCTGTGGTTCTCTGATATGGTTGCATCATACTTTGCAGGATATTGGCAGAAAATGTTGAAATTAGCTTGAGACTTCTTGTTTCACAAGCAAAATGTATGTAATTAGAGGACTTCAAGGCAAACGCATTTATTGTATTTCTAGGTGTTTAAGTTAGTGGTGCATATCAAGTGAGATATGCACAGATAAATGCGGAGAACTGCACACATTCATTTGTTTGGTATCACTGGCACCATCTCCCTTTACACCAGAGCTTCTCAATAATCCTTAATGAAAAATATTTTGTAAAAATCCGCTTACAGTCTTGTGCAGTATTGCCATTTTGTTTTTCACTTGCTAACAATTGCGCTCAAACTGTGAATGTTCACAGAACTGTGGGAGTGTGCTGGAGGGACCTCTGCAGCTCTCTAGTCTGAAGTGAGACTGTTGTCAGCACTAGATCAGATCAGCTCTGGCTTGATCTAGCCAAGTCTTGGGACCCTCCGAAGACAGGGAGACCCTCCACCTCTGCGGCGACCCATTGCAGGGCTGCACCACCTGGCAGGGGAAGAATCTGAACGTCCCAAACCACTGCGCTTGGCGTGTCATCTGGTGCTATGGAATTTGGCTCTGATTTCTCTGTAACTCCCTTCAGGTAGTTGTAGGTAGCTCCTAGGTAGGCCCCCTTGTCTCCTCTCCAGCAGACCACATCCTAGCCCAGCTCCCTTCATCTCTTTTCCCAGACCACGTCCCCCAGACCCTGACCATCTTCATAGCCTCTGCTGGCCCCTCTCCAGTTTCCCCACATCCACCTTTGCCTGGGAGAAGGGGACCCAAAACTTTACATGGTATTCCAGCTATGGTCTCACCAGTGCTGAACAGAAGGTGACAAAACTTTCCTCAATGCCCTGGCTGTGCTGCCTAGATGTGGCCTGGGGTTGCTTGACTTGCAGTGTTCCTCCAGTACTTCTGTTTTTCTTCCTTGATTTCTCTGCATCTGGGTGTTTTTTCTTAAATCGTTTTGCAGACTGCTGTTGCTGCTTTATGGACTACCAGGCACCACAAATTCTCGTGCACTGCGTAAGGCTTCTTCTCCACTCAATGGAGGCAAAAAAGCTCCCCTCAATTTTTCCCACCTGTCCCAAACACCTACTATTGCATGGACTGAATTTCCTTCCAGAGGTGCCTCTCTCCTTCTGTAGATTTGGAAGGGAGCCTAGACGACTCTGTCAGACAGCTAAAGCTGGAAAAAATTAATCTCATCCTAAGTGGGGACATGAAAGGCTTCTATTTGCTCAAGCCGTTATGTTTTAAATGTGGTTGAGAGTTGGCAAGTACTGATAGAAGAAAACACATGGGTCTCCAGGAAGAGAGACAGGGCCAGCCTGAAAGCTGTAGCCTGATGTGTCTTTTGAGTAGCAAGCATCTCTCTACATTTCTATCTTCCTGAAGCTGACCTTTCACTTTCTTTAATCTAATCTGGTGCCTGTGATCTTGCTAATTCAATTGCTGTGGCAGACAGGCAGTTACTCACATGGTCAGTCACAAGATGGACAAGGAGTGCGATGTTCTTGCACCACCTGATATCCCTGTTTATCCTTTATCAGTCAGGCATCAGACCAGGACCCAAGTAAATTATTGTTGTCACAAGAGAAAGCTTTTTTTAAGGAAACTGCTGTTTTGGTCACAAAAAGTGCATAGTGCTTTGTCTCCATCACAGGGCTGTAAGGTTAGATGGCTTGTATGAGTTCCTACAGCACTGTAGTGAAAAAAAAAATAAAATGCTGTGCTTTCACACTGTTCGAAGTTGGATGATTTCTTCTCTTTCCTAGCTACATGAGCAGCTTCCAGGATTTTTTAAGGGTAAAGACCAGTGAGTCAATTAAACATTTTGCCATCACCAGAAAGGAGAGTTCCTGTTGTCAGTGTTCCCTTGGTTGTGTGTGCTCTTGTCAGATCCATCCTTGAGCCATTTTATCGTGTGGGCAGAAAAACAGCCTGAAGAGTTCAGGGGACTTGCAGGAGGGTCTGACGATTGCCAGAAGGTTGGCAGGGAAGGTGCAAGGACTGAGGGACGCTGAAGGAACCCTCTGTTTCTGGTGGCCATGGGGGTCTGATTGCTCAGCCCACCTGTAGGCTATGCCCAGCCATTCTAAAGTGCACTTTTGTAAGGTAGGTTGGGGGTGATGAAGGAGGCATCCTCAACATCAGGCACCCAAGATCCTTTTTGCCACCGAGTGTGAGTTAATTGTGTAAGTTATTTATGCCTTTTAAGGCCATTTCCATCAGGTTGTTTTTGTGTTTTGGTTTGAGGTTTTCTTTTTCGGGGAAAAAATGTTAGATATCTGTAGACCCTCTTCCCCCCTTATAAAATTAAGTCTGTTTGTAGAACTGATTTACGTCTTCCTCAGCAACACTAGAAATTCAAACAGAGCAGGCACTTGGCAACAAAACTGGACTCAGAATTGAGATTTAGAAGTGAAACTTAGCTACAAATGTGAAGAGAAGGAAGCTCATCAGACTGGGGTAAATAAGAGTTATGCAAACCAACAGGCAAAATAATGAAAGGAAACTTCATCCTCTAGTTTTAACTGAGATTATTAGTAACAGAGGTGACAGCTTCTTTAATGTTATTATATTGACTATCTCTTTAATTAGAAGAAGCTATGAATAGTTGATATATCCTTAGCCATACAGATGTCCTGGGATCAGCAGAATGAGAAACATCTTCCAGCAAGCATCTCTAATGCAGTACACATTGCACAGATTAAAACGCTGCCGTCAAATTTGGATTCAGCCCACTGCATCTTGATATTAAAACCTTGTTGACTCTGAACCAACATTTGGGGAAAAACAAAAAGCAGCTTGGATCTGGAGCACCAGCCCTGGCCCGAGTGTGCCAGACCACCGTCCAGCCATCAGCAGCCTAGGAACTCTGCCTGTCCCTGCTGCCAAGACGTGCAGAGACGCACCCAAGTCTGGGCTGAAGTCATTACAGAGCTCTGGGTAAATCTAGGGGATTCAGACAAAAATGCAGTCTTCCTGCTGACTGAGAAGAATGTTTGTTTCCTTGTTATCTGGTTGTGTTTCTTTCTGTCTCTCTCGTGTTCCTTTATTCTTGAGCTTTTGACAGTGGCATTTGCACTCTGGGAAGTTTCTATAAAGGCATGCTTTTGTTCAGCTTTGGCAGAATGTGGAACAAGGGGGAAACAGTTTGCCATAGTGAAATCAGAGGATGGAGACGGTAGGTCAGTAGAGAAGGAAGAGCACCCGTTTCTTTGGCTTCCTTAGAGAGATGCTTCTAAAGCCGCTTTGACCGGCAGGAACTGACAGTGCAAATGGGACCTCAATTTTTAAAACCAGGTCAAAGGCAGTTTGCTGAAAGTACTGCCTGTGTTTATAAAACACCTTTCTGCCTGTGATCCAAAACATCATTTCTGCTGGGAGGCGATACCCCTATCTCAGTGAAGAAGAATTACCCTTGGCGAGGTTAAGAGGTATATTCAGGCACCTCGAGCACATGAGGCTAAGGGATGGGGGGCAGGAGGAAATCCCCAGAGGCTTAACTCTCACAATCAGTTGCTTTTCTCAGAAAATTGAGGGATAACAAATATTTTGAACAGATACTTTCCAGTCCTTCTGATGTATGTCTGTGTAGCTGATTCAACTTCCACAATTAGGAAAGGTTTGTTGCTAAATTCCTGTACATCTACTGCACTTTCAGGAGCAGCATCTCTTTGGCTGCAGATGAGAGTCGGGCTGCCACTGTCTGCTCGTGGGCAGTCGAAGGCGAACAGCAGCAAGTGCGGCTGTCCCAGTGGGGAAAACAGAGAGGGGCATCCTCTGCTACTGCCCTTTGCCTTTCACTGCTTTTGGCCTAGAATTTAATTCAGACTGTTACTTTATTCTCTCCTGTCATTAGCATTGAAAGCTATTCCTGGTTTTTGCCGCTCATTGCTTTCCGGTTTTTTGTTTCCTCCTCCATATGCATTACCCTCCCCAGTGAGTGTATTGCCAGGAAGTTAGAAGCAGTCACGGATCAGTAGATGGATCGGGAAAGGGAGAAAGTCACAGTAACTGTGATATATAAGTTGCTGTTGGCCAAATGTCATTTTATTCCCTCAGACCAGGTTTGAATCCAGTACTTAATGTCCTGGCTGCAAAGGACGCATATGTTCTTTTTTGCAGGCACTGAAATATGTTCTAAGATAAATCCCATGCTAGGTCTTTAGCTCAAGAATGCATCGGCTCACGTGCAGCATTTGGGCTAATGAACAGTTTTGGTCCTTTTGTAAAGTATGATGGAGCAGGTACCTACTTTTTAGAGTAATTAACAGCTTCTTTAAAATTGAGTTTTGCAGTCTAGCAGTATTTTCATCCAAAACTTTAACTGTATATTCACCTGTGCACCAGTAATAAATATAATTGTTCTTTTCATGAGAACGTCTTTTGGATCCATTTTATAAAAATTGCCCTTGAGACCGAATCCTGCATCTGTGTTCATGGTCTGTTCAGCTCTTTGCCTGAGCTGTCCAAGATGATGAGTCTGCTGCACTGACAACTGCAAGTGATCTACTTCTTGCCTTGCCGCTATCTTACGTAGTGTGGAGATTCAATGAGAGATGCAAATAAATGATTTCTGTTGCTGAAGAAGGCAGTCATTTCAAACCAGGGCTGGATCTTGTGCCATATGTATTGTAGGACTGAACACACTGTGATCAAATGAATTGCCATGATTTAAAAAAAGGTTGAAGTCTGGACTCTACTTGGCAGTTGTTTCTGGTTAGGATTTTAAAGTTCTCTTGCGTTCCCTACTTACCTGGGGTGGGTGGGTGGTGGTGGTGTATTTTTGCTCTGTAAGAAAGGATGCTTTCTTCTCCTTTGAAGAGAAATTGTTTTGTCAGAAGAGTGTGCAGTCACAGATTGTGTGGCACTTCATGGGATTCTCATGTGTATGTAGCCCCGATTGCGATCAACATCTTCCTCATATGGTCTTTCCATGAGTGGTTTGCGAGTTAGTAAGACAGGGAAAGGGTGAGGTAGAAGTATAATCTTGACAGACTCTTCCAAATCTGAGACAAGGTCCTTACAGATCGTAGAGATGCTGGTTAGAAAGACCCTCTGGTCCAGCCTCCTGTGTGAAGGAAGGCTGTCACTGATGCTGTGTGAGGTTGGCTGTGGCATCATCAAGTGGGCTCTGAAGAGCTCTAAGGATGGAGGTCTCACCACAAAGTGAGATCAAAGTGTTGTGGTACTTCACTGTCCTTTGAACTCAGTCAGAACAGCAAGCAGAGGACAGCCATATTAGCAAATGGATTTTAAACCACAGTGTTATGTTGATCCAGCATTTGGAGAAAGCCTGACATAAATTTCTTTTTACTCATCCAGCTTCTGTTTCATGGGGATTCTGATCTAGAGAGAAATCAGGATTTACAGTCTAGCCCATCTCATGATGCTGGATCCAAGGAGCGTGCCCACGAAACCGCATCGCTTCTGCGCGTTGGTTGGCTCTCTGCTTATGTGGCAGGGCTGCAAAGGCAGCACAGCGGAGAAAAGGTGTTTGTTGATAATAACTTTCCCTGCTTCAGTTTGTGTTGTGTGCGCTCTTTTGGGACTCCAGCTGGGCAATAATTCTGGGAATCCAGAATTTTTCTTATGCAGAAGACCTGAGGTCTTGCAAGCAAATATAGAAACTTTGGGTTAAGGTTTTGTCAGAGAAGCAAAGAATCTGGATTATATCCTTTTTGGTTTTACTGGACCTTATTCACATGCCCTACCTAAATTACATGGTTTTGCAATTACAGATTGCAGTTGCAAAACTAATAGCCTGCAGATGCTATGCAAAAGCAGAACTCTGCTGCAATGAATTAGAGAAGGAGGGGGAATTTCTTTTTATGGGTAGTAGTAATAAAACAATTAATTCCTTTTGAGTCTTACAACTTTGTAAAATCTACAAAGATAATTGACAGGCTGAACTGGGAGTTACGAATGAACTGCATTTCTGTGCTTATATAGCCCGTGGGAAGGACAGAAAATGGCAGAGAAACATAATTTTCAAATAATTTGGAGTAAAATTTTTAAATTTTATGATGCTGGTTTGAATGAGAGAGCCTTTATAAGAAAATTTTGTCCTTATCCATCATAATAGGAAGAATTTTTCCACCAGTACAAGCTGGTTGTTTTTTGGTTTTTTTTACTCTTCATGGAAGCTTAGAACTGAGTCAACTCTCCATATAGGCTTATCTTTTCCAGTTTATCTTGAAATTCAACTAATTTCCACAAATAACACACAAATTATCAAAGCATTTTCAAGTCCTTAAAAACCTTCCTATATGATTTTAACCAAACTGTTTACTTAACCATAGAATTCTGTTCTTCACATCCTCTTACTTTGTGTTTAGGAATTTTTTTTTAATCTGCTGCCAAACCAAAATTACATCATAGCAAATGCATGCATTGTTCTTTACTTTCAGGCCTTGCAAAGCCGTTCTGCAGACAAGTTTAATTGGCTGGATTTCTGTCCAGTCTCTGTCCTGTGCCCTCCTTGTTCACATGGCCTTTCTTTTTCTTTCCTGTACGAGGGGGAAAAGACAAAACTACAAGGAAGAGTGTGTTTATGGTAGATATAAAGTCCAAATGGGGTGCCTTCTCATTTTCTGTTGCAGTTGAGTGGCTTTGCTGTGCCTCCTGGTGTGCATAATTAACATCTGTACACACAAGCTTCTACTGACTGCGATTTCCTGGAGGATTTCCTGTTCGCAGGAGGAGGCTGACGATATTTAGTGCTTTTTGTTTAGGATGTGTTGCAAGTCAAAAGTGAGAGTCAAAAAAGCTTGGACAGAAATGAGGCGGGTTCATCTTGGCTAACTCCAGAAAGAGGAATTTGCAGGGGGACAGGGAGCTTGAGAATAGCCAGTCATTTTGCAGCTGGTGTCACTTTGTTAACAAACGAAGATAGCTGTTTCGGTAGGATGGAAGGGTAGTGGGCCTTTCTTCCAAAAGTAGGTTTATATTCTGATTCTTGAAGGGAGACAGGATTCCTTCTCAGAGGCCACTAGGTAGATTCTACAGTTTGACTAATGGATACCTAATTGCTGGCATATTTCAGTGTTATCGTAAGGCATAATTCCTCCTCTTCAGCCTTGGAAGTTGAATAAAGGGATTGTAAACCATGGAAAAAAAAAGAACTGAATAGTATATGAATTTTTTTCACCTTTATATGACATCTGCTTTACAGCTGTCTTTGGTGCATCTAAGTAATACTTTGCATTATAGTCTGTTGTGTATTAGAAACTTCTTGTGTTGGTCTTTTCAAACCTTGATGGAGTAATGAGATCCTCTTGCATTTTTATTCTTGCTTTCTCAATTGTAACTTTGATCTTCTGCATAGAGGGAACAGAGTAGGATACCAGATGAAACAAAGGGCAGCAAATTAAGCAGGAGCATGTGGGTTCAAACCAAGGAAAGGAAGCAATGTGTACAATAGAAGTAGACTTGTGGAACTTCTTGCAGAAATGTATTATAGGTGATCTAAGTTTACATGTATTCAAGGGAGGACTGAGAAAGTTCATGGAAGAGAAATCTATTAATACCTACTAAATATACACAATTCACATCTTTGTTAGAAAATCCCTATAACAGTAATTGAAAACGGTTGGTGGCTGGAAGACAGGTAGGGGAAGTTGTCATATCTGTGCGTGCTGCTTGTTTCCATCTTAGCAAGTTGAGTTGGTTTTCCTTGGAGGCAGAAGAGGTCAGCATCAGCTCTGGGGAAGCAGCAGGAATGCTCAGCCCAGGACAGTCAGGAGGAGGAAATCAGGAACATCTTCAGCAGCGGGAAAGCTTAATTTGTCTCAAGTCGTTGTGGAACTAGGTCCTCTGGTTTTATACCTGGAAATATTTTTTTGTTGTTGTTCTAAAATGGAATCATGGTGATTGCTGTTATGTCTTAGATCTTTTGGGAGTCAAGAGCTGCTGGAGGGATGATGTGAAGAAATGTCGAGACACTTGCTGTCCATTTAAAAGTCTAAACTAGGTCTCTTTAATTTGGCCTCTGTTTTTTAGGTTCCTTTTTGTCTTTAAGGCAGTGTAACATAAATTCAACCCAAAAGGAGAAAGGACAAAAAGTAGTTCTTGCTTTACCCATGTTTGCAGTCTCCATTTGTGAACTGCAGAGGAGGACACGGTTCATTCACAGCAGGTCCCCATATCCTTGGTAGTCTCCATAATGTTTTTAGTTCTTAATCCAGAAGAGGTCCTTTGCTGCTGGTTCTCCTTTCCAATAAGAAAATGCTCCATAGTTGAGCCCTGCTTGTAGAGAAGCAGCAGTGCTGCCACTGAAGGGAGTGGAGGAAACTCCTCCGAAGGAAGCTGGTGGCAGAGTGAATTTTCCATTCTGCTGAAGTCTCTGGGATTTTCACAAGGCTCTCTGACTCACAGCGAGGTGCTTTCCAGTTAGTTTAGTTTTGGAGCCCAAGCCACATCACATCTGGCAGTAACACAGTTGACAATAAAAGGCACTAAAGACTTCTTCATTAAAAGGTCTCTCATGTGGGAACTACACTGGATAGCAACTCCCTTTTCTGCAGGGACAGTGACCAGAAAGAGTTCCAGAGTGCAGTTAGGTGTTATTTATAAAAAATGGTCTGGGAACGTCAGAAAGGTGTAATCTTACACTACAGGACATTTTATTGACTGAGGGATTGAGCTGCTTCTGGTAAAATGCTTAAATAAAAAGCATATCTCATCACTTCATTGCTGTGTGCAAAGTACAGGCTGTAAAAACCACCTGTGCTCAGAAACACTGGGATTGGAACCACATCGGTGTGAATAGGAGTGCTTTGGGCAAAAATAAAATCGGAAAGAGAAGCTCCATTCCCACCACTTCTGGGAGCTTTCCTGTTATGGGACAGTCCCGTCCGCGCTGTGGTGTGTGTGTGGCCCTCCCCACCTCAGATAGGCTTAAAACTTAGAAGACTGAGTAAATTCTATGATTAGGAGTTGGGAGTTGAATTCTCGAATACAAACTGTCTTCTTTAAGTGTGCTGCAAAACCAAACGGTGTTAATATATGCTAGCTAACCTCCAGTTTAATACATGCAGAGCTGGTACTCTTTTTAAATTATGTTAAATAGTTATTGTTAAACGCCAAGCAGTAAAGCTACTGGGGCCTCCCAAGGTGGGCTGTCAAGAGTGGGTGCAGAGACTGAGACCTTGTGAATTTTTATTGCGGGTTTTCTGTGGATTCCTTGCAGTCATTATCCCACCTTTCACTCACTCCCATAGTCATCTTTGCATGTCGTGGATTCCCTGTAAGGATCCATGATGGGGTGAGTAAATCTGCTTGGATTTATAAGGTCTACCTTTAAAAAAAAAAAAAAAAAAAAGACACAACTGTAAAAACAAGACAGCTTTACAGTTCACGGTATAATGAGCAAGTATTGTGGCTATGAGTCACAGTTTGTGTAGAGGTTTTAACTGGTTTTCTCTCTTTTTTTTTTTTTCTGCTCTTAAAACCATTCCCAAGCTTTTCAGATACAAGGGTCAGACTGAAATGGTAGGATGGTGGTAGTTTCAGAGGCACCCTTCCCCCCTACAGCTACTGCCCATTTAATATCCACTGATAGCCAAAGTAACGCTGCAGGAGCTTCTGGTGTTTTCAGATGGACTAGTGCTGTATCCAGTGTGGTGTATCCTCAGGACACCATATGGTTGCCATCACCCAACCAAACCAATGGTGAAATTATACAGCTGTTTCCTCTACAAATTTGTAAACTTTCATACACGTCCTCTTCAAACTCACAGAGGAAACCAGAAACAGATATGCCAAGACCCAGTTCTCATTTACACCGTGATCTGTGCTATGTGCTTTGCAGCACTGGGAACTGCTGGGGTAAATGAGAATCAGCTCCCAGGCCATGAGCACATTGCAGTAAGTTCTCTTCCCTGGAGAACAGCCTCCTTTTGTGTCCAGAGAGCTGCTGAAGTTCAGCCCTGGATGTCCTGAGAATGAAGTTCCAGCCTCACGGGTACCATTTCACGGTTAGGAGCCGCGTGCCAAAGGCTGCGGTGCTGCTCAGTGCAGGTCCAGTGGCCTGTGGAGGAGGTCAGGATGGAAACATCACATCTCTGGCAACAGCTAGACAGCCTGAAACAATTATTTTGAAATTTTCAAAACGTGTGAAATCTGTGGTTTATGAAAGAAAAGCTGGCTCATTGACTCTGTCAGCACAGGGTTTTAAAAAGTACAGCTCCTCAGAGGACCTGTACAGGGCGGTCTCTGAAGTTGCATACAGCTTTCTGGGCCTGTGAAAGCACATTTTTGTTTCACACTCTTTCTATGGCCAAAAGCATACCTCTAAAGAAGATCTGGTGTTGTCTTGTTGACCTGAAATCCCTGATGATGTTCACAAAAAACAGGTTTGAAAGACAATACATGGATTTGATGCACAATTTTTTATGGTCAAAAAAGCCGCTTGCTTTCTATCTGCTTCATCTTGAGATCACTAGGTGTAGTCAGATAGTTAATAGATAAGCTTTTAAGCTGTCAGGGTTTGTTGAACAGTACCTAAAGTAATGCCGTTAAAGAAAACTGGTACCCCCAGCAGCTTTGGGAAGCTGCCAGCACTTCAGTGGGATGTGGGAAGCTCCTCGGCATGCATCAGCAGCAGTTGTAACGCAGTCCTAGGATCACAGCATGAAGATTCAGGCTGGAAGAGATTGAGGCACGATTCCCTGGGAGACCTCTTAGTCATAAACAGAGATGAAAAAATGTCCAGCTACAGCGTTTGTTTACTGTAAGAAGTCTTGTGAAGCTGCCTGGACAGAGTACCCTTTGGCATGCCGAGGCGCCTGGCTTTATTTGCCCACTCTGCTCTGGCAGCTATCGTTGTTAGTTGCAGTATTCTCGTCCATAGCTGGTCTCCAAGGCAATGGTAAAGATCAAATCTCCTCATCAAGGCAAATTACGAGAACAGCGCATTACAAGAACAGCACATGAAGGTCTTCCTTTGGTATTTTAATCCAGTCTCCTTGGAGCTCTTATTCCTGTAAAGTAACAAATGTCATTTGTTTTTTAAAAGATTATCCTTAGCTCATCGGAGATGGATCTCTTAACGAAGAGTGGGTCTCATTCGGACACCTTGGCAAAGTCCTTGTCAGAAGCAAGAGAGTCTGTCTTGCAGGAGTGGAGTCGTGGCTCCCACACGGATCACATCTGTACTTTGCAGGGCACACGCTCCGAACCGCTGGGAAGGGTCAGAGGCATGGCTTGCCCTTCGACAGCGTGACAAACAGTGGTTACGTAGGCAGATGTGCTAAATACACTGCAACAAAGCACGTTTAAATCAAGTTATGTTCATTATTTTCTAGTAGGTAATGTTTTTCCTCAAGACAGTAGAAAAGGCTTTTGAAAGATACTTATCCCTACCTAAGCACAGCAGGTAAGAAAAATGTAGGGGAATTAATTTGATAGATAAGTAACCTTAGGGATGGGAGGAAAGACAGCTCATGCTGGGAGTGCAGACCCTTGGCTGGTTTGGAAATCCGTTCCTTTGTGTCCCCTGTCACTTGGGCATCCCTCAAATGCGTGCACATCTCTAAACATTCTGCATAGCACTGGTAATATTTTCCTTCTCAAAAGCATGCTGCAAGGATTAATTCGTTCGTGTTTCTTTCAAACACACAGAAATGGAGGAGGAGCTCCACAAATTGCCTGTAGTGAGGGGGCAAACTGCTCCCCAGGGAGGTGGCTGCTGCTGGGTGCATGTTGCTGACGGGACATGCATTGCAAAAAACAAACCAAGCAATATTGCCAAGTCTAATAATTTAAAAGCTAAGAATCCAACTTCCAAAATGATGACAGTTAAAAAAAAAAAATACCAAAAAGACCCTTTGAGCATGTTTTCTCTGTTTAATGAAACTTCATGGTATGCAGTGATGAGGTTTTCTTTATGTCTGTTAGCTATGAGAGTTAGAAACAATTGTTTTATTTTTTTTAAATGAAAGCCAAGATGCCCACAAGTTTTCATGTATCTAGGTAGTGGGAACTTTGGGAACCAAACCACATGTCATAAGACTCAGGCTGAAGCTGCAGAGGCAGTGGGTTTTGGAATATTCTAGCACAGTGGAACAGGATTTCTATTGCCAGTTGACTGTGGGGGTTAGAAATACATGAGGCTCCAAAGCTTAATCCCTGTTAGAGCCCTGACAACACTGATCTTATGTAAGAAGCCTTAAAAACTTTATTTTCAGTTCCATGTGTTGTTGAGTTCAGAAGCAGATCAGCAGGCACTGAATTAGCCAGCAGAGTAAAAAGAATTAATTAATTCTATAGAGGTGCCTAATTTCTAAGCGTTTACAACTCTGGTTAATTGTATTCTAATAATAGTGTCCTGAATGTTTTGTGGTGGGAAGGACTTAATAAACGTGGTTATTAATCAGAAATTTAACAAGTAACAGCTTCAGACCTTATCCCCTGGAAAAAATGTGTCTCTGTATTCGAACTTATTAAATTAAGGTAATACATTTGTGGCTAGTTTTTTAGTATCTATATCTATATTTATCTGTCTGTCCGTCTCATCTGGCTTCAATATCACTGGATTGTAGAGGTGATCAAAAGCAAAATGAGAATGCTGAAGCTAGGGTTGTGTTTGAAATACTGTCTTTCCAGGCTGATATTTTTCCAGTCATTCTGCCAGCAGTCTCAGGTCTGCATCGTCTGTTTAAATTGTCATCTCATCTAAGTGCAGATCTTGGCCCAAGCCAGGGCCATCTGTTGCTGGGTAATAGTTGTGATTTATTCTGCCTCTGGTTGACGTTCATGCTTGCAGGCCAGATGCTGACTTGCAGGATTTGCTTTTATTCATTTTCAGTTTTATACCATGTGTTAATATCACAAACCAGCATTTTAATTTTAGATAGGGGTTTTTTTTGTCTAGTGTTTAAAATTAGGGGTGAGTAATAACATCACACACCCCTCTGGGATGCAATTCAGCATATTTCAGAACAGGATAGGACAGGATAGGAGAAGATAGTTAATGTTTCAGATATGTGTTCAAACAGTGTTTCTAAATGCCTAATATCTTCCCAGTCACTAACCCATCCACTCATTTATGTTGCATATAAATAATCAGGTATTGCTTTTAAATAAAAGTTGTGGACTATATGAAGACATTTGGGCTTGAGAATGTTGGAGGTTCCTAAACTGTAGGCAGAATATTTATGATGCTCTGCAGCGTACCGGCTGCTACCTTTGCCTTCAGTGTAGAATGAGGGTAGTTATGAAATGTTGCAAATTAGGACTAGTCGTCAGAGGGACACTCCTGCATATAAAAGATAAAGGTTATTAGGGAGATGGATAAATTTCCCTAATTCCAGATTTTAAAAAACGGCTGGCTTTAGTAGAGGTAGGCAGTATCTAATCCATGTGTCTTGCACGTTAGCTCCCAGTAGCAGTTTGGACTTCTAGCTGACTGGTTTCTTACATGACTGGCTTCTCCAAAGGTGGCGTTGAAACACTGAGGAGTTGTGCAGCAACTCCAGAGCACATTTGGATACACAAACACGAGTGGAAATTACTTTGTTGTCTCGCTGTCTGCTGTGGGAGAGAAGGCCCTGGGTCTTCCCTCCTACCGCTCAAACTGGTCCGGTAAAACAGCAGCAGGTGAATGGATACGTGAACGTACCACTTTGCTGTGTAGGTTTGGGAGACATTTCAGAGTCTGGAAGCTAACGGGAAGTTAGTTTTAATGCCTTCAGCTGCATCGAAAATGGTTCCCTGTGGACTTTATATCAGATCTGGTGAGTTGATCTTGTCGGGTTGTGTGCGGAGGGGTTACTGCCAATGGTGTACAGATAATAGGCAGCAAAATTTTTATCTTATCTGTTTCTGTCTAACAGGATTTTGTGTGGCTGAGCAGGATGTGTTGGGCCTGCCATGTGTAAAATAGGTTCACTAGGTTAGACTGATTTAGAATATTGACATTTTGTGTATCTGTCCTCCTTAACAGTCCTTTGGTTTTGAATGTCTGTAATTGTCTAGAAAACAACACTCCTTTGGTTCTCCTGAGGCAGGGAAAGGAGGACAGCTGGGTGGGATTCACTTCATACAGCTTCAGGCGTTTGGATGTTGGTTGACTGGTCTGAACTAGACCTCATTCTCATGGGAGTCACTGGAGAGCATCAGGCTTCTCTGGAGCTCCTGTTGTCTCCAGTGCTGTCTTAGTGTAGAGCAAAATACCTGCCTGCTTTAGTTGACTGATGTAACAGAAAATTACTCAGCGTTTTTGTTTTAATCCAGATCATGACGAAAGAATGCAGATAGTAGTGAATTGCTTGTTTCTTCTTTGCAGCTCTTGAAACATCATTCACAGAAGTCTAAAATTAGTTGAGATTAAATCTAACTCCTGCCTCACCTAGAAACTATTTTTTTTTTTAATACCAGAACTAAGAAATGTGAATTTTACATCTCATTTTCAATGCAAGGTTTAAAGTATTGTTTTCCAGCAAATCAGTTTAGTGGAATCTGAACCTGCCCAGCAGTATTATTGCATAGCTTGGCTGTGTTGTAGTCATCGTGTACAATTTGTTACTTGCAGGTGAGTCTGAGCCAAGTCTTTGAATTTAACCATGATGGAGGAGATGCAGAGCTTGTAAAAGGCCAAGTCTGAGGTGTTTGCGCTGCCCCTGTGGTTACCATAGGACTGTTAGGAGAAGCTGGTACTGCCAGCATCTGTCCTGTGGACTGCGGAAAGAGAATCGTAAGATCATCAAAATGGGTAGAGAAGACCTCTGGTGGTGCCTAGCCCAACTTTCTCCCTTGAAGCAGAACTGTTGCTGACAGTAGATAAGGGCAGCCGTGGCTCTGGGGCTTGGAAAACTCCAAGATCCCCTAGCTCTCTTGCTGACCTGTTCCGGGATTGCACCATGCTCTGAGTGAAAAACTGTTTCTGAACATCCAGCCTGAACCTTTCATGGTGCAGCCAAGAAAGGTAATCGTACAGGAGGTGCCAGAGGAATTTCCCTTATTTTGTTGCTATCCAGGAATTTGGCATTTCTGTCATGACACTTTTCAGTGGTGCCCAGCGACAGGACAAGGGGCAGCGGGCACAAACTGCAACACAGGTGGTTCCATCTGAACGTGAGGAAGAACTTTACCTTGAGGGTGACGGAGCCCTTGCACTGGCTGCCCAGAGAGGCCATGGGGTCTCCTCTGGAGACGCTCAAACCTGCCTGGACGTGACTCTGCAGCCTGCTGGAGGAGACCCTGCTTTAGCGGGGGGTTGGACTAGATGGTCTCCATAGGTGCCTTCCAACCCTGACCATCCTGTGGTTCTGTGTGACACTGATGTTACTTCTGTAGAGGTACTCCAGTTGTTAAGTCTTTGTGATAATTCTTAATACAATTTATACTTACAGTAAATAAAGGTGTCATTATAAACAAAACTAAGCCAGCATCGATTAATGTACCTATCTTCAGATACGTTAGCGAAAAAATAGTAGTTACTTGTAATCTGCAGTACTTGCATTTTGCTAGGTAATGATGTTGTGGGCTCTCAGAAGCACTGAAAAAGAAAAAAAAAAAGAACAGGATAAGCATTTTTTTAAAGTGATTTTAAAAATAGTCATCAAATCACAGCGAGGACGTTGTTGCAAAATGTAGTTTTAATGGACGTCTTATCTTTGGCCTCTTCCCTCGGGAACGCTGAATTTCAAGAACAGTTTTTCTGTAAAGTTCATTGTCTTCCTGAGTGTTGTCTTAATCTCAGTGGATCAGAAACGAGATGGGAATTACATATGTAGTCTGAGAATTATGCCAGAGTGGTTTTATAATTTTGGTACCAAGATGGTTTTAATTACAGTCGTTTATTGAAGTAATGTTTTCTTCTCATGGTCAGTCATTTGGTTTTGGGTTTGGGTTTTTTTGGTGGGGAAAAAAAAAAGTGGTATTTCTGCAATGTATCTGCAGACTACCTTGACTTATTTAATACCTAACCTCCTGTGTAACTCAGTTCCCTGCATCTTAGACATGACAGTGTAGTGTTTAGGTACTGAAATGGGGAAAATACAGTTACCCTGGCATTAAGAAGTTAACTGTGTCCTGATGGAAGTGTTATTCTGTCTGCCAAAAAGATAACCTTGCCTAAAAGCATGAGGTGTTTGCGTGCCTGTTCTTACCCTTAAGCAGGGAGCTGAAAAGCCGCATGTAAAGTTTCTTGAATGCTGGGTTTGTAAAATATCGTGGGAGTTTTACAAATGGGAAAGCATGAAATGAGATGAGAGCATCAAACTTGCTTCTGCTTTTTAGCCATGTGAGGTAGATGCTGGCTCTTGTAAAGTGAACGACAGATGTTTAGATCTGGTTGCAAAGGACAGTTGCAAAGACTTCTTAATGAGTTGGTCTCCGCCTGTTTAACATGGTGACAACTGCTGGCTTTCATCCTTTTCAGAGGTACTGGGAGTGAGTTTGGCATTGCTGGGATTGGGAGGGGGCAAACACAGGGGCTGGGAAAATAAACCTTTCTGTTAATTCTTTGGGACCTGGAAGAGATACTTAGTGACTGGCAGGTTTTCATTTCACTTAGAGCCAGAGTCAGAAATTTAAACTCAATTTGTCAATTGTCTAAACACAGTCTTTTGTTCCTCATTACTAAGAGAGAGCAAATACATTTCCCTTGCAACGCCCACTGCATACTGAGGCGGTGCAGTGAAGCAACCTTCTGTGAGGGAAGCTAAGCTTTGCAAGGCATGCGATGCTTCCCCTGTCCTTAGCGGTCTTTTTTTGGTCTGTCTACATCAGCATAGCACAATAATATGGGAGATGCTTGGACTGGCGCTTTACGTTCTATTACTTCTGTTGGTAAGGGCAGAACCATATTTTCCCAGGCTGCAAGTTGAGCAACTTGAGTTCAGCAACAGCTAAAAAACTGCAGAAAAGCTGCATTTTTCCTGGCAAGTCAGGTCCACATCCAGAGCATCTCCTGCAGATGCAGGTTGCACTGCCAAAACCCGGGGTAGTTAGTTTGAACACTGCTGTCTTATAGCAGCATCCAGCCACCTCAAAGCTGAGATAAGCTACTAAAGCACAGCTTTGCCGTTGAACTTCTCTGGGACGTTTTGTCAGCAGAGCTCCTATTTCACACCCCGTCACAACCCTGACTGATACAGTCCTATTGCACGAGGCATGCGGTGTAGGGCTTGACATAGATACAGCAAGATGACATTTATATATAAAGCAGACAGCGCTGCAAGTAAAGGCTCCAGTTCAGCAAAGCCCTTAACCACATGTTTAAATATCATTGAAGTCAAGTTGAATTACTTTAATCATATACATAAGTACTCTGTTGAACAAGGGCCTAATAGTAGTTTCCATCTCTTTCCACATGATCAAGGCTTTTTCATATTCTGCTGCATGCGATAGGGATTTCTTCTCAGTTACACAGCATGAACAATTGCTGTGACTGTTGGAAGACTCCCTCAACAATTTGAGTTTGCTAAGCTGTCATAAATAGTTTTATGTGGAATGCCTGTAAGACACAATGGAAAGGAATTTTCCCAGCTCTGTACTTCCAGGGTAGATTTAACACATCTTTTCCCCTATTTTCCAGGACCACCTGTTATTGCCAGCCACCACACATAACAAGACCAGAAGACCAAAGATGTCTATAGTTTTGCCAGCTGTAAACATCAATGGTAAGTCCAAAACATGAGAGAGAACGATAATTTCAGAGATGTGCCTAACTTGTATGTGGAAACCAAACTTAGACCAAATGTCTGTCTTTGTAGATTTGAAAAAGAAGTCAGGCTGGTCATTTTAGTTGCTGGGGTCCCCGCTGGAGCTGGGGTGCTGGCAAATCACCAGAGCCTGGTCACCGGGACTGTAATGAGAGGTTGCATGGCCTGGCCAGCAGTTCTGCAGTATCTCATTCTAGCTCCTGCGAGGACGGGGGCGGTGCCATCCAGTCCCAGTGATTTATGCACAGCTGATTAAGGGTTACTTGAATGTGATCTAGTTTCTCTAACTTGGTGGCTGCAAAGATCCTGTCAAGTGTGGAGACTGTCCTCATCCTCTCCTTTGGGTTTTTCCTGCGCCTGCTTAGCAGGGTAAATTCCTTGGCCTTCCTGGTTTGTTAGGATGCTGACTGCCTTCCATCAGCTTCCTCAGCTGTTTACTGCTCTGTTATACAACACTCAGCGTGAGTGGGACCTCTCAGCACGGCATGGTCAGGATTAATAATAATCATGTTACAGTGCTGCAGGATGGCAGAGAAAACAGCTTTGCACTAGGAGCACAGGCTTATTAGTGAAATATTCTTGATCTGCATCTTAGTCCCACGTGAAAGACAGGACATGAACTGTATAAATATATCATTAATTCATATGGTGAGGAGCTGCCAAGTTAGGACATGTTTGGGGCACAGGGTCACTGTCACAGTCATCAAAACACATCGTGAATCCTGTAGTAGTATAAACTCTACTTTCTGAATATCTGTGGATGTAATGCTTTTAAAAACTTAAGTGTTTAACAGTACAAGTGAATCATAAACTCAAATGTTTTTGTTAAATTCAGGCATGCCGAGAACATTATCTGATGATGCAAATTTCCATAAACTAAGAAAAAAAATACCAGTTCAGGCTTTCAGCATTTTGATAATTAAATTTTCCCATGCCATACAGTAAGTAGGGTGTGATAGTCTATAACCAGCTATCTTAGGGGAATTTTTATTAGATGTATCAGAATTATTTTTGGCATTTATCTGCCTGAAATTCCCTTTTCATGTCCTTTACAAAAATCCTTTTCTTGCCGAGCTGAATTATCACATGCAAATGGGCACTTTATCACTTGAAGAACAAACACTCTTTCAAGATTGCAAAGTATTTCTTCTTACATGTTACTGAGTCTTGTATCACTTGAAATAACTTTTCAGTTGTTGGAGGAAATAGAATTTGGAAAATACACATCAGAATCCAGTGACAAATCTTATCCTTCGTTAATAATGAAACATTGTGAAATTCTAGTTACTTGAGTTCTTCAGAACATCAGCATAATCCAGGAAATAAAAAAAAACACGTCCAGGGATTTGGGCAGAGATGTTGAAACAGATGAGACACAAGGATAGCTTTAAGTAAACAACAGCATCAAACACTGTTTCCTCTGTGACACTCAGCCAGGTATTAGGAAAAAAATCACAAGATACACAGAAGCCAGTAGGTAACTTGTCTTGATTTTTAATTTGATTATTAGTAGATTACCTGGAGATGATTCACTAAAAATTCTGCCTGGAGAAGAACCCATTTCTCTCCTTTGAGAACGTTGCTTCTCCACCCTATTCTGCCTCCGTGGGGACTGAGCACGTCCTGAACAAGCATCTGGAAGTTAGCTGACAGCAAAGCTTTCCTCCCAGCTGTCTGCTGTTCTTTAAGCCCACCTTAATTCTTTGTCCACCTGCAGAGAGTTGGCTGCTAGAAGAGGACAGGTCTCCCTGGGAGGAACTGGCAAAACTTTCAGAGAAAGAACTTGTCCCCTCCTGCCTTTTCTTGTGCCTCAGCTAGATCTCTGTGGAGGAAGGGAAACCTTTTCCACTGCCACTTCCTTGCTCTTCCTTTTTGCTGCCACCAGCCTGGCAGAGGAGATAAAGGGAATGAAAGTGGTCTGTGCTTTGGAACTTTTTCAGGACTTCCGTCACTTGCTTTCTTCTGCAGGATCTTTATTTGTCTGTGTATTACAGTTTAGCCGTGACACTTTCCAAACACGAAACAGCTTACTGCTCATCCAAGAACCCTTCGAACTACTTGGACAGTCTTTTCCTAGTAGGACCATCATCCTTTTCTGATTGCATTTTGGTTGCTTGAGTGCCTTCTGAGCTTCGCTAGAGACTCTGCCTTCAGTTGGCTTGAGCCATTCCTACCACCAGCTGCAGAGACAGAGAACAGGTATGGGCAAAGATTAGGAAGTAAAAGGAGTTGTCAGTCACTGTCCTGCATGACTCTGCATGGAGGTTGTGTGAGATCGGTCTGGCAGTTTTCACCAGTGTACGAAGCAAAATCAGGTTTACAGTTCGTAGAGTTTTTCTTGGAGGGAAGAACTGGGGTAAGCCTGGCCAGTGGCAGTCCCAGTGCTGTGCAGCTAATGGCAAAAATTTTGTAGTAGACTGATGCGTGTATGTGCACACGCATGCATTCAATAAGGTGGAAATAAGAGAACAATATTGTACAAAGCAATAACAGTATGTTACTCGTTTTCAAGTTAAAAACTTGATAAAAACTATTCTGTTGTTGCATATTGGAAAAAAGTAAAAATGGCCATTACCATGTAACTTTTTCCTATGTGCTTCTTCTCCTGGTCAGCCTGAATCGCCCATGCCCCTTTGCAAGCATGGTAAGCCAGCGAAATCCCCTTCTGTGGGCTTCTGTGCAGGTACACAGCAGTATGTTTAAATATTTAAATGTTTCATATGTTAACATGTTAAATACATTTAAGTATTAATCATTTTTTTAAAAGTATAGTAATTCATTACATGCCAGTACCTGTTAGTTCTCCCCCTCTTACCCTCTTCTCCTCCTTCCCCACCCTGTTCCAAACCCCTTTCCAAGCCTGCTGGGCCACCCCCAGTTCACAGCCAGTACTTGCTGTCAGCTCCTCCCTTTCTGCCTCGTCAGATGCTCTCGCGAGCCCTTTACCCTTCTCCCATTCCCCTGCTGGCTGCTCTCCCTGGGTACAGCTCTCCCCTTGGCCCCTGCAGCCAGCCATGTCCACGTTTTGACCTCCTCTGCCCAACGGCAAAGCCCCGGCATTTGTGGACACAAGCAGTGCCGCAGAATATCTGCCTGATGGTACATAAGGACGTTAGGGGTGGTAAGCCTGGAAGGAAAAAAGCAGGACTGGGTAGTCCTTGTCCTGATGTACATGGGTTTGCGGGCACCATTGGTGTGCCTTTACTGAGAAATCATTCCAAAAAGAAATATCTTGCAGTTTCTCATGGGAATGAAAGCCAACTGCAATGTACAATTAAACTCTGGCTTTTGTTTTTAAGCAAGTCATGTTTGTTATGCTGGATTGTAGCTATTATTTTAGAAATCTAACTATGCACTTGAGACCAGTTAAGTCTCCAGTAGATTTCATTCCTAAATTTGCTTTTATTGTAATTCAGAGTCTTGTTGGCTCATTACACCAATTCCAGATTGACATATAGGCGGTGCCTTTCTTGAAGTTTAAATGAAAACATCTGCGATTAGCTTTCTATTTACTTAACTTCTGTAAAAAATGCAGTGGGTTATAAGATCGATCTTTGGATCAAAATAATCTATAGAGTACAGCATAGCTAAGCCACTCTTCCTGCCCGAAGCTCAAGCCTTTGTCTCTGCAGAATGCCTGCAGCTTTGCAGCACCACACACGCCACCAGTAGTCCTCTCCTTGCAGCACACTAAAGTGCTAACGTGTGCACAGCCGTTCAGCGTAGGAGACAGCATTCAGCATTTAGCCCATTCTGTTAATGCATTTCTCCCTAGGGTGAGGTTAGGCACTCTCACAGCTTGCACGTCCTCTTGGTAGGAGCAGCTGTGTATGTCTGTGCAGGTGTGTGCTCACCGTGAGTACTGGTGGCCTTAGCAGCGCTAAGGCGGCCTTTTTCACTAGGATCCCTGTGCAGAACAGTTGCCCTTACTTGAAAGTCCTTCCGTCGTTTGCTGTCTCTAAACTGAAGGCTGGTGTCTGCACTCACAGCCAAACAAAAGTGAAAGACCTGATGAGAAAGCCCCTGGTGAGGTCTGAGGCTCATTTTCTGGGAGTTGGCAGCCATGACAGAGAGAGTTTTGAATTTTTTACAAAGACTCTGGATAGATGTCACAGTCTGCCTTTGAGAGGGCTGTTTGTGTGCCTGACCCTCTGTAGCTTGTATGTTTCAGGGTTCTTAAGGAGCCCTGCTCCTTTTTTTTTTGTCGTGACACACAACAGCTAAGTAGTCTCCTAAGGGCAGAAATGTACTGCGAATGGGATGGTGAGTTTTGCAAAGTCCGTGTGCTCTGTTGTGCTGGCCAGCTTGTGATTGCAACCAGTTTCCTCAGCCTTCTTTCCTAGCATCCATCATCATACTGATGTTACAGACTTCAAAAGTGCTCTGAAATAACACCCATTCTAATGAAAAAGGTCAATAACAATCTAGTGGTAAGGCTTTTTGATCAAAGCTAGACCTGTTTCTGCCATCAAGCAGCATGATTATTTGCATGCAGCTACAAAGAACCTTCTTTTCAACTTGCAGCCATGTGCAGGCCACTCACAGATGTCCAAGGCTGGTAGCAAACTGTCTGTGAAAAATCCATAAGGCAAACAGAACCCACACAGGCTGAGAAGGAAAATAAAAACAAAAGCTCTTTGGGAAGTGACAATGTTCTGTAAGTTCCCATGTCTTGGGGTTAAATAAATAAAGTCTCCAACTTCCTCTGCCTTTCAGGGTCAAGCAAACAAAAGATGCCATTTCCGTCTTTCAGAGCAAGAAGTAAAATTCTCAGTCAGTCATTGAATGAGGAAGATCTAAAACAATATGTACCGCTCAACAGCAGCTGCTTCCCTGAAGGTTGCTGCTTAACGTTTTGGGTATCCTTCTCTCTCACTCGGGATGGCTTGGGAATGGTTTCCAGGAGGCTGATGGCCCCAGCTATCTCTAGCTGTTGGTTCATTCTTCTCATCACGCTTAGAAGCCACAACTCAGTCTGTGTGGCTCCATCTCCCAGCTGCTGTCCTTGGCCCCAGGCTGAGAAGCTCAGCCACTCTAGTAGGTACAGAGAGCACAGCTCTTGGCCACACCAGCATGATCTGTAGAGATACTTCCCTCATTGTTTCTGCTTTTATATCTGGCTTTAGCAAAAAGTGCTGAGAACTCAGCACAGCCTTATAAGCTATAGTGTGTGAGCAGAAGGCTCTGGAAGTTGTGTATGTAGGATTGCAACCTATCTGTGAGATGAAAGAAGGGCGATGGCTAAGGTTTTTCAGGAAGGTCACTGAGAATCCTTCAAAGCATCAAGATCTCTAAACCAGGATGCAGGGAAATATATCTGAGAATGTCTCCATGCCGTAAACCTACGGGCTATTTTGAAAATGCCACCCTTCTGCTTCTTGGGCTGCCAGTTGCGGGATAAAAGTAGTTTGGTGAAGCCTGACTAGGGAGGAATCTGAGCTGTGGTTAGCTCTGGGTTAGACCTCACTGCAATAACCGATTACTGAACCTGGATTGAGAAACGGGGAGATTCTGCCACCCCTTGTGTGCAGTTGTGGGCAAGTATCAGGTCAGGTCGCTATGGTTCTGCTGTAATTAGGATGGTTTGCTAATGTCACAGCTGTACTTCAGCTCTCGTGCTCAGGTAGAGCTGTGCTGTAGAGGTCAGGATTGGAATCGTGGCAGAACATACTTTATCAAGGAATTTTAATGACAGGTTTTAGTCATGTTGTAAGATGCTGCTGTTCTCACTCCCATTCTCTGTTCAAAGCGATGTAAAAGCACAGTTTATCGAAACATAATACCTCCCCCAAACTTTCCTACATTTCTTTGAACATCAGAATCGATCATTGCCTAGATTCAACCTTAAAGAGAAGTTTTCAACAGATTTTGCTGTCTTTGAGAGACTTTGCTCTCCCCAACCATTGTCTGTTAATATATGTTGTCTTTGACAGAAAGGAGATTAAATTATTCAGAAAAGTATGAAAGACATCATTCAGGAATCTGCGCACAAGAGTAATGGAATCTGTGTCACTTGAGTTCATGTTTATTTAGTTAGACAGGAAACAATCAAGAAATGAAATCATAAAATCTTATTCCCCAATGACTTTTCATAACGAGCTGTTTACCTAAATTGCTAAATGAGTAACCTATTTTTGTGTATTCAAAAGAACAGGAAGATGATTTCAGAGGATCTTCTGTGCCTTTTTGCCCCTTCATTAATACAAAAAAAGACTATCTCTTGGGGTTTGTGTGGTGGAGCAGGCCAAGCTCCAGTGTGACTGGTCTTCCCTGTATAGGCAGGATAAATGCTGCAGATGGCATTTTCTTGGGAACATGTTGTTCACGAAGGGGGTAGAGAATGAGTCATAAATTAATTGGACTTCGTACTTAGTATTTCCAACGCCAGTGTTCGAGTTATTACACCAGATTGTTTTTTCCATATAAAAGACACACTTCTATAAAATCTGCGAAGTAGAAGAAAAAAGAAACCCGTGACATTAGCTGCCAGTATGGATGCCAGTATGGAGTTGCAGAAGGAGCCAAATTCAGTTTAGAACCGAATGTTTATGCTTCTCGCTGCAGAGACCCTGTCTTCTAGGTGTCCGTTAACCCTGGATGCCCATACTGCCATGTAGGTATGCTCTCCCACCGAGCGCCGCAGAAGGCCCTGTGCCGAGAGCTGTGCTGCAAAGCGAAGAGAAGATTTGCTTCCCAATCCGTCAGATTACCGTTGCCATCTCTGCTACGCTGAACTGTGTTTGGGCAGCACATCGTAATTCTAGCCCTGAGCCCAGCTGATCTGCCTTAATACATTTTAAAATGTTGTAAATTCAGGATTACATAATTCCTTTTAGTGTTAAAACAGTTTTATGTTTGCGATACACAGGCCAACTCTGGTAGCTCTTTATTTCTGCAATGATCTGAAACATAATTATCCATAATGAGCTCGCCCTGTAAAAACATAAAAATCTGCAACAGACCTGGTAGAGGAGGTTCATATTTATGAGTACTGTCTTGAGAACATCACTGGAGTAAACCTAGAGATCAGTAAAAACACAGCCATCTAAGACGGTCTTTTTCAGCGTTTGGACTGCAATCTCTAAGGAGACTGCCACCAGCGGGGCTGGGAGAGGCTTTTGCTTTCCTCTCATATCCCAGGTCTGTCCTCCATGCTACAGCTTTCCTCAACTTCTTCATACTGTCCACCTTACCTCTGGCACTTCATGGTGTGCTTCCTGGGCATCCTCTGGGCTTGATCCTCTGTAGCGGGGTTGCTGTAGGAAAGCACTTGAGAAATACATCTTGAGCATCTGAAGAACTTTTCTGGTCATCCAGCACTTCATTGCAAACCACCTACCTCCATCCTGTCTGTAGTAGCCCCAGATGAAGAGACGAAGAGTCCGTGTACAGCACAAATGCTTTCTGGGTGATTGTGGATGAAGAAAAAGACTGCCAGCCCGAGCTGCCCCTCACCATGAGAAAGGATGCACTCTGTTTCAGAGCAGGACTCACATTAAAGGTGTGAATCTCCTGCTGTTGTAGCTGGGAGACAGAAATCTTTGAATCAGATGACTCGCTTTTATTAGTGTGCAGCATTCAGATAGGTGCTCTGCAACGTGTGTGTATGATTTCTTTTTAATTAACTGGTGAATGCATTGAATCAGAGAAGCTCATGTGGAGGAAGGTGCTTACCCCACACAGACAGAATCTTCACAGAGGTGGTGTTAAAAATATTCTTCTATAAGCAAGAGCTGATCACAGTATCTAAATAAATGAGGTAATTTTACGTGTCCAAGTGAGACAGGTGGAAAATTCAGCTCATGCTTTGGATACCATCCAACCTATAAAGCCATTTCAACTAGAAGTGAATACAGGCTTTCACCAGCCTTCGCTCTTAAATCAGTGAGACTCTTTAGGACTAGGATACAAATGATATTGGGTGATAGAGAAGGTCCATGTCAATGAAAAAGTGATGCTGCCTCTTGGAAAAAAATAATGAACTCAAATTGTAGACACTTACTGATAGAATTAGTTTAACTAAGTGAAATGATGAAGTACATACTACAGTTCAAAGGTAAAGGCTAAAAAAGAATAGGAAAACATATTAAAAGAATAACCGTTAGGGTAAAATGCTGGCAAATGTTATGAAGATTGATTAAAGATTAAAAGTTCACTGCAAAAGTCTTTAAAAGGACCCTAAAAAATCCAGCGGGCTTAAGTAACGCATTAATGTCGATTCATAGAAGTAAGAAGATATCTTTTAAACAATAGACATTGTAGCCAAGTGAGGGAATAGAAAAGAGGACAATTTCTGGCAAACTAAATGTCAAACCATAAGAAGTCAAGCCAGAAAAAGATACTGAGGAACAGTGTGCCTGAGGCAAAAAAAAAAACAAAAAACCAAAACAAAACAAAAAAACCAAACATTTTTCAGAGGAAGCCTGCCAGGGAATCTCTAGTGCCTGTGGAGGACCAAGGTGTAAAAGAGCACTTGAAGTTGAAATCAGCACTGTCAAAGGGAAGAGCAAAAAGTTCTTGTGCTGATGTTAACCACTGAGGCTGTGTAAGTGTCAGGAGAATTGCAAGTGACAAATAAGGTGAACTGTTTTAAAATAGCCTCAGCAACTGTGAAAAATCAAGTCTGGCTTCTGCACAAGCTGGCTGTGAGAGTCGAGCATGCCCTGGTACATGCGATAGATTGGGAAGAGTTGGCACAGCTTGCTGCAGGGGAAGGTCCTGCCTCAGTGCTCCATCAGAGGCCTCAGAGGGATAACAAGTGTGAAGATAAGGGTGGCCTCTTCAGCACAATAACATACCTGAGCGTTTGAAAAACTTGGGAAAAGGTAGTTCTTCAGCGACTGCTAAAGGAAACCAAGCTGTTGTGAGACAACAGGGAAGGCTGCCTTGTGGATTAGTATCCCTCTACAAGGTGTAAATAAAAGGTGGAAACAGATGTTCCCCCAATAAAGGGGGTGTTACCAGGAGACTCCCACGCAGGTCTGTGCTGGGGAGATGCCTGTACATCTCCAGTCACGGGCTGGAAGATCTTGGGAGGGAGCAAAACTGTTCAGTAGTTGAAACTCGGTGGGAAAAAAATGCAAAAGGATTTGCATGGGAAAAATGTTCCTGACCAGACATACAATGGCAGGTTCTAACCAAGCTGCTGCTGCTCAGAGGAGGCACTGTGCATCCTTCCCTGGAGCACTGGCTTAGCCAAGGAGGAAGAGCACTGTGATTTATTAGAGAGGAAGTAGAAAACAAAACATGAACCATCTTTACAGCCCTGCTGAATCCCCATCTTCTGTGCTATACATATTTTGTCATAGATGTTTATAGATGTATATAAAACAATGAAAGATGCAGGGAAAAAGCAACAGTGATGAACATCAAGTGCAACAGCTCCCTTAGCACAGCGACTGTTGAGTTTGACAGCGATGGCTGAGGGAAGAGTTATAACAAGACCTGAAGAACCATGAACGGCGTAGATGAGGTAGCTAGGAAGCAGTTATTTACTGTTTCACATATCGCCAAAAAGTACACGCTTGCCCTGACTTTTGCTGGTCCTACTGGTCAGTGTTAGAGGCAGAACGTTGGATGGGACTTTGCTGCTGGGACTTTGCTCTCCTGCCTGCGCAGAACACGCCGTCCTTAGGCAGCACCAAGGCTGGAAAAGGAGAGCAGCCAGTTTACCAGCACAGTGGGAAAAAGAGGAGCTCTCTGGCCTTTAAAACTAAAGGTAGCATTGGGCCAGAAGGGTTTTCCAGCAATAACAGCATTTGTAGGATGCTATGGCTGTGGTAGGAACCAAAGGGGCTGTGCCCATGCCTCCCAGTCCCTCCCTGCCACTCTCAAAGGGAGCAGTCCCCTGGGTGATGGGACAAGCCCTCCAGCCCTTGTTCTTGAAAGAAGCCTTTACTGGAATTGCTCTCTGGTCTGCTCTCCTGTGTACAGTGATTTGTCATGTAAGTGGGTATGTCTGGGTTTGCAGGCTGTGTGGGGAGCTTGTTTATACTTTTTGTGCCTCCCAAGCAGGCACGGGATGGTTCTGCCTAACAGAGCTGCTCTTTCTCCAGCCTCTTTCCTTCACTCCCAACAGAGTTTCCTGCACAGCAGAACTGCTTTGCGTCTTGTCTTATTTTCCTCTTCTGTTTTTTCCCCTTGTCATTAGCGTTGCCACAGCTGGTTAGGTTTCAAGTATGGCCATCCTGCAGCAATGATACTCTGCCAACAACACACATATGCACAGCCAGTGCTCTCAAAAATATCTCAGTATTTCTGAGAAATACTCTACCTGAGGGAGCTTTAAATGGTGGGCCCTCTCCTCTGTAGTTCCTGCTCTTTCTCTTAGAGGGAAGTGACTGTACAGCATGAAAGAAGATTGGAATGGGAGGAGATCAGGTGGGCAGTGCTCCCTGGGAAGAGCCAACTTTCCTTCCCTCTCCCCAAGATCTCCCATTCTGGACCAGGTGCTGCAGGTCACCGTCTGGCACAAACCTGCCACTGACCACGTGCCCACAGGCACTGGCCTTTTCCAAAAATAACATAGTGGCGCAACCTCAGGGCATGTTCTGGTCCTCATCCACAGCCAGTGCCAATCTCTCCTGCAGCTCCATTATTTACTTAGGAGGTCACAGAGAGCTTGTTTCCTCCAGGTTTCTTGTTTTACCTCTCATGCCTGTATGTATCCCCCTTGGATAGCCCCTGGCACCAGTGCTCCAACAGCTTAGACATGGAGACAGCCCCTGTCTCCTTGCTAGCATCTTGTGGCTTGTCAAAGTGACTTTGATTGTGCAGATCCAGTGGTTCTGACTGCGACCCCTGCTCCTGTGTGCATGTAGACCCAGCAGCCTGGCTCGCTGATGGAGGGGTGCTAGGACACCTGAAGACCTGCAATGCCCAGGGTCTCACTTAACCTGTGTCAGGGACTGAGAGGGGACACCATTGCATCTGGTTTGTTTGCAAACAGTTCTAAGCGGGAGTTTACATTTAAAAAGAGAAGTTATTTTGGTCACAGTATAACTTTCTCCTTTGCCTCAAATAATCCCGTATAGCAAGTAAATCTGTAAATGTTTTAGGAGCCCTGCTGCGTTGTTGCAGTGAGTGTATTTTTAGTCTGCGTAGCTGTTAGAGTAACACTGCTTCATTTATATACTTATTTGGTAGTGTATACCAACCCTTCAGATGGAAACATCGTCCAGATGTGCTGGGTAGGACAGTCAGGGCTGCTCAGCAGAGATGGGGTGGAGGATTGCAGAGGTGACAGTGCGGAGGAAGCCCCCTGCGTTATGGCTGGGGACAGCTGCAGCCCTCCAGGAGGCCAGCCCCAGAGCTGCCTGCAGCTGGTGCCCTCGCCTTCTCCTGAAGCCTGCGCTTTCTGAACCCTCTGCTGCCTTGAACATTGGCTCTGTTTTGGGCCAGGGCAGGTTGCAGTATAAATCATTTGGGTAATTTGGTGCTAAATCATTCTTTAAACCAAACTTTAGCGTCATCATCTTGGCGCAGCTAGCACAAAGCAACCAGGTACTGGAACACGTCTGGTGGCTCTTTGAAAGCTGCATTGGCTGCTGGTGAGGTAGATGGGGCTGCGGAAGGAGCTCCAAGTGTAAATTAACACTGGAACAGACTGTCTTTGGAATCTGGTGTGGCAAAGCAAACTTTCTCATTAGAAGGAAATGTGGAAAGTATAAAGGGCATGAGTAGCTGTTCAGCAAAAGTGGTTTTAAAAGAGCTGGTGGTTTTGTATCACCTTACGCAGAGATAATTCCCTGGCACCTACTTCGACATCAACTAAACTAGTCCCATGGATAGCAAAATCACTCTACATTATTATCCACAAGGAGGGGATGATCCTCTAGCCTTACCGACAAAGACAGGTAGTTAAATTAAAGACGGGGCAAGCGATTTCCCTTCCTTGTCTTACTGGAAGAGCTAAGGACATGTTTAACATCCATGTGGTTGACACTAGCTTAGCTGTGTACTCAGTGAGCACAGTGGGAGTAGAGCTGGGCAGGTTCTGACCACTTTTAGAAGTCACTGACTAAGGAAGCAGCCAGTAGGTGTGTGGGCTATCTGCTGCAAAGGCAGCTGGGGCCTTGGAGAAGAGTCTGAGAATCGGTGATGTCAACTCGGTGGTCCAGGCCCTGAATTGTTGTAGTGGTCTGTCAGAATGATTTTTAGGTAGCCCACTGTGGGGCTGCCCAGAATAAGGTAAAATTCATAGTTGATCTGGTAGAACAAGGCTTTATCCATGTACCTAAGGCGTGAGCACACCTTCAGAAAGCCAAGGAGCTCTTCCATGGTGTTTGGTTACAGCCTTGGAACTCTCCAGCAGGGTCAGGCAGCGTTTCAGAGGAGTTCTGTTTCAGCCTCTCCTCAAACCGTGCAGTTCTCAAGACAAGCATTTTCCTGCAGCAAAGCTTTTTAGGGAAGAAGGTGCGTATAGGTGGGAAAGGGTAAATTACCAGAATAACGTGTCCCTGTTCTATGGCTGCATCCGTAGGGCCAAACAGCCCACTGACATGTGTAGAGTTTAACTCTAGAGAGACAACTGACATCACCGTCTGTTCTGACTTACTCCAGAACAGACACTAAGATTTTCATTGCATGCCTGTCAAAGCTCTCCACCTGCCTTCTGCTTTTCTCTAAGAGAGCATCTCTTGTAGAAGTAGGTGCCTAATACCAAGAAGATGGACTTCTGAACATTCAGCTGATTAATATGTGTCAGTACCGTTAAGGGGAGAAGAAGGATTTTGATTTTACGGTCTTTCTAATAAGCCCATTTTGAAAATCTAGTGCTTCCAGTATGAAGACAATCTTCCATCATCTTCGGTAATTTGTAACAGTAGTTATTACCCTCAGCCTTATTTGCTAAATGTTTTTGGTTTGGACTGCAGACTTCAGCTTTCATCAGTTGGATCTTGCAACATGTTTGTTTTTAAGAGGAGCTGCCTTAAACCCTAGAGAGCAGCACTGGGGAATTAGATTTCTGTTCCCTAGACCAAGCTCGTGCTGGGAAATCGGTGCTGCCTGTGCGAGCCAGTGAGCCTCGTTGGGAAGGTGCAGTCAGGGAACAGCAACACTTGGCACGGTTACCTTTGCTGTTAATTTGAAATAGTCTATCATCTGAAGCACGGCTTTTAAACCTGTTAAAAAATAATTAACTGCAACACAGCCTTTTGGCCTGGGAAGGATAGCTTCTTAAGCCCGAGGCTGTACCATGTGAGAGGCCGTATGTTCTGAACTTCAAAGAGGAGCAGTAAATCTATTTATAAATCCAGACACCTCTACAGGAGATCCGCTCCTGTGTTTTCACTTAGGTAATCCCCAAAAATACCAGTCATAGGTAATTCAAGACAATAAAATTTAGAAATAATTCAGTGTCAGTGTTGCCCTGGGCGATTAGGCGGCACAGTGTAAGGCACGTTAGCAGTGCCGACCTTCCAGCCAGCGGTGGAGCAGCACCTTGGGGCTGTCACCCTGCCTGCACAGACACCCCTGCCTGCTGTGCCTCAGGCAGGGCAGTACTTGCTGACCTGAGCGCTGAGAGAAAGCTCTGGTTACCTACACTGACCCCTCCAGAGATCGGCCACGTGCAACTGGTGAGCTCAGCACTCGCCAGGGCCTCTCTGTGCTCCGCTGGTGTCTCCAGATGTTGGTGCTGCTGGGTGACCTCATGGGAGGGGAAGGGAAGAAAGCTGGACTGGGCTATTTTTAAAAGATCTGATGCAGGAATCACCAGGCAAAATTGTTGGCCTATTCTGTGGATGAGGTCAGACTGAGGGTCCCATGGAGAACCCACAGCTCTACTCCATCCAGATAGTGCCCACTTGCTGACAAGGGATTAGGAATAGCGCAGCTGAACATGGCCACTGGGTTTAAGCTGGGCCTCAAGGCAACAGGGCACAGTTCTCACTGCCGTCTGAGCCATGGGCGCTGCAGGTGTGTGCCCCTACCCTGTGGCAAACATCAGCTCGAGTCTCACTGAAAGGCCTTTGCCCAAGTTGCACTGCCTTGTCTGTCATGAGCAAAGAGGAGCTCCGTTGACATGTGTTGGCTGCCTTGTGGACCTCAGCTCTTTAGTGAGGGGTCGCAGTCTACCCTAAGGCGCTGCAGTCATGAACAGGCACCTGCAGCTCACAGAAAGGCAGGGCCAGAGGGACCACGAGTGGCTGCGAGTGCCTCTGCAGAGCAAGGGTCAAGTACCCTGGGTCTTGTCCGACAGGCGGTCACCCAGCCTGTGCTTCAAAACTGCCAGTCACGGAGATGCTGTGGTCTCCTGAGGTAGCTTCACACAGGGCTTGTGTTTCCTTGTCATTAGAAACTTGGTCAAAGATAAACCTGTTTCTCTTGAACTCGAGTTGGTCATTTCTAGTCCTGCCTTGCTGTTGGCTTATCCACAGTGATCCTCTGCAGTCCTCAGGCTTTTTCTGCAGTGCTTCTGCCCAGCCCCATTTTGTACTCGTGTTTTCCAATTCTCCTGAGCATTGTACTTCGCTCTCGCCTTGGTTGAAATGCATCCTGAAGACTTTGGACAGCTTCTCTGTTTTATCGAAACTGCAGTCTAATCCAATACTCCAAGGTGGTTGAAATCTCTCCAGTTTTGCATCTTCCAGAAATCCTATAAGTATGCTCTCTGTTCCTCATCCAGATCATGAAACAGTTTAATGGCATCAAGCTCAGGATGGAGCCATGTGGAATCATTTTTGCAATGCCTGCCCCTTTGACAGTGAGCTAGTCTTTCCAAACAGCGGATCGTGCCGGCTGCATTCAGGTCACGTTTGCCTGTTGTTTTGCTGAGAGCATCACGTGGGCTTAGGCAGAGCATCAGCCCCTCCACCTTCTGGGCCAGGGTGGGCCAGGCAGGGCTGTCCCGTGGTGGCCAGCTGTCCCAGGGCCGGCATGGCGTTCAGACTGCGCCTTGCGATGCAGCTGGTCCAGGTGCCCAGCAGCATCACCAAGCAGTAACTGCTGTCTTTGTGGGAAATCCCACCTCCTCTTTTAGGTCACTTCGGTGCTAATGGTAATGGGAAAGGCTGCTAGAAACGTCTGTAGTGGGAACTGAGCCATTCCTGCTACTGTCCTCATCCCTGTGAGGTGAGACCCTCTGCAGAAGCTCCCTGCAGCGGTTCTTCATAGACAACACCTTCAACCCGAAAGGGGAAAGAATCAGATACCTGTCTTTAAACCTGAGCGTACAGACACCGGGCAGGATTCAGGCACTCTGTGGATGTCCGAGTTGGGTGTGTGAGCCCCCTCCGTGCCTGCTGGCCAGAGGTTTGTTGTGAGCATGATCCCTCCCAGCTATCATCTCAGCTGTGGTGGCCTCGGAAGACACAGCACCTCTTGCAGCGGGTAGCAGAGCTGTGGCTTACTGCATCGTGGTTCACTTAGTCGCAGGGGGAGCCTGTGTCAGCGCGGGGAGAAGTGGGATCCCAGCCGGCCGAGATGGGCTGGTGTTTCCCATGCTGGGCGCCGCCACCCACACAGCACAGCTCCCTCCCTCGCACGGGCTGCTCCCTGGGATTGCTGCTCTCCTCCGTGTTGTGTAATGCCAGGGACCCTAATGATACCCCGCCGCGCTGGCTGCTGCGGGCAGATGTGGGAAAGCCTTACTGCTTTACCGAGAGGTTTTCCTGGCCCTGGCCGCTGTCCCATCCCACCTCACCCACTTGTGGCTTTGGAGCACGTTTTCTCACATAGCCAGGGTCCTATCAAGCTGTCGTATGCAATGTGAGAGCTGAGGAGCGGTGTTTTCAGCTTGCTGTGTCGCAGGGAGCCAGTCTGCTCCCATTTGCTGCCTCCAGGCTCTTTGCCCCTCACAGCTGCCCCTCTGCTGCCCCATGCAACCTCCTGTCCTGAGCAGCACCACCAACCAGCCCAGCCCCCTCCACCATCTTCTCCTGAGCCTGTCGGGTGGGAACCAAGAGCACATCCAAAGGATGAGGGAAAGGGTGACCTGGAGGAACAGCCTCTAAAAGGGTCCCAGCTGGGCATACGGCACCCCGAGCCATGGTAGGGCTTTAGCAGCAGCACCGTGCCTGGAAGGGATGAGGTGCTTGTCAGGGTGTTGGGGTCAGCAGCGCAGACATGCACAGCTGCTCCTGGCCTCGGTCGCTCGGTGGCACATACGGAGCTTTTTCCATTTCATTTCTGCAGGTGGGAGCTTTGATTTCCCTTGCAGGCTCTCAGCCCCCTTAGCAAGGGTTTGCTCCTGCTTTTCATTACTACACCAGACATACTTGATCTAATGGCTTCTACAGGTGGCGTGGGGTACAAGCAGGTCCAGCCCCGGTTGTCAGCTGTCATCCAGAGTCAGATTTAATCCAGGAAAACAGTAAAAATCAGTAATGTATATTGCATTCCTCCAATCCATACGCTTTCCATTAGGTGATCTTCCATCCTCCTTAGCACAGAAAGAAAACCCTGCCGATGGCAGTCTTCTGACTCTGAAAGGCGAGGATTGGTCGTGCCTGGAAATCCAATCTCAGCTCTCACATTCCTGGACATACTGTCTATGCAGGGAATAGTCTCCCACCTTTAAATCCAGGCAGCAGATGCTAGCCATGTGCACAGCCCCTGCCTGTAAGCCCAGCAGCTTCTGCAGCAGCAGATGTGCCCAGCCTGGGGCCGCGCTGGGGTGATGCAGCCCGGCATGCCCCTGTGCTAGGGTCCCATGCACTAGCCTGGGTCTCCCTGTGTCTGGAGGTCTTGGGGTAATAATGGCCTTGGCCAGTGCCACCACAATGTCATGCAAGTACAACAGGATGGTAATTAGGGACAGTTAATTCTTTCCAGAAATTGCATTTTAACTTTTTTTTTATTAATAAGCTGGTGAAGAGATTCCTCTAGATCCTCAGTGTCAAGGGGGTTACATACCTTTTTTTAAGAATACATACGTATTCTTAAACCGATAAAAAGAAAGCGAAACGTTCAGCTTGCTTAAGTAAGCCCTATCTTCAATCACCCCTATACTTTAGTGGCTCAAGAACAACAGTTCAGTATTAAAAGTTACACAACGCCAACTCCGTTGGTAATTATGTGCAGATGAAGAAGGGCAGAAAAAAAAGGACAGGAATTTCTACGTGTGACTGCACATGCTAAGCGTGGCCTGGGCCCTTTGAGTTTGGGGCTGCACTGCCTGAGATGGAGCTCCATGTGTTGAGCTGCAAAAAGAAAGGGGGCTGCCGTCCTCTACCAGACAGAAGAAGGTCCAGAAAGCTCTCTTCTTGGTTCTGTTGGGTCACTAGACTACAGGACTAACTCAAACTTTTTTTTTTTTTTTTTTTTTTTTTGTCCTTACTTTTGCAGAGAATGTTATCAATGGGCAGGACTATGAGGTGATGATGCAGATCGACTGTGAAGTGATGGACACCAGGATCCTCCACATCAAAAGTTCTTCTGTGCCTCCGTACCTCCGAGAGCAGCGCAGAAACCACACCGACACCTTCTACAGCTCGTCTCCCTCCGTCCCAGAGACGCCCCATGCCCTGAGAGCCATTGTCAAATCCCTGCAGTAGCTCCTGCGGCATAGCGGCATGGCCTGTGCACCCGGCGTGCAGCAGGTCCTGCTGCCGGGCTAAGCCTCTCTGCTAGCAGGTCCCTGGGGCTCCTGGCCCTTCGGCACAGCAAGGGCAGGCCCACTTAGCCCATTCCTGCGCCTGACCCTATCCGGTGGCCGCATCCTGCCCATGGATTATACAGCTCAGCTGGCCCCTTGCCAGGAACAGAGCCACGCAGCGTGCAGTGCCTGGTGACAGAGGTGCGGGTGAGGCATGCTGCTGCAGTCTTGGGCTCTGCATCAGCTGCAGGTGCCCAGGGCTGGCGTCGGGGGGCACGTGGGCCATCCTTGATACTTATGCACTGTGTAAAATTGTTGGGTTTGCTGGTTCTTTTGTTTTGTCCCTGTTAAACCACCTCTGGAGGTGGGGCGCTGAGCACTGGGGCCCTGGCCCAGAGACACCGCTGAAGGGCCCGTGCTCGGGATGAGGCTCCCCTCCCCGCAGGGCGCTCGGGGCAGCAGGAGGAAGCGGTGTCCAGCTCCCAGCTGTGGGTGTGGGGACAGCCGCAGCCCTGCACCCCAGCCCCGGCCCTGTGCCCCAGGAGCAGGAGCAGGGGCATCCCTTCTCTGCCAGAGTGGCTGTGCCGAGCCTGGCCAGGCAGCCCCGCATGCCCACCCAGATCCCTGCCCGAGCAGCCTCCCTCGCCGGGACGCCCCGGGCTGCTTCCCAGGGCTGCAGCAGTGCTGTGGGGCAGCCCAGCCCCAGCAGCCGGTGGGGTGGTGGGGAGCTGCGCTTACAGTCAGAACACTACAAGCGGAGCAGCCTGCGCTGCCACCGGGGCGGGGTACACATCCCTCCCTCACCTGCCAGAGCCCTCCTGTGCCCGGTTGCTGCCGTCCCCAGCCCGTGCAGCAGCGTGGTGAGCTGGCAGGCAGCTGGGGCTTTGCCCAAGGGTGGTGATGTACTGCAGTGTTTCTAAAGATTGTACTTTCGTTCGGGTTTTTCGTTGGTGTCCCCCCCACCCTTCCCGTTTTGTTTGGGATTTGGTGCTTTGTTGTTTTCGGGGGGCAGGGGAAGGGTGTAATATTTGATGCTTTTTGCTGCTAACAGCCTACAGAGCAGTGCTGGCCCTGCTGGGGCAGAAGAGCTGCTTCATTTCAGCGGGACGCAGCTACAGCACCTTCCTCCTGAAACCCAGCCCCAGAGACACGCACACACACCCCCCACGCCACCCCTCCTCTGCCCTGCCAGCACTGACAACCGCCCGTCACGCAGCAGGGGAGCATGCCATTTGTCCCCAAGCACTGAACTACTAGACATGGCTCTTGCTGCAGTCGCCTGCTGCTGTTACAGAGCCCACTGCAGAGCTCTGTTTAATGGTCCCAATTTTGTCAGCCAAGCCCTGGGCCAGAGCTGGGCTGAGGGGTCCGGTGCACGGTGCACTGCGGTGCTCAGCTGGGATGAGGCGCCAGCAGAGCATCGGCCTTTTGTAATGACTTCAGCATGTTACTTTTTTTTCCCCCCTTTGCATTTAGCACAGATGACGGGCTTCAGTTTGACAGCCAGCTGCCTTTCCTTCATTGTCTGAACCACTGACCGATGTGGATTTTTTATTACTGTTGATAATTATTATTATTTGTGTGTGGCACTGTTAGGAAATAAAGGTTGCTCCTCCAGCAAGACAAACAGCTCAGCGGAGGTGAGGAGGAGAGTGAGGAGTAATACACCCCTGTGAAGTATGTGCCTTGCAACACTATGGAAAAGCTTTGCCCTTTGCCACGTAGTCAGCGTGAGCTGCACAGGCCCCCGTCCCCTCGGCGCTCGCGCTGCTGGGAAGCAGCCGGGCTCGGCGAGGGGTTTGGCTGCGCTCCTTGCACCAGTTCCTTTTCCTGGCCCTCGGCCCCACCTGACCGTGGGCCAGCTCACACAATAGGCAAAACCCAAAACCCCAGCGGTGCCCCAGCCGGAGGCGCGCAGCTCCGCCACAGCCCTGGGCAGAGGCTGCTCCGGGAGGGTGTTTGCCGCAGGGGAGCTGGGGTGGTGGGCGCACAGCCTGGCACGGTGCAAGGGGCTACTGTGGGGGGCCAGGGGCTTGGGGGCAACTGCGGCACTGCATCCTCAGTCAGCACCCGTGGGCTCCAGGGGTGGAGAGCACCTCTCGTCCCGTGTAGCTCTGTTTGTGTCCCTAGCACTGAAGGCAATAAAACGGTTCTTTTATTTATTATTATTTTGCTTGTTAATACTGGCTTACTTAAGCAAATGACTAGAAGGGCAGCGCTGTCTCCCACTGTCTCTTGGGCCGCAGCGCGGCTCTGCTCAGCACGGTGCTGGCACTGCCCAAGGTGTGTGCACCCAAACTCCGCTCCTGGGGAGGGGGCATCTCACCCAGAGCCCAGGGAAGAGGAGGCGGTGAGGGGTCTCAGCGCAGCCCGAGGGTGACTGCAGGCACGAGAGAGCCAAGCCCTTCGCAGGGCTGGCCCCAGCCACGCCACCCTGCCCCAGGGCCAGGGCCCAGCAGCCTCCAGCCACCCCGAGGCCCCCTCCAGCACCGCCCCTTGGTGTGTCAAGCAGCACTCCCCCAACCGAAACCCACCCCAAAGCCCCTGTGTATTCCTTCTGGGCGCCCAGAGGGTGAGCCAGACCCAAAGAAAGTCCCGAACAGCTGCAAAGGTACTTGATGTTTTATTACTGACAGCAGGTAAATACAAGGTGCTGCCGGGCAGAGGGGTGGGGGCTGGGTCTCCGTGAGGGGCTCCCGATGGCCAACAGCCAGGACCAGGGCGAGCACGGCAGCAAGAGGGCACGTGGGAGACGGAGTGGCAGTGGGATGGGGAGCGAGGGCTCCCCTTGCCCCGAGGGGTCCCCCCAGCCCCCCAGCCCAGCGCCTGGCCGAGCAGAGCCTTCGCCCAGCAAATGCCAAAAGGGGACTATTTTGGGTTACAAAATGAACAAATAAAAGCCATCTACACGTATTTACAGTGTCCCCCTCCCACCGCCAGCTCGCTCCAGACGTGAGTCAGGGCTCAGAGTGCACCCGGCCCCCCCAGAGCGTTGCAAAGGGCAGAGCCCTGGCCGGAGGGGACAGTCCTCGGCATAAGTGCCAGCACCAGGGGCTGTCAGAGCTGAGCTCACAGCCCCATCGTACAGCAGGATCTCCAAAGGGCCTGCTGGCAAGGTGGTCCCGAGAGATGGGACTTTCCCACGGGACACACACATCCTCCACCAGGACAGACAGGCACGGGCGTCCCGCTGGGACCCAGTGCCTGCAGCAGAAAGGCCAGCTTTGCACTAGTTCTGGGTCTCTTGCTGATCATCTTTAGCTAAAAAAAAAAAAACCCACCCTCATCAGGAGGACCATGTCTGGGCCACCTCCTCCTCCTCCCAGGGCAGGAGAGCTGGGTCTGAGCTCCTGAAGGAGGACCTCCTCCCTGCAGGAAGGGAAGAATCCAGAAGCAAAATTACAGCAAACACAGAGAGGGTGGCTCTGGCCGGGGGATTGATCTACAATCCACCATAAAAAAAAAAAAAAAACCAGATTGAAACAAAACCCATCATTTACTCTTTGATTTGTACAAAATAACAATAATAACAATAAAAATAATAATAAAAGGTGCTGGTGGCCCCTGACTCGCAGTGCCCCACTGTGGGGGGTCGGGTCTCAGTAGGCAAAGATGACATGGTAGGTGACTTGGTGCCCATTGTCCCAGGCGTAGAGCAGGCGGTCCTTGGGATTATAGTCTATCTGCGTGGTGTAGGCGTACTCGTTCTCAAAGAGCAGCCGGGGGATGATCTGTGTGTTGGTGTGTGTGTCAAAGGCGTAGGAGATGTTGGCGTTCCTCTTGTTGTAGCTGTCAACCGCGTACAGGACCCCACAGATGACAAAGCAGTTCCCGTAGAAGTTCTTCCGCAGCCCTGTCCGCCACGTGGTCTCCTTCTGTGTGCTGAGGTCGGCTGCATTCAGCTTGCTCAGCACAATCACCTCCTGGTTGAAGCCCTCATAGCTGATGGCCGGATAGATGACCCACAGGCCATTCTCATCCACGGCAAAGTCCACATCCGAGTGGCCTCGCCACCGCCATGGGGTGGACTCCTCGTAGGCCACGTCGTGCAGCATGGCCCAGGCGGCCACATACCGCTGCTTCAGGTCATATTTGATGATGTTGCGCGTGAAGGCCCGGTTGTAGTAGAAGGAGCCGTTGTAGACAACGTGCCCTGTCCCAATCCAGCTGTACGGGAGCTTGTAGGAGTTGCTCCAGCGACCTGCGGGGCAGAGACACCTTGCTGGCAAGACCCTCCCTTTGCTTTGGGGTCGGTGGCCCTGCCACCAGCACACTCCGCCCTCCGCACTGCCTGCACTCTCTCCCCAGCCACCAGCCCCAGCCTGGCACGGTGACAAGAAAGTCCAGAGCCACTGCAGGAGCCTGACCAGCCCCATGCTCCAAACCCCACACGCTGGGCACTGGCCCCCAGGAGGGAAGGCAGGGCATCCCCGCACGGTGCAGCATCCCAGGGAACAGGGACACTACTTGGACCAGCGGATCAGTGGATGGTGCAAGCCTACCTTGCTTGAAGTTGTCAAGGTTCCTAAACTCCACCAGCGTGTTCCCATAGTAGTAGTTGGTGACATAGATCCGCTCCTCCCGGGCCAGGGGGTCCTTCATCCAGGCCCCCTCATTGCGCCCATAGGTGTTCTGGGTGGTGGGCCCCGAGATGGTGGACAGGGTGTCCTTGCAGCGACCTGCGTGGACAGAGAAAGGCTCGTGAGGCTCGAGGCATGTAGCCATGCTCTCCCTGCTCCTGCTGGGGGACATCACCCCCCGCCCAGCCCCTTACCCACCCAGCAGGTACCCCCACTGCCGCAGCCTCAAGAAGCCCAGCAGTGCCCGCCAGACCCTGCAAAGAGCTCCCCACGTCCTCAGCAGTGTCCCTGCCCCAGTGGAGGCTGCCGCCTGTCTCGGGTCCATCTCCAGGGAGGCCTCATTCCGCCCTGCCCAGCCCCTCAAACTGGAGGAGACTACAGGAGGTTCCAGAGTTAACAAGCAAGTAAACCTGGTGCCCCAGTAAAGTGCTGTCCAGCCTCAATCTCCAGGACACCTCCCACCCATGAGCAAAGCCAGGTGTGCTGCGCCTAGCAGGACAGGCTGTGGGCAGGAGCCAGCCCCCACGCACACAGCTGGATCAGTGCAGGACCTGCAGGCACTCACCGATGATGTTCCTGATGTCCTCCTCTTCCAGGGCCTGCTTCGGGGTGGCGGGGATGCTGGGGCTCACTGGCATCGCAGGGGTGCTCGCCTGTCCCCAGGCTCCTGAGCTGCTCTCTGGGGCAGGGCTTGTCCCCACGTCCCTCGGGGTCCCAGCAGTGGTGGGAATGGCAGGGCTGGGGACAGCGGTGGTGGGGACAGCGGTGGTGGGGACAGCGGTGGTGGGGACAGCGGTGGTGGGGACAGCGGTGGTGGCTGCAGACAGGCTCACTGTGGCTGTGGCCACCACTGTGCTGGCCAAGGTTGCCAGTAGCTGCGGGGTCGCCTCCTCTGCCAGCCCCACTGAGGCAGTTGTGGTCTCCGGGGTGGGGGTCAACCTGCTGACAGCAGTGGGGTCTGGCGTGGGCCCCAGGGACGTGGCAGGGGACAGGGGCACTGTGGCCGTTGCAGCAGTGTCGGCGGCTGGCGGGGTGGTGGGGTCGCTGCCGGGGGTGGGTGGCCATCCCACCGGGGAGGGCTTCCTCACGCCCTCACCCGCCCTGCTGCTGGGCCTCAGGAGCTGGTCCTCGATCAGCAGGTCCACGGTGTTGTCCCCACTGAACAGCTCATCCGCTGCCAAACACAGGCACGGGTGTCAGCCCCACAGCGAGCAGGAGCAACTCCCCCACAGCCCCTCTGCACTTGCCCCACCGCTCTGGCTCCTCCGCCTGCTCCTCCAGCCTGTCCTGGACTAAATCCGCCGCTTAAATTCCAGCCAGAGAAGGGCCGCATGACCTGCGGGGGCTGACGATGCCCACGTTAGGAGGTCAGCGAGACCCCATCACGGCCACATCCACCGCTGCAGGCTGGGCAGAGCAGGAGGTGACAGAGAGCGATTCCGTCCTGTCAGCTCCCAGAGACGGGGCAGGACGGGGACACAGCCATGGCGCCCAGCCGGCTCCCATCCACCCAACCCAGGCTGGAAACCAGGGCACAGGGACCACCTGGGCCCCCCGGCCACCCTTTGCTCCTTCATACCTCAGGAGCCCACGCGTGGCTGTGCTGGCCCACCTCACCGCTGAGCTGGCTTTGCAGAGAAAGGGCACTTGCCCTGCTGGCCCGTGCTGCCAGGCACCGACGGTGCTGGGGGGCTGAGCCCCAGGGCTCTTGCCATGGCCAGAGCCACGAGCAGCAGCCAGCAGGAGCTCAGAGCTGCCTCCCACCACCCGGACCACTGCACAAACCTCCCTGGGTGCCATCAGACAGGTGGATCTGCAGGACTAACACACATAAACTTTTTGGAAAGGTGCTGGGTGTTTTAAACCAAAGCAGTGAGCCGTTTCCTTAGCTAGCAGGGATCTGCCACCAAATAACGATGCTGCCCTGCTCCCCCCCGCAGGGCACAAAGGCTGCACAGTGGTGAGGTACCAGCCATCCCACCTCCTCCTGCCTCCGAGCCCTCCCTGCTGCCGTGACCCCACGCGCTTTGCCCAGATGTTCCCAGGGGATGAGAAAGGACTTGAGGGCAGACGCTGGTTTTGCTGTGGGACGCAGCTGCAAACCTGACTCACGTTGCTCCTCGATGTCATTCTCTGACTCCGTGGACTGGGCTTTGTAGTAGGTGACCCCTCGGATGATGGTGGGCTTGGAAGGAGGCCGGCTCCTCACGTGCAGTTTCCTCTGCAAGAGCTGCTTGGGTTTGTCGTCCTCCGGAGAGAGGTGCAGCTCTGCAAGGGACTCAACAGAGTTGATCTGCTGGGAGATGGTTTCATCTTTCAGGAATTTTTCTTCATATTTTCCCTGGAAGAGATACAGGAGGTTGTTATGGGACGGGTCAGAACAGCAGCGTTTTGGGGGATGGGGCAGGTCAGGCTGGCTAGCCAAGCGCAGGTAGGATGCTCGGTCCTCCCTCCTTTCTCAGGGTCACCTTCTGTCCCTGCTGCTGCAGGAAACCCTCCAGGAGACAGCAGGGGTGGCAGGCCAGCATTGCCTCTGCATGACCCCAATGCCTCCCTGCAAACCCGGGACCCTGTGCTCCGTAAGGCTGCGGGACACGGGGGCAGCACGCAGGGGTCCACCCACACCACCACCACTCGCCCACGCACCCGACGCACACCCCCTCGCGCAGCGGGGACCAGTGCCAGCAGCCCATCTGCAGGAGCGTGCGACGTGACCCAGCTCCAGCAGAGCAGAGAGGCCGAAGGCACCGTCCCAGCAGAACTGGAAAACCCCCTGCGGGGCAGGGACCAGGAGCTCCATGCTGAGGCAGCCACCTCATGCCTGAAGGATTTCATCTCATTAAAGGAAATCGGAAAGACAGCCCCAGGGTTGACACGGTGCCCATTTGGCTGAGAAGATGGACCCAGGGTTCCTTCACAACCCTGCTGCAATTAACAGCGAGTGAAGGGGAACATTGGGAAATGAGGTCACTCGGGGTAATAAAAGCCCGGCGCTTCGCTCTCCTGCCTGGCCAGGGCTGGCTCCTCTCCAGTGGGCAGTGGAGCCTCAGCTCAGGTTATGGGGAGCAGAGGGAGAGGGGCCAGGCACCCCCCCGCCACATGCCATTCCCCCACATGCTGACCCCCAGTGCCTGCGTGGGAGCCCACCCCTGTCCCCACCAGGGCTCGGGGAGCCCACCCCAGCGTAGGGCCCACAACCCCCGCTCTCAGTGCTGGGGGGTCGCACGTGCAGGCTGTCCTCGCTCCCAGGAGCTGAGCACCCCTGTTTGGAGCTGGAAACGATGTGGCACTTCTTCCCCCCTCCCCAGACACCTCCTTTTGCCCTGCAGAGGGGACCCTGGGGTGAAGGCAGGACGCTCCAGGAGCCACCCAGCATGGCTCAGAGCAGCACGATGCCAGGCTAGATTGCACCACCGAAGCAGCCAGGGGGTCAGGACCCTCTGGGCAGGCCTTTTCCCAAAACACCTCTCTCTGGGGCTGCAGAGAAACCACTGCCTCAGGCAGGGGATGTCCCTGCACTGGGACCCCCTGCAATCTGCGGCTGGGTGTTGGAGCCAGTGGGATGCCCAAGGCTCTGCCCGGAGCCTGCCAGGCACAGGGGCTGCCTTGGGAGGGGTAATTGCCCAGGAAGGTGGGCGACAGGCTGTCCCTCCACCGAGCCCCCAAGCCCTGCTAATCAAAGGCTCCACGTTTCCCAGTGCTTCCCAGCCGGCCCCGCAATGACATCACGCTTCCCGAGCAGCGCAGCCGCTGCTGACCTCGAAAACCAACAGCCCCGTGGGAAGGGGGGAGGCCAGGAGCACAGCCTGCTCCTGCTCCTGCTCCCTCCCACCGCCCGGCGCAGCTGGGCTCTGCCGAAAGAAGCAGGCTGGAGCCAGAGGCACAGAAATGGGGTCAGCTGTGCCAAGAAGAGAATAACCTGGGGCTGGTGGCCTGGCAGGGGCCACATCCAGGAGACACCCTCTGGGCTGCTTTGCGTGGCAGCAGTGACCTCGAGACATGCAACGCGCTTGGGGGTCGCACCTCTGTGTGAGTGTAGGCAGCCTCGGCATCCCGCTGCAGCGAGCTCTCGATGTCAGCAAGGCTGTTGGTGATGAGGCTGGAGCAGTTCTCCCTGTCCCTGCGGTGGGGATCCTGCAGATGCTCGTCCACGTTGGCTCCTGCCCGGTGGCCTTCCTGCATGAAGTTCCTGGATATGCCCTAGAAAAGGGAGAGAGGAGACTTCACCGCGTGTAAAGGGATGTTTTACCCACAGGGGATGCTCCACAGTCCCCAAACCACAGCCCAGGAGCCAGCAAGCTCTGTGCTCCCACCCTGGGCTCACAGCTGGGCTTCTCCATAGAGCTGGGCACTTCAGATGCTAAGAAGGTACCCCTGACCCCAGTGGGATCCAGAAACCCCATCACTGGTGTGCACATCCCAGATCTGCTCTGCCACAGGGCCCCATGGAGCAGGAGAGTGGCCTTGAGGTTCTTCAACATCCATCTTCAGCCATGCTCGCTGGCTTACGGAAGGAAGAGGAAAAGACAAGCTAAAACATCTAGAGTCCCAGCTTCACCTCCTTTCCCTACGGCAGCCAGTTTATCTCCCATTTATTAAACCCACTTTCCTAGCAGGGTCCCGTCCTGGCTGGCTGCTGCCTGCCTGACCCCCGAGACAAGTCCTTGGGGTGGGCATCCCACTTTTCTGGTTTCTGTTCCCCCGGTCCTGCCCTGCCGCCTGGCCACCCATGCTTAGCACTGCTCCTCCCCACTGCTCTCCACTCCCACAGAAGAGAGGAAGTATTTGGGGAGAGGAAGAAAGCCAGTGACCCTCAGAGAGCTGTACTGGGACCAGGAGGGAGCTGGGGCTGGCTGCAGCTCATCAGGCAGCCCAGGGCAGGCAATCCCCTTCGCCCTTCTCAGTCCCCCAACCACAGGCGCACCTTGTATCCAAGGGGTTGTTGCGGTCTCTGCTTATCACTCCTTGGTCTTTTACATCTTAAATGGTGACAGTTTTGAATAGATGGCACATCCATCAAAGCAATTCTGCACAGAGACCGGGGCCAGTTCCCCCAATCCTTCATTTTCAATCTGCCCTGCCATTAATTTCTGCTAAAAAGCACTGTGACCTCCACCTGCGACCTCAGAATCGCAGCTGATGCAACAGCTGCAAGCTAAAGACAAAGCAGAGGAGCTGCCTCGCTAGCCAAGGCGCTAGCCCTGCGGACCGAGTATTTGGGGGTTCCTTCCCTTTACCAACACCGTTGGTGTAAAATACCTCATTATACTGGAAACAAGTCGCAATACGTTCTCATCTCTACAAAAATACCATCCTGAGCTCAGTTAACCCCCAACCCCCTCCACGGGCATCTGAGTTCCCAGCCTTTACTCAGGAACTGAGAGCCACAGATTTGTCATGCAAGTTTTGAGGCTGAGCCCAATCACACAGGGACCCTGCAGCAAGCGTTTTGCTGTAGAAGGAAAAGGAACAGGGAATCTCATGATGCTCTTCTAGGAGCAGCGCAGAAGCAGCTTCGACACCAGCCTCCTTTTGGGAGGAGAACAGATTCCGACAGCCTTGTGTCCTTATCGTTTATTCTGTGTAACGGTTGTTTTATGGCCTGCTTCGGGATAAAATCTGCTCCCCCTTGAGTGGGGGGGCACCACCAAAGCCTGGCCTGTGACGCTGCTCAAGGCCGCTCAGCTGCTTCACCGGGGAGCAGCTGCTAAACGCGCACCCGCCTGGGAGGCTGATGCTTATAGAAGCCATGCCAGGCTCTTCTTCAGCATCTCAGCTGCCCATTGTATCAGATCCCATGGCCGATGCCGGGTGCAATCCTCCTCCTCCTCCTCTCAACAGGAATTTACGTGCTAACCCAGTGTTTCACACCTGCTGTCTCCATCAGCTTTGCCCTGCCCCAGCGGCACTGGGGAATCTCCATCGAACCCGGACCCCTCCTGCCCTTCTCCATCCTGCTGAGTGCCCGCAGGCAGCTTCAGCTGCTTGTTACACAATCCAGCAGCCCCGCTTCTGGGAAATTAAAGACCCAAACCTGTGAATTCCCCCATCCTATGCCTTCACTGCTCCATCCCTAGTCACCCTACTTCAGCCAGACCGAGCTTTCTGCCTGCCTGCCTCTCTGCGACGGGCTGCGAGCAGCACAGCCACACAGCAAGGTCACCCCAACACACCCAGACACACAAGTGCCACCAGCACTGCTCGTGCTGAGACCCCTGTGCAGGAACCAGCTAGGAGACAGGGCCGCTTTGGTACCGAAGAAGCGATACCCTCACGTGAAGTAATGCCTTACGCCATTTGTCAACACCCAAACTTCTAACCCTTACCTTAGCCTCTGACTCAGCCACCAGCAAGGTCTTTGAGGAACTCACTGGGCTGACATGCTGCATCAGTCTGGTCTGACCAGTTTAAAGGTGACAATGTCTAACAGCACCGTTTTCACTCAGCTAGTTTCAGGGCGAGACCAATTCATGGGCCACAGATCCATAAACGATACCCCAAAAAAAAGGCTCCTCCCCACCATCATCCCCTAACCCAGCCAACTGTGGGTGCTAACCCTGATGGGGCCCTTTGCGTTCAGTGCAGCATCCCCTGCTCCAGGCGAGCCCAGCTTGCCATGCTGGGGGACAGGGCTCGCTCTGCCACCAGACCTGTGGCCACCAGTGCCGCAGCAGTGAAGCTCCACAGTGGGGACGCGCGGCATGGGGCTGGCGGCATGGTTCCACTTCCCCTGCTCCTCACCCCTAATCAGCAAAGACTCAGCGGCAAACCCAACGAAAACTGGAGAATACACTAAACCACAGAGGAAGAGGGTGGGATTCAAACAAAAACATTGGGGCTTTGTTATTTTTAGACCTCAAACCCCCTTTTTCCCCCTTGTGGGTCAACCATCGTGCTTAGAAACCCAGAGCCCCCAGGCAGGCATGCTCCTCTCGGCTGTCTCCTTCCTGACCCCGGGATGGAGCACGCTGTGCCTTCCCGAAACACTTTGCAAGTGGAATTTTGGCTTTATAAATCATCGCCTCTCAGCTCCTGGCTGCAGACGAACAGGACTGCTCCGCTCCGACAAGAATGTAGAATTACTGTCCCAGATACGGACCACGGGAGAAAACTCCAGTATTTAATCTGGCAACCTGTTCCTACATAGCTGAGCACAGCTTAACAGACTGCAAACCCTACGCTGGGCTAGCCAAAGAAATATTAAACTGTATGGAAGTGAAAATTATTTCACTGGAAGTCTGCACTAAGAAAAAAAAAAAAAATTGAAGGTACGTTATATATCTTTTTAGGAGTGTTGAGGGTTCAGCTCTTTTTTAATGCAGACCATCTTGGTCCTTAAGGAATGTGACCTCCTTAGCTACCAGCAGCGCTGGGGAGCATGCCCCAGCACCAGCCCTGAGCCTCCTGCCCCCACATCACACAGCGCAAAAGCAGCCGGTTCAGAGCAACCGGCACAGGCAGAAAACAGAGACAAGGAAAAACTGAGCAGCAGGCTCTTCTGCCCCCGGGGAGGTGCTGGTCCTGGCGCGACCACAGCTGGGACCCCACACCCAGTTTGGGCCAGGAGGGATGGGGGGAACTGGAGAGGGTCGGGGAGGCTGACAGGGGAGGCACTGGGCACTGCCCACCAGGAACCATGGAGGGTCTAGTCTGGACAGTCTAGTCTAGTTTAGTTTCAGCCAAACAGTTAATTAACATTTCCTCCAAAAGGAACGAGGCTCTGAATGCACCAAAGGTACGAAGGACTCTATTTGAGGCCAGTCCCACCTAAGGCAATAACCTCGAAGGAAAGCAGGACTCATCTTACCTCCTCCAGCTTCTCCACCCGACCCACCAGCTTGGTTGTGACCGAGTGCAGCTTCAGAAGGTCTAAGCCATAAAAGGCACTTTCCAGCATCTCAACGATGGAAGACAGCTGCAAGGCAAAGGGAGCGCACCATCAGACAGAGACACTTGCTGCAAAACACCCTGCATGGTTTCTACAGCCAAAAAGTCAAGGGCAAGGCACCCGTCTGAGTGCAAGAAGTTTACTAAAAAGCAAGTTTTTCTTCAGGCAGCCCTGCGGCATTGCTGCTGCGGTCAGTGCACAGCATGCACAGCAACACACGCCACCTCTGCAGGGCTTCAGGAGCACGTTTTGGGTGCTGGGGATTTGTAAGCACAGCAAGGAGCAGCACTGTCCTTGCCAGCTCAAGGCAGGCTCTCTCACAAGCCCAAAGGCTTAGCAACTCCATCAGTGACATGACTAGCAGCAAAAGAGGCAACAAAAGAACAGCACCTCAAATAAAAGTGAGTTTGAGATCAGACTCAGTTTGTGCCGTCCCGTGCTTTTTTCCCCCTGGAACAAGAAGAAACTTGTTAAAAAATTTTAAAATATTCACAAACACAAGAGTGAAGCAACTGAAACACAGTGCCAGCCTGGTAATAACAGTTTGCTTCCCTGGTGAACAGCTTTGTCAGAGGGGTGCTGCTTTCTTTTCGGCCACCCATTTCAGAGACACCCTGTATTTAACTCACCCCCTTCCCGCAGCGGGAAGGGTCACATCCCTGTGTCCTGTCCTGCATCAGCCCCTGCTCACCGATCCCCGGGATCCAGACAGCAATACCCTTGGTCTGCATTTCACAGGGTTCTCAGTGCTCACTCCACAGAGGACAGTGCTGAGGGAGGCACAGGATGGTGAGAAGGACTCCGGTACCATTCCCTGCCTCAGCTCCCACACACTCCTGCTTCCCCCAGTCCCACGTGTCCAGCGTGGTGCTGCAGAACTTAAAGCCCTGATGGCTGAGAAGTATTTTCAATGCATGGGAATCACTACAAGGTGACATTTTCTCCCAGCAGCTACAAACTGGTTGACAGAGCTCCATAAACATGGGAGAAGTACAGGCAGCACTGCTGGCAGCACTCTGAGTTTCCAGCCCAGCCTCTGCAGTCTCCCTGTGGAGCTGACAGCAAAGGAAAGATTTTTTGGGCCAGATAAAATGGCAGCATGTAAGAGACAAGGACTGTTTTATGGCTGTGCATCCACTTTCCACTGAGAACTGGACGGAGACGACCGATACAATGCGCGCAACCTGCCAGACAGCCACTGGAGACATACGCTTTCCCTCCAGGCTGGATAACTTCCATCAGCGCACAAAGGCTGCAGACTTTATTAACCACCTTCCAAATCTTCCTGAGCACAGGCTCCTTGCCCAGACTCTGCACCCAAGACCCCCAAAACGCACCCTGTGCCTACAAAGCAGAGGAGCAGCACGTTGCGATTTCACAAAAAACAGATCTTAGATTTCACTACCCCCCACCAACACTAAGGTGACCCTCCCTGAACACATCAGCTCGATGGTTCCTTCCCTTCACCCAGCGCAGACTTCGGCTCTCACTGCTCTAACGGTCCATGAATTCCCATGGGACCTTACTAAAGGCACAGATGGGACTGACCCTTCAGCTGGGATGCCCAGCACAGCCATTTGACTGAGTCAGGGTGTCCCAAGGGTACGTTCCTGTTGCCTGGGATTCTCTACTCCCTTCCTCGCTGTTCCCTCGGGGATGCATCCCCCCAGCCCACCCACCATAAGGAAGGGCTCTCACTTGGGGGAACTTCCCACGGCTCTCCCACACATGGGTCCCCAGAGTTTTTGTCTTGGAGCATAAGAAAGCCCAGTAGAACACAACAGACGTAAAGCACAACTCCATGTGCTTCCCACTGCTGGAGCGGGCAAGAACGATGCTGATCAGACCAGCACGGGCAGCAAAGCCCCTGGGGCCGTTAGGAGCAATGAGGTGAGGCGGCCTGGCTCATCCTTCCCAGCCCCAGCTCCCCCCCTGCCATGAGCACGGGAGCTGCTCCTCATGAGTCACGTAGGAACTGGAGCTGCATCCTCTCCTGCTTCCCAGCTTCTCCTACAAGAAGTGGCCGTTCTCAGCATGCTCGACCCCAGGAGGGGCTCTGTGCTCGGCGAGAGAGCCAGCCTGTTTTCACAGCTCCTTGGGTTTGACTTGCAGCAAAGAAAAACCCCACATGTGTATATTTGGATAAACCTTGTGAAATTGTTTGGCCGCAGATCCCTGCAAAACGAGCGAAGGAGCCTGGGCCAGTTCCTAGAGGACAAGCTTTCACACCACAGCTGGCTGTGAGCAGCTCCCCGGTGGGAAGAGGCAGCCGGAGCCAAGGGCCCAGCTCGCCACGCTGCTCGGCTCCTCCTGGAGGCTGCCCGGCTCTGGAGAGCACAGGGAGAGAGGTGTGAGCTGCTGGTGGAGCAGCTCTGCCTGCCGCCCGGCAAGGGACTACAGGGCTGGCTCGGTCACTTCGGAGGCTGTCCGCTCCCCTAGCCACTGAGGGCCCACCGCTCCTCATCTAAGGCTAAGCAGGACATCCTGGCTTCTCCTGCAGATGAGGGACCACCAAACAACTCCAGGCTGCGACTCCTCCTTCCCTGAAATGATGGATTGCCTGCCTGTGCCTGTTTATCTTCCCTAGCTGCAGGGGAGCTTGGACAAGAAGCTTCTAACTGTCTGCAGTCGGACAAGATGAAACACATCCTTGAGCTCCAAATTAATTAGAAGAAACCCATCGTGGTGGCCCCAGCGGCAGGCTGCCCCACACACCCCACCTCGCATGCTGCCTGCCTTCCTGCCTGAGCCAGGGCTAGCAGCACGGCCTAGGGGTATGTCCCATCACCTTGCACACGAGTGCTACCAGCACTCAGCCTTCTACTCCGGGCACTCCCCAGGGCTGGACCAAGCCAGTGGCCCTTCAGGGAGGGTTTCTGCTGCCCCGTACAGGTAACACACTGGAAAATGCAGCAGGGTCTGCTGCCAGCGGGTAGACCAGCAAAGTCAGCATCCCGTAAAAGTCACAAGTACTTAGAACAAACACTGTCACATTTGGAAAAGAGGTACATGTTACTAAAGAGATAACATACTGAACGGTATAGAAGCTTCATCACTGTAAAACAACAAACCCCATCCTGCCATCAGCCAGCTGTGTAACACACCCTCACGCTGACGCATCAGTGGCTCTCGGCCCTTGCAAGCCAGAGCAGCTTTTTGCGTGGGTCCTTGGGAGCCTCTCTCTGCGACAGGAAAAAGACCTGGCAGCTGGTGAGCGGAGCAGAGCCGTCCCCTAGGGACACTTCGACTGGACAAAGGGCAGGGAGCAGCCTAGTCCCTCCTGGGCTTCCAGCAGAGGCAGCCACCGGGGACCCCAAGAAGCACGGGATGAATCAAATGAATCATCAACTGCAGCTGCTGAAATCAATCCCTTAAGCTGAGCTTGATTTTTACATCAAACACGCAGATATAAAAGTAACTAAGAGATGGTTTAGAGACAAAAAAGTTTAGGAAAAAAGGGTTTTAGACAAAACCTCTGAAAGAAGAGGCTTCAGAAGATCCCCCCCTCCCCAGAGAGCCCTGTATTCAAGCTGCTCTCCTACCTTCAGGTCGCTGCTCTCTGCCTCCCGCAGCTTCTTCAGCCTGAAGTCCCCCTCGCAAGGGTTGAGCGCTGAGGGGGGGGCCACGCACGCACACTTGCAGCTGGGTCCTGACGTGATGGTTTCCACCGTGTAAAAATCCTCCGCTTTGTAAGTGCCCTCGTTAATCCTTTGGCAGGCACCGCGGCCCAGGGGTCTGACCAGGCATTTGCACCGACAGTCGGAGCCTTCGGACACCGCCTTCACCTTGTCGTAGTCACCTAACAACTGAGCACAGGGCACCGGCAGTGAGCAAGGGTCTCCTCTGCCACCCGCCCAGCAAGGGACAAGGACACTCTGTGCCTCCAGAGCCAAACAAGGACACTTTGGACACCCTGAGCCTCGAGGAAACTGGCCAGCTCTTCCCAAAAATTCACTGACCGGGAGGTTTTCTAGAGAGCACAGAGCTTTCCCATCCCTGCCTACACGGGGAATAAAACCTGCCTTCTTCCAACAGGGTATTTTTTTATTCCACTTTGTGCAAATCGGACCAAGCCGCTCTGGTTTGCAAACAGGAGGGTTTAACACACAAACCCTCCCTGCTGGATTTTACCACTCCGTGTCCACCAGACCCCAGTAAGTCACCTGCTGCGCTGAGCAAGGTGGGTTTACACGGGCGAAGAGCACGAGTGTGCGCCGGCTGGGCGACCCACAGCCACCCGTTAGGCAGCTTAACTGGTGGCAAAGCAGCATTTCTGATTAGCCCCGTACAATGCCAGGAATTTCCTTCACGGAGCTTTGCAGGCAGCGCTTCGGGAAGCCCAGGCACACAGACAGCCCCCACTGACCCCCGCCAGCCGCCTCCGAGGGCTGGGGGCAGCGCACAGCGCGGCCCCACCGCGTCCCGCCGGCGGGGGAAGACCCTCTGCACACAAAGAGGCTCCACCCGGGGGGCTCCCCCTGCCCCGATCCTCCCCCCCGCAGGCTGCAGGACGGAGGCTGGGAGCTGCCCCCCCCCCCCCGGGCCGTCCCCCCGGGCCATAAGGGTCCCCGCAGCCCACCCCCAGCACCATCCGGCCGGTACCTGCGAGAGGATGTTCTCCTGGTTGTCCGCCTCGTCCTGCAGCGGCTGGGGGGGGGGGCCCGGCCGTGCCGCCGGGGGGGGACCCCGCCCGGCAGCCGGCGCCCAGCGCGGCCAGGCACAGCAGCAGCGGCAGCGGCCGAGCCATGGGCGGGCGGCGGAGGGGCCGGGGCCGGCGCGGAGCCGCCGCTGCTCGCTCAGGTGCGGCGCGGCGGGCGCGGGCGGGGCCGGGCTCCCCCCCCCCACGCCGGGCCGCCCTCCCCGCTCCTCCCTCCGGTCCTCCTCCCCCCGCGGCGGGGGGGCCGGGGCGGGCGGCGGGGCGGGACCGGGGCCGCCCCGGGCGGTGCTTCCCACCTGCAGCGGGGGCCCCCCGGCGGCTCCCCCCCAGCCCCGGGGCTGCCTCCGTGGCACAGGGCGAGCCCGGCTCCGGGGACGGGGGGACTCGGACACAGTCTGCCCGCGGCAGGTCCCGCACGTGGGGCTGCCCCGGGGGGCTGCGACCCACCTTCCCGGAGCGGGCGCACCGCAGCGAGCCGGCCTGCGCATCCCTGCGGCTCGCCCCGGGCTGCTGCGGGGTGGAAAGGCACCGCAGCCCGCCCGGCTCCTGTCCATCCCCTGCCGAAGCCTGGCTCCCTCCTCCATGTGCTTGGGGTCACATGCCTCGATGGCATGGCACAGCAAGGCATGTCAAAGCACGGCATGGCATGGCACGGCACGGCGTGGCACACAGCGCCTGTGGCTCTCCATTAACCCGGCGTGCGCTGGGAACATGCCGCAGTTCGTGTCTCAGAAGCCAGGCTCCCAGCCATGAGCGCAGACCTCCATGCACTCACTCAAATCCCAGCTGACGCCATCGGGAAGCAGCCGTGCTCTGGCAGCCCCGCATCCTTCTGCACCTCTTGCCAAAGGGAAACGTCCTGGACGTGCTGTTCCCGGGGGAAGCATGGGCACAGCATCCTCCGCCATGTAGGTGTCTACAACAGGCCTCGCTGACACATGAAGCGACATGAGATACTCTTACAAACGCACCTATGGCAATCAAAGACACGCCAGCACTGCGCGCCCAGGTGTGACACAGGTTCACGTTTTCCTCCAAACCTGCCCCCAGGTCGGAGGGAGAAGCCTCAGGCACAGTGGGTGGCACAGGAGGCCACACCAACGCTCGCTGAAGCATGGCTGTGCACAAGCGAAGCACCCCCAGACCTTAATGCACAGGCATCCCAAAACCACCCAAAAGCTGTGCCTGCAGCCCTGGGACTGGGGGGGCTCCAGCTCTCCCATCCCATATCACTCTCTCCCAGGGACAGTCTGCAGGGATGGAGCTGGCAGACACAAGGAAAACATCTACCGTGAGAGAGGAAGCGGCTGTGGCACTGAGGCCAGCAGAAGCTGCTGACTCCAGGGCCAGGACCGCAGGCTTTGTGTGGCATGGTGCTGTGCCTCCCTCTCCTCCAGCCTCCCTGGGAAGTGAAGCTTGTGGAGAAGGGGGAAGGGATGCACAGATCCCTGCAGCAAGGCTGAGCAGAACAGAGCGGAAGGGCAAGCAGCCAGGGAGAATGGGAGGACAAGGACATCCAGCCTTTGGGTATCTGGAGAGCAGTAGGAGGGGGAAGTCATTCCTAAAAGCCTCCCCCCACCAACCTCTCTCAAGGATGAAACATCCCTTGGGCATCAGCTCCTTCACTTCTGTTTCCATTGCTCCGTGCTGACAGCAGCCGAGCTTCCTTGGGGGCAGCTGCTCCATCTGTCAGCACAGGCTGCCCTGGGGCTGCGAGACAGGGGCTCCCTGAGCCCCCAGCTCCGGGGTCCCCAGCTGGCTCAGGGCGCCAGACCCCCAGACAGTCACATCACTGTCCGGGCTGGCAGCTGAGAGCAGCCCCGAGAGGTCCCATGGCAAACAGCACCTAAAACTCTTTAAGCCTTTTCCTAAGTCACTTCCAAAGGCTGGGAAAAGAAGGAAAACAAATCGACCACAGTATTTCAAAACGAAAAGGAAGGATTTCACATATTACTGACATCCTTTGTTGAGGGGAAGAAAGCCTTTCTGGTGGTATTTAACTTGGCTTAAGGCAAGTTTCAGCTGGTCCTTTGGGGACAAGAGGACACAGTGACAGGCACTTTGGATCCACCGTGATCATCTGGAAAGGCTGAGCATTCCCCCTTCAAGACAAGAGCAAGACAAACCCACAAACAGAGGAGGACAGTGGAGCAAGCAAGTGTCGCTCTGGCTTTTCGGTCTTGCTGAAGAAGACTGGCCCAAACCTTGGCCCAAGCAGGGGGCCCCAGTGTCCCCATGCCTGACCCCATCCCATGTGACTGGTCTTGTGCAAAGCTGGGCTTTGCCCAAAGAAGCAGGCACATGGTGCTCTTCAAGTGCCACAAGTGAGGACATCGCCAGCTCTGGGAAAAAGGGAATCTAACAGCCCCATGACAAGCAACACAGCATCTCTGTGTCTGAAGCTGTGAGTGCAAAAAACCTGCCCCCAGCTCCAACTCCCCCCCTGGAAAGCATGTCCTTGGGCACCTTCTACCTCCCTGCCTCCCCCATGAGGTCTGGGCAGCACTTTGTGAGAGGCATCAGCAACAGGGAGACTGTGACACTGTGGGTCAAGTCAGGTCATATGATGGTGGGAAGCTTAAGATCTGGGCTGACCCCGACGCTAGTGCCATCATGAGCTATTAATTTTGATGCAAGGGGATGCTGAGCTTGGCAGGACGGAGGGAGACAGCACATACAGTGGCAGAGCACCCAACCGCTGCCATCCTCAGCACTGGAATGGCTGCCCGGGCACTGCTGCCCTGCAATGACCGGTGCCCTGGGATGCCTGTTGCCCAGGGATGCCTGCTGCCCTGGGATACCCGGTACCCCAGGATGTCCACTGCCTTGTTGCCCACGATGCCCAGTACCCTGGGTTGCCTGGTACCCTGGGATGCCTGCTGCCTCAGGATGCACGCTGCCCTGGGATGCCTAGTCCCCGGGATGCCTGGTGCTCCGGGATGCCTGCTGACCTGGATGCCCAGTACCCTGGGATGCCGGGTGCCACGGGATGCCTGCTTCCCAGGATGCCTGCTGCCCCGGGATGCCCGCTGCCCTGGATGCCCACTGCCCGGGATGCTGGGTGCCCCGGGATGCCCGGTGCTCGGGATGCCCGGTGTCCCGGGATGCCCCCTGCCCGGGATGCCCGGTACCGAGGCGGGCGGTCCCGGCGCTGCCGGTCCGTGCCCGCCGCCGGCCGCATCCCGCTGCGCGGGGCCGCAGCACCCCCGCGTGGCACCGCCGCACGGCCCGGCCCGGGTCCTCGGGGCTGTCGCTCGGTAAAATTCTTTGCAATTAAAATGCTCCCTGCTGGGGGCAGGGGGCAGCGCTGCCTGCCCGAGCCACCCCCCCCACCCCCCCACCCCCCCCCCCGGGCCTTCTGCAGGCTGAGCAGCCCAACTGGCTCAGCTTGTCCTGGCAGGAGGGATGCTCCGGTCCCTCCATCAGCTTCGTGGCCCTTCGCTGGACCCTCTCCAGTACACCCATGTCTCTCTTGTACTGGGCAGCCCAGAACTGGACACAGCACCCCGGTGCTGAGCAGGAGGGAAGGATCCCCTCCCTCAACTTCCGACAGCACTCCCCCATGGCACCCCCAGACACCACTCATCACCGCAGAGGCAGGGTGCTAGCTCAGCTGCAGCTTGGTGCCCACCAGCACCCTCGGGGCCTTTTCCGACGGGCTTCTCTCCAACTGGGTGGCCCCCAGCATGTGGGGATGGGGCAGGGGGGGGGGGGGGGGCTGTTCCTCCCCAAGCACAGGCCTTTGCACCGAACTGCATGAGGTCCCTGTCAGCCCATTTCTCCCGCCTGTCTCTGGATGGCAGCCTGACCCTCTGTTGTGTCAGCCACTCCTGCCAGGCTGGTATTGATGGCGGGGGCGAGAAGGACACACACCTGCAGAGCACACACCCCAGCTCACTTAGGGCCAAAATCTGAGTGATGCTTAGCATCGCCAGTGGTGCACGTCATCTTCCTTGTTGTGTGGCCCAGAGGTGAGCAAGGTGAGCTAGAGGCTGTGGCTGATCCCCGCACGCTCCTTGTGCGTGCTGTTGCTCTTCCCAGCACCTCCCTGTGGCCTCAGCTCCTGTGGCTTTTGGTCCCGTGGCCCCAGGTGCCAGCACCACATCCTGTTGATGTTGCAGGAGGTAGGTCTCCTTGTCAGCATTCCCAGGCTGGATTTTGCCAGACACTAGCTAGTCCAGCTGTGCCTTCCAGAGGTCACATACAGAGAGGCTGGTGGGACATGCCACCATGGCCCTGGGCTCTGCAGCTCAGTGCCTGCTGCCAACAGGCAATGCTTCTGTAGCTGCCAAGGGCCAGCGGAGAGATAGCTGAGCATGTGAAGTGAGAGGTGGACTCAACAGATGCCACTCACTTGGGGACAGCACAGGGCTGGATGGCAGGAGAACACGCAGCCTGGCGAGGAGCTGCAGCAAGCAGTCTCTCAGGCATCAGCTCCACCACACAGCTTTGCTGCAGGTGCCCAGGGGGAGGGAAGCTCCCTCCTACCTTCATCTGCTGAAGGAGGAAATCCATCTCCATAAGCAAATTGACTAGACAGGAAAGCCCATCACATGGCCCTGAGTTGCACAGCAATTTGAGAGGTTTCCCTACAGACCTCGGTGGTGACACCTGTGTTTATGCCTGCAAGTCAAACAAGACCTGGGTCAACAGGCACACGGCCCAGCAGCCAGCCTTTGGGAGGCTGTCCAAGCCATGTCACCTGCGGGAGGCACGACTGCATCGAGCCTGACCTTTCAGCATCCCTCCTTCAGCAAGCCCTGGGCAGACAGAGGAGGTCTGTCCAAGCCAGAATAGGAGATGTATTTAAAAATATGCTAATAATAATAACAACAACAACAACAACTTTAAAATAGTGTTTTCTCACACCTGGGCCAGGCCAGGAGAGTTGCGCTGTGTCAGAAGGGGTAGCTGGCTGGGATGAGCCTCAGGCTTCCCAGGCAGGTCTGTTTGAGCTGGTAAGAGCTTATGAGAGCAGCCGAAAGCTGGATTTAGGATAACTTGCACCAAGCTGAGTGGCACAGGCACCAAGTACAAAGCTCAGGACAGCTTACTGTAATATGAGAAAAGTGGGACTTCATAAAAGTTCTGCCTTAAAACCATATTATGCTGAAATTCATGGCTTCCTATTCCCGCTCACCAAGCAGTGCAAGACTCTGGGGCCTGTCTGACACCGTCAGTGTCAGAGGCTTTTTGGACTCGCCTGGGCCTTCCTGCACACGAGGGTGCCTGCCCTGTGCCGGCACCGGTACCTGCGGGCTGCAGGCAGCACAGCTCCCAGGGTAGCCTTGGAGACCCTTGCAGCCCTGCTCTTCATCCATGGAAACTTCTGCTCTGTGGTTACCCCACAATTGGCATGGCCAGGAAAACAGGTCTGGCTAGGAACCCAGCTTTGAGCAGCACCAAAGGTGACAAAAAAAGCCAGAGGGTAATGGGAGGGAGTGTCCTCACCCCTGACCTCCAGCTCATACCCACCGTCGCCTTCCCCGGTGCAGGGATGCAGCTATACACATCCTGCTTCCCTGAGATGCCAGTTGTTTGTACCCGGCCCCACTGCACGCTGTAATTAAACCTGGCTGAGCCCCTGTGATCAAGGCAAGGTTCCACCTTGCTATGTTTCAAAATACAAATACCCTCGAGCACGCACATCACAGTAGCACAATGTGCCCTCTCCACTGCGTGGGGCTGTGCAAGACCATCCCTGGGTTTTGAGGCCACGTAGTCAATGCCAATGCCCTGCCGCATCAGCACGCTTCCAGCACACCCACACGCTGCCGTGGCTGCTCCATCAACACTCGTACACACATGGGTATGTGAGCTGCCCGTTGGCTTTGTGGTGTCCAGGACACTGTGGCTGGACCCACAGCTCACATACCGGTGCCCTGCTAAACACCACAAAGGCCAACCTTTGTCCTGCAGCAGCTGCGTCACTGCTGAGCACCTCAGAGAGGGACACGTGGGCACAGTTAAGAGGAAAAGGTGGGGAGAAAATGGGGATTAGCAAGGGCTGATAAAGACATGACCTCTCCCTGTCAGAGGTCTGGGTCACAAGGAGTATTGGCAGGTCAAGCTGTAACTAATTACTAAGTTCAGCTAGTCAGGCAGTGAGCAGCAAGTATCAACCCAATCTGCAGCACTCAGGGCCGGTGACTGAACAGGTGGATGCGCCAGGGCAGGTCACTCTGGGACACAGCACCATGTGCCAGCAGCACCTGCTGGTGAGATGCCCCTGGCAGGACATCTGGAGATGGAACCAGCCCCACCATCACCAAACCTGTCCCAATGTGCTCCCTCTTTGCCCTGGGATAGCAGCAGCAGCTCACTCTGCTGCGCTCGGTGTCCACGCCTCACTGAGGATCCTGAAGGCTCATGGGGGAACCAAGGGATATTTGGGAAGACACCATCAGCTTCTAATCCCACCACCCAGACTGTGTGCTCACCCTTTTCCCCTATAACCTCTCCAACACTATGGCTCTACATCCCAACAGCATTGTCCTCACATTTGGGGAAAGAAAGGAAAGCAGAGGCTGGACCTGGCTTTCAGCCTCTGCGGTCAGAGGACAACTGTGCACACCGAGGAGTGACATCACCTGCAGGAGCTTTCCCACACTCACGGTCCCTTCTCATTAAATGCCATGCCCGGGACCCCAACAGCCCCGACGCGAGCCACCAAACTTGCCAAGGGCTTTGTTGGTGAAGGAAGCGCCAAGGGCCATCACCACGTGGGTGGGAGGAAGCCACTGATGCCCACGGTGCTGAGGCAGGTCTCTGGCATCCCACGAGAGCTGCCTGCCAGGTGGTTCACCAGCCCAAGGGCTGGATTTCAGAAAGGTAAAATCCATTCCCGGTGTCTGCTGTGGGAGCCAAACTGAGTGCTACTCATGTGACTGGCCGGGCCTCCCCCCAGCCAGGGGGACCTCTGTTGACTTCTGGTCCCACCGCAAATGGCAGAGGGGTCTCCAAAAGGCCCACCATGTGACAAGGCAGCTGCCAACACACCCATCCCATGCAGAGCAAGGAGCCCTGCCACAGGGGTCCCCGCGGCTAAGCACCCCGGGGGCTACGCTGCCCTGGCACATCTTCCCCCTTGGAGAGTGCTCACCCCACAGGAGGTGTTTGGGTGTGAGGATGCATCTCTTACCTCAGGTGTGAGCTGCAAGGCCCTGGATGCAAAAGCCTCGTGACTCAGGGCATGAAAGGAGAGCAGGAGAGCCCAAGGACATGATAAGCACCGTGGGGCCCTGCAGGGGACAGAGGGGTGGATTATTAGTGCGGGTGCTAGTCCTGCTCCAAGAAGGACATCCTCAACAAGGGACCTCCGGTCATCAACACTCCAGTAAGTCTAGAATAAACCATCTGGAGACATCACGCTGCCTGTACGCAGAGAAATGCCCAAACTACCAGTTGCTCCCACCCATCCAGCTTCTCTGGCCTTAGATCTGACGTTCCCTTCCCAACTAAACACAAGGCCATGTGCACGCTACAGCCTCCTCTCCCTAACTCCATGGACCTCAGCCTCTGCCGCTGCCTGGCAGCTAGCCCAGAGGTGGAGCCATCCTCACAGCTGGCCTCCAACCCTTTCTGTTCTGCGACACCTCTGCTGTGCCACAGACCCAGGTGGCCCCCCCCAGCATGTTCTGCCTGCTCCCACCCATGCAGCCCAGCCCCAGGTGTCAACACATTCCTCTCCAGACAAGAATGCCTAGTATGGCACGGGGAGCTGCTGGGCACAGCAGGGAGACCCTGAGTCAGCCCAAGAGCTGCTCAAGGCCAAGGAAGCCATGACCTGCTGAAAGATATCCAGGGAATTCAAGGCAGGGATGTGATGCAGCTCGCCTGACCCCCGAGCTGTGGCAGCTGCTGACAGGCAGAGCATGGGTAGGCAGTGTGAGGCTCTGCTCTGCTCCTGAGTGGTGCCACTGCATTTTAAGATCATTAATAAATCCCCAGTGCCTGGAGGCTAAGCAGCACATGTCCCTGGGCTCCATGAGGCTGACAGGTGCCGAGCAGCATCCCTGCAGCCTCCACGTGCCGCTGCTTGGAAATGACGTACCCAAACCATCTCAGCAGGTCCGGCTTTTGCTGGCTCACCATGGATGAGCCACCATCTATTCAGATCACAAGGACATAAGATATTGCTGCACCCGCCTTATGCCTCCCAAAGAGGCGCAGGCCACAGTGACTCATGGAGCTACTTCAGAGGTGAATCTCAGGAGTACCTGAGCTGCGGGCGAGCATGCCTAGGTCTCTGCAACTGAATTTGATGCTCAAAAGCATGGCTGTCCTCTCAGCCCTGTCCCACACAGCCACTTGTAGAGACTGGCTGGATCCCCTGCCCCAATGTTGGTGCTGTCCCTTGAGGGTGGGACTGTGCTCAGCGGCGGGTGGCACAACACGCCGTCTCACATCATGGCACCAAAGTTGGGTTACGGGGGCTGTCCCCATGCAGCCAGCCCCGGAGGGAGCCCTGAACACCCCACTGCCTCCACTCTGCCAGACTGCCAGGTTCCCCCACTGCCCCTGCCCTGGAGGAGCTGACGCAGCTTCTTCCAGGGGACGTGATTCCTGCAGGCAGGCATGTGCTGAACTAAACGGAACTGACCAGAGCTTCTGCTGAGACAGACAGAAAAAAAGGAGCAGGGCAAGACTGGAGCTGTGCCTCCCCGCTGCACCCTGCGGTCGTCTTTGTCTTTAGTAGCTTCTCGATTGGGAAGGAGGATCCTATATAAGCGGAGGATCTTATATAAGCGTTTAGCATCAGTGCCACCTCTCAGCAAGACCTTGCACAGCTTGACCCCAGGCGGAGTATCCAGCCACCCTCCTCCTGTTTGCTTTGCTTGAGGCAATTTTAAGGGAGAAATGAATGCACAGTGATCAGTTCAGCTACCTTGCCTCAAGATGAAAGTCATCCAGCCCTGGTCATTCACCCACCTGCCCTGCTAGCACTTTGGTTTGAAGTAAAACCTTGCATCTGCAAGAGCGTTTCTGGCCAAGCAGCCTTCCTAGACTCCTCTCACTGAGCACCAATGCCAAAAACGTTAATTACAGCACTGTAGCCTCTCCAAGCTCTGCTCTTACCCAGGAGCATCTGTTGATGAGCTAGATAAAGGATTTATTACTCATTCCAGTTTTTCGCATACACTGTTCCTAAACTCCTGGTTTCTCCTCCGGGCACAGCTCCATGTCTTGCAAAGAAACACTGGAAAGCCTCCCTGACCCTGCAGGCAGACTTGGCTCTCTATGGACTTTCCCATTTCCTTGGCTGTGTGGCACATGCCTGCCCCAAGCCTCCGACATCTCACCCTTCAAGCAATTCAGCCTTCCTCTCCCCTGGGAAGCTGCAGAGTGGGGTGGGGTGGGGAAGCAGCCCCGGGACAGAGCTCGGGGGAGCTGTGGGGTCTTCATCCCTTGAGACTTCAAAACTCACCTGGACATTTTCCTGAGCCGCCTGGGCCAGCCACGAGGCCATCTGCTTGGAGTGGGGCTGGCTGGAGGTGCGAGCTCTCCCTCCCAGCCACAAACGTTGTGGGGTTCTACAATCTGCCCATTCTCAGCAAAACCCACCGGGATCCATGTCCCTCTTGGCTGCCCCCTGCCAGACAGACCCACCATGCTCCTGCAGCGCTCCAGAGGGGTTTCTGCTCCCTGTTTCTCACCCAGCTCTTCAGAGCTATGTCTCTCCCTCCCCCGCCCTCAGAGCAACTCCCCTCCAAACACTGTCAACATCAAAATTGCCATTTGAAGGTGACCCCCTGGGTGTTTGGAAACAAACTGGCTGTCTTACATCCACCTCTGTTTACAGGGCACATCCTGGTCCTTGTTTCCTTTAATCCTGTTGCCTTCCCCTCCTGGAGAGGCAAATGCCACCCAGCTGTGGGGATTTCAGCCCTACCACGCCGATCTCAAGCTTTCTCCTCCCTGGGCCACAGCTGGCCTGCAGTTCCTACCCACGCTCCTGTTATCAGTGCCCTACATAGCTGAAAGCCAGCTGAGCTGTAAAGCGATGGAGGACTTGCCCTGTGTTTGAAGCAAGGCGACACGTTTGCCTATGAAGATAAGAAACTGGTGACTCGGGATGAGGTATGATGGTTAGATATTAGATTGCACAGCCTGATTGCGCAGGAACGTCATAGAGCAACCGCAACGTGTGTTCAGGCTCAAGACCTGCCCTGGAACTTCTCTGGAAAGCTCCGTATCTGAGGACCACAAACAGAAGGCTCCTGTCTTAGCACTGACTCAGAGCTGCCACTGCAGGCTCTTCCCCCATCCCACGCCTGGCATTTCTCACCGCCCTGCATCACCCCCAGCTCCACCACGGGGCCACATGCTCTGGGCAGGACCTGTTTTCATTGCACAAAGCGCTCAACAACTCCGTGTGCATGACCTCAACAGAGGCGTCCGACTCATGCAATGGCATCAGTGGTGTCTCTGCTCCCTTGGCAAGTGAAGGCAAGGGGACAGGAGCGCATTGGGAAGAGGTTGACGGAATGTGCGTACCTGCCTGCTCTCCTTGACCCAGTTGCTGTTTCTCCATTACTGCTTTCATGCCTGGATGTGCCTGCCGGCCAAAAGGGATTAGGCTGGGGGATTAAGCTCCATGCATCAGCATCTGTTAGCCAAGAGCAGGGCGCGAGGAGCCATTCTTCCCTGCAGCCTGGCAGCTCGAGAGCATTTAGCCAGCTCTGTCCATGGTCACCTGCGTGGTGGGCAGCCAAACAGGTGGCATAGCACCCCTTGGGCCAGGTTCAGCCGGCAAAGTTCACAGAAAGCAACAAACAGCAAGCCACCTGCTGTCCTTTGGGCAGTCTACATTTCAAGGCACCAGGTCTACCTGTGGTGTCAGGATGAAAAATGAAGCTTCAGAAGTGGTTACAGTTCCCATCCCACAGAACAGTCCCATCTTTTGGTTGCAGAGATGTCCAGCTTCTCACAACATGGAGGAGAGAAGCAGAAGGTGAGGCTGAGCACAGCCAGGTTTCCTTCAACGGAAGGACATGGACAATAATGCCTGGGGTCACAAAAGCAGGCAGAAATGCCTATGGAGCAGTGGGGTGCTGTGACAAGTTCTGTAGGCCACTAAAGCACCTCCTCCAACTGAAGACCAGTCTTCTGGAGACACCTGGGATGACTGTGCATCTCCAGCTCCATGCAGCACCCAACGCATGGGAAACCGCAAGCTTTGTCCCATCTTTTCAGGCTGTCCCATCTCTCCAGAGAGGCTCAGCTTGTGCTTTAGCACTTCTTGTTTCTTCTTCACGTAACTCTGAGCAGGAGGCTGAGCTAGAGACCTCCAGAGGCCACTCTGCATCCACCCCAACCAGAACTACATGCCGCAGCAGATGCTCTGCAACTCCTGAATCCCATGCTTGCATCTCCCAGGATGTAACAATGCAGCATACCAGGTGCCTCCACAGCAGCTCAAGTGAAACTAAACTACGCAGCAGGCTAAGCTCAGACACAAAGGGACAGAATTACACATTTTCTCTAACCCTGAACCCCAAATCCTCAAGTGAGAGCTACAGAGTGCTTCTAAGATGAGACCAGAAACCTGTTCATAGCTCTACTTGACACCAACATTATGGAGAGCTCAAAAGTAGTGGTGGTGTATCACATGCCCCCTCCACTCACCAGCCCCTACATGCTCCACAGGCAAAAAGCACTCGCCCCATCCCATCAGGCACAACTTCCCCGATAAATGCCCAACTTCAGCCCACAGGCACACAATTGAGAAAAACACCTCAAAGGTCCTACCTGTGGTCATCGATCCCTGCCCACCCTAGAAATTTGTCGCTTTATTCCAGGCTCTAGAAAAAGAAACAAAACCAAAACCACATGTACCAGAACACACTTATTTTTCCTAACTATACTAGCTTACTCGGAGCTACCTCATCCAGCATCTCCAGACCTTGCCGCATTCTAACCCTCAGGCTGCCACAGCCGCAGAGCCAGCAGGCAGGCAGTGCAGGGATCAGCTTAGCGTAAGCACCCTGTCCTTCCCATCACCTGGTAACCTGCACGTGCTTCGTGAAACGTTGCATCAGACCGTTTTGAGTAATGTTTGCTATTTTGTTTATCTCACCCTGGAAAGAAAATGAGGCAGGAGCAGTATCAGAACAGTGAGAGCAGGGATAAGGTGGGGAATCCTAAAGGTGGAGGCAGTGAGGGATACTTGCTACAGCCCAGGGCAGAGCACAGCAAAGTTCAGGATGCTAATTTAAAACCAATCAAGAAGACCTGCTTAATTAGTCTCCAGAACAAGGATCCAAATACTGCTGTAAGATGCTGTGAGGATCAAGCACACCAAGTTGAAGGGACAGGCAGCCACTGACTCCTTCCCCATGGAGAAGGAAAGGCACCCAAAAAGGGGGGGGCCTCTAGCCCCAGGGGTTTCAGGATGCAACTGAACAAAGCCACAGCACCCAGATGTGGTGCTGGGACAGACACTATCGCATTTATGTAAAAGTCCACGTGAGCACACCCCAAGCTGCTTCACAACTCTGAACAGGTACAGCCATAGCCGAGGGAAGCATCACTCCACAATGGCCAACCTCTCACTCTGTTCGGATGTCAGGCCAAAACAGACCGTGCTCCCCCCCACACCGGTGCTGGGAGCTCAGGTAGCCTCACATGAGGGCTGAGCTGAGAGGTGCTGCTCAGCCCAAACTCAGAACTGAACTATTTCCTACTACAGACACCACCATGCTAGCAGTACCCCATACTTCGCAGGGGTGCTCAAGAACAGCCGATGGAGGGAAGGAGTTAAAAAAAAAAAAATTAAGAAAAAAGTAAGATTCTTTAAATCTGTATCCATACGAGCCAACTCAATGATGAGCTTCTGCCAGCTCTGTGCTTCTGCAGTTTCCTACACGGACCCCACAGCCGGCCCCTCCTTACGGGCGCAGCCACAGCTCCAGAGCACAGGTCATCTCCACCTTGGCCCAGGCGGCACAGGGCTGAGCAGCACAGCCTCCCTCCTAACCTCACCTGGCCCTCGCCAGCGCCCATGGAAGCGCCTGGGCACACTGTAATCCTCCCTTATGAGGGAGCATTAAATCAGTAATTACATGACACAACAGGGTGAGCAAGCACCAGAGACGTCTGTCTCCCAAGTGCCTAAGGCTGGGAAATAATCTTTTAAACCCCACAGGTGCTCAACACACAAAACCACAGCGAAGTCTTCAGAAGCCACTCATGTCTTTTATTAACTAGTAGGAATGAGAAGTAAGCCCAAAGAGGTAGTTAACAGCTCGCCTGCAGCAGGAGAGAAGAGACCCCGCACTCCCCAGGTATGCACGGGCTCATTGTGCAAGGCAATAAACCAGCCTCCCTTCCAGCCCTCTGAGTCAAAAGCGGCTGGCTCTTGGAGTAAAACCACCACTGCGGCAAGGACAAGTCAGTTCCAGTCATTTATTCATTGCAGCATTTGAAGTACACCAGGTACCTGGTGAAGCTCCCCAGACAGACAACAGGAAGATTACTCTGTACAGTAGATTTATGTAAAAAGAGAATTAAATAGATAAAATGACACGGTAACCTCTCACTCTTGCTAAAAACAGCGCAGACTAGCCCTGAGCCCAGGTTAACAGCAACAGCTTCAGTCTTTCCAGCCAGTCGTGGTTAGAACCTTTATGGCCCCATACCCAGCAAGACATCTGTCCCCACAGCTGGGGCAGGGGGTGCGCTTCTCAGGCCAGCCCTTCAGGAGCTTGGCCTCAGACGCTGTGCAAAGCCTGGCTTCCAGTAAGGTTCAACCTTGTTGAGCACGTCCGGCAAGCTGTCCCCAGCTTTGGTGCACAAGTGTAAGAGTAGCTCTGCTGAAGATCGAGCCTTCAAGTACTTCAGGATCCACCACAGGTAATGTGTTCGAGCCATCTAGAAAGACTGGTAGAGCCAAGACACAGGGAAGCACCCCAGACTGTTGCCTTTCCTGCGCTAAGCCAGATTTAAACCACATGTTTTGGGGCTGTTCCCGAACTGCGCACAGTTCGGTCATGCTTTTGCAAGACGCCGCATTGCAACTGTGTTAAAACAGTCTCCACCTACTCTAGGTCTCCTGTTTATGCCAGAAAAAAATCCTATACCAAAAAGACTAAGTATTTCTCTTCAGTTTTCACATTTCCATTTTCAGGAACTGTTCACCTTCTGTTGAGAAGACGGGGTCCAAAGCCACGTGCCTGCAGAACAGCAGGCAACATAAGTAGCACCAGAATGAAGAAAGCCCACGTTACTGAATACGAGACTGTTGATCCCACTGACACTGGCTGTACTTAATCTAGGAGATCACTGTATCTCTCCAGAGTCTCCCTCTCCAGCTCCAACAGCTTTTGGTAAAGTTTCTCAGCAGTGTCCTCATCCACATCAATCTGGAAGACAGTAAGAACAGCAGTGTGAGACCACCACTCAGGTGGCAGCCAGCAGAGATGCTGAGGGCAGCTCTGGGGACAGGCAGGGTGCATCTCCAGAGCTTCTGTGGTCACAGAGAGGGAAGCAGAGACATCTGTCACCAGGGCACAAGCCAGAATGTATTTTGGGGAAGCACCACTAGGCACTCACCCTGTTTTAACCATCACCTCCACCGCCTTCCAGACTCCAGCCTGAACCAAGTCACTCTAGGAAACCTCACAGATAATGTCAGATCCCTCCTTGCTGCTCAGCATTCAACAGGCCTCTTGTTTCCACTCCAGCCACAGGACACCCTTGGCACCAACCCTTCCATGCAAGGGAGATGGCAAGACCCCTAGCCAAGTCCCCTGCAGCAGGAGACTGCCATTTACCTTTCTGGGTTCCACGTAGTTCTTCCCCAGTCCAGAAGTACAGCTGTGGTACTTGACAAGTGCATCCAGGTGCTCCGGCTTCTGTTTGAACAGCCACACCTAGGAAGGACAGCAGAAGCGTGTCTGAGTCTGGTGCACACTGCCCCAGCCAAGCCTGCGGCCAGCAACCCAGCTGCCCATGGATGCAGCAGAACACGCCACAGGGGCTTCCATCGAGCAGGGGAAGACCCGGTATCTAGAGAAAAAGTTCTGAGCTGGCTCCCCTCAGCTGTGACCTGTCTGAGCCAACAGTACCCCAGGCTTGTGTCCCAGTGCTGAACCACTAACGTGGCTAAGTTGGGTCGCTGCTGTGCTTGAGACACACTGCGCCCTGCACCACCCACCTCCACCCCCATGCCAGCACGTCTACGGCTGCTGGGCTGCCAACAGGGAGAGCAGCCTTCCCCGCACTGAGATAGAAGGAATAGGTTTTTCTCCAAAACAGTTTATTTTATGGGTACCTGATGAAGGTCATAAAGCATCAGCTGGTGGATCAACCTCGCTCACAGCTGGGCCCCCAGCCCCCCCGCTGTACACTGCTGAGGGCTGAAACACAGCACCCACCCACCAGCCTTGCCAGAGGCTCTTTGCTCAAGCCAGCAGACCCTGGAAGGGCTACCCAGGAGGAGGGAATATTAAAATCAATTTTTGTGAACTACTTACATGAGCTTCTGCTCCATTATACGGTGTCAGAGTGTAAGTTTTGGCAAAAAATCGGATCTGAGGGGGAAAAGTAATGACAGAATCTGTATTGTGGCCCATGGGTTCTTTGGCAAGCCCCCTGCAGCCCAGCCACGCCAGATAATTTACTAGAGGTAGAAAGGCTTCTCAAAGCTGACTCAGGTAACACTGTGTGCTTACGACTAAAGCATCCCTTTATCACCACAAACTATCTTCTGGAGCCACCCAGCAGATCGGGAAGCCCTGTGCCACACTCACCCCCAAAGCAAGAGGCAACGGGCCACACATATGCCTTGTGGGCACCTCTCCCTGAACGGCCTCAAGCACACGTAGGGCAGGAGGCAGAGAGGATCTGCAGTGCTGCCAGCACCCAGGACAACCGAGAAGGCATTGCCTCTCCCCTGCTAGGAGAAACGTGATCCACCAGGATCAGCTGCTGCCAACTGGGGCAGCTTAAGGGGAAAGGCCAATCTTGCAGCAAGAGCACCAAAGCTTACAGCAGACAGCCTTCAGGGGCAGAACCGTAGCGAATGTAAAAAGCTAGAGCCCAGAGGAATAAAGACAAGGAAAGTTTTGGGGAAGAGGCAATAGAGTGCAGGAGGCTTTGGCTTCCAGAGGGAGGGAAAGAAGACAGCAGGAGACATGGCCTTCTGGACGGATGGAAAGGAGAACACTGAAAGATACAGAGTCTGTTCTAGAAACAAACAGCATTTCAAAGCACAGGGGCCAAGTTTTGTCCTCGGCTCTGCTGCCACCAAAGCGATGGTGCCTCACAGGCCCTCAGCAGGCTGGCTACCCTTCCAAGGCGAGCCTTTACAAACACTGCTGTGACCAAAGGGCAGAACCCCGGCTCTGTGCACAGTGCTGCCCAGCGCCAGACCTCTGAACTCAGCTTGGAAATCAGGGCGCCAAGGTGGCAATGGGAAGGTTTGCAGAGGGGCCAGCCTGCTCCATCCAACAGAAGTGTATAGCAGCACAGGTGGCAAGGAGCCAGAAGCACGCTGCGCATCACTTGCGGTGAAGTGTATCACAGCAGAGCTACCTCAACCCAAAACCAGCCAGGAGATCCACTTACCAGCCACATGATGGGCATCAGCAGCTTCCACAGGAAAACTGGCAAAATTCTGTAGGTCATGTTAGACATAACGAGACCAGGACAAACAACACTGGAATACAGACCCTGCAGAGGAGAAACCGAGTCAGTGTGCAAATACACAACAGTCAGTTTAAAAACGGATCATAATCCTTCCGTCTTAGTACTTCTCAGCAAGAAAATGAAGGTGAGTATGGACTAGTAAACAGTAGGTATTCTCCTCTCTGAAGTTACCAGAGCTAGAGAGTGATTAGATGTCAGGACTTCTGAGAAGTTTAAGTTGAAGATGGTCAAGTTAAAGCTGTGCCTGTTGCAAGCCCACGAGACAGAAGGCGCAGCCTCCCAACACATCACCTCATGTTGCAGCCTCCATGCGGCTCAGCACCACCAGCAGTCATCCCATAAATTACAGCCCACTCAGGTCAAAGGCTACCTCGCACTTAAGAGATAAGGGCTCAGCCTTCTAGGACAAAGCCATTTTCTCCTGAAGTACTTCTAAAGAGTGCAATCACCATCACTGGACTAGGGCTGCAGCTTGCCAACAAAGGCTGGCAGTCCCCCGTGACAGGGAAGGCAAGTTGCTCATACATCTTCGTATAACAAATGTGAACAGCAGCGTTGGAGCCATCAGGAGAGACAGCAGAGCCTGCACCTCAAGAGCTCGCAGGCAAAGCTGCCAGTGCAGCCCTGTTCTGACAGGCAGGTACGCCTGAAAAGAGCCGCAGCTCTTTGCTCTTTAAGACCAATTCTTTAGTCTGAAGAGACGGCTAGAGCTTGCAAGGCAGGGACAGCTCTTAAAGTCTTCTCTTTCAGAAGTTTTTCCAACAAGAACCCCAGAAGCAATCTCTCTGGCAGATTCTCTACCACCCACACCACCAGTTCAACCTCAGGCGTGTTTAGCATCTACATGTGCATTAAGGAACATATAGGATTGCTATGAATGAATGCAACTAGGCAACAACAATGTAATGATAATTATAAATAGTAGGAGCTCATTAGGTTTCTTCAGACATACAAACCCCATCATCACCTGCTTATTAAATTTCCTGTTCAAAACCACACTTGTCAGGTCAGTAGCATATTTGGAGGAACTGTATGATTCCTGCCCCTTGGCATGCTGATAGTCAGAGAGGCTGAAGGCAGACTCCCTGGCATTGCTGGAAGAGGTCCAGATGAGTCGTGAGGGCTTTTCGTTACCGCAGAGTAGAGACTCAAGTTGACGAACCTGCAAGAGAATTTTTAACTTACTTAACACAGTAGTTGTCAAGTTTTACAGTATAGCTTTACAGTTCCCAAAAGCTGCAACCTTATGTCAGCTTTCTTGGCCAGTCTTCACTAGACAAGCCAGTGGCCACTGCTCAGGTGTGACTTTGGCCCAAAGTCCACCAGGAACATTTAGAAGCAGCTGCCATTCGCTTGCACAGCTCAGCTGAGCCCTCAGGATTTAACACAGCCGAGCCTCAGTATTCACTTTGGACACACAGAGAGAATTAGGTATGGCTCACCTCTATTCACTAGCTAACTAGAATAACCTTAAAATTATATCAATCCTTTCAATGCTGCTTTCAATTGCTATTTAAATGGAGCCTTTGCCCTATCATTCGTTACCTGCCAGGCTGCAGCATCATCCAAACCTGTAAGCCAGAACCAATTCACCAGTACTGCCTGCACCCACCCCTACCCACACCAGGCACACCTCGGCCCTCACACGCAGCCTCACCAGGATAAAGTGTCCAAAAAGGTTGGTAGCAAACACCTCCTGAAGTCCATCTCCGTTCAGCCTGTCTGTCTGGGTCATGATGCCTTCCGCAGTGGTCAGCATGTGAAGCACCCTCCTGAAAGCCAAGGATGGGAGTTAGGAACACTGTCAGGAGACACCTATTGCTCCCCAACTCACAGGCACCACATGGGCTCTCTAGTTTCACCTTCAAAGGATTCATGAAAAAAATGACGGGAAAAAAGTTATCAGAGTATCCCAGTCTCATTATTTGTGAGCGTCTCAGTACTGACTTGAGCAGAGATGACTTGTCCCTTCCTTTCCCCACAGTAAAGTACCATTAAAGAAAAAAAAAAAAGAAGTCTTACTCTCCCATTTCATATTCAGGTAACAAAAATCAAGCTCCAGCATAGAACTAAACCCTAATTCAGGTAAGGAAAGCAGTCTAGCACCTCTGGCCAGCACCCCAACAACAGCATGGGACTCAGCACCAGCCCCTTCACTCCCTCGCTCAACATCCCCACGGGGCTTACAGGATGGAGATGCTCAGCCTCACAGCACTTACACCCACACCAACCATTAGCTTCACAAAACACGCAATCCACAGCTGAAAACAACTACAAAAACCTACAGCAGAACCAAAACAACAGCAAGGAGACCCAGCAGCAGCAGCCTTCCCCCCCCCCCCCCGGCAGCGTGCCGGCGGTGTTCACCCGGTACCTGGCATCACCTTCTAGGTACCCGGGATCAGCAGCAGCCCCGGGTGCCCCACAACACCCCAGCTGCCAAGGCCACCCCACACAAGGCCACGCATCCCACTGGGATGTGATGGGGTCTTTGGCCTGGGACCCAGGGGCACACCCTGGCCGCTGTCAGCCGGCCCCCCCCCGGCATCTCCTACCCGGTGAGCAGGCCGTGCCAGAGCGCCTTGAAGTTCACGTGTGGGTTGGGCATGATCCCAGCGTTGAGGTAGACAAAGTCCAGGTGCTGGAACCTGCGTGGGGCAGAGCACAGGGGTGAGGGGGCCCCGGCGGGGTGGCGGAGGGGGGGAAGGGGGACGGACGGACCCCGGCACGGGGGCCCCGTACCTGCAGCGCAGCTCACGGGCGACGCGCAGGACAGAGGCCAGGTTACCCAGGTCCACCTCCACGGTGGAGACCTGGGCGGCGGGGTGGGTGTCCAGGATGAGGTCCCGCGTGGCTTCGCTCTTCTGGGCGTTGCGGCAGGCGATGCAGAGGTGGATGCGGCCATCCTCCTCCAGCAGCCGCCGGCACAGCGCCAGCCCCACGCCGCTGCAACGGCACCGTGTCACCCGCCGGCTGACCCGCGCCCGCTCCCGTTCCCGCTCCCCCTCCCGTTCGCGCTCCCGTTCCCCCTCCTCCCCCTCCCGTTCGCGCTCCCGTTCGCGCTCCCGTTCCCCACCCGCTAGCACCGGTCACCAGCACCACCCGCTCCATCACGCTGCCACCGCTACCGCCGCCCCTCCCCCGCACTATAAGGGCGCCCGGCGGTGACGCCCCGCCCCGCTCCGCTGCCCCCGCCAATCGCCGCGCGCGGAGGGGGCGGGGACTGCGCCGCCGGTGGCGTGATGGTGGGCCGAGCGGAGGGGGCGGGGCGCAAGGGGACACGCCCTCTTGGACACGCCCCCATGTTGAGGCCACGCCCCACATGACGGCCACTCCCCTGTGTGGAGGCCACGCCCTCGGTGCGAAGGCCACGCCTACTCTTTCGAGCTGCTCTCCTCGCCTTGCTGCTTTGCCATGCGTTGCCCAGGCTTGCCTTGCCCTGTCATACCGTGCCTTGCTGCCTTGCCTCACCTTGTTATGCCTTGCCGCGATACTTTGCCTCGTTTCCTTGCCTTGCCTCACTGTTTTGTCTTGCTTTGCCTTGCTGCTTTGGCTTGCCTTGCCTTCCCCTGCCTTGCCACTCTGCCTTGCCTTGCCAGCCTGGCAAAGGCAAGTCCATTGTGCTCCACCGCTGCAGCAGGCAGGCTTTCTGCAGGCAGCCCTGGCACGCTCTGCCCTCCCATCCTTCGCCACAGAGAGACGTTTTGCAGCCAAACAGAAGCACCACCAGGTCACTGTTTCCCGGTGCTACTGTGGCAGAAGTCTGGATGCCCAGACCCTGCCAGAGCTGCCAGCTGCCACCCTTCTCCTGGTGGGCTGGTGTCATGGCTGGAGCAGAGGATGGACACGCCAGCCCCCAGCACCTCCCTGAGCCATGGCCCACGGCCATGTGCACCCAGTGCAGGGTGCCCAGGCACAAAGCCCAGGGGTCGGGTTGGCGGGGTCTGCGGTGTCCTTGGGCAGATGTGCCCCTGCCTGGCCTGATGCTCCCAGCTCCCAGCTTGCTGAGACAGGGCTGGGAGAGGCTGCAGTGCTCCCTGAGCAGGTAGAAGGCATCTGAGGCCAGAGACAGATATCAATTAAGTGGCATGAACAAAGCCTGTCCTCGCTCCTGGTTCAGCCACAGCGTGCCGTGTGGCCACCAGTAACACACACAGCAAGGACGAGATCTCCTCTGCCACAGCCAGCAGAACCACGTGCAGGGAGACCAGCCAGCCTGCCCACAGAGCACAGACCCCTACCCCTGCCCTCCCCTCTGCCAGACCCACCATCACACCTCGGTCCCTGCTGGTGACATCTCCTGATGCGGATGCTGAGCCTCAGAGTGCCCTCCCTCCCTGTCACCCAAGGAGATGGACAACTGCTGTGGGTCAACCAGCAGGTCTCTTCAGCATCCTTCCTCCATCTCTTATGCTTACCCGTGTGTGCTCCCCCAAGCTCTCCCCACACAGCATCTCAGGGCACACAGTGCAGCCCCCAAGCACCCCAGCCGGTGGGTACTGGCCGGGCTCCCGGGGATGCCCACAGAGGAGGCGAGCTGCATTCTGAAGTGCCACAAGGAAACCATGCAAGCAGATTCACGTAGCAAGTGTCTCTTCAGCGGGTTTGCCCCTATATGTAGGTGCATCTACTGAATATATACATGCCTTAGCAATAGTATACTGGAAACTGTGCCACGCGTGACTTGATGGTGCTGAATTAATGCATACGAAAGTATGGAGGGGTCCGTGTACTCTCAAAGTACAAAGTTCCTCCTGTCCAGCAGCAGGAGGGTCCGATACGGGGGCATGATGGGTACCCTGCCAGGGCTCCTGGGGGACATGCGGCTTTGGCACCTGTCCAGTTTGCTCACGGAGCTGCCGGATCTGGAAGGACGGACTGGTGCCAGACTGCTGTGGGATGCTCAGGGCACCAGAGTCCAGGTGCTTTAGCCGAGCTGCGATCTCTGGGCCAAGAGCCAGGGAGAGCTGGGGTGCCTGCTGCTCCATGCCCATGGGCTGTTGCAGGCTTGGGCATTGGGCAGCAGCCGGTGAAAGCTCTGCTATGTGCAATCCCTCTCACGGCAGGTGGAGATGTGGATTTATCCTGGGAGAGGAGGACCTGAAGATTTCCCCTTGGAGGTGAAAGGTGCTAACATCCTGCTGCTGTGCAGCACCCGTGGGGCATCCAAAATGCATTTTGTGGGCAGTTGAGCAGCTCTAGAGTGGCTGTGGGTGGTGAGAGGAGGTCCCCTTGGCATGTTTCTCATCGGGGCTGGCATGCCCACTCCTCCCTGGCTGACAGGGAGGAGCTGCAGCTGAGCACGCTGCCCACCCCAGCAGCCAGGCAAGGAGCCGGCAGCACACCAGGCTTCTCCCTGTGCAACTGGGGTCTGGCCAGCAGGGACGGGGCTTCCTGCCCCTCCACACAGCATATCCAAAGTCCAAAATGTCTGGGGAGTTTTTGTTTTCTCCCTGTAATTGCACAGCCCGCTGTGAGCTAGCGGCAACTCCCAGCTCCTCCTTGAGCAGGTTGTGGCTGCTGGACGGTCCCTGCTCCAGCGGGCACGTACCCGCACGCATCCCTTCCCCAGGCACCTGCCCCATGTATGGGCCAGGAGATTCCTCATGGAGAAGGTCCAGCTGATGTTTCTCCCCTCCAACCAGGGGAGAGAAGCTGCTCTGTCCTGGTCATCATCACCAAGAACACACTGTGTCAATAAATAACCCTCATCTCAGCCCACGTCGCTCCTGGGCTCGGGTCAGCAAGCAAGCAGGAGGTCCGAATCGTCCCATGCCGTGGCTCTCCTTGCTGCCCTTGGGGTTTTCTTCTGAGGCTTCACTGTACAATGAGAACAAGACCAGCTGCCTGGGTTTTATTGCTAAGTCCGAGTGAAGTGGCTTCAGTTTGCGTATGGGGCTCCTCTGGGAATGGGAAGGGATGGGGACCAGGCTGCGGGGGAGCAAAAGGTCATTCTTCACTGGCTGACTCTTGGAGAAGGCAATGGATGTCCTGGAAGGATGGCCGATCTTTAGTGTCCCGTCTCCAGCAGCTGAGCATTAGCTTATAGACTGAGTCAGGGCAAAGTGCAGGCTGGGGAAGGTAGGTCTTCAAAACAAAAAGCAAAGATGACAAAGGGAGAGACTTACTGACACGGAAATAAAAAAGCAAACCGCTCCCTGCAGTGAGGCAAGGGGCTGTGCTGCTGTGTGTTGAGGGGCGAGGGGACATCCAGACAGCAAAGTGCAGGTCCTGGGAATGTTTCCCAGCCTGGCTAAACACCAGAGTGGGGTCAGCAGGCTGGCGGTGCCCAGGGCTGTGTAAAGTGCAGGATTTGCTGCGCCAGGCCCTTCACCAGGGCTCCTTCCCAGAGGAGCTCCTGTCCCATAACTCCCACATAGCCAGGCTCCCTATCTGGTCACCTTAAAGTCTTTCCCCAAGACCCTGGTGTCCCCAGCACACCACTGCCTGTCATGTCCCATCCTGTCCCATCCCCTCTCACCCAGCCCCATCCCATCCCATCCCGTCCCACCCTGTCTCATCCCATCCCATTCCATCCCGGCCCATCCTGTCCTGTCCCATCTCTACCTGCCGGCCCTGGTCCCGGAAGAACTCGCCGGTGTTTTCGATGACCTGCTCGTCGGAGAGCTGGGAGTAGGGCTGCTCCCGGCAGAGCGTGAAGGTCTCCCACAGCGTCACGCCGAATGCCCACACATCACTGGCTGTCGTGAACTTGCCCTGGCCAGAGGGAGCAGAGGAGGGTCAGGCACAGGCATTACCCCATCCTGCTCCATAAGCCCTACGTGCTCAGGATTCAATACATCTTTTGGGTTGCTTCAGCTTCCAGACCTGGGCCCAGAGCAGGGCTTGGTCCCATGGACCGGCTCTCTGCCTGGGGCCAGAGCCTGGTGAGCTCCAGGTCCAGCTTGCAGCAACTGCTCTAAGAGCTGGGGCTTGGTAAGGACTCAGCTCCTTGCAGAGATAATGTAACCCTCCTCCCTCTTCCATGTCTGATCATGGCCATGAGAAAATATCAAGCATTCCTCCCAAAGGTTGGACACCAAAGATCACCTTTGTAATCTTCTCCTGCCATGCCTTTCTGCATGCTTCACCCCAAAGCTAGGCTCCAGGAAGGAGAGAATTCCCCATCCCTTCTGCACCCCCCAGCCCAAGGAACCAAGACTGTGAGCAGCCCCAGGTCCACGTCGCATCCGTCAGAGGACCTCAGCCCCCACATACCAGCAGGATGCTCTCCCAAGACATCCAGCGGATGGGGAGCACCGCCCGCCCCTGGATGCGGTAGTAGTCCCCGCTGTAGAGATTCCTGCTCATGCCGAAGTCTGCAATCTTGATGGTGTACTGCTTCCCCACCAGGCAGTTGCGTGTGGCCAGGTCTCGGTGCACAAAGTTGAGGGAGGAGAGGTACTTCATGCCAGAGGCGATCTGGGTGGCCATGAAGTGCAGGTCACTGTAGCTGCCGGGGGGGGGACACAAAGTAGGACTGAGATGCCAGGAAGGACGGCAGCCATGGGGTCCATGGCCCCGAGCAGGTGCCCCATTGCCGGGCAGCGTGCCTAGAGCAGGCAGCGCTGCCTGCCCCTGCCTGTCCCGGGCAGTGCTACCTGACAGTGGGCGCATGGCCGGCGGGGGGGCTGCCTGCCTGCTGGCGGGACAGGAATTGATTGAGGTCTCCATTCTCCATGTACTCTGTAATCATGCACAGAGGGTCGTCCGCAATGCACACCGCCAGCAGCCGGATGATGTTGGGGTCCTTCAGCCGCGACATGATCTTGATTTCCTTCAGAAAATCATTCCTTTCCGGAACAGAAACCACACGGATCGGATAGACAGACCCCGAGGGGCACAGAGGTGCGCACGGACTGGCCAAACATGCCACCCGTGTGCCGTCCTCCCATCCAAGCCTCATGGGGGACCTGCGGGTCCCCCCTCCCCTGGGAATGGAGGCCACAAGGGGAAGCTCAGGGCTGATCCACACACGGCTTTGGGGTGACCTCAGTGGGTTGGTGGGGCACTGGGGAGCTGATTAGGACCAGCGAGGACCAAGAGTCCTGAATTGCAGCAGCCCAGCAGCCCCAGACAGCTCAGATGTGTGTTCCTCGCAGCTGCACCAAGCGCCTGGCTGCTGCAGGCGGGGGATGCTTTCCAAGCATCCCGGCTCTCCTGGGGGACCCTACATGGGGGGCAATGCCAGGGTGTGTGCACTCCCAGCCCCATACCTGGCGTTCTTGTTGGCATCCGCTCGCAGCATCTTCACAGCCACCAGCACGGGGCGGTTGGAGCTGGCGTCCAAGCCCTCCAGAAGAAAGTCCTTCACCTTGAACTTCTCCATCCCCTCCACTTCACAGAGGTGAACCTGGAGGGGTGCCCAGGGCAGCCATTACCTCTGTGGGCTGGCAGCCTCCCCCGGCCCCTGCAAACTGGGAAGAGCCTTGCCCGAGCCTGCCTCAGAGCAGGTCCAGCTGCCACTCACCTCCCCAAACTGGCCTTCCCCCAGCTTCTCCTTGAAGGTCAGCAGCTTCCTGGGGAACTCCTCGACGGCCACATCCTTGCCGGAGAGCAGGTCCATGGTGAGGGCCGGCACTGAGTAGGTGTTGCCGCCTGTCACACCCTGCAGGTTCACGATGTCTGCCTCGGCATAGTGGGGGACGCCCTCGGGGACACTGGCCTGGGATGGCTTCACGGGGCCGCTGCAGCCTGGGGAGGGACAGCAGGGCCAGCACCTCCGTGGGTGTCCTGCCCTGCACTCTCTGCTCCCTGGCACCCGCTCACACTCCAGCCACCGGCTTCTCCGTCCCCGTCCTCCCCAGAGCTGCCGTGCTGCCCCAGCATGGCTGGGCTCCTGCAGGCATCACAGGCTGCTCTGCCCCTTCCTCGCCACTGACAAATGCACCAGCCCAGCCCCAGGCACCAGACTTCACCAAGGAGGAGATGCCAGAGCATCCCAAGGATGCGCTGGGGACACAGCTTAGCCTGGCAATGGACACCGGCGATGGTTCCCGGCCGCAGGCTCTGCGTGACCTCCAAGCAGGATGCACAGGAGCATGGGTGACCTCCCCCCACCCCTCTGTGTTTAAATGTTTGGAGATTGGCCAGGAGCTGGGGCTGGGGAGAGGGGGCTTCAGCAGGGGGCTCGGGGCATGCAGGGTGTCCTGGCTCTCACCCGTGTCCTCCTCCCCTGGGGTGAACTCGGGCAGCTTGCGGATCAGGCGGGAGGGCTCCTGGTAGTCAGGTCCCAGGGGGAATATGCGGTCGTAGGTTGAGCTGAACTCCTGCTCGCTGGAGGAGGAGGAGCGGTTGTGGTTGAACATGCTAGATTCGCTGGGCAGGGAGAGGCTGACGGTCATTTCGTCATCCAGCATCCTCCGCGATGCCTGTGAGAGAGGCACAAGGGAGGAGACAGCTGGGCAGCGGGTCCCCATGGCACTGGCAGGACGGGGTGTCCTGTGCTCCATGGCACCAGGCCTGTGCTCAGACCCAAGCTCCCCTCTCTAGCTCCCTGTCCCAGGGCTGCAGCACCCATCTAGGGAAGATGCTGGTCCTCATGTCACCCCTTTCTATTGTCTGCCTCTGCGGAGAAGAGTTTCACTACACCACCTTTGTGACTGCCCTCGATTAGCCGGGGGCTGCAGTGAGACCCCCTCCTCAGGTTCCTCTTCCCTAGCCCAGCTTTAGGATAGAGGGGTGGGAGAGCAGGAAGATCCCAGCATCACCACCCTGCTCAGCTAAATCCCCTTGCTTGGGAGATGGGTGCAAATCACAACCTTCCCAAAGAGGGGAAGGGAACATCAGCCCCCATGTGGAGTCTGCTTTCCCCGTTCTGGGACAAGCCCACCACCCTGGAGCACCTCACAAGCTACCCCACGCTTGCCCACCTTCTCCAGCATCTTCTGCCAGAACTGCCGCCACAATATGATGACGATGATGGCCACCAGGATGAAGATGATTGCCACCAGGCACCCAATCAGGATGCGTGTGTTGCTGTCATCTACCTTGAGTGTGGGGTCTGGCAGGAGAAAGGGACAGCAAGAGCCTGTCATGCTGTGGTGTGTGGAGAGCCACTGCCCCTTTCCTCCATCGGACAGGGCAGACCCCCCTCAGAGCATCCCCCCACCCAGCTCAGGGTGACGTGCTTTTTGATGCCTTACCATAAGTGGTAGGGACCACAGGTGCCTCAGGGGGGGGCACCGAGTTGTTGTACATGGCTGCGTCTGGCAAGGGAGAAGAGGACAGCATCAGAGTGGGGGGCGTGGGTACCCCACAGCCCCACTGCCTCCTTGAAACAGCCCCCCAGGAGTGTCCGGTCCCGGTGGGACCGGTGGTAGCAGGTACCTGACTGGAAAGTGATCTCGCTGAACATCATCCAGGCGTCGGCGAAGTAGTACTGGCACTTGATGGCACTGGCCATGCGGTGGAGCAGGGGCACGGTGACGAAGCGGGCGCTGGGGTTCACGTCATCCAGCACCGGCACTGAGGAGACGGCACCAGGCTCCCACTCGCTAGCATCAGACCGAAAATAGCACTGCACCTCCTTGAAGATCTTCACCCCTTTGGCGAACATGTTGTTGCAGTGGACCTGTGGGGCAGCCTGTCAGCGCAGCCACAGTGGGGGACAGGGACAGGGAACAGGGCGGGGGGCGCACGGACCTTCATGGCAGTGAAGTTCCTGATGCGGTCGAACTCGAAGGTGATCTCCACGTAGCCACCAGCGGTGCTCTCATTGCGCCAGCCAACGTAGTCGTAGCCCGGCCAGACGTGGTACTCGTGGGTCTGCGTGAAGTCATCCAGCCCCGACACCCCGTCCGTCAGCTGGCCCAGGCCCTCTGTCATGCTGGTGTGTGTGAAGGGGAAAAGGAGCGTGACTCTTGCCAATCCTGCAAATCTGCCACCACCCAGCAACCCACCCACCCATCCCCCTCCAGCAGCTCCTCGCAGCCCCTGGAAAATTCAGGAGGGGTTTTTGTTCTTCTTATTGTTCTCTCTGGAAAAGGCTGTGGGGTGCTGCGCATGCAGTGCAGTCAGTGCAAATCTGAGCGGAGGTCTGGGGGTGCTTTCCCCACCATGATGTGCAGCCTCCCAGAGCTGGCCATGTCCCCCGCTTCAGGGACACCCCAAGTATTTTCTCTGCTGAGGATCAGCCCATCAGTCTGCAAATGCAGGGAAGAAACACCCCCATCCCCTCCTGCCCAGCACGGCACCCACAACATGCATGAGCCTGCCGGGTCCTCACCTGTACCCGAATGCCCCATCGTACACCGAGTCGTTCAGGTAGATGACGGTGCCGCCGGGAAGGATGAGCTGCTGCCCGGCTGGTGCGTTGTAGGATACCAGCCCATCTGTGGGGAGGAGAGGGTGAGCGGCAGCCCATGCTTGACACCCCACTCAGGGCTCTGCCAGCCCCCAGCGGGACAGGCATCCCCCTCACCGGGCTCCGGTGACACGGGCAAGGCACAGGGCTGCACCCACCCAGCCAGACGCAGCCGTACAGCTCCACGCGCAGGCAGACGTTCATGGAGTGGTCAGTGACAGGGATGAAGCGGACGAAGCGGGCGATGAGGGGTGGCTCCAGGTCCTTGAGGACAATGTCATAGGGGTTGGTGTTTCCATCCAGCACCTGAGGAGAGAGAAGCACCATGGGGATGGGCAGGTGCAGCCCCTTACCCAGTGCCCGGTGCAGCCCCTGCCCATCTCCTCACCTGCTTCCCGTGCCGGTTCCTCCAGGAGATCCAGCGGGTGCCGTCCCGGCTGTAGTTGATCTTATACATGGGTGCAAACTCATTGCCATGGCCACCAGCGTGGCGGCCCTGGGTGCCCACCAGTGTGATGAAGTGCAGGGCGCGCAGGTCGATCTGCAGGAATTCCTTCAGGTCATCAGGCTCCACTGGGATCTCAGGGCACCAGGCACCATCGCCATCCTCCGAGTCCAGCCTGCGAAGCCAGAGTGGAGGAACCATTCCAACAGCTGAAACCAGCCCCATGTCCACCTTTTGCCCCTCTGTGGCAGCCCAGACCCTGCCGTGGCTGTTGCAGGAAGGTCCCTGCACTCACCGTCCGTACTTGGCGGCTGTGGACTCTGACCACTGGCTGGAGGCTGAGATGTCCTCATCGGGGATGTGCCCGCCTGACATCCCCAAGGGGTACCGGCACACCGCTGCAACGAGACCAGCAGGGTGCTGAGCGGGCATGCCTCCTCGCCTCGCCAGCCAAGACACATGGCACTGCTGGGGCTGCAGCACATCCACAGCACCACGGGCAGCTCAGGTGCAGAGCTCTTCATCCCGCTGGCTTACAGAGAGGGGATGAAGGATGGCGGGATGGTTCTGCACAGGCACACACCTGCCCGAGCAAACGGAGCCACTGGCCAGAAGCAGATGCCAGCCCAGCTCGAAGCAAAGCTGGGAGCAAGGGAAGGCAGCGTTCCAAGGGCTGCTGGGCACACCTGGTCCCTGGAGATCCCTCCAGCCTTACTGGCAAGCATTTCAGCTGCGGGAAGGGAGAGCCCGTGGCTTGGCACTGCTGTCCCCACGCTCCTCTTTCTGGGGGCATCCAGAGGGCTCGCTCCAGAGGCTGCTTGCCCAAAAAACCCACCCGCAGCAACCTGTTCTCCGCTGCCCCGTTGCTCCCCCACCTGCCTGGGGTACCAGCGACAAAGGTAGGCGCTCGCTGTCCCCACTGTCCCCACAGCTCCCATCACCAGCCCTGCTCCTGCTCCAGCTGCCAGTGGAAAAGTACCCGGGGTGGCGGGCGGGCTGCATCCTTGAGCGGCAGCCGGCTCCCCCGGCACTGCATCCACACCACTTCCCAGGAGTTATTTTTTCACGCCTGGCTGCCAAGAGAGCTGCTGAAAGGCCAGCTTGTTTGGCCATGTTTACTGTCTGGCCGCCGGCTCCAGCCCACAGTGCTCCCTCCGCAAGCCACCCCGAGCAAACACCCGCACAGAGGTGGCAGGGCCCAGGCAAGGGTGCAGTGCCAGGGCCACCTCCTGCTTCCACCGCCTCCAGCTGGCCCCATGCTGCACCAGCAAGGAGCCTGCATCCCAGCATGTGGTGCCACCTGGCAGCCAGCTCCCATGCCCAGGTCCCCATGCCACAGAGACCATCCCCTGCATCCCACTGTGGGATGGGAACATCTTCGGCATGACCCTCAGCACAATGGGGAGCATCGCTTCTTGGCTCCATCTTTCACATTTGCAATGTTCTGCAGAGTGCAACTCCCGCTGAATTCCCATTTAATTCTTGCTGAACATGCCTAGCTCTTTTGCCCTAGGTAATAACCATCCTGGCCAGGCAAAGCCAGCACTGTCAGCCCTGGATGGCTGCAGAAGAAACAGAATTGCTTCCCTAAGCACCATGCAACCTTCAGGGAAGACCCAGCAGACTTCCGATGGATAGAAGAAGCCTTTGAAGGGACTTGTTACAGGGATGCCCTGGGGAAACCCTGACACACTGAGGAAGCCTGGGCTCTGCATCCATCCCTGCAGCACAGGAGGGGGCTGAGCCCTGCAGAAACCACCACTTAAATACACATCTCTCGCTGACATCTGGCGCAGTGTTGTGGTTTCTGAGCAGAAGCCAGGCACCTAGTCAAGCCGCTTTACAAAAGCCAACCTTGGCTTGCTGCGAAACCACCAAAGAAAGCATGTCCCAGCGGCAGCAAACAATACCCCGGTGCCTCACCTTCTGCACGCCACAGCCTCAAAACTGAGCAGGCTCAATGAGCCCCGATGAAGAAGGGCCCTGCTCAGCACCTGGGGCTCCAGCTGCAGCGCTTTGCCTGTGCCCCACCACCCCACCAGTGCCAGGATAGGCACCCACAGCACATGGAGGATGCTTACTGTGTCACCAGCTGTGGCCAAGCCACATGCAGGACAGCAGTGCCCAGGGCAGGTGTGGGCTTGGGGGGCCATCACACACTGCTCGCAGAGCTGGGAAAGTCTCGGCGATGGTGGATATGGCACAAGCCCAAGCCCAGATGCCCTGACAGGAGCACAGCCCTGGAAACACACCCCGTGGCTCCTGCAGCCACCCGGTCACCATCTCACTTACCTGGGTTGACCTGGGCTCTCACAGCCTGTGGGATGTGCAGCAGAAGCAGCAGCAGCAGCAGGGCTGGCCTGGGGGTGGTCAGCATGTCGGCAGTCCTGCAGAGACAGAGCCAGGACTTGTCAAGCTGAGCCATGGGGAAATGCCAGTCCTGCTTGGGATGGTCAGCCGAGGACAAGAGGGCTTCCCCGGCACGAGACCCTGCGTCCCCACCTCAGCCCCAGAGCAGAGCCCCAAGCCTCACATCTGCGATGGTGGTCAAAGGGGTCCCCGTGTCCCATCCCCTCCACCACCACCCTGGCAGCCACGGCATGCCACGTCCTGGAGCCGGCCACATGAAAGGGCCACAGGGAGCTACACAAACCTCCCGGGACTCTGCTTAGGGCCGGCGCCGTCCGGCTCCACCGATGGGCAGAAAGGCTGGGCCGGCCGCCCTTGGATGGCTTTGAAAGCAAGACGTTGCACAACCCCATCGTATAACTAAATAATAGCGTGTTGCAACCAGCGGTTTCTCTGCCTGCTGGCTCGGGAGAGATAATAGCAGATAATGGCCTGAGATTTACAGTGTATTTATTGTGACAGTTCTCTCCGGCGGAGCGGATCTCGGGGACATGGGTGACACAGAAAGGTGTGACAGAGGGAGCGGGAACCAGCTTGTACCCGCTGCCTCTAGAGGAGTGTGGGGCTGGAGGGGACCGAGGGTCCTGGCAGCAGGGCTCAGGCTGCAACAAGGGGAGAAAGGACCAGTGCTAGTGGGGCTCCTCAGGGCAGCGTGCAGCCCATGGCATGAGGGGATTCCCCCTGGCCCCAGCTCTGGGATGTCCCTGCCTCTGAGTCAGCCCTGCCACCACCACCACTTTGCAGGGCAGCGGCCATGGCCCTGGCTCACCCTTGGCTGCCAGGATGCCCCAGACCCCCAGTAGCTCCTGCTGCACACACACACCTCTGGAGGCCCCCCACGGGACATGGCACCATGGAGGACACACCAGGGACACCCTGAAACCAACCCTGCCCCCAGCACCCCCTTCCCTTATTTGCCAAGAGGATATCTGTCCTCCTGGGACAGCCCTTCACACAAGCATTGGATGCAGATTAGTCCTCCTTTTATTTAAAAAAAAAAAATAAAATGTTATTTTAATCTAATTTACATGCACATTAACTTTTGCAGGAACAACTTATTAACTTGGGGGTTAAGGGGACCATAGCTCCTGGCCATACAGGTCCTGGCTGCACTCAAGTGCTGGGGTAAATCCCAGCCAAGTCCTGCCATACAGGGATGTCTGGGCTGGGTTGACAGGTCCCCAAGCTGGCTAAGCATCGGTGACACCACAGGTGGGTGCTTGGCTGTGTCTGCCTGTGCCCACCCCACCGCCAAGAGCGAGCCCGAGCCCACGCTGAAGCAGCTGCCATAGGGTGGGATGCCTCCATCCTGCAGAGCCCAGCTGGGAGGTGCTGGACACAGCCCCGCTGGCTAGCAGAACCGGGGGGCTTGGCCCGGCAGGAGCGAGGCAGGCTTGCTGGGACCGTGCCAGCATCCAAGGGGAGTGCAAAGCCCCGGGGGATGCCACCCACACCCTGCCAGAGGCTCTCCGCACCCAGCAGCGCATGGCTGCATTCGCAGGGGATCTCTGCTAAACGCCATGAGCTCTGCAGGAGGTAAAAATAAACACCTCGACTTAGGGTGACTTTTTCCCCTTTGTTTTTGAAAAAAAACCTATGCGGTTCCTCTTTTTTAAAATACATTCCCAGCTGGGAAAGTTTAGTTAGTTGCAACTCACTCAGCTGCAACTGGGAATTTCAGCTGCATCGCTGAGAGGTGCACACAAGGCTCCTGTGTTTGATGATGGCCAGTTCCCCCAACATTAAAAATCTTAATTTCCTTCTACATTCCAAAAAAACATCTAGGGATATTTTTTTCCCCACTATTCTTTCAGGCTGAGTAAACCCTTTAAGCATCAGGATACCAGATGCTGTAATCTCCCGCAGGGAATGTGCTTACATTTAGTCTAATATAGGGAAATTATCCCAGCGTGGCCATCGGGAAGCACTTGTCGCTCCTCAGGGGAGTGGGACTGGGGGACAACAGGGAGACAGTGACTCAGGCATCAAGGCTGGGGGCTAAGGGACACGCGGTCAAACTGGCCAAGCAGTACTGGCAACCCAGCTGGAAATAATTTTTGTTCCAACAGCCCTGCAAAAGGGATGGCTTTGCAACGTTTTGCCTGAAAATGTTTACCGAAAATTTTCGATCACTGGAAATATTTAGTGCAGAGAGTTTTTGGAGCTCCTCCCTAGCGTCGCCTGGACTCAGGACCTTCCCTCAGCTGCTGTATTTTTGTTTTCCCTTTTTATTTCCTGCCCTTCTTATTCTACTGAAATCACCAGGGGGGGAAATCAAATCCGTATTTGTTTAGAAACAAACACCACGCGAGCCGTGGTCCCTCTCGCTCCCAGCCCACGCTGGCTGTAGAAGTCCCCAGCTCGCTCCCCAGGTGGGCACCACTGTCCTTGCTGGCACCAGAGGAGCACTGTCGGTGGGGAAGGGGCTGCACAGCAGCAGCCCACACCCCCTGTGCACCCCAGCTCCCGGACACAGGGTCTCCCAGGGCTCCCACTGCAGAGTCCCTGCCCTCACGCGGGGCCAGGGACTCCCCACCTGCTGGCATGGCAGGCGGGTGGGAAGCACCAAGGCCACGCTGGAGGGAATGTCCCCAAGTGGCACGAGGCTCCCTGCAACCCTGGGCCATGACCCAAGGCACGCAGTGTTTCAGTAAGAGGGTTCAGGACCCCCACCCCAGCGGGCACTACAGCCCCCAGCATGCTGTGCCGCCGGCGCAGCCTCGGCGGGAGGGTAGTGCAGCATGCCGGGACCCGTAGTTCTCCTTCCTTCCAAAAAATGCCATTTTAGACCTTCTCTGGGCTGGATGCAGCCCCATTTTCTCCATAGGCAAGCGCCTCCCCAGCCACAGGTTGGCCGGCTCAGCTGGGGGCATTGCAGTCGTACAGGGTGCAAGGGGAGTCCAATGCGTCCCCGCTGGTGCCAGCTGCCCTGGGGAGACCTGCCAGCGGCACAGCCGGTGGCCAAGGGGCCCGGGGATGTGGACCTGTGGGTGCTGCACCCTGCAAGCCTTCCCTGCCAGCTGGGAGCTTGCAGCCCTCCTCCTTGCCCCGTGCCCCGGCGCACAGAGGGGCTCTGCCACAGTGCAGGGCTGGGGTGCCACAAGCAGGTCCCCAGCACCAGGACAGGGGGCAGGATGCTCAGGACGACCAGCCCGGTGGCCCTGTGTCCCCTTGCCAGTGTGACCTGGTGCCTGGCGAGGGGGTCCCTGGGGACAGTGGGGCCTCTCTGGCTAGCCCAGCACCGCCGCTGGCTCTGCCAACAGACACACAGGTCTGTTAGAGGGACACCACGCAACACTGGCCTGGCACGAGGCACAGGGGGGACAATGCTGGCAGTGGGGACAAAACTGGAGGGAAGGGGCCAAATGTCACCTCCCCGGGAGGGGACACTGCCCTGCTGTGCCCCAGCCCCTTCCCAGCCAACCCCATGCTCTGGCCCCTCTACGGAGCACGGCTGACCCCACATCCCCCCCAGACCCCAACCCGGGGACAAACATCTCCCCACGCACCCGAGAGCTACTCACCGGAGCGGGGCAGCAGTGGCGGCCGGGCGGGCTCCTCGCCCCTCGCCCGGGCCAGGGGAGCCAGGCGAGGAGCAAACTTCCCCGGGCTGATGCAAGATGCCTCTGGGAGCGCGTTTGCATTCTGCGGATTCCTGGGAGCCGGCCAGAAATCCCACAATCCTACATCTTGCACATTTGGTTTCAATTAGGGAGCGGAGAGGGGGAGCCAGTCACCAATCCAGGCTGCCTTTTCGACGGAGGTTATTTTCCTCGGCCCAAGGGAATGTGTGCAAAGCTATAATTTACAGCAAAACCCATTCATAGCGCAAGAGAAAAAATGAAAAAAAAAAAAAATCCCCATGGCCAGTGAGGGAACTTAAAGCAATAGGCAGGGTTTTGCTTTCCAGCGCTCGCTCCCGTGGTTGCAGGATGGCACAGTGTTCAGGACCCTCCTCCTGCACCGTGGGGTATCAGGGTCAGGTGGGACACCCCCAGAATGCAGGTGATGGGGGGTCTCCACAAGGCCCCATCGCTGGCCTGGAGGGTCCCGCAGGGGCAGGGGCTGCCCCACTCCCAGCCCCTGGTGGGAAGGGTGCCCGTGCCCTGCGTGGGTACACACGGCACGGACACCGGCCGGGGGCTGCCTGGCCCTGGCACACGGTGTGGAAGCAGCGCTGGGGCTCCCCAGGCTGCATGCTGAAGTCGTGGTTTTGCATCATTTCCAGGCACTAGCTTGGCACCGTGGCCGCTGACTACACAACAGGGCAGGGAGAAAATAATAATCGTCAGATCACGTTCATTTTTGTGCAATAGGTAAAAACGTAATTAAAATCTTTTTTTTAAAAAAAAAGCATTTTTTTTTTTTAAGACTAGTGTTTTGGCTGTATTTTATGCCAGCACCCACACCGCTGTGGGAGGAAAGCAGCACCTCTAGCAGCAAGTCGGTGCTCCCAAAAAGTGCTCCCATCCCACCCGGCACCTCGCAGCCCGGCTACAGCCTTGCTCCTAAACCAGCCACCTCCTGGGGCTCCCAACCTGCTTGCTCTCCAGCCGAGCAAACCGAGTCACAAGCAGGGAGAGCCATCCCCTGCCCGTGGCAGGATGCTGGTGACCCTCACTGCTGCCACCAGAGAGGGGCTGCGGTGCCAGCCCAGCCCAACCCAGCCATGGATGCGGCGGGTGCAGTGGTTGCAGCAGCACAGCTATGGGAGGGCTGGCAAGGAGCAGGCTCACGCGGTGCCCACTGCAGGGCTCTGTGCCATGCCCCACGTGCCACCTTGGATCAGCTGGCAGAATGAAGCCCTTGCCGGCACACAGGCTGCCCTACGTGCATGCTGGCACAAACACAAGCCAGCTCCGCTCTGCTCACCTCCTGCTACCCAGGACTGGCGCTCAGATGACTTGGCAGCAGCCAGCACCACATCGCTCCATCCCAGGACCCAACGCAAAGGTGTCGATGTGCAGAGCCAAAAAATGCAAAGTGAACAACACCTCCTGCTCCCCTCCTCCCAGCAGCTGTGAAGGGGGTCAGAGCAGTGATCCCCTCGGGCCCACTGTGCAGACCCTCGCTCCTGCTCATTACTGCTCCTAGGACCACGTGCATTCCCCCAAGGTGGGCCACACCATCCTCCAGCTGCTGCCTGCCCCATGCCAAGGAAGAGCAGCTTCGGGGGCGTCCACCTGCTCCCTGGAGAGCAGATATCCCTTCCTCGCAGTGCCTGCTCCCAGGGCCCAGCAGATGGGGGGCTGTGCAGACCACCCACAGCACTCCGCACCAGCTCCTTGCATCTACTCTGGCCCCCATCCCAGGCCATCCCCCCCAAGGACCCGCAGCTGCCAGCCTGCCTTGGCCACACACAGCCCAGCTGGCCCATGGCGAGCCACCAGCAGCCACAGCACCGGCCAGGACCCCCCACATGGCCCCAGCTTCCCAGGCATGCTGCCTGGGGGGGCCAAGTGCTCAGTTGAGCCCGGGGTGCCCGACAGCCACCTTGGCACTTGGGGGACGGGTGACTTTCCCCAGGGGAGCAGTTTGGGCCCCAGTCCCAGCCCTGCAAGGGAAAATCCCCCCCAGGCAGCTGCAGTACAGTGGGTGGCTGTGCCCCCACCCCCCCAGTAGAGGCTGTGGTGGGGCTTGGGAGGAGGAGAGGAGCTGGCTGAGCACCATCTCCCCTGGCAAGCTGAAGGGGAGGCAGCGGAGCTGCTCTGCCCAAGGGCATAGGACACCCCACTGTGGGGATCTGGGCTCCAGCAGGAGCCCTCCTTGGAAAAGCAGTGGGCACGCAGCACAGCCGGAGGGCACCGTGCCAGGCTGGGTTCATCCCAAGCACTGTGGCAGCGCAGCACAGCACACCTGCCTGTTCCTACCTGCTCAGGGCTCGCCACCATTTGCTGAAACTCAAGAGGGAAATGCAGCCTTCCGCTTCCTGCGGCAATGCCCCAAATGAGTGTCACAGGCCAGAGGAGCTGCCTGCAGCCCCCCCGCAGCAAACCCTGCTATGCTGGGCAGAGTGGGGCACTTGGTGTGACACAGCCAGCCCTCTGTTCTAGCAGCAGAGCCTCTGCAGAAAGCCACCATCACTAAAACGCCACCAGATGACAGACAGGAGGGACTCACGAGTTTAATCGGGTGCTTCCAGTTGTGCAACATAAAAAGGATGACCAAAAGGGAGGACATGGGCAATGACAAGGACCCTAATAAAAAAAATAGTCATGTAGATTTGAGAAAAATAAAAATTCAAGATTAACCCCAGCCCCGTACCATAAAAATCCTCTGCATGTACAATGACTATTACTATATACATGTTTAAAAACAAATGCCCACAGCCTAGAGCACAAAAAGCAGCACCATAGCTGTGCTTTGTGGCAGGAGAATCCATAAAGTGTTTGGGTTTTAAATTAACATATAAATAGAAGCGTACAACATGGCAAGAACCAAGTGGGTTACATCCTCCTCTGCACAGGGCCAGAGCAAGCAGGACCAGCCCCTATCAGTAACAGCCAAAAACCTTCATGTGTCTGAACTCGCAGCCCAGCAGTGGGACGGGCAGCCTGGCTTGGGCACCATGCTGCCACTACATCCCATTCTTCACCAGCTCGTGGATCCCATCCTCATCGATAATCAAAGGTGCACGAAACTCTCGGTCCTTCACGTATTTTTCCAGACCCTAAGGGAGGACAAGGCAGCTCATGAGGAACACACCACATGTCATCTGCTCTGCTGACCTCCTCACAGGTGGCTCTGGTCCCCTCCTGTGCCAGCAGCTTAGGGGACACTGCCTCAAAAAGCTCCACAGTGAATTCATGTCATGCTTTTGTGGCTTACACCCCCTCCCCGGCCAGGGCTCATGTGTGTGCCCTGCCAGCCCCCCACCCCGCTGGTTAATCTGCAAGGGCACCCGAGCTCTGGAGAGCCAGTACTCACTTCTCCTCCATAGGAGACAAGGGGAGAAATTTCACACTGGATTGGCAGGTCATTTGCATCCTTCAAGCTGCAGAGAATGATAAAAAAAGGGCAGGAGGGTTAGCTACATCCCACCAAGGACACGGGTGGTGCCCAGAGGTCTCACAGATGCCAGTGCGGGGGTCAGCGGCTGTCTGGGGCACCGGTGGCTGCCGGCCCACAAAGACCCCGCCAGTGCAGAGCTGCCCTGAGTTAGTCAAGCCTTGCGTGGCTTCCACAGAGGCGCAAGCTAAAGTTTAGGTACCAGCAGCGACTGAAAGAGAAGAGTTTTAGATGCGGCTTTAATGAGGATCTACATGCCTTACCGTGTAGGCAACTACAGCAGCACCTATGCCCCTGGCCTGGACCACCGCCCTGCTGTACTTGATGCTGCATGCAAGCCAGTCACCCCTTCCTCCTCCTCCTCTTGCACCCTTGGCGTGATGAAAGATGCACTCACAGCACCTTCCCGTTCAGCTTGTCACAACAGGTCTTTTTTTTAAATACACTCTTTGTTTAAAGCACAGCCTGAGGACACAGGGTAAGCCTGTCTGCTTGCTCAGGAATACTCCCTGCGGCACTGCCTGCTCCTCCTGCCTTTGCCTTTCAGATCAATTGTCTCAGCTCCTCCTTTCTGCACGCAAGCCAGAGCTGGCGAGGACAACAGCAGACCCACACCAGCTCTGCCTGCCCCCGAGAACAGCCGCAGCAGCACTGCTGGGCAGGGTCTGCGGGGGTCCCTAACCGCACTCCTGCTGCCACCAGCCTTTGTAGGACCCTGAGGATGCTCCCTGGATCCAGCCGGCACATAAGCCTGGCCCCAGGGAGTGCAGCCATGCAGAGCCGAAGGAACCACAGCAGCACCCCAGGGTATCCCTTCACACCCGCTCGCCACTGCAGCATGTCACCTGTGACAACGTGATTGCCGCCACGCACTCACTCAGCCCCCTCCTGTTCCACCTGCGAGTAAATATAACTCACCCATCCTAACCCAGCCCTTGCACTTGTGTTTGCCTTAGAGCTGGATTAATTTCCAGATATTTTTTTGAAAAAAAAAAAAAAAAAAGAATTGCCGTTAACTGGCATTGACAGATGTGTAGGATAAAGTGCCTCCTTTATCCTACACTGTAACTAGTGTGATGGCCTAGTAATAAGCCTTAAATCATTTGGAGCCTTGAACTAAAAACAAAGACCCCAGGTGTATCCCACCAGAAAGTACAACTTCTCCTGAAAAAAGGGAAGGCAACAGGCTAGCTTGCTCTGCAAGTCATTTTACACTCACCAGCTCTATGTGCCCTGCACCTGCAGAAGAACACGCTGCTATTACAGAAGTTGCTTTAACGTTTCTGTCAACTTTCCCATTTACTTCTGTAAACTTTTGAGTGCTGAGCCAGGGGCTTTCCCTGGTGTCACAGTCTGGATCTTCAAAACTCAAGAGCTGAAGTCACACAAAGCACAGCTGGCCGCCCACACTGAGATTTGCACATGCTACATCAAAGCCCACTTGCTGTTTACTTTGTGTTTTTAATCCCGTTTCCATCTGCCCGGATGCCTGGCGGACACCGGGAGATGGCAGCCACCTCCAGCTAGGGACCGGCTGGGATCAGCCCGGGCTGTGCTACGCCACGGTGTGACGCACAGCGGAGCGTAACTGAAGGGACACGCCAGCGTGTTTCCCAACAGCATCCTGCCTTCAGGGCTGCGCGCAGACAGCCCACTGCCCTGCATTTGTACCAGCAGCACAAGCCCCTTCCAGTTATCCCCACTTCTGCGGAAAGGAGCCAAGGAGGGAGCAGACGCTGCCTACCGCCCGCCACCGTGAGAAGCGGCAGCCGCAGGGTCCTGTAGTGAGACATGCCCCACCCCCAGCATGCAGCCCCCAGCCCCGTTAGTCACTACGGGCACCTGCTCACCAGCACGCACCCATCGCGGCAACTGCAGCCTGGCACGCTGCTTCACCTACAGCCCGTTAGTGCCTAAGCACAGCCCCGCCACCATACACGCTGCACGGTATAGTTACTTGTCATTGACATCTGCTGGGGTGGCATCTGACCTTCCGTTTGTGACGCTACATGGGAATAAACAAGGGTTAGCAAGGGTGGGGAAAAAACAAAGTCTGGGGTTTGCTGTTCTCCAAACAGGGGTGGTGGGAGGTCTCTGGGTTGAGTGATGCTGCAACCCCAGCCTGGCTGCTGCAGGGGTCTGCTGGCACACTTGGGCTTTAGAAAGCCACCTCATTCTTGCACAAGCGACCTTGGCTATGCAGTAGAGATCGGCATGATTTGGTTCAAAGGCATTCAATCAAGAAGGAAAGCTCCTGCTGACTGAGCCAGCATCCCTCCAGCAGCCACCACCCGGCCCGCACCCAGCTCTACCCCACAGACCACCTGGGAGAAGGGACCTAGAGCTGGTCACTCCAGCAACGCTGGTTTCAGGAGCACTGGTTTCAGGGGACTGCCCGGTGCTTTATATCCAGCCCAGAAAGGATGCAGGAGTACTGGGAGCAGCAACTCACCGAGGAATGGCAGGGATGCGCGTGCCATTTTCATCCACAAAGTGCCCCCCTGCATTGAGAACCCAGCAGTGGTGCAGGGACATCAAGGCGTGTCGGGCTGTGGTGGGGTTGTCCTTGCCGTTCTGGCTGTCTGCATTCTTCAGAGGAGAAAACTCATCCTCACGCAGCACCTCGTACACCACAAACTTCCTGGTGGGGGAGGGGAAACAGGGCACAGGAGGTTCAGGTTTGGGAAACACGGCTGCTCCCTGTCACTTTGGCTTCTCCCAAGGTCAGGAAGCACCTGTCCCTCCTGCTGTTCACGTCCCTGCTCATCTCAGAGCACAATCATCCACTGCTGTCAAACAGCACGGGAGCTGGGATCCTGTCCCATTGCCTGAGCACAACCCCGGCACCCCCCCAGAGGGTCTCCAAGCTGCCCGAGGAAGAGCCAGCAGCCTGCTCCCCACAGAGAGAAAAGAACATACTTGGAAAACTGGAAGATGTCAAAGACAAACTTTTCCATCTTGATCCCATTGGGCTTCTCCGGTTGGATCAGCTGCCCTGTAGCGATGTCCACATGTGGGATCTTCTTCTCTGCTACATGGTGCTGCAGCTGCGGTTCGTAAGTGCTGCAATGGGCCAAGGAAGAGGTGTCGGTCACCCAAGCAAGGCACATTTCCAGCCTCCCCGGCTCAGACACTGCTGCAGCAGGATGGCTGCTCTGCCCTGGCCCCCAACCCCCCCCCGCCCCGAGGCAGGGGCTGTTCATCCCCATGGCAGCCAGGAGAGGACAGCCCCACGGGCCTGCACTCTGGCACCAGCGGAATGACCAAGGGGAACTTTAGCTGAAGGAAGGGACCACGTGAAGTTGGGGGTCAGGCCGTGCATGCTGGGGCCAGGGACCAGAGCCCCACAGGCCTCACCCCAGCACAGCTGCAAACAGCTGGAGCTCAACCAGCAGAAAGCAAGGCACAGGTGGCTGGGGCAGCCAGCTCGGCTCAGCACCAGCGCTCCTCCTCCAGCACCCCAGCAGGCCCTTACTTGACTATATCTTTCAGGAAGGCAGTGGTGAAGTAGTGATTGGCGATGTTGCCTGCATTGAAGAGCAGCCGTCCGTCTGGGCCCCGTTTCTGGGCAGTGACCAGGGAGATCTCACTGTACTCCACCACCTGGTAGACACCATCCACTCGGCACACCACGCCAACCGGCTCTGTGGGGTTGGTCTTCTCCACCACCTGCCCAAGGGAAGCACTGTTGGGGAAAGATCTCCAAAGCCCTGCACTTCAAATGTATTCCTGTATCTAGCAGCCCCTGTAGAACGGTGTTTGCCTGCACAGGAAAGTGCAGGGATAGGGATGCTGGAGCCCTCCCCTCCCAGCTGCTTTTGGTGCTGGCGACCAGAACTGGGTGAGATGGCAGGGCTGGGTCACAGGGTGCCGGGTATACTCAAGAGCATGCGGGCAGGATCTGGCACCAAGCCCGCACATGGCTGGCAGAGGGCATGGATATTTTTAGCACCCAGCCCGCCTGCGAACAGCCAGCTTGCAGCGCACAGGCAGGAGGCTGCTGGTTCAGCAGTGCCATCACCCTACACCTGACCTCCCTCCTCTTCCTCGCATCCTACACACCTCCCTCTGGGCATGGGACCCCCTCAGCAAATCCCTACTCGTCACTGCCACCACAGCAGGGCCACAGGACTTTCTCCTTTCTGCCTGCTAAGGTTTATTTTCTCCTTCTCTCGCTCAGGCCAGGAGGAGGAACTGCTTTCCCTTTCCCAGCTCACTCAGAAACCTTCCAAGGCCAGCAAGCCTTCTCATTTGTTTGTCAGAGCCAAGCCCAACGCAAACACAATCACTCAGCCCCTTTGGCTGTTAATCCAGCCCTTAAATAAAGCTCTGGGTGTGTAACGTCCTACCCGGGAGACACGGGGCTGAGCTCAGCGTCAGCAGTCAGCTGCACCCACCCTGTCCTGGTGCAGTGCCCAGGACGTCATGGCTGGGGACAGCTGGCAGCTTGCACGGGCAGCCCGGATTCCTGCCGCTCCCCACAGCCACCCAGCATCCAGGGCTCCCTGGCAGCTCTTGGGCCCAGGGACTAGGGAACCTGTGAGCCCTAGGGTTGTCAGTGCCACGTTCCCATGGGAGGGAAGGGGCAGTGCCAGGCAGGGGTCAGTGATGACCTGCATCCCCTGGGATGCCAGACCTGAGGGGCAGGTGGGATTCTGGCAGCACATGCTAATCCACCAGCAAGCTTCTGGTGCTTAGCAATCTCTCCTGACTGCAGCAAGCTGGCAAAGAAAGGATGAGGAGTTAGGGAAGTGGTGCCTGCCTTCCCTGGAAACCATACCTTGGCCCCACAGTCTGCTCCCTTCTCCAAACAGAACCCGATGAACCTGGGGTCAGCCACCTTCACCAGGATGTTGTCCACGCAGTAGACGTGGACGCTCTGCACGCCCCTCCGCTCCATGTCATTCACGATGCCGTGTGCCCCCAGGGCACGATACAGGCCCCCGTTGCCATCTGTAAAGGGAACAAGACACTGGGGATGCAGCAGCAACACTCAGCTGTCCCGTCAACCACCCACACCCATCTTCCTTCCCCATGGAGCCAGGGTGGAGGGTCACCAGCCCAGCCATACCCCACCCTGGTCCTCCCCCCACCAAGATGGACACCTCCCAGCCTGTGTCACCCATGGGCCACATCACGCTGTAAGGCTGCCCTATGCAGGCTCCAAAAGCTTGTTCTCAACACTGTGTCTCACCCCATGCACCCCTCCCGCCAGCTCCTCCCGGCCACCAACCTGGTGCCATAGCAATCTTGCCCTTCTCCTCCAGCAGGATCTTCCCATCAAACCCCAGGGCAGGCAGCATGCCCTGCTGGAAGAAGATAATGTTTTCCTTCTTCAAGCCAAAATAGCGATGCTTCAGGAAGAACTCCTTGGTGGACTCCATAGTCCGGCCACTTGTCATGATGTACCTGTCACAGCGCAGGAGAGAGATGATGAGCAGTGAGGAGAGGCAGGGTCTCACACCCCTCAGCCCAAACATGGCAAACAGCCCCAGCCACAACACCCATGGCAGGCTTCTTCCCCCTTGCCCGAGCATTCAGAATGATCTGACCTGGTGCGGTCCCACCTCTTTGGCAAGTCAACGAGGGGTTTCACCCCTCCTTGAAACACTCACCTCCATAACCCTACTGCACCTCAGGACTTGAGCAGGCAAGAGGGTGTGCATCGACTTATGGGCCCTCAGGCTGCCAAGGAGGCTGGAAATGACCCACGGGCTACTAACACCAAGGGGGTCAGCACTGACCCACAGGCCCTCGGGCTGCCACCGACCCGTGGGCTACTGGCATCAGCAGAGCTAGCACCAGCCCATGGGCTACAAACACCACGGGGGTCAGCACTGAACCCCAGGCCTTCAGGCTGCCGAGCACTGACCCGTGGGCTACTGACACCCACTGGGCTGGCACCACGCCACGGGCTACGGACACCAACAGGGTCAGCACTGACCCACGGGCCCTCGGACTGCCAAAGGGGTTAGCACCGACCTGCGGGCTATGGACACCAACTGGGCTGCCACCAGCCTGTGGGCTGCTGACACCAAGGGGGCTAGCATCCCTGTGACCCACCAAGGCCACCCCACGAGGCTGGCCCCACCGAGGCCACCCGGGGGCGCAGGGCAGGGCGCTCACCAGGGGATGTGGCAGGGGGTGCCGTGCTGCTCCTCCGCCAGCTGCTGCAGCCGCCGCAGGCGCTGGGCCTGGAGATGGAAGAGGGTCTTGCGGGAGGGCAGCCCCACGTCGCACATGCCCTTGGGGTAGGGGACGCCGAGGCGGGTGCCCTGCCCGCCGGCCAGCAGCAGCGCGGCCACGCGACTCCCCGCGATCTCCGCCAGCCCTGCGCCCGGGAGAGCACACACGCGTGGGGCCCGCCGCGCCGGCACCGCGCCGCGCCGGGCCCCGCCGGCCCCCCGCACCTACCGCGGCTCTCCCAGCCCGGCACCAGCCCGCGGTCGCGGTAGGCGCTGCCCAGCACGTCCCGCGGCACCGGCTCCATCCGCGCGTCCAGCCCCGCCGCCGCCCCGCCGGTACCGCCGTTCCCGCGGGCGCGGCGGAAGAAGCGGTTGATCTCGACCACGTCCATGTCGCGCAGCTCCGCCGCCAGCGCCCGGCGGGCCGCGTCGCCCAGCTCGGGCCAGAAGCGCAGGACATGGTCCTGCCCGCCTGCCGCCAGCCGCTGCCGCAGCGCCTCGCCCGCGGGGTCCTCTACCGCCTCCATCCCGCCCGCCGCCACGGGGCCGCCGCGCCCCCCCCGCCGCCCTTTTATAGACCCCCGCCGCCGCGGGGCCGCCAATAGCAAGCGGCGGCGGTACGTCCCGCTCCCTCATTGGCTACGGGGTGCAATGTCACCGCGGCGGGTGCACCCCGCGCGACGCGTGCCCGCCGCTCACCCAATGGGCGCGGAGGGAAGGAGCGCGTGGCAGCCCGCCCCCTTCCCCAGCGGCGCCGCCAATCGGAGCGGTGGTGGCGGAGGGGCGCGCGTGCCCCCCGCGGGTGCTATGGTAACGGCTGCCACGTCAGCGCGCCGGCCCGGGTCCCTCCGTGCGGGCGGGGCGGGAGCGGCCCTTCCCGTAACGGCCCCGCCCTCCCGGCCCACGCGTGACGCGGCGCTGCGGGACCCCCCCGGGGCGGACGGGCAGCACCCCTTCGCGCCGCAGGAGGGGGAACCTCCCCCCAGCGGGGCAGACGGGGGCTCTGCACAGGAGCCCCACGGGCAGCCGTGCCCGGGCCAACCCCAGCGCGGCTCCGCTGTGCCTTCCTTAGGGGAGCATGGGGTAAAACCCGCGTGGGCTGCAGCCAGAACCCCGCCCGCCTCGGCCCACGCCCGCCCGGCTGCGGGAAGTTGTGCAAGGCCCGGGGGCGCCGCCCGACCCAGCCCGCGCTCCCTCCGGTGACATCATTTCGGAAACCGTTACGCCATGGCGAGCGCAGGGAGCGCGCGGGTGGCGCCGGCCAGCGGAGCCCGGGGGACACGGCGGGGCACGAGGGGACCCGGCCCGGCCCCCACCGGAATTTTCAGCCACTGAGCATAAGGCGCCAGCACCGCCGTGGCTGGGTCACGGCCCCGTCGCCCGGCCGGCCCGGCACGGGGTGACAGGCCTCCTGTGGCGGCGGTGTCCCAGAAAGTCACGCCGGACAACCGCTTCGTACTGAAGCATCGTTTATTAATCACCTGTATCAAGCACACATCTGCTCAGCAACGCTGCGTGCGGGGTACAACAGCTGACAGGGACCGAGGGGGCGCACGGGGCTGTGGGAGCACCGAGCCCCTCGCGGGGTACAACCTGGGGGCACCATGGTGCTCAGGCTGCCAGCTTCGGAGGCTGGAGAGCAGTGAGAAAACAACGAGGAATACAACTAAGATTGGAGCTAACTTGTGCTTCGGCCAGTGATTTAAAAACCAGTTTACCCTCCTTGCATATGATAAATCGGTGGAAGTGCAAAGAACCTTCTCCCTCGCTGCTCCCGCGCAGACACTGGTGGCAGAGGAAGGATGCTACTCTTCAATGAGCGGTGACATTCCGTGTCAGAGCAGCTACAAAACCCCACCACCAAGGAACAGCAGAGCACCGCATTTCCTGGTTCACTCACACGCTCCCAGGGGACACAGCCCCTCGACTGCCTGCTCCAGTGGGGGGAGGAGGGCTGCATCCTGCCCTGGCATCCCACCAAGGCAGCCCTCCCCAGCTGGCTCCAAAGGCTCCATCCTTCATCCCTTTCCCCCCACTGCAAGCAGAGCTCTCCCTCAAAGGCAGCCTGTGGGTTTTTACGTTTAGCTGTCGCCTAGCTAGGACATACGTGGGTGCTACCCCAAGGGCTATATTGTGTCAGCAGCACAGAATGAGAAACCCAGCAAGCATCTGAGTAGAAAGCATCAATGCTTCTGCAACTCCAGCCGGCAGTACATTGGAGGTGAGGAAAGCCAGGCCCCCCAGGCACACACCACGACAAGACAGCTTGGATTGAATCACCACACACACTTCGGATACAATCTACAGAGTTAAGAAACTCACAGGCTTTAGCAGGGCTGAAACTTATGCCATGCCACCAACAGATCACCGAGACACTAGAGCGAGCTTCAGCTTGACAGAAAAAGGCTTTGAAGGTAGAGGATGAGGAATAAAGATAAAATGCTTCTGCTCCAAGGAGCTTCTAAACCTCCTTGTACCCCACAGCCTCCGGAGGGATGCCAGGGGCAGAGTACAGTGACAGGGCAGAGATCAGCATCTTCCAACTCTTGCCAGGAGGAAAATTAAAAAGAATAATTAAAAAAAGCAGCTTTGGGGGTTTTGCCCAGCTCAGTGCTCAAGCCTGAACAATGAGCATCCAGAGAGAAAATCTGGTAGCAGGAGTTTGCATCTTGAAGATTTATTTAGCTCCTTTAAAGCAGCTGAACAAAACCCTAGCCAAAATCTGGTAGAACAGCTCTACCATGTTGCAGGAACAGGTTGTAGCTCCTCTCTAAAGATTAATCCTGGCACGGCTCTTCATCTTTAGTTGCAAGTTCAAAGCATAGTTCTGACTGAAAAAGATGTGCTCGAAAGATGACAGAGCAGCTCACAGCCCCAGACAAACACATGTGAGAACTTAAATGCACTGAAGTTCTGCACCTGCAGCCCAGCATCTCCCTGCCCTGGTACCTCTGTAGGTGACAGACCTCACGCCCCACACACGGGGGAGCTCCCCATGTCCCCACATGGGCTGGCACTCAGCGGGGCTGGAGCTCTCAGTCTGCTTCTGCCAGCTGACAGGCACACACGCAGCCAGCTCAACGCTGCTGACACGATGGCATCCAACACGTGAATTTTGGGCCAAACTGCTTTCACCCATGGCTCAGCCCACCAGGGAAAGCAAAAACCCAGAACTGAGGAGGTCAGTCAACACCTACCAATGCTTGGAGTGCTTTTAACACTCCTCTTCACATAGGAGAAACCTTCACCCAGTTAATCATCCAATTCCTCCCAGACACTAAAGGTGCTTCACTGCAAGGACAGTTACATTAAAAGCAATGAATCACTCACTCCATCTATGCAAAGCTGCTTCACAGCTATGTACACCAAAGTAGCATAATTCCCAGAAAAAGTCTGATGGGCAGATCACACCTTAAAACTCATTGTGGGATTTCCCCACTCCCCTCCCTGGAAAACCTACCACCTCAAAGGCAAGAGAAAAATTCAGAGAGATTGGTCCTTTCTGGGAGAGTTTGGGAAGGGCCACAGCAGACAGGACTACACACCAGCACAGGGAGGAACTCAAGCTCCTGAAATGCTACAGACATCGGATCTCCTGACATACCGTACACACGTGCACAGGGCAAAAAAATTTCAAGTGGAACTTTGAAGTGCGGGATTCCAGCAAGTCCAGCATCAGCAAGATGCAAAAAGTAAACTGTAAGGTAATTCAGGTATTATTCCAGGGAAGATCAGAGATGGTTCAGGCAGCTGCCTGCAAGTGTTTCAGCTGGAGAAAAGAATTCACGAGGGCTCTCCTCCTCACAAAAACTGCACCAGGGCCATGAGCCAGGATATGCTGGTCCCCCTCTAAGGAGGGCTGTTTCACACTGCACTTGCCAGGAGCAAAGTGCCCCCTCTGCAGGGAGAGGGTCCGCTGGGTGCACGGGTTTGCACCCCCCTGGGAAAAAGCCACCGCCTGCCCCAGACGGCAGCTCCCACCTGTGCACTGAAGCCACAGCAGCAGAGAGCATGCTCTGGGGGGAGCAGCCATGCTGCTCGCCCAGGGATTTTTTCCCCCCAAAGCATGTGGCTGTTGTCCCTGATAACCCGGAACGACCTTCTCCTGACCGGTTAAGTCTGATTACTGACAGAGCCCTTTCCATACAGGATCTCAGATTGCCTCAGGCCCTTTATGTAACCTATGAAGGACCAAAAGTGTCAGTGCTTCTAACCTACAAGTCTAATGGGTTAATGCAAAACCAAAATGCACAACACAGAAAAGCCAAGCGTGGGACCTTTGACGGACAAATATTTGTTCTTTCTTACAAGACTTGCAGGGCAGGAGTCCTGCTGAGATACAAAGAATACTGTGTGCTGTAGCACTCTTTTCCAAAAATACCACCTAAGGACGCTTACGTATTACAGATGATTTGGCACCAGAGCTAGGGAGCATCAGTGCCAGCACAGGGTATAAGCTAGAAAGATGACTCCACACAACAGGGTTTTCATATATCACCTCAGGCTACAAAGTGCTTACAGGTCTGTTGGGACTGAGGCTGCACTGCTCTGACCACACGTATCCACCAGCAGCCCCTGCCCACCCCAGGCATACAAGCAAGTTCAGCTCACCGCAGCGTCACCCACACCTCGCTGCCTAAGCCCAGCATGCCACGTGGGCCAGGCCGGACGGATGGCTCCTCTCGGGTCATGAGGCAGCGACAGGGTAACACTGTAGGCTCAGCAGATCCGATTTCACCACCTCCCTCTGCTCTGTGTGATGTGAAGACTCAAAAGTCCTCCTGGTTTGGTTTAGAAAGCATGGTGCTTCTGCTTGTTTATTTATTAGAGATATCAACAAAAAGCAGGTAAGCCTTCCTCCTCCTCCCCCACACTGGAGAAGAGCACATATGTTACAGGGATAGGAAATCTTAAAGAAATCCTCTCCTCAGAGCAAAGTCAAGTGCTAAGGCCAAGACTTTCAATGGCCTCACTTCAACCACTTACAAGGGCTTGCCAAGATCTGCTTGGCCTCCCAGGCTCCCACAGTCACCACTCCTGCCACCCGAGCGCCCGCCGGGGCAAAGCCACACACCCGATGTAAACGAGCAAGCACAACATACACACAAGCACACGCTGAAAGCCATCCCAGCCTCCTCTGCACATCACAAAGCAGCAGTAAAGGTTTCAAAGCCCAGTTAAAGTCCTTTGCATCTCTCCTTCACAGATGACTCTGAAGCAGGGCTAGGAAGCTCTTTTGTACATTCAACTGTAAAACACGTGAGGAAGAGGAGCAAGACAACTCTCCTGATTGTTGCTACTGCCTACAGCAAGTTTTGGTACAGATATCCTCTCTTATAGGCACTCAGTGGGTAAAACGTAGCCACAACAAACTTGCCATCAAAAATCTTTCCAGTCAGCATTTTTTGGGCAGCTTTGGAATCACCAGCATTTGCATATTCAACAAAGACCTGAAAAAAGAGAGAGGAGAAACAGGACTTCCAGTGCAGCATGCCACTCGCTCCCTCCCACCCATGCAACCGGGGAAACTGTTCCTGAATAAATTTTTCCCCTCTACCCTTGGTTGAGCCCACAGCAGTTCAGCTAAAAAGGAAGGAGCTGCATCTCTGAACTGGAATTTCATCTCTTGCTCCTCATTTCTAAAGGGAGCGTGCTCGGTAAGGTGGGACAAAGTATGATGCTGCTCTACATCCTCTCCCACCCCTTGGCTTCTCCTCATCCTGCCCATATCCCGGCTCCCCTGCTGAAGCTGTCTGGGCACCTCCCAGGTTAGGCAGCCTTACATAACGGGGAAGGAACCTGTGCCATCCTTCAAGATAACCAGCTATTTTTAGCACTGTCATCAGCCAGGAGATTTTCAGGAGCTGAGAGGCAGTCCTGCAGCACATGGAGTGTATGTGGGAATACACAGCCTCTTAATTCACTTACTTGGCCTTTACCAGGATTCTCCTTTGGAATAAGCAAGGAAACCACTGGTCCATATTTCTGACACTCCTCCCTTATGTCTTCCAGGATATCTGACAAAGGAAAGAGCTGGTTGTCTTGCGTTTTGCAAATGAGAATGAGCCAAGAAACAAACAAAGGCCAGATGAACACATCAAGAACACTCAGTCAACATATAGCCTTTTCCTTTCAATTTGAAATAAACAATCAAGACGTGCCAGGGCAGAAGGTGACACTGCTTAACAGCTGCATAATGAGACAAGTGTCTGAACCAAGGCTCAGAGCACAGACCGGCAGGCAGTGAATCCCCAACAGCACGCTCTGGAGCACATGGACAGTGCTTTTCCTTGCACACAAAGTCTGGCCTTCCACTAGCTAAAACATCTGGGATCTGTGAGTGCTTTTTTTTTTTCTTTTTGTTATGGTGCTTGGAGGAGGGGAACTAAAGTGGCTGCCACAAACCCTTCTTTGTATGAGCAGAACCCAGTCTCTTAAACTCATATCCCCAGAGCTCTCTAGCTTTTGCCACTCACGTGGATCTGAGAGCAAGCAAAAATGCAAATTCCACTGACATGCCTTGCCACCTACCATGCATAGTTTTTGCTACAGTTTAAGAACTCCAATGAGGTACTTCAGTTCTCTGCTGAGATATTGGATAAGTTCATTAGCAAATTTTTAAGGATCTCTGCTACTGGGCTCCACAGTCCTGTACATGTCCAGTGGAAGCTCACAGCCACAAACGCATTATGAGGTCTGTTGGCATTTAACCAAAGGAGAAAAAAAACTTTTTTTTAATTTTTTTTTTTTTTTTTTATAAAATCTGGGATCCATCAAGAACTCGCTACAAGCTCTGCTTTCTGTTTCAATCTCTTAGTCTATTCTCTGTTGGTATAGTTGACCCACTGGTATCGAATCTCAGCTGAGCAGCTCTTTGTTTGCTGTTCCTGAGCCTATTAATTGCCCTCCTGCTTGCTCTCACGTCCCCAAAGCCAAACAAAACAGTCTGTAAGATGACACTGCTATATTGAAATTGCATGGCTTGCACCAACCTTCATATTCTTCTTCACACTGCAGAGAAGCGTCACTTAGAACATTTAGCAGCCTCAGCACAGGCGTGGGGAGCATTACCAAATCTTCGATATGGGGAGCTGTTTGAAACACAAAGAATTAGAGAATAGAAATCAAAACCCAAAGGAGCAAGAAAACAGGAAGATGACTCAATATACACTATCATACACAAGCACTTACTGCTCTTTGCAGTAGTTCTGCTTTCTCTCCACTACCACCTGTGTGCCCCATTTCCAACTTCTCTTCACTTGTGCACTGAGACGCTCTTCCAAAGGGTTCAGCGCACTCTGCAATTATACTGAGGCCAGCACCTGAAATTGCTTTTAAAATTACAAAGCTAGCAGAAATTAAGAATAGAGTTACGTCTGCTTAGCTCAGGTTCAGAAACTGATGTGACCTTAAACGCTATGCTAGTTAAACAAACTGCCCTGTATATACAGAGACACGAGATGAAAGAACTACTCTGCAACTTGCCTCTCCTGCTACTGCTCCGAGACAAGCTGAAAACAGGCTGGCCAGCTTCTGCAACTCCAATTCTTAAGCTCTACTAAGGCACAAGCCTCGGCATTTTCTAGGGTATCTTTCAGTTCTTCCCTAAACCCCATGTAAACCATTCCCCCTTCAAAATCCAACTGCAATGCGCTGTTTTGAAGACCACCGGTGCAATCTTGCAAGAGAAATGGGGAAAACTACTTAGTTACTTAAACAATGCAGTGCTGTAGAATGAGGCATAGCCACAAGAAGGTGGCCGCAAGGTGGGTGAACAGTGATCCTGTCAACAGCTTTACAGGAGCAGAAATACAGCCCGCCGCCACAGAGCACATGGCTCTAGAAAACAAGCAGCTCCAGGATGGCCTGGAACAGTGTAGCAGAGATGCTAGCGTGGAATAAAGAAACAGCCAAGGTGGCCAGACTGAAGCCAAATTATGGGAGTCACGTCTGAGAGGACACTCAGTCCTCTAGAAACTCAAAACAGCAGGGACAGTACCACTTTTCCACAGACACATTCCTGAAAAGAACTGGCAGGCCAGTCAGGAATTTAAGACCTGGGAGCCCAACTTGCAGTGCTTGGAGAGTGTTAACGTTTTGTTTGTATTGGCAGCTACAGTAGCCAAACACAATAGCAGTATCTCACAGTTCCCCCACTTGACAGTGAGAGAGGGGAGAGAAAAGGGAAGAAACGGCTCCAATTCTCCCATCTGAGCCTTCTGACTATGTTTACAAACATAGTGGGCCATTATTTCCTTGGAAATACTTTTCCAAGCTAAGCACACAATACAAATGAGGGAGCAGACATCTCTGCTAGGCACAGACTGAAGGCATTGATATCATAGTGCAAGAGGAGATGACAGACAAGCACACACACTATAAATCTCCTCCTGCCTGACATGGAAGAGTCCTTATGAAAAGCTTAGAGTATGAAACACCTTATCAGTCTAGACGACGCCCAGACAGGACTGTGGGACAGCCCTTTGAAGAAAGGTGCTGCATTCAGATAACCAGGCATGCTCCAGCTCCAAGCAAACCTCTGGGACCATTCCTCCACCGGACTGTTGGCAACCAAGAGACAACATCAGATGGAAATGGGAATGAAAGGAATATTAAAAATATTTAAGTGTTGCCTCGGTCTTATATGTTGCCCCTTTTGTTCAAGTAAGTCTGTCCACATCTCTTTTTCAGACAGGGAAACAAACCAACTCCTAGGACTCAGAGCCATCTGGTCTTCCCGTAACCAAGTGACAACTGCATTTCTTGCAATACCCTTCCACCTTAGGAGGTACTTTCTGCCCAGCCCTTCTGGTCCTCTTCAAAGTGCCAGGTGATACCAACCACTCTGACAACAGAGCCTGCAGGCAGCTCAGGAAAGAAGTTGATGAACTTGAAAGTCAAAACTTGGCTGTAAATGGCAAGGAAAGCCATTCTCAGCTGTCTTTGCTCTCAACAGAAAAACCGTGTCCAAGTGAAAGGCAACGACAGATCGTTTTCTGACTTCCCAGGAAAGCAACAGTAAATGCTTCTTTGTGCAGACAAGTGTATGTACAAGTTTGGCAAAGCAGAGAACCAGCAAAGAGAACTACGGAAAACTGAAGCTGTTACATAAACTTGTAGTGCTAACCACAGAAGCACCTTCCCAGGTACAGTCAGAGGCCTGTGTTAAAACTAGACCAGAAAGTACTGCCAAAATACTATTCCCGCTGCTCTAAAGCAATACTGGCTGCAAGGTTCAGCCACAGAAAGTGGCTTTGATTACAACAGTCCCAGTTTCTGAGATGCAAGAGAAGCCTGAATACAGGAGCGAGTTTGTTATTACCTTTGCCTAATACAGAGGAACTCCAGTATCTTGACATGACCTCAACAGGCAATATACAACCTTCACTGCAAGGTACACCAAGCAGCTCAAAAAAAGCAGGGCTAGATCCAAGGGAAAATGCTAGCCTAGCCAGAAGCTGGATGCCTGAAGCATTAATTTATGCTGCAGAAAAACTGGATGCAGAGCTCTTTGCTGGTGTTCTTGAAAGCAGGCAAGCTCTGGAGAATGCTACCGTGTTGCTTTTGGAACAGAAAACACGGATATGGGCCTAAACACAGCCCATCTTTTGCTGACAGCCTGCAACCCACATGGGGCTGGTCCTGGGAAAACATCACCATTTTATTAAATTGAAGAGAAAGTGCCAGTGAAAACAACACTGACATCTATCCATGACCTGCCACACAGGCACCAGAGGAGGCAGGCCAGTCACTGCAAAAACAGGCTCGCACCACAGGAACACAGTGGGACTACTGGACCTGAGCAGAGGAGGCAGGAGCAGATGCTCCCACCACCCTAGTCACTCACATTCCTGGCTTCTGAACTGGGAAACGCCTGTCTTAAGAAAAACCATCCACTTGCCACAAATAGCACCGCACTCTTCAAAAGCACCTTCACGGTCACAGTACTAGGTAGATACCTTAGTTATTTTTGTCCTTTCACGAATGGCGCTGCTGATACACTCTTGGTCAGTTGGATCTGGGCAGAATTTAATGGGAGTCCAACCAAGGAAAAAGCGACAGCTCACAGAGCAAGAGGGGCAGGGCAGCACTGAGAGCACAGGCATTGCTCCGACCCGCCTGCTGTAGTACCACAGAGGGCTGGCAAGCGCCAGCAAAGAGCAAAGGAGCAGCAACCAGGCCAAAACCAGAACCACCACAATTTAACTGCACTCGGCCCTGCTTCCAGTACATGCTGAGAAAGCCGTGAGCACGGTTGACATGCACAGCTTACCAAAGGGAATGCTGAAGAACGGGCTGCATAAAGCCTTCTCAGCGGAGGCTCGCTTTCCTTGGTCACAATGAAGCATGCTGGAAGAGAAGACACCTTTATGACCTTGCACGTGACATTCCCGCATCAACAAATTCAACTCGGGTTGGAAGCCAGTACAGAGGAATACCCTGTCTTTGGGGTGCTTATGGTACAAAGAGAAGAGGGAGAAGCATGTCTTCCAATTCACAGCTAAAGCACACCAGAACGATTCCCTGAAAGCATTTTGGGTACATGGTACAGTAGGGCATCCTTCTCGATGTCTCTCAGCACCAGATGATGGAAGTCATTTACAAGTTCACAAGGAACATGGCACGTTCCAGCTCCACGTCCCCGAGCCATTCAGCCCATGTCTCAGGCACACATGCAGACTCAGGAAAGAAATCACACTCCAAGGAGCTCCCACATCTTTCCATAAATGGGATTCAAAGCAGGTAATAGCCCAGGGCTTGCCTGAGAACATCCCCTACTCGGCTTTACTAGAAGCTCCTGATGTTATTTCTGCCAAGTTGTGTCCTCAATCACTCTGTAGCCTCAGAGCAGAGTCACAGGACAGCAAAAACAATCCCCACAGCAGACCTCTCAGTAGGGAGCTGCACAAGTGCATTTGAATCTTGACAGTGGTGGAGGAGCAGCACTGTCTGTCTGCTCCCCTCATTTCTGACAACACTCCCCTAAAGCATCAAAGTCTGCAGTCTTCTCCAAATACAACCTCATTGGCAGGAAATGCAAAACACTGAAAGAGCAAGTAATTAATACAATGACTGATATTCTTTACGTGCTTATTCCAAACTGTGCCAAAATCAGAGGAGCTGAAGCATCTCCGCTAATGCTTGCACTTGTTACTAGCACAGCAGAGGGAGATTTAAAAAAACAACAACAAAAAAAAAAAGTGTTAGGTGTGGGCTCTAAGTTACCAAGAGCAAAGTATAAGACTTCACAGAGCACATCTTTAAGCAACAGTAAATATTATAAGATACCTTTTGATAAGGTCTCTGAGGTGATAAGCTGGAATGGCTGAATTAACCACCCCTTCACTGGCAAATATGCGATCAATGATGGCAGAACTGTTTGTCTGGAACGAAAAAGAAACAGTGCTTAGGGAGGAAAAAAAAAAAAAAATCACCAACGCAAAGCTTGCAACATCCCACCATCTTCTGGACTGCATGCAGAGGGCTCTGGTACTGTGGCATTTTGTGAGAGATCCCCAGTGCTCAAGCCTCACATGTTAAACCAGCAGGCCCAAAGCAGACAAAGTTTTTCCCCGTTTCCCTGTGCAAAAGCTGGAAATTTCTAGGCACAGCCAAATTTGCTGCTACTGTGGATGTCATGATGGTGAAAGGATACTTACTGGGAAGGGGAACACAAAACAATATTGTTTCATACAGAACGAAGGACAGAGTCAGGCTCTAGGCTTGCAGCACAGAGCCTTCCCCTTGTTTTCTCAGGATACAGACTTACAAGAAGATCCCTAAATCGGAGCTACTATTAGACTAAAACCAGCAAATAATTCCTCTGTCATTGTGCTGCTGAACTAGCTGGCAGCCATCAGCCATACATTTCATTCTTGCTTCTGTGCCACACTACAGCCAGCGCAACTCGCCTCCCAAACTCTGGCAAGACACAGGCTCCAAACACAGACTCCCGGATCCCTTAGCTTTCAGTAACCTGAACACAGGCAGCCTTCAGACATGCCAGACCCACAGGGCAGGTGGGTCTTTATGGCTCTGGAACCTTAATTCTCCAGGCAACAGGATTAGAGGAACATCCTGAAAACACTCTCTAGTTGCCAGGTGCTAGCTCACAAATCCAGGTTATGAACAAGAAGCAGGAGGACTTGTTCGATGCAAGCAAGAATGCCTGCAGCAGCTCTCACTCACCTTCCATTCCTGAGATTGGACTGTATGTTTCAGTTTCATTCCTGAGAACATTTCCAGTAAAACAATTCCCAGACTCCACAGATCCACAGCAGAGGTACACTCCGTCTCGCTCTGGAGCCCTGCCTGTGCCAGGCAGTTCTGCAGTTCTGCCTCTGGAGCCCGATACCCGTCTGTCTGAATATATTTCACATCCTATGGAAGATGAAACACACAGAAAACATTAATCTTCCAGATCCAGGTTCTCCACTCTATCCTTAAATCAGTCCACAGACATCCTTCCAAACAGATCACCAAAATACTACCGCTACATTGACAGAAAGCGTTGTACAGACAGTCATGTTAGGCAGGCAGTTCAACTCGCTATACTGCTGTGCTGATGAGGAAAAAAAACCCAGACTGACTGGAAAACATCTCCCAGCAAAACAGCAGGCACTCCACTAACATCTGATCACTCTGAAAGACAGCACTGCTGGGAGGAAGAGGCTGGATGTCACTGCAGACTGGCCCATTAACTCTCATAAGCGCAGAAGATGCTAGAAGTTTCAGGATAAGTCTCGGACACCCACAACACGCTCTCACATTGGCTGCAAGAGAGCACAAACAACCCGGTCTGAAGAGTGGGGATCAGTAACAGCTGCCATTATTCAAGTACTGACATTCTCTGGAACAAAACATTGAAAGAATGAAGCAGACACCTAACGCTCTCACAAGGAAATTATCAAAGATGCTTCCCACGCATCTCTTCCTTCTTCCCCTTGCAGCCAGAAGTGCTGCGGCAATCAACACCTGCCCAGCTGCTGTGGCTGGCTGAGTAAAATAAAATGCCCACCCACTGCCTCCTTAGAAGAAAACAGGAAATTATAGAACCACACAAGTGCTGGCTGGAGGGGCTGCTCTGAAGGTCTCCAGTCCAGCCTCCTGCTCACAGCCAATACCCCATCAGTCAGCTGTGGCTTTGTCTAGCCAAGTCTTCTAAGGGTCCAAAGACAAACTGCACACTGCACCTTTTTAACACGGGAGGGCTCATTTTAGACACACTGATGCAACTCAAGGAATGACAGAGGAATAGGCAAGCCTACCTCCTGAACAAGGCGCAGGATTGGGAATTCTTACCAGGGGAATATATTCAAACCAAAGTTATCTAAGTTTCTGACTGAAAACAGAGTTTACAGAAGACATTTTCCGGCAACAGAGCTCAAAAGTGGTTTATGAACTTAAAAAAAATTGATACACAAATTACCCATCAGAGCCCATCCTCCTATCAGCAAAGAGCAGAACCTCCAGCATGGCAAAATCAGCAATTTAGCAGCCCCACCAAAAAACATTTAGAGATAGGGAAAAAAATGTGGTCAATGGCACCAGCAAAAACAGCAAGATGGAATTTCACTCCTACCATCTAAATAATTGTGAGAGATATAAGTGGCTGAGACCTTGTGCTATGTACAGCTATTATCTGTTACACAGCAACAATGTGAAAAGTTATGCAAGGATAAGCTCAGCAAAGCTATCACAAATAAAAGTAGTATAGTCTTGACTCAGACAAGGAAATCATGCGTGTATGCTGCTGCCCAAGGCAGGGGTGGGAAAGCGAGGGGAAGCTGATACCCGGTGCACATTCAGAGCAGGGTCAGAAGGTTAGTCATATAGCCAGCATATTTTTGAGAACAGGCAAGGGCAAATCAGCCCAAAGAAAGCAGACTGGCAGGAACCACAGAAGCAAATAAAACACCTGATCAACTATTATGAGGCAACTTACAGAGCAAGCAGCAGAACACAGACCTGAATTAAAAAAAAAATCTGCATTAGACACAGGACACCAAGAGAATGTTTTTTTCTGATAGACAGCAACAGATTACCAGCAGAAACCAGCATTCAGCCAAGAACGTGGGAGAAGTGAAGACAACATGGAGGAGTTAAGAAGTACAAACATTAAAACCAGCTCCTGTATGAAAGAATTCAGAGACAGGTCACCCACACAGTCCTCTGATAGTCACAGATCAGTGGGCTGTACCATCAAATACCAGGTAAACCAGTTAAAATAGTATATGAATTTAAAGCCTCTAAATGAGTAAGACTGCATGGAATAGGGACAAGCCAGGACAGCGTCTGCACAGAAAAACCATAGCCTGTTTACTAGACTTACTGTCCATCACCCAGTGATTAAAGGGCTAAGAGGTTACCCGATGAAAAACTTTACTGATACCCCTCACGGGCCATTACTGAGAGAGGTAGGGGTGAAAAAAACCCTATCAAGCCTACAGCAGAACCTCCTGAGGCTCTCCACTTTCATCAGAGGCCACGGAACACAATAAAATGGGCAAGGACAAACCTACAAAACCCAGTACAACCAAAACAAAAAAGTGACAGCATGAAGAGGGAGTGAAAGCCCAACAAATGGGAAAAGCAGAGCAGGACAGGCAGAGATCTGTTCACATCAGTAAAGAGTGGACCCTGCCCACCCACAACCACAGTATGGGCTTTCATCAACACAGTAACATGGGAAAGAAATATTAAGACTTCCTGAAACAGGGAAGCTGCTGAAGATAGGATGAAAGTAAAGACAGGCATAAGGACACTGCCAGAGATAATGCAATTGATTGGGGAGGCTCACGGTGAAGCCTGAATTACGACTACATACGATAAGGGATGATAAAAGGACATTCCACAGATCTGGGTGTTCCCACTCATCTGACCACATGAAAACTAGCAAACTTTCCAGGAAGCTGAGACATCGCTTTCATCAGTGCATCATTAACTTTGGAATTCGTTGTCATGTGTAATGCAAAGGTTAAGACGTCAACAGAAACCAGAGAAACAGAAACAGACAGAGAATGGGAACACGAGCTCCTGTTTCTGGGGTCAGACAACATTTTAGCCTTTTCCAGGAAACCCTCTGCACCAGCTCAGCTACTGCTCTCATCAGGTCACGTCAACTGCTACGCTCATGAGCTGAAAGCATCACAGACTCACACAAACCAACACAGACAACTGCTTTGAGAGCAGCATGTTCCAAACCTGATTCCCTTCTTTGAAGCTAAGTCCAAAGTCAATGAGCTTAAAGCACTCCTCCTCTGCACTCCACAGGATGTTGCGTGGCTTGAGGTCTGCATGCACGTAGCCTTTGTGGTGCAGGAAAGCCAGGGCTTCGAGAACATCTCGGGCGCAGTGTTGGATCATCCACATGGAGCAGCCCTGGTTGCTGGAGTGCAGCAGCAGCTCAGACACGCTGATGTCCAGCAGCTCCAGCAGGAGACAGCGAGACGGGCCATTTGCAGAGTAGTGGTTGGTGAACACGCCATACAGTGTCACTATGGTGAGACACAGTGACAGGCATCAGTAACAAGCAATTACACTGTCATCATGTTCCACCACTCTCCACTACTGCCCAGAAGACCACAAAAGCTGCAGGAGGCAGCTCATCTGTTTTACAAGGTGTGATGTTCAGAGATGGAGAACCAGATACCACAGGCAAGCGGCAAGGGAAAACCAGCCATGTCACCCCTATGGGCTTTGGAGGACAGGCTGGTCTCACAGCACCCTGCCAGGCTCTGCGAAAGCGACAGGGATGGGTGCTCCCGCTCAGGACAATCTCTGGGACATGGATAAGCAGGTCCCAGTAGGTAAAACAGAGGTAATACCACCCTTCTTGGGATGTGTCAGTCTCCTCCTGTGACAGACCTAGCACAGTGGGAACCTGAACTCTGTCTGGGTGTCTAGGTATTAAAAAGCATTAAAAACCCTGTCGCACCGACAAAGAAACCCAAAGAGAAGCAGGTGAACCTGGGGGCTTCCAGCAGCCGCCTCTGACACACAGGCTTCCTCCCCCCACAGGCTCATTCCCACCCACACGGCAGACCAGGGGCTCCTGCCACAGTTGGGGGGCTAGCAGGGGGGCTAGCAGGGGGGCTAGCAGGGGGGCTAGCAGGGGGGCTAGCAGGCAGCACAGCTCTTGCTGGGGCAGCTCAGCCAGCCGTGCCCAAAAAGGGACTTTGGGGTGCCCTGCCTGTGGCCACCTACTCTGCCAGCCCAAAGGGTGACACCATCTCCTGCTCCTGCCCACCCCAGGGACGTCACCTACAGGCCCCCAGCCCAGGGAAGGGGTGGGGGATACCCAGGAGCCTGCCCCGGGGCAGGGGGGTACCAGGAAGCACCCACTGCAGGGACACTGCTTCGGCGTGTCTGGGCACAGGGCCATCAAACCTGCCCACCTAGGGGTGCCAAGCTTGGGAGGTGCACCGGGCTGGTGGTCCCTGGGGGGGGACATGAGGATGGACACCGGGCTGGGGGTCCGTGGGGGGGGACAGACACCGGGCTGGGGGGCTGGGGAGGGGGAATGCACTGGGCCGAGGGTCCTGGGAGGGTGGGTGGGGGTAGTGCACCGGGCTGGGGGGCCGTGGGGGGGCCGGACACCGGGCTGGGGGGCCGGGGAGGGAGGGGGGGCGCACCGGGCTGGGGATCCGGCGAGGGCGGGGAGGGGCGCACCGGGCTGCGGACCGAGCCCTGCCAGCGGGGCTCTGCCTGGGGGCGAGGGAACGCGCATTCTCAAAGGGTCTGGGGGCTCCCCTCCCTGCTGGGGGGTGGGGGCGCCGCCTGGCCCTGGGGGGACCCCGCGGCGGCCGCGGTGCCGTTACCGATGTTGCGGTGCCCGCGGAGGTGCTCGAGCGCGGCGCGCTCCTTGCGGAAGCCGTACTCCGCGCAGTCGGCGGCGGGCGGGCGGGCCCCGGGGCGGCGAGCCGGGCCGGGCCGCGGCGGGGGCGGCACGAACTCCTTGACGGCACCGGGGGGGGCCCGCGGGTCCCCGCAGCAGCGCACCCGGTAGACGGAGGCCGAGGAGCCGCTGCCCAGCGGCGCCTGTACCTCCCACAGCCGGCCCAGCGCCTCCAGCAGCGGCGCCGCGCCCCACACGCACCCCGACATGGCGCCGCCCCGCCTCACATCGCCCCCCCGCCGCTCCCGCTGCCCCGCCGCTGCCGCGCCACCGCCGCCCGCCCCGGCGCCGGCCTCCGCCGCGCTCCGGCCGCCATGACACCGGAAACGGGGCGGGGCGGTGGCGGCAGCTCCCGGCGGGACCTCCCCTCCCGCGGGGCGGGGCCGACAGCGGGGCGGGGCCGACAGCGGGGCGGGGCCGACAGCGGGGCGGGCCTTGCCCGCGGGCCCGCGGCCCCTCAGCACCCGCGGCCCGGCCTCTCCTCAGGCCCGCAGCAGGCGGGCTGGGGTCCCTTCAGCCCCGGGGCCACTCCTCCCCTCCGCCTCGGAGCGGGCGGGCCTGTCACCTCAACCCCGAGGCCTGTCCTCCCCTCAAGCCCCGGAGCGGGTGGGCTGCGGTCCCCTCACCCCCGCGGCCAGTCTTCCCCTCAGCATAGGAGCAGACAGGCTTCGGTGCCCTCAGCGCCGGGGATCTGTCCTCCCCTCAGCCCCGAAGCGGGCGGGCTTCAGTCCCTCAGCAGCTGTGGGGGTCCTACCCCCTCAGCCCAGCCACTGACTGGGGGTCCCATCCCCTCAGCACCAAGCTCAACCAGGCAGCCATGCCACGCTCAGCCTGGGCACTGCCAGACTCGCCTGATGAGTGCCTGGCTGTGCCACCGGGCCTGGCTTCCAGGACTGGGGTGCCCTTTGTAGGTGTCAGGCCTCTGGCGGTGCTTTGCGGGGATACTTCCCTTAAACCCACGGCTTTAACACAGCAGACCCTGTCGTCCTATGCGATCAGTCCAGCAGTATGGAACTGGATGGCAGCTTTCTCCAGCTCCCCTCACCTCCATGGGGCTGGGCTGCCAGGGCCACTGCCTCACTCCTCGGCTGTGCAGCCCCCCCTGCATGAGCACCTGGCAGGTACCTGGCCTTGCTCAGGGGCTTCAGGGCTATACTGAGCTGGGGTTGGCAGTCCACTTCCATCAAGGGACAGCTACGTGTCGGTGAGTAAAAAAAAAAAAAAAATATTTATTGTGCAATCTGCATATTTTGTCCCAAACTACATACACACCCTAGACAACATAAATAGAGGGACTGGACCAGCAGTGAGGTTCTTTTGTGATTGGCAGGGTTGGAAGATGCTGGTTCCTCAAAAAGTGGCTACAAGCCCTTCTTTCCATGAACATATACAATGCAGTGTAGGTCTAGGCAGCATACACATATACATACTCATGTAGATTTCTGTTTGTGGGGTGGCATCAGCCATGCACAACATAATCACATTATACACAGGGTGTGTTATACCTCAGCACCGACCACAGGCTCTGTGCGTCTCTGGCATCTCCTTCGCTCTTGAGTGAGGCCTTCCCAGTGGCTGAGCACTGCAGAGCCCCAGCGCCACCACGAAAACCGCCACGCCGCCAGGCAAGGAGGCACAGCGGCTACTCCCAGGGCAAAGGCAGCCATGCTCACAACCTCCTTCCTTCAGCAGGACCACAACGTGGCTTTGGGTGGTGGAAGACATTGCTTCAGCCCAGCCACCCTGTGTCGCCCAGGAGAAGCTGCGAGCAGAGGTACCCCATCCATGACTCCCTAGCTTCCTCCAGACAGAATCTGGTCTTTGGAGCTTTTTTTTCTCAAAAGCACTTTTGCAGTGAGGACGCATGTAAAAGTTCCGAGCAAAAAGTGCCATCTCACAGCTGCTTCCTTGCACCAGCCCAAGGGTCCACAGGCTGCCTAACCTCTCCTGTAATTCATGGCGAAACAATCATAGAGCAGTATCAGAGGACCGCATGGCTTCCTGCATCCCAGTCTCGCAAAGACATCACTGCCCCAGGAAAGGAAGGAGAGGGGTGGTGGGCTTCCTGCTTGGGTGGTGGCTGGGGCAAGACCAAGAAACAAGCGGGAGCTGGAGAGGGTTCTCCTGGGGAGCTCCACTCCCCACCAGAGCCAATGGCCAGCAGCCATGCGGCCCCAGGCATCCAGCCCCGCTCCCCACAAAGCCTGCACTGCAAGCGCATCTCTGAGGCTGGGGCTTCACTGCAAAGAGATGGCACTTGGGAGGAATAACGCTGAGGGGTCAGTACCTGGAGGCGGTCTGGGGCACATCTGCCATCTGGCTCCCTGGCACCAGGCACTAGGGCTGGGTGAGCCTGCTGGCACCCCGGGACGGGGTATCTCAGCAAGCACACAACATAGGCTGGGAAATCCTCCGGACAGGGGCAGTCATCGCAGATGTGGGGAACAGTGTGGGACACTCACCCCGGCAAAGCCAACAGGGCTGGGGGCAGGCTGGCATTTCTGCTCCCACGCACAAGGACCCAGGCTGCTGGGCGAGCCCACCCTTGGTCCCCAGCTCAGCATGGCCCCTGGCTGCGGACAGGATGGTGGCGCCGTGGCAGGACGGGAGCTTTGCACTGACTGGGATGGGGCTGCAGAAACCATAGCAGGATGGGCCGTGCCCCCATGGGTGTTTGGGGAGAAGTGGGGTGTCATGGTTCCCCACACCCCACGCTGGGGCAGCAATGGCTCCTGCCACCCCAGCGCTCCCCCCACTCTCCAAAATAATGACCCCAAAACCAGCAAGTAGCAGCGAGAGACATGTTTGGGAGAGCCAGCCCCCACGGTGCCCTTGTCACAGCTCCCCCGCCGCTACTCGAAGGACAGTAGGTCGGGATGGGGCCCTTCCACCTCCCAGCTGGGGGTATGTGGCTCCGTCTGCCCCGTGCTCCCCGGTGGCTCATGCTCCAGCAGCCCCTGTCTCCGCGAGGGCTTCTCTGTGCAGGGTGAGGTCTCAGCAGCCCTCTCGCCCACTCGCCTCTGGCTATCCAGGCTGCCCTTATGGATGAGGTCGGGCACGGGGAGGGCACCGGTGGGCTGGTCCCCGCTGGACTCTGGGGTGCCCATCATGCTGGCAACCCCAGGGCATTCTGGAGGGGACGGGTCCCTCATCCCCAACTGCTCCTCTGCAGGGTCAGGGTGGGCTGTGGGCGGTTCAGGGGGCTCTTCCGTGCTGCTCCTTGGGCTGGTCCCTGCCGGCTGTGGTGCGATGAGCATGTCCTGTGGGGTCTTCAGGGCACGCGGCATCCGCTTCTTGGTGACAGGGGGCGGGGGTTCCAGCCGGGGAAAGGCATCCAGCCCCACAGCCCTGCAAGCACAGAGAAGTCACATACAGCCCCGTGCTGAGGCCCCTCCAGCCTGTCCCAATGGCCCCGCCGTGGGGTGTACGCCATGGAGGTGCTCACCCATCCTCACTAGCCGGCTGTCCCGTGTCCAGCATGGCCCCAGCGCTGGCGTTCACCTCCATCACTCCCACGACAGGGAGGCCGGCTGGCTCCTTGCGGCGCAGGAGGTCATTCACCTTGGCCCCCATGGCCTTGCCCAGGTTGCGGAGGTGCTGGCTGCTGGCGGGGCGGGAGGGCTGCAACGGGGTGCCCGCCGTGGCAGGGATGTGCTGTGGCCGGGGGGTAGGTGCCGTGCTGGCGCTGGCGTTCTCAAACATGCTCTGGTCCACTGGAGTGGGAAAGAGAACAGAGAGGGGGTGTGAGCCAGGCTGGAGGGGGGACCCTGGCAGGGATGGCATGTCCCAGAGCTGCCTGCCAGTTCCCAACCCAGCAGCATGGGAACACAATCTGGGGGCTGGGGAGGCTGCTCCTGCGGCCCCGCAGAGGCTGTGGGCAGCCAGGCCATGCCAGGGCTGCACAGGGCAGTGCATGCACTGGGGATAGCATAGGGTGAGTTGGGGTAGCAGCAAGCCCAAGGCTCCACACTGGCACTGCCATCACACTGAGAGCATCTCTTACCTGACACCGAGTGACTTGGGAAGCAGGTTGTGGAAAGAAAGAGAGAGAGAGAGGATTTACCAAGGGAATGGCAAGGGGACAGCAGGCAAGTCCCTTCCGCGCTGCTGGGCAAGACGTGCTGCCGACCCCCTGCCCAGACCTGTCGTGCTGCCTGCAGAGACATCTCCTGTGGTGCCAGCCAGGCACCCACAAAGCAGCAGGGGCTCTCTGGGGGCACACACAGCCTGGGCTCTGCACTGCCCACCCCCACAAGGCTCCCTCTCCAGCCCAAGCTGGCTCTCCCCTTGCGCTGGCCAAGCTCCCCAGAGGTCCTGGGGGCTGAGCACACTGCCCAGAGTATCCTGCTATGTACTGCACACACGTGTGACATCATGCCTTTTATGACATCAGCCAAATAACAGCATGGGTACCGTGGCACAGGAGCCACACAGCGGCTACGCGAGGGTGATGGAGAGCTTTGTGGAGCCCACCGTTTCTATCAGGGCCATGCCCTGTGGCACCAGGACAAGAAGCCTGGAGGCCCCATGCCCCTGGGGCACTGCCAGCCTTCCCGGTGAGCCTGCCATGGGGAGGGCTCCCCCAGGCACAGCCCTGGCACTGCTCAGCTTCCCGCAGCACAGCGAGGGCTGGTGGGCAGGTGGCCACCGAGGGGTTTTGCTGGGCACATCCTCCTGCATGGGTGGGGAAAAGGGGACCAGGTGGGTCTGTGGCAGCGGGTGCTTTCTGGGAACCTGGTGGGCTCATGCAGTCACACTCCACCTCTGAGCTACACTGGTTTCTCCCCTGTGTCTTCCCAGTAGGAATCCTCAAAGTTGTGGGTGCTGCCCCTAGGAGTGCCAGCTCAGTCCCCACCTTGCTGCCCCTGTGCCAGCCAGCGCAGCCCTCTGCGAGACGGCTCCAGCCGGCTGCTGGGTGAGCCCGGTGCTGTGCTGGTGCCTCAGCGCCCACCACCACCCTGCACCCATCTCTACCCATGCCCCATGAGGGGAGGGATGCTACCCTCCATGCCGGGGGGACATACTGGGATAGAACCAGCCACCTCTGCATCCCATGGAGACACAGAGGAAGGGTCTCCAGCACAGCTCCCAACCCTGCAGGGGCCAGGTTCTTACGGGGACCCGTGAGTCACTGCAGACCCTTTCCTCCGCAGCCAGCAGCCCCGCAACCCCATCGGTCAGTGAGCCCCCTGCCAGTACCTGCACCATCTACCGGCCCTGGTGCTCGCCCTACAGCTACTTTGTGTGCACCGAAGGAGCCACCCAGCAGCACTGGGGCTGCCTCTCCTGCGGCTCAGCCACCAGCACCCAGGAGGACGAGGAGCCTGATGACCTCTCAGAGATTGTCTGCTCCTCCTCTGGCTCCTCAGACGAGCCCCAGCCCCCCGAGTGGGACAGGCTGGCCAGCAGCAGAGCCAGCATCATGGTCGGGGACATCCTTGCTGCTTCCCAGGGGCAGCCAGTGACCCGGCACGGCTACCAGTGCATGTCGTGCTGCCGCCTCTTCCCCACACTGTGGATGGTCAAGACCCACATCCAGCACAGCTCCCAGGAGGGCTACAGCTGCAAGGTGTACTACCGCAAGCTCAAGGCCCTGCAAGGCGCAGGAGGCTGCAGCTCCCAAGGCAGCGGTGCAGCCCAGCCAGCGGTGCAGCCGCCGCGGGAGGGCACTGCTCCATTGCTCCTGCCGGCGCCGGAATAAATCGTTTTAGGAGCAGCCAGCCCCGTCTGCCTGCTGCTCTTGCCTGCACAACATTTCCGCCATCCTTTAAGAGGCTCTTCCTGACTTCTCCTTCCCCAGCGGCCAAAAATCGCACGAGCCCCTGAAAGCGCCGCTTAGCATCTCTGCAGGGAGCTCTGCTGATGCTGGGGGTGCCCCGACACCCATGAGCTGTGGGGTCAGCCCTGAGACGAGCCTGGGCTGTGCAGTGGCGGAAGGGGAAGGCTGAACCCCCCGCTACTCCCAGCAATGTTCAGGCACCTCGCTCTGGTGGGCACAAACGAGGGTCCCACTGGGGAGGGTGCTTAGGTTGGAGGGGTCTGTGCAAGGGATGCCACAGCCGGTGCTGACTCCCAGCGTGGAGGGGGAGAGAAGTACAGAAAGAGAGTCAGTGAGAAGGAAGAGACAACAGAAAGCCTTGAGAAATAGAAAGATTTATTTAGCAAAAGCCAGTCGACTAATGACAACACCCAAGGGTTAAGTGCACTTACATTGACAGATTGGTTTCCCAGATAAGATTGAGTCAACAGTTAGTAACACAACAGTTGTAGGAAAAGAAAGGACAAAAAAATATAGCTATAAATCCCCAGTCAAGGCCCATAACAAAAGTGAGAGGCTAGAGAGGCATTTTGGAGGCAGCGCTGACTGAGGAGAAGGATCATTTACACATGTACACTTGTGGTGCAGCGGGACGCTGGCAGGGTCCCATCCAGCTCCAGCAGCACCCTCAGCCTGTGGGGCACCCACCACCGTCCCCTGCGGGCAGAGCGCTGGGCAGCAGCCTGAGCCCGCGGCTGGTCCCGACAGCTCCTTGTGGGGCACAGCCTGGGCTGGGCATGTGTGGCAGGGACGGGCAGGAGCAGTGGTGTGGGGAGATGGCTCAGCCCTAGCTGCTTTCTGAGACAGCACAGCCTGGAAGAGAGCTCTTGCCTGCTGCTGCTCCTCCCAGGCTTTCCCTTCACCTGCCCTGTGCATAGGGCCAAGCTCCTGCAGTCCCCTCTCCTGCGCGATCTGTCTGCCCACATGGAAGTCGCGCTCTGAGCTCACCCACACATCCCTACGCTGCCTGCACCACGTCCTGTGCATGCTGTCATCCCCGCCTCTTCCCTCTGGGGAGACCAGCTTCCCACCCCATGCTTTCACCTCCAACCACTGTGAGCTGGCAGTGGGGTGTCGGGGTCCCCAGCAGAGGGGCTGGCACACAGCAGGGTGGGACAGGACATATGGAGGTATTGGTGGCCAGAGGACAGGAGCACCCGTGTCCCAAACAGCACCCACTCCCACTCTGCCTCCTCCATGGCCAGTGCAGGGGGCTCCCCTGGACACCAGGCCACTGCTAGGGACACCGAAACACATCCATCCCTCCCACTAGGACTCTACTCCTCACAGCACCCAGCCTCCTGCAGCAGAGGGTGCATAGCACAGCCCGTACCGACCCCGAGGGTCTCACCCACACCTCACTCCTCAGCAGCTCTCAGTTCCAAAGGGCAGAAAGAAGTGATGGACCTTCCTCAGCAGCTGGGCTAAGCCCTGGAGGAGAGCAAGAGTTCATGTCTGGGAGATCCTCAGCTAGGGGTTAGTTGCAGGCAGATCTAGCAGAGACAGAGCTGGCAAAGGCAAGAGCAGCAGGGAAGCAACAAAGCAAAGCAGAAGCAGGATAGAAGGGTGTATGGGGAGGAAGGTAACGGTGCCAATTCCCACCTCATCGAGTGTTTCCACAGGGAGCAGGGGGGACATTAGGACTGGTTCACACCCCTTCAGCTGTGGCCTCTTACAGGCTGCAGCAACAGGCAGCTAATAAATGTGTTTGTAGAAAAGAAACAAGCTCTGGATCCCTTGGAGGTTGGGATGATCTCCAGGCGGCTCTCAGCCATGGTTACCTTGGGTTCTGGTGGGGGATTCTGAGGTCTTGGATTCACTTTTCTGGAGGGTACAAACCAGAGGCAGGAAGGAGCCCCACTGCAGAAGAAGCAGTTTGCTCCCCATCAAGGGGTGGCAAATGTGCCCATCCCTGCACAAGGTCGACACCAGCACTGCATCCCCCAGCCCTGGTCTGGGAGCAAACAAGTGCTGGGAAATGAGAGGGGTTTCTACAAAGCAAAGCAGGGAGCCTGTGGTGATGGGGGGTGCAGGGAAGTGCTTGAAAACATGACTTGAGAGCACCAGAAAGGCTTTGAAACCTCGCAGCCATACCAAGGAGCCCAAGGACTGGACAATGAGGGAAAGGACACTCCACAGCCCCGTGCTGTCTGCCCTGGCTCCCTGCTCCGCACCAAGCCATGCCTTCCTCTCTGCTCCGCAGCCTGGGAGAGAAGTGGGCAGTGCCTGTGTGACCTCCCTCTGCCTTAGGCTGGGACAAACCCTGTCCTGGAAGCGCCACAGACACCATCACCTTGCCAGGAGCTGCTTGTGCCCGGCCACCCTGCACAACCTCACCTCATCCCATCCTTCCAGCTCCTTCCCAGGCTCATCTCCCGCTGCTTCACCTCTCACATGCCCTCGCTGACAGCGCACCATCACCAACCCCAACCACCCCGCTAGCATGGCCCTGGCCTCGTCCCCCACCCTCTCCGCCACGCAGAGAGCCAGACCACCCACCAGCAGCTCTGTCCCTGCCCACTGCCCTGACGCTGCCTCCTTGGTCCCTCTTGTCCCTGCTCACTGCCCCATGCCTGCTCTCTCATTCTCCCAGCGAAAACCTCCACCTGCTTTACTGCTGCCCCACCAGCAGCAGTGGCTAATCCAGCAGGGAGCCCCTTGTTTCTGCCCAACCTTGAAAGGCATCTTGTGGAGCTCAGGGACCAAGGGGTAGCACAAGCGGCTGTCAGCTCACTGTCCGATGCGAAGCGGGGACACTCCAGCTCAGCACACAAGCCCATGCACGCCAGAGCGCAGCACACCCAGCGCACCCCCTCGGCACGGCTGCATCCTCACCTCCGCACACCTCCCGGCCGCGGGCTGGAAGAATCGCGCTCCCTTCTCTGCCCTCTCTCCCTCTGGGCTGTCCCATCCCTGCCAGGGCCAGGGGGCTACGGCCAGGGTCCACCCCAGCTCCGGCAGGGCCCGGCTGCTCTGCACCACCTCCTGCTGACCCCTACACCGCGATCTCATCCTCCAGGCTGTCACCCAGGTCCTGCCTGGGCTGGACATGGAGCAGGTGCGGCGGTTCCTCCTGGGACCAGGAGTCGCGCTCCTCGCTCTCGTCCGTGTTGGACTCATACTCGGAGGCGATGCCCGACTCGCGGAACTTGATGAGCTCCAGGCTGCCCAGTGCTGGCTCCGGGGCGGGTGGCCCCGAGCCTGGCAGAAAGCGGTAGCACTCCAGCTTCACCAGACAGTCGTTCCTACCTATGGGGCTGCCCAGGGTGCTGGGGAAGCCTGAGCCAGAGCCCAGCGGTGGCGGGTGGGTGTCCTCGGGCTGCGGGGTGGTCGGGTCGCAGAGGACGGGGAGGACGTTGGAGCGGAAGGTGATCTCCAGCAGACTGTCCTGGGAGCCCGCTGCAAGAGAAGGGCACAGCTGAGAGACAGGCAGTGCCACCCCGGCTCGCCTGGGCATCCCCCGGCCACCACGGCTGGCTGCAGACTGGCCAGCGGAGGACGGTCTGGGGCCGTTTCGGTGTCAGTCTCCCCACTGCCACCATTCGGAGGGGCTCATTTGGTGACACTGGTGCCTGGAGCTGCTGCTGGCCAACGAAGAGCCAGTTTTGCAGGACAAAAAGTTGTCTGTCTCCCACCCCAGCTCCTGCAGGGAGCTGAGGGCCACATCTGCTGGAGAAGAAGGTCAAGGAGGGGCTCTTGGGCAGGTAAGGAGCTGGCCTAGAGCACACAGCCACTGGGGAAAGCAGACGTACAGCTGATAGCCGTATGTGACTGCCTGTCCATACAGCCCTCCCCATGCCCCTTCCCACGCTGCATGCAGGCACCCTGCCGCACATGCACAAGCCAGGCCAGAAGGGCACTAATACTTCCCTACACAAAACCACTGGAAGTGCACAAAAACCCCAAGAGAAACAGGCACATGCATGTCCTCCACAGACCCAGCTAGCTGTGAGAGAAGAAGAAAGGGCAGGAGCGCTTACTGGTGGTGTTCCCCGCCAGCTTCAGCTCCAGCTCCTGCACCTGTTTGACCAGGAGCGAGATGTGCTGCAGCAAGTCCTTGTTCTGGAGCAGGAGCTGGTGCACACGAGCCTGGGCCTCCAGCCGCGCTGCTGCCTCCGCAGCCAGCTGGTCCTTCAGCAAGTGGACCTGTGTGATGGGAAAGTAGGGGTGAGCGTGTGGGAGATGCTGCTTGAAGGCTGAGAGCTTCAACTCCGGCCACCCCTGCTCATCTACCGGGGCTCACCAGTATCCCACCAAGCTTTGATGAAGAAGCGCAGGTATCCGCAGGTACCCGCAGATGTGATGGGGAGCGGGAGCAAGCAGCAGTGTTGCACCAGGGCACAGAAAATCTAGCGCATGGTCCCCTGGCCTCTCTGATGGAAAAGCCCAAGGCAAAGGGAGGTGGCACTGACTGGAACTCTTGGCCAGGCACATGTGCCATGAATGCACAAGGAAAGGGCAGCCCAGAAGGAAGCCAGATGGATGCAGAAGAGAAGACAGGCTTGACCAACTGGATGGTGCTGGGGGTGCAAGCCAGCCCTGGCCGAGCTGCCTTTCTGGGCAGGTTTCCCAGAGACAGGGTCCTGCCAGCGGCGCCTGTCGCTAGCAGGGGCTGGAGCATCAGAGCTGCCCTGGAGCTGCAGGCAGCTCCGGCTGCAACAGGCACGACACGCCTGGAGCAACACAGATGGCAGTGCTGCTGGGACACGGTGGCTCTGGGGATGCGACCTGGCTGCTCGCTCTGGCCCCGGAAAGAAATGCCTTAATGTTAGTCCAGGGGAAGTCCATGGGCAAGAAGATGGTTAATTTCAGCACAACTACGCGTATGCAAGCATCTGGACCACCAGCACCACGCCCCAGGGAAGGTGGGATGCTGCTGGGTGAGGCCAGCCAGGAGCCCCTGCCAGGGGCAGCTTGGGCAGCTCTCTGGTCTGAGCTCAAGCAAGGAGAGCCCCAGGAGCGTACTCTGGACACGGGAGAGCAGTGCGGAGCCACCCGGAGCCCACACCAGCTCAGCACCCCTTCCCTGCCACCCACCCACAGCTCCTACAAATGCCTGCAAGGACTGCACCAGCCACAACTCATGGGCAACCGGGAGAGCACAGATTAAACATCAAACAAAAAAACCTCAAAACACAAAAGCCCCACCAACAAACACGAAGAGTTTTACCTTGGCCTGGAAGGTGACCTTGGGGAAGAGGAGGGCTGCTAAGGGTGAGGTGCTGCTGCGGCTACAGGGCCCCAAAAGCAGCCCAGCTGGGGACCACCTGCCCCCCTGGATGGGTACCAGGAGGCAGTGCCGGTGCTGCCTGCTTTGTCCTGAGCTGCCCAAACGCAGCCAGCGAGGCAGCGGGGCAGTGCCCTTGGCAGAGCAGTGCTGAAGCGCAGCGAGCTCGAGGCCAGGCCAGGGGCTGGGACTTGCAACTGCCCATGAAGTCAGACCAAGGGCAAAGGGGTGCAATACTTTGTACTCTGAGCAGGCAGCACAGAGAGAGCCCTTTTGGTTTGCCTGTGGGCCATCAGCCAGGTGAGACACTCGACACCATTGCAGCAGGAGCAACAGTCACCTCCTCCTCCTGCCGCCACTGGTAGGGCAGGGCGGGCACGGCAGCATGGTGGGAAAGGGACTCTCTGCCCAAATACTGGTGGGTGAAGCAGAGACCCCAAGCCGAGCTGGCAGGGATGGAATCACATTTAAATGTTAAGCGGGTGCCAAAGCTTGGTGCTGGCAGCGTCAGCCTGGAAATCACCCTTCCTTGCAGCCCGTAGCTGTCTCCACCACAGGTGCCTGCAGCAGGGGCCAGGTGATGCTCATGTGATGCCAAGAGAAGATGCGAGCACAGCCCAAACATCGTATCTTGCATATCTGGGACAAGACCCAGGAAGGACTCCTGGCCTTAATTCAAGACAACGAACTCTCACAGGTATCTGGAAATGTCTTGCAAAAGCAAGTGTCTGGTCAGTGAGGGAACTAAATGGCGTCTCATCCTCACCCAAGTAATTACAAGCCAACATAATTACAGGATGGTCCCCGTAGCAATAGACTAAGCACAGGCCCTGGTCAGCACAGTGGATCTCCCAACTTTGTTAGTGAAGAATTAAGCCTGTGCTCACCACCACATGTTCAAAGAAAAATTGACTCGATACTTTTTGAGAGAAGATGACAAATGCCATTGACAGAGGTGTTGATGTAATGCATGCAGTCATCTGAAAGGCATCTGACATGATAGGACCCAACTTTCTCATTAATAAATTACAATACAAAATCACCACAGTGCGCACTGAAGAGACTGGGGAGCAGCTCAGTGACAAGAACCACCCTGGGGGTGGCCAGGGGTCCAGAGCAGGGCATCAGCTCTTAAGAGAGAGGGGGGTGAGGCCACTGGCTGCCATCCCAGGAGCCAGCCAAGAAATGGCATTAGGCTATTCCATAAGAAGAAAAAGAAATTGCCACCACAAGGCTCTGCAGCTACACAAAGACTGGGAATTACTGAAGGTGAGTAGTCCCTACCGCAGAAGCACTGCTTGCCTGGCAAGCTTTGCCTGTAGCAACACCATACTTGAGCAGACATCAAGGATTCCCCGAGGATGCAGGTCCCTCTTCCAGAAGGGAAAGCAGCTTCCCAAGACCATGACCCCAGCAGCCACATGGGCTCTTGGGGCAGCAGCTTGGCCAGAAGGACCAATACTGACTTTCTGATGCTGGAGCTGATTGCTCAGGCCAGAAAGAAGGTCGAGCAATTGCAGAGAGCACCGAGATGGGTCAGGGAACAACTAAAGCTAAGGTAATCAGTTGGATGAAGCAGCTAGAGTTGCTTAAATGAGAAATACCGGCACGGAGAACGAGCTGTCAGCTGCACAGCCCAGGCAGCACTTGGCCGGGGCAAACGCTGAGGCCAGGTGCTGGCAAGCAGACAGGAGCCAAAGGACCAAGAAACCTGGTGGCACGCAGACCTAAGCACCTCATCTTTTGTGCAGGGGCCAGGGCAAATGGCCACTCCTCTCCCCTTGCTGCAGAGCCCAGGAGGCGGCCCCTCCCCATCCCCTGTGCCCCAGCTTCCCCCACAGCCACCACCTCAGCATCTGGGCCTGGAGGCAGCCTGCCCTCCCCAGGGAGCTGCCCGCCTTCAACACCGCCTCGGGCAGGAAGCCTGCTGCTTCCCCTGGGCAGAGAGCGGAGGGGAGAACCTGTGCCACGGCTACTTGTGTCTGCTGCTGCTGCTGCTGCAGGAGCTGCTGGAGGAGCTGCATTTGGTGGTGGGCAGAGAGGGGTGTTCCCAGGTCAGGCAGCTGGGCGGACGAGGGCAGCAGCATTTTGGGCGACGCCGTCAAGATATCTTCAGGGTGGAGGCAGCTCTGCAAAACACCAACATCAAAAAGTGTGATCTTGTGCCCCTCGCCACAGAGAGCCACCAGGCACACACGGGCTGCGGCACAGAGAAGCCCCCAAAATACCCAGGAAAGAAGCTGCTGCATTCAAAGCAAATGCTCGCTTTGCTGGGGGTGCTGAAAAACTTCAAAGACAGTATTTTTTCAGTATTAAACACAGCCCAAATACTTCTGTAGAAAACTCCCGAAAGTGCTGATGCTTCTCATGAAATTTCCAGTGTATCAAAACAGTCTTTTTTTTTTTTTTTGCGTGCATGCGTGAAAAAATCCCTATCAGCTCTGCCCCAGACGCTTTCCGTGTGGCTGCACACAGCTGAGGCTCAGCACAGTGCTCTCCGGAGCGCCCTGGGCCCGGAGCCAAAGGGCTGCCCTGCGGCGGCAGATGGCTTTGACCGAGGAGCTGGGGAATGCTGCACAATCCCTCCGGATCCTGGGGCCCCTGGGATGCACATCAGAGCCGCCGGGGCTGGGGCCGTACCATGCCCTGAGAGCGGAGGGCAGGGACCCACGCACCTTGGCGTCGGCATAGGCGGTCGCCTCCTTGCCCACAGCGTCGAGGTCAGTCACGCCGCGGCTGAAGTCGAGGATGTCGGCTCCAGGCAGCGGCAGCTCCACGGCATCAATGTCCGTCTCCTCTGCTGAGGCGGCTGCCCTCTCCACGCTGGTGAGGCGGCAGGCTGTGGGAGCAGCGTCAGAGCAGAACACAGCCCGTGTGGAGTGGGAGCTTGCTACGCTGCGCCCACGGCATGGTGGGCGATGCCCACCGGTCGGTCCCCACCGCCCCCATGCCACCCACCCTCCAGCTCTGGTACGGAGGTATACAGCTGTGCTTCCTGCTGCTGCTTTGAATGAGGCTTGTGGCCAAAAACACAGCCAGCCCCAGCACACCAAACCTGGGGAACAGCCGCCAAAACCCCTGATGTGAGACAAGTGGGCCACCAAGAGCAGGAGACACAGAGACAGCTAAAGAAAGGTAAACAAGAGATTACAGTGGAAAAAAACCCACTAAAAACAGATGCTCAGAAATCCCCAGGGAGCTGTGTATCACGGCCAGGACATTGTGTGGAGGAAAACCAAACAATGACCAGTCCAGGACAGCCCAATGATTAGGTCATCACAACAGCACTGGTTGCAAAGGCAAGCAGGAAACGGCGGCACAGCCCAGGCTGCTCCTGTTGGGATGGGGGGGATCCAGCACCTGGCCGGGCAGGGGCACCCACCAGCATCCCAACGGGCACTGGAGGCGTTTGACCAACCTCTTGCAAAACATCTGCCACCCCTCCACGGCAGGCACCAGCACCAAGGAGCACAGCAGCTTCCCGGGGCCCGGCAGAGCCTGGGGTGATGAGGCTGCACCAGCAGCCCCCCAGCCAGCAGCACGCCTCCCTGCACCCTCTGCCCATGGAGCTGATAAGGGGGCAGGGGGTCCGCAGACTGCCTGCAGCTCTGGGAGCTTGATGCAAGACCCCAAGTGCAGCTTCACACATGCAGGGAATCGCAGAGCGCCAGTCCCGGCCCCGGGAGCACCTCGGGACATGAGGAAGGGCTGAGCTTAGGGCTTCTGTGGAAGCAGCAAGGAAATGTTTGCAGTGTGTGCAGCCGAGCACGCAGAGTACTTCGGCGCCCAGCAGAGTCCCTGGTGCTGCTAATGGGCTCCCAGCAAGGGGGATGTCTGCGAGGATGATGGCTAACACCTAGCGAAGGCTCCTTGCTGGGCAAGATCCCAGCTTGAGCCCGAGGTGCCGCAGGCCAGATTGCTGTGCAAATCCATTCCCTGCAGGTGTCAGCCAGCAAGGAGTGGCAGGGGAAGATGCTGACCCTGCAAACCACATCTGCCAGGCTCCAGGACCCGCATGCCACCCCTGCCTTTGCCCTCGCAGAATACCTGGGACATCCAGATCATCCCCATTCCTCTCACTGTCTCCGTCCTCCTGCCCATCTGCATTTTGCTGGGTGTGCTGCAGGCTCAGCTTGTGGCAGACCTCAAATGCCTGTCCCACCGTCCGGACGATACGCATGGCTTGGCTCTGCAGCAGGCAAGGAAAGGAGAGAAGGAACATAACCTCAGCTGGGTTGCCCCTGCCCAGTGACCTCCCCAGCCTGGCACAGCTCTCGGGTCTTGGTGTGCTGCCACAGGGACTGAGGCACCAGAGTTCAGATCCCCAGGGTGCTCTGGGCCACCAGCTGCAGCACAATGCCATGGGGTCCTGCCCCAGCCATCCCACCGAGACCCTGCGATGGTTGAATGCACATCCCAGCATCTTTACCTTCTTCTTGGATTTGAAGACATTGCACCTGAAGACATTGCTAGACCCATCCCTGGCAATGTAGCTGAAGATCTTTAGGTCCTGGGAGTCATGAGACACATAGAATATCCTGCAAAGACAGAAAGGAAGGGAAGATATCAACATACATATTACCCACAGGCCCGGGAGACTGCCGAGGCCACAGCCAGTGCTTCCCAGGGCATGGGGTGCTGGCAGATGCCCAGCCTCTGCAGCACATCCCTGCTAAAGCCCATTAGAAAATTTTTTGGCAGTGGTTTTGCCTTGGCTGGAAAATTAGCCTGCTGACTTGGCAGCAGCAAGCATTCTGCAAAGGCAGCATGGGGCTTTCTCCGCTCCGCCCCCAGGTACAGGAGTCCCACAGCCCTCCAGGGACAGAGAAGAGCAAACCTCACCCCTCTGCTTTGCCTGCTCAGAGAGCTGGCCTCCTTACTGGGGTGCCTGCTGCTCCCTCCCTGGCATGGCTGGGGCCCTTTCTTGCTCCCATCAGCTTCCCCAGGACACAGACACCTCATGCTCTTAGCTTTTGCCAGCAAGATGGAAGAAGAGCGATGGGCAGTTTTGGAAAGCACAGCACGTGAGGGGAGCTGCCCTCTGTGGGGACAGCAGCAGCTCTGCACAGTCGGTCCCCAGTGTGGTGCTGGTGTGGCATGGGGTAAGTGGCACGGTGGAGCCACACGAGCCTCTGTCCCCTCACCAAGCAGGCTCACCTGTAGATGGGATCGTGCATGACGAGCATTTTGTTCTCATCCCAGGCCCATTCTTTTTTCTGCAATGAAAGAAGCTGAAAATGAGTACGTCAGATGCTGCCCCTGAGATCAAGGACAGGGCAGACCATCCAGGGACAGACCCGGGAAGCTCTTGTCACAGCTCTGCTGCTTTTCCCCTGCAACCCTTTGCCAAGGGACAGGTCTTGATGGGGACCAGCCATGTCCCACATCACCTCCCATGTGGGCCCCTGAGCCTCTTCTACACCTGCATCAGGACTGGCTCAGCCACCCTGAGAGTACTGGCCCATCTGAGGCTGATTCCAGCCCCTCCCTCCTTCTCTCAGTGCACCAGTATCCCAGAAATTCAAGGATGCTGCAGGTCCCTGCACCGTGAGGGGAGGGCTCCTGCTGCTGAGGCACGGCTGCCTACCTTCTTCTTCTTCTTCAGAATGACCTTCACGCCATCCACCGACACAATGAGACTCACTTTCTTCTTCTTGATATTCTTGGCTTTAAACTCATACTGCAGGAGATGGAAGAAAAACCTGAATTAGCCTCCCGGCACCAGGAAAGCCCCAGGGAGGACTGAAAAGGCTCTGCTGGGAAGGGGCGAGAGGGACAGGGAAAGGTTTCCCTGATCCCAGATGACTCCCTGAGCACATGCCTCCATCAGCCTGCGCACCCACACTAGGACAGCACAGGGGGGGCCCTGCAGTGTCCCCATGCCCAGCAGCTGGAGGAGCACACCCCAAGGCAGGCTGGCTCCTGGATGTGGATAATGCTTTGCTCAGCTCAGGATGCTGCTGCAAACGTGAACTGGTGTTTCTCAGGCACTTGCTCTGGCCCTCCAAAGGGCTGTACTTCCCTGGAAAGAGACTGCCACCTCCCCGGCACTGCCAGCCCCCAGGGCCGGCCGGTCTGCCCTGCTGGCTTGTGGCCATTGCTGAGCTCTGGTAAAGGAAACGGCATTTTGAGTGGGGGTTATTTTTGGGCTCAGTATAGAACTGAAGGTGATTACTGAGGACTCTTTGAACCTCCCTCTCCAGGGGAGATGGGATAATGCAATTACCCACTTGAATTAGAAGTCACTGGACAGGAAAAAAACCCAACAGGAACTTTCAAGGATCAGTGACTAAACACAAAGCTCTGGTCCAGCTCAGGGAGAGAACTAGAGCCCCCAAAATTCAGCCACTTTAGCATTTAGATTCTTACAGGCAGGGAGGGGGCTGGCAGGGGAATAGGCTAGATGAGCTATTTAGGCTGAGCAACCTCCTGCGGTGGGACTTTTGGGGAGTCCCATAACCAGTCTGCCACGGGTGCACCCACATCAGGTACCCGGTGTGCTGGTCCCACACGCAGGGTGCTGTGCACAGCCATAGGGACAGACCCTCTGTGCCTGCCCAGCAGCAGGAAAGCCCAGCAGCAGGAAAGCCCCGCATCCTGCACGTCGCACACCCGAGGAAGAAGAATTTAATTTATCCTCTCATTATTTTGCCAGTTTCTCTGCAGAGGGAGCACAAGGCAGGCGCCCCGATGCAAAGCTCTGCCTCCAGTCCGTGCCGAGCCTCGAGCCTTGGTGTGACATTTCCAGCACTGCATGATGTATTAACTTTGGCAGCCAGAACCAGCAGGCAGGAAAAGCTGCTGGCCCTGACCTGTGATCGAATGATAAAAGAGCTGAAAGTATAATTCCTCAAAGCCATTTAAAAGTCCACTGATGGGGATGGGAGATACAGATGACTCAGAAAACAGCGGGGGGGGTGGACGGGACACAGCTCTGCCCCCCTCAGTGCACAGACCAGGTGAGTTGTACAAGCCCACCCACTATGGGGCTGAAGCCGTGGTGATGGGCTCGAGAAAAAGCAGAGCTCAGGCTCCCATCATGGCTACAGCCAGCCTTAAAAATCCCCAGCACATACCTGTATGCTGCTTGCAGGGCTCATTCTGCAGGGAGAAGGGTCTCACCAAAAAGCCCATCAGGGTCCCTCTTGTATTCCCCTTCTCTCATAGTCCCCTTCCCCATCGTTACAAGCAGAGGTGAAACCGCATCCAAGAACTCCCTCTCTGAGCCTTGCTAAGACACCAATCCAATAGCGAGGTCACAGCAGTGTCTGGTACCTAACACTAAAGAAATGTCTTGACTTAGCTCTGTAAAGGTGAGCTCCAGCCCAGCTACCTTGCATTAATTAACCCAGCACCTTCTAAAGCTCTGCATGCCGTTTTTCCAGGAGCCGTGGGCTGAGCTGGATGCTCTCTGCAGCACCCACAGTGATGCATGGCACCTTGTGGAGCTGCAGCCTGATTTATTGGTCCTAACCATCATTGATTATAAACATCAAGTTGCATTTCCACGTTCCTGGAGCTGTGGGGTTTCTATTCTGGGCCATCCCAAGTGCTAATTAATATGGGCTTGGAAGAAACAACAACCCTGAAAAATATCTCAGGGTTAGAGAGACTGATTTTTAGCCTGGTTTGGGGGTGAGTAACAGCCCCAGGACAGCAATGCAGACAGGCCAGGATGTTTCAACAAAGATGCTACCCAGCTCTGGCATATGTTTCAGGGACAAAATCAATGCAAAGCTCCTTGGAGAAGCTTCCACAATCCCTTGCTGCAAGCAAGGCATTCTGCCCGGGCTCGCCCCGAGCCTGGCACAGCGGAGTGCCATGGAGAAAGCTGTTTTGCCTCTGCCACGCTGAAGCCCAAGTCCCTTTGTGTTGACAGCTCACGGCAAAACTCCAATGAGAACTGACTGGATCAAAGAAGTCAAATTCTCAGACAGGTCGACCAGCCAGATTTGTTAAGCCCTTGCATAAATCCAGGCCCTTATCCTGATGCCGAGGCAAAAGCAAAGCTCCTTCGCAAGTCCGAGCCATGCGCTTAGAGAGCTACGGCACATCCCGCCCCAACCAGAGCTCACGGGCGCAATCGCTCCGACGAGTTCAGATGCTCTTTGGGACACATTTCCCATTCAATGAAGCGCAGCTCTAGCCACTAAAAATCTAATGAACTCATGCCCACTGGGGCTTTAATGAAACACTAACCATAATTTAATAACAAATTAGCATGGAAGAGGATTCAATAAAACAGCAATTCCACTGAGCCGCCACACACATCCCTGGGCTGCGCAGGGCAGCATGCCGAGTCCCACCGGCCAGGAGATGCATCGCTGGTTTTGAGGGGCTTTCAAATTTGAGTTTGGGTGAATAGGTGCAAGAAAGGAGGAAAACGACCCAGGAGAGAGGAGCAGCAGACCAAACCAAGAGGAAGCTCTGCAGAGCCTGGCACACCATTCTTAGGCTGCCACCCCACTTCTTACAGCCACAGTGTGCAATTTGCTCTTTGTTCACAAAGCTAATTCAGCAAATCAGCGGGATTTAACCCCAAGCAGTACCTGTGGCTAGAGTCCAAGGGGGCATCAGGCTTATGTAGTTCCTCTATGTGAGATTTGAGCCACAGAGACTGTAAGGGATGAACCCCAAACTGCGCAGGGCAGAACCTGTGCTCAGACCTGCCGGCTCATGGCGCAGCAGTTCATGTTGGCAGTGACAGCAGCTGCCACAGCCAGCCCCGCTCAGTGCCCTGCCATGCCAGGGTACTGCTTGCTGGTTACGGCAGGAGAAAGGCACGTCTCACCACAAGTCCTTGCACACCCCAGCAAGCCCCCGCAGCTCCCGGGAAGGCACTAGGCGAGTGCCAGGAGCAGTGCTTGGGGCTGGGCTGGCTGCCCTGCGTGCACCCTGGCATTCCCCAGCCCGGGAGGGGTGGCTGGCCCTCTGCTATCTCCTTGGACTTCTCCGAAGCAATGGCAAATCCTTCCCATTAGCAGACTACAGGTGCCGGTATGGGCTTTTTGTTCCTGCTGGACATTCTCAGATGGTCTCACTGACGTGGTGCACATCGACAGGACCTGCCCTTGCTAACACCTGCCCTGCAAGCCTCTTTACTTAATGGGGCCACAGAAAACATCTCTCTGTACAACTGATCAGGACCTCCCTGGCTTGGAGTTATTGTTGACCACAGCCTGTCTGCCCTGGGCACAGAGTTCTGCTGGGTCTGCCCACATCTGTCAACATCCCTCCTTCTGCTGGGGAACAGAGAGGGATGCAAAGCATTAAGATTTTAGCTTTCCCTATTGCTGGGAGGAGAGCAGAGGTGATGGCAAGGTTGGAAATGCCACCGAAGGGACTTTGAGATGGTCTGCACAGCCTCAGCAGCTGCTGCTGAATCCAAACCCAACAGGCACTAGCTGACCCAGGGGAGAGGAAAACCTGCACATTTCCAGGGGCACCGGACCAATGCCATACAACCCTTGCTGGGAACACAGCCTGCATCCCCAAAGATGCACTAAAATCCACACCATGGCTGCTAACGAGCTTCTCACTGAGCCAACAAGCAAAGCAAAAGTGGGGTTTCTCAAAGCCACCAGCCCGGAGCCTGCCCTGCTGCTGGGAGAGGAGGGGGATGCTCAGGGGGAGCTTTGCTGTGCATTGTGACAGGAGCAACAGGAGCGCCTCTGCAACTAGGTGCAGGGAGCTGGGTGACAGCAATTCACTCCGTGCTCTCTGGGTACCGCATTCTGATTTTAAGTGACTACTTCAGGACAAAGACCCCCACATTTCCCTCCACTGGGGGAACCAGGATGGTATCTTCAGCTACCGATGGCTCCAGCTCCAGCCTACTGTTTAATAAAGAAATTATATAGAAATAATTATCCAGCTTCGGATCAAGGAAAGAATGAAGATTTGTGCAACTTCCCCATGATCCCTTTTTAGTTTCACACCACGCAGCATTTCACTGCCAAATGGTGTAACAGTCAGAGGAGCTTTCTTGGCCTTCAACCCAGGTAGTTTGCCCATCTTGGGTATGATTCTGGATCTTTAAATGTCTGTAATAATACCGCAAGTTCGGGTTAATTCTTGGCTACAGCAATGTGGCAATCCTAGAAGATAGATGGGAAATAATTTCAGGGAAATACACAGAAAATGGAAAGAGCGGAAGAGACACCAGTCTGTTCCTGGACTTGCACAGCTCCACAGTCAGTCTCCAGCTGAAGCTCTAAGCACTCTACTAAAATTTTTAAGCACACATTGAAAATGAACCTATGAGAGAGATATATATAAAAATAATCAAGAAAAAAAGTACAGGTGGTCACACTAATAAAAAAGATCACTCATAAACCCCAAGCAGCTAAGAGGTGAATACAGATTATCCATTAATTTTACACTGCCCACAAAGAAAGATGTTCATCTTCCCAATTAAAAAAGAAACGTCCATTTAATCAGATCATGAGCACCTTACCATTCACCTGAGGTTAGTAGTAGTCTATTTTCAACATTTGCCTTTTATGCAGAGTTCACTATTTAAATAACTTTAGATGGAAAATAACGGCAGCTGGGGTATGCATCATTGTGCAACATATTCCTACTGGCGGAGTATTAAAATTGCCCTTTCTGGAGAACAGAGTAACATATGTTGCTTAATAGAGAGCGCATGTAACCTTGTCAGCTTAGAGTAAAATTGTGTATGAATCCAAGTATTACGGGTATGTGTGAAAAGCACAGAAAACTCAGCATCCTTAGAAATGTGTTATCCATCCCTGTCACGCTGTTTCTACACAGTAAAAGTGTAAGAAAACTTGTAACCACGCACTGCACACTAGGTTAGGCAGATCAGACACTAAAGAGGAGAGATGATGTCTTTCTAGATTCATCATATTCCCCCACCCCACCCCCCCACATTCTCAAGCACCTGAAAAAAGTTAACTTGAATAAAACTGGCCCCATTTTATTCCAGCCCATCTAAACTGCGGCGGGTACAGATTTAAGTCTGCCCACTAGCACTCTCCATCACGAAGGGAAGGTACCAGGAATATGGTACCAGGAATATGGTCAGGTTGTGCTAGCAGAACACAAATAAACAGAAAATTTTTTAATGAAGTTCCCCTAAATGCATCAAGCTGTCCCTGTCCCCTTCCATCCTCTATCCTCTTCCTCCTCTTCCTCATATTAAAAAAAAAAAATTACAAGCTTGTGCTGGGGAAAGAGCAGTGGTTTGAGAATTAACAAAATTCGGTGCTACTCTGCTAGCTTGGGAGGCAGGAGAAAAAAGATCTGCTGTAAGAAATAGCAGAGAAAGGGGGGTATTTTTCTGCCAGAAAACTGTATTTCTTTGTGTTTACATGGAAAGGACACAAACCTGAGCAAAGTGGCATCTGGCAGAGCCACCTTAGCTGAGTGCGAAGGGCTGGCTGGCCAGGACCCTCCGACCTGTGCCTGCTGTGATGTCCCCGCAGCTCTCCCATGGCTCCTGCCACCCTTTGTCATGGGGACCCAACGGCAAGCACAGGGCTGGCGCTGGCCGGGGAGCGGGGCAGGGTGCTGGGAGCCGGTGCCCACTCCGTTGGCTCCTCCTCGCAGCTGCCTGGCACGGCAGCTAATAAAATACCTTCAGAGTTAGACTTTAACCCAAGGTCAGCTCAGGCTAACGAAAGACGTGGCAGACCAGTGAAAGCTTTCCCAGCACTTTGGGGGGAGGAGTGGTACTGTTCTCTTGATGAAGAATTAACTTATTGCAAAATGACAGCTGAGGCACAGGCTCCACAGCTCCAAGTATTAATGACCGCGGGGGGAAACCACATACCTTGAAACTTCTGCTGCTGAAAACACAGAGAATGAAAGTAAATCTCAGAAAGGTACAGGAGATCAGGCACACCCCGCAGGAGGGAAGCCTGAGAAACCCTGCTAGGATCCTAACAGCAGTAATTGGGAGGAACGGCTAACAGCGGCACTGTGCAGGGGACAAGGACTTCGCTTTACTGAACACACAAGGAAATGGCACCAACTCTGGTGCCCTTGGATGACTCACAGGTGCCCGCAGGCTGTGCAGGAAAGGGAACCTGGGAGGGACACAGCCCCTTCCTGGCCAGGGGTGCTGAGCTGCCCAGCCGATGGGCTTGGAAAGCAGAAGGAGCAGGTAGGCAGCACCTGCTGCCCGCTAGCCCTTTGTGGGGTAAACAACATGCAGAACTCAGTGCCAGGGTCCTGCCGAAGCACTGGCAGCACACCGCAGCCAGGAACATCTCATTGCTTCTTTTTTTTCCTTCTGGTGCTTTGCTAACTGGAGGAGAAGCGGGGCTTCCAGTGATGGAGGGGCTGCACCACCTCGAGGCAGGCAGCGCAGCGAGCACAGGACGGTGACGTGCCTGTGGGTCCTGTGAACCAACAGCTTCCTGGGCCCAAAGGCTGGCAAAGCCCACGCGTCGGCAAGGCGCACGCTGCGCCCAGCTTGCCAGGTGCAGACACGCTGTGCGCTGGGACTGGCGCCACACATACAGGACGCATCAAATGCAACCCTGCCCGATAAGGATGCGCTGCAATGCCACTGTGCAGGATGAGTACTCATTAGAATCACACGGTACAAGCCCAGACAGGCTTATGTGGGCAAGAAAGCAGCACAGAGAAAGGTTTCCTGATGAGTTTCAGCCGGGAGCACTGGCCATCCAAGAGAAGTGTAAGCATTTCTGCTAAATGGGAGAACACGACCAGTATCTCTAAACGCAGTGGCAGAAAGATAAGAGCACTGGAGAGAAAGAGAATAATTTAAAATACAGCTTTGGCACAGCAGCAGACAGATGCAGCCTGGCCAGGAGTAGCCTCGCAGATCAGAAGAGAGTCCCTGACCCACACGGGTCTGGGAATATCAGAGTGGCGTGTGGCAGGCAGCTGGGCACAGCCTGCCACGGGGCAGGGAGCGCAGGCAGCACTGCCTCTCCCGAGAGCCCGGCTGTCAGGCGGGCAGGGCAGTGGAGAGCCGGGGGTCCTGCCCTGCCCGCGGGGTCCCCAGGCGTGCAGCATCACTCCCTCCCGCTGCGGGCTGCTGCTCCCACTAGCACAAAGGCACATGCCAGCCCGCCCCAGCCCACCTCTCCTTCGTGCATCGCCCCAGCTCTACCGTGGCAGCAGCAGATGTCAGGGGATAAAGCAGCTGGAAAGTGTGATACCTCCCAGGAACGCGGTCAGCTTCATCCAAGAGGCGTTTCTGAACAAGGCTTCAAAACCTGACAGTCTGCTTTTCCAGGCTGCACTTTAAACCCACAGGGACTCAGGCTTGCGGGAGGGGAGCAGGCTGGAATACCTGCTTAGTCTACTAATCTGATCAGCAATAAATGGACTGAAACCCATTTTTAGAAGACTGCCTTAAGCTGCCCTACCAAAGTGCTGTGCTGCTGCCTGTGCCTGTCGAGGACTCCCCTGACCCTTTGCCAGGGGCATGCAATCCCATTGCAGCTCTGGTGAAGACATGTTACCACCTCAATTCCCACATGCAGCTGTAAAGTACATGCTGGCCATGGCCGTGGTCACGCCTGTGCACCACGCACCAGCAGGGGCTCACCCGTGGGATGCCAGCAGCACCTCCCTGCTCTCTCTTGGGGCTGGGAGACAGACAAGGACAGCAGGGAGATTTGGGGATCTCCTTGGTGTGGCCACTTTGCTTGTGCTCCCCTCTCCTGCCACCAAAACCTGGGACAAAACCAGCCTGCAGCACTCGCACTTGCGGTGGGGATGGCTCCCACTGCGGGGCATGAAATCACAGAGATGTTTCGGGGCAGGACCAAGATTCCTGCTGGCTCCATCAGCAAACAACTGCCAGCACGGCATGGGCAAACAAGCTGGATGCCTCTGCCATCCTACCAGCTCAGATTTGAGCTGCTCCTCAGGCTTACATTTCCCCCAACACACTGTCTGCACCCCGGTGCTGGTGGTTTTGCCAGTAGCTAGACTTTAATCAAAGGGCATGGTAATTTGGAAGTGGGGGAGGAGTAATGAAGTATTGGATGCTTGTTCTTGGGCTTAACGATGCTTTTTAAAACTCTTCCATGGTTCCACAGAGTTTGCATTTGCACATATGGGAAAATGCAACTCCGAGGTGCATGTGTTTGTCTGAAATAAGATGATTTTGGTTCGTACTGACAAGGTCAATGCCTATTTTCCCATCCAACTTCAGGTTTAATTTTGGTATCCGTCTGTGACGGTTGCGAGTACTGATGGGTATAAATGGGAATCAGTCTAAAAATACCCATGTTGTGAGAGCAGCAGAGTTAAAGTTGCTTCTTTGAAACAATCCCTGGATCACAGCATACCCATTTATCACACAAAAAATATTTTCCAATAACATTGAATACTTCACAATAAATTCTTTCTGCTTGGCTTGCTATTTCCTACCAGATAGCTGCCTTGATCTGCTTCTGCCAGCCTCCCCTCACCACCTGCATGCTTCACGGGTCGAGGTGGCAAACTGGGTCACATACAAAAGCCATCTTCCATCCGAGCAGTTTCACAGGAATCTCAGAGAAATCAGAACTGGTACCAATTAAATCAATATCAATCATAGGGTTAAACGGAGACGGTTCCTCTAGGAAGCACCTATTCTCACCCCCTCTTTTGCAGACTTCCATTTACAAGATTATTTACCTCCCTTACAGGAAATCCTTAGGGGTTCCATACCTCCTTGTCCCAGTCTTACAGTGTTGTGGTGGTTTGTTTTTTTTTTTAAATTACATCAAATCAGAGATTCAAAGGAGACCTGAGACACACCAGCATATCCCCCCTCCCAAGGCAGCTTGCAGCCACTCTGTGTGCTGTGGAAGCCCAGCGCTGTGCAGAGGGGTGCAGCAGCACAATGCACATGAGGGATGGAGCCGGTGGTGCAGGAGCACGCTCCCCAGCAACACCCCTCAGCTCCACCCAGCAGCTCATCAAAGCCACCAACAGGTCCCTGCGCACGTGTTATTGTTCACTTCATTGGGGCTTAAGTAATACCAAGCTTATAAAAGAAAGCTGAGAGACCCCATCCCAGCACAACCATACAATTTCTCCCCCAGGCTGGGCACACACAGCGATGGCTCCGAGCGGCAGCAACTGCTCATGGGCTGGGAAAAGCAGTGCCTCTCAGCCAGGCCTGAAGGCCAGTGGAGACCGTCCCACAGGCTACCCCCTGCCTTGAAATTTTCTCTAGACTCCTTTCAGAAATCCAAGGAAGTGATAACAGCAGGGACCGGACCTGTGTGGGAGACAGCAGGCTCCCACCTGCCTTCACACGCTGCCATCTCCAATGACCAAGCACGGCGCACACAGATTAACTGGTGCATGGGTGCCTATGGGATACTGGTTGAACTGGTTGCAAAAATAACTAGGCTTTGAGCTGCTCCCTTCGGTTAACAAAAAGAAGGAGCAGGCTCTGTGTGCATCTGCAGGCACTGCTTTCGCACTGCTTTTCACAGCCCTGGAGACAGAAGACAAGAGATGAGCTGTACACATTTTAATATTTACCACCTGTTGCTAAAAGAAGCAGAAGCACATTCCTTGGGAACTCCACATCTGACTGGAATTTGTGGCATTTTTAATTAGATAAGCATTGGTTTGACCTATGCAGGCAAAGGCAGTGGCTGCACTAGCTGTTTGGTGACGGTTCCTCACAATCGCCCTTTGAAGGTAAGAAGCTACAATAGCCTTGAAATGGCCTCTACTCACTCAGCCTACAGCGGTTTCGAACCCATGTGCTAGAATGAGCTCAGCTTAACGAAAAGCATTGCCATTTGCAGAAGTTTAGTCATGCCTGTTTACAGTAATCCCTAATTAAACTCCTGCTTCCTTCTGGCGCGGCAAGAACCGATGCCCTGGGGGACCCCGGGAGCACGCGGTGCCGAGCAGTGCAGGCAGTGCCCAGCTGGGCATCTTCCACCGCCTCAGCAGGAAAACATTTCTGTGTTCAAGATTAGCTTTCTTCCCCAAATGCTTTCTTTCTAAGAGGGACCCTGCCTCAAGGCAGCTGAGATCATCGCCACCCCCCACGCAGGGGGCTGGAGACCGGGCTGACACTGCAGGAGAGCGCGGAGTCGCCCCAAGTAGGTGAGAAGGAGAGGGGCACCAGAAGAACATGCCCACGCAGTGCTTCAGAAAGGTTTCAGCTCAGCAAAGCGAGCCGAATCAGAACACGGCGAGATTTACACCCTAAGTTGTGAAATACAGGATTTATTTTGGTATTTTTCTACTGTTCACCAAAGAGCTGCTCTCCCACAGTTGCATAAAAAGCTTGAGTAAGACCAGCTGAGAAGGCAGATGAGAACAGCCAGGTGGAATTACAGAATCATAGGATGGTTTGGTTTAGAAGGGACTTTAAAGATCATCTCTTTCCAACCAAGTTACTCCAAGTCCTGTCCAACCTGGTCTTGAGCACTTCCAGGGATGGGGCATCCACAGCTGCTCTGGGCAGCCTGCATCAGTGCCTCAACACCCTCGCAGTAAAGAATTTCTCCCCAATATCTAATCTAAATGTACCCTCCTTGAGTTTAAAATCATTACCCCTCATCCTATGGCTACAGGCCCTACTAAATACAGTGATGAACGGAAGGAAGGCAAGCTGGTAACAGTGTAACTAAATCAGCAATTATGAAATTCAGACAATTAATAAAGAATGAATGAGCAGCAGCATTAAATGCTCGGCACAGCAGAAACAAGCCAGCCCTGTGGGGCTCATTAGATGCTGGCAGTGCTCAACGATGTTTCTGGGTTGTAACTGGAGAAAAGAGGTAATGATTCGTATCACACTTGTTTCACGGTTCCTATTTCAGCAATAACTAATGCAGGTATTAAAAATCATTCACTACATTCTACACGTTAGTCAACAAGTCAGAAGAACGTCCTTTAGAGAGATCTAGAAAGACTTACAGAAAAATTTCCAAGCTAATAAAAGCTCCAAGACTTTAGGCAGAGTTAGAAAACAGCCAGCACAGGACTTCATATCTAGCAAAAGGATTGCAGTACAACTTGGCACAGCATGAGTTCTATGCAAGTTGAAACCCTGAACTATCTCATTGAAATTAAGTGTGTACTTCACAAACCCATCAGTCTGGCTGAGAAACTGAAGAGAATACATGGCCGTTTCCCCCTTTGCGTGCGTTTTGACAAAAAACTTTATCTAAAGTGACCACACAGCCCAGATTAAGGGGCTAAAATCCACCTCACTGGTGGAGCCCCAAATGAAGCAATGACAGACAGGTGACAAAATGGTGCTGTGCTTCCAGGAAACCCCATGGCGAGGGGAGCACAGCAATGCTCACTTTTATGCAGGTCTGGAAGAAAAAAAGAGTATTTGCTCTCCATGTCAAGTGTACAGGAATTCAGCATCCACTCATTTCAGGTTGATTTTACATGGCACTGGCCAAGCAGCCTCCCAAAGGAAAAAGGAACAGAAGCTGCATCCACATGATGCAGAAATGCATCCTAAAAAACCCCTGGAGACATTGATAGGTGTCACCCAGTGGAAAGGACACTGAAGAGCGTGTGGTCCTGGGCACATGAGCAGGGCAACGTGTAGCAAAACAGCAAGGTGATACTATCTCAAAACATGCCACTGCTGGAATCACTACTAATACCCATCCTGACATAAAACGTTCTGCTTTATCATACACTTGAAGCAATAGAAAAGAGTTTAGAAAAAAGCAACAGGAACATGAGGCAGGTTTCTCAGACTCTGAAGTGCCAGAGGTTAAAACAAACTCCTTCCACTCAGCTTGTCTAAAGAGTAGGCTGGGGGGGGACTTGTCCACAGCTGAGACCTGGGACTCGGGGAGAGCTTCGGCACATCGAAGGGTCTTTGACTTTAGGCAAATGGAGAAGATTGACTAACTGGGAGTTGAAGTCGGACCCGTTCAAACCACAGAAAGATGCGTCTGTCTTCCCAGAAAGCTCAACAGGACCTGCACCCTGAATCACACTCACCACCAGCTTTGGGCCAATTACTCCAGATTGCTCTTTTTTAGATACTAAGGATTCCTTAGCACGCATGTAGAGGTCAGCAGAGACGTGCTCTTTGTGTTTCCAGTACTGGAGAGATACGCACGCATCCCCGAAATTCCTTGGGATCAGGGAGTGTTTGAAGGAGTCCAGCACAGTCCCATCCATCATGTTAAGAGGGAGTAACAAAATGTCATTGGAGCAAAATGCCAAAACAAAACTGGAGGCCTTGGAGGGGAAAAAGGCCTTGGCTCTTTATAATGCATATCACTATTGCAATCCAAGAACAACACTGTAAACATCACAGTTTTACTGTGAACGGGGCTGTTCTCAGTTGAAGAGTTAAGATGAAGTTTAACCTTCTTTGCTGCAGTTTCCTGCAATGAATACCTGCTTCAGGCCGGTTTTTACAGTTTCCACTGAAAGGGATCTGCAGTTTCCATAGGCAAGCATATGGCAAGGAGAACTGATTTGGCTGGGCCTTTTCTCACCATGTTAAACTCAGGCTGGTGAAAACCAAGTGACAGATTAAGAACCACTAGGATCCTCATTCTCCATTGGGGAAGACTGACCTGAGAAGGTTTTCTTCTCCGAAAATTCATTCAAATTTGGCTACATTCTTCATGTAGCATCTTTGCCCAGGGTAGACTTCACTCCAGCCTGGGAAAGTCCAATCCCTCCAAAAATCCCAGTTGAAGCACATTGCTTCACCCACCGACTATCGTCTACGGGGACAGCGGGGCAGCCGGGGACCCGGCCTGTGGCTGCAGTGCCGTGCCGAGAAGCAGCAGCAGCTCCTGCACGGCCGTGACGGCCTCCCCGCAGGGTGAGAGGTGCAGGCAGAAGGCGGCAGGGGACCTCCAGGGCTTTCATCACGCTTTGCAGGCTACAGCCCTTCTCCGCTAGGACTGGGAGAGGACTCGGCTCCTTTATCTTGTTCTCGGCTGTGCTTGTTCTGCTGTCCTACAATAGACACATCCTTTCCACCAGCTCTATAATTAAACAAGATCCATTCCACAGACCAGCGCACACAATAGTTTTTGCAGCCTCTCCACTTAAAACAGATGCGATCCTTTCCTCTGCTCCCGCACACCGCAGGAACACACCGTTACGCACCCGCCCTTACAGCTCTCACAGCCACAAACCCCCGTGCCAAAATCCTTCGCACCTTGCTGCAGGCTGCAAGGCAGGCTCTGACACTGCTCTTCCCCCCGGCTGTTTGGTGTACAGCATCCCCTGGAACATCTTCCTGCCGCACCAAGCCAAAACCACCAAAAATTTATTTTAACAGTGAAGAAACTGGGGCACGTGGCATTTTTTTGCATGGCTGTAAATCTGCGTTTTGCCTCTCTTCTAAGGTGATGCAGCAGAGAACAGTTCAACAAATTAAATAAAGAGGTCCCTGGCCCTCCAGGACTGGCAGGGAAGCACGAGAGCAGAAAGAATCACACACAAGAGTAGCATGTAAAGTGTTGGCTTCAGCTTGGTTTGATTTTAATTCAGTCCGGTTCCCTGCGCAGAGATGCCTCCCTCGGAAGGAGTCTGGCAGGTCACTTAGTCTCCCCATGCCTCAGTTTCTCATCCATAAGACAGATACTAAATACTGTTTGACCTGTGACCCCCTGCTTATTAGTGTTTTTTTTACTCTTTGCTCTCCTTTTCCTAAGCTATTTCTCCCCCTAATCACAGAGCAAGAGCCAGGTGTCATCTCTGGACACACTCATGCCTGGCTGGAAGGGGCAGCTGCCCAGGATATGGCTGCCCATGTCTCTCCTGCTCAGGTCCGTAAACTCCAGTGTTCAGCACAAGGCAGCACTTGGACCCCGCTCCATCCCAAGAGTAAAATGCTGCCATTGTGGCAGCAAACCGATGAAAGCCCTGATATATTAAAAAACACAGGAAAATTCCATGTTGTGGTAGAAGAAAAAACCTCCAAACAAAAGCAATGCCATGGGTGTGAAGAGGCACACCCTCAAAGGAACTGGAAAAGAGGGATGGGTCCAGCTCTCTTCTCCGGCCGAGTACAAAAGTCAGCGGTTCCCCATCTCAGCCCAGAAAGCAGGTAGCCCAACTTTTGTGGTGCCTTTCATCTGGCTACCAGGGCAGTGTGAGAACTACCAACAGAATTCCTTTCTGGCACCTTCTGTGCTGCTCAGGGAAGTGCTGGGAGATGCTAGGATGAGTTGCAGACCCTGAAATCAGCCATACCTCAGCGTACCCCTCTCAAACCCATTTCTCCTCCTCTCAACCACCTCTCAGGTCTGCCAGGAGCTCCCTCTTACATGCAGTTTGGAATTTACTCTAAAATGCAAAGGTAAGTGGAGATGTTATCTTTGCTAGCAAGTTTCTAGCAGTAGAAGAGACTGTCACCTCTTCGTGACAGTGGTGGGGCTGGAGAGCACTGAGCTGGGTGCATTACGGCTGGTGACACTGAACACAGTCCCTTCCCTCAGTAATAATACTTTCTGCAGAGGTTTATGCAGGTTAGAGGGTCAGGCAATCAAAGGCAGCTCTGTCACCTTGCAGAAGGAGCAGAGAGCTATCAAAGGACAATGGTTTCTGTAAGCACTCTTCAAACCCTCACAAACAGCAATTACTAGTGCCCTCGTGACCCCAAAGCTCCCAGAGCAAGCTGCAGACCTCCCCCTTGACAGCCAGGCTAAATCCGTTCATGCCCGTGAGCCAGAGCATGTAACACATCACTCCTTTCTTGGCAGGAGGAAAAGCCAGAGCAGGCACACGGGGAGCAGGAGGGCGACCTGGGCACCGCTGGCAGCTTCCACAGCATTTGCAGAAGGTTCTGTGCATCAGTGCTCCAGCTACGCCACGTTCCCGCAGAAAGCAAGGTTTGCAGCACCAGACTGCCCTGCTTCCAGTGCAGCTGAGCCCTGGCACTGAACTGGGCCTGCTGTGCTACCAAAACCGCGTGTGCAATATGGGAGCCTCAAAGGAAGGAGCCACGGAAAGCCGGGGGCACCTCTCCAGCACACAGTGACACCCCTGCACGTGCTCTGCTGAGCCCAACAGGTAACGAAACCCATCAGTGCAATACTTACAGCCTGCCTGAAGTAACGTTTCCAAGGAAGAACACGCATGAAGCAGGAGTGAGAGGAGGGAGCACAAGGGCACACAAGGGGACAGACATTTGTGAAATGACTTTAGGTGTTGGCCATGAATTTAGAGGGGGGGTGGGAGCTGGCAGAGTAGCACCTGGCTGAGAAGGAGCAATGCGAAGGTCTGCCCTCCCCCCCATGCTCAGGGAGCCTGGCAGATGTTATTCCCCGTCCTCTCCCTTCAGCTCCCAGCAGACACTTGCCAATGGCTCAGGCATCGGCAAGCTGGTAACTTGACTCACGGCGAGTGCCGGTGGGGAAAGCCCCCAGCCTGGGAGTGAGATGAGTCACAGGGAGCCACTGTCGGCTTTCAGAGAAGGAAGCCCAGCCGAGGAAAGGCCAACCCAAGCAAACACAGGGCAAGGATGTGTGACAGAGATGCAGAGGACACAAAGCACTGCTGCCTCCCAGCTTTCTGCCAGCAGCTCCAGTCCTACCCCAGGCTCAGCGCCTACTTGGCTCCAGCCCTCTCAAAGGCATTTGACTGGCTACAGGCCAGCATCGCCCACCAGGGCATCACTGCTTGCACTGGCATGCCCAGTGTCAGCTGATGTGTTCCTGCCAGAGCACTGCCTGCCCCTGGGACACTCGCCCAGATCAGAAGTCCTGAGCTCCTCAGAGAGACAGGAGGTATGGGGAAGACCACGTGCCAGCATGCACCTCCTGGCTCACTAGCTTTCCCAAAGCACTCTCCCCCACCTGGGTTACGGTTTCCTTCATCCTCACTGGTTCCACAACTGAGCTCTCCGTCTGGCTGGGAACCCCCTGCTCTTTCCCAGGCTGGACCCCCTGCCACCAAGCTCCCCTCCCCACCATGGTTTGGAGACTGGCCACAAGGGACGTGCTGCTGCCCCAACCCTAGCAGAGGATTCTTAGCTAAGGTACTGCTGAAAGCCAACAGACAATGAGCTTATCATGACTTATTTACGAGGCCAGCTACTGGGGGAAGAGGAACGTGCCTGTTCCTCGTCTCCTCGGGACCCATCATGTTGCACATCTGGCTGAGCCCAGTCATTCCTGCCACTGCGTGACCCAGCAAGCCTGGCAGACAGCCGGCACAGGCAATACTTGCTCACATCTGCCCGGGAGTGCCTTTCCGAAGTCCCTCTGGCAAGCAGTGCCCAAAGCCTCATCCCCACCTGGCTTCCCCAGGGGCTCAGACCTTGCTTTCCATCGTTAATGTCTCACACCACACCTTCTTACCAGTTCAGATGCCTGCCCTCTGCCACATGGAATCATTCACCTCCTTCAACTTCTAATTTTACTACACATGCATTACAACAGAGCCTACGTACAACTCACACTACTTAACACTGCCAGTAACCTTCAAAGCATCACTGGAAAGCACCCGCCGTACCCTGGCCATGGTATTAAAACAGAGAGCAAAGCCAGGGCCACCACGCTTTGGCCAGCTCTCCTGGAAACCATCCCTCCCCTATAGGTAGTCTTGGTTAAAAGGCTGCTCCAGTGAATCTGGGTACTAATTTAATCAGTTTATTCATTAAATACTAACCACAGGATGAGATCCTGACCTATTTCATGCAATCAAGTAGGCAGCACGTTGGTAGCAAGAGCAGACTAGCCGTTATTTCATTAAGAAGTTAAGTGGCGTTGGTGGTGCCGGGAGAAATACAATGAACTTGCCCGGAAGCCTTCAGTCTTTTTACTGCGATTGTCAGAGCACTGAAAGAGCAATTGAAATTATTACAGATATCCCTTCGATTCCTCCCAGATCTAATACAACGTAATCTTGTTCATCTGGGATAATCACATCAAGTCATTAGCCCGGCGATAATTCACCTTGCGCCGAGTGCCTTGGCAAAGAGCAGGCTGAGCTTTTCGGGAGGCCAAAGCTTGAGCATCTCCTGGCCAGCCTGCTGCCTGCCTGCAGGTCCCCCACGGGCAGCCAGGGGTGGGCTGCCCCCAGGCAGGGCTCTTGCACGCAGGGCCAGCTCACTTTCAAATCCTGCTCTGCTTTACAGCAGGGACATCCATGCTGCTCGTTGCATGATGAAAGAAAAAAAACCAAAAAAAAGGAAAAAAAGGAAGGCATCATTGTAAATGACCCAACGCTTTTAAAAACTCGCCATGGCAGAACAGGGATATCTCAGAAATATTTTAATTAAATGAGCTCAAACTACACCAGGTGCTCTACACAAATAACTGCCCGCATGCACTAATTTTCACACCAGTCCGACTGTGCATGTGGCTTAGCAGAGGATGCAAAATCTCGCTTTAAACAAGCTTGTTGAAATTCAGCAATTTTGCCAATTTGCTAAATCAGAGCTCAGCTATGCAAAGCAGCAGAAGTTCCACAAAATCAGATGTACCTGACAGAGTAGGAGGCGTAGAGGAGCTAGATTTTAAAATACTTTAAATGTCTCCTTGTTCTGAGCCTGCAAAACTCAGCTGGACGCTTCCCAGAAACAGGCTTGCAGAAGACTTCCACAGAAGCAGCTTTTAAGAAGTGCCTATATAGGACTTCATCCTTTCTGGCACCAAAGAAAACCTGGATTAAAGCTGCACTCAGCAATCCAAGCAGCAAAAAAAGGATCATTCCAAATTCTCTAGAACGACCGCACCAAGCCCCAGCCAGGTAGCACTGGCGACATGCCAGGAGCACAAAGAGGAAAGCATTTGCATATATTTACATCACGACAACATGAAAAATATACAGTTATCCTTGCCATTTAGGGCCCCATGTGCTTAGCCATTCTGGAAAGAAAAGAAAACAAGAAAGGATGTCTTGCAGCTAGCTCAGGCACTTTAAACTGCCCATAGTCCTCATGGTTGGGAAGATGCATCAATTGGGCTCTTGCTCTCCCGTACCATAACACCCTCTTTGGCAACTGATAGGTGTACGACCTGTCCCAGACCACTCTCATGAGCTCCCATGTGAGTTTCTCAAGCCTTGCCCGTGACCGGCGCAGAGCAGAAGAGCACTGTGACCTCTGGGCTGCTGCTTCCCAGGAGAGCCTGGGCAAGGAAGATCCCCCGGGCACACCCCAACAGGACAGGCTGGCTGCAGCTTTAACAACCATTTAATTACTGTTGAGCTTAGGATTTTTTGATGTTCAGGTGCCCAACAGGTAACTATCTGGACTTACGGATTGGTTTCTCACACCTTGCATCCTGAGGAGCCAAAGAGCACTCTGAAGGCCAACCTACCCCAGCAGTGCAGGGCATGAAGCAACACAGACCGGGTCACCCTGTTTTGGGATGATGAGGAGAAGGGATTCAGTTGTACAGACACAAGCCCAGCCACTTGCCAGGAAAACAAGTCCTTGCCTGTTGTATTTATGAGTACTGACATGGCAATCAGTGATCTGCAGGAAAGCCAGAAGACATAGCTTTGATGGAAAGCTGCAGCAAACAGCCAGAAGATGTAGGCTTTGGAGGAAAGCTGCAGCTTGCAAAACTGCTGTCCAAGTGCATCCTTGGCACGGCTAATGTCCCATTCCACCGAGTCCTTTCAGGGCTAGGGATTTGCACCAAGACACAGAGCAGGATGGGGCTGTGTCTCTAACAACCCCAGCTGATATCCCAGGAAAGCCCAGCGACAAATAAACAGACATTAAAAGTCTCTCTGGCAGATCTGAGCTGCAAAGCCATGGCCTTTCAATGACTTGCATCTCCCTTGTCTTACTCTACATCAGGGAAGCCCGAGCACGCATTTCAAGCAGGAAAAGCAGGAAGGCAGAGGCAGCTGGCTGAGCACCTCCCCTTCCCTCCTCTCTCCCCTGAGCTGTAAGAATCCCGGGAATTCTCCAACATCCTCCTGCTTCTGGACAGAAACTCTCCCTGCAGCTAGTGCAGTCACCATGGCCATGCCACTGCCAGCCCTTCAGCTGGGGGTAGGAAGGGGATGGCACCCCTGCTTTGCAACACTGATGCCCTGTATGAAACCCCTCTCAATCCAACCCACGAAAGGGACCAGATTTGGGCTTTAGATATATATATAAAAATATATTGCTCTGGCGGAGCCGTTCTGCCCACAGCCGTTGCTCTGCTTTGCTCTAGGGAGAGTGGCAGCAGGGCCCTGCCGGAGCAGGAATTCCAGCAATGCTGGCTATGCTGTGTTCTCCTCTTTGCCCCCAAAGGGTCAGGTCTCCACCTAACCAGGATCAGCCAGGCCTGAGGCACTTGCCCTGCAGTCCCAGCTGCCAGGGAGGAGAGGGCAGGCAGCACTGCAGGAGCTGCTGCTGCTCATGGCCCCATCCCTCCCTGCTCCCAGCCCAGCACAGGGGTCTTCCAGGGCGCTCTCCCCCTCGGGACCCTCACAGCCAGGCAGCATGCTTCCTCACTTCTTGACAGGATCATTTTTTTTTTATCATTTAGTAAACAGAGGCAAAGCCCAGCGAGCGGCTAGGGCGAAGGCAGCACTGAGAAAGGGGAGCTGCAGCAGCAGGGCAGCCAGCGAGGGTCCCCCTCCTTCACCAGCAGCCACTAACTCAGAACAAACTGGGACACAGCACTTTCTTCCTAAACCAAGGACTGCATTAAAATCCATACAAACCTCAGGGACAGCAGCTGCTTCACACACCACATGCAGAACCACTGCAGCTTGCACCTGACCATCTCCCATTGCTTGCTTTCTGTGCCTAAATAAAATTTTTCTTCCTCTGGTTTCCCCATATCAATATTTTGGGATTGCTTTATTCCTTGAAGAACATAACTACCCTTCTGCTTTAAGAACATGCATTCCTTGACCTCCAGCCAAACTGAAACCAGCTTCCAGCACCCGGCTCAGCCAACAAATGCCCTTGCTATGCTGCAGTAACATCTTGCTGCTGGGTGCAAGGCCAGCACAAAACATGGGAAACCAGGGAAGGGCTACAGGACTAAATTTCCATAAAACAAACCATCTTGGCATCCTCTTCACAAACAGCACACCATAACAAATAAACAGGCATTAAAAGTCTCCCTGGCAGATCTGATCTGCAAAATCACAGTTTTTCAATGACTTGCATCTCTCTTGCCTTACACTAGGTCAGGGAAGCCTGAGCACACGTTTCAAGCACATCATTCACCATGAGAAATCATTATTTTACCCTAATTTGTGTCCTTCCCCTGCCCATTCAGAGCTTTACCTATGGATTTTCTCGACTATGGTTAAGTTTATTTATATTTGTCAACAAGGATGTTTTGGTGTTTGGGGTTTTTTTTCTACCTAGGGTTTATTTAAGCCCCCAAAGTTGTGCCCATTCTCCCATACAGCTGTGGAGTTACATGATTTTTGGGGGTGGAGCTGCATTCTTTCAAAAGTCTTATCTTGAAAGGCAGGGAAGGAAACAGCTGTTTATAACAGCTCTTGACACCGTAACAGTTGTTCTGCCCCAAACCTCATCTGGAACCAAGGTGAGCAAACCTAATGCCAGAAAGGACTTCCCAGCTTGTGCAGTGGCCACAACGTTCACCACCAAGAGGACAGGGCAAGGGGTAGGAAAGCTGTTGAGAAAAGCCCACAAAGTATTTACACCCTGAAAATTTGAAACAGATGAGTCTTGCAATCTGTGTCCTTGCGATACAATACTTCTCTTCTTGGGATATGATACTCCTCTCTTCCACTGGTGATGAGAAAAGGGAAAACGAGATTATAGCCTGAGTCCACAGAAGGGGCTGAGAGAGGAGCAGGGTGACAGCAGAGCCCTGGTAGGGCTGCTCAGCTGCACGAGCAGGTCCGGTGCTTAGAGGATCCCATGAGGCCACCAGAAAGACAGCTCATCCATTACTCAACATCCCTGCAAGCATCCTCAGTTCCTTCCAGTTAAGAATGTTATTCCAAGGAGAGAGCCACCCCTGGAAGACAGGGGAGACCCCTTGCTGTGACCCACAGAGCAGACCAAATTCCCTGTGCCTATGGCCATACCACCATGTATGCCAGACCAAGGTCCAACCAAAGGGCTGTCTCATACCTCAAAAAGCAGTCAGGCTTGTGCTGTTTTAACCCTGGGGGCAGCAAGCTCCCCGGGTGTGTGGTTTGCTCACCACCCAGTCTGCCCCTGAACACCTTCCAGTTTGCAGGCGAGAGGCCAGGGAGCACAAGAAAAGCTCCTCTCCTGGCTATCAGCCAAGCGTTACATGGCAAGAGCACCCCGCACCCTGGCTATAAGTATTTTGGGAAGCCAGATGACTTCATTACCAGATGACATCCCCTGACCTACTTGCTGTTAAACAAGCTCGCTGCTGGCTGGCCCCAGCAGCTCATTACTCAGCACTTTAATTTGCACACTGCCATTTACCAGGCACTAACCTGCTGGCATATCCAAGCAGTGCCCAAATTCTCATGCAGCTGAAGCATTGACACAAGCAGTAAAACACAAACAGACCTCTTCCACAAGTAGTTTGCTATTATTTTTTAATTGGGACTGATGCATGAGGAAATCCTCCAAATTGCAGACATGCTACCACGGCACACGGGATGCCCAGGTACCACAGGGGACAGCCAGCGCTAGGGATGCTCCAAACTGATGGTGTGGCACATAAAGCTTGCAGGCATCGTGCTGGATTACATGGAGATCTCAATGGACAGAAGGACGGTGAAAAATACAGAGTTATGAATAACCTGGAGAACAGGATTTATGCAAGTAAAGGCTGTAAGCAGAGAGGGCGGATCGGTGCACCCACCACCCCAACGCAGAAGTGGAACGAGCATCCTCACCACACTCACCCTGATCCGCCGCATGGCCGTCACAATCTCCACCCGGCTGTTTGGCCGCGGCACATCCAGGCTCCCGATGTACTGGGGGGAAAGAAACAGCAGATTAGTTGAGTTTCCATGGCACTGGAAACCTCATAGTCCCACCACGGCCTCGATGGCATGCCTGGAAGGAACCCAGGGACACTTCTGGGGAACAGGTGGTGTTTTGCCCACTGCACCTGAAGCCTTACACGCCTCCCACCATGAAGCTGTTCCCTCACTGCAATGTTTCAAGAATTCAGCAGCCCTTATTCTAAAAGGAAAATAACTTCAGTGATCAGGCCAGCAGGACTCATTCATCTATGCCGCAACCAAAGTACATAGGTATAAGCCAATATCCCCTCGGCTGCACCGAGTCATCTATTAGAGACTTGGATATTGGAATATCCCTAAAATAGCTGGGGCAACCTGTCCTGTGACAGGCCCTTCAGTATTTAATTACAGCACTGTCAAACCCTTGGCTGTTTCTGCAGCAATGCTGAGCCTCCAGGCCAAGCCTCCAGAATAAAGGAACCGCTTTGCTATTCAAAGGGGACCAAAGGCAGCACCACTGTGACCCAGCACAGAGAGATGCCGAACAAAAACCTTTTTAAAAATAAAATAGAAGAGGGCAGATTCAGAAGAAGGATCAGAAAACAGACAAGCGATGAAGAGTCAAAGCTGAGCGCTAAAAACGTGTAGTTAGAAGAAAAGTGGTTTGAGTCTATTTACTAGCCCCCTGTGCTCCCACGCCTCATCTCGACATGAGCGCTGACGTAACCCTCGGCAGCGCAGCACAGGCACTAAAGCTGGCAGGGCTGTATGTTCCTGTGAATACGGCCGTAACCTTCACTGGCACCGTGAAAACCCAGGTCACTGGTTTCAAGCACCAGTAGTTAACATGGTTGAACATGTGCGGGGGTCACCGCACAGGAAGGGGCTGTGGAGAGGGGTTATTTCTCACCCAGCATTGCCACGGGAGTGCCAGCATCTCTCCGCTGGGACGCTGCTGCCATCTCTATTGAGGGCACAGTGTGGGGGCTGTGTGACCCTGCCTGGGCTTAGTGTGTGCATGCTGTCCCAGAGAGCCCTCCTTGCTCACCCTCACGTCTGCACCACAAACTCGACAAGCCCAACCACCCAGCATGGCCAGCCCCAGCTGCACGGCTCCTGCCTGGGGTGGAGACAGAGGCAGGCATCCAGCGGCCGGCACCGGGCAGTCAGTGCTGAGAGTAGATGTGAAGACAAGAGGATATAAAAATAAACACCAAACAGCTGGCATGTTTGTCACGTGCTGAGCAGGCTGCCACGGTGCAGGGCAGCTTTATGTAAGCAGGAATTAAAGCCCACGATGCACACCACCGGCAACGGCAACATTAACTGCCCAGACCCCAACCACACGACTGCAAAAGCACAGGTTTTGATAAATTTTCGGTCACATCCCCTAAGCAGAGCCTTCCCACCTCTTCAAAGGTTCAGGCCATATTAAGAGAGGCATCTCTGACATCAGTCAATTCTCTTTTCTTACATAAAGTCTGGAAATCATCAATAAAAAGTAGGAGGTGAGGAGGGCTGAGGCAGCCAGAGCCCTGGGCACACGATGACAGTGCAGCACGTAAGGAAGGACCTTCCCCCACCATCCCCTGCCAGGTGAACATCTCAGCTGCTCAGCACCTCTCCCACCCGGCCTCCCCACGCTGCTCTCTGGGTGGGACTGCCCGGCACTGCTTCCCATGCACCTGCAAGGCAGACTATAGCTTAGACGAGGAGAGGGATAGCCATTTGCAGCCAGAGGATATCTGCCTCCTTCCAACTATTCCCGACAGCACGAGGTCACTGCCACCAGAGGGGTAATCGTTTTTCTTTTCCCTGCATTTTCCTTCCCCAGGCGGGCGCAGAATACAGCCACGTGCAAGGACAGGGCAAGCATCGGCAGCTATCAGCAGGGCAGGAGACGGCCTCATCCACCACTGGCTCCCACAGCCACACGAATTCGAGTAATGCCAACCTCCTGGCTGACAACCACAACCTTGGCCAGCAGCCACACTCAGTCATGCCCATAATTGTATGGGGGACCCCGGCAGGGCTGGGTCGCCTCATAAGCAAGTGATGGAGCAGAAGCCAGACACCACCTTGAACCAGGCAGCACCTCCTTGGATGGCCCTCCTGGGAAACAGCACCAACAGTAGGAATGTCTTGATGCTGTCCTATCTACACCCCTTTATTCAGCTATTCCCCTCCAGCGCACGTTCACGTGTACCCAAACGAAGGGGCGCGGGACATAAACCATGCAGGATTCACCTTTTCTCCTAAGCCTGGGCTCCAGGGCATCCTGTTGCATCCCACATTCCGCGGGAGTGTGCCCCTGCCAGAGCCCATGGCAGCTCCAGCCCTAGTGTGGGTTCGCTCCACACAATTACTGTCCTCACAGCTCCAAACACACCCACCTCTCCCTCCGGTTCCAGGTATTTTTTGCACATTTCACAAAACTCAACAGAAGGATAAAGTCCCCCCAGATTATTTTTGCTTTCAGGGCAGAAATCCCACATGGGAACTGCACGGCAGAGGAGTAACCCTTCCCAATGTGGTGAGCATCCCCCCAAAAACGCAGACTCGGAGGTCAGCCTGTCAGCTAAGCTACCGTTTCCCAGGCGAGGAGCAGGGATGGCCTGAGAAACCGCCCCTATTTACCAGTGATCTGCAGGCGATAAGCGCACCGAGGGCCGCTCCTGCTCCACTCCCCTCCAGCCCTCCTACTCACAGCACCGACTTCCATTTCGGAAAGAGGTGTGGGATAAAGCAGGCAAGGCGGAGGCAAGGATCAGCAAAGCAGCCGGAGCCTCCGGGGTGTGGGACTTCCCCCCTATCCCACCCCAACGCTGAGACCCAGGTCCCCTCTCCCAGGGCAGCAGCCCCAGGGACCCCTGAGCACTGGGGCTCCCAGACCCCAGGCATAGGCTTTTGCCTGCCTTTAAAACTTATGTGCCCCAGGCAGGGTGCCAGGCATGGTGGTGGTCCTGGTCCCCGCAGGGGCTGGCGTCCTGGCTCCCAGGGCTCGAGCTGGCATCCATGCCAGCATCCGTACCAGCAGGTCGACCCTGCGGGAAAGGGAGGCAGCAGGGCTGGGGCTGAGCCCGGGGAGGAGAAAGGAAGGCGCCCGAGACAAAAGGAGGGAAAATAAAGCTGTGTGAAAGAGAGCTGACAAAGAAAATAAACCCATGAAAGAGCCCACCCTCCCCACGCTGCCAGGAACTGAGGAGGAAACCATATGTACATATGCAGGACGTGGCTTTTCCAAATAATCACCTCCAGATCCATGGCCCCACCACACTGCCGGGGATGGGGGGCAGAGGTGGGGGCCCCCCACGTGCACCCAAGAGCCAGGCAGGATCAGGGGGTCACTGATCCCCATGTTCTGAAAGCAGGGGGCACGGCTGGCTCAGTGGGGAGGGCAATCCCAGGCAGCCCCCTCCTCCCCGGTCCAATTAGGAGAAGAAAGGCCACCCTCTCAGAGTGCTGGTGAATGGGCAGCTGAGGGGGTCCCTTCTGTAACGAGGCGCTCTGGCAGCCCGACAAAGGCAGCCCTCGCATTGCAAACGGTCAGAGCTGCTCGGGGCCACGTCACGCCCAGTGGCACGGGCAGGGAGGCACAAAGCACCTCTTTTGCAGGGTGCTTCTGGTCCCCTGTGTGCTCCACTGCTCCTCATCCTCCTGCGTGGGATCCAGCCTTCCATCGCTCAGGGCCTCTAGAAAGGGCAGCCCCTCTCTCTGCTGTTGCACAGGCTTGGTGGCTGTCACCCACCGGGCTTCTCAGCACCTGAGGGGACCTTGCTTGCTGCCCCCCTCCCCTGCAAACAGGTTCCTCTGTCTGTCCCAGACACAGCCCACACCACGCACCCTCCTCCTACGGCTTACGAAAGACCTGTCCAGTTCAGGGAAATACTGGTCCTTCCCTGGCCAGAGGGAAAAAAATATAACACAAGAAAACAAAGGAGATCACTTTGCCAAACCACTGTTTGCACAAGTCACTTAGTTTCTCTTTTTTTCCTTGACGTTGTTTAATATTGCTTTTTTTCTGCTCTGTCAGAAATTCATTTTCTTGAGAAGGTGCTTTTTCTGTGACAGCAGGTGGCAGATATTTTCAGAAACCTGAAGGCCGATTGCATCGCTGCCAGGGGGACACCTTCCAAGGGGTGTTGATGAGATCCCTTGCGGGTGGTGGGCAGTGGTGGGCAGTGAAAGCCTTCCCGGAGAGGAGCTGCCGCCTTCCCGAGGGAGGCACACTGCTGCTCTGCCAGCCCCACACTGCATGCAAAGGTCAGCGCTGAATCATACCCAACTTACAGGGGAGCCTAGATTGGCTGGCTGCCGGGCTTCCAGCTTCAAAAGCCACCCTGAGTCAGAGAGCTTGCCACGCATGGGGAGCCACTGCTTCTGCAAAGGAGCTGCAGGCAGGTGGGCAACGGGGCAGCGCAGGCAGAGGAGACACACTGGCATCAGGCCCAGGCTGGGGCATCGCACCACGGTGTACACAGCCATCCCCTGGGCCATGGAGCCTCGTCCAAGCAGGGGGTCCTGCTTCAACCCCAGCTTGGCTGGAAGGAGTTGCCAGATGTACCGGCAGCTGGGTGGCAGACATCAGATACGGGGTGCAAGTGTCCCATGATTTCTGAAGAGTCCAGGGCCGTGTGAGGCTGTACCTGGTACTGGGACACTGGCACCATGACACACGGCTGTGCCACAAAGCGAGGGCCAAAGTGCTCAGGCACCAGTCCCCAGCCAGGTGCCCCAAGAAACCTCTTTATTTCACCAGCGCCCAGGGAAACACGCAGCCTGTCTGCAGCCTGGCTGGTAAGAACTTCTCCCCCAGGGCTGCTGCCATCAGGGAAAGCAAGGAGAAATCCAGTTCCTGCGACTTTCGCTGTCCTGGTGCTCCCGCTTGCCGGTTGCCCACACACGGCCTCTGCCCGAGGAGCCACGGGGCTGGGCTGGCACGGCCCCAGCTCTGCCTGCGCCCCAGGAACACCCAGCCTCGCTGGAAGGAAATGGGGGGAAGTTTATTCAGGCTGTGGTGGTGCAGGCTCAGAGGCCAAAAGGGATGGAAAAGTCAGCATGCCAGCTGACTTCAGTGGAAAAAAGCCCTGGCTTTCCAGCCTGAGCCTGGCAGGCAGGTGCAGCAGCCTCTGCTGAGCTGGAGGGCTCTAGCCCTGCCCGGTCCTCCCTTAATGGGGCTCTGCACCCCGAGAAACCAGGGTGCACCTAGCTGTGGCAGCCAGGCAGTTTAATGCAGCATATCAGATCCATCCAGAGCTACGCAACCAGACAGCGGGCATTAGCACTGGGACACCTCACACCGGGCAGCACTGGTCAAATTGATGCCTTAAGGATATTTAGTGCTTATCTGCCTGCTGATACTAGAATCATTTGCACTGCCTATGAGCTGCACTGGGGCTCGAGTACCATAAACAGAGCTCTGAGGGTCCCAAGACCCCAGCACCCACCAGAGCCATGTGTACCTCACCCACGCTCCCCTCTCGCCAGCCAAAACAGGGCTCATGTGGTAACAGCAGACACCTTTGCAGCAGGAAGCGGCCCTGCAGCGGGAACACCAGGACCCAGAGCGAGCAGGTGCAGCAGGAAAGCTGAAGTTTTTCCATATCAAAAGAGTAGGGCTGTACGCTCGTCCCCGTTTCCATACCCACCCAGCCCTGCCGCCCACAGCTGCCCCCACGCAGGGGCCAAGCTTCCTGCACTTACACCCAGCTACGGGACTTAACAAGCCTTCAGGTATGGGATGTGCAAGCCCAGCACTGCAGCGGCCAGACAGCAGGGCTGGGAGCATCCCACACCCATCGCTCCCTCCTCGGGACCTTCTGGCATCCGCCAAGCCCACGCGCTGCCAGGCCGGGACCCGTGGTCTGGGCATGCACAGCCCTGCCAAATCCCAGCAGAGATGGGTGGTTTTGGTTTGGGGTTTTTTTGTTGGTTTTTTTTTTTTTTTTTGCTAAGAGCTTCACTAAGCAGCCTGTGAACTGACTTAACAAGTATGGCAGAAATATGCCACTGTTTCAAGATGAGAACTTTTGTGGCACTTGGGAAGGTTATTTATAGCCTTGAGCAAGCAATCCCTGGCTAAATCACACAGCAGCTTTGCTCTGGGCTGAGCAGCCCTGACAGAGCACACCATACCCCAGAGCTGCCAGTACAAACAGCCCCCAAATAAAGCTGCCAAGTCTCTCCCAGCCAGCTAAAGAAGTGCAGAGCTTCACATAACCTGTCTCCAGCTTCCCAGCCCTTGAGGAAAGGGAACCTCGCTGGGAAGGGAGCCTGAAGCAGAGGATGGGAACTAAAACCCTGATCGGAGCTGCCTGCAATTCAACTCACTTCAAAACCCTTTCATGTATAGCCCCTATGTACATGAAAATACACACAGGAATGGAAACACACACGCATCCGCTGCATAGTGTTCACCTGAGGCTATAATCCTTTTTCCTGATAAATGATTTATCTTTGCAGCAATTGGCAGGCACTGCCAGCGCTTGCAGCCTCGGAAGGATGGCGGGCAGGTGAGCTGCAGGGTTCATAGGAAAGGGCATAACTGAATCAGAATAAAGTCTCCTTCATGTCCCGTCTCCAAACATAGACAGCAGCAGATGCTTGGTTCGACTTCAGTTTCCCACGCACAAAAGAGGAGAAAAGTACTGACAAACGAGAGAAAATGCCTGGTTGCCAAGATCCCTTAAGGGAAAAAAAAGAAGAAACCGAACCACCACTCATATGCAAAAAACCCACCTGCTGCCCAGAAGAACAGCAATCCTCCCAAACCTCCAGCCCCACATCTACCTGCAAACAGGCCTGGGATTGGGAACACCAGCACATGTCTCGTCCCAGCTCTTGGCAGTCCTGGACGACAGGTGGTGGGTCTCTCCAAGGACCTGGGTTTGCTTGGACAGCCCCTTCTACTGCTGATGGGGGAGCAGCAGAGAGGGTCCTTGCACCCACCTGCCCCTTCATTGGGAACCATGTACATTAGAGCACTGTGACTGGATTAATGAGTCTCAGGACTGAAGGACTGACAGCTGTTTCCAAATAATGGGTACTCGGTAGGTGGGACCTCACTGTGGGCCACGAGATCTCCACGGCAGGAGGAGAGCCCAGCCCAGCGAAACTGCCGAGAGCAGATTTAACAGGGGCCAGTAACACCTTGCCTGTGCGAACCCAGCAGCACCCAGAACCCCTGCACTCAAACAGACAGGGGGTCTGGCACTCCAGACAGGCTCCAACACCCCACTTAATTCCCTCTACACACTGATCTCTCTGGAGGCGTTGGAGTAGCCTGAGTCATGATTTCTGAATGTGCGGAATTGCTGGTGTTGCACAAGATGGCCCTTGGGTTTTGTCCCGCAGCACCAAGGCCTTGGGAAGATAAGGAGTAAGCTTGCATCCCCCTCCTCCTCACCCGGACTGGAGGAGCCGTGCTGCGTAGAGAGGTGGAGGAGGACACGAGCTGTCTTTACTCTCTACATAGCCAGTTATTTAATCAAAAAAACATTGCACAAGTGGGAATTTCTGTCTGCTCCCCTGTGCCATGCTGCAGCTCCCAGCTCCTTCTTCTGAACGCTTCCGCTAAACCAAGAGGCCAGGCTTTTGATTTTACTCAACAATTCAGACCACAAGGCGCAGAAGAAAATGAACTTCTGGCCTCCCCTTGGAGCCAGCTCCTCCGACTCCCAGCAGCCTGGCCGAGGCGGCTCCAGGACACACAGGGGTTTGATGTCAAGAGAGGTGGCCAATGAAAACAGATCCAAAAGTGTGAAATGTATTACTATTCCTAAGAAGATGGAGTGGGATTTTCCAACTATTGGATTTATGTCCAGAAAATGGATTAACATAATCCTTAGAGGACACTTCGCTCAGACGCAGTGTCCCTGTGCCAGAGCATATGGCTGCAAATGGCTTCAGCGGGGACAAGCAACAAAGTCTCCTGATGGCATCACGTGTGACAGTACCTCTTGCTTCAGAGTGAGTCCATTGCTCTGTGCTTGAAAATGGCCAAATCCTAACTGCCTGCAGCCACTCACCCCTGGGATGCCAGGACTCCCTTGGGAGAAAGGCAAAGGGGACAACAGCATGGATGTCAGCAACTACTGATGAACCAAAACACACACTACATCCACTACACGTGCCATTTAAAGACAGCAACAGACAGCGTAGGTCTGAGTTTACAAATAATATTAAAAATTAAAACAATAAATCAGCACATACTGACTCAAGCCCACATTACCCCCCTGCAGTGAGCCCCAAGCAAGCTCGTCAGGAATCCCAGGCGGCAGAGCAAAGAGCACTGATCCAGCTGCTGAGGGCTGTAACACCAGGATCCCCACTGCCTGCACTATCAGCGATCCCAGGAGGCTTTTAGGAGACAGGCACACAAGTCCCAGCACCCCACATGAGTATTTTTCTTCTTCAATCTTCCCCCAAAGTTCTGCTCTAAATCAGAGTTCCTCATTTTTGTGACTCGCACTGGGTGCCTGGCAGAAACAAGAGCCGCGCTGGTTTAAGTGCTCCGGATTCTTGGGGATAAAAGGAACTAAAGGAGTGTAAGCATTTAATTAATCTCCAGCAATCTAATAAAAGGATGGAGTAATTGCCTAAGCCATCTGCATTCTGCATCTGGCATTAGGGGATGCTGGAGAAACCCACAAATTCGGAAGATGGGTTTTGTACGGACTGTGCTTGGCATCAACGCGTGCCACAGGATACCAAATAAGAGAAAGAGGAGCTAACAAAGACTAATACGCACTACCCTATTAATGCAGCCAAACCCAGCAGCACGGAAAAAAAGATGAGCCACAAGCAGACTGAGGGGCAACTGAAGCCCCATCCCACTCCTCACCCCCCAAGCCAGGCATGGAAGAGGCACACGGGGTTTAGAAGGCGAGATGCTTTGCAGCCTCCCCACAGGTGAGGGGTGAGCAGGTACTAGCAACAAAATGGCAATTGGCTCCAATAACCCAGGAGCAAAAGGCTGAAAAGCTGAATTTGAACAGTTTTTCCCAGGAAACAGCTGCAAAGCAGGTTTGAGTTTGCTCCGTAAACAACTCTGCTGCTTTATACTCTGCAGCAGGGTGCCTGCCATCGGGTGGGTGATGGTGTCTGCAGAGGAACCCTCCTAGCCCTGAGAAAAGGGGCAAAGCAACACTTCAACACCCTCCCATGAGCCACAGCCTTGACCCCAGGGCACTGTGCACAATTAGATGCCATATCTGTGTCCCCTACCAGTACATGTGCTCCGAGGAAAACAGTGGGTGACAGATGCCTGCTTCCCTGCCACTCAAAACTATTTTACACCAGGTGTTTTTCCAAGTCGACCTCACTTGCGTATCTCAACAGTGTGATAACTGTATCCCCCAGGAACAGCAAACAGGGAAGGATTTTGTTTTCCCTTTTCAAATTCCATGGTCAGCTACTTCCCGGTGTACTGCCAGCCAGCGTTACCGACCCACGGACAGGTAGCTCAGCTTTTTCTCAGCCCGCCCCGAGACTGCAAGCTTTCAGCCAGCGGGAAGCCACGGTCTAAGTGGAGTAAGAGACTGAGAGGTCCCAACAGAAAAAAAGAAAAAGAAAGAGCGCTGCCTGCCAAACCCACTAGCGAGAATGGTAAGGAAAAATAGCAAGATTTTTTTTCAGGCGGGCGGCCCTGACCTCTTGCACTGCACCGCAAGTGGCATGCGGTTCCTCCGGCTGCGCACACGATGGGTTTATCCCATGAGCGGAGCACCAGGGTACAAAGCATCCTGCAGGCACCCACCGCCCACCCGCCAGCCGCCACTCCAGCACTACCCACGGCGGTGGGAATGCAGGGCAAAGCCCGAGCCCGCGACCCTTTCCCGGGAAGGTGCACACAGCCCCCGGCTCCCTGGGGCCAACGGCCCCAAGCAGCGCAAGGCAGAGACGTGGAGGGATGCAGGGCCACGGAGGGATGCTGGGGTGAAGCAGCAGGGTGGCCCCGCTCCCGCTTGACTCGGCTAGCCAGCTTCCACATCCTTACGGGATGGGTGGAAAGCCTCACCCAACTCTTTGCAGCTGAGTTTGGGGAAGAGGAGGCAACACCAACGGGAAGGGCTCCCGGGGAAAGCGGAGAAAACCCAAGAAGGGAGAGCTGGAAAACGGGGAATCGCGGGGGGTGAGGGTGCGAGCGCTGGGCAGGGGCCCCCGCGGACCCCTCCCGCCGCTGCCCACCTTGGCCTCGAAGCAGATGCCGTGCTGGAAGGCGTCCTCGTTGTGCAGGGGGATGCGGAGGTCATGCCGGTCGTCCACCAGGTTGTACTTGGACTTGGCGGGCATGGCGGCCCCGCGGCGGCCGGGCTGCCCCTGCAGCGCGCCCGGCGCCGCCGCCGCGGAACCTCCGCCCCTCGCCACCGGCCGGCCCCGGGGCGGGGACGCGCCGCCGCGCAGCGCGGAGGAAGGGCGGGGAGGGGGCTGCCAGCGCGGGTCTCCGCACCCCCCCGCGGGGGAGCCGGCGAAAAACCAGCACCCGAGAGGGGCGCCGGGGAAGGCACCGCTGACACCTAGTGCGCGGTGCCGGGTATGCACCCCGGCCCCGCCGAAGTTGTTGGTTTTTTTAAACCCCAAATATAATAAATAAAGGAACATTAAAAAGCCTGGCACGTGGTTGCGGGATGGGGGGGCCAGGCGAGCCCGGGGCGCGCAGAGCAGTGGCGGAGCACCGTGTCACCTTCCCGGGGGCTGGCAGCGGGGCCGGGAGACCCTGGCTGGGAGATCCCGGGCTGCTACAACCACGCGGGCCGATGGACTCTATGTCCAGGTCTCGGTATCGGCACCTGACGCGACGGCAATCAAGCCGAAATCACCACCCTGTGCTTAACGACGGTCATGAGCAGACACTATTGTGCCCTACTTTAGAGAAGCCCCGAAAGCTGTACAGTGCCCCCCCACCCACGGAAAGCACCCCACCGCTGCTTTCCAGACGCGCAGAGACCCACTCACCCAGCTCTGCCTGCAAGCACAGGCTGTGTCACCCCTTCCCCCCAGCACACGTCATGCATCCGCAGGTCAGGCTCTATCCCTCTGGGGTTTGGTACCCACAGACACAGCCGTGGAGCTCATCTCACTGCAGTATGGCTTGAGAACTCATGCTGGCCTTATGCTTGGAACAAGATGCACCCTCCCGCTCCACAGGAGACCCCCCCATTCCCAAAGCCCTTGCATTGCTCTGCTTGCATGTTTCTACACACCAGCACACGTTTCCCTCGTGTGCCTTGGGTTTCTAAATGACTGCAGTGCCCACAGTGGTGCTAACTGTTGATCCTTCCTGGGTGGAATAGATTCAGGGCCATTGATTTTTCAGACTCGTGCATTTGTAACATAGTTACAGAGCCAGCCACATCTGAAAAATTATTGTTCCCTTCAAAGCAAAGCAAGTTTTCCAGCATCCCTAGAGGCTGAGAAATCCCTGTGTTCCATCATGCCCAGGAGATGTGCATGGGAATGGCTGCTGTGCCGCTCAGGGTGGGATCACACGGAGCTGTCAGCATTTGGACTAGTGAATCAAGGGCTGATTTCCCACTGAAGGCAAGATGCCAGCAAGCCCTGGGCTCTTGAAAGCCTTTACTCCTTGTTTTGGAAGGGGGCAGGGGATCAGCGCTGTGTGTTGCAGCTGCAGCAGCTTGGTGACTGCGCTTGCAGAGATCCCTGGGCGAAAAGGGTGCAGAGCACTGAACACCCACAAGGCACTCGAGCTCACTTAAGTCTGGAGAAGGCAGATTGGTGGGACAGTCTTGAGGCAGGATCTGCTCCATGGTGTTTGATGCTCTGGCTTCTTGCTGAAGGTTTCTGTTTACCTCTAGCAAAGTTTTAGCTGACAGCACTGAAGTCCCAGTGCTGGGAATGATACAGCCACTGGAGAAGTCCCCTGGAGGTCTCTAGTCCAACGCCTGCACCGAGGAGGGCAAGCTTCAAGATGAGAGCAGCAGCTCAGGGCTGTGTCTAGGTAGGCTCCAAGTATCCCCAGGGACAGAGATCCCACAGCTTCTCTGGAGCCCTGTTCCTGTACTAAATTTGATTAAAGACATACAGTCTTGCCAGCTGCTGGCTTTCCACAGCTAGCAAAGCCCTGTAGATTTGGTGAAGAACTGAATTCCTATGTGGGAAGGCTTGTGAGCATCTCTTCAGTGAACGGTGCCTTTGAGGAGGTTTTTCCCCAGGCGCAGACATTGGTGTTTGATGGAAAGACTTCAGAGCCTGGCAAGCAAACCAGTCCCTCCCAGGCAGTCTTGGTGGGTTTGCCTGGCAGCGCTGGGGCTGCTGGCAGCCCCTGGTAGGTGGTGGATGCCCTGGGCAGTCCATAGCCAGCTCCTCTGGACCCTTTCATGGTCACAGTGGCTGTTTTCACCAACTGCTGTGGTGCCTGGAGCCTCCTCTGAAAATACCAGGGTTGAACCAAAGGACGAGTCTCACTCCACAGTTGCTTCTGGATCAGCTTGTGGGCCCCCACATCAGCAGCTCAGTACTGCTGTGGTGTGTGAAACAGCAGCTCGTGTGTGTGTGTGTGTGTAACTCTTCCTGCAACTTGTTTATCCCCAAAGCCCCCACCTGCTGCCCTGAGTGTGGTTTGGGTAGTACTTGCTGCATCAGGAGGTGCTCCAGACACAGGTGCTGCAGGCGGTTTGGGATACTTCTGGCGTTTCACATGATTCCACCTTCCTGTTATAAAAACAAACACTGTCTTTTTTTCCAAGATCAGTGACCAGCTCTCCCTGCCTTTGCCCTATGCCTGCCAAGCCACCACCTTGTCCTGGGAGACCCTTTCTGGGCTTTTGATCCCAGGATTGAGCCTAGTCCACTACCAGAAAGTACAGATCTCCAAAGAAAGGGAGAGGATTAATTTCTCACACTCTTGTTTGTCCTGCAGGTCCGGAACCTGTTTCCTCGCTCTCAGAATCAATAATTAGAAGCCCTGGAAGCACACGTTGGAGTTGTGTAACCGGTTTGCTTGTTATTGCAGCCCCATGCACTTCCACCCTGCGCGGCTCGCCTGCCTTCACGCAACAGCCGGGGACAAAGGTCCCGTGTGCCACCCCAGCAGGGGGGGGACCCCAAAGCCAGGGACACCTATGATCGGGGACATGGCCCCCGAGTGAACCACAAAGACATTTTGAAGGGCTCATCTATTAACAAGAGGTTTCAGCAGGCCCCAAGGGCTCCTCCATGAGGCAGGGAACTGCGAGCAGGTGCCGAGGGCCCCTCCAGGAGGGAGCAGAGGGCCCCGAGGGCCCCTCTATGGGCCTGGGAGCTGCGGGCAGGGCCCCTCGGGCCTCTCCATGAAGGAGGGCAGGGCCCCCAGGGTCCCTCCGTGTGCCAGGGAGCCGCGGGCAGGGCCCCTCGGGCCCCTCTGTGTGCCAGGGGGGCGTGGGCAGGGCCATCAGGGCCCCTCCATGAAGGAGGGCAGGGCCCCTCGGGTCCCTCCATGGGCCAGGGGGGCACGGCTAGGGTTCCCAGGGTCCCTCCATGAAGGGGGGCAGGGCCACCAGGGCCCCTCCATGGGCCAGGGGGTCACAGGCAGGGCCCTACGGGCCCCTCCATAAAGGAGAGCAGGGCCCCCGGGCTCCGCCACTGGCCAACACAGGGCCCCGCGGGCCCCTCCACGGGCGACCGGCGGTCCCCGAGGGCCCCTCCGTGGGCCAGCACAGGGCCCCGCGGGGCGGGCGGCCGTGCCGGGGGTAGGCGGCTGCGGCCCCGCTCCGCCCCCGGCGCTCGGGGGCCCTGCCCAGGCCTCTCCCGGCGCCGGCCGCCCGCCGCGGCGTGTGGCTCTGTGAGGCTGGGCTGCCATCTCCTGGGCAGGCCGGGGAGTGCAGCACAGGCAGCCCGGGCCCGGCGGCCACGGCTGGCGCCGGCCTGGTCCCAGCCCCCTGCGCGGCAGCCCGGAGCTTCGAAACCGGGCCGGCCCCGGCCTGCTCCCCGCCGCCCGCCATCCCCCGTCCGTTGAGGATGTTCTTGCAGCCAGGCATGCGAAAGCCGGACAAAAATATACCAAGGATGTCACTGCGTGCCCGCAGCGGCGAGCCCTCCAGGCAGGCCCAGCAGCCCCGCTCCAGGCCGCGGGTGCTGGGGTGCCATTGGGCACGCTTTGGTCCGCACTGGACACGTACCCAAAAGCCTGGAAGAGTGGGTCAGGAGGGTTTCAGGTTTGCCTGTGGCAGTTTTCAAAGCATAACAAAGCTTTGGTAGGGTTTGGGACTAGAGAAGAGCTGATAATCGTGCTAGTATTTAATAAAGGTAGTCAGGCCTGCAAGTGCCAGCATCCATTGTCTGGTCTCACCCTTAAAAAAACCTGCGTGCATATCTATATCTATCTATCTATGTATACAAACACACTCTCTATATATACACGCTGCAGTAATTCCAGCAGAAAGGTACATTTGTTACTGAAATATCCACAGCCTCTAACAGAATCCACCTGCAATCCTTAACCTAGCCTGGAAGACATGGGAAACGCAATGTTTGCAGAGCACTTTGCACCTCAAAACACTGTTTGCACCAGCATGGCAACACTGCAGCCTTCCCCCCAGCCCCTGTGCCACACGGCTGCGGGAGGAGAGGACAGCCATCTGTGAAGCAGCCGGTGGCAAGCACTCCCCACAGCCCCAGGAGGCCGGGACCCCCCCTTCCCTGGCTGCCAGTGCTCCCAGAGCCAGCAATTCCATGCACACACAGCTGATTACTCCACAGCCACCATCGCACTTGTTGCTCCCCCAGGAACAGCGCAGCATGGTGGTTTCGGGGAAAACACACTGCGTGCTGTTGGCGCCTGGGAGGCCCCTCCTCCAGACAACGATAATAAAAGAGCTTTTGGCCAGGTATGCAAATATTTTTTTTATTGTGCTGGATGTGGGTGGGAATGGGAAACATCGCAGAGCGTGGCTATGAGTGGTAATGAGCAGATGGCAGATTTTGCAGCTCTAAGCAATAAATTATAAAACAAATTGGCCCTTAGGCAGGCATTCAAATGGGAAAGGTAGGATCCAGCTCATAGCTGGGTGCTCCAGATCCACAAAATCCTATAGCAGTAAATTATTTTAAGGTCATGGTCCTGCAGTTGAAGAGTGCACTAGAGCACACACCTGTGTGACAGTAGAGCATCCCAATGCTCACTGCCTGTGAGCTTATGATGGGCTTGGGCAGGGAGTCACCTTGTCCCTCCAGTCACATGCACAGTCCCAGGTGGAAGAAGTGCTAAGCAAGGCATGTGGGTCAGCACAGCAAGCAGATTCGTTTTCTGCCTAATAAAACCTGGTGATTAACATCTAAATAGCAAGGGCTAGGAAGGAAGCAAAAAACTTCAGAAAGGGGAGGAAGGCAAGCCGCTGAATTAAGGTCAGGAACTTGCTGGCATTTGCTGACATTTTATTCTGATGAGCTGGCAGAGCTCATTCTCATCAGGCAAACACTTATGTATTTATTTATTTTAGAGGTGGGACTGGGAACAATTCCAGAGCTGTTTTTAAAAACACAGGCACATCTTTGATATCTGCTGGGGTGCAGACAGACTGTTAATGGAACAACCTGAAAACTCAGATTTTGTCTTTGTAGGCATTATGATTCTTTGCACTATGATTTCTATTCAATTTGCAATTAGCCCAGGTTTTTGGAAGCTCTCCACAAACCTCAAGTCTTGAAACATTTTTGTTTCAGAAAGACAAACACATGGTGCTTCTGAAATAAACACACTCCGGGGAGTGAAGCAGGTGCTGGCTAAAATTAATGTTCCTCCCCGACAGCTTACAGTCTGCAACTAAGCTAGGAGAGCCTGGAAGGTATGGAGCACCCAGGGTCCCGGTGCCATGGCAGGGAGCTAGTGGCAGTGAGAGCCCACCCCTGGGAGCCTCCCACGGGGCTCCACATGTAGGAGCTACCCAGGACCAGGAGTACTCCCACAGCGGGCTGGAGCAACACCCATATCCACTGACCACTTCCCAGCCACGCAGAAGCCATACTGTACAATATTCGTCTTGTTCTAATCTCACTGGCCCATTAATGATAAACATGCCTACAAGGCATAATAAGAAACACACACTGCATAAACATCATTCTTAACGATCCTCAGCATGATCAGTTACAATAGTTGTCAGTAAACTTATCAATAAATGTATTAACAGCTGCTCACTGTAAGAACCAGAACTTACCTTCTTGATGTACAGTGTTAGCCATCCCCACAGCAAGCACAGCATACAGCACCAGGGCTCAGCTCCTTCCCCAGTTCCCAGAACTTTTAGGTTGTATCTAGATGGAGCCAGAAAACATCTGCAGCAAGCTGCTGAGGGCTGCCCACCCAAGATATCATGCCAGACCACCTCACTGCAAGGTAAATCATATCCTCTTAAATCATCACTCCTCCACATACTCCCAATGAATGAAACAAGCTGCCCCACGCTACCTGTCAGACCATGGAGGTGAAAAAGAAAATGCAAAAGTGGAAGAAGCCAACAAATGGGCTTGTTCATGGCTGGCTGGCAGGTTCCCCTGCCCACACAAGGTTTGAGTTGTACACAGCAATGAGGATGGGAATTGCAGAGGGCAGATGCCCAAGAGGAGGGCGAGGACCTGAAGAGAGAGGGAGCCCTGCTGGCGATCCCGCAGCAGGGTGGTAGGGTGGGCTGCGGCAGCAAGCAGCTGCCCTGGGGGTGTGACACCGCAAGGTGCTGGCTCGGAGAGCTGCTGGTCTGAAATTCATTCACGGTTTATCAGGATGCTGTTCCCAAGGTTGAATCACTGTGGAAGGAAAGGTCTTGAGGCTGGTTTTGTCTGAATGTAAGGGAATTTATACAGCAAGACTTCCCTCACGGCAGCAAGAGCCCAGGACGCCTGGGACTCCAAGCTAGCCTTGTCCCTATCATCCTCGTCCAGAGGGCAGGATTTTGGCCATAGCTTTTATGTTGCACCAGAGATGAGAAAGAAGGAATATGGCTTTTCTCAGCTTCTATACCAAGGCACAAGGAAGAAGAGCATCTTCCTTATTTGTGTGACAAGCAAGTAGCCATATTCAAATGATATGTTAATTGCCGCATCTAGTTGTCAAGCTTCTTGTAGCAATGCCTCACTTGTGGCTGATAAATAAATACAATACTTAGCATTCTTCATTTGGGAATGCAGCTTTTGATCTTCAGACATGTTATTGCTGGGTTCCCGAGTGTAAGACACCAAACTGAGGAGGAGCTGTTATCCTGGGTGCTCTCCCCCGTGAATCACTGCAGCTAATTGGAACTACCTTTGATATGTTTGTAATTTGCCAAGGCTTATTTGCTGTATAATCAGACACATGGCCCCTTCCTTTAATTGCCTTGTAAACTGCCAGAATGATTAATTCTGACACACGCCTGTGTTCATCTGGGGATTGACATGCAGTCACTTACGAGAGTGGTGAGGCAGGGGCTGGGACACCTCCGTTCAGCCCACCAGGCTGGGGGAGCTCCTCTCCGGCTAGGTACGAGTGGTTGGTCTTCACCCTTGCTGAAAGTGAGAGCGTGCACACCTTTCCCCGTGCAAGGGGATGTGAAAATCCCATGGGTGCTCAGACCACAGCTGTACCTGTGCCATAGCTGTGCCCTCGGGCCAGTGCCTGCAGATGGGTGCAGCGTTCCCAGAAACACTCCCTGCACCCAGCCCTGCCAGGGCAAAGCTCATGGCAAATGTCTCTCTCAGCGCTTACATACAACTTTGGGGACACACACCGGTCCCTACCCTCACCTAGAAAACCTCCCCTGGCTCTGCTCCTCACCCGCAGCTCTCTTCCCACAGCCTGTCGATAGGCAATGGCCTGCGAAGGCAATATTTCACTCTCACTCCCACGTATTGTACATGCTAACGCCATAACTCTGATATATTCTCCTAAGGGACCTCTCATATCTGGGCAATGAACATTTCTGTGTTTGTTGCTCAACTTTCTTGCCTGGAGATGTATTCACATGAAAAAATAATATATATCAGCCCCCAAAACCCAGTGACTGCAAATGCTGGGGGAGAATTAAAGCAGCACAGTTAACAGCCCTGGTTTCCATCATTACAGAATTCACGTAATTTCACTGTGGCTGGACACTCGCGAGAGAAGGGATGAACAGCTTAGGTGGGTGCTTGCTGCTGCTGGGATGGGTGGACAGATGGATGGAAGGAGGTGTGGGGACCACCGTGCTGAGTCCAAGCCAACTCCTTGGTGGGACATTGGGAAGAGGGGTAAGGGATGCTCAGAGCCCCCTGTGCCCAGCAGCTGCCTGCCAGAGCCAGAGCATGGCTGGTCCTCAGCATCACCAGTGCCACCAGAGGGACGTGGCAAGCCACACCGGGTGGGGTGGTGTCCCTCAGCACTGGGGAACCGGGGCTGTGGGAGATGTGGAGATGTGCTGGGCATGCCAGCAGGGTGACAGTGAATGGGCAAGAAGGGGACATGGGGATGTAGCTGCAGGCTGCATGATGGGGCTAGCGGGGGTGACCAAGCCCCGCAGGAGGAGCTGGGAGTTGGGATCCAGAGGGAACCATTTCCACAGCCTCAGCTGAAGTTGGCACCCAGGGAAGGGTCATCTGTCCAAAAATCTGTGGCACAGGGTTTGTCCTGGGCTGAGAGCGAGTGCCTGGACTGTCAGAGGATCAGACATGGGGGAACATGCCTGCATCTCCTGGGCACCCCGGGTCTGCTTCCCTGCAGGAGGTTTTGGTGCTGGTGGAAGCACAGAGAGGTCAGTGGGAAGGGAAGCGTGCCAGCGGGAGTGTGCAGCCGGAAGAAAGCTCTTGAGATTGTCCCTCTCTTGCCTCTTCTCTGTTTCAAGGACCGGGTTATTTCAGAAACATGCTGTAAGTGGCAAAATGCCCACAAAGGAAAGAAGGCAAGGTGGGTAAGAGGGCAGGTGTGGGTGCTCGGTGGGAAAGCAGCAGCTACACACCAGAGCCCTTGGGTCCCCATTTTATTTTCCCTTTCTGCTCCTTTTGGGGCCTGATTAGGCATCAGCTGAACCCTGCTGCAGCCAGTTTAGCCCCCTCCCAGAGCCAAGGGAGAAATTAAAGAGGACTTTGTTTCCAAACAATTGCAAACGCATAGTTTGAGAATCCGTAATTTAAACTCAAATCTTCCTTCCGCTAACAGTGATGGATGGCTTTTTCCTACTGCTTTGAGAGCCCTTGGATCCTGCACGGCAGATGCCTTCCTGATTTATGGCTTGCCTCTTCATGCAATGGGAAACAAACAGCCCAATTCTAATTACCACACTCCTGTTAGGATAGTTTCTTATATTGCTTCCATCTTATTACCGGGGCTCCCCACTCCACCTTTGTGTGGCTGATTTGTGTTTTATGGGTAACCTTGGCATGGATTCAAATAATCTCTGTTGCACTCATTTCACGGGCAAATAAGTTTATCCGCACGATAGATGGACAACATGCTAGAAATTGTGAGGTTTTCCTGCTAGAAATTGTGTTTTTTCCCTGAGTGGCTCAATCAGTGAAAGGGGGTCATAATGTGGGGTTGGGGATGAGGGGGAGGAAGGAGAAAAGCCAATGCCAGCGGTATTTGCCTGCCTCCGACAGGCGCTGGCAGAAAAGAGGGAGGGGTGGATGGGGCCACACAAGGCGCTAAAAATAAATGTTCTTCTTCCTAAAGAGAATCTTGCTGGTTCAACTCTTTCCCATTCTTTTCTGTGTGAGAGTGGTTAATTCTCCTTGGGAGCCCATTCACTCAGCAGATGTTGCTTTTCTTTGTGTGATTAGCCTGAAATCAACAGAAAATAATCCTGTCCTTTAACAAATATTGGAGCACGCGATTCCAGTGCTACAAGGTGCTTCAGCAGCCTGAACAGATGCTGAGATTACTGTCTGTAAGAAAAGCGCACATGGACATATTTTTGCTTTTAAAATAGCACCACCCAAGTTCATGTGATGATGGAGGAAAAATGCAGCTGCAGAGCTGGGGCTGGCTTGGGCTCCCCAGCACAAGGACAGTGACATCCCGAAGCAAGGCCGGTGAGGCCACTGTGGTGGCCAGCATGGGAGCACAGGCTCTAAGGACAGAAGCTGAGAGCTAAATTAGCTCAGCCTAGGGAAGGGGAGCTGTTTGAGAAGCCCCTACCCCTGTCTCCCCGTTTGGCACAGACTGCAAAGCTCAGCCTTTTGTGTTCACCCTCGTGGCCGCTTGGCTCACCCTGGCCAAGCAGCAAACACTGCCAGCAGCTACCGGCAGAAATGCCAAATCCTGACCTGCACAGACCCCAGTGATGCCTACCGGCTCCGGGTTTCTGGCTCATACCGACTTCTTAAAACAAGCTTGTCAGCTGTGTTTTAACTCACCTAATGTGTCTTTTCCTGATAACTTTTAAAGTCAAACTGTTGCACTGTCCAGATTCAAATGCCAGGAAAGCCCAAGTATTTCATGCCTGTGCCATTACCTTTACCAGCCAAAGCCGTAGCCTCACCAAAGAGCAAAATCAGAATTATCTGATGAGCACAGAGTCCTCGTAAAAGCCAGAGAAGGGGCATGAATTTTCTTCTTATCACTCACTCTAAAATCACTGAATCCCAGTAAACTTGCCCTTTATTTGCTGCTGTGAAGTTACGAGGGATGCTATCCCCATCACGGCTCCAGTCCATCCTTCTGCCAGCTCCTTCACAGCCTGTCAGTCAACATGCCTAGCTGGAGCATGCTCTGGTGCCCACTTCTTCCCTCCTCCCTCTCATGCAGTGTGGGAAAAGACCCTTATTTCTGATCCCCCCACTGCTGCTTGGCTCAGCAGCATGGGGCAATCCCCCAGCACGGGGCGGCTGTGTCACTGCTCTGCGTGGAGCCCAGTCCTCACGCCACCACTAGTCACATCCTCCTGCTTGTTCAGGTGATAATTTTCCCCACCCTTTGAGTCGCATAACGAGTACTTTTATTACAACTGCTTTGCCGTCAACGCCGTTTCATATTTCAAAGTCACTTCTTGTGTGCTGAGGAGAGAGGAGGGACTAGCCCGTGAGAGCTTTTTTGAAGGTGGTGTCTCTGATCTTCCTCTCAGACGTATGAAAATGCAAACCCTTTCCAAACGGCATTAGATCATTGAATTCAGTAATATATTTGTATGGGCAATTTGTTGTCTGTCCCTGAAATCACTGCCCTGCCTCAGTGCAGCTCTGGAGTGTTCTCTGCCGCGATGGCTCCAAATCAGCATCTCCCTGCTGGGCACGGGGAGGAGGCTCACCGGAGCAGTTGGGCTGACCCTGCCTGGAATCGGGATGCTGACACCAGCCCAGAAAAACTTCTTCTTTCCCTTGCCCAGATCCCAAGATTGTTTCAAGGAGTAATGAGCTCCACCAGGCTCTGTCGCACTGCGAGCCAGCAACAAGCTGACTGCGGGCTAGCCCACCGTCCGTTCCCTTCGGCTCTGGGGGGAGCTGGGGACAGCCCCCACAAAAGGGGAGACATGAAACCCATTAATCATCTCCCCGGTGCTGTTCCATTGCATGAAATTGGATTTAGCACCATTAGCTGAGTGGCTTCTGAGCAGCTCCTTGACTCCTGCTGAAACCACTCTCCCATTGCAAAGCTGATTAACGGAGTGCATCCACAGTATTTAATTAACCTAATGAACCCTGATGATAAAATTAGAGTCCACTTAATTCCTCATCCCCCACTGTGGTATGCAGGTGAAACAGCTCACGGTGCCACAACCACCTGCAACTGCTTTGCAGTGGGTGCGAGGGACCGGGTGCTGGGGCTAGGGGCTCCCGGGCAGCGGGGAGCGCATCAGTCTCTGCCTACTGCACTTGCAAGACTCTTCACAGCCCCAAAAGGAGGGTCTGGAGGTAACAGATCAACAGCTCGTGTTGGAGCAATCAACTGGTCCTCACACCCCAGGGGCTGGAGTCCCTGTGGCTTCTGTGAAGGGCCCCAGGTCCCACTTCTAGGCGTTTCTCCTCATAGGAAAGGAAAGGATAATAACTGAGAGGCTCAGGGGCTCTGGCAGGGTCTGTGATGTCCAGTCGTGCTGCCCTGGATGTTACAGATGCTGACACCCATGGGGAGAAGGGAGGTGATGGATGGTGCGGGGATGGGTACCCTGGCTGGGCTCTCTGGAACTGGCACAGCCCTGGCCGATGTGCGCCCCTGCCGTAGATGGCAGCAGCCGGCTGGATTGGTGCCGCCAGCCCAGCCTCGGCTCGTCCTTCCTCTGCAATTGCTCCAGACATTAGGAAGGAAACGGTCGAAGCAGAGAGGGTTGGCTTTTTTTCTGCTATAAACAGAGCTCTGTCTTAATGAGAGCGAGCCGGGAGCTGGCTGCAGGGCGCGTGGGCTGCCCCCCTGCTGCTGTCAGGGTGGCTGGGGAGAAGAACTGCCAAGCACCCTGCACAGGTACAGGGCACCCACAGGTGATGTAAATTCTCCAGCATTTGATGCTTTCTAGTTATGAATGGGTTTCTGTCTGTGTAAAGATGGATTGTCACTTGGCCAGAAATGCTGGGCTTGAGGGAGGAATCATCAGGCGAGCTTCTCTGGCTGCGGCTCTGCAGATAATAGTCCCTTCTGGCCCTAAAGCCTCTGAATCTATAAGCCAGATAATTACTAAAATAGCTATGCCATTTCCCTGTGACATAACAATCATTTAGAATATATTTTAATATACAGGATGTAAAAAAGAAATTTCCCAGGGAAACAGAAATGTCAAAGAGCGTGGATTCTGTCACTTGCAGCAAACCAAGTGGCTTTTTTGTGATAGAAGTGTTGTTTTTAGGAAGGTGAGAAAAGCTCCTCTCCTGCTTCGGGTTCCCAGGAGCCTCGTTCCCTGACCTGAATTACATCCACCTGCCCCCTAAGCCCCACACCTTGCAACCAGCTCAGTAGCTAGGTGTGTGGTGAGAAGTGCCAGTACAAGCAGGGGTGTAGCATCAGGTAACAGTCTAAGGGAAAGCTAAATTTCCTCCCTGAAACTCAGTTTTTCCCTTTGTGCCCAATTTGTGGAGTCCAAATGACTTTTAGCCTTCCTGGGTGCAACAACTCAGTGGAGGAGTTTAAGGGACCAATTTAAAGGCAGGTTCAATGACTGGGGAGCCTCATCTTACACTTGGTTTGTGCTTGGTCACCCTCAGGCTGCTCCGTTCAAAGAAACAGATCCAAAACACGTGGGAGAAAAACCCTTCTGAGCCTGGAATGAAGAAGAAATACAATACACTTGTTCCTGGAGAGCCACAGAAACATGACCTGAGCATAAGAATTTGTGGGAGCCATCTCTTTTCTGGATTTCAGTATGCCTTTGAAGTCTCAGGGTCTGGGACTGAGGAACTGGGGAGAAACAGTAGTTCAGCTGCCCAAGCTGTTTACAATTGCAAGGTGATAGGCATGGGGAAAAAGGTGAAAAAATAAAGTAAATGAGAGACTGAGTAAGATTTTTGTTTAATTTTTAACTTGTCATAATCTATACTGGTGCTTGTCCTGAAGAAAAGCAAATGACGGATACTCCAAATCCACCCAGATGGAGTTATTTAGTATGCCTTCAACACGGAGAGAAATGGAAATGAAGCCTAATAAGGCTTCCGAACTCTTTCTTTATTACCCTCAGAGACAACCAAAAGGCACTGAATTTTCTGCAGCCCAAGAGCATAAACTGCACTCAGACACTTTATAAAACCCATCAGGCATCTTTCTGAAAGATTAAATAAGTAGGACAACATTTTCAAGAAGCTGAATTGGAGCTGCATGAGCAAACTGCCTGGCCAGAGCTGCGCTGTGCCTCTGATTTCTGCCCTTCTGCACGGCTCTTCTCTCACTGTCAGTGAAGCAGAAATGAGCCTTTGATGGCATCAGCCACCCCCCAAGCAGCGGCAGTGCCCCATGCCTGCCTGTCCCTGGCAGCAGAGGTGCAGGGCTTGTTTTGCCACCTCCACATCCCCTTTTAGAAGGTCAGAGCTCCTGAGCATCACTCCTGCTGCATGGCACAGAGGACAAGGTGCAGAGATTGCTGCCCTTCAGTGAGGGGAGATGTTGAGGTCTGGTCCCTTTCCCAGGGCTGCTCAGTAAAATGGGGAAAGTTTGAGGGGTCTGTCTGTCAGAGCATCCCCCGCAGCTAATGGGTGCTGTGCACCCAGCCGTGGGTGCTGAGCACTGTGTGCAGGGCGAGGGACCAGCAGCCCTCCATCGGAGACACTGCTGCTTTCACAGCTGCACAGCTCTTGCAATGCACAGGAAGCCTGGCGAGCCACTGCCCAGGGCAAGGTTATATTTAGGATGGGTTTTGTTTAAGCAGAGGGAAGATGGTCCGATTTGCAAGCGCGCTGGCTTCCCCGTGGGAGTGGTGTCAGATTTGAGCGGGGGATGGAAAAGTGCTGCAGACTGTATGGCGTGGGGAGGGGGCTCAGCAGACCTGCAGCATGGGGAAACCGCAGCACTTAGGGTAAGAACAAGCAAGAATTAAGAATAATAAGCTCTTATTTAGCTGCACAGAGTTGTGCAGCATGAGGGGGGCACCCCCTTCTGCGTTATCCTCCTCTCCTGCCGGATTAGGGTAATTCAGTGAAGCTGAGCAGGCCAGGGAACTTTCGATTCCCCCATCCGGGTGAGAAATAGGGATCTCTTGGCTGGCCCCGCACCCAAGGAAGCAAGCCTCAGAAGAATTCCAGGTGCTCTTCTCTTGCAGGCAAGAGCCACGCCACCTGGGCAGCTCTGCTTCTTTGCCATACACCTTAATCTTGCAGCAAAGGAATTCAGGGAGCAAAGCACCTGTGTGCAAGGGAGAGCCCAGTTAAAGGAAGAGCTCCCAGTGCCTTTGGGAAAGAGCTGTGGGTAAGGGAAGGGCATGGTGTGACTGCGTGCTGTTGGCTTGGGCATCCCCTCTCGGGTCTGCACTCTTCAAACTCTTTGTCGTGGGCAATAAAACCTCAAAAGTACAGGAAAGATTCCCATGTGTACCGGTTCCTGTCCTGCACGCTGGGGCGTGGGGACAGTGTGTTCGGGGAGCATTGCAGGGGGAAGGGGCCGGATCCTGTGTAAGGATGGACAGCTCCTTTCTGCACAGGAGGCAGAATTTCTGTATCAGACACGGAAGCTGGAAAGAGCCCAAAAACTGCAGCTGTGTTGAGCAAATTGGATCGTTATATTAAAAACTGAACAGGAGGAATCTGTGAGCAAGAGCAGCTTGATGCTAGCTATTTTTCATCTGAAGAGGGATTCAACAAGGCGAACCCACTTCCCACCGTTACCTTGGCCACAAGATGACGGAGATGACAGTTTGATATTCATTCCCATCATATCTCCTGCTATCAATGCAAATAGCCCGTCAGGCTTCTTCCACCCCTGCCTGCTTCTCTGACTGACACGGTCCTGCTGGGAGCACGCAGAACACCCAAGCCCCAGGAGTCTGCAGAGCAAAAGGGCTGAAACACAAATCAAGGCAAGACATGTTGGTGACAGGAGCTCTCCACAGCCTCATGAAAACCTGAAAATCCCTGCACTGGGGCCAGGGGGAAGGGTGGCTGCAGAGCACGGGCAACTACAGCTGGGCGTCCTGGCAGGCAAGTGCCGGCTTTGGTGCTGCTGGAAGGAGGATGTCACAGACCGACCTGATTTTGGGTCACAGGACCCCTCCTTGGGTGCTCACTGTGCTCTCTGCATGTACTGGTGAGGACTGGAGCAGGGAGCAAAAGGGCATGAGCTATCCTAGCTGTGGGGCTGGGCTCTTGACCTTGCCCCATGGTTTTATTTAAAAGAGAAGTAGCCTGCACCCCCACAGGGGACTCAGTTACTGGCACAGTGAGCTGTGAGTCCGCTTCCAGCCCCTGTGCTAGGGGAAAACCCAGCCCCTTGCTTTGCTGGCAGCATGAAATGGGAGAGAGGGCTCTTCTGCAGGATGCACATGGTTGTGCCTGGTTAAAAGCCCCAGCCAGCCAGCAGCATCCAGGGCAACATCCAAGACTGAGCAAGGACTGCAGCTCACAAGGAAGGTTCAACCAGGAGTTGTGCTGCCCGTGGTCATTAGCTCCTGGGGATGGCAGCGCTCCCAGCCTTGAGCATCAGCTGCAGAGGTGAGCCCACCTGCAAAGGGGCCAGGGGCTCTGCTCGCCTTGGCTGGCACAAGCCTGCCCGGAGCAGTGTGTTGAAGCACACTTGGCTAGGGGAGTTTAAGTGAGATGTCAGTTGTGATTTGACATTTTATCTCTAAGTGGGGGTGAGTGACCTTTCTGGCTACAGTCAGCACGTATTCCCAGCCCCACAGAGGCAGGCACAGGTGGCTGCGGGAGGATGCACCGGTCACGCACTGATTTTAGCAGGAACAACATTCATTCTTTGCTGTTTACTGTTTCTTTGCTGCCCTTGAGTCGTCGTTAAATTTGTCAAGAGTGATTTACAACTGTGTCAACAAGTGGAATCCAAGCTGCTGGTCCACACGGAGGGGAGGAAGAGGGGGAATAGCTCCTGAGATGCAATACAAACTGGAAGGCTCAAAGAGAAAAGTGCAGCTACTCTCCTAAGCCTCAGGTTTGCCTTGTTGGTTATTGCTGTAATTGCTCTGTATGTCCCAGGGTCTGACATTGCCCCTGGACATTTCTCTTACCATTTGAACATGGCTGAGTCTGTTTGGCAAGGCTGCAATTCAGACTATGGTTCACAAGGGTTCAGCGTCTTCATCTTGTTGCTGCAGCATACCAAGAAGCGGCATGCTTGTCTCCCCAAAGACGTCACGGTCCTTCCCTTGCAGGGAAGACCTTGCATGTCAAACCCCAGAATCGCTGAAGTTTGCTGTCTGGCCCCTAATCCAGCCCGTCTGGCTCAGAGCAGGACTATCACCAGTGCTAGATCTGGCCCTGACCACCTTAGCCTTTGGTTTCTCCCCAAAGCCTCTTCTGAGCTGGGGGTGGGACCCAAAGTGGGCACTACTTCAGGCGCAGCCTTGCCAGCACTGAGCAGAACGATGTCATAACTCCCCTGCATCACCTGTCCTTCCTCATCCCAAAGTAGCCCAGGATGTGGTTGCCTTGTCCTGCGGTGTCTCTGCAGACTGGCATGCCTGGGGGCCTGTTTCTGAGGAGGGGGTCACAAATCCACCCCTCCCTGAGATGACAGGCAGCTGGCCACCAACCACAGGGTCACCCACCATTGGAGCGAATTCTCTGGCTTGCAGTGGATGGAGCCGGATCAATGCATGAAGGAGATGACTGAGCTTCCGCGTCGCCCTGCTCAAATCAAACACCCTCTCCTTTGCAAAGTGCTGAAGGGTTCAGCAAGCCAAGCCAAGGAAAGACACGATTCACTTCTATTTAACATCACATGTCAGTGCCTGCAGAGCCCTTCTGCTCCATTGGAAATGCTGCAGAGCCCTTCAGCTGGCACCAGGAAACATCTTCTCATGGCATCAGGCCCTGATCCTTGGGTACTTTTCTGCCTGCTGCATCCGACTCCGAGCAGAAGGCTGTGGCAGTTCCTGCTCACAAATCCCCGCCATAACACTTGTCTGATGTCGGGTGGGGAAGGACACGTTGTTGCTCCCTGGAGACCTGTGGAAGTGGTACTGGGGATGCATGACAGTTTCTGCTTTATCGCTGGAGCAATCCGGACAGACAACAGTTGTCTGTTGGAGCTAAATACTGCTGCTGCCATGTAGTTGCATGTAGCTGATGTTTATTTCCCAATGAAGAGACTTGTAACCACTGACAAACTAATCGCCGATAAAAATCAGCAATGGAAGCAAACGCATACTGGAGCAGTGCATCCCATTGTCATGAAATTCATCCATGAAAACAGCCATTCTCCCTCCTTTACCTTCAGTAGATAAAGAAAATTGCCATGCATTTGTACTGTGAGGTCCCAGGTGCAGTTAGGTCATCTTACCACCAAAATGGCATGGGGGATGTGTTATGCCAGGTCCAGGGCGATGGAAAAATCCCTTCTCCGTTTCCCTGTAAAATTTCCATGGGAGGAGTAGGTTCTGCTCCTCACTGGGGGCTATTCACATGTGAGTCAGCTGTGGTTGAGCTGATTTAAATGTATCATCCTGACAAAAAAACCTGCTGGTAAAAAAATTACCGTAATGAGAAATCCTTGGAAGGGTTGGAGTGATCATCCTCGCAGCTCTGCAGAAGAAACTCTTATAGCAGAGCATGGTTTGCTAGGCAAAGGAAGATGTTCGCTTGTGCTGGGGGCTGTTGCACCAGGGAGGGTCTTGAAGGTGCAGGGAGAGCCTGCTTGCAGAGGAGGAGTCCTACTGCCATGTCCTGCTCTGACATGTGAAAGGGCTTATAAATAATCTGATTCCTATGGCTTGACAAATAACATGCGCTGGGGCTGCTCTGCAAAGGGCTCCATGTACACAGGAATTCCCTGTTCATCTCCCTTCCTTCAGCATTTTACTCCTCCTGCTGCAAACACAGCCTATTGCTCTTATTATTGTTATTGCTGTTATTATTATTACATATCACTCTTTAATTGCCTGGTAAATTTGCAATAGTTTGGAAAAAAACAAAGGGGGTTGTGCAATTTGAAATGCTAAAGAGAACAAGAGTGAAGACGGGGAAAATGCAGTGCATCTAGTAGGATTATTGAAGAGGTGATGAGGACATTCTTAACCTTAATTATTTCAAATCAACTCATTTTGTAGAGTGTGTAGGTTTATGAATCAGATGAAACGTAAATTGATTCATAATTTCCTTTAATTTTCTGCTCTTTGGAGAATTTAGATCTATATTAACATAACCTGTACCAGCCAGTTACTAAGAGACCGTAGAAAATTAGTATGGGCGAAGCTGGAAGACTGGCATTTGAATATGCTCGAGCCCACCTGCTGCGTGGAGTTGGTGATTGGGGCTCATCAGCATGGGGCTGCTCCCGGCCCCCCTGAGCCCCGGCTGCCACTGCCTCCCGCGGGGCTCCCAGCATGGGAAACGGAGAGCTCGGGGATGGATGAGGTGGGCACGGTCCAAGGACATGGTCCGAGCTTGTTCCTGCATCTCCACGATAATAAAAGCAACTCAAAAACTAGTAGAAAACAATATTATCCATCACAGAGATGGAGATCCGCTGCCCAGTCCCGTTCAGGCAGCCTCAACTTGCTTTATGCAAGTATTTTTCCTTCCAGTGCATTTCATTTTTGTGATGTTCTCCTCATCATTTGCTCTCTTGAAATTATCCTTCTGGTGCCTGTTTTCTGCTACCCAAAATTGCACATTAAGAAATCTGAGTCAATTGTGTTGTGCAGTGCTGGAAAAAAGCAGGTTTTGCTGTAAGTCCTGGTACATAAAGACTGCACAGAAATTTTAAAAGCTTCTCGCTCTCTGCGACTGGACATCCTGAGCCAGTCGGTGATGCAAAGCGACACCACGTCCCCCAGGTACCTGCTCTCTGCCATGGCAGGTGGCGCAGAGATGTGCAAGCCTCTGAAGCACCGTATGAATGAAACACCGGTGTTTGTCATTTCTGCTTTCGAAGAGAAAGCTTTCCTTTAGGAAATAAGCAAATACAAGAATTACCAGCTACAGAAAAAAATAATCAGTTTTTCTGGACTGCAAGAATAAGGGTGTCTATAAGCAAAATCACTTTCTTGCTTATTTTATTTGTAGCAAGCCTGCACTGTAGCTGTTTCCTTCTCTGTGCACTCGGGGGCTGCAGGGGGACATGGACCGGGGTTTGGGGACAGTATGCTCAAGCCCTTCTTCAGCACAAGGCACCGGCAAGCTGTGCTGCAGCGGTCCGGGCTGACCTTGCTCACGAGTCCTTTTGGGCAGTGACAAATGCCTGCCTTTGGAGACTGCTCTTATTTCAGGTTGGACAGCAACCAAATGTAAAAAGCACATGAGACAGCTGGCCGCGTGGGAAGCTGGCTCTGAGCGCTCTCACTCTGCGACGGGGAACGCTTCATTACCATTTTCCCTTGTCCTGCACGTTGTCCTCCTTGAGTCAGCTGTGCTAGTGTGGGCTGGGCAGCTCAGGCACCACCACCACTGCCAGCACTAGAGATGGTTGGTGCACGGAGCTCAGCAGGGATGCATGCAGCCACCCGAACAAGCCACGTCAAAGCCCCCTGCTCGGCCACTGAGCTGGATCCTGCAGCCAGTGGTGGTCACGGGGCAAGATGGGGAGGCAGCAGTAAAGTTGCTCCCAGCCTCAGGCAGTTGTTGGCAGAGCAAAACACAATCCAACCAGAAACATTTTGAGGTGGCCTTTACTGTTTGCACTTCCAGCTGCAGTCTCGCTGCTGTTCCCAGCGGGCAGGGATTATTATTCCCTTGCAGGAGTGCCAAGACCGGGGAGCTGCAAGTGCTCCATGCAGGAGATGCAGTTTGTGGTGAAAGAGCTGCACGGGTGCCTTCCTGCTGGTATATTAAACTCACCAAGTAAAACAGCAGGTCATGGTAATATTAATCCAATAAAGCAAAATCAATAGTGGAATTCAGTTCAGGAGGGAGGGATTTCACGGCTGCCTCTTGCAAATGCAAACACACATTATGTCATCAGCAGAGTGGTAAATCAGCATTTCTGAGACCAGCTGCCCAATTACCAAGGCAGTTAGATGATGGGAACTGTAAATTGGATGTATGCAAATACATAGCATGAGACAGTAAACACCTCCAAGAATTACTGAGAAATCTCTGGACCAAGCCACCGGCCGGGCAGCTAACCAGGTGTTCAGGCTCACGGGGCAGGGAGCAGAAAATGTGTCTGGATGCTTTGGGTGCTCACCACCATCCCCAGGGCCACATCAGGCCAGCTCAGAGATTTGCAAGCTCTCTGTGACCTGCAAGACCCTGTGGCTACAGCTGGCAGTAGCACGGAGTGCATGGCGTGGCTTTGGCTGTCTCACAAAATGCATCTTCTCCATACGCTGCTTTACATCTCCCTCAGGGTCCTTTGGTGGCACGGACCTCTAGGTTTCTACAAAGCTAGGAGCTAGGAGCTGCAAGATATGGCCAGCTCCAAGCTAGTGGTCCTGAAGGTGAGGTAGTCATCATGTATTTCCATGTCCTTGCTCTGAACAGTGACTTTCCTGAGAGCATGCTGTGCTAAGAAATTATGTCAGTTTTGTCTTTTCAACAGTTTAACAAAAAATGAACATTTTTAATTGCTTTCCTCTGTGTACAATTCCTTCCCTCTATTGTACTTGCAGAGATAAAGTAAAGCTTTGATTCAGAGGGAAGCTGAAGAATTTGGAGCAACAATGATGGGAGAACTCAAAGAGTATGTTTGTGCCCACGGAGGTGATGAGGAAAAGCAATTAGTTCCGTGTACTTGCAAGGAATACACCTGCGCCAGAGCACACTGTGAAAGCTTGTCTGGAGGTTTAAAGGACTTCCACTCAACTTCTTTCTCTAGTTTTGGTTCCCTTATATCTATTCTCTTCACTCCCAGGTTTCCCTGCTGCTCCATGTACTGCTTGCTTTCTCCAAGGGGCTGTCCATCCACCACCCTCTGCTCGGGACAGCCCTTCTCGGATATTGCTGTGCACTGGCAGCTGGAAGCATTCATGTAAGTTTTCTCCAAGTGGCGCTGAGCCCATCACATGTCTCAGTAATCTCCTAGACAGCCAACTGCTCCTACAAGCAAAGTGCTCATCATGTTTTCAGCTTGAAATTTGCTGAGTTTTCAGTGCTGGACATTGTGGTGTCTTCATCATCTACTGCAAAGACCTATTCAATATCATACATCATCTCCACAGACAGGTGCTTAAAGGCTGTGGTCAGGTTTCTTCTTTACCCAGCTCTTTAATAAGCTAAACAGATCGAGCTCCTTAAATCACTCTTTGGTGTGAAGACAGTTAAAGAGCTGATTACCTGGGGGCAGGGCTCAGGACCCGGAGAAGTGTAGGCACAGCTTGTCTCACATTGCGCCAAGGAAAAGAAGTGACTTTTAACCTGGCTTCCTAAGGGAAAGGGCACTCATGCACCTGGGCTGTTTGCCTCTTGCTTGTCTGTCTGTCTGTCCCACCCTGTTCTGTTCTCCTCCTCCTCATCTCAACCTGCTGCAACCCTGTTTCTCAGAGGGATGTAGTGCCACAGAGATGCATGCTGGAAACCTCCTGGGTGCAGGTACCTGGCAGCCATAACCCTCCCGGTTGTAACCTGGGGGTGGGGGTGGGGTGGGTGTTGTGCCCCAATTGCTGCAGTTAGCCGCGGGTTTATTGTGTGCTGCTCACCGTACCGACAAACCAAGGGCACCCTGCCGAGGGAGGTATCGATCGTGAATTAATAGCAGCGAGCCGGAGATGAGCACATCGCGGAGCGTGACGGGCTGCTGGCCCTGGCTACAGAGAGCTCCCTAGCACAAGGATGAAGCCTCCTCAGATTACCCCAGGGGCTCCCCAAGCTGAAGCCAGCACAGCAGAGGTAGAAGTCTGCAGCGCTGAGCCGAGAGTGCCTCTGGGATGAACCCCCTCCCCATCCCACCTCATTGCACCCACCAGGGTCTCAGTCCCACCAGAAGGACCCTTGATTTCACTGCTGCCTTGGCCAGAGACCAGGGTTAGGTTCTCCAGCAGCACCCACAGCAGATGGCAGGGAGGAGATGCTTCCCTCACTCCGGAGCACCAAGGACCCCCATGGTCTGGTTGTAGCAGTGCAACATCATCTCCATTTGGTCTCTGGCCTTGTATCAGGGTGAGGAAAGCATCAGGGAGGAACCTCCTTGCTGCTTTCCCTTTGCACTGCCCAAGCTGCACTAGCTGAGGCAGCAGGGAGAAGCAGCCTGGCTCAGACCTGCTGCTTGCCTGGGGGGATGCTGCCTTGTGTACGCCTGTCACATAGTACATGTGTGGCTGCAGCCAGCGAGAGCCTCTGCCATTTATCTGGTCCTCCAGCAGTCCCCACAGGATGTTTCCAAGCTTAGCCTGGCATTGTGGCACTGCAAAAATCTCCTGCCAAAGCCAGAGCCTGCCAGAGAGGAGAGCAGGTTAAAAATAACCCTGCATCTGGTGGACTGAGACTGGAAACTGCTCCCGGGCAAAACATGGTCATGCTCCTGAGTGATGGAGCAGGGGAGTGTGTGTGCCAGTGGCAGGCAAGGTTTTGGAAGGGTCTTTTGAATTTACCATCATCCATCTCTGGGGTCAAGATTTCATCCCATGACCCGGCGCTGGCAGGCTCTGTTCCTGCCACAGGACGTGCATGCTCATCCAGCGGGTGGAGCAGGTCTGGCTCCCTGGGTGGCATGTGCAAACAGACCCAGCATAAGTGTCAAGGGCAAGCCACTGCTGCTGCTCCCCCAGCCTGGCCTCCGTTGTAATTTGCATTTGGTTTCATTTTAACTATCCAAAGCTATTTTAATTGGTGGCCTGCCCAAGCTGCTGGGGATGTGGGTGTGCTGCAGGAGAAGGCAATGGGCCCCATGGTGCCGGGGGAAAGGGTGCTTGTTACAGCCCTGCATCAGCAGGGCAAACGACTGCGCTTCCATCCCATTGCTGGAAATTTAAATAGTTGATTATGCATTTATTATAATTTAGTCTCAAGCCAGCCAAGTGCGTAATGAGTTGTCTCAGCACTGGCATGGGGTAATGCAGCTCCTGCCTGTCACTGGCTGCTCACCCACCTCACGCGTCCTTGGGTGATGACACTGCCCTTGACAGGGACACCTTGCTGCCCAGTGACCTCTCTAAGGACAGGGCCATTGGCTAGCAGGCCTGGTGCTAGCAGGGCTAGCACAAGAATGCATGAGAACTGCTGGCTGTCCCCAGGGGATGGCCATGGTGGATGAACAGGCAGAGACAGGAGCTCTGGGGTGGGGGGTAGGATCTTACCACCCTTCCAGGCAGGAGGCAAGCAATGGGACCAGCAAAGCTACAGACCAGACACTCAAAAGCCATGCTGCAGTGCCTGGGGGATGCACCCTGGGGGGTTCGCTGCCCTCCCCTTTCAAATCTGAACCCCAGAGCCGTCGGGGTGCTGATGGACCCTTGGGCCTCTTATGTGCCCTGTCAAATGCTGGAGGGTGCTGAGAGCCTCTGGACAGGGTCTTATGGGTATCCCAAGGGCAAAACCAGTGTTTTGGAGCAGGCTGCTGCTATCCTAAGGCAATGGCATGCTCCAGAAGCATCTTCACAGCCCAGTTCTGGGAAGCCGGCAATGTACAGGGAGAGGGAGGTGACAGCCTGGGCCTTGCTGCAAGACCAGTGCTCTCCCTGTGCCAGTACATCACTCCCTGAGGTTGCTCTGAATGCTGTCTGGAAGATATCTACCTATCCTCTCTCCTCACTGTGGGAAAGAAGCATTGGAAGTGGGGGATGGTATCTCCTGTAGGGATGCTGCTCTTTAGGCTGGGCTGCCCCGGAGCACGGCTTCTGTCTCTGCCCCTCCAGTGCCAGGCTGCCAGGTCTTCCCCACCATCATTTCATGGAGTGGCAGAGCCGGAGCTGCTGCCTGGCTAGTCCTGGTGTGCAGGTGTGGAATGACACTCCCCACACCACGCTGCCCCTGACATTCGGACCACCCCCACAAATCTGGTTTGGGGGCTGTTCTGCTTTCATGCTTGGCCTAAAGGCTTGGATTATTTTAACCCAGGCTTGGTAATGCCATTAATTCTGATCTCTGGTTCATGATGTCTACTTTCTGAACCATAAGTGCTTTAATATTTCATTTTCTGTTGCTCTCAGGGTTGCATAGTTTATTCCACAAACAAGAGGTTGGGACAGTCATTAGCGTGTGAAATCAGAAATGCATGCATCAGTAACTATGGCAACTCTGGAGAGAACACCAGTGTCTAGTAAAATCAAGAATTAAGCTTACATGAAAATGCCAAACTAGGAGAGATCCTATCTGCTGAGGGCTTAGTGTATATTTAAAAGAGAAAAGCATGGTCTGAAACACTCAAGTAAACTGAGCTCACCCAAACCCAGGAGTGCAGCTGATCTTGTGACCCAGCTGTGCTGGTGCATCCCCACACAAGAGTAAGCCTGCTCACATCTGAAAAATAAATGCATGTAACAGCCAGCCTCATCCAAAGACCTCTTTTGCTGCCCCTGCATCCCTCCATCTGCTCATGGGGGTTTCTCTTTCCCAAAAGCAAGCTAATGCTGTCGTGCAGCTCACAGAGCAGTGACGCTTCAAGCAGAGGGTATCTGGCAGTGGGTGCTCAGAGCCGCATCCATAATTAATGCCGTAAAAACAATGCTGCCAGTTTGGGCCCTCTCATGATGTGAGGTGTCAGGTGCTGGTGCAGCTGCTTTCCATCCAGTTGGTAGATACAGCGGTTTGCTGTACTGTGTGAAGGCATCACAGCTCCCCCTCAATAATTCATGCTATCTTTTGACAACTTCAGTACGTAAGGACTTTGCCTTTACGAATAAAGTCTTTGCTTTGTGCTCCTGAAATTTTATTGCCTCCACAATATTTCCCTTACCCATTATATACTTGAGAAAACAAACAAAATAACAGCACTGGGGAGAAATTCTTTGGCGCTGTTCCCTCTGCAGAGTGGAGAGGGCTGAGTCCTGCTTATCAGGGCCAGAGAGATGACATGTGTGACAGGTTGCTATTAATCTGTGAGCAATCAGGTGCCAAGTCTGGGTGCTGCTCCGTGGCCAGCATCTGCTTGCACCAAGCAGGGATTTTAATACCGTGCCAAACAAGGTGCTATAAATACCTCCACAGCCCACTAAAAGGCAGGAATTAAAAGAAATGAAGTTTTTTGGAAGAAGCTGCTTTTTCAGAGCCCCATTTAGTGATGCTAATACTGCTACCTGTGATTATATTTTCCCCTATTCCTAGTTGCTTTTCCACTGTAATCAGCCTCAAAGCGTTCAAATGGAAATAGTTCCTGCTGCTTTCCACTTCACACTCATTTGGGAGCATGAGAGGGGAGGAAACAGCCGCTGGTTGGTGGGGCCATGGGGAAATCAGGGATGTTTTTTTGGAGGGTGGGAGCTGAGTGGTGGAGGATGCAAGGCGAGCAGCATGTGTGGGGACCAGCCTGTGTGCCCTTGCCTGCAGCTAGATGCCCTCCTTACCCTGCTTTACACAGTAGTTCTACTATCAGGATACTGTAGGAACTCCTGCTTACGTTCTCCTTAAACACATCTATATATGAACCAGACAGTAGTTAAGAAGTGACCCTGCATGTTACGGTTGCATTACAGCAGACATAACACAGATAGTTCCTGGCTGCAGTGGTGGACTTGTCTCTCTGAGCCAGAAGACACCAGCTCTGCAGCCAAGGGACCTTCTGCCAGCCCAAGCTTGTTGAGGACCACATGCTATTGTGTCCTCAGCTATCCATGTGCAGGATGGGGTTAGTAATGGATGACCAAGCTGGCCCATTAAGCTCCTAGCACACAGAGCAGCCTCCAGCTGTCTGAGCACCAAGGTGGACATGGTCAGACTGCATGGCCTCCATCTTCTAAAGCACCTGGAGCATCTGAGCTACCTTTTCAGTAAATGCCCTGCCTATTATTATCCCCAGATGTGTCTTCAGCTGTGAGCCCATGGATGCCCAGGCATAATTTGCATGGTGAAAATTCAGAAAGAAGCCACAACGCTTATCAGAATGGCCTTGGCCTCCAAGAGATCATGCTTTTACAAGGAACCTGCATATTTCAGCTGAAAAAATCATCAGGAAATGTTTTGATGTTGAAAAATGAAAATTCACAGAATGAGAGCATGGTCAGGGTTTGAGTCCAGCCCCTTGCTAAAGCAGAGTCTCCTCCAGCAAGGCTGCACAGAGTCCTTTCCAGGCAGGTTTGAGTGTCTCCAGAGAAGGAGAACCCCATGGGCTCTCTGGGCAGCCAGTGCCAGGGCTCCACCACCCTCAAGGTGAAAAGTTATCCTCTTATTCAGGTGGAACTCCCTGTGTTGCATTGGTGCCCACTGCCCCTTGCCCTGTCACTGGGCACCACAGAGAATAGCCTGGCCCTGTGCTCTCGGAACTGGCCTTTCGGATATTTGTAGACATTGATAAGATCCTCGCTCAGCCTCCTCTTCTCCAGGCTAAACAGGCCCAGCTCCTCCAGCCTTTCCTCCTAAGGCAGATGCTCCAGTCCCTTCCTGAGATTCGTAGCTCTCTGCTGGACCCTCTCCAGTAGGGAGGCTGCCCACCCTGTCCCCCCCAGTCTCTCTAGAACTGGGGAGCCCAGCACTGCACACAGCGCTCCAGACGCGGCCTCAGCAGGGCAGAGCAGAGCGGGAGGATCATCTCCATCAACCTGCTGGCCACGCTCCTCCTCACGCACCCCAGGATCCCACAGGCCTGCTGGCCCACACAGGCACACTGCTGGCCCATGGGCAACTTGCTGCCCACCAGCACTCCCAGGCCCTTCCCCGCAGAGCTGCCTTCCAGCAGGCCAGCCCCCAGAACGTACCGGTGCATGGGGCTGCTCCCCGCCAGGCGCGGGGCCTCACACTCGCCTTGGCTGAACTTCTCTGGGTCCCTCTGCGCCCAGCTCTCCACCCTGCCCTGGTCTCGCTGAACGGCAGCGCAGCCGCCTGGGGCTCCAGATGTCTGCCCAGCGCCTGCCTTACCCAGAGGTGGGCAGTGTAGGAGCCCACAGGAAAATGCCTCACTGTTCGTGCGACCCACGCACGCCTTCTGTTGACCTGGAGCGTGCGAGAGAAGGGAGGTGGCAGGGTGCTCCTGGCAGGAGGTTGGCTGCGTTTGCCCGCCAGCACTGCTGCATGCGGGTGCTCGTATCCCCTTGAGAATGAGGAGTGCAAATAATCTAGAATAATTCCTGGAGGGACGTGACCCTCAGGGTCCTGGGCGCGCAGCGGCCACTGCCGCCTTGCTGGGACATGGGCACCCACCAGGCATCTCACTGGTATGTGGGGCACCCACCAGACATCTCACTGGTATGTGGGGCACCCACCAGACATCTCACTGGGAGGTGGGCACCCTGCCGGGATGCGGGGCCCTCCTCCTGGAGCACGGGTGCCTGCGGGGCGCCTCACAGCCATGGGTGCCCGTTCTCTCCCAGCCCAGCTCTCCCGCTTCTCCTGGAGCGCACGCTCTGCAAGCCCTCACAGAGCAGCCTGGCTCGCACCACTGCATTTCCTCTTCCCGCTTCCCCGGCGCCCCTCGGTACCCAAACGACACGTGCTCCAGGAGAAATACACTTTATAGATCTGAACAGCGCCCGAAGACTGAGAAAGCAGGCTGCTCCCGGCAGGAGTTTAGCCGAGTTTCCCGGGCGTCTGCTGCACAGGCATGCTCTGGCTGTCCGCTTCGAGGAGACGGAGATGAGCCCTGGCCTTTGGGATGCCGGTGGGCCCTGGCAGCACCTTGGGGAGGGTGTCGAAGGGGCCCTGCGCAGAGGTCCTCGCCGAATGCCCGTTGGCTGCTGTGCAGGGCAGGCACAGGCGGCCCACCGATGGCGTGGTCACCCGTGGGCCATGGCCATGGCCACCTTGCGGGAAGATGGTCACCGGGGCCCAGGTAATGGCCTCCAGCCAGCGGAGGAGGCTGAGGTCTGTGGAGGGGCCCTCATCCCAGGAGCCTTTGGTGGGCTGAGGCATGGCCTGAGGCAGCAGCCGGCGGTCACCCTGAAGAGAAGTCACTGTTAGCTGGGTGAAAATGCCACGGGCGGAACTGTTATCCACTGGGTCCCTAACACCTGACCCTCTGCCTAGTGGGATGCTTGCCCTTGCACCAACCTTGGAGGTCCTAAGGAACCCAGTGGGTCGCGGGGAGGCACTGGCCATGGCCACCTTTCTGGGACGTGGGGAGCAACCCCCACACCCCTCACTGAGACAAGGGCACGCACCAGGCACCTCAGTGGGACACGCGCACCCACCGGGAAGCTCACGGGGACATGGGCACCCTGCCAGGATGCGGGGCCCTCCTCCTGGGACGCAGGCACCCATGCGGCACCTCACAGTACACTCTTGTAGTACTGGTGCCGGAGCTCTTTCAGGCAGAGGCGGTAAACAGTCCTCAGGAGCCTGAGCAGGCAGGTGTTTTGGGCGTCCAGCCGGCAGAGCAGTTCGTGTCTGGAGAAGGTGCCCTTTTCCCGGCTGCCTGTCCGCACGGAAGATGAGGCCGTCCATCCCCTTCCCTGGGAAGGACAGGGCCGGGAGCACAATGAGACAGACGGGGACTTGGGGGGCCAAGAAGTGTCCTGCTGGACTTGGCTTCCTCCAGAAGAGCTCGCGCCTTGCCAGTCTGCTCTGGGCAGCACGCTGGGCTGAGGAAAGCTCTGGCAGGCCCTGTGTCATGCTGGGGGCTGGGGAGGGTTTCAGCCCTGCGGCCTGGTGTGTCCCTGGGGAAGAGGCAGAGGACCTGTCGGGGCCTTGCTGAGGCTTTCTTGCCCGTGCTGGGGTTTGTTTTCTCATTGCAAGCCTTCTGGGCCAAGGCTGTTGCGGTTCCCTGCTCCCCAAAACCCAATCCCTTCCTGCGCGACTGGTCTCGATCGCTCACCTGTTCCCGGCGTCTCCTGTTACTGGCGTCTGCTCCATTGTCTCCAGAGGTTAAGTTCAATCCAAGCCATGATGAGCGGCCACACGATTTGCCCGGACTTGCAAAGCAGCCAGGTCATGTCCACCTGGGCAAGGCAGTTCCAAAGCCAGACCAGAGTGTGGGGCAGGTCAGAGGCCGTGCTCTCTGCGCCGATGGGTGGTTGCTTCAGGCCCTCGGGATAGACACCCATCCTGACCCTCACCCTGCTGCGGGGGTTGCGAAGGCCAATGGTGCTCGTCCATTCGGTGGCCATGCTCTCTGCGTCGAAGGGTGCTTGCTTCAGACCCTTGGGAAAGATGCCCATCCTGGACCTGACCCAGCTGCGGGGGATGCGAAGGTGACTGCAGCTTGTGCATTCGGCGCCCATGCTCTCTGCGACAATCGGCAGTTCCTTCAGGACATCATGAAGGATGTTGATCTTGGTTGTGATCCAGCTGTAGTAGCTAGAAAGGTCAAGGCCACCAATAATTGGAACTGCCACGCAGAGAGCTGTGGTCAGGGAGGCGACGAGGCAGAGCCACTTCATTTTCTCTCCTGAGAGAAAAAATCTGGATGCACAAGCTGGCTTGGGCTGTCGCCCTGAGCAGACTTCAGGGACTGACCACCAGGTGCGAGGGGCTGCCCTGACTGTCTGCGCTTGCAAGGGTTGCCGGTGAGACAAGCCATGGGCTGATGTCACGCCAGGTTCTGTGATGTCACAATGCCCTTCCTTGCCCACCCGGCAGGTGACGAAGGATGAGGCGGAGCTGGGCAGGACCTGTGTAGGCGGGTTTGGAAATGTGCTGCTCGCACTTGCTGCGCCGCCGGCAGCCGCTGAGCCCAGCAGGGGAGCGGGACTGTGTCCCCGGGCATTTGGGCAGTGCCCTGAACTGCTCAGCGAGAAGGAGCTGTGCCCAGAGCTCCAGCCAAGCTGCGTTCAGCGCTGTGCCGCAGCTGGGCAGGCGTGACGCGGTTCTGCTCAAAACCCTCTTGGGGACCCTGCTGGGGGCTAAGTGGCAGCCCACGTTAGGAGGAGAGCCGAAAAGTCACACGCTTTGACAAAAATCTTAACTCTACCTGAGCAAGGGGCTGGACAAACTGACTGCCAGAGGTGCCTTCCAACCTCCGCCGTTCCGTGAATTTTCAAGTATTTTCAGCACTGAGAAAGCCAAAGGCTTCCCTGCTGTCCGTCTCCTTAGCCACAAGCGTGACACTTGCACGCCCACACGGGGCTCCTGGAAGGCCTTGGTCTCTGGTGCTGGTGGGCCACTGTGCTCCAGGTTCAGCTGGCAGCTGAGCTGGTGCCAGCTTCATCCCTTCTCCTGTGTCCCCGAGCTTGGCTATGACATGTGTCCCTGTCCCTCCTCATGGGGACTTCCAGCACAGCTGCCCGCAAAGGTGCCTCTGCCCCTTCCCCCAGGTCGTTGACGGATAAGTTCAACAGGACAGGACCCAGTGCTGACCCTGGGGAACACTGCTGGCTGCAGGCCTCCAGCTAGGCTCTGCGCCGCTGGTCACAGCCCCCTGAGCTCCGCCGTTCAGCCCGTTCACAGCCCACCCATCTCACCCATCCTTCCTGAGGTTACCTATGAGGGTGTTATGGGAGAGACTGTCAAAAGCCTTGCTGATGTCAAGGTAGACAACACTAACTGCTCTACCCTCATCTACCCAGCCAGTCATTCCATCCTAGAAGGCTATCTAGTTCGTCAGGATTTCCTTTGAACCCTTGTGATACAGATGTTCATGAGCCATTCATTGTGCTCACCAGAAATATGGCACTGAGTGCCTGCAGTGAGATTTGCAATGGCATCTAGCATTAGAACAAAATCCTGACCCAAATACAAACTAAATACTTCTCTGGCAATAGAGGTTTATTTTAGATGGGTTTTTACCCTTACCGAGAGTACCTTGTCCTGTGCAAATTATCTGCAGGACTTCCAGCCTGTACCTTTATTATACAAATAATGAAAGGAGCTTTTCCAAATGGCAAGGAGATTCCTTTCTTATTTTCTGCTCTTAGACAGACACGATGCATTTCATTTCCACCTTTTGTGAGCCTAAGCTGGTATACTTGAACATTCACAAATGAAAAGGGTCATAAATACTGAAAAGGCAAAGCAGCCAGCTTCATTTTCAATAATATTGCAGATGCATTCATTTTAGTCACCCTATTTGATGAGGGTGAAGGTCCCCTGAGGCAGGTCAGCTCAAGAGCATCTTGACTTCTGGCTTGGATTTTTTAGTCTCATCTGAGTTTTTTCCCCAAGTAGTTTTTTTTGACAAATGAAATATGTATGGCAGAGGGAGACAACATCTCAGAAGCAGCCCATAAATGTAAGCAAATGCTGGACAGGTGCAGACCTGGCACTCAAGCCAGGGCTGCAGGATGAGGAGCAGCAGCAGGATATTAGTATCAGAAGCAATGAAGCTGGCTGTCAGGAGTAATCCCCAGGGGGAAATGCTGTGGTCAGAAGCACCTCCTGACTGGGACTGGTGGAAATCTTGCCACCGCCTCCACTTCAAAAGGGCTGGTGATGCACTAGGCAGCTGCTGCAGGGGGCATCCCACCATGGGCAGGAGCCTCCTGCTCCCTGAGCACAGTTGAAGTGGGCAGAAGCAACCCCAACTGCCCCATGCCTGCGCTCTCCAGCATGTGGGAAGCTCAGAGGTGCCTTGTTTTTATGGGTTTGAACACCTCATGTGTCCTTGGTCCTGGGAGACATGTCTTGTCCTCCTGCTTTGCTTGCTCAGGTGGTGGCAGGGGTTGCCCCCGCTTGTTTCATGCCTTAGGCAGGGAGAGCCCAGTGCAATGGGTGGGATTTTCCCCTTTCAGGAGAAAATGATTAAAGATAAATTCTCTTTGGCCTCATGGCCAGCTGCCTTTGAAGGCTCCTTTCTCCTCTGCTGTTGTCTCCTTTGATGCGGTTGCTTTGATTTGCACCACAGAGGCTGTATCAGAGCCCTCCAGGCTGGAGAGACGGGGGGTTAGGGGAAGAGCAGTGTCCCACAGCATGGCCCAACCTGCTCACTATCCTGCTGCAGCATCCCATGAAGCAATGGATGCTGCTGGTGGCTGCTCTGGGGGGAATAAGCATGGAGCTTCAAGGAGCAGCTCCCACCCCTGCCTGTTTATTATGTAAAATCATGTTCCTGCTCACTTTGAACAATCTCAATAAAATGATACAACAGAAGACTGGTATCTGTGGGGTGCCACCAGAATTAGCACCACTGAGTGATGCTTTTCCATTTCCAGGTACTCTCAGATCTATCTATGAGACAATTTTCAGTCTATAAACTGCACACATCTGTACCTCCCATGTGTATGAATCAGGCTGATGGGTGATACCATGGCAGGTACCTATGTGTAATGTCAACACATTTACTTTTATCAATCAAGCTTGTAACTACAGGGGAGGGGAAAAAAACCACCATGCAGGGTTTGACAGGATTCATTTTCCATTAAAGTGTACAGACTGGAAGTGATTTTCCATTAAAATGTATGGACTAGTGGCCGGGATGCTCTCACATGCTTTGCAAGCCTCTCTGCCCATCACTGGTATTTGTCTTGCCATGGCTACTTACTCCTTCCCAGCCCGTCATCCTCGGCTCCTGGGGACATTGCTGCGAAAGCTGATTTTACAGAGAAATGATCTAATTCTTCAGGCCTGTCAGGTGGAGAGGCTGTCACAGAGCTGCTCTGCATGACGGCAGCAGAAGGAACCTTTATCCCAGATGTCTTCCTTCATCATCCCCAGCTATGGGAAATAATCTGAAAAGTGACTGACACCTCTTCAGCAGCGCTGGAAAGAAAACCCATTTGGAGATAATTTGGCTTCTGCTTCATGAGTTTGCTTAATTTTCCTGCATCCTGGAGGTGCGTGTTAACATGGAGACAGAGCATTTGCTTGAAACAGCTCATCAGCTCCAATTATTGACTGTGCTCCTCATGTCAGCCACCAACAGGAGGACGCGGCAGCAGGGAGCAGCCCCGCTCATGGCCCATGTCTCATAGGCAGAACTGCCACTGGGCTCCAGGGGAAGGAACTGGCAGGCACAGAGGTGAAATAATTCGCAGAGTTTGTAACCTGCTCACTGGCATGACTCTGGATCTGAGCACGTCCCCAGAAAGTATCAGGGTGAAGCTAGCAGGGGCAGCTTGCAGAAGCAGAGGGCTTACAGAAAGCATCCTACCTACTAATTGCGGCCTGTCTGAGCTGTGACTTGCAGCCAGCCCAGCCAGCCCCGCAGAGATGGTTTGCTTGGGAGGCAACGTGGCTGTGTTCGGGTTTCTGCTTCACAGGCAGGAGAGCAGCAGCGTGATGCTGAAAGCCCAGAGCAGCAGTGCGATGCTGAAAGCCCAGGAAGGGGGTGTTTTGTGGAGGAAATAAATGACTGCCTTTGGAAGCTGGAAGATGAAATCCAGTGATGGCCACAAATGAAATGGAAAGATGGCCCTGGATCTCAATGTATACATGGATTAGATGGAATGTTAAATTAAGAAGTGTAATTCAACACAGAGGTTATTTGTTTAAGGGGAGAAGTACCAGCCCAGGTAGCGGGGAGGGTTCCCATGCCAGTGTCCCCATGCCAAGGGCTGTGCAGTGCTCCTGGGAGCTGGTCCCCAAGCTCCCTGGCAGAGAACAAACCAGAGGCTGTCAGTAGCATCTTTCCAACAGGGAGTTGCACATAGTCGGGCCATGAATTTCAGTTAAAGCATGCAAGATTAAGATTTAGCGCCTAGGTAAGAGGCACTTCGTGAAGCCTGGAGGCTGAGCACCCGGACTTGCAGCTGGACTTCTGACAAGCAGACCCCGCATGCATCAGGGAGACGTTGGCACTCACAAGGAGAGGTGAGAGCCTGCAATGAGCACAGCTAATGTGGTGTGAGAACAGACAACTTGGCAGCCTCTCTGAGAACACCAGTGTGCTGGAGGCTGCCTGCAGAATAAAGCAGCTGAAATTTCACAGCTCTATTATCACGCTCTGAAAGGCAAGCAGGTCTCTCCTTTCTGAATGAGGATAGTGGCCAGCCCTGCATGCTTTGATGGCCCAGAAAATCTCACCTTAAGTATAGGTGCTGCAGGAGCAGCCAGGCAACGATGCCACGAGATGCTGGTGATCACCTTGAAGGACAGACAGCAGGATGCTGCACTCCAGGGGAAAGCCCTGCTCAGAGAAAAGCCCCTGCCACAAGGCAGCCTGGGAGTGAGCAAGGAAGATCTTGTGCCCAGTATGTAGGGGCTGTGGCCTGCATGGGTCCCTGCACAGGGTGGATATTAGATGAGGGTTTTTGCTTTTTCCCCACAGCGTGAGCACCCCTTTCCTGTGCAACCCTGAGCCTAAGCCCTGGTAAGCTGCCCCTCTGCCCATGCTCTGTCCAGCATCCTGCACAGCTTGCTCCTTGGAGAGTGCTCCAGTTAACAAGTCTTTCAGGAAAGCAACAGCTCATATCCCTTTGACCTGGCAAAGCTCTCGCAAACCCTCTGGGGCAGGTTGGGAAAGCAGCTTGTGCTCCTGGCTGCAGCCGGGCCAGGGGGATTTTCTGGACAGCTGGCAGGTAGGAGCAAGGAGAGGAGCTCCTTGCTGGTGCTACAGCATCACGAGATCCCCAAGAGATCCTCCAGCTTGGTAGTTCTTTCAGTGCCTTTGCTCAGGGACAGAGTACACATCTTTCAAAAGCACCTAAATAGTTCAGGAGCCTGCATGCCCTTGGCAGTCCTCGTGATGCCCACAGTTGTGCAAACACCCCACGGTGCTGGTGATGGGCCTAGGGATCTGGGCAGGCTCCAGAGCCCACCGTTCCTTCTTCCTCTTGGGAGGAAGACAAGGCAGCGGCCACTGCGGCTGAACCAGCTCCATTGGGCTATAAGATGCCAGGGACCTGTCTACATTTTCTTCATCAGCATGACCTATATCCTCCAAATGCTCTCCAACACCTCTCCAGCTCTGACAATTAGGTGCTTGTGAAAGAAGCAATGCTCCTGCTCAGGATGACTTTCTTAGTAGGGAAGCTGGCTTGCTCCATGCTGGCAAAGCTTTGCAGAGCCCTGCGGTGAAACACAGATCATAATTTGCCCAACTGAGGTGGGCTCCAGAATGCTCCTGGGTGTGTTTGAGCTCCTTGCCACTTCCAAGAGGACATGGGAAGAGACCCACCACAGCCTGCGGGAGTGGGAGACTATTTCCCAGCCCACAGGTGGATGTGGTATCAGAACATCACAGCCCTGCTGCAGCCCGTCAGCCTGCACCTGCATGGCTCAGGGAGCAAACGCAGCATCCAGACAGCTCCAGCGGGTGAGAGCTGCCTCAGGAATACAGCTGCCCAGGCCGAAAATAGGATGTGGTCAGCTCTTACTCCTTTGTGTCCACAGCTGCTCCCTTTCCTCTTCTAATTCAGGGGCATGTGGGGGAATTTTGGCTGTAGGTGAAAAAGCAGCATTTTGCTTTCCACAAAAAATGAGTTTGCCAAGAAGGCATGTATCTCTGAGGAATCCCTACCCTCTCCTGTGCCTTCCACCTGAACCCTTCTAACAAGGGCTCTTAAGCCAGCCCTGTGCTGTCCCTGCTTCCCTGTGCTTGCAATGAGAAAGAGGAGAAGGATTTGGACTGGATTTTCTGTTTCCACTGCATGCTTTCCCCTGCCTTTGCAGGAACACAAGTCCCCGAAAAACCCAGGAGATAGACCAGCATAATTAAGGAAAAAAGGAGCTTCAGATGACACTGGCTCTGGAGAACGATGCTTTCCCCTCCCTCTCGGTGCTTTCTCATTGCATCAGTCTCTTGCTAGGGGCATGAGTCACATTGGTTCTGGTGATGGATGAAATTAGCTCCAATGTGAAACAGGAAATAAAAAGCCATTCACCAACAAGACAGCTGCACAGGCACAGAGCTCAGGGCAACGATACTCTCTGCCTTTTTCTGCTCTTGTGCTTTTCACACGCAGCTCCCTTTTAATTAGATGGGACGCAGTTCTAAGTCAACTATAAATGATATTATCAAACTAATAGAGTGTGATCATATCCTGGCTTTTATTGGTCTGGGAGCTGCTGCTGGCTGCCATGGGAACTGTGGATTTCACAGAGCTCCTCAGCTCCGGTTTGTAGGCATCAAAAGGGAAGAGGTGATGAACCCCCCAAACGTCCTTGCTTGGCAAAGAACTGATGAGGTTTTCTCCCCAGAAATCGATCCGTTGGGACTTTTTCATCCCCTCTTTGTTGGCCAAGGCTGCTCTTTAGCATTGCACTTCATCTCCTGGCAGGCTGCTGCCCCCCACCTTCCTGCCCAGCTCCTCACAGACCCCCTCGCTTCGGCTGGGCTGAGGGAAACCAGGACTGGCAGAGAAGGGAAGAAGAGAGAAAAGGGAGGACTCCCTGGCTGAGCGCAGAGCTGGGGTGTGAGGGCCGAGTGGGGTGGTGTTTGCCCCACACTGGGGCTGTCCCCAGGAACAAGCCCCCTCTGTCCCCGGCCACACAGGGAGCCACCCCACAGCAACGCACCTCTGCAGGCTATGAAAAGCAGAGGCTTCCTGAAAATTATCCCAGGGGAGGGAGAGAAGTAGGACAGGGGAAGCACTCCCTGGGTTCCACAGTCATCACAGTCCCAAAATGCCAGGTGGTGAGGCAAGCAGGAGAAGGGAAATGGGGGCTACAGCCTGCCCACCCTCCCAGCCTGCCTGTGTGCAGCAGCGAGGGTGTAGTGTAGGATGTATTTGCAAATGCAATCAAATGCAAAGGAAGAAGGGATGGAAAGAGAGAAAAATGACTTGGTCCTGGCTGCAGTTAGTGCTTCAAGCTTGGCAGGAGATTGCAGGCTCCAGGTATGCCTGTGCTGCGGCACATCTCAGCTGGGTCCCTGCCCTGGGCTGGAGCACACCTCAGCTGGGTCCAGCCAGCCAGCTGGCTGGTTGGCTGCAGCTCAGAAAGCTGCTGTTAAACTAAACCCAGGTCAGCTACAGCCTGACCACCCATACCCTCTATGCCACAGGGAGCAGTAATTAGCCTCCCCTGTGCCTCATCAGACATGCCCCAGCTTATCAGCACTTCTTAAGGTCAGAACACGGCATGGTGGGTGTGCATCTACTGGGTTGGGCATGGGGGGCTCCTTCAGGGACAGGGGCTTCTGCAGGGATCAGATGGCACCTGGGTGAAAGGAAAGCTTCTCTGCCAAGTGTGGTACTGTCTTTCTGTGCCAAGAGACCCAAGTCCAGCCTCAAAGCAGGGGTTGTGATGATGCATGGCTGTGAGTAACCAAGGGGACAAGGAGCAGCCTCGGCTGCATCCCATCGGCTCCTCGACGGAGTCTTGCCTGCACCCCTGCTCCTGCTGCCCCGTAATGCTGCAGCTCTGGCTGCTGGCATGACTTTGCCTTGTGTGGCTAGCTGCTCTCCTCTTCTTCTAGGATCTGGGTTCCTCTAAAGAAAAAACACCTTGAGCAGGAAAGGTTCATTATAACTGTTAGGCTGAAAGGCTTCTTCCCTGCCTGCCTGACCCAGCGCCGTGATGTCCCTTTGAAAAGATCTGCCCATGCTAAGCAAAGGCATTGAGCGTGAAATCCCAGGCCCTAGTTGAGATCTTCTCAAACCACCCCCTGCTGCATTGATTTTTTTGCATGGGACTAATTTTTTAATCAGAGTGATGTAGAACATGATCAGAAGCAATTAAAGGCTGGCAGACTAATTAATGTCAATCAGCATGGTTTATCGTATTGGCCTTGTCAATCAAATTTGATATTGTGTGTAGGGTGAGATTGCTTTCAGTTCTCAAAGCCAATGCTCCACAGAGAGCTTTTCTTTCCTGAGATGTTTATTAAAATAGTACAAGTCCTTCAGGAACCAGTTAAAGGACATGTTTAAAAGTCCTTTAGGCCTGACAATTACAGGTAGATCCTTTGCTAAATCCCACTTGGTGCTGCAGCAGATTAAATGCCAAGCTTGCTATCGTGCTCCTGAGAACCATGCTAGGTGCATCTCACCCTTCCCGGGGCCAGCATGCTGCTGGGAACGTGCTCTGCAAAGGCTCAGGCTGAAGGAGGTGGGTATGGCAAGGTGCTCAGCCCAGGAAAGGAGTGATTAAATGGGCACTGTGGCAAGGCTTAAGCAGGTTAGGGGCAGGATTTCTTCCAGGGACGGTCTGGAAGTCTGATACGGTTTGCAGTGGGGTGTTCTGGGGAAAAAAAAGAAAAAGAAGCGGAAACCTATTGTAAGCTTGATCCTGACAAAAGCAAATGCCCAGGGTGCTTTGGAAAGGCTGGGTTTGTAAGCAAGGAGATCTGCTGCAGCTGAGTCATTCCCGGCACCACCGCTGATCTCTCCGCAAGGCCCCAGATATTAGTTGACTACAGGCATTGGTAACCTTTCCTGCATCCCACATGAACCTGTGGAAGAAGAACAGAACCAGCTATCAAAGCACATCCCTTCCCTTACAAGTCCATGTGCCCTGAACCTGGCACTGCTCTTGTTAAAACAAAAATCAAAGAGCATTTACAGTGCCTGGGTGAGGATGGCAGAGGCACAGTTGCTATGAGCACTCGCCGCCTTTTAAATCCTGAACCCCGCAGTACTCATGTTCTTTGCACATAATAGTATGGATGTAATTTTCTTCTTTTAAGAAAAATGAATAAAGGAAGAACTCCATCAGGCGGAGCCCCTGGAAAGTGCCTGGCAGAGGTGTGAGGCAGTGGTGACAGATCTTGCGGGGCAAAGCCAGTCATGGGAAGCGATGCTCAGGTGTCCCAACAGCCCGAAGCAGGGGTGGCACAGGCTGCAGAGTACCAGTGGGCTGGTGGCATCACGTCCCCCGCAGAAAATACTTGGCCAATTGCCAGCGTTGGGCTTGGCAGGTGTAACTCATGGCCGTTCACGCTTCATGGGCAGCGCAGTGCCAGCTCCTTCCTACACAGAGCTGGAGAGGGCCAAAACACTGGTCTCCAGACCCCTCTGGGTCTGAGAAAGCCTCGTTCATTATTCAGCAGCCTTGTCAAATATCACAGTTCAGCCAGCAGGTCTCTGAGTGGTCACCGTTAAATTTATCTGTGTGATTGCTGGGGCTCATATTATTACATTTTGGAGCTGTATAAAATTTTATCCCTTCTGAATGGCTTACAGTCCTCTGCCACAGCCTGTCAGCTGAAGGTGTCTGAAGGAACACAGCAGGCTGAGCTTGGCTTTTATTACCAGCAAGCTGGGAAGTTGAGCCATGCAATGCTTCACAGCCCCAGTAGCCCCAGCACAGAGCGAGCCGCTGCGACTTGCTGGGAACAGGGAGAGAGGGTAGCCATCACATGGGAGAAGTGGGATTTTTATGACACATTTATTTCCATGGTACAAAATCATATATTGACATTATGGTGGAAGATCTTTTGCCTGATTATCGCTTGAAGACATACATTTTATCTAAGCAAATGCTTAATTGCTCCTCGTTGGATACTGGTCACGGGACATTAGACATCAATAAGAGACGATTCTTAAAATAGAAGCTGAATACTCTTTCCAGTGCAGCGTGGTGGTTATGGCCACAGAACAGATTTGCTTCACAGCATTTTTATTTTTTTCATTTGTTCCCCATTTGGGCAAGGTGGTTGATATCTCTGCCATAACCACATCCCTGCTTCCCAGCCCCAGCCTCTGCCCCGCAGCTTGTGATGCAAGATGCTCTGTCTCTGAGAGAGCCGCTGCGGATGGAGTCACACGTTTTAATTCCTAGCTGACGTGGGAAGAGCACGGCCCTGAGCATGGCCCTGAGACAGAAGATGAGGCTGCATGATGCTCAGCAAGAGAGATGCCAGTTGCTCTGAGGACACAGATGCTGGAGGGAAGCATTAATATTCTGGGCCACCGCGTCTCCCTGCCATCTGTTGCACTGAAGCAGAGAACAGCAAAATAAACTTCAGAATCCCCTGCAAGCGAGAAAACTCTGGATGCTATTTCTACAGCAAGCTGTTCCAGGTTTGCTCGAATCATCTTTCTCCTTTCCAAACAGAGATGTCCTGCCTGGGGGAGATGGGTTTGGTAGGAGTGAGGCTTGTAGGAGTGTGATCATACATGCTGGAGGTGCACAGTGTGCTGCAGCACAGCCAGCCCGGCTTGTTGCTGTGGTTAAGGACAAGGCAGAAAGCGTGTGCTCTCCAGAGCAGGTAGTCTGGATGAGGCAGGGAGCTGCAAGCTGGCAGTCCTTGTGTTTGCTCCTGAGCAGGCAGCACCAGGGAAAGCTTTTGGACATTTCCTGAAATGTCTGATGGAAGGGAGGGGAGGTTCCCCCCAAAGTACCTGCAGACTGTTCAAGGCCCTTGTGCTGCCTTTCCTCCTGCTAAAAGCCCTTCCACCAAGGATCCACCTCCTGCAAGTGCTGATGTCCTCTTCCCAGGAGGAGATGAGGAGGAAAATTTTATGAGGATTTATTCTTTATTTGGCATTTGGGACTCTCCCAGTATAACACGCTTTCTGCCTATGGCCCATTCCCCTGTCTCCTACTATGTGCAGGTAAAGATTTATACTATTCCAGGTGCCAGCCTCACCGGAGAGATTAATGAGAGATAATTTCTTACAAAGAGGTTTATTGAGTTCTCCGAGTTCATTCACCAGCTGTGAAGTGAAGCATCCGAAAACACTTTTTGAATACTAAGTTCTCCCTGGCACTAGTGCAAATAAAGGGAAACAGTGCCTTTTTCTGCTCGAGGTATTTATTCTGCTGGGCAGAGCAGGCTTTATGTGTAAAGCCCTGGGAGCTGAGACACTGGGTTATTAGATGCCTGCCGGTGTGGCCCACCCAGGGTGGGGGAGGATGTGCCTGGCATGCTCAAGGCACCGTGCTCTGCTTCTCAGCATCCTCAGCTCCGTGAGCTCCTGCGAGCAACGGGTTATTATTTCACGGCAGATTTGAAGAAGTCAGGGAGCCATGGACATCAAGGCAAGGGTAATCACTCAGCTATGGCAATGTAAAGGAAAAGGGTTTGTGGCTACTGCACCCTGCAGACCTCACGTCTGCTGGCCTTATGGCCTGAAATGTTGACTTGGTGTCATAGCAATATCTCTTCTGCCACATTGTGCTGTAAGGGTGGGGAAGGAAAGTCCTTCCTTGGACCTCTCTCTGCACCAGTCCTCTCATTGCATGTGTCTTGTTGTGACCTGCTTCTTGGGACACACTCCTTCCTTTTTCCCTACCCAAAAGCCAAGCAGGAGCCCAACGCTGGCTCCTGCACCCACACACTGGGCTGGTGCAGAGGGCAGAGCCCATGCCAGCATCACCTGGCAAAATCATGCATGGCCATACAGTTAGAGATGCTGCTGTTTTACTGCAGCTGGTTTTCCTCCTTGGTGCATGGCTCCTTTGAACAGAAGTCACGTTTGCTTGGGTTGGAGGAAACTGGTTGCAATTAGTAAACTGCCTTTAAAAAAAGATCCTCCCATTAGTAGTAGGGCAGGTGGCTGCCCAGGGCCTGCTGGGATGTATCTTTGTAAGCAAATACTGGCCACGAGGTGCTAATTATGCTCCTCTCCCAAGTATGTTCCTACCCCTGCCAATGGGTCATTCTACTAATTTTTACCTCTGTTGCAGTTAGTGTACCATGCCTGTAATGCGTTTGCATTTTCACACAGACTTGAGGGGTACATTAGCTGGGAAGAGCCGATGGGGAAACCCACAGCTGTAGGGACAGGTTTGGGAAAATGATCTACCATTTCCCTCAACGTGTTGCAGCAAGTCCCCAGCGAGCTGTGGTCAGCCGTGGGATTTTCCTCTGGGATACACCAGTGGGGAGAATCTGGGCATCTTCTTCACTTATTTATTTATTTATGCTTTGATGCTTTTTCCTTGGAGGTGACTTTTCTGTTATCTGCAGCATTATTCCTTCAAAATCCCCCTCCTGACAGCATCCCAAATGAAGGACTTGTACAGATATTTTTGCAAATGCCTTTTGCACACATAAAATGCTGTAACATCAGGGAAGCTCACATAAAACCAAAATACAGTACTTGCTCTTCCCTATGACTGGTCTTTGTCTTCAAACAACTGTGAAAGAGGGCAATCAATATACCTTGCCGGGGTCTTTTTAATGCTTCCTGAGCTATTATGGTCATAATGCTTCTTCAGGCTGCCGTGTCAATACATTTGAGACACTGAACATGTCAAAACCACATAAAATCTTTATTAAGGTGAAATTAAATGAGCAAACCCGAACAAGTAACTTAAATGGATATTACCCTTCAAGGATGCCAGACCTAAAAACCAGACACAGCTGAAAAATCCAGGGTGTTCAAAGTCAGGATTAAATTAATGAGAAGCTCAAACTTTTGCCACAGAGCCTGGGCAGGAGGAATTTAGGAGGACGGGAATTGCTGTTATGGTGCTCTGGACACCTGTCCTTTGTTTTTTATTGCAGCCTTGGCCTGAGCTTAAAAAGTGCAGTGAATCTGGGGCAGGCAGGAGGAAAACAGTTATTGGCATGAATGCTCAGTCTCCCTCTGCTCAACAAATTAACCCAGACTGAACAAAAGAAAAGAAAATAAAGAAAGTCTTCTTTGCATACGTGCCAAGGTGGCAGTGCATGGGGCTACACTGGGTGGCACCAGAATGCATGGGACCCCACAGGCAGCGCTATGGGTTTTGCCAAGGAGGGAATGGAGAACCTTTTTACCCTGCCCAGTTAGATACAACCTGACAGCCTCACTCGCTCCCCGCCGTACGGCTTGGTGGCTGCTCAGCAGGGCTGTGCACGCAAGCACATGGTGTGCTTGAGGAGGACATCGGAGCGGTACATGTTAGGAGGCAAAGCATCCCACTGCTCTCCTGCCTGCAGGACAGCACCTCCCTGCACCCTGCCTTGGCTTCCCCGCAGCCCAGGCAGCTTCTGCCCCCTGCACCTTCCCGGGGTTCCTTTAGGAGGTGATGCTCTCAGGCACCCCAAAGCAGCAGTGGGTGTTTGTCTGTGGCTGGCTGTGAGGGAGCCTGTTCACTGGGAAGTACTCGGGTGGGAGCAGTAATTAAACCTCAGGAAAAAGGAACAGATGCTGGGCTGGGAGGGCAACCTGTCCCCAGGCACCCTGCTCTTGGCGTGTGGTTTGCAAAGTCTCACGCTGCCGAGAGCCAGCCTGGCTGCAGGGCCATTCTTGTGCTGCATTGTCTGTCTTCTCCTCAATCCTCCCAAGCACTTTCAGACCCTGAAAAGACACCAGTGCCATGCTCATGCAGAGAATCTGGCTGCAGGACCGCAGGGTGTGGTGCCTGATACCAGCCTTACACGTGGGGTGCAGCATCAGATATTTTCACCTGCCAACATCAAATCATCAGAGGACAAGCAGGACACATGAGAGCAGCTGTAGCTGGGAAAGAAAAGCTACAGCTCGCACCCCACTTGCCTTCCCAGTGCCCTTGACTGTGGGATACATGGGTCAGTGCAGCAGCAAGGTGGTTGTGCTGCTGCATGCGGGATGCGAGCCCCCAGGAGGATAAAATATCTGGTGATTCAGCCCAAGGCAGCAAGAAGGGTGGAGGTCCTGCAGGTACCTCCAGGCTGTGGGGACACAAGAGCTAGATCCAGGCTCTTCTCACAGGCGGCGCTGGGCATGCAGCAGCACCAGCCTGTTGCTGCCTCTTCATCAGATGGATTTGCCCGAGTGTGATGCTTTGCTCCCCTTACTTGTCAGCTCCTTTTGCAGTTCTGCAATGCTCAGGAGGTAGATGGGTTCTGTCCAGCCCATCCCCACTGCCCAGGGAGTGAGCACAGATTACCTGTGGCTGCACAGGACTGGAACAAGCTGCTGCCCTTCAGGACCAGCCTGACAGGAAGGCTCAGAGAAGCTTGGGGTTTTGCATCTCGAGAGGTACCATCACCCTGGCATCTCCTACAAGCTACAGGCTGAAGCTGGCTCCTCCAGGAGCTGTCTCTTGGTTTGGAAGGAGACATTCACCTCAGCACTGCCCAGCAGGTCGGCAACCGATAGGGAAGCACCACTTGGGCCCCCAAAAGCACCACCAGCCTCTCCCCGCCAAGGGCAGGAGATCCCTCATGCCCGTGGCCTGTTTCTGAATGGCAGCAAGGGATGCTGCTCTGTGGGTTTTCCACTGGAGGGCTGGGAATTTGCACCCCTTCTGCATTATTGCTGTGCTGCCTTCACTTCAGCAGGTGGGAGTCTACAGCTTGCCAGGAGGATTTAGCATTTCACAAAGGAGCTCTTTTGCCAATACACCTTCTCAGTGGAAAGCTGAAAAATTGCTCAGTTCCAGCCTATTTAGTTTTAATTGTTTCCTTTAGTTCTCATGGCCCGCAGCAAAATATCACCTTCCCGTAGCAAACAGCCAGGCTGGGAGCCACTCACCCTGCATGGCCACCACCACTGTGCCATCCCTCCTGCCGGTCCCAAGGCTCCTGGAGCTCTTGAACCTGCCGGGCAGGGCTGGATTTTGTGGCGGTGGCAGTTTGCATTGCATTGCCCTCAGCAAGCACTGGGCAAGGAGCAGTTGCAGTGCTCCCATTGCGACACTGTCTCCATGTCTCCCAGCTCTTTGCTGGCTGCTCTGGCTCTCCTTTCTGCTCGCAGCCACCAGCCACACCACCCCTCCCAGCCAGCTCTCCTCTCCCCTCACTTCCCAGCCTTCCTCTGGCGGCTGCTGTGGAGGGGCTGGCTCGTAAGACTTGCTTCCAAGATGGTTTTGAAAAGGAAGGGTTGTGTTGCTGAGTAAGAAACATGATGCACACAGAGCCCCCAGGGGATGTTGAACAGCAGAAGGTGAGAAAAGCCTCTCCTCCCTCCCTTCACCACAGAGCAGGCTTCCAGCACCAGTGTGCTCAAGCACCTTTACAGGAATGATGCAGTGCACTGCATCCCAGGTGAGCATCGCCTCCAGGACCTCTCCTCCCACTGCTGCTCCTAATGCAGGGGCTCAGGGCAGCCCTTCCCCAAGGACACCCCTCTCCACCAAGACGACAACTCTCTGTCAGCAGTGGAAAACAGTGTCTTGCAACCTCAGGGAAAAGGTGGTGGGGACTCCTAAGCCTGCTCAGAGGTTACGGCACCAGGAGGATAAAGCACTATTCCCTTCCCATCCCGGCTCCACCCAGGGAGCACAGCTAGACATCCCCCCAAGCAACCTTAGCAACAGACCAGGCTCAAGGCAATATTAATTCATTCCAATATAAGGCATGGCTGCAGAGCTAGCTACCAGGCTTGAGACAGAACAAAAATACACACAACAACCTGTCAGAGTAACCCCTGGGTAATTTATTTTATCCCCAGGATAAAACACCTGCTGCGGGTGCAGCCCGATGCTGGGCGCTGCCTGAGCTGGTGCCAGCCCCAGCCGCTCAGCACCGCGCTGCAGCCAGCAGCACCGCACTTCCAGCACCGGCAGGTTTTCCTCCGCTCAGTGCAAGGGAAGAGCTGTAAAACAAAAGCTCATAAATTAATTACCTAAAAGAGTGGCAGAATGATATTAGATACTTGGGAGTTAATTGTACTGATGTTAATCGCATGTATTTTAATGGCACCGGTAGAGATGTAATATGTAATTCCATAGGTATTCCATAATAATTTAGCAATTTAATTAATTTCTGCTAATACCTTTTAAATCACTTGCCCTCTTCCTTTCATGTTCTCTGAGGGAAAGGAGGAAGAAACTTTTCCAGCTGGCTAAATCTACTGCAAACTCACTTCTGCTGGCAAAGGTGTCATTTTATTTCTCAGCGGATTTATTCCCTGTAGAGAACTCCCCCCTTCAAAGTCATCCTTGGGTGACAGAGCAGCTGAGCAGGGCTGTGATTGCCTGGTCCTAAATTTGGGAGGCTGGACCAGGGCTGGGCAAAACGGTCTGGACAGATCATGATGGGCTGAAAAGATAGAGACTACAATGATTTGTGGATTTATGTCAAATTTGGTGAGCAGAGCCCGGAGAAAATGTGGAAGAGAAATGTAAACAGCATCAGGCATTTTATTCTGTGTCCTCAAAATGAAATGTTTGGTTTAGAAAAAGCAAAAATATCCCATTTCAGCGTGTTTGAGATACAGCTTTTCTGCTTGTCTCCTTGCGCCTCCCCCCAGGTGCAGGCAGCTGAGAGGTGCCCAGCCCCTGGGGCAACATTTAATCTGGAAAAATTATTTATTTGCTTTCTGTGCCCACTGCTTGCTGAGTGCAGGGCACAGCACCTCGGCAGGGCACTTGGGGGGTCCAGGGGAGGCAGATATAGGACCCAAGTGATTTGGACTGTACAGGAGCTGCCCCCCGAGTTGCCCCCCTCCCTCCCTCCACACACTGGCAGAAAAGAGACCACCAGAAGCCATTGCTCTCACGGGGCTTTTATTGTCTGGCTGGCCCTCGCCTCTCGCCATGCTGCCCGTGGCCAGCTGAGCCCCCGTCACAGCAGCATGGCAGAGACCCGTGCCCCCCCACCCGAACCTAGCCGCCTGCCCGGGGCAGCACGTCCTTCCCAGCTCTTTTGGGGGTTTTGTGGTTTGGGGTTTTTTTGGAAATATTTAATTTTAAAAATATAGTAGCTGTGGAAAGCAGCCCTCTTTATAAACGCTCGATGCTGGGGTGAAAGGCATCGTCGCTGTCCTTATTACTAAGCCCTCCTGGGTGCCTGCGCCTGCAGGCAGGCTGCACAGCTGCTGCAGGCAGGGAGGCTCACAATGGCGGTGGGGGGGAGATAGACCCTTCTAAAAATAGAAATATTGTGCTGAGTTGTTTGGATTGAATGAAATACATAAAACACCAGCATTAGATTAGCTTTAGCTTGTCAAATATTGCTCCCAGCAGAGTCGGCACAGTGTGCTGGTGGAGGCGCAGTCCCCCCCATCCCAGGGCTGGGGAGCCACGCTGGCCCCCTGCCCTGCTCCCCAACGCAGGGCTTGCTGCTCTTGCCCAGCACCCACCGCAAGGACACCGGCCCCCTGGGGCAGCCCGGGAGCCCCTGGGAGCCGTTATAAATAGGAAACTGTAAACACAACCATTGGAGATAAGAGACATCTACGATCACAGGGTTTACTGGTTCAAACGTCCCACCCTCCCCCCCAGCCCAAACACCCATGCCCCTGTCCCCACTCCATAAAAAGGTCTCCGGTAACAAAACCTTCGTTCCAGGCTTGGAGTAAAGGTGAGGTGCTTGAGGAGTAAAAAGGGACATTGCAACCTTAGTGGTCTTTGCTCAGGAGGGGAGATGGTGGCAGGAGGGAGAGAGAGGGTTAGCTGGTTCAGGTCCTTTGCAAGTTCATTTGGTTTGTCTGGAGGACTCCTAGGGTTATACCTGAGATGAAGACGTCTAGGGGACACTCCATAGCTCAATTAAAACATGGTTGGTGTTTTGTGCCTAGAAGAGCCCTCACTGCTGGGATTTGTCCGTTGCGCTCGCCCCGTGGCAGCAAGAGAGCAGTATCCCTCCTCCACTCGGCATGGGGCTGTCTGAACCAAGGCTCGTCTGCAGGCCATCCCTCATGTGTCAAGGATCTCACTGGTGGGCGATGGCTCATGGGGGATGCCCTGTGTGCTGTGGATGGTCTGGTTGTGGGAGAGGGAGTTCTGCTGGAGCTCCAGGGCGATGGCATTCTGGGGGAACTCCTTCACCTGCCGCTTGTACTCGAGGAAGGTGCATGCCTTGGTAGCGATGGCGATGATGTTCTTGCCTATAAAGATGGTGGAGACCCTGCTGTCCTGGAACAAGACCATGTTGATGGCCCGGATGAAGATAGTGACGATGTTAATGGTGACCAGGCTGAGGACAGGGTAGAGCATCATTTTTTGCGGGGCAATGTGCTCCCCTTGCATGCTGATCTCACTGAGGGACACGCAAGGCAGGATCAGGAGGAGTATGTAGCAGTAGAAGAACATGAGCCCCTCTGCCCAGATGGGCAGGCCGGTCCTGTGCGGCTCCCACAGGTTAGCCTGGATGTCCAAGATATCCAGCAGGTCAAGAGCCACCCAGAAGAGGCGTCCCCGCAAGTCCTCTTTCTTCCGAAAGGTCCGTATGTACTCCATGCTGTCCAAGGCCACCAGCACCAGGTAGAGCCCCGGAACACAGATGGAGAGGAGCAGGGTCAGGGCTTTCCTGGCCACCGTCTCCAGGTTCTTCTTGTCAGCTTTGTAATTCTGAAAGATGAAATACAGTTTGATCTCCAGCACGAAGATGTAGAGGAACCACAGGATCATGGCATAGCCCCGCTTGGCCGTCTTCACCTCTGCCCCCACCCACACTGCCACGTAGCGCAGCACGATGAGGAAGCAGATGTCCCCCACCAGCACAATGATGCAGACGCCAATCTTGCGGGGGCCTTGGTTCTGCTCCACCAGGTAGGCGTCCATGAAGGCCATGCTGGTCATGATGACGATGGTGGTCAGACAGACGTGACGCTTGTCAGGCGGCGGCAGCACCATGGTGAGATGAGCAGCTGTCCCTCCAAGCTGGCACTAGGGGAGCAGCCCTGCCAGCGGGGCACAAGGGGACATCTGCAGTGAGCCCAGCAACCAAGGGCTGCTCCGTCCCCCAGCTCCAGGAGAAGGTTCCTGGAGGAGCAGCGGCTCAGCAGGCAGCCCTGCTCTCCCGGGGCTCCAGGCTGCCCCTGCAGACCCTACCCCAGCTCCTGGCCCTTTGCTGGCTGTGCTCCGTAAGTGCCACAGCTCTGGCCCCAGCCCCAGGGCTGGCCGAACACCCTCTGCCACCTGCAGCCAGGGCTCACAGGTGTGTGGGGCCTCCTGGAGGGATGTCCCTCTCCTGTGGCAGGTCCCCCATTGTTGTCAGGCTCTCCAGCGATCTGACGGCGCTAATGCACCTCCAGGCTCCGAGCCCCAGATCCTGGTACAGCTCCCTGGGAATGCACTAGGCGATTGGGCAGCAGGCAGACCTGGCCGGCTGGGCAGGATGGGCAGCTCCCCTCGCCCCAGTGAGACCCCACACTCCTCCAGGGTCTGGGAGGGTCTCGCCGTGTCCTCACAGGGAACCACCTTCACATCTATCCCTGTGGGGCTGTGCCATGCTCCTGCTGCTCCCAGCTGCGCACACATCCCTCCATCCCTGGAAAAGATAGCAGAGAAGGAGCGTTAGGGTCCCTCCACGTGCTGGCCAGGGGACAGCGAGGACAACAGCCCCCCTCAGCTCCCACCACACCATGGCATGAACTGGGCTCCCACCAGGTACCGTCCCACTGTCAGGGCCCCCACTGCCATGCCCTGCACCTCGCTTAATGCAGAATAACTTTTTATTGAGGATGAACACAGCAGGGGAAGGGGTAGCCAAGCTGTCCCCAGGGTGGCATGAGGTCCCAGCAGCTTTCTGAACTGCCTCAGCTGCTCACGGTCACAGCTCTGTCTCGCCATGCTGCGCTTGCATGATTCACTTGTTAATCTTTTCCATGCAGGGACCGCACTCCTGGGAAGTGAATAGGTCCCAGTGCACTCAAGAGTACTATCAAACTGCTTACACAGAGTGGAAGACATAAATAACGATCACAGTCAGATATGCCCACCCCACACCGTGTGACAGTTAGCCCTTCGTGCATGGCAGCTGCCTGGGAGGAAAGTGCTTGATGCCACAGACCATCACCCCCTCGCATCCTATGGAGCCTGGCCACCACGGTTGCGTCTGGCCGCAGAGCCTCGTCTCACGCAACCTGCGCTTCACCAGCCTTTGGCACTGCTTGGTGGGAATGACGGCCCTGGAGATGACACCTCCCAGGTGACGCAGCCAGGCTGCTGGGTCTGAGAGTGCTCCTTACCCAGCCCAGTGGGGCTGGGCTGAGCCTGGACCTGGATTTGGAGGGCTGTGAAGGTGCTGAGCTGAACCCCACACATGCATGTAGCTTGGCTGCCCACCCCTTGGTGCCGGGGGGCATCCCTGCTTGCAGGAGGGGGGCCACAACCCAGGGAGAGCCCCAGGAGGTGTCAGAGGGACTCGGTGGCACTGCTCCTGCTCCCCGCTGGCTGGCATAATGAGGACACACACAAACCTGGGCTCTTCATCTTTTAGGGAGAGAGGCAGAGGCGGAGGTTGAAGGGAAGAAGCCCAGCCCAAGGAATTGTAAGCCATTAAAGACCTGCCCTACTTTGCACGGGGAAGTGTACTGCAGCTGCTTATGTTTATGTGGCCTCATTTAAACAAAAGCTAGATCCTCTCCTGCTTCAGGGAGAGAAGAAAAGAGAAGAAAAAGTGGGAAGCCAGAGGAGTTAGAACCAGCCTCAACGTGTGTGAGAGTAGGTGGACACCAGCTCTGTGTGTACCTGTGCCCTGGTTCCTGAAGGATGAGGCAAGCGAGGATGTGGCGCTCAGCAAACATTAGCAGTGGACTTAAGAACTGCTGCCCCAGCTGGGACTCCCACACTGAGTGTGCTGCCAGACTTGTGCACAGCAGGGAAAACTGCTGCGTTACAGTAACTTCTCAAGCTGGAATTGCTCAGAAAGAAACCAAACAGCTGGGGGTGGGTTCATGAGTACCCCGAAACAATGCTTTCCAGGCAAGGCACCCTCCACAGCCCCACTCTCACCAGCGCAGCTCTCTGCGCTGTCTTGTAGCTGCTGTTTAGGGCTTCAATTTGTTCTTTCTCGAGGTTTCAGATAAAAATATACAGTCGTTGCTGTAACTGCTTTTAAACTCATGCCAAGTTTTACAGGGGATTTATAGCCAAGGATGGATAATTCCAGATAAATTAGGTCTTTCAGGAGGAAATGGTGGGGTTTTTTTCTTCCCCCTGAAGTATTTATGCATCCAAAAGACAGCAGTTATTTAAAGGGCAGTGGGTGCATCACAGCACGTTAAGGTTAGGAAGCAGCTTGCTTGTAAATCATGCCCCTCTGCCCCCTGTGAGTTACACATGTGGCCTGGGAAGCCGGGGAAGGCACACGCTCCCAGCCCAAGCTATCCTCACGCCTACATGAAAGCGCACAGAAAAAACCCTGCCCTGCCTCTCGGTGAATACCCAGGGCACCCGACAATATTAATTCCTGGTGTTTATAACAGCAGCAAACAAGTCTTTCACCATCAGTGCTGAGCAGATTGTTTTCAGCAAAATATATGCTCGAACAGTGGATTGTTCCCTCCTGTCTGCTCCTGAGTGATTCACAGCAGCTCGGGATGGGTTTGATAAATATGTTCATTTGTTACGATGACCTTTCAGAGTGGAGGAAGGGGATCGTGGGGCTGAGCTGAATCACAGGGCTCAGGCCCTGCTTTCTCTTGGGTTAAATCCTGTATTACCCAGAGCAAGCAACTCTCTTGCCTTTGCAAGTAGTTTCCAAGCACTTGCTGTGGCACAAGCTCTTCTTTTTACTTTCCAGCTGTGCAACAGCTGATCTTTTCCCCACCTCTTGCAGCCCTGGTGCTATATGGAAATATGGAAGTCTCTGCCTATCCATGGAGCAGAGCTTGCCTGTTTGAGTGATGTGTGACCATCCTACCAGGGAGGGGGCATGTAAAACTCTCCTCAGAGGACTACTAAAAAAACCAGGTAGCTTTTAAATAACCATTATTCTGGGAAATCCAGATTCATAATTTTTGAATGACTGCATTTGACATTACATTCAGAAACCACTTGAGAAACATGCTGGATAGACAAGAAAATGAGCATGTCAGATAGCCACAAGAGCATACTGAGGCAAATATTTATTTAGACAAGCATTCACAAAATTTACTTCCTGCAGGAATTCTTGTAAATAAAAGGCAGCTCACCTGTACGCAACAAGCTCGGAGTGTTACAGATGTTGGCAAGCCAGGCTGGCAGCTTCCTACGGGAAGGGAACTAGCAGCCTTTGCATGCCACTTGGTGCCAGGGCTCCCACGAGCAGGTATTGCAGTGCTCCTTCAGTCTTGGCAGCTACGGGCCTCCTCACTGGGACAAAATTCAGTTCATATCTGTGTATTCTCCTCTACCACTACCCTCTGCAAACAGCCCCGCTGCTTGCACTTGAGTGAGAAAATGTACTCGCTAACACTGACTGCAGCTTGTGATCAGCTGGCGAGATGCAGCCCACGGGCAGTGTCCAGCCACACCAGTGAAGGCTGGCGGCACAGCACGGGGATAGGCAGCAGCAGCGTGCCCCCTCCCCATCTCTGCGGCTTCCTTGGGGACACCCCATTTCCCAGCCCAGCCTTCCCAGTGTCCCTGCAGGGTAGGAGAGGCTGTGGTGGGAATGGGGGGGGCAGGGGGGGGGTAGGCTGTGATTTCCTGGAGAGATTCGGTGGTCCTGCAGGTGGGTCCAAACACAGGTGAAGTGCAGGGTTTGCACTGCCATCTCTGCCCTGCTTCCTCTGGCACGGAGGGTGACTGAGCAGCAGAGGTGCAGCCAGCCCCTGCCCTTATTACTCTGGTGCATCTGCTCTGGCTGGCGACATTATTTCTTGGTCCTTTACCCATCTTTCCCAGCCCTGCTGACTGTCATAAAGTACCTGTGGTTACCCAGGGATGTGTGGTCACAGTCTTGCTTGACCACCAGCCTAGGCAGTTGGGAAGAAAAATAAACTGTACTTTCCACTGTGATGCCAGTGACTCATTGCAGTGTGATTAATTACCACTGGCTCTGCCATTACCAGCATCTGCAACCCGTGGCCAGCCATCACCGGTGCCTTCCTGCAACCTCTCCCACCTCCGCGCACTGCCCATGGCCAGCATCACCCGGCATCACTGAGAGCCGTGCCAGTGCAGGCAGCCGCAGGCATCCCTGCGCAGCCAGACAAGCCCCATCTCCCAGGTCTAGGGAGCAAGTGGCTGCAGAAAAGCCTGGAAGGCTTGTGGAGCCACTGTCAAAACACAGCTTCATTAATGCCAGCAGGCGCTTCCCAAACCCCGGCCATACCTGGCAAATTAGTTTAAATTATTTAAGTGATTTGAATTCTGTCTATAAATACAGGAGGGAGGGAGCAAGGCAAAAGTATACACAACGTGCTTCCCAGGTAGTTAGGATGCCACATTGCTTAAAGCTTCATTTGCACTTTAATTGGTTTGATTTATTCCAGCTTTCCTGAGTGTAAATCTGAAGCTCCCCTTCACTTAGTCCTTCAGCCCTCTGAAGAGCTGCTGCTCCACAGAGCCCTTTCCCCGGCTGGCAGCGCCTGCCCTGCCCTGCCCCATGTCATGGCACTGTCCCCAGTGTGGGGCAGGATGAGGCAATGGCCATGGCCACCATCTGCGGGGACCAAAAGCTGGGCATTCCCCATCAGCAGCCCGCTGTGCTTCAGGGAGCAACCAAGTAACAGCCAAGTGACCTGCTCTTGGCAGAGGTCGGGGCTGGGAAGCGGCTCTTAATCGCTTTACGCTTTTTGTGACTCACTGAATTATTTGCAAGCTCCATGCACCACGTAAGGATGGGGTTTAACAGGGACAGCGAATTCTCCTTTGAGTCAGAAACTATAAATCATGTCGTCCCCATGCCATTGCATTTTCCTGCCTCGCCTTGCTAAAAATCGGTGCCTGGGGGTGCCTCACTCAGCCTCACTGACCTGCAGGCTGGGATTTCACCTGCCCCCCAAGGGCAGCCCCTGGGGACTGATGGAGGGGGGGATGCTTGTACCCTGTGGAGCAGGGAAGCTGGCTTGGCAGCGGCTGCGCCCTGCCTCCTCCAAGGCAGTACTGGCATCTCAAGCGCATCCTGTGAAGGAAATGAGATTGAGGAAGTTTTTTCCGGACCCTGCCCACTAATCGCGTCTGAAAGAGGAAACAGCCCACTTGCTAATGATTACAGATAATTTACTGTAGGCACATCCGACAAACAGGGAAAGAGCTGCAAACCGCTCCCAGAACCTGCCCAAAATAAACAGTGCAGCCGGGCTGTCAGGTGGAACCAGCTCCAGCTTTTGGCGGTGAGTGCATCCACTGGTCTCTCATGCTGCAACCCCCCATCACTTCCCTCGGGGGGGGTTATTTCACCTGAAACCCAGTCAGAAAGTATCAGACCTGTTGCCTGAGTAGGAAAAAAATAAAACCACCCTCTCAATCACATCATTTTGTGACAGGGTGGGGAACTGCTGCTTGCCCAAAGCAGAGCCCTGTGACGATGGATGGCCTTTTGTGTTGGCAGTCCTGTCCCCCGTGGCTGTCCTGGCCAGGGCTCTCCCACCAACACAGGCAGCTGGAGCTGCTGGGAACATCTCCCTGTTCACAAACATGCTGAGTTTGATGATATTTGACAGACGTGTCAAAAAATTTAAAAAGGCTTTTCAGATATCTTGGGTGTTTAAACATAGTGTTTAGAGAAGGTAAATGACTCATTTTGACTTGTACATAAAACATTAAATTATACTACTATGTCTTGACACTACCAAAACAATTTACCATTCTCCTAGCTAAATGCATTGTTTCTGTAAAGGAATTGCTAGGTGTTTCCAAGTCCGGTAGATTTTCAAGATTTCGTTCTGATCTGGACCAAACCCCAGATTTAAAAGCATCAAAATCCCCCGTGATTTGTCAGTTTGGGCACACAAAACTGGGCACGTTTGGCAAACATCTGGTTGTGTGTGCGTTTGCCATGGTGGGGCGATGCACATGGAGCTCAGTGCCCATGGCATGCAGGTCCCAGTCGCAGAGGTGTCCCCGTCCTCTGCTCCCTGCGCTCTTTGCTCACCCTTCAGCAGAGCTTTCCCCACCGGTTCTGGGGCTTTTCCTCATTCTGCTACCTCGGGAGTCCTCCCATAGGGACTCGCTCCTCCTCTGCCGAAGTCCATCAGAGTCTTACCCGTGCCCCTGCCCTCCCAAGCCGCCCTCCTGCCCCAGTGCTCCTGCAGACGTTGTGCCCACCCCTGGCTCTCACAGTGGTGACATGACTTGCCCCTTCCCAAGGAATTTGACCCAACAACACTGGTGGATTTTTTTCTGGTTTTCAGGTTATTTCTCCACTTTTTCAAGATGCTATTGGATTTTAAGTGTTCCCTCCAGCATGCTCCCAGCCCACCTCACAGTGTGTGCTCAGCATCCTCACTGGTCCCCTAGCCAGGCCACCTGTGACAGTGCCAGCTCCCCAAGCAGGACTTGTCCCCTGCCTGGGAAACCCTTCTGCTTTTGGCTGATGGAGCTGCACCGTCTTTGTGCTGGGGCAAAACGCATCATGCAGGTGACAAAGCAGTAGCTGCACAGGAGCCCTCCTCCCCCAGGCACCACAGGGCTGACAGCACACCTGCAACTTGCATTCGCACAAGTCACAACTAAAATACAGCGATACACCACCGCCTTTGGCCTCTGCTGGTACCTTCCTGGACAGATAGGCCTAACCCAACTGGTCACCAAGTTTCACCCGCAAGCAAAGCCCAGAGCTTTGATTTTCTCTGTGCTACAAATAGGCATAAATGCAAACACCAGGCCAGAAGCATAAAACTTGGATCCAATTTCAGTAGCTTGAGGCTGTACTTTTGTGTGTGAATCACTGCCAGCCCCTCAAATAACCTCACATTGTCAGTATTAGGGGAAAGGAAACTACAGAGCCGGTGCAGAATCCTCGTGCAGACACTTTCCCCTACTGCCTGCTGGAAATCCATGTGGATGGAGGATGGAAAAGCTCCCTGGTCTGGCTCATCCTTGTTCTCACTCTCCTGGGTGCTGGCAGGGAGGCATGAATTTTCTTGAGAGCACTGCTCCCAGCACCCTTACCCAACGCACTGGAGTGCTCTCAGCACTGCTCTGGCAGCATCAGGTGCCTGAGAGCCAAGAAGCTCTGGCGGCCCCTCGTCTCATCTAGGCATGACTGAGAGGGAGTCAGCTAATTAAAAAAAAAAAAGGAAGCTGGTGTGTGAAGCTATAAATAGGGATGTGCTGGGAGTTCCCTGGTGCTAAAAGCATGCTTGCAGGGGAGGGGGCTGTTGGGAGCTCTGGGGCAGCACTCCAGAATGTCCCAGGGAAGATGCAGCTGAGATCCACAGGCACCTCCTACCTACGTGAGAAAGTGTTTAGACAGGGATGATTCTACAGTAGATGGCTGAAGGGATGAGGGGCTGGCTTGCAGGCTTTCTTCTAGAGACCTGGGCAGAGACGCACCTGCTGGTTTCTCTGACCTGGGACCAGGCTGGATGTCAGACTAAAGGCAGTAGGTGAGGGACCTGTCCTCTTACCTCCCCCCTCACCCACAGAATGCCAGGAAAGGTCATGGGCAGCAAGTTGCTGATGCATATAAACCAGGGCAAGCTCACAAGGGAGATTAGAGGGGCCTGACTCCCAAACTGCAATCCTGGAGACCTCCTGCTACTTGATGCTGAAGCTATGGAGCGCTTTCTCTGCTCCATGGCTTTTGGGAGGTGCTGCACCAGATCCCAGAAGCAGCTCTGTGCTAGGGCACAAGGACAGCAAGAATGACTGTGTGTCCTGCTGCCATGGGAAAGCTCCCCCACCTTGTCTCCCCATGTGAGCAGAGGACCTGGGTGCTTGAGGGGTTACCATTGCCTAGGTGAGGAGGCACCTCTGGAGGCCAACCAGCTCACCCACCAGCCCTGAGAACAGCTACACAAAGCAAGGGGGCATCTCTGCCCTCCCTGGGAGCTGCCCCAGGCTCATCCCTGCTGCCAGGCCCTGGTGGCATGTTGCAGTTGGAGAGAAACAATTATGTCCTTGTTATTTCCTCTCTGCCCTGAGCATAGGGCTAGTAGAGGTGGGATGCACTGGGCAGCATGTAGAGATTGAGCTGGGCAGTCTGCTGCTGCTGCCATCAGTCTGGCCTTTGATTAAGAGTGATTGTTCTGCTCTTAATTAATGCAATCAGCTGCTGGCCACTGTGGTGGAATGGAGGAGCAGAGCCCAGTCACTATGATAAAACGAGATTGTGTCTGCTGGCTCCTGTGGAGCTTGGCAAGGCTACCTTCTCCCACCAGCCATGCACCCAGGCTGCGTGCAATGTCACCTCCAAACCTCGCCGGGAAACCTGAACCTAGAGGGGGGAACGCTCCCCCACTGGCAATGCCAGGATTCTGCTGCTGTGCACCCAGCAGCAGAGATGGGGGGGTGCAGTTAATCCCTGGGGTAATCTTGCTGCTCTCTGTTCTCCCAAGCCCACCTGAGATGGTACTGCTGGTGATGCCTGGCTGGCTCCCACAGCGTCTAGTCCCCTGCCTACTCCTCAGGGACCTTCCTGAGACAGAGGCTCTCCTGTGACAACAGGTCTCATCCTCCAGTGACACCTGGCATGCTGCTGCTCACCCAGGTCTAAGGCAGCCATCTGCCCTGTCCTGCACGGGCGCCGGGCTCCCCCGAGAACAGGTGTGGAGCTGCTCAGCCTCTTGCATCTGAGCCAGCTCCCCGTGAGATGAGAAGGCATCTCAGCTATTTTTGCTTCCCTGGTGAAGTGGCTCATGAGCAGGCAGCAGGCGTGAGTGTATCCCAGTAAAATCTTCACTAAGAACATCGTGTCTTTTTTTCTGACTTCGAGTGCCGCAAAGCTCCCCTTGGTAATGCAGGGACAGCAAGCAAGAAAGAACCGGTGGGTAGCTTGCAAAATCAAGGGACCTTTGCTTGCTACGCACTTGGCGAATTTATTTTGGCAAGGCTGGTCCAATGTTAATTATTGATGGCAATAGCTCACCACCAGTCATCACAAAATCTAGCAGGATAAGAACTGCTGGTGGTGCATCCTCCAGGAGACAACTATTGACTTGTCTGGTCTTAAAACACGGCTGAGTCATGGTAGGGGGCTGGTGGTGCCACAGAGCTGGAGACGGGCATCAGCGGATTCTGCTTTACATTTGCTCTCCATCTTTCATGTCCACGCCACTGCCAGACCCTTCTGGACCAGGCGCTCTGCCAAGTGGTGTGCCGGTGAGTCGCGATGCTTGTTAGGCTCAGGAGGACAGCAGGCAGATCGGTTGGCCCTCCACATAGGCACCAAGCTCAGGGTCACCCTGCCCATCCTGTGTGTGCTGCAGCCTCTGGGGTGGGGGCAATGCTGGCATCTGCTGCTCTGGCATCACTTGGGAGATAAACATTGCACCTGCTTTGATGTAGTGCAAGAAAAAAAATGCCAGCCTGGAGGTCACCAGGGAGCCATTTCTCTTCCTCTGTTTTCCAGCCTTCCCTCTACCAGCCATCTAATAAATCCAATAAAATCTGTCTTGCTGGTGTCTAATCCAATTCCAGCACCCAGAGACCAGACTTTTTGTATCACTTGCAGACCTAACCAGCTACATCCTTGGTGTACGAGCCAGACGAAGGGGCTGCTGCAGGCTACTCCAGAAGAGAGCAATTACCTGGGATCAGAACATCCCCCCCCCCCCCCCCCCCATCAGTTACATTTATATAGGTTTTCCTTGGGTCACACCTAATTGAATTCTTCAGATGCTTGAACATCATAGTCAGAGGCAGCTGATGACTTCTAAACTGAAGTCCGGGCACTAAATGAGGTGCCTTATGTTTCACCTCGAGGACAACTCTCCACAGCGTTTTCTGTTTATACCCTCACGCATCACTCCACAGCAGGTTCAGCCGAATGCCACCTCCAGCAAGCACCCAGGCTTTGACTCCCACTCTAAAGGCAAAGGAATTTCAAGGTCACATGGAGAGTCGTGACCAAGACTAGTTCCTCAAATTTGTTCCAGCACCTGGAAGCACAGGGGCAGGATGGTGGCTCTGTTCCACGGAGCATCTTCTGGTCCCTGGCCCCCGTGGGTGCAGGGTCACAGTTCAGCAGAGTCTGGAGGCTCACAGAATGAGCTGCAAATGCCCTGATCTGAGCTTCCAGGAGTGTGTCTGATGAAGGCTTCTGGTCTCATCATCTTCACAAGGAGCATCACCCATGCTGTGTCACATGCTGCTAACGCACTACTGCACAGCTCCCAGTGGGAGGGATTTGTGTTTCCACAGTGCTGCCCTCCCAAAGGTCCTCCGCTTGCCTCCCAGGCAGTGACACAGTGATGCTCCAAGCCACCCAGGAGCCAGACCTGAGAGGTGCTGGGACCTGCCCCGCGCGTGGGCACCAGCTGGCATGCAGCCAGGAAGGTGTTGAGGCACCCAGGGCGAGCATGTGCCAGGGTATTTGAAATAACAGCCTGCGTATCTCGGTCAGTATCTCTGGTACTCCCTCCTTTGCATCCATCCTGAGGTGTCAGCCACTTGGGGACACTTCCATACGCCTCGTGCAGCTCAGACCACCAGCGGCCCAGCCCAAGCACCTGTGTGGTGCCCCTGCAAGGGTCTGAGCTGCTGGTTAGGCAGCACCCCATCATGCAGGAGGTGTATGCTGCTTGTTTGGCCTGGGGCCTGTTTGGATTGAGTTGTTTGTTTGCCTGAGCTGTTGTTTTTTCAGGCTTTCCTTTGCTAATGAAATTCTCTCCCTCCTAAAAAAATAAATAAATAAAGTAAATATCTAAGTCATCCATCCTTGTTGAGGATCCGTGCTTGGAAGGACCTGCGTGCCACAGTGGCCCGTGGAGCGGTGTGAGCTGAGGAGGGTGAGCGGGCAGGAGCCCTGTCCCCCGCGGTGGGGAAGTTCCAGGGCTCCTTGCTGCCAGGTCACAGGTGAGGAGGATGCTCGGCGTGGAGGCTGCACAGAAATCGGGAGATACTGCAGCTTCTCCATCTGACAGTGTGAGCCAGCGTCCTCTCCCCCAGGAGGATGTGACAATTTGCTGTGCTGGAGCTCATTGCCAAGGAGATAAAATATTTATGGCTGCTCTCTCTTGCTTCCCGTTTTAAGCCATGGTGACTTATTTGTTACAAATTTACATGCATGTTTAAAGACATATTCTAAGTATAAAAGGTTTATTTCTCCATGTAGCGTTTTGCCAGCCAGAATCAGCCATCCCATCTACTCTGTGCTTGCATTTGTCCCCAGCTTCAGTGCACATTTTCCTCTTGGTAATGATTATCATTATACTAAGAAAAATGGGTCATTTAGAGCAGTTTTTCCCCAAATGAAAGGCTGTGGGATACAGGATATCATTAAAATTCTAAACCTGACTTCCAACCTCAAAAGCAGGCTCTTGCTGTTTGGGTATCTCTGCGAGGGGGGGAGGAAGGGAGGGAGGGAGGGCACGCAGTGAATGCACTTTGGCCACAAAATGACTGTCTGAGTCCGTATGGCCTGTACCGCTGACATCTGCGCTGGCATTAACCACCCCCGGGCTGGGGCTGTCACCTGCGCTGCTGACACACGGACCCCCTGCCCGGTGGTGCAGGGCAGAGGCTGTCTCCTGGCCTCCCAAGGCTGCCTCCCGGCCAGCGCATCCACCGGGCTCCCACTGCACCCGCTTCCCAGCCGCGCTGTGCATGGGACGGTGCAATCAGAGCAGGCGACGGGAGCTCATTTCTACTTTCAAAGGAGCAATTTATCTCCTGCCAGGAGGGCTGTGGCCAGGTCAGGTCCCCTGCAGAAGGGGAGGCTGGCAGGCTTTAAAAGCCTGTGCTTGCACAAGGGAAGAAAGCAGGCTGAAGTGCTCAGACGCAGCATCCCTGGAGGCAGCACCTGACTTGCCCTTGCACATTGCTAGGGCTTCAGTGAGTGTTGGCGCTGTCCCACAGGCCAGCTGGCCGCGGGCTGGGACCTGCCACGGGTCCCTCTGAAACCCCTGTCCCCACGACTGCAGGTGCCCAGGGACAGAGCAGATGCTTGCCCAAGGTCCCTCCTCACCTCCCCAGCCCCAGATCTGGGCTCCCAGCACCAGGGTCGCTGCCAGGCTCCAGCCTGACTCCTTGCCCCCTCACTTCAGATGACAGGAAAGCATGCCCTGCCCAAGTTCAGTGCTAGCTTTGTCCGTGACAGCAGAACCCCCATCTGCCCGGTGTTCTCCGCTCCCCCATCTCCAGTGTGCTGCTGCTCAGGAGTCTCGTTTCTATCTCCTGGTATCCCCAGAAGGGGCTTCATGGGGAATGTTTTGCTTAGAAAGGCTATGCAACTTCAGTGCAAGCCTGAAATTGTGTGCAGAGCTGTAAGGCAAAGCTAATCCATTTTGCAGCTTAGCCAGCTGCTGAAAGATGCTATTTAGGAGTGGGGAACTGCTAACTGTTTTCCACCCCCCTGTGAAATGGGAGGGACAAGGGATGTTCAGAGGATGAGAGACGGAGACTGACCCAAAATGGCTAATTTAGAAACATCTTTGAAGGGAGACTTGCCCCAAATTGTCAACTTTTGAAGTTGTTTCTTTCTAACTGTGCTCAGAACAGGCTAATTTTCCATTCCATTTTTTCACATTTTAAATTAAAATGCATATGGAAAGCTCTCTTGCTACTGATCACAGCCAAGCAACCGCACCATGGCTAACACCACAGCTCGCATGTGGGATGCAGGAACAACTGCATCAGCCGTTGCTGCAACTACATTAAGCAGCATCGTAACATTGACCTGGCACGGTCACAGCCACAGAGTCAGTAGCATGCATCACTTCCAGGCTTGCCGTGCCTGAATGTGCGTCTCTCCCCATGCTCCATAGCCTCCAGGCACCCAAAAATTGTGGCAGTTGCAGGGGAGGATGGAGGCTGGGGAGTGTGGGTGGGATGTGGGACATCCCTGGGGCAGGGCAGGGACAGCAGCTCTCCTCCCGAGGGCCACATCTCTGTTAGGGGGGTGTCTGAATGACAGGTTAGATTCAGTCTAGCAGACAGGCTGAAAATCCACTATAAATTATTTCTGTTTGGCTGCCATTTAATTATTTTCACTTGAGTTTTTGAGCAAAATAAAAAACTGTGGAGAATGGTTAGGAGTCAGCCTGAGATGCTTTGTTCAGCCTCAGAAAGACGTCCTTTTTCTCTCTGGGGTTGTTTTACTCTTCTCCTCCTCCTCCCCTGCCCTCTGCTGCTAACTTTACATTGACTTTAAAATAGCAAACTGTTTGGACTTCTTGGGAACAATAAAGAAGATAAACACCAGGTTGTGCGGTAGGCTAGAAAACATGCTTCCAGGGGAAAAGGATTCAAACCTCATTCCCAAGTAAGGTCAGACAAAGGAAAGAGCAATAAAACCTTTTTCTATCCACTAATGGCCACAGAGCCATCATGCGGCTTTGTCCCTTCTTCCCTGGTGGGAGGGGAGCTCATCCCTGGGGAAGCAGCAATAAAGTGAGGAACAGATCAGACATTTCCCAGTTTTTCAGAGAAAACGTGAAATGTGGTAAATGTCTTTCTGGCAGGTATTTCTCACTGAACTTTCAACTGCAAGAGACACGGGAAAATCAGCGCTTGCAGAGCAACAGGCATCCCTCCTGCACGGAACGGGCAATGATAAAACCCTGTTAAGCCAGCAGCGAGACTGGGGGTCTGGGGGGTTGCTGCCCCAGGTCCCTGCTGAGCTGCAGAAAGCCCTGCAGAAAGCTGCAGGGGCACAGTGGGTGCACTTGCAATCAGCTTTTATTTTCATTTGTATTCTGAAACCTGCTCCTGGAGGCCCTCCTGACCTCCCTAAGCATTAAGTGAACACTCTGCCTTGATTTTCGCACCACCGTTTTCCATCTCCCACCCTTACCCTTTGCCACTCACACCCCACCACCCTCCCACAGGGTCCCCCGTGGCCACAGCCCCTACTCCTGCCTGATTTGCCTCGTTAGGCAGCCGTTTCTCATTAGGATTCCTGACAGCCCACCTCCCAGCATAGGGGGACCTAGGGGACCCTCTGCCACCACAGCTCCAAGGGTGCTTTTCTGCTCTGTGGCCCCATGCATTACAACAGTTCCCTGTGTTTACATATTTGCAGGAAACAAGCTGTCTTCTGCTCTGGGTAGTTAATTCCTGTGTAATCAGGTGGCCAACACCTGCCGCAGCAGCACCGTGCAGCCTGTGCCTCGTAGCTGCCACCACGCTCTGCTCCTGCCCACAGTGACATCCCCACGACCCACGCAGCTGCTGCTCTCTGGGCACAAGCAGCCAAGAGGGATTGGGGCTTAGCACAGAGGCCAAATGCAGGACAAAGTCTTGAATTTCTGTTGTCTGAGGGATGCAGTAGGAACGTGCAATTGAGAGGGGGGTCCTCGCATCCCCCGGTTCCTTGCCCAGAGCCTGGCTGGCCCCTCTTTGAGCAGGCTTTGAGGCAGGGTGCAAGAGTGCAGGAACCAGGCACAGGCTTAGCTCACCACAAAACCAGCTGCCAAGCGTTCCCACCCTCAAAACGAGAGGCACTAAGGGCCTGGGTCTGTACAGCTGGGGAGTGGCTTTCAAACAGAAAAGCCACTGCAGCTGAGCTGTTACAGGGAAACTGTGGTGGCTTCCCACTCTTCCCAGGTGTGGAGCATCTCTAGTGCCCTGGGGGCTTGGCTTGATGTGATTTCTGCTATTTCAGGCTTTGATGAACCAAGTGAGTATAAAATGCAAATGCTGCTGCAAGCAGCCAGGCCTGGGCTGTCTTTATTCCTGCTGTGCACTGGGAGGGTGTACTGGTCTGGGTGAGATGGTGCTGGGGGCAGCCACCTTCCCAGCTGGGGCTTGGGTGCACTGCTAAGGGCAGCTGGGCTTTCAGGATGGAGCTGTACAGCTCCCCAGCCAAGCAGCATGTTGTTGCAAGACACGAGGACGGTAGGAGCCTCCTTTCACCTTGTACCGTGTCCTGTAGAGCCCTTGACCTCCTCCTGGTAAGAGTGCGGCTCCAGCCGTTCATCACTTAGCTCAGCTCTGCTTACTCGGCTGTGGGCTCCTGCCAAAGGAGGGACTGGCATGTGCTTGGCTGACACTGCAGCACTCATGCTCCCTTGCTGGGGACAGCCACTAGTGCCATTAGCTCTGTCCCACTGCTGCTCTCCACGATGAGTGCTCGCCCAGGGAGCAGATGCTGCTCAGTGAAGCTCTTGGCCAGTGGGGATGTATCCCTGCTTCTGTGAGATGTTCTTTGGGCTCTTTCCCCCAGCATTTTGCTTCAGCTCCATTTTTGGGGGTTTCCTCCCACCTTGGGAGCCCAACAGCCTTTCCCAGACCTCCCTTCCTTCCAATCCACTCTTTCCCAGCACCCTTTGTGTGTCACAGCATCCCCCTTCTCCTGTGGGATGTGCTGGGGCTGGCGGCTGGCCATCCTGCCCAGAGGGACAGGCAGGAGTTTCTAACTATGGAGCTAAACCCTGATGGGGTTTAGCTTCAGGAATGGAGTGAGCTGGCCCAGACAAGATGTGCTCCCCACCTCCTGTACTTCTTTGCCTCCCAGAAATAAGGGCAGCTCCAGCTTGCAGTGTGAGCTGGGGGGTGTGTGTGTGTGTACAGCCTCCACGGGGCACTCAGCCCTGCTTCCTGGCTGGGGTGGCAGGTCCTCTGGCCCTCCAAGCCTCCCCTCATCCTCAGACAGGGCCAGATGAGGAGCACGCTGATTTGAGTGTTCTTACATGAATAATGAGCCACCTATGCTTTTTGGGTGCGTCTTTGTGTTCCTTTCCCATTGAAAGCCGATTTCTTTGTGCTGTACTTCAAAACAGCTCAAGTGTATTTGTAGGAGAGACTGGAGAGCTGGCTTTTCTTTCCTCTGAGCTGAAATACAAGAGCCGTTCTGCATGATGTTTGTGTCAGCTATATCCTACAGACACCCTAAAAGCCCCTGGCCCTGAGTGACAGCAGGACTGGGAGAGCACAGCAAGATTCAGGCTTGTGCTAATTTGGCCTCAGGTCAGTTTTAAACTGACGAGGGCACATCCAATGCAGATCTTGAATTAGTCCAGTTTATAAATACAGAACAACTCTGCACAGCTTTCCATTGAATGAATTACATGGCCATAAATATACCCGTTCCATAAACTTAAACAAGGTCTTGAAACACAACTAACCATTTGTCGCCATACAAATCAGCCGCTGTCAGACTGTGGCTAATGCTGGGAACACACTCTCTGCTGAGCAACGAGACATCCCTCCAGTTCACACCTGGTTTGGCCTACAGCAGTCATCTGAACATCTTTGGTAAGAAAACAATGCAGATAAGAGGTTCCTTCTTTCCTTCCTCCTTACAATAAGCACAGGGCACATCTGCCCCCTTTCTGCTAGCTGATAGACGTGCTATGCTGAACACCAGCTCCTAGGACGTCATCACTTATCCCCACGTCTTGCTAGACAGCATCTGCTGCAGGCGAGATTATAGATGGACTGTTAGAAGTGATAGTAGATGCTAAGATCCCATTACAGGTGTCATTTCTTCTGTCAACACATGGGGAGTTTCTATCGGCAACTTCTGTTCGGTGATGGTGAGCTCCCAGAGACAAGCAGGTTCCTCAGTGTCAAGTGATACATGTTTCGGTGGGCTGGAGACAACCCACAGCGGCAGTTAAGTGTTTTGGGACTCTGCAGTGAGAAACAGCGTTAACTCGTTTTGGGCAGTGCTCACCACGGAATGCCTCCATTCTTTGGTATAAATGCTATATATCAGGAACGTGGAAAAGATTCATGAAGTCTAAGCTGAGCAAGTCAACTCCACCTTCCCTTCCCCTGCTGTACTGGCAGCAGTAGAAAACGGATTTGGTGTGGGTTTTTTTTCCATTATCCACCTGGAAACTCATCTAGTTGGGGGGAAAAAAACCCAAACACAATCCATGCTAGTCATCTTCAGATGTGAGCCTGAGCCTCACACTCCATCCCCAATTTAACCAGGATCAGCTCATTGCCTGAGAGTGCCCAGCAGCCGATGGGGTTTTGCTGGCAGCTGCTGCCTTTGGCTCTCTCTACCCTGCATACTAATACGAAGGAAAATGGAATGGGTAATTTAATCCTACCCTGCTAGAAGCAAAGCAACACACAAGCCTGCTCATCCTCTCTAAGTTTAGCCCAACAGTGTATTAAAGAGCTGCTACTGGATTCTCGCCAGCCCCTACTTAGCTGAACTACCTGACTCTGCAAAATAGCAGCAAATTCTCCATTCTGTGTCATTTCTGGTCCTTGGGAGAACAACCCACCTCCGTGAGGAAACTTGACCCCCCTGGGCCTGCAGGAAGGCAGCGTAATTTGGGAGAATGGGTGGAGCGATGAAGGGTTTCTTGTGATATTGGGCATGCTCCCCATGGACGCGCTGCTGCCTGGAGCTGGGCTGCTGGAGCTTCAGGGCTCCCTCGGCCCCTCCGCTGTAAGCGCGTGAACAGTAATGAATAAATCTGTCCCTGCTCACTTATAAATAGTTTATAAAAGGTTCATAAATGATTTCTAGATGTTTTAATGAATAGTTAATCAATTGTTGCAGGGCCCAACAGGTCAGCAGATTGCTTATAGCCATCAATTATAGTGTCTGCTGATAAGCTTATAAGCATCGCTAGGACTCCACTGATGTCTCCAATGGGCTTGTAGCGCCTATAAAGCGTTAATAAATAGTTAATAAATGATGTAAATGGTTTTAATCCAAAGCTGTAGAAGGCCATCAAAAAATGTGTTCTTGGAAAGCTATGGGCAACGCAGCAAGCAAACATCTGTACCGAGGTCTGAATCCCTGCCTGCCTCCGAGGAGCAAAGCTGGCAGAGAGGTGCCAGCGCAACCCGGCTGCCCGGAGAGCAGCAAATTGCTTTCGTTCAAGGCAGTCTGGCAGATTTAAGAGAAACTCTGTGCCTGCTGTGGGACAGAGCAAGGCCTGCTCCTGATCCCCTCCTGCAGCCCGGCAGCCGAATGCAGCAGTGCCTGCACCGGGGAGCTCTACCACCTCGTCCCCAGCTGCTGCAGCAGCATCCTCCATGTGCTGGCTGCCGTGGGGCAGGTGCCGGGAAATGTGGGTGCTGGGGAAACCAAGAAAATTTCTCAGCTTTGTGGGGCTCTGCCCTGCACCTCTGGACATCACAACACTCTTCCCTCCTGGCCAAAGGGTGATTTGGGGTGAGCTGCTACTCCCCTGGCCTCAGCATCCCCCTCTGCCACAGCAGAAGGATGACACACAGACATGCAGTGCCGAGGAGCTGTGCACTACAGCACCACGAGGCAATAATGTATATGGTGTTTGGCCTCCTTAGCAGAAGTGCTTTATTATCATTAAACGCTGAATATTTCTGGATGATAAAAGCAATTAAGTGTAAAAAAATGTAATGATCCATTCCATATTGCGTCCAAAAGATATGAAAATCCCTCATAAAATTATCACCCTAGCACAGAATTGGATCTAAATATCTTTATAATGTAAGACAGAGAACTTTGCTTACAGTCGGAACATTTATAAGGCATTCAATTAGCCACCAGAGGGTTTCTTAGTATTCCCCAATTCTTCGCGAGCACAGAGGCAATTATAGGAGATTCTAGCTTTTTAAATTAAAGACAAAAGACAGGAGAATTTGGATAAAACCTGTTCCCAGGTTCATCCCTGAACGTACATGCAGAGGAAATTTCATGCAGATGAGGCTTAATTTACTGCACAGTTTAGTTCAGAGCCAGAGCAAGCTTCTGCCCGCATGTTTGCTGGAAGAGCCTCCTGTGCGGGAAGGGGACCGGTATGTGATGTACTGCTCTGTGAGCATGTCCTGAGGATGCTCCCATGAGGGGCTGGGTGCTGTCCCTTGTCCCACTCCTGCTCCCTCCGCAGACCAAGCACTCCCGCAATGTCCCCGAGCCTGGGTGGGGGTCCCGTTCCCCTTGTGGAGCCACTCTGGGGGTGTTCTTCATGGGGACTCCCACCCCCCTCGCTGCTGTCCGTGGGTGCTGGCAGCGGCCGCACAGGCATGGCAGTGGGTGTCCATGCCCGCAGCCTGTGCTGCCCCGCTGCCGACCGGCCCCTGCATGCTCCTCCATGCATCACTGTCTGGTGCAGCCAGGCCCAGGGACTAATTTAGGTTGGAAATAAGGTGTGTATTTGTAAAGGGCAGTTAATGGTGAGGGTAATTAATCACAGCAGCAGGTTAGCGAGGGACATGATGGATTTCCTGATTCTGACATCTTTAAATCACAATCGGTTTCTCCTTCCAGAACTGCTCGGGCTGAGCCAGAAGCGATGGGCTCAGCAATCCATCGCCCAGTCAAACCTCCCCACAAGCTGGCACCGCGGTGGGAGCCCCTGTGTGCATCCACCCTGCTGCGGGGTACCGGGGGGGGGGAGAGCCCAGCAGAGGGGAGGAGAACCTCTCCCCATGCCCCCGGCTTTGATCACTTCCTCCTGATGTATATTTTGAGAGCATTTCAATGGATCAAAATGTCAGATCTGTAGCGCTGCCAGGAAACACCATTTTCCTTTAATAAGCAGAGACCAGCAGGTCGTTTCATCTCCTGTACCTGCTCTGCTCCTCCGGTGGAAAGGTAGGGCTGCACCTTCCCAGGGTGGCAGCACCTCCCTGTTTCTTTCAGGGTGGCTCTGGCAGACCTTTCCCTTTCCCCAGAGAGAAGTACCCCCACACAGCCCTTCCCCACCGTCTCTGGGGATCCACACACCCCTACACATTTGCACGAGCGTTTGCTTCTTCAGAGCTGCTCCACACCATGATGTGGCCTCACCCAGCACCGGCAGCTGGTCCCGAGCACTTGGGCCTCCCACCAAGATTTTTCATGAGTGGCTTCACAGTCATGGCACTACTTTAAAAAGGAATCTTGAAGCCATGCCTTTCGCTTCACTTTCTGGCTCCTGAGCCTGCAAGACTCACTTGGCTCATGCAGAGCCTTGTTCTCCAGCCACCAGCGCCAGACACTTCCAGTCACAAGCCAAAAACCTCCTGCAGCCGCACGAGAGGCTGCCACCTTCGTGGGTAGCAAGGACTGCAAGGTGCTTAATGCAACCATCGGGGCCACCAGCCCCACTCCCAGCCTCATGATGCCGCGTGGGGCCCTGAGGGACCCGGGCAGGCAGAAGCATCATAGGGAGCCGCTGTGCAAGCCCTAGCATGGTTCTGGTCTGTGGAGTGCCCAGAGGGACCCCCTCTGGACCCTCATGGTTGGGGAGGAATGAGATGGGCTTTTCCTGACCGCCTCCCACCGCTGCACATCCAAACCTTTCCTACAAAACCAGCCCTGTTGAAGGAGGCTGAGCTGTGCATAGGGAAAAGTGTGCAGGGGAAGGAAACACCATGGAAAGGTGAATTCAAAGTTAATATAGCTGCATAAACGAACTCAGACACTCAGCACAGGGAGGATGCAGGAAAGCGTAATGCTGAAAAGTACTTTTTTTTGCTGAAAAGCAAAGCCCTCTGCTACTTTTTCCAGAGAACTTCAAAACCTGAGCACATCCTGACTCCCTCGGGGCATTCCCTCGAAACCTCTGGCATTCCCCAAATGACCTCCATGGGTATCAAACAAAGGGCATGCAAAACATTTCATCCCACGCTACAGCGCATCTGAATGCTGCATCTTGACACTGCCACTGTGCCAGAGCTGAGATCACTACAGCAGGGGCAGATGCGGCCAGCGAGGGAGGCAGGGCTGCAGGCAGCATCCCCTGCCAGCAACCCCAGGGCCTGATGCCCATCAGCCTTTCATTTTACTCAGGGCAGCACGTCAATCCCAGCGATGCTGGAAGTCAGCGTTAAAGCCATGCTTTGGCATTTCCCAGCTGCTGCTGCCCAAAGAAACAGCGCTAACTGCATGTTAACGTGGCAGGGCTGGGTGCCCGCGCTGCCTTCCCCGTGCCCGGGCGAGGAAGAGGACTGCTAGCGTGCGGAGAGATTCCCCGCTGACACAGCAAGTGCTGGCTCTTGGGGCACTTGCATTCAAAAAAAAAAAATGGGGAAAAAATAGAGTGTGTTTACAAATACATATCTATTTACAAAGATATATATATGCTTATCTATATTTATGTCATTATGCAAAGTCATATGGTGAGACAAAGGAGACTGGCTACAGTTTTGAGGTTCTAAAATTAGGTTTTAGGTAAAATAAGTATTTGCTTCGTGTAAGGCAGTTGGTTTCAAGATTTATTTTCACCCTGACTTGTATTACTACTCAGTATGATTGGGTAAAGCCCAGGGCACACGCATATCTTTGCACTCATAACATATATGTGGATTCATGACCTAGCTAGCAAGCTGAATTGCCTTGCAATCTTTTTTCCGCTGCAGAAAGCTTAATAAGCATATAAGTCTTAGAGCAAAAAGAGACCCTATGTATTTGCTCTCCAAGCAGAGCTCTTGAATGGAGTTGTAGGAGCCAGAAAAAGCATTGCGGCAAGTGCCTAACATCCATTACCCATGTGAGCTCATTTTTGTGACCAGGACCCACAGTGTCTGTGGGACCAACACTAGGTGCCAGGGCAGTAAGTGTTAGTAGGGCAGTTCTATCAGCTCCAGGACAGCCCGCGACTTGCCTTTCCCCAGAAAAAAATCCCCAGCGTGTTTATTTACTTCAACTCTTTAACCAAATGCCTTCGGCAAAAGCACTTTACTGTTATTAAGAAAGCATAAACTGAATGCTTACAAACGTATACCTGTGAACCCCCGTGCTCCTGCAGGAATACAGGTATGGTTACCATCAACAGGCAGAAACAGTGATTTTAATCATGACTTCTCTGTCCCCTGAGGCTTTCCTGACATGGTGAGGAAGGTGTCCTTGCTGCAGCTCAGGTGCAGGGCTGGGAGCAGTGACCTGAGCCCATGGGTGGCTGCTGGGGAGACATGGCATTTATTTCATGGCAACAAAAGGTGCATCGCCCACGGGAGCCCGGGAACTAAGGCTGCCCACAGCGAGCAAAGAGAAAAGACATGACCAGGAGAGGAAGAAGCACCTGCTTGTCCCTAGGTGAGGGGAAAACAGGCACGGTTTGGTTTCTGCTGCAGAGAAGCAAGGATAACGGGAAAGGCACTGCGTGCACCAGGGGCACCCCTGAGAAACAGCCCTCTCCAAGAGGGCAAGTCCTTAGGGAAAAAACTCCTGACAAAAGATGGGAAAGCCACAGCTAGCAAAAGAAAAGAAAGATTTGGGTTTATAAAAAGCTTTTCTCACTGGGAGAGAGAGATCCATGAAGGACTGGCTTAAAAGTCCTGGGTTTCTAGGGTCAAGGCTGAGCTGTGACACCCTGAGGGAAAGAAACCACCTGAGGCAAGTAAGAAGATGGAGATGAGAGAGATAGAGCCTGACCAGGTATACGGAGGAATTAGGACGACTGGCACCAGCTGAGAGACCAGGTCATTTTGAAATAAAAGGAGCATGTTGAGGGTTTGCTATACATCTCCCTGGAAGGTATTTTGGAGCAATGCTGCTGGGACTGACAGCATTCTGCACGAGGCTGCTTTCCAGGCAGAGACTGAGGTGTGGATGCTCAAACCAATTCCACCTGGATGTGGCTGGAGCAGGCTTTTTATCTGCCAGTTACAGAACTGACATGAGGAGCTGCTGCTTTTGTTTGCTTTTTAAGTAGAAAGAGCATTATTAAAAAGCCAGCTGTAGCAGGTAAGCTCGGCGTGAGCAATCACCACTGGCTTCAGAATAATTAAACGGAAAAGTATGAAAAACAAGCTGGTAAATGAGGGCTTCATCCCGAAGAGGAGAAACTAGATGAAGGGGTCTCCAGCCTCCTGCATGTGGGTACTTTTGGGCCCTTTTGCCTTAACTTCAGCAGGGGCTGTTGGCAGCCCCCGCCAGCCCAGGACTGCACCTGGCTGGGGTTGCTGAGCCGCTGTGCCATGCCGTACCACACTGTGTCACGCCACACTTCATGGGCTGCAGCCCCTGCACGAACCCTGCTCAGCAGCCCAGCAAGGCAGGATCAGTACTGCCAAACGCAGCAGGGCTGTAAGCACCAGCGAGGGAGCAGAGCTATTTAAGTCAAAGGACAGTGCTGTCACAAGAACAGATGAGGATAAACTGGCAATGAATAAACTCAGGCTGGAAGAAGGATGGATGGCGCTTTGGGCCAGTCCGGGCACAGAGGACACAGAAAAGGGGAGTCAGGTTTTGTTCCCAACTTTTCCAAAGAGATAGCAGGATGCAGCACCTGGGGCACAGGGCTGTGGGCTTTATGGCCCCAGAAGCCCTCAGCCCACAAAGCCACTATGGCCTGCCATGTCCCCTTCCCCACCTGTCCCACCGGCGTGGGGCTGGGGGCTCCCTGCCCAACACCACACGCTTGCCTCCCAGCTCCACCGGGACGCATAAGCCTCACTTTATTTCATACACATGGCTCTTTTAAAACATACGTGGCATTTCCTTACAACTGTCAGTATCGACCTTCATAGCTGCCATGGTGATGAGCACCACAGAGAAGCCTATAAATAACATGAATGTGCCACATGCTGGCCCTTTTATGGGCCCCACTCTTTTTGATTTACTTATATGCAAGATATTTTACAGGACAACCCAATTAAGCTTGACAGCTGGCTGACAATGAATGCCGGCTCAGCGACGGCTTGCAGACACTTTATATTAAACAAGATAACGTGATGCAGAAGACCAGTAGAAGCTGCTGGTGGGATTTGTCCAGGAAAAATTTTTTTGCAAGGGATCGGGCAAGCATTTGGTTACAGGGTCCCATCGAGTTTCTGGGATGCCACGAGAACACTGTACGCCTGCTTGCACGCATTTTGGCTACAACTCGATCTGAACAGGTCGCTCTGCTGTGGATGTAATGCAAAAGTGTGGTCAGCCACCCCGCACTGCAGAGGCTAGGAATTCCGGTAGGAGGCCACTGTGGAACGGCAAGTCCTCGGCTGGGGTGCCTTGGTGGCATCAGCACCCGCCACTGATCTGAACTCGGTCACTTTGCCTGCAGCCAGCTGCTCACCCAGGCTTCCAGCGCATCCTCCAGGACAGGCACTCCTCACACAGCATCACCGTAAGTGACATCTCGCTTGGCAGTTTCTATCCCATAGCTCTCTCAGGAACTCCTATATTCCAGACAGGCAAGGCAGAAATAAAGCAGCAGACCCAGGGCTTGCATGGCCTGTCTCTCTCAGCCCCGATATGCTGTAGCTATTCTGGGAAAGCCTCTTTCACTCTCCAGACCCGCTTCCACTTTTTCTGCCAACCAAATAAATGGCCATGATGGACAACACTCATCCCGGAGCTGCTTGAGCCAGCTGTCCTTCCCAGCAGTATCTTTCTTACTCTCTCCCTGCACATTCCTGTACTGCCGAGCTGGGAGAGAGCATCCCCAGCCAGTAGAGACAGCTGGAAAACCAGGGTCTTTCCTGTGGAAGTAAACCAAGTTGCTTTCTGTGTTGCTCTCCGGGCAAGGCAGTGCCTGGATCCCGCCCCACCTTCTTGGGGGAGGCAGGGGGAAGAAAATCCCCACAGCACATGGGGAAAAATAAAGAGACTCCTCACTTACAAATAAATGCAACAGCATTTTCTCAGCTCTTTTTGGCTGCAGCCTAGTACTGGATTTCAGGCCCAAATATCCATTTTCAGATTTTTGATCTTGAATGATTTACAATATTGAGGAAGGCAGGTGCCTCATAAAATCACATTCAGTCACTTGAAAACCCAATTTTCCAGCAATTTTTCAAACAGAGTAAGTTTTGATCGGCTGCGGTTTGATGTTGAGCTGACACCTGAACCTGGGTGGTTGGGAGGTTAATGAAGAGCAACGAGTCCCAGTGAAGTGACCTAAACTACCTGAGCTCTACGATTATTTCACTTCAGGTGCATAAATTCCTCCCAAATTCACATTAAGGGTGCCAGTTCTCCCCTCTCTTTCAGCATTTTTCCTTTGATGTCTGTTACATTTTCCTCTGCTCTTTCTTCCCTCTTCCCTGGGTGGTTTTATTTTGCCTTTGGCAAGGAAATAAAGTGCAGCACAACTTTGCAAAGTTCTTCTGCAACTGCAAATTTCCTATACTCGCCCTGCTAGGCTTGGGTATGAGAGGGAAATCAAAACAATGCTCTCCTCTCCCCATGAATCCCCAGGCACGATCGAGGATTAACTGCCAAAGCCTGGTTACACAGGAGGACAGAATAGCCCTGGCTATTAGGTTGGACAAAGTTGTGTAGCTGCAGTAAAGGTGGGAAGATCAGAAAAGCTAAGAAATCAAAGCAGAAACCAAAGAAAACACGGGATTGATTTTGATCAGGGAAATACAAACCAAACGAGCCAGTGACTGTATTTCTGCAACCATGGAAGGGATGGGGAGGAGTGGAAGGAAGAGCCCTAAGTGGCTCGCTGCTGTGCTGCCCACTGAAAACCAGCCGTCATGTTCACCCAAATTTAAGATACACCAGGGGAATTCAAACCAGAGCAAACCAGAGCAAAGGGATTAAAAGCAAGTTTTAAAATAGGAGCCAATGGCTACACAGGTAAATGGAAGTTGCCTAGGAAAAGGATGCGCAGCAGCAAGGAAAGCTTCGGTACCACACAACACAGTGTGAGGTACCAGTGGGCTGGGATGCCAAAGTGCAGCCTGCGTGGGGCATGGGGAGGTGCTGATCAGCAGAACCACTATGCAGCAGGTTCTCCTGGAAATGCAGAAAACCAGAGAAGCTGTTGCCAGCCAGGATCTTGCTCGCAGCAGTAAACTTAAAGCTTAAAATCCAGCTCTGGAAGAGAATCACAAGGTTACAGTCCGCAGCAGGGAGCAGCTGCTTGGATGCAGAACTTGCCCAGCCTTAGCACGAGGAAATCACTCACACACTGCCAGCAGGGCCACAGGAATTTCTTGTGCTTTTTAAATGCAGGCAAGCAAGTCCACAGTCAACCCAGGCTGTCCTAACTTAATTAATGCAAGAACTCAGGATCTTTAATAATAAAGTTTCTATCAGACTACACGTTAACCTCACAGTGTAAATGACATGCAGGGGCAGGGGGTGGCTATAGAAAAGCTAACCTACAGCGCCCAGCTCTGCCGCTGTTGCAGAAATGAACTTGCAAGGAACAGACAAGCCGCCCCAGGGCAGCAGCAGCCTGAGCTGTCAGCTATCAGTGCACACAAGCATCTTAAGGGTGGGTGCCAAGGGGACGGGGCCAGGCCCTGTTCAGTGGTGCCCAGCGACAGGACAAGGGGCAGCGGGCACAACCTGCAACACAGGTGGTTCCATCTGAACGTGAGGAAGAACTTTACCTTGAGGGTGATGGAGCCCTTGCACTGGCTGCCCAGAGAGGCCATGGAGTCTCCTCTGGAGACGCTCAAACCTGCCTGGACGTGACTGTGCAACCTGCCGGAGGAGACCCTGCTTTAGCGGGGGGTTGACTAGATGTTCTCCAGACGTCCCCTCCAGCCCGAACCATTCTGTGATTTGCTAATTTAAGGACAACCAGGGACCTGCAATTTGCTGTCTCACTCGGGTGGGTGTGTGAAAAGGGTGAGGGCACACTTGCACACTGCATGGTTTGCAAACAGCACGGGGCGGGGGGGAAGTTCACCTGAAATGCTTGGGTGGAGAAAAAGCAGCCACATACAGCGATTAAAACAGCAGCTTTCTTCTTAACTGGAGTTAATAGCAAGACCCCAGAGATGTGCTTGCCTAAGCAGGCGGTGCTATGAGCTGTTTAACGGGGCTAGCCCAAACGCAGCTACCCAGAGCTCAGTAACACGCAGGGTAGTGCAGCAGCGTCCCCCTACCCACCTGAGCCAGCCAAAGTGCCTTCAGGCATCACAGCCCCTACGCCCAGCGATTCTAACAGGCAAGAGTTACATGCCAGGGGTGCAGCACGGCCTGCAAATGCACATGTCCCCATCTACTTGTGCAACAGCTGTTGCAGCGGTAGGAAAAGGACTTACTTCGTTTTGGGGGCCACAGGGCTTCTCTGACCCTCCCAGCCCTGAGGCAGTGGGAGGTTTGAAGAGAAAGTGTTCCCAAGGTGCTTGAGTTTTCTCCCTCCAGCCTTGCAACCTGAGGAAGAACCACTTGGCCCCAGGGGAACCAAGGACTTGTCCCCTCTATGGGTGCAGGGACCTGGACCCACTTCCACGTGCTTCCTCTGGGAGAAGCAAAAGCTGTGATGGGCTCCTGGGAAGGGATGAAGATTTCCTTGTGTATCCCAAGCATCAAAGCCACATTCAAAGCAGTCTCTCTGTGGATGCTCTGCACAGCTGGGCTCTCACATGGGTTTATCTGCAGAGCTGTCACAGTCCGAGCCTCTGCTTTGCAGCCAGATTTTTATATTCTGTGCTGATTTCCCAAGGGTCTTCATTTGGGCTCATCATCCCCACAGGGATCAATAGGACTGCAGCTGCTGTCCTAGCATCTGCAGCCAGCTCTGCTGAGCAGCAGTGTGGTCTGCTGGATAAAGAAGGGGCTGGGAGCCAGGAGCATTGAAAGACAGCCCAGCTCCTGCCAGGAGCCTCCACCGAGGGCGCTCGGTCAGGCTGATCAGTGTCTTCAGAGACATTCAAGGCATGTCCCAGCTGGACATTAACACCAGTGCCCTCGTGTTCGCCTGATGCTCAGGGAAAGTGCAGGGAAACCCTGTGGCTCCCGCTAGCAGAGAGGGCCAAGCGGTGGTCCACTCCCACCACATCCCACCCCAGCCCTTCCCTTAGCAGATGGTGAAGCCGATCGCTGAAAGGCTACAGCGTCCACGGCTGGGACCAAGTGAGAGGAACGTAATTAAAATAGCCAGCACAGTCCTACATCGCAGGGGTGGTGAGGGGCTGGAGACATCTCCTCTGCCTCAGCCCTACGCTTGGGGCAGCGCCGGGGAGCAGCCCTTCTGCGGAGAAAGAAGTCTGGTGCGCACAGCTGGCTGCAGAGCCGAGCACGGCTCGCTAGCAGAGCCCTTCCAATCTTCCTGAGTGCTTCTGGCCCTTGCCAACCTCTTCTTTCTAAAAACCCTGTGGAATTACAGGTCCAACAGCAGGCTGTAACAGACATAGCAGAGACCAGTAGCCACCTAAAGCTGTGCGGAAAATACACCCATAACTGTGGGCTAAAACCTTGTATCGGATCAGCTGCATTCCCTTTCGAGGGGATCCTGTGACCTGCAGCTGATACACGCTTTGTGTTTTGACATCACCTCCCAAATACCTGTATTAATGCCATGTATAATCTACCTTCCTTCACTCTTTGCTCCGCGGTCACTGTGCTGGGATGTGCACAGCACAGGGATTCAAGCCTGATTAGCAGCAGCAAAAGCTCTATATGGCCACATAATATAACCATATAGTAGTGATGCCATCGCAGCACCTCTGATCTGGAGGAGCTAGATTCTCACAGAAACACGCTTGTTCCCTTGGTCACCGCATAGAGCTGCGTGGTCAACAGCATTGCCTCTGGCTGCTGCCAGAGCCGGGCCTGACCCACCAGCACGTTTCCCTGCTACGTACTCCTTTAGATGTAATAAAGCCCCGGGGAAAAATTAAGGCTACAGTTTGTCAGGTGTCTTTGTACGCAGCAATGGATTCTGCATCTAGTTATTAACCTCTTGCAAAAGCTCAGTGTTATCTTGTATGGAAGTAATATTAGGTTAAACAGCTGTTGATAACTTATCTCCCATTATCAGCAGCTTCATTCAAGGCCAATATTTACTCACATCCAAGAAGCGTCGCTGTATTCCCAACAGCATTCTTTATGGAGTCAAATGAGTGCAGCTTTTAATAAATCTGAGCTACTTAGGAGGTCCGTATTACCGAAGCACGTCCTAATCTTGAATGCATGCACGGTAAAACTCCCGGGGGGTACAAGTCCTGGACATGGCACACGGTCTGGGGAAGAAATTTAACCTGGAGGAGGAAACCTAATGTGGGGAAGGAAACCTAACTTGGGAAACATTTTCTGCAGACACAAAGGTACAGACCCAACCTTCCCACCTGCTGCCTCCCACACCAACCGCTTGCACTGCTGCTCCTTCCCATCCCTCATCCCTCAGAAGGCAAGTTAGCCATGGGCTAGCAGGTCCCAATGGGTCCCAGCCATCAGTGGTAAGCCTTTCCCCCCACCTTTTTCATCCTCTAATGACAGCACTTCAACCAAGGGCTCAGAAGAGACATCCCCTGCCACTCCACTCCATCAATCAGACCCAGCATAGGTAGGTGTCTCTTAGCTGAAAAAATAAGTCTTTGTGTTCTTGATGTGGCCACTGTCAAGAGTGTGTCAGCGGTTTGCTTCATGGTATTTTTTCCAGGGACTCCATCCTCTTCTTTATTACTTTTGCTGATGTTATAACAGTATTGCAAAGCCTTAGGCAGAGACCGAGACCCCGCTGTGCTAGACATGGTAGAAGCAAAGATCAGAGAAAAGAATTTGCATCCAAAAAAAAAATATCAGATCCCTTCAGTCTAACTTCTGCCACCAGTATTTACAGGGCAGGATCTTGCTAGGATGGGGACTGGGAGTTCTGGGTTCAGATCTCAGGCATGTCCCACCCGCAGTGAAGCCCCCTGCCCACCGCCACGCAGACAGGCAGGGCACTGCTCGGAGCGGTCAGCGGTGGCACAGGCTGCCCACGCACACAGCACAGCCCCTGCTCTCCCTGCCTGAAATCAGCAGGCGCGAAGGCAGAGTTTCCCAGTGAGCTGCACAGCCCGGGCTCCGCTCACAGCATCACCTCTCCTCCACACACCGCCGGTCCACGCCGCAATGAGAAATTACACCTTGGTGATTACTGGGCTGTTTTATTACACCATTGCAGTTGGTGGAGTCAGTTGAACTGAACCCATGATCTGTAAGCTAGCGGCAGCCCCAGGAATGGCCAAGGGCTGGCAAGAGACCATAGTTAATGCTTAGTCTAAGCTGCAAGTGGCAGGTACATTGTAAGTGTGTCCCCTGACTCAGTACCCAACTGTGGTGAGTTTATAGCCTTTGATATCGTTACATTAATCATAAGGAATCTCCCAGTTCCTTGGATATACAGCAACAAGCTCTCCAGGGCTGGTTTCAGTAGTTTTATTCCTAGGTAATAGCCCTCTCCCTCATTTATAGCTATGTCTAGACACAAAGTGAGGAAGGTGCTATAAACACTTGATGTAAAAACCCTGTCTACCTCCTAATTCCTGCATTTCACATCCTGACCGTGCACGGAGCGCATGGGTACAAAGTCTGTGCTCACACACCTTCCTGTGCCACCAGCCCTGCACAACTGCAGCCTGCTGTCCCCAGCACCAGAGTGTGACGGGTCCCCAGGGGCAGCCCGGAGGGTCCCCAGCAGTGGGAGGCTGTTTGCCCGAGTCCTACAGTCCACCTCAAGAAAACGGCCAGGCGGGAAGGGAAGAGGCAAGGCGTGCTGCAAATCTTCCCCAGAAGATGCAGCAGCAGCAGCTCTGCTCCTGACAGCGTTTCTCAGCACTGCCTTTGCAGGCACCCTCTGACCACACAGGGCATGGCGAAGAGAAAGAAACCAAACCCACCCGAAAACAAGAGGAAAGAGAGAGCTATTTAATTCTTTTTTGGGGGTTGCTAATTTGTTACTGATCAAAACCAACAAAATTCACATCATGGGATGAAATCCTAAAATGTTCAAGGCCTCTGTGGATGTCAGAAAAGCATTTTCTAGGTCGAGGTATTGTGTTTAATGCACCCATAGCTCCAGTGACACCATCCTGGTTATACCTTGTACAGAGGGAGCCTCTCTACCTATTTGAAGTCTCCCCAGGGCACCTGAAATAACTAGGGCCCCTGAGGCAGAGGAGGGTAAGGGTGGTTGGGGAGGATATATGCTGAAGCTTGGGGACAACCCAGCGTCACCGAAGCCAGGCACATCACAGGGATGGAGGATTAAATCCCAACGCTATGGGAGATGCTGGTGATGCTGCCTAGGACCCAGCACACGAGGGAAGGAGCTTGGGAAGGGGCTGACTAGCACCATCACACCTCGGCCACGCTGGGCCAGCTCAGGACCACATGTTCCCACCTAAGTGTCACACAAATGCAGCATCTAAAACTTTGGCTTGGGATCTTGCAGAATAGCTTGGCTGAGCCAGCTCACAACTCTGGTAACAAATCCAGCCAAGCAGAGAGGCAGTCAGGGACTGATGGCAAACAAGCCGGTGACGTGCCTGTGGTGACTCTGCTGCCAGCCAAGGTGGTGACTTCATCTCATGATGCTGGTTGTTGTCAATTATTTTCCAGCCTTTGTGTGTATTCATGGGCTGCACAGCACTTTGGAGCCTTCAAGATGAAAGGTACTTTAACCAGCACTTTGGTGGCTTCTTTCCTATTATAGGTCTGGATTTGACACTCCCCCACCCTCTTACCTAACTTTCTCTACAAAGCTCTTCTCACTTTTTCATCTTTCTTCTGTGGTCCCTCAGCAGGGGGTGGGGGTAGGGGGGACAACCCCCAAAAAACATTTATTTCCTTTTGGGAAAGCCTGAGATTAATCAGACACAGTGCTCTGGGGATAGTGGACTTTCACAAAGGTGATTCTTTAACAAAGAAGCCTGCATACTTTTCTGTAAACTCCTCTCTTCAAAATGGCTTGGTGCTTAAGGAAAAAAAGGCCTTTGTTTTTTGGTGGGTTTTTTTTTTCTTTTTTGCTTTTAACGAGCCTAGTGGATGTTTTAATTAAGTTGGATAGGAATTTTCAGAGTTACTTGATGTGAAAATGTGAGCCTACAAGAGCTGCCTTTGATGCTTGAGTTATGTTTTAAACACTTGAGGAGTCCTGCGGAGCTGTTAATCCTTTTAGCATAGCTAATAGCTATTGCTAGAGTGCTCGTGAAATCTTGTTTTGTTTGTATTTTTGCTGAGCTGGAGCCTTCCTCCCAAATAGCAGCAGTCCACCCTGGAGCTGTTTGCAGCCCCCAGGCTCAGCAGCCCCCTGCACCACTGGGGATGGGGAGAAGAGGATGTCTGGGGACCTCAGAGCTGTTAGATAGAAGCCACAGGGGTCTCCCAGCACATCTTGCAGAAGCAGGTCCTGGTGGCATCCTGGAGTTGTGCTAGGGTGAGGTCAGAGGCATGCGTGAGCCCCCCCATCCCCATCCCTGTCCCCCTCCTGGATGGGTCACCTGCTTGTGGTAGCCTGGTAGGAGCCCAGGAATGGTCCCCAGCCCTGTGGTCAACAGCGGGGCACACCGCAGTCTGTGTGTGCAATCCACTGCCATGTCCAGAGTTGCTACCTTAAAATAAGAGCTTTCCTTTTCAAATATTTTGAGTTCACCTCTCTCCAGATCTGGAGAGCCACCCCTCACCTTGTAAAAGGCTTTCCTCTGCTCTGTAGCTGTGGATTTGCTTGAGGGACAGGCAGGGAGGAACTGACTTTGGGGAAATGCAAATGCCTTCCACAAAGGATGCTGCAGGGAGAGATGAAAGCCAACTCCATTTGCATTAGTTCCGTAACTCTGGATGTTTTCCCTCTCCCATTTAGACTGGAGTTCACACAAACACACACACGCACACACACACACAAACGTTTTTTGCCACAGAGCTATTCCGTTGCCAGCTGCTCCCCTCCCAGGAGTTTTGAAGAAATCCCCATTTACACATGAAGCTACTTGTCGGAGCACCAGCAGCATCCTGCGAAGGCAGAGGGAGCACCCAGGTAGCTGTGATTCAGCAGAGCCCTGCCGTGGCACCCTGAGCCCAGGGCAGGACCTGCACCTCCCTCCTGCCACTGTCCCCGGCCAGCCTCATGGTCTGGGTAGCTACAAGAAAACGAGCAAGATGATGAGTTCCAGAACAGTGCACGGGCTGTGCTTTTAGTTGGCCCATAGCAAAACAGCAGCAGCGATCTATCAATTCGTTAAAGCAGAAAAGCAGGCATAGGAAAACGCTCTCTCTGGATCTACGTGCTAAATAACTGAATCAGTGGGGCTGTCTCCCGGGCCGGTACGGGTACACGGCACTCCTGGGGGACAGCCTGCTGCGGCTGCTGCCTTTTCACAGCAAGGCGGCAGAGAAGCTAGGGCCCAGATCCTCCACCACGCTCCCCAGAGCACCTGCAGCACACAGCAGGGCGCCCAGAGCTGGATGGGGACTCGGGGACACAGCAGTGGGGACTCAGCTCCAGGCACGAGCTCCAACTGCGATGCTGTGCCAAGACACGCTCGCTTCCTCGGCTCACCGCTCCAAAACCCTCCTCCAGCATTTGCACAGTATTTTGTATTTCCCCTACTAGTTTCTAAAGGGAGCAGGGGGATACCCCTCCGGCAGCAGCCCTGGCTCTACCAGGTCCAGGGGAGTTTAAGGACAGCTACGCTCAGGAAGCCTTTGGAACCACAGAGGTGAACGGGACAGGGCTAGAGATCCGACTACCGCTAGTGTCTTAACCACAGGCAGTTTTCTGTAAAACTGGCTTAAACAGACAGCCAAACATCTGTTTTCATGCTGACGGCAAAAGCTTTGCATCAGGAAATGGAGAAAAACCCATTTTATATTCAGCCCAGTCTATGCTGGTTGCAGCAAAACCTGTCGAGAGCCCTAAAACTGCAGGATCTGTGCTTATTTCATCTTACATCGGTGGCGCTCAGGAGAAGGGGATTTCTGGAGGAGGATTTTGCACGCAAGCGATCAGACTCTTGCACTCGTATCTGATCCCACAGATGAACCCAGGGCACCCTCCGCACCCAACAGGCACCCAGGGGAGAAGGCAGGTGCCAGCTGTTACGCACAGCGCCAGGGTGGACAGCCCACAGCCTGAATGCAGGCCAGCACAGCATCAGCACTGGCAGATGAAGGAGCTGCCCAGGACCCATGGAGCTCAGCAAGCCCGGGAGATGTGGAGGGGATGGTACCAGGACTGGGCATTATGGTGGGCCCAGGTGAAGGCAGCTCACAACTAAAGAGGCATCCAGATTCCTGGCGTAAACTACCATGGGACACCTAAACCCACGTGCTAGCCGCCCTGCTGCCCCACAAAAAGTATGACAGTGGCATGTGAGGTGACAGTGAGGACTCTGGATCTGACTCCCCTCCAGCTCGGGAGCATCGGATCAGGCTCCCCAGGTGATGCACCGGGCTGAGCACAACTTCCACCTGTGCTCTGGCAGAGCTCGGATCAACACCCCACACCCATGGGAAGTCACGGCTCAGCAGCACTGCCTGTCTGCCCGACGGACGGTGACAGCCTGCCACCGTGCAGGAAAAAGGGGGGAAAGGCTCTGGATGGGGATTCTCCAGGCACTGGAAAGGCCCCAAATAAAATCCACACCCGACAGTGCCAGTGGGGCAGGACCCCCAGCATCACCCACGTCCTCCTGCACACATCAGCTCTGTGGGTGGGCAGTGCCTCTGCCAGCAGGGTGGGAGATGGGGGCACATTCAGCATCCTCAGGGGAGGGCCAACCCCCTCCCGGTGCCTCAGGGTGTATGGTGACCACTGGGCTGTGCCACCTCTCCCACGGGCTGTGCCATCTCTCCCATGAGCTATGCCACTTCTCCTACACTTGCCTTCTGAGGTCGACTGCAAAGGGTCCAGGTTCCCAACAGGGAAACCAGGAGCACCCCGTGCTCACAAGGTGAGCCTCCCGGCACCCAGCCCTGCTGCAAGGAGGGCTGGGGAGAGTTCCCAATCCTGGTGGAGGACAGATCCAACACGGCTCCTGCAATCTCCAGCTGAGGCCTAGCTGGAGAGCATCCCCAACACTGGGACAGCCACTCCACCCAGGCGAGGCACCCAGTGCCCCGAGCGGCGGGATGCTCTGGGCATGCCCTTGGTGCACACCCCCGCGGCAGGGGTCCCACCCCGGGGCTCCCGGGCTGAGTGCAGGTTCCCCGCAGCCAAGTTTGGTCCAAAAGCAAGAAGCATCTCCCGCAGCAGCCCCCGCAGCCGGCTCTGCTCTCCCCCCGCCTCCTGCCCACCGACCCTCCTCCTGGGGGGCGCGTTGGCCGCAGCCCCCCCAGCACCCCGCTGCTGCCCCTGCGGGACCCCGGCCCACGCTGCGACCCCGCCGGAGGGAGTCGGGGGCACAGCGGGGAGGGGAGCGGAGCGGAGCAGAGGGCGAGCGGCCGCCGGGGCTGCCCCATCCCTGCAGCACCCGATGGCGGAGTGGCGCGGGGGGGGACGACACTGCCCGGTGGGACCGCAACGGGGGAAACTTCTGCCGCGTCCGCTGAGCAATGCGGAGGGCGGGGGGGGGGGGGGGGGGGGGGGGGGGGGCGATGCTTGGAGCGGCGCCGCGGGGGCGGCGGGACCCCCCGCCGGTGCTGCCGGTCGTGCCTTACCTGCGGGGGCCGCTCCGGGGCTGCAGTCCGCGCCGTAAATCCGTGTGTACCGGGTGCGCTGCCGGGTGCGGTGCCGGGTGCGGTGCCGGGCGGGGCGGGCGGGTGCCCCCGGGGGCCGCGGAGCCCCGGCCGCCCGCCGCTCAGCCCCGCGGCGCCCGCCGCCCCCGCCGCGCTGCCCGCCGCCCCGCCTCGCCGCCCGCCGCCCCGCCTCGCCGCATCGCCGCCGCTGCCGTCGGGGGCTGCGGGCCGCCCCGCCGCCGCTCGCCGCCCCCCGGCCCCGCGCCGCGCTCCGCCGTCCGCGGGAGGCGCGCTGGGGGCGGGCGGCGGGGCGGTGCGCGGGGAGGGGGGACCGTGCCCACCGCCCCTCCGCCCCGCGCCGCCGCGGGGGGGCACCGGGACCAGCCCCCTCCCCGCAGCCCGCCGCTCTGCCCGCAGGACGCGGGCGGGCCCCGGTTCCCGGGAGCGGGGGGGGGGGGGGGCGCTCCGTCGGCGTCCTGCGGCCGGGGAGCCCCGTTGCTGGCACCCGAGAGCAAGCTGCGCCCCGCCACCCCGCCCCCGGGTCGCTGGAGGGTGGGCGCAGACCTCGGGACCCCGGTCGCCGTCCCTGCCGCCTAAGAGCAACATCACAGCCTCCGCGCCCCCGCCGCCACCCCACCTCCCCCACCGCCACCCCCACCTCCCCCACCGCCACCCCATCTCCCCCACCGCCACCCCATCTCCATCCCTGTCCTAGAGCCCAGGACCCCCGTCACCATCCCGGGGAGCTGTGGCCAGTCCCAGAGCCCGGGACACTGACCTCAAGCCCTTCTCCTGGCTGTGCCCCGGGGCTGGCTCAGCTGCCTTGCTGGAAAATGGAGAGGGGCTGCCCCGTCTTTTCCCCCACGCCATAGCCTGCCCCCCCATAGCGGAGCTCCCACACCATCCCATGGGCAGCCCAGGCTAGGCACATGTCCTATCCCAGTATCAATTTTCCACCTCCCTCCTGCCCCCCCATGCCTTCCTCCCGCTCCAGGCCCTGCCCAGGCATGGGTAAGATGCTTCACCGGGGCATTGGTGTGGCAGCCCTGACCCCCACAGCACCCAAGGTACCCTGCCGTAGGTGGGCTTGGCATGTGGGTAACAGGGATGGGAACTGATGCCCCTAGAAATCTCTTAACTCCACAGACTTTGCCTGTTGACAGCAGCGGCTGAAGCGTGGGGAGCTCTGTCCTAGATACCCAGCTTCAGTTGGGATGTTTCCCGGGGCACAGGACCAGTGATCCCGGAGCAGCAGCTCCTTGGTTAGCTGCCTTCTTCACCAAGGATGTGCAGCACTGAAAGGTGAAGGGTGGAGGGAGGCCAGCCAGCAGCCCTGCTCTCACCCCTCCTACTCACAGGCTTACAGCACTTTGCAAAGAGGGAGCCATTGCACTCTTTGCAGAGGAAAGCACTGTCGCTTCGTGGTGTGAATGGGGCACCCTCCCGGGACGCAGATTCGGCTGGCTCAGAGTCTCCCACTGCATCTCAAGCAGCAGTTACCCCTGGCACAGCCGACTGGCTCAGCCCCCCGATGTGGCTACAGTTCCTCTGCACTGGGATGCCAACTATGGGAAAACTGTCAAACTGGAGCCAACAGCTTCCCCAGCTAAAGGCTGGAGGCTGCTCTGCACTAGGTTGCCACGCTGGGCTGGGCATGTGTCCTGGGGGAGCCTGTGAGCACCAGCAGAGTAGGTGCCTTCACAGCCTCTTGCCTGTAGTCAAAGTTGCTCCAAATGAACAAACCCTCTGCACTTATGGATGGGACTGTGTGAGGAGGGGGCCCTCTCAGGCAAGCTGCACGAAAGCAGGTTGAGGCAGCAAGTGTGTTTATATGAATATGAGTTTAATCCACTAACCAGATCAATCAAAGCTGCAAGTGATGCTTTTACCCTGGCGTGCCTTGCTATTCCTGTGCCTGTTCCTACATCGCTGCAGGAAAAGAAGCTTTGCCTGGCATGTACAGCAGCTGCTCTCCTACATCTCAACCCGCTTTATCTACACAGGGCAGCCACAACCCTAATTTCCAACCACATTAACAAGCAATACTGCAGATTGCCATAAGGGACCTGTGGCCATGCCAGGTATAGCAGGAAGGCCTCACTTCAGCTGGAGCACCAGCACAGTCGGGATGTGAAGCCTTGCAAAGCAGGGCAATTTAGAGATCTCTCCGTGCAGCCCTGGTCACTTATCACACTTGCACTGAATTATGCTTCACTTACACAGCCTCTAAGGTTGCTACTCCAGTGAGGCAAAGCCAGCTCTTATGCTAATTTGGCTATTTGTTAGTCTAATAACTCTTACTTGCATTTACTGTGCAGCGTAACATTGTCAACACTCCTTAATTTTGGTGTGAGAGTGCTTTTACAGTGAATTATAACAGTAGAGGTTAATTTGCAGAAATGCAACTTTCCAGCAGGCCCATACCTGAGGCGATTATAGGGGAGAGTTCTGCCTGTGCTCACCCGACCTCGTGCGCACAGCAGGCTGCTTCTGCTTACCCAGTTACTTCTGCACCGGGTCTTGTATCTGACTTGGCCATATCTACCAGTTTCTTGGAGCACGCCTGTGTTTCCACATCACTTGTGCACCCTGCCAAACCTCCCGAGAGTGTGCCTCTCCATCCCCGTGCCCACAGGTCCACGCTGCCTCCTCTCCCTGGTGGGGGACATTATGGAGCAGGCAGCACGCACGACATGAGCTTGGAGACTTTAACTGTGAGCCAAAGCACTGGGTCATTTGAGCCAGTTCAGAACAAGGTTTAAGGGCTTTAAGAGTCCCTGTTTTGAAATATAAGTTAGTTCGTTGTCTGTGTCGTAAATCTCCCCATTTACCCCACTGGAGCTGGATGAATAATTGAAGAGAGGTTTGTGGCTAATTGATTTGCTGATCAGTGGAAAGGAATCATGAATAATTTATCTGATGAATATTATTCAACCATCCGTAAAGCTGGTCAGTTACTGAAAATAATTAGTTGCAAAAACTCCATTTTTCAGCCGTTGGCTTTGTCCGTTTGCAAACACACTCACACTTCTTGCCCTCCAGCGTGGGTCCCAGCGGATTTCTCCCGGGCTGGGTGCAGGTGCTGCTCTTCAAAACAGCCTGAGCGCTTCACTGTGGCTCTTCTGCTCCAGCCACTACTTCATCAGCCACTAGCAGGAGCTCTTCTCTGCTTCATCCTCGCATTGCAAAGCTTCCTTTTCCTCCCCATGTCTTCGCAAGTACGGGCCCCCTGGGTTGCACCGAACTCACTAAGTAGGATGCAGCTAACATCCTCCACGCGGGATGAAGGCACTTAGCAGCTCTGCCAGCGGAAAGGGAAAGTGCAAGCGCCTCCATGCGTGACACCATCTGCTCCTGGCTCTTTCCGAGTGGCGCCTTTGCCGCACGGGTGCAATCCCACGGAAGGTGCCTGTGCAGCCAGCCTTCAGGGCAGAGGTGCTGCCTCTCTGGCCAAGGGATGGAGCAGGAGGCTGGGGCAAATACACCATAGGAGGGATGTCCTACACCAGCTTTCAGCCATACCAGGGCGGAACCAGGCTCTAATTCCAATTTTAAGCTTAAACCTTTAAGGCAGCCACACACATAAGCCTGTCATTTTTCCTGCATCTGTGTGAGCGCTGGCCCTGCCTTCGCAGGCACCCCTTGCAGCACCTGGCACAGTGAGCAGGGACGACCTGTGCAGCTGCCTCTTCTGAGTTAAAAAAAAAAAAAAAAAAAAAAAAAGAGGAGAGAAGAAACTTTGTGGTTTCTCTAAAATTGCTGTTTATTTGCCAATTCTTGCATGTTAAGATTTCTGAGAAAACAATCAATCTCCAGAGGCCAGTTGATGTTATTTGCCTTCTAGCAGAAATCCTATCCAATTCTCCTGTGGTTCCCAGATCTGGCGGGGGCAGCTCCCTTCCCTCCTCCTTTTCCACCCCCGGAGCAACAGACACCCTCCCCATTGAGTCAACATCATCTTTCCCTGCAGCATCCTCTCCGAGTGACTTCCTGGGCTCACAACAGTGGCAAATTTGTTCTCTCCATGGCTGGGGATACCAAACAGCAGGATTTGGGAGCTGCTGGAATGTGCATGTTCCTGTGCCAGGCTGCTCTCATTTGGGGATGAGAAACTCCTCTTCCAGTTGAATCTGGGGTGATTCAGAAAGCCCTACAGAAGTCCTGCTATGTTCAAGTTTAATGGAAATAGGACACTCGGCTGAGCACACGAGCTTGCTGTCCCTGTTCAGGTGCAGAGAGCTCCTTCCTTGGGGGAATGCCACAAGTCTGTGCCAGCATCCACAAGCCTTGTGCGGCTTGGGAGATTCTGTGGAGAGCTCAGAAGATGCCCAGCCTTCAGCAGGGCCAGTGGATGTGAGCTGGCGCCGCTGTCGTAGCCCTGGAGGGTGGCTGCTGCCGTCTGCACCCACGTGCTCTGCAGGAAGTTCACCGCCTGGGACCGGGGGGCTAATTTCATTATGCAATGTTTGTAGCCAGAGTCAGGAGTTTAATTATGTCTTTCCTTTTCTTGCTGGCTCTTAGCAAAGCCACGTCAGCTCTGCTCTGTGTGATGCTCAGCCATGCCTGTGAGAAAGTGGGCTTGTTACACAGCAGGGAGCTGGGGGATGGAGGCTGCAGACTGCGGTTGAAGTCCTTGCTTTGGGTGTGCACCTTTGGCTGCTGCTTGCTGATGCCAAGCTGAGAATTTGCATGTGGTCCTTATGGCCCTGAGAGAGGGAATGTGCACAGTCCTCTGGGCTCAGGACCCCAGCTCCCCCAGTGCCTTGGAGCATCCCCACACACTGGGACATCACTGTGTGCAGCCCACGAGGGTCAGGATGCAGCCCAGGATGGCAGCTCTTCCAGCGTATTCATAGCTGATGCTGAGGGACCAGCCAACACCCCTTCTCTCCCTCTCTTGGGGCTGTCCTCCCACGGGACTCTGCACGGATGGCTAACCCTGGCTGCTGGGGAGCCAGGGCTGCTCCACCACCTGAATTTACAGTTCTTTAATGTATTCCTCCCGTCCCCTTGCAGCAGATGCTCTGTGTAAATCAGTGCCGCAGATAAGCCATGCTGCTCTACACCAGCTGGGACTTCTGGGCCCTGGAAGACTTTGTTGTGGCGTCCAATAAATATACCAAAGCATTAACGCAGGCTGAGCAGGGTGGGTAGCAGCTGCCTGCTAGCCCACCCCATGCACCCAGAGAGGCTCCTGCAGCCTGAGCTGGGGTCAGCTGAGCCGGGATGTCCTGAGAGTAATGGAGAGGAGATGCCTCGGGTGTGCGCATCCTTTCAAGGTGGGGAAAGGGCTGTGGGATGGGTGTCCCGGGTACCCACCCTACCTTGATGTCTTTATCTTTGCAGCCTGCTTTGGAGACGGCCTGCCTAGAAGCAACCGGTATTTTTCACCTTCAGATTAGCTGTTGAACATGTTTAGGTGGAGGATGGGCTTAATGGTCCAGGCTTAGCAGAAAGAAAGGGGAAAGTTTGCTCAAGACAATCTAATTGATCTTAATGAGACAGGAAGGGCTTTGTGCTGCAAACACCAGTGTTTGTTTTGTGGGTTTAACGCGATTTCTGGCTGGGTTTGATTACTCTGGGGAAGTCCTCTGGCCTAATAAACAGAGCCATAGGGAATTAGCGCTGATAATGTCAGATGCTGCTCTCAGCAAAAGAGTGCAGCCTTCCAGGGTGGAAACAGAACCTTGGTGGGGGGCTGGAAAGGTAATTGCAAATGGATTCAATTAGCTCCCAATTTCCAGGCAGGTGGCTGGGCAGCAGCCAGGGCTGGGTGCCCAGGGAGGGGGCACACCAGCTGGTGTCCCTGAGTGGGGTGACAGTGAGTGCACTTGGGCACCCAATAGGGGCTGATGCTCCTAAAGAGCCGGGAAATTGTCTGTGGAAAGCCCGGTGGTTTTTTTCCCCCAGCTGATAATGATGGAAGTGGTTGTCTTCAGGAGGGAAATCCTTTTTCAAAGCTGGGCATTTGGTTTGTGACTTTCCTAGAAAGTAGTGTAATTCCTGCTTTCCTCTAAACTGAAAAATGGAACCACAGTGCGGTTTTGTGCTTGTTTTTTTTATTGGTATCTCCTTAAATGGAAAGGGGAAAAATGACTTTGCATCTCACAGCTGCTGCTGAAATAGTGGTTCTCTGGAGGGCAATGTTTCCGCTGAGAGGTTTCTTCATGCCTGTTAACAGCTGCCTGTCCCCGTGGGTTCTCTGGGGTGCATCTGTGTCCAAATCTGCCCCAAGCGAAGGCTGGGGCAAGGAGGTGGCCAAGTTCATGCCAGCAATGCACCTTGCTCCTGCAGCCATGGCCACAGCCATAGCTAAAAAATGCCCCCAACATGCCAAGACCTGGCACACCTTGGGAAAACAAGGGTGAGGATGTTGCCCAGCTCCTGCTGCTCTTCCTGGCACCGCTCGCTGCACCCTCGCTGGGCATCTCCCTGCTCTTCCCCCTCAGGCACCCCGTGGTGAGGTGCCTCCTGCTGCTGGTGGTGCCAGGGGACAGCAAGCACTCCCTGCAGAGGGACATCACCCATCTGAGCCGAGGGATGCCTTCTTATGGCAAGGGGAGGTGTTGGTGAAAACACAGCAGTTTCTTAGCACTTTCCTTCTAGACAAGCAAAACGTGAAGACAAATCACTGCAAACTCTCCTTGCTTAGTAGGAGGGAAAAGAAAATACTCATTTGTCTCCCCCCCCCTGCTTGCTTGCTTTCTTCTCTTTTCCCCTTTTGCAAACAAAACTCACTCAAGAGTCTCCCTCCATGAAATTCCTTCCCCCACCTTCAAATCTGTCCCTGCGGATACGGCCCATGACCGGTACATGGCTCTGTACAGCTGTGGAGACAGAGCAAAGCCACCTCTCTGCCATCCCCAGCCTGTCCTCGCTGCTCAGCCACCTGCCAGTGACACGGCAGCACCCCAGGGACAGGCAGAGGCGCGGTGGCAGGGGCTGAGCGGTGCCGAGCGGCTGAGTCACAGGGAAGCCATGCCTCTGCATCCCAGGGAACGTCATGGGAAGAGCGGAGAGGGAGATAAAGATTATTTATAGCTGCAAGAGCAATTATATGGAGCCGGTGTAGAGGAGCTGGCAGGCTGCCGGCTGTGCAGGAACGGTCAGCCCTGGGAGGCAGTGGGATGGGGGTCCGGGAGCTCGGGGGGGGCTGGGGGGGCAAGGCTGCTCCTGCCAGGGCTGGGGCATGCCTCAGCGGCTGGCTGGCTGCACTCCATAGGAAAACTAGGAAGAGTGACTGCCTTTTCCACATCAGTATAGCACTGGGTTATGATCCCCAGCTCCCCATCGCTCGGCTTCCTTCAGAGCTCAAAACTTCCCCTTTGCTGTTGGCTTGCCCCCTTGGACCAGGGATTTGTTCTGCCCCATTGCTTTTGCTTCCCAGATCAATTTGCTGTGTTTCCCATTGATTGCTGTCTATTTTCCCACTCTGGCTGTTGGTGGATTTTGCTTTTTATTGCTAATTACTAGTCTTGCTCCTCTGCTGGGGGAAATACTTCCCAGGTCGTTTTTAACTGATGTTAAGGATGTTAAACAATACTTACTAGAGAGAAATATTTTTACATCAGGGGGTCTGGGCAGGCTGCCGGTGGCTGCTTTGGCTGGCAGCTCTTGCCAGAGGCTCGTGATACCCTGAAACACTCTCTTGTACCCAGACTCATCAGGGATGAGACAAGGCCACGGTCTCACTGTGCAATTTATGGTGGGAGACCAAATGACTGTAGAGGGAATGCACAGCTGAAGTCTGTGCGGGTGAGACAGCAGCTCCCTGCAGAAGCCCAGGCAGCTGCGAAGTTGGGTTATATTTAATTTCAAATGCATGAAAGGTTCCTGTTTGACTTCTGGGAGGATTTCAGACCGAGAGCTAGTCAGGGTACAGTTGAGGTACATCTAAGGCTTTTTGGAAGCAGTGTACGGGCACTCGCTGCACTTTTCAGGAGAAGCCAGGATGGTGCTGGTTCCTTTGCTCGGTGAGAAGAGGAGGTCCTGGGTGGGAGGAATGCCAGGGAAGGAGGGGTTGCACAGCCTGCACCGACTCCAGCACCATGCCCATGAGGGGTAGGACGGTGGGCAGACAGGCTTCAGCCGCGGCACAGACAGCCGCCCAGAAATGGCTTTGGAGGCAACTGATGGCCTTTCAACACATTTTAGAAAGAGACAAATGATTCAGGCCCAGAGTTGCAGAGGAGCAATTTGGATAACAAGAACTTCTGTCTGATGAGATTGATCTGTCAGCTGAGGTTTATTAATCCAAAACTCTGGCTGAAGCTGTCAAGTCAATCCAGGAGCAGATCTGCTGGCCTTGCTCCTCACCCTTCGAGGCAGCTGGCTTGGCCAGGTGGAGGCACAGCGAGGCTCTGCGCATCATCACTCCCCTCCCTTGGGTTTGTTTTTTTTTTAAAACGATTGGAAAACTAAAAAAAAAACCAAACAAAAAACCAAAAAAACAGGTTGGGCAATCTCGCCAAAGTCTCCCTTAAAAGGCTGCAAGCACAAGCTTCAGAAATCAGACAAGGGTAGTTTTATGGTAGTCGGTTTGACCTTCATTCTGCCCCCATTTACATTACGATGCAGTGTTTAGTTAAACGATCATTTACTCCTTTCTCCTGGGGCTTTTCTCTCATTCCAGTGCATGTGGAGCAAAATTAAAGTTGCGCAGGAACCACAAATCTGGCCTTTCCCAACATTTGAGTATTTAACTCGCTGCCTGAGCAATGTTTTTTTAGCAGAGCTTTTTGTTCATAGCATCTTAAGTAATTTAGTATCAGTTCCATTCCCATGGAATTCATCAGATAATTAGCTCTTGGCTATAAGTGGGCAGCATAGAGCATCGTTACCTTGCCTCCCCCTAACACGAGGCTTTGCATGTTGCCACAGTATGGTTTTTCTATTAAAGCAGACTGGTTGGTAAATGCCCCAGGAGGCTCTCTCGATTCACGAGCTGCAGACCAGGCTTCTATATTAAAAACCCATTTAAAGTTCCCCAGCAAAATGTGTGACTTAGGAAAGTTAAATTGTATTAATTCTTTCTTGAATGTCCCAAGGATAAGCAAGGCCAGGATGCTGCTCTCTGTTGCCATATACTGCTCCGTGCTAACGCACGCTAATTTTCCTGGGGAGCTGGAGTTATCGCTGTCGTGTGGTGCTCTTACAAATAGGTTACTGGAGCTTTGTGTAGGGAAAATGGGCTTATTTTCTGCAAAGAGGATGGTGAATTTGCATCTCAATTAATACTTTTTCCTTGAAGGAATTTTCCATTGTAGGAGTCAAATTCTTCTTGTGGGTAAACTGCTCCAACCATATCACCTGCGGGATGTGCATCTCCAGCCCTCGCAGCCTCATCACAAAGGTGCTGGCAGGGAACCCCTGGGCTGGCCACAAGGTGTTATTAAAAGGCGAGGAGTGAAGACAAGCCACCTGTGCTCTGCGGGCTGGCTGCATCGCACAAGTAGCCAGGCTGGAGATGACCACTATGATGGGCAAAGCTGCCTGAAGTCTACCTGAGGCTGAAAATGCCACAGCAGCTGGAGCCGAGGAGGGGCGATGGGGAGGAGATGCCATGAATTGTAGCTACATGGGAAGACGCAGCTCTGGAAAGGAGAAGAAAATCGTGGTGGTGATGAACTACATGAATCATTTAGAGGGATGTAATCCTGCGCCATATGTTATGTGTCAGTTCGCGGAGAACATGTCACATCCATTAGGATAATAATTGGACAGTTCATCTTCTTTTTTTGGCAAAAAAACCCCCGAAACCAAAAAAAAACCCACAAAAAAACCCAAACATCCTCTAGACTCATCAGCAGTGGCAGGGCAGAGCACATCTGCCAGCCACACAGTGCTCCTGCGCCAGAGAGGCTGGTACCAAGGGCAGGCTCTCAGGGAAGCATCAGGCTGTATCAGAGGAGAGGAGAGGGAAGCAGCTGGGTGGGAAGGGAGGTGAGAGGAAGGAAATGCTGCTTCAGCTGGCCAGGGGGGCTAAATAAAACATGAGCTTCTCTGTGAGCATCTGCAAGAAGGTTAGGATGGATGCCAGGCCCTGGGTGTAGGAAAGCCAAAGGGTTTTGCACACTCATGTATTCCTCATTTCCAGCCTCTGAATTTTGTTAAGCCTGTTCTGTGGGATGAAAAGCCCCCCTGCTGCTAGAGATGCCCTCCTTGCTAGGGGTCTGCAGCCACCATCGGTGCCCCTGCCCTCCTGCAGCTCCCAGGGGTGCTGTGCTGGAGAGCCTTGCGGAGCAGGATGGGTGGCACGGGTACGGGGTGAGAGGCTGCCATCCTTGGAGGACCCCCACACAAGGTGGGGCAGCATGGGGGCCAGCAGCCGTGCGGGCAGCAGGCATCCCACCGGGTGCCACGGCTCTGGGCAGGAATTAGTTTTCATTAGCAGTTTTCCAGGCTTTTAGGCAGCCAAGCAGCCATGCCTGAAAGACTCTGGGGTGAGCTGTCATTATTGCACAAAGGTAGCTAAGCTCCCAAATCCTATTAGTGGAAAGGGAAGAGATGCTGTGAATGCCCTGAGGCAAGACAGCATCCAGCTGTGACAGCCAGGAAGGGCACACCTCACCTTAGCCCACACCTCGCTTTTCCCCACCCCTTATCTTACCCCCACTGGCAAGGCTTTTCTCTCCCAGGCCAGCCATCCCAGCGCAGCCCGCATCCTTCCCAAACAAGCCGACCTCTGTGGTACCCACCATCCCTGCCAGGGACTGCCCATATCACCCACCTCCTACCGCCTCAGACTCCTCTGCCTGTTCTTCCTTCTGTGAGTACCTTTATACATGGAGGAGCTAACATCCAGCCGCCCACATCCCGGCTGAGCAAAGCTGTGGCTCTCCTGCTGACTTACATTCGCTTGGCAGGTGAAGGCTACTGTGCAAATTAACTATATTTAGCCTTCCAGGTTTTTGTAAGTCACTTGATTCAAGCATTACGTGACATTTCAATTTTAAAAAATAGCGCTGCCTAACATCAATAAAGCGTAAATCAAGAGGCAGAAAATTGGCCAGGCTAGAAATTGCCATCAACAGGGAGCCATCACCCAGGGCTGCCACCGCCGACCCGGGGAGCCTTTGGGGCTGTCCCACGCCATGGGCAGGGGGTGATGCTCTGCAGTGAGCAAAGCCCCGGGGCAGTGCTGCAGGCATGCACAGGTCCTCACACAGATGGGTGCTCAGGGGGACAGGGCCACATTTCCACTTCTGTCCTGTGCTGCCTGTCCCACCACAGAAGCCTCCCGCTCATCTTTGTGCAAGCCCTGCTAGCAGCGCTCACCCAGGTGCTTCCAATTTCACGGCTCTAATTCATTTCCCCTGCTGCTGCTGCTCCTCCTCTCCAGCGGTGTAAGCCGATAAAGCTTTTTAAAAGGGCAGCAGCACCAAGACGCCATCGAAGAGCCTCATCTCCTGCAGTGAGCAGGCACGGGTGCCCCTTCTTCCCAAAAATCATGGCAGTGAGAGATGCTGAATCCCTTGCAAAACAAGACGCCCTGTGGGGCAGAGCTGAGCGTGGGTGCTGCTAGCTGTTCTTGGGGAGTGGGATGGGGGCAGGCGCCTGCAGCCCTGGAGGTGGCCACTGCCTCCCCAACACGAGGCAGAGCCAGCATCTCCCCAGGCTGCGGATGCCTCCGCTCTGCTCACACGCCATCGCCTTCCGCACTCCAGCATTGATTTTTAGGTCCAAAGGGCTGAAAATAATCACACAAGGGAACAGTAGGCTGACTTCTCTTTCCAAGCAATTTTTATCCTTCTCTGATTGCCCAGAGCATGCCTTGGTCATTCTAGTGATAAACTGCCAAAAAAAAAAGCTAGTGGTGCTTGCCATTTCTGTAACCTTAATAGCAGAGCATGGCAAAGGGCTTAACAAGCCACCCTACGTGATGTGGGGGAACAGTGGCTGTCCTGCATTTCCAGCTCCCAAACTGGGGGAGATTGGGAACTTTTTCATTCACTAGAAATTCCAGCTGAATTTTTAAGAAGCAAATGCCATCACACAGGAAGGACCATGGCTGTGGCTGGAGCTGTAGGGCAAGGACCAGCTGGGACTTTACCAGTGCACACTCACCGGAGACATGTGGGGCTCCCTTTTGGGTCCAGCAGCCAGAGAAGGATTTTGGGGAGCAGATACCAACTTCACATCACCCAGAGCCCTTTTACTTTGCATTTCCCACCCTGATGGTGTGGTCGGGGCTGGGAGCAAGGGAGGACAAGAGCACAGCCAGCTCCAGCAAGCTTTCTGAGGCTTTCTACATGTTATACTCTCCATCAAGTAATTCTCACCCCCCAGCAAGTTCAAGGAAGCGTGGTGCGCGGCGAAGAATTACAATAAAATTGAATTATTCTGGCGCAAGAAATTTTTCTCCTCGCCATTTGTCAAGCTTTCTGCATCTCGTTCCAAAGCAAAGAAAAATCACCCCGTGATCCATCAGAAAGGGGAAAAACCATAAAACCTCCATAGCAGGTATGTTGGATGGCACAGCATCTGAGCAGCCCCTGGGGTGCTCAGACTGTCTGCTGGGCTGCTGGACCCCCCATCCCATCCCCCTGGTGTCATGTCCCTCTGTCCCCAGTGCCAGGGCATTTCTGACAAAATAACCTGCAGCAAAATAGCTGGTGTATAACAGCAGGCAGGACAGTCCCGGCTCAGGCTGTTTCCAGGGGCAGGTTCCCTTTGCCCCCGTGGGGATTGGAAGTGGGATGGCATTGCAGAGGCTGTGCTCTCCCCAGACCCCTGCTCTGTACCACCTGCCAGGGAGGACTCACCTGCAAAAAAGAATTTTGTATTGATTTCCACAGCTAGATGCCCAATCTACTGCAATTCTTTATTAGGGAGCTGAGCAGCACGTGGCAATGGGAAACTGCAAGCAGGGCTTGAAGAGTTTTCTGAAAATCCAGAAGAAACTCATTTTGGCACAGATCTGATAGAAATAATATGGGTTTTGTTAGGAATATAGGGAATTGAAGCAAATTGCTGCCCTTCCTCCCTCCTCTGCCCAAAAAAGTAATTTTTAATTGGTCAAACTGTGAAACTGGAATGAAAGGGAATTTAGCTTGCATCTTTTTTCTTTTTTTTTCCCCCAGAAAAGTCTTGGGGGGGAAAAAGATGAGTCAAAGATTTGTCAAAGTACAGTGGGATTTATTTCATTCAGAAAGCAGAAATCTAAATTTTTATTCTAATTAGGTATTTGACCACCCAATGCCATCCCCAGACCTGCTCTATCAAAGGGAAGCAGGTGGCATTCAACAGAAAGACACCTCTGAACGCCATCCATCCCTCCTTCTGCCTTTGCCGTCCATGCTGCTGGGCCATGTCCCACCTACATTCAGTCCCTGAAAACCCTATTTTAACCTTAGGGAAGTTCAGATCCCACTGCGCATCCTCCCTCCGTGCCGTAACACCCAAAAATGAAGGAGACTGGGATGCTCCTGGTGACTCGCTCCTGCTCAGGAAATCTGGGGACAGTGGCGAGCCAGTGGCATACGGCAGGGGCATGCTCGGGACCCCAGAGCCTGGTCTCTGCCTGAGCCGTCTCTGGATTCTCCTGCCCTGCTTCATCCTGCTCATTTGCAGGTCTTCATCAGGCCAGCACCCCGTGCACGTGCCAGGCAGCAGGGCAGCCTCTCCTCCTGCCACCCCGCACAACACAAGGGCTCTTCGCCTGCTTGTGCTGGGGTTTGCTAACGTATAGTGGGAAAGGCACCAAGAAGAGGGAAAATGCTCTGCTCTAGAAGGGACAAATGGGGAGATGGGGAGCTTTGCAAGGTACATGTTGCTTCTTTCTTCTGAAGTGAGGTTATACCCAAATTCACATCATCCTCCAGAAGATTTTGATGAAATTGCATTTTTTGGATGATATGACTGTGTCAAAAGGTGTCCAGCAAACTCTATTCTGCTTTACCACATCTGTTTTATCTGTGAACACAGCTTCTCTCAATAGACCAGGGACTTTCTTTCTAGTATTTTTTTTTTTTTTTGGCCTAGAAAAGGTCAAACTCATAGAGTTTGTTTGAACTTCGTAGAAGAAGCTGTTTTGGACTTGGCATATGTCACCGGGGTGGAGGGAGCAGCGAGCCGTGGCTGAGCGGCTGGATGGGCGCAGGGCTGGGGAACAGGGCGATTCAGCCCCCAAGGCAGCTCAGACCAGAGCCCCACGTGGGAACTGAGGTGACGCCAGCAGCACTGGGTCCCCTCACCATCCCCTCCTGCCATGCAGCCCAGTCACAATCTCTGGCCCCCTGCACTCGTTAGATGCGCTCGTTAGTGCTGCTGGAACTGATTGCAGCCACTGGCCCTGGCGGTGTGTTTGTAGGGGCGGGTGAGGAGCCATATGCTCGCTCAAGCCCATCAGTTGCAGTTCTCAGTGGCTTTTGCAAATACTGGGACAAGCCACAGGCGTTTGCCCGGGGTCTGCGGGAGGTGAGGTGCTGCTCTCTGGCTAAGGAGACATTGAGCCCCACAGACCTCCCACCTGCTAGCCCCCTGTGCCCCTAGCCCCCTGCCCTCGGGGCTGTTCATGGTGCATGGCAGGGGCTCCTGTTGCAGACATAGCACCCCACCAGTTAGCTAAGGGCAGCCCCCTAAAACATGGGCAGAAGGAGCCGGATATCAGCAACACCAGAAACCTTAATCCTTGCCTTGCAGAAGGTTGACTTTGTGTCTTAAGGGTTTATTCCCTGCCCATCAAGCTCCCGGTACTCCCGGCGGTACGGTTCATCTCTCTTTGAGCCGAGGCTGCCTGCACGGTGCCAGCTGGCAAGAGTTCCATTTGACATCCTGAATCTGTCAGCAGCCAAATACCTTGAACTCTGGAAGGTATCACCGTAGATATTTAAGAAAAATAAAGGGGCTGTCCTTTCAAAGAATTTTTCTTCTTAAAAAGAAAGCCACAAGGCTTTTTTCCTGTTTAAAAAAAAAACAAAAACAAAACAAAAAACCCCCAACAGTGTAGAAGTCAGTGCTTTTTGCTTTGTTCTGTGTAATGTGTTCTCAAAAACTGCTTTTCAGAGAGGTGCTTTGCCCCCACCCGGGGATGGCACACAGGGCCAGGCCACCACCCTAGTTTTTCTGAGTGCAGAGCTGGACAAGTCAACAAATCTCTGCTCTTTTGCTCCTGTGACAATTCTGAAGAGTAGGAATGACCTGTCATGGTTATTTTGTGTCAGTGTCAACACAACATAGCACTTCTTCAGACTTTTTGGTGGCTCGGAAATACCAAATAAATTAATAATGTCATTTATCATTATGCAAGAAAGCATTTCCTTGAATCTCATATGAGAGAGACTTTCAGTTGTGGATGGTTCATTACTAGACTTTACATTTTTCTTTGAATGGAACCAATACTTCTGTTGTTTCAAATTATAAAAGAAGAAGAATGTAATACGTGGAGGGGGGCCAGGATTTTCAACTGAACACTTTACCTTTTTTTTTCTTTTTTTGGGGGGTGAGGAGGCAAATCCAACTTTCCAAATTATCCTCTAAGACATTGGGGTGAAGGTTTCCCCTGGCCCTGGGAAATGATGTTACGGAACCCCTGGCTGGGAATGTGATTCTGGGAGCTTTACAGCTGCCTTCCCGGACTGTCAGTGCTGCCTCTCCAGCCCCTCCAGCCCCTCCATAGCCTCTCCCAGCCAGCCCTGGGGAAACACTGCTGCTTCTTGGAGGCTGCAGGAAGGCACACATGCTGGAGGAACCTCCATGCCTACCGAACCTGCTCTCAGATAAGCAAGAAATACACATTAATCTAATTACCAGTGTCCTGTAAAAGCAAATATTTAGCTGGTGAAATCAAGGCAAGGAAAAAAGAGCTTGTTTAAAATAGAGCCAGGTAGGCTTTATACAAATGACGTCCTTCCCAAAGGCAATGCTGTTCTCTGAGCTCATGCAGCTGTCGTGTCCCCAGCATGGCACCTCTGCCTGGCCATGGACCCCAGCCAGCTGGAGACCAAGCACAAGGGACTTTGATACAACTTTAAGCCCCAAACCCAGCGATCACCTGCTTTCACAGCAGAAAGGCGGTTTGCATCACCTCCCTCCACAGCCACCACTGTCCCGGCAGAGCCAGCCCTGAGGACACACGGACCCCCTGCCCAGCTGTAGGGCAGCCTCAGGTCTGGCTAATGAGGGTGCTCTGGCTCTGGCAGCCTTGGAAAGGCTTGTGCTTCCCAAACCTCACCTCTGGCACGTGGCTTTGCTTGGTCCTACTCTGTGAGCACAAACAGTAAAGCAAAAGCTGTGTGCTGATAAAAACTGCAACGTTTCATCTGGATAACTGGGTGTTTCTGACTACAGACCTCACATCTGCTTCACAATAAAGATGTCCCAACCGGTTCTCACCAGTAACACTCACAAGGGTCCCACAGAGGAGCAGCATGTACCCATGGAGAGGGACAAACGAGCCCTGGGGATGAAGGGCGGTGAGGGACATGGGTAGGAGCCCACGCAAGGAGAGTGCTGGTGAGGAGCCATCTGAGCCATGGCTGGGGGGACTGGAGCAGGAGTTCTGGGCACTGCTGGGAGCCCAGCCAGAATGTGCCAGCTCCAGGCAGGGACAGAACAGGATCTGTCCTGGTGCTCAGCCCCCATGCATCACCCAGAGGCACAAGCATCTCCCCTGGTTTCATTGCTATGGGCTGTACTGGCTGGACTCATTAAGCTTGATGTTTTCCCTGTGCACTTCAGATCTCTCTGGAGCCCCAAATCACACATTTCTGAAGGTTAAAAGAGCCATGACTTTGCCACATTCCCTGCAGGACCAGCTCCCTGCATCCCTTACAGCCCCTAGGCAACACATGCGAGGGGCTGTCCATCGGGAAAGCAAAAGCAGAGCCTTTCCTACAGAACTGGCCTTAACTACACACTAAATTTGGGTTAATTATGAACACATGCTGCAAGATAAAACTTGAAGGAAGAGCTGAGCATCAAAACCACAATGAATCTAATTAACGTGAACACAGCTAATTAGATTTGAATCTGCTCACAATATTCCATGTGTGCTTGAAACTGCTGGCTTTATGGGAGTAATTAAAAAAATGTTAAGTAGGGTTGGATTCACAAATTAAGCAGCCCCAATGATTTCCTTTTAAGCATGTGGTCTTTCCATATATTGTTGTTCTATTTGATTTCTTGAAGAAACTGTTAGTTGTGGATCATTTATTCCCCCAGAAGCTGACAGATTTGAGTTCCCAGAGCTGCTGCTGCTCTTGCACAGGGAGATGGGGATTTGCAGGAAGAGCCACTGGGCACAACCCTTTAGGGAGAAAAATGCCTCCTGCCTGGGAGACCAACCTGCAGAGCAGCAGGGGCGGGAGCCCACGCGGTTGCTTGGCCAGCTACACTGGGTTGGTCAGATCCAAACTTCTCCCAAAGGCCCCTGGGGATTTCCCGTGGTTGGGAGCGATGGAGCTGGAGGCAGATCTTGCCCGTGAAGGCTGGCCTCCTGGCCCTGATCCTACCCCATTCCTGGGGCTGGACCACAGCTGCTGAGCACACCTGGGCGGCACTGGGTGGCCCTGGGTAGGGAGCTTGCCAGGTGATGGGAATCAGCCTGGGGCAGGGCTGCTGGGGGATAAAAGGCAGCTCCAGGCTCCTGCAAAGTTTTTGGGGGTTGGAGCAGGGCTGGGGATATAGTACAGGCTCTTGAGAAGAATTGGGAGCTGCTGCAAGGTCTCTGCACCGGTTCTGGGATGCTATCAGGGGAGAAGATGGTGGTTTGCTTCTTCCTATGATATCTAGCGATGGTGAGTACCTGTGGGTTCAGCAGCCTGCTGGGTCCCTGTGAGGACAGCCCTGGTCCCTGTGAGGGAGCAGCCAGGGATGGAGCTGCTTGCTGTGTTAGGGTGAGCCTGGATGTGGGGAGGCTCCCAGAGAAGGGCTGTGTGGGACAGCCAGCAAATTCTGCTAGTGCCCCCAAAACACAGCATGGCTCCTGGGGTCCCTTGCAACCTGCTGTCTGGTGATGGAGGGGGCCTCTGTATGCAGTGGAAGTACATACATTAAATAAGATGTATCATGCATGTTAGAAGGATTTAGCCCCTAATGAAATCAGACTACCCTGACCCCTTAAAGTGGTTGCTTTGGCAATTTACTTTATTTTTCTTCATCAGTTGTAAAGGAGAAGGGAATTATGCTCTTGGCCTGTGTTTCATGCTTCTAACTCCTGCGGCTTCTCGCTGTCGCATAAAGATGTGGTCTGGTTTAGGCTCCTGACAACCTCTTTAAAGCTGGAAATCCACTGCAGCTGAAGCTGTTGGTTAAAGGTTGCCCTTGTGTTCCCATCCTCCGGTCAGTGGGATGGGGGATCCAGCCTGGACCAGAGTTCTGCCTGCACTCCACGGCGCGCACAGTGCTTGATGTACATTTTGTGCCCCGCTCCTGCTGCCTTGGGGAGCCTTCTGCCTGGTTTGGAGGCCTAGGTTTGTTGTGCTGTACCTGGGGAAAAAAAGGGCTTCTTGTTCAAACTAACTGTTTACAAAGCAGAGGAAACAAACTCCAGAGGGGGGACATGCAATGGCAACTTGCCTGGGAATTTCATATGCTAGTGCATCCATCAGAGGCAATTGGCTTTACTTAATTAAAATGGTCATTGTGCTGAAGTACCTAACTAGATTCAGGCACCTGTAGCCAGACAGCCATGGTACTGCGCATTAGCTACTGTGGCAGAGATGCCACTGCTGTGCTCAACAGCTCTTGCCTGGCTCCGTGTCAGATGGCTGCCCCGGTTCACTGGGCTTCCTCGTGCTGTGCCCCCTTCTCAGGGCTAGGCTCCTGTCCCCGCCTGTGGGTCCCTCCGGGAGAGGCAGAGCAAAGCGTTGCATCCCTTGGCCACGGTGCAGGGCACTGCTACATGCTCCCACAGCCGAGATGTGTGTCGCCTCTGCCTGCTCCATTGTGTTGGGCTCTGCTCCCGGTGCTCCCCTTGCCCCAGCAGCCTCTGCCCTTCAAGCAAACCAATTCTCAGGCTGAAACTTGTCACACATTATGTCACTTCCCAGGGCACGTGCCTACTGCAACCCTTGGTACACCAGGTCCAGGTGGCATGCCCTGCAGAGCAGTTTTGCAGCATGAGAAAAACCAAAACCAAATGAACTTGACCTTTTTCAGGCACTTTTCCTTCAGCCAAAGTGCCTGAAGGTTTAGCTGATCAGGAAACATTTTCTGTCACCATCCTGGTAGCAAACACTCAATGGCACCGAAACAGGCCATAGCAGCAACCATGGATTTGGGGAAAATTGTGTTTTTAAAACTCCTAGCCCCAAGACCAGAGGCTGGAAAAGTTGGATCCATGGAAATCCATGCATCCAGCATACCTTGCTGGAAATGCTTGGCTCATACAAACATCTCCAGGGCTGCAAGGAGCTGGAGTGGGCAGCAGCGTACATACTGGGCCACAGTCACACATGCTGCATGCATGGTCCTGGGGGCAGGGGGTGGTCTCAGCCTGTGCTGCAATGGCCACGGCAGGTGGCTCCTTGGTGTCTCTGCCTGCTGGTACAGTGCAGGGTCTCCTGGCAGCATGTCCCAGGACCTGCCACCTGCAAGCTGCAGTGGTGGCTGCTTGTCCGATGCTGGCATGGCACACAGACCCTCACTGTACCCCACACAGCCCCTCCTAAGCTGGGAGGAGGGTCTCCAGGGCATGGCTTGAGTGGCTGAGCTCAGCCAGCTCTGTCAGGCCATCTGTGTGGGAGCTTAAGGGGGCTGAGGCCAGGAGAGTGCCAAGGGCTGATGTGCAGCTTTACTGTGTGATTGATCTGATGACGGAGGGTGCTGGGAGTTAATGAAGCCAGCTGTGGAGTTAGACAGGTGAGGATTGCTTGCATTCCCTTAATGGGGATGAATCACCAGCAACGCCTTCCCATTCCTTACTGTCAGAGTGAGATGGATGGGCTCCCCTGCAGCCCCCAGCCCTGCGCAGGAGGTGCTGTAGGAGCAGGGTGCAGCAGAGTGCCTGGCCCAGAAGCTGCAAAAGGGACAATACCTCCTGGGGAGGTGGGATGCAGCACAGGGAGCAGCAGGCAGGCCACAATTTTGGGTGCTGGGAGGGAAACTGAACCCCTTGAGCTGCTGGAGCAATTTCATGAGTCACAGAGTCCCAAATTTCACTCCAGCCCACCCATCTGTCATGACTTGGCTGCAAGACAGAGCCATGAATGAGTGATCTTCCCACACGGAGCACAAGCAGACTGGAATACGCCCTGTATTTTTAAAGTGGAGGTTTTGATTACCATGGAGCACAATAACTGACAAGCGCCTTGCAGAGTAGTTATTGTTGTGAAAGTAAAACCACCACCCCTTGCTGTTGAATGTGCTGCAAAGCACTGCTTTGGCAGCACAAGATGCAGCACCAAAAAGAGATGTCTACTTGCAGCGTGTCAATGAATGCGTCTGGGGAGGAGGAACATGGGGTCTGATGGGGAGAGGGAAATGTGGCCACAGAGCGTTGAAGCCTTTGCCTCTGCAGGGCGCACAAGCTCCGCCGGGAACCCAGCCAGGAGGTGGCAAGACTCCAGCAAAAGATCCTGTAGATCATTGTAATGTGACTATGTCTTACAACCGTACCGTGCATGCAAGAAAGGGATGTTGAGATCAGCTGAGCTTTGTCCTTTTAGAAATTGTGAGCTGATCTATGTCCCTGTTTGAAGACCTCTGACAGCTCAGTGATGCTCGCAAGCCTCTGCCAGCAGTGGTGGATGGGGAGGCTGGACGAGATGGGGGTGTGGCTGGCTTCTTGTGCTGAGCCCTTTCTCTCCCATCAGCTGTGCAAATTGGAGTTATTGCCACAGCTTTTCCCAGTCTTCTCGGATCCAAAAGCACAGCAGTACTTATTTTAATTTATGCTCAGTATCCTGCAAGGAGCGTCTTACAGTTCTATCCCCTGAAATACGCTCAGAGGAAAAGGTCAGCTCTTCAGGGCCCAGCACTTTTTATAAAGCCCATAGCAAGGGGGTATAATATTGCAGCTAGAGTAGAATTGGTTTCTCTGTTACTGAAACCCCCTCGGGCCACTGGCTTGTTTGCTAGGCTCCGAGTAATTCATTACTCTCTATTTCAGGCATTTCCCAGGGCACTTCCCGGGGGGTGCTCAGCCTGCAGCTGTGGGGTGCAGAAAGCCTTGCTATTGGGAGGACTGTCAAACCTGGCAGTAGGATACAGAACTGTAGAATCATCCAGGCTGGAAAAGACCTTTAAAATCATCAAGTCCAACTGTTAACCCAACACTGCCAACCCCACCACTAAACCATGCCCCTGAGCACCACATCCACATGACTTTTGAATACCTTTGACCCTCCTTGCTCACAGAGTCTTTGCTAGTGGCAAAGTGGTATTTCTGTGGTGAAAAAAACCCTCTTTGTTGCTTGGTGAACAGCTCGCTTGTTCAGCTTTTACTGCTTGGGTAGTACCAGGCAATTTTGGAGCCAGACCCTGTCCAAAGTCCATTTCATTTCAGAGCAAATCAAACTCCGGTTGTTTTTTTCCAATTGTGTTTCTGGCTTGTGAGGAGCTGAGGCCGTTCCAAACAATGTTCTTGTTCTTGAATGCTAATGAATACCGGGGTTTACGGAGCTATCGGAGATATTGGAGTTATCCGAGATCTTCCCAGCAGACTCAGTGTACTGGGTTTTCTTAAAGGGGAGGTGGGGGAAAATTGTTTTCCTCCCCGAGCTTTGGTATCCCTTTCCTCCCCCGCCATGCTTCTGCACAGTGTTGAGACTCCCAAGGACATGTTGCCTTTCCCAGGGGAAAGAAGCCGGTCCATCCTCCCGTGAGCCCTGTGACTTCCAAACAGGGGAGGGATGTATAGGGAAGCTCATGTGAACTTGTGTGGTTGCGGGGAAAACCTGGATGTCAGGCTGGGTTCTGCCCTGCAAGAGGGTAGGTAAGTAAAGCCTTGAACTCTTATTTGGGGAAGCATCCAAACATGTATGTGTTATCAGCCAAGTTGCTTCCCTGAACTCATTTGCAGAGATGCATTTCAAGCAGCAGTCTGCAAAAAACATTATTTTTCTTACTGGTTCAATGACCAGAGTTGTTTGGCTTCTTAAAAAAAAAAACCACCCAACTTATTTCACATTGAATGAAGCACTCAGTTCAACTCAAAAGAAAACACTTTGGTTTTGTTCTGCAGTACTTACCATTCTTATTTAAATTTAGTTTGATTTCTAAATGAAACATTTCTAATGGATCACTGGAGCCTTTCAGGATTGTTTCTATTTAACATTATGACTTGGAGACCATAATATTTTGGGGAAGGAAAAACACTTTGCTAAATATAGTCATTTAGGTGAGTCTGAAACGGTGAACAGCCTCTAAACAGCTAACTGTGTTTCCTGAGATTTGTTTGGGGTCCGGTGATGCGGAGATGGCCAGGCTGAGCTGGGGTCTTGGGTGTTTCTTCCAGGCATGGAGAAGCCCCAGGTCTTTCTCTTTGTCCATGTGAGCATGTGAGGCTGGGCACTGTTTTGGCAAAATGTGCAGGCAGGGGACCAGGGATGATAGGCATCCTGCTGGGAGGAGGTGGCCAGTTTTGATGAGGGGGCACCCCCAGCCCCACACTGGCTCTTTGGGTGCCAGGCTCCCTGCCCCAAGTCGTGGGCTGGGTGGGGGGCTTCTAAGCCTCTTCCCCATTCCTCTCCCTGCCTCCCACACCCCTAAATTATTTACTTCATTGCAGAGATCTCATGAATTATTGATCCCAAGTTTGGTGTCTCCTAGCAACGTGTTTACTTATTCCATCGCCATCCCTGTCCAGTCTCTTGGATGCATGAGTTGTCTCTGGCCCCTCTCCCCCCTGCCCAGAGCCAGGTGTCTCAGCATGGCCAAGCCCTTACCTCTAGCTCTGCTGGGGGAGATAGGAAGGGTTTGCCTGGAGCTCTGGAATGAAACTCTAACAGCAAAACCTGTAGGCTTGGTGCAGTCTTGGGAACAGTCAGTGCTAACCTGTGGATGCTCCTGTCTACCCTGGGCTGGATCAGCTGCTGCCAGAGCCCCGATGTGCTGTGTGCCAATCTGCGAGTCACCTCTCTGAGACCTCTGGGATCTTTCCTGCCTCTGCAAAAGCAAGGCAAGGAGGATTAAGGAAAGCGAGTCTGCAGGGATGCGCTTCTCCAAATAGTGTAGCTAAGAGGGGGGAAAAATACCCCTAAATTACCTCTGCCTTGTTCTAGCAAACTCGTTTGTTTGGTCATTTCCCTGGGAGAGCAGATGAGCAAGAGCTTTGCAAGCACCTCCCAGCTGTGGTCTCCCCCTGTACCTCCACCCCTGCCCCATCCCTGCAGCCTGCTTGGCAGCTACCGGAGCCCACCCTGCTGCTGGATGGCTGTGTGGGTGGGCAGCAGCTGGAGCCACCTCTGACAGCTGCTGGGAGCTGCCCCCTCCATCCAGCTGTGCAGGCACCCTGAGCAGGGGGTCCCAGGGGGGCCAGGGTGAGTGCTGGTGGATGGAGCTGGGCTGCCCTGCGCCGTGCTGCTTCATGCAGCGCCTCGCTAAGCTGCTCCTTGGCAGTTTTCTGCCTGGAGGCACCATGCTCAGTGGCATCCCAGTGCTGTGTTTTTTGGAACTACCCCTACACTGCGTGGGGCTGGTGGCAAGGGCACTTGAGCACTTGGGTCCCAATGATCCTTTATAGCTCCCTGCCAACCTTTTTGGTGCTTTAAATCGAGCTTGCAGCTGGCTTTGGGGCTGGCATGGCTTTGGAGGGTGGGCTTGCTGAAAATCTTTCCTTCCAGCCCCTGCCAGTGCAGTCCCGTGTTCTGTGCAGGCACCTGATTGAGTCCCCAAGTGTCCCTGTTAAGAAGGGGCTGATGCAGCCCCATGCTACAATTTCCTATAAAAGGCCACCTTCTTTCCCTATGTTTCATGCATAATTCCAGAGGCTCCTCTAAAAATAAAGTTCCCCCAGCAGACTCTGAAGCCTGAGTAATTTGCCTCCAGGATCACAGGAGAGCTGAGGAGCTCCATTTTTCCCTCGGTGCCACTCGTTAGGGCTGGCCAAGGTCCCAGTGGGCTCTCCGGGAGCGGGAACCCGCTGGCACAGCGAGGTCCATGGTCTCTGCCCTGCGAGGGAGCCTAGCCTGGGCTCTGCCTTTCTCTTATTAAGGGGCCAGCCAGTGAAAACACTCCACTGTTTTTTATTTTTTTCTTTCCCCTTGTTGTGCTGTCTTAGCGGTGACCTGCAGTGACAGTGTAACGCCGTGGGGGTTCTGGAAAACCATGTCATCCAGAGCCAGAGTGGCATAGGTTGGTTGTTAACAAGATAATAGCGATGAGATGACTATATTTAGCTGTTCATGTTGACTTACATGAGTATACACAAACGTCTGCTACCAAATAGAGAGCTCCGTAAGGGAAAATACAATAAAATACAATACACCTGCCATCTGCCTATGGGAATGTGTTTTGAGTATGCTATATCACCCCCAACCCAAAGTTTAATACGCCCCTGGTCAGAATAAAAAAAAAAGGGGGGGTGGGGGGGCGGAGCAGGGAGCAAAATCTCAGCCTTCCCTTCAATGTCCCCTGCTCTTCTGGGACACCTTGATGTTCTTCTCCTTTACTGAGCCCAGGTTTTATGCACCTAGGTGCTACTATCCAGCCGGTGCTCATCTTTATCTGTAAGGGCAAAGTTGGAAAAGTCGGTTCCTTCCTGTTTTCAGCATGCTGGTAACCCACAGATTATATCTGCTAGGAATCATTTTCTGATCAATGGGCTGATAAACCAAAGACCTTCCTTATGCTATTAATCATGCCGATTAATTATATCTCCCTCTGCTTAGAGAAAGATCCCTGCTGGTTTGTCTGCCTGCAAATCTGCAATGACGGCAGGCATTTCCATGGGTGGGAGTGACAGGTGGGCAGCAGAGCAGATCCCAATGCTTCCTTTGGTTAATAGCCTTGGTAGCAAATCCCAGGAAAAGCAGAGCATGATCAGCCCAACCCTGGGTGTTTCCAAGGCTCGTGCCGAAAGCCACCCTAAGCAGCCAGAAGAGCGGATGGTTTGGTCAGGAATAAGAATATGATGGGCAGCAGATGAGTCCCTTGGCATTTTCTGCTGGTCCATTAGTCCTCTCCTGATTTCCCAAGATCACAACCAAAAGAAATAGTTGCTTTGTACTGGTACGACAACAACAAACGGTTCAGGAGTGGCTCTGTGTCCTGCCTGTACTTACAGGATGGACCTCAGTGTCACAGGGTGCAGTGAGTGCTAAGCATCTGCATGGCTTTGAAAAGTCCCTAGGCAATTAATTGAAAATAAACCTGTCACAGACAGTCATACGTAGCAGTGGGGCTGGCTTTGCTCTCAGGTGGCTGTGCTCTGTGGTGCTCCATGCCTTGCCCCTGACTCTGCTGTGGTGGTGGTCACTGGCTGGAGGAGCATCTCTGTGCCAGTTTGGCTGCTGCCCTGCAGCGAGCTGCCCATGCACAGGCCTGGGGCTTGCACAGGTACCCCTGCAAAGGAGACTTCTCCGAAGGGATGGTATTTGCAGTGTTTCCAGACCTCTGTGACAGGCAGGTGTGTGGTGATGCTTCTGTTACAGGCAGAAAGAAGAGAACAGTAGATAAGAAAGCAGCTGGGGACTGTGCTAGGCAATGGCTCTTAATTTAAAATGTTTCCAGACTGTTGTCTGTTGGTATGAGACTTCTGGTTCTGATGCTTCTGAAACAGACCTCATCCCATTTGTTCCTGTTTGACTTGGTCCTAAGCTCTCTGGAAGGTGATGGGGTGGTTCCAGGTCTTGCTGACAGTCAAGGCTCTCCTTGCCTGTGCCAGCCAGAGCACGGGGCTCCAGCCCCACAGCTGTGACTTCAGCAAGGCTGGGAAATGGCTGAGATGTATCTTATTGGACAGGAAATCAATATCTAGTTTTAAGATACTTTTCTATTGCTGTTGATTGCTTTATATTATATTAAGAGGCAGTATATTCGCTTGGCTTGCTACTGCATTATTTTAGAGCTTTGGAGTTCATGGCAATGTTGAATATATTTTATTTTTTTTTGCTCTTCCATCAAAGATGGGAATTCTTCGCTATCCCCTGGCCTCCTGTTAGCAAAAATAAAGCTTCTTGCTTTGCAACTAATGGTTTCAGAATGGAAAATATGTGTAATTGAATTGGAGACAGGTGCTAGGGTTTGCAGAGTGCCTGAAAAGGTAACTGCAAGATACAAACCACCGTGTGCATTCCACTGTGCTCCTACTCAGTGCAGGAGGCATTTTCATTGTGTGCTTATCAGCGTGTCCAAGGAAGAAAAGATCAGATAGTAGAGCTGTAATACAGGAAAACAAGGGAGGGAGAAGATGGAGACGTGCAAATTCAGTTGTGCCATCTGGTAGCAGCTCTTGAAGGAATATCCCTAGGTCCCTTAGTGTTGCAGGGGCCTTCAGCGCTCAAAGTTTCTCCTTCCCTGGGGTCCAAAGTTTCTCCTCCCCCTTGTTGGGGTCCAACATGGATTGAAGTGGCTGGAAATCAGAAGTTCCCAGTCACCCTGGGGGCAGTGAGCTAGGCAAACCCCTTGGATGCAGAGGAAGACACTGTTGCTTCTGCACCCAGAAGCTGCTGTCCCTGGAGCAACTGGGACATGAGGCAGATGGATATTTTTTCTTTTTAATTTAAGCAAAGCAGGGACCTGAGGGGATGGTGGAGCATGAGTGCCTTCCTCAGATGCCAGGGAGGTTGTGCAAACGGAAAGTCTAAGGGAACCTTGAGGAACCCTTCATCCCATTACCCCATCCATGGAAAAAGGGGAATCCTGCTGTTCCCATATTGCTCCCACCTAATCACAGAGCGCTGCTGGCCGAAGCTCTGGTGGCAGCATTGGCAGCTCTCTGAGATGAGAGCAGCGTGGCTCTCGCAGACAGCGTGGGGACACACAGATCTCTTTGCTCTTTTGAACGGATGGGCAGCAAGGGCTAAACGTGGGAGCACCGCTGAGCTGACATGCAAGGGATGGAACCGCTGGGAGCAGAGGGCAAGGGTGGCTCACGCAGGCTCGGGGCTGGGTCTCTGCTCTCCTGCTGGTGAGATGCACCACGGGCCAGGCCAGCATCAGCCTCTGACACTGCTTCAAAAGTTTTCTTTCCCATGGCCAGCTAAGAAAAATGCTACAGAATAGATGAGGAAGAAAATGAAAATTTGGGAACACTGACAGCCCCTCCTCATGTCTGTGTTTGGTGAAAACAATGTCATTTCTGCAAGCCCAGTTCCCTGCAAAATGTTTCCACCAGAGTTGATAAGAAGCTCTCATTTTTGCTAGGACACTCCTTTGGGCCTTTTTCGAGATGCAGACAAAGACATCGCCTGTCTCAGAGAGCATCTCTCAGCTACAGCAGGAACGTGCAGCGCATCGGAACAACCCACCCCCTGCCACCACACACCTGCTGCCGTGTCCTTGCAAGACAAGCACCAAACCCACGGTGCCCTCCCTGTGCTGCCTCAGCCCTGGCCATGCTTATCAACCCAGCATTGGGTAGGTGGCACTTGCACTCCTGGAGGTGCTATGTCGGGCACACCAGGTGACTGGTAACTAAATGGGCTCATTTGGCCACCACCTTCCCACCTGGAGAAGTGATGCCCTGCTTGGGGCAGCTCTGAGGACAGGCTGTTTCTCTTCCTCTGCTCTTTTGGCTGCTTTGCCTGGCAGAGGGTCCCACAGGCTGGTGCCAACTGGGTGCACCCTCTGTAGCTGGCTTAACCCTGAAGTGCCACGGGAACCTGCCCACATTGCTACAAGGGCCACAGATTAAGGGTCTGGAAACAGTCTGGGGCAGGTGACGGGGCATCAGGGCTGAACCTGCCCTGCAACCCAGCTGCCCTCTGGCCGGCAGTGGGAGGCAGCTGCCTGCTGCTTGTGTGGGTTTCTGCCCAGGAAAATCAGATGCTTGGCCCTCTGCACCTAGCAGGGTAATGTATTCTGTAAGCACAGCTTTCTGCTCCCTAATCCTGCGGTGTCGAGGGCAGGCACTTTGTGCAGGTTACAGTCCTGGGTTTCCAGCCCTGGGGGAAGGCTCTGCAGCCCTGCTTTCCATCCTGCCCACAGGTGGCTCAGCCCCTGCCCTCCCACTTGCTCCCCACCTGCCCAGGCCAAGCGCAGCCCCCTAAATCCCACATCTGCTTCTGCCATTCGGTGCTGTCAGACCCCTCCAACCTGCCCCCTGGGTTGCAGCAAGCGGCCGTAACCATCCTGTCCCTTGCCAGTGCGCTTGTCAGCTTTGCACGGGAATTCCTATGTTTGCACATAAGAAGCCTCAGCCACACAGCGGCACCTGAGCAATGCCGTGGCTGCCAGCTTGCGAGAGGCTCTGGATGCCGCAGCATTCAGATAACTGTCCCTTTACAGTACTTCATACATTTAGGTTGGGAATATTTGTTTTAACGGCATGACCCATTTAGCACGTTCGAATGTCTCCTGTTGAAGTGACAGTTTTAACATTTCCCTTTAACCAGTACAGATTGTGCCACCCCTGGGTAATGTATTAGCAAATCACATTGTTAGTGCTGTGCAATAAACCACTTTTATCTTTTGCTTGGAGAAGCTGCAGAGGCCTCGCCGAGGTGGTGCTTGCTTCGGGAGCTGGGTTTGGAGCCAGGTGATGTTGGCTGGCCAGCACCATGCACAGAGGCTGAGCCTCCAGGAGAGAGGTGATGCTCAGCCTGAAATGTGGGGTCCTGACCCCCCTGGGATGCTGTGCACCCCTGCAGAAATGATCTCAGCATTACCTGAGGGTGGAACAAGTGGCAGAGGCTAAACTGTCCTCTCGCCTCCCATTGCTTGCTCCGAAGGTGTGCCCTGGGACAAGGAGAGGGCAGCAACAGTGAACACCGGTTCCTTCAGCGGTGGCAGCCCTGCCAGCCCCATGCTGCATCCTTGTGTGCTGAAGACATCCTAATTTGCAGTTCTCGAGCAGAATAAAAGTTGTCATTTGATGTTCCTTTCAAATCCTGGAGGTGAGAAAATGGGATAAGGTGCCTCAATATCGCAGCACCTCAGCAGAGAGCCTGTCACGGGTCCCTGTGACAGAGGACACCAAAGGCAGCGTGGCATGGTATACTTATTGTTCCCATGAAACTGAATTCTTCAATTTTTTTTGTCAGACGGCTCCTTTGATACAGACCCCTTTATTTACTGAAGTGCCCGGGTTTACGTAAATTCAAATGTCGGGGAAAGCAGTGTTGGAGTGCTGGAGAGCACCAAGTTACTTAGGACTTCAGAGGGACCCTTAAAGTTCACCTACAGAAGGACCTGCTGCCTCCTCCTGCTGTGCCCTCGCACCCAGTGCTATACCAAGAGGAAGCTGCAGGATGGGGCTGGATTTCCTTGGCTGATGAAGGTGGGGGTTTACTCCGCTGAGCAGTAATTCAAAAGCCAAAGGTCCTTCAAAGGTGGCAACCTGCTTTCTCCAGAAAAGCCTGTGGACCCAATGGTAACTGCCACATCAAGCCAGTGGAAGAGCAGCAGCATCTCAGAAGGATGCACGTGCCTTCATCCAGAAGAACCACAATCAAATACGGATGGAGACACGTGCAGCCCGTGATGCACCCCCATGCTGTGCATAGCCCTCTGGAAAATTCCTTCCCAGCTGATGGGCTCCACCCTAAGCCTGGCACTTCCCAGGGCATGTGGGCACCTTGCAGCCACCTCCTACCCACACCTGCTCCTGCTGCTGTGGGCATCCCAGCCTCTGCCCTGCGCCCCCTTCCTGCCCTCAGGGGATCAGGGATGACCCCCAGCAGCACGGTGCTCGCTGAAGACGTGTCTGGAACCAGCATGCGGGCTCCGTGACCCACAGCACCTCTTCAGCTGGATCCGAGCTACAGGTGAAAGTGATGCTTCTTGCATTTCCGTGTGCTGGCCTGGCACCATAAATTGTGTCTAACAGCTGTCACCCGCAGAAAGGAAAAAATAAATCTCTTTGGCCAAGCATGCCATGTAGGGCAGCTTGCTGTAGAAATTCAGAGCCATTCTGGCAGCTTTGCAGGTCAGAGGTTCCTGTGTCTTGCGATGGGGAGGAGAGGGCAGCACTGGCCAGCGCTCTGCAAGAGCTCTTAAATCCTGCAGCAGCACTAGTGCCATGCATATCAATTTGCACTCACCCTAAAAGCCATGGGATGAATTTGCTGCTTAAGATGAGTTTTTTAATGTACTTTGCATGCTTTAGCATCGTTAATGGCTTAATGAATTAGGCTAATAATGACTTTTGCGTTGCATACAGGCCTACATACAAATGCATAGCCTGCTCCATGGGACTGAAAAGATAATTTCTTTTTTCTTTCAGGCCATTAGATAGGCTGGCAAGAGAGGGAGATGCACAGATGCTAAAAGGAATTGGAGATAAGATACTGTGTCAGGCTGGTGAGTACCTGCTCACCTGACCAAGAGAGCTCTGCAGGTGATGGACCCCAGTAAGGCAGCTGAGGTTGAGAAAAGGAACCAGGGAAACACAATAGGAAGGTGTTACCTGCCCTTTGGGAGGGAGATGGAGAAAGAAATGGGTGTAGGGGACCAGCAAGAGAATAAATGCAGGGAACAGAGCCTGGGACAGGGTAGCTGGGGAGAGGACCTGCGGTGGACTTCAGTTCCTGCTGAAACGCTTGCGATAAAGCTATGTGCTTTGCACCAAGACTGTTTCAGGAGCATTTAACCCAGGCTGCTCGCTGGCATCCTTGTGCGGCCAGCCATGGTGGCTGGGTGGCCAGCCAGGGAGCCTGGTCCAGGCAGGTCAGTGACCTAGCAGCCTGTGTGTCTGTACGGCTGCTGTCCTGTCCCCACCGCAGTCCTACTGGGGAGACTCTGCAAACCCTGCCCCTGCAGAGCCTTGAGGTCCTTGGGTTGGCCGTCTGCCCTGGGATGCTCAGGGCTGTTTCTCATCCTGCAAAGGACTTAGCTGATGTCTCTGCCTAAAAGTACATCATACGCCGCTTCCAGATCTGCTGCCAGTGCGATTTTTTTCTTCACTAAGTAAAAGAGAGGAGGAACTGGTGCACTGTAATGATTTTCCTCTCCTTAAGCTTGGCTGATTATTGATATTGGCTCAATCACAAGGAGGCACAACAATATCTAAGGAGCAGCAGTGGCAGGCAGGCTCTCAGGAAAGCCTTTCATCTCTAAACCAGGCCTGGCCGCAGTGCTGCAGAGCTCAGAGAGGAGCAAAACGCCTGTTTCTACCCTGGGCATGCAAGAAAAACAAGCAGTGCAAGAAAGCTATGGATATGCCAGGGTGAGGCCAGTGGAGGCCACCAAGAAGCTGAGGTGGACAGAGCCCACGACAGACAAGGAGAGGCCAAAAGCACCAGGTCTACACAGAAATGCAGGCTTGGGGCGTGAGACTGCTGTCTGCAGCTGCCACACAGGGGACAGATGGATGCAACACAGAAATTCAGAGTAAAGCTTCCCAAGGAACAGACCCGAAGGAAATGCAATGCTTCCCACCATCCCCACACCACTGTGCTCCCTCTCTCCCACCCCTCCCGAGCTGGCAGAGTGCCTCACACAGGTTTTTCCTGGTACACCTCCATTGGTTTTCCCCCGGTGCAATCTCTTCCTCTTTAAATAGCGCTCCCAGCAGCCAGAAGATGGAAAGATGAGTTATGTCTGGCTTATGAAGTTGCCAGCTGGAGTTACAATGAACTGTACTTATGTCATAGATCATGCGCCTGACCCCTTTTCCAGCCGTGGCTCTCTGCTACAACTTCTCTAATGCAAAAAACACTCAAAGGGTAGAAGCAACACTTTGTCCTGGTCAGGAATAAGAAGCTCATGGCTTCCAGCTGGTGCTTGGGTGAGCATAGGTTAGCCCCAAAACCTCTCTTGGAGGCTTATCCTTCTAAAAATATCTCACTCGTGATTCAATGGGGCATTGATCATGCAGGCTTTTATTAATGATCGAGGGCCACAATGATCAGCTAGGTAGCAAATACAGTGTAATTTTTCCAAAGTGCTGTGCAGTTGTGGATGAAGACACTGTCAGGAGGCAGAGGAATTATGAGTGCTCATGGGGAGTTTAATGCTGTGCACAAATGGACTGATGAGATCCTTGGACGAATAAAAAAGAAAAAAGCAAAGCAGAGATATGGGCTAGTATTGGCACTTACTGATTTGCCTACACATCTAAAAGCACATGTAGGAAAACCGAGAGAGCTCAGAGAAGGGTCATCTCTAAAAGCCACTTTACAGGGAGAAACCTAATGGTCTCAATCCATTTAGTTTGTCAGAAGATTGAGATGGTTTGAACACAATTTTGTAAGAATCTATGTGAGGAGATTATGCTTCCAGTTCTATTTATTTACAGGGCTTGTTTATATACAGGGCTCTTAAATCCAGCAGGCAAAGCCATAAAAAAGATTAAGGACAGGATGCCCTAATGTTTTTATGCAGGGAACGTAATTGACCCTCAGATGCTCCACCACAACTCCAGGCAAGCTGTTCCATCATCAGGCATTTCAAAGCCAGATTTCAACGACTCTTTAAAGAGCCAGTGTGTAGCTACAGGTAAAACCTCTTGCTAAGCTGGCTGGAAGGAGCAAATGATGCTGTGGGGGGAATTAAGCAGTGCCCAGTGCTGGGTGTCTTGGAGCAGGTGCCCTTCCACAGAGCAAGGAGCATCCCCGGGTGGCTGGCGACTGTCCCCACGCCTTGCCAAGGAGCGGGCTTGTTGCAAAGCAGCCTCTGATCAAAGCGCTGAGGAGCAGGACAGTGGCCAGCCAAGCAGGTGGCTGATGGCCCCGGAGGTGCAGCAGCTCAGGCCTCTGCGCGCAGAGCCCACCAAGGACATCGGGGAGAACACGGGCCCTGCTCCTCTCCCCCAGCGCCTCCCATTCCCTTTATTTTTCCCTGCCTTGTTGCTGGGTAGCTCTGCCCAGCGTGGAAGGGCTCTGTTTTCAGAAGAACTCAAAACTAAAGCATTTCTTCTTCAAACATAAGAAATGATTAATCAGAAACTTGCTTGCTTTTTTGGTTTAGATTTTCTACAAAAGTGCAGCCAGTATGGAAAAAAAAGGGGGGGGGGGGGGGAGTGCGGGGTGCGGGAACAGGCCTATAAACTTTTGACTACAAGCAGGAACAGATCTTTCTGCTGCTCTTGACTAACCTCACCTTAAAATGACATCTGACTTCGAGGTGTCAAGGCTGCCGTCAGTGTGCTAGTGCTTAAGACAAGCAGAGAGCAAGCTGTTGATGTGACGTGGCAGGGGAGAATCCTTTTCCTGGCCAGGCAGAGCCCTTGCCCTGTTTTGATGCACGGGCTGATGTTCCTCTCCAGGACAACCCTCTTCTGCTGCTCCTTCTGCTGTGTTTGCAAGTGCCCAGAGGTTTCCCTGTTAGTATCAAGCCCTCTGCAAAGCCAGGGAAAGCTTTGCTCTCTCTCTTCTTTCATGGCACAGAGCCTGCTCGTGGGGCTTATTGCAGGGCTTAAAGACAGCTTGAAATATGGCCATCAAGACCTCCCAGCACTTTCTTTTGAGAACAGGTCACCTCTCTGCAAGGATGGTTACTAGAGCCAGCAGTGCCTCTGCCTTGTATGCTGCCTTCAGGGACCTGGACTTTCCCTGGGAGATTTTTCCTTCTCAAGTGCAGATCAGATTAAACTGTTATCTCAATCTAAAATGCAATGGATTTCTCTTCTGGCTGCTGCAGCCCATGTCAGAACCAGATATTATAGCACAACACAGCTTGTGAAACGCTAATCAGACACCTAACGGGAAATGCTTAGAATAATGAGCTGAAGAAAAGCTCTGAAATTCATTCCCTGTGGCAAAGGGGAAGCTGGAGGGAAGGCAGTTTGCTGTTGTCCAGGAAAGTGCTGTATTTCACAAAAAGAGAGATGTGAAGCAGTCCCAAGCCTATCTTCTGAAATTATTTAGCACACACTAAATCACTTAAAATGGGCATGATGGGATTTTTCATAAAGCAGTGGGTCACTGCCTAGCTTTTATTTGTGTGTATAAATAAGAGCGTGTAGGGAAGAGTGGGTAAATGAGAGCAAAACATTCAGAAGTCGCAGGGATGCAGCTCTGCACCTTAACCCAGGGAACCATCACCACGTCCAGGCTGTGATGAACTCACAGCAGTGACTGCCTAGAGCTTTGGGGTCGATCCTCCTCCTCCTCCTCCTCCTCTCCCTCTGCTCCTTCTGCCTTTGGGCTGTGCCTTGCCGTGACCCGCGCTCTCAGTACCAGCCATTGCCATTGCACTCGGGCTTCACCACGGCGTTCATCAAAGAGCAGGCTGTCGATGGAGGCAACCTCATTGATCTCATGCAAACTCTGGTGAGAGATACATAATACATGATCCTGGATTTAGACACAGCGAGCTGAACCGCTGCTGCTTCCCCAGGACATTTGAAAGCCTCTTTTCAGCTGTAGGGGATCTTGGGTCGGATCAGGCATGGCTGGATTTGCTGGCTTACACCAGCTGCAGGTAAGTGTTTTCTTTGATGTCCATAGGAGTACCTGCATTTTCCCACTCGTGTGATGTTCAGGCTTTGTCTTCTGCCTCCAAGGCCAGGCAGCATGGGACTGCACTCAGAAAATGCATGTGATTTATTGCACCTCCCTGCAGGGAGAGAAGCACCAAAGGGAAACAGGACCAATGCCAACACCATACACCATAACTTGCCAAATCATTCCATCGCGGTGCTGACACTAGCCGCTCGCTGGTGGCAAGCTCTGCTCAGAGGCTCACCGTGGGGTGACTCCTCCTGCATAAGCCAAGTCTGGTCTGCAACCAGCTTCACCAAATGGCTAAAAAATGGGTTGAATGAAAGGCAGCCTTTTTCTCAACACCTGATGCTAAAAGATGCTGGGTTAATCAGCCCCCACCAGCGGGGGAAGGATGGAGGCTGGGGGAGCCGGCGTTCCCCCCTTCACCCACCCCGCTCCCCGAGCTGGGCAGGATCAGGGGATGCACCGGCCAGCGCTGGGCAGCACGGCTCGGTCCTCCCTTGGGATTTGCTCCTCCAAGCAGCTGTCCTGGCTTTTTGCTGCTGCACAATCACGCTTGGTTAGTTCCCGGAAATACGGAGCGATATTTCCATTGCAATTTATTACAGTCACTGAGACGTAAATTCGGGAGGAAGGGAACAACAGGATGCTGCAAGAAAAGGCTTTCAGCAGGCGCGGGCGGGGGGGGCAGGGAGCAGAAATGAAAACCCTTTCCATTTTGTAGCTTAGGAAAGCTTATTGTAATGTAACACTGTTGAGGAGCCATGAGAGAGTCATTCGCAAGGACGCTGCTGGGAGGGAGTCCTGAAGAAAACAAACTGGATGGCAGAGCAGGAATCAGAGGGCAGGACAGGCCCGGCACAGCAGCGAGTGCTGAGGGGGCTGGCAGAAGCAGAGGAGCTAACTGCGCTTGGAGTGGATTTAGCCGCTGTCTTTGGTCTCGTGGGATGCATCGCCCTTTGCACTCCCTCAGAGAGAGATCGAGAGATGTGCTTTTGAATACCGAAAATCAATGTTTCTGTTGGTATTTAGAGAATTACTGCCAGGTGCCTTGTATCAGGATTTTGCATTGGATAAGGGAGAAAAATATGGCAAGGGTTGAGGTTTTGTGCTGTGGCACCAGGGTGCCCACCTGGGACCACGCGGCTCCCCCGGCAGCAGCATCCTGCCTGGGCAGCGATGTGCGGCTCACTGCACAGACGCCTGCTGGAGCAGCAAGAGCAGTCCCTCAGGAGGAGGAGGAGGCACTTCGCTGGCACTTGGTTAAATTCGAACCGAAACCAGCCTGTGGGTGGTTGCTTGAATCCTTGCCAGTGGGAAAGAAGTGGGGAGGGAGAAATTATTTCTTTAGAAATGACCTTTTTCTCTTGGGTTTATCTGGATTCTCAGTGTTGTTCTTGATCAGCCAAAGAAGGCAAAATGAAAGGAAAATTCCATTTAATGAAAACATATTGGTCAGAAATAATTATATCCTAGTGTAAATGTCCAACGCAACTCACTTTGCAAGGCCAGGAAGTGAATGGTCCGCCTGCAATCCCTGTAAAAGCACCAAAAATGGAGAGACACCTGAAGGAGGGAACCCCAGGAACTGATTGAGCTGCTTTTGGCGTGCTGTATGGGTGAGTCACGCCTGTGTGAGACAGAAGCTGCTCAGGACATCATGGGGACTTCACAGCCATGCGTTTCCAGCAGACATACGCTGTGCCGTGCTGGCCATCCCACTGCGGGCCAGAAGAGCATTTCCATGCTCCAAACTCATCTTCTCCATGGGGTCCAGCCAGGCAGAGCAAGGGCTGAAGTGCGTTGATTGCTTCGTGCCAACAGCCTTATGCAATGAAAAACTGTGGGGGTTTTGTTCAGTAACATGCATGCACGGGGAAAAAAAAGCAAAAAAAAAAAAAAAGCTATGAATTTAAAGTTATTTGTGATTGAAGCGTTGAGCTCCTTCTGTCAGCCTGGATCTTCAGGCGTGTGGTGGACACGCTCCCTCGCTACTTCAGCAGCAGTAAAGATGCTCCAGGGATGAGGAGTGTCCTGCAGAATGGATGTGCCTGAGAGCAACTCCCAAAACTTCAGCGCCGTCAGTCCACGGTACTTCAGATTTAAGCACAGGGCTGTTTGCTGAAAAACCCACAGTCCGATAATGCACGTAGGGGGAGAGGGATGTGAGGGTGGAAACTGCTCCAGCCACCCAGAACACCTCTGCGGAGCTGTGGCCAGGCCTGGAGGCGCTGGGTTAACGCCTGTGGCTGGGGACACAGAGGTTTCCTCAGAGGGCTGAGGATGAGCCGTGTGGGAGCCAAGCGGCTCAAGGCACGTGCAAGTAGCATGCGGTCCTGGCACGTCATCCTTGCCTCGCCACGGAGAGCAGCGGGGAGAAATGACCGTGGGGCCAGGGCCAAGGAAAAGGGAGAGGGAAGAAGCCAGCAAGCCCTGTAAACGTCCCCCCAAAGCTACATCTGTGCTCGGTAGGGAGGTGTGACTCTCCAGCTAGCTGAGCAGCCATTAGAGGCGAAGCAGGGAACACGATGAGGATGGTGACACCGATGGAGCAAAACCCACGCTTGGGTGGACATGGATGCCTGTCAGTATCTTGCCTTTGATGTCTCAGTGGCTCGAACCCATCCCAAGGTGCCAAGAGCCTGAACTGGAGGTTTAGCCTGCACGGAAAGGCTGTGCCCCTGGTGTAAAGGGAAAAAAGCACATGGGGTGAGGGACACCTGCCTTGTGCTGCAAGAGATGCTGGAGCTGGCCATGCAAAGCAGCAATTGCCCGGAGCCTGCAGCATGCCAGGGCTCAGGGTTTCTGGTGGAGGGAAAATCTTTTGAGCCAACTGTCTAATCAGTGCGGGGAGTGGATGTGGTCAGCCAGCCCCTGCCGCAAATAGGTCTGGTGTTGCTGAGTCGGTAATTGGGGATGATTTTAATGGTGTTACTCAAGCCCCCCAGGAGAAGCTGCTTGGCATCAGAGAAGATGAGCCTTGACGCAGGTTTCTAACCAGGCCAGGCAAAACACCACAGGGAGCAAGGCAGAGACTGTCCTACTAGTGCCAGCATCTCACCGGGAAGCCAGCATCAAAAGGAATAGGACCGAGAGGCTTAGAAAGCCCAGGTCATGCTCGGTAGAGCCTGGGGCAGCTGGCAGGGCTGGGCAGGAGGGTGGGCATGCCCAGGCTGTGGGCAGGGAGAGGGGCGGCATCGGAAGGCAGCACCCGCCAGTCCCGAGGACCACGTTTCCCCTGGGGTTTGGGCTTGGCAGGACAGACGCTCTTGGCTACAGCCACAGCTCGTTTATTCCGAGCGCTGAGCTCCAACTCTCGGTGAGTATAACCCAGCCTGCAGATAACGTCTCGCGCCGCTGCAAAGGGCCGGGGCTGATTTACTAGCTTCCTTGTAAATTTAGTAACTTGGAGTTAACCGGAGCAAATGGAGGCTCAAACCATAAACAAGGGTATACGGATGATGGGGCTCTCCTCCCTCTGCAGAAGCAGAAGTGTCTTGTAGCTGCAATGTTGCCTGAAATGAGATTTTCTGTGTTTTAAAGGATTTGCATTTGGGGAGGCACTTGGGGAACTCTAGAAGCAGCCCAGAGCTCCGCGGTGCTGCCCCTCTGGCCCTCGGGGGGCTGGCAGGGAGCAGGGACCAGTGCCAGAAGCAGCCGGAGCATGTCCCGAGAGGGTGCCGGGGGTGTTCTCTGCTAAATAACACATCAGCCCTGAAGTTAAGCACACACTGAATAATTCATAAGAAGCAATGAATTATTAAATAACTTCTTGTTATTGCCATTCTAATTACATACCTAATTTCATACCTAAAAGGTGCTGTAATATTCTTGCTGAATCATATCTTGCTGGCCTCAGATTTGAGGGTTTCAATGCACCAGTGGTGTTGGAAGATAAAATCAAAGCTGGGAGGGAGCCAAGGCAAGCACCTCAGGGGCAACTTCACCATTTGCCTTGCAGCAAAATAAATAATTCTTAAAATCCCCTTTCCCCAAACCCTGGGCAATATCCAATCCCCCAGATGCCTGTACCTTTTTCCTCTTACTGTATACAACTCAAACACATTTTAACAGGAGAGGTAGTTTGGCAGCCAGAGGATCATTCTGTAGGACAAAGATCTGTTTGTAGGAGACCAAACCTTGTCCAAAGGCTCTCCCAGCGGAGCAGAGAGACTGCCCACGATGCTTTGCCAGGCCTGGGGAGCTGCATTTGCCGGGACAGCCACCACGCTGGGACCTCTCCAGGTGGCTCCCCGCGGTGGGCTGTGTGCTTTGGCAGCCTTCCCAGCATCACTGGGGGTCTGGGAAGTGCTGCTAATGCGCTCCACGCAGGTCCCTGTCACAGAGAGAAGAAAGGATCATTCCGGGGAAACGGCAGTTTTGCCTGATTTGTGTGAGTTTCCTTGCACTTTTATGGCAGCCCATAAAATGGATCATCTGTCTTAAAAGGCGTGGGCAGGTAATTGCAAGCTCGGCGGAGGGCTGCCTTGCACACTGGGGCGTGCGGGGGGACCCGGGGGGAGGCTCCAAGCCATCAGCCCCATCCAGAGCGCATCACTGCTGCATTTTCACCAGCAGACTGAGCTATGTGGAGACTTTTTGGAAAAAGTGCCTAGGCGGGGGTGATGCTCTATTCTCCTTAGGAGAGCAGGAGACAGCCACAACTCTATTTCCAGCTGGGGTTTCCAAGGCACTTGTTTACCAGCACTGCCAACGAAAGCTGTTATCGCATCAGCACTGCTGACAGCTCTGTCTGGAGCTGACTTTTCAGGAAAAGCACCTCAAGAGCACTGGAGGTAGTGCCTGGGCTTTGTAGGAAAGATACAGCAACCGCAGGCACTCACCCAGCCCTGAAACCTGTTAATCAGCACCTGAGACCAGGGACCCCACTCTCCGATCCCTTGCTGGGATGAAACCAGTCCCTGCTGACTGGTGTCAGGGGGTTGGTGTGTCCCTTTGGGGTGCTGCCTGCTCTGGGAGTGGGACCTGGGCTGTCCCTGCTGGAGAGCAGTCCCTGGCAGCTGGATCCTTACCAGCCCTTGGCAGGGTTACATGTCTAGGGGTGGCTGCTGCCACGCTGATGCCAGCATCCCCACTCAGCGTTGCCCTCTGAGCCTGCCTCATCGGCCAGGTCCAAATCTGCTGCATTCATACCTGATCTTCTCACCTCACCTGGGATACGCAAGGACTCGGAAGAGGCTCTCCTGGAGACCCTGGTGGTGTATCTGCTGTGCTCCTCTCAGCTGGTCATTAGGTAATTGCCTGGAAAGTCAATTGCATTTGCCTGCATGAATCCTTTGCGCACCCACGCTGCTGATTTCTCTCAGGCCCACAATCCATGAAAAGCTTCTCCCAAGCCAGGATGCAAGTGGCCAGCATCCTCAGGAGCTGCATCAGGAGACACTGAGCTGCTCTGGTGGAGCAGAGAGCAGCACCAGGATGAGCACAGCCGTCCTCCCTGTGCCAATTTGCAGGGTAGCATCTGTGCAGGGGTCTTATCCTGTGCTCCAGCTGCTGCTGTTACTGCCAGGACCCCCATCCTGTGCACCCCAACCACCTGCTGCCACATTAAGGCCAGCTTGGGTGTGCTGCCTCCCTGCCAGCAGCCTGGAGCATCCAGCCCTGGTCCAGCTGGGGTCTCCATCCCACAGGGCTGCCACGGACACCCAGGGGAGCGAGGGGACGCCTCTCCCCATGCACAGGGAGATGTGCTGGGGGGGCTGTGAGGTCCCATCCACTCCCATTTCAACAGCCCTTGGAGCATGGTGGGGTAGGCAATTTGGGGAGCATCGTGTGAAGTTTCCAGCCTCACGTCAGTCTCTCATCAATTTCCTGAAGTAATGAAGAGGTAATTAAATTTTGCAGGGGAAGGGAAGCTTCACCGATGGCAAGAGCATATTGAAGCTCTCAATGTCATCAGGGGAAATGCTAGGCTCCAAATTAAATGCGTTTACTGTTTCATGTACCCTCGCTTACAATCGTTGTAATGAATCTGGGAATTAATTGTTTGCCCATTTAAAACAAGTCCCCTCTTGCACTGTGCCATGCTCCCCTCCTCCCAGCCCTCCGTAATTTGATATTCTGGTTAGAAAACAAATTGGCATTCATTGGAAAATCAATCTTTTCATTGTTTAACTCTCATTTCTCTGGGGAACATGTGGGAATGGAATTACATTCTCTGATATGAACCCTCTCTGAATGCCTAATTGCAGCTGGGGAGCAGAGGGGCTGCCTGCATCCCGGGAGCTGCTGGGACCCCGCGCCAGCAGCATCCGTGGTGCTGCCTAAGGAGGAGCACGGTGATACACCGGCGAGTATCAGCCAGTCGCCTCGGTAATGAGCCCAGTAATAGAGTCTGTCATCTATTAGCGGGGATAAAATGGAAAGTGCTTGTTACGGTGGAGGAGATGACAACAGCATGAAGGAAAGCCTGAAGACACACCGTATTGTGTTTATTCAGGGTGAGGAGGGGAAAAACAAACAAAACCTGTCCATTTGCACCGGTTTTAGAAAAGCTCAGCTCCTGCACTCTGCATCCTGACATGCCGCTGCTCCTGCAGCGCTGGGCCTCAGGCCAGCAGGGTCCCCAGGGATGGGGGCTGGCGGGTCCCCAGGGTGCTCTTAAGCCTATGCCAGCCATCCCCTTTGCACAAGGACAGAGCAGTACCCACTCAGGACTTTGCTTTTTCCTTGTAAGAAGTCACTTTCTAAGTATGCCAGCCAGCTGGCCTGGCAACGATGCTTTTGCTTTCCACGGAGACACTGGCTGCTGAAATAAACTGCTATTTGTATCGGTAATATTGGTAATCTTTTAAACTTACTGCAGGAAAATGAATAGCCACTTTTAGGCAAAAAGGTTTTACTGCGATATCAGAAGGCACTAATGAATATACAGAACCAAATTATATGGTACCCCATGAGTCAAAACTCCTGGACAGAGATTTACAGCAAAATGAGTAGCAGGCAAAGATAAAAGCCTGCAACCTAAGCAGGTCATATAATTAGAGACAATAAATTCCTGAAAAATTGAGCTGTCAGTCCCTTCCATCCAGACGCCCAGCTCCATTTCAAAGCTAAGTAACTTTGTAGTCGCAAAGAGTTAATGCAGCAGAGACAGCACCACAGCAAAAGCAGCTTCTGCACTTGCAAGGGAAGAGGTTTTCTCCCACCCGCCCCACACCTGCCAGGATGTGCTGGGTGGACGCTCTGGTGCATGGGACCCCCCAGGGCATGGACAGTGGAGGGGCTGGAGCCAACCTACCAGAGGTGCAAGCCTCTGCCAGCAGCTTTCCCCCCTGCCCAAATGAAAGGTCCCATCACTTGGAACCCAGGGCACACGTCCATCCCCCGGCTGGGTTGGTGCTCCCTCGCTCGCTTTTCCTTTTCCCCTCCCTCTCTCCATTCACAAATTAGCAACAAACACGTTCCAGGTTGTACTAATTAGTTGTTTGGAAGATTTCAAGGGACCATTTGGGCGAGCATATGCCACCGCCAGGAGCTGGCTCTGGCAGGCTGCCTCCCCACCGCCGCCTGCCAGCCACCCCACAGCCACCCAGGGCACCCACTGCCCACCCGTGTCCCCCTGCCAGGAGGGAACCTTCAGAGTCCCCAGAGCTGGCTGTACAAGGTGTAGTCACACTGCCAGCATCCTTCGGCATGGGGGGTGGGTCCGGCTCCACATAGCCAGCCCCTCGCCCACGTCAGCCCCAGGGTGGGTCTGGCACGGGGGGGCATCAGCAGCAGTGCCATGAAAGATAGTATGTCGTTCCGTGCAGCACGGTAATCACATTCCCTTCCTTTTCTCGTGGTCTCACTTAGCAACACTCCATGAGCATCTTTGTCAGGCACATATTAGGAACCATTCTTCATAAAAAATTAAGGGCTATGGAAATAAAGTGACCTCTCTGAGGGCTTCAATTACACTGTAAGGTAATTGTGTCTTCCCCAGGCCTCCATCACGGTGTTTGGGAGTCTTCAGCAACAATTTATGTATTTATTACAATTTAAGTATCCTTAGCCCTCAGCTCTTTCCAGTAATGAAAATATATAGCGCAAAACCCGGCAGATACAGACTGAGCCATGCGTAAAATATGACAGCAATCCTCCCGGCCATCACGCCGCAGAGAGAAGCGGCAGCAACCCCCCGACACCCTCGCAGGGCTGTGAAGCCGCTCCCGTGTGCCCTCCCTGGGGCACATGCAGGCAGCAGGACAAGGGGAACCGTGGCAAAGGGTTGGGACTAAAACCCTCCGGACCAGGACTGGTACCAGGGCAAGGCATAAAGCCTTTCCTGGGGAGAAAAATACAGATTTAGTATTGTTCTTAAAACTAAAGGTTGCTTCGAATTGGGACAGAAAGGCAAAGCAGACACTTTTTTATTTTATTTTTCTTCCTGCAAAGTCTTTTTTTTTGTGTGCAAACCTACCTTTTTTTTGCAGGGAAGGGCTGCAGAGGCTGGAGCCAGGCTCAGCTCGTTACACCCCAGGGCAGCGTCCCTGGGGCCAGCTGAGGCTCTTCCCAGCTATAAAGGCAGCAGGGCTGGGGCTGCCTCTGCCTGGGGGGTTGCCCAGAGCAGAGCTGGGGCAGCCCTTGGGGTGCTGTGGGTGGGATGCAGGCGAGCCCCAGCAGCCATGCCCCGACACCGTGGGGTGTTTCCACATGAGCTGGTGGATCCAGCCAGACCAGCCACTGTGAAAGGAGATGCTGTAAAAAACAAGGTGATTTGGGTCCTTCCCCTGCCATCTCCAGCCTTGAAAGGGTCTGAGAATGGTGGCAGGGAGAAGTAGTCTGAAGGGACCAGGCTTTTTCCCCCCCAGCTCTGAGGAGCTGGTCTTCCTGGGCTGCTCAGTGCAGCAGAAGTCTGTGCTGAAGGATCAACAGGGAAAAAAGAAAAAAAAAGGAAAAAGAAAAAAAGCCTTGTAAGATGATACTGGAAAAAAGAAAGACAAAAAGCAGATATTTTTTTTCTTGTCAGAAAGACACCAAGTCCTGCACCTCGGGTGAGAAAGAGATGATTTAACAAGCAAAAGATGTCACTAAATCCCTGAACTATAAATCATTCTTCTTGCAGCGAAAATACTTAACAGCCGTTCTGTGCCATATCATTGCGGGAGCCTGGGCTGGGGACTGCAGCTGATGTAGGGTAAATGGGCAAATGGGGCCCAGCCACTTGTCTTGTCAGAGTTGCAGGAGGAATATGGAGCAGCTAGGAAATATTCCTTGCTCCTGCTGTGTTCCAAGCTAATGTCATGAAGATGATGCAAATGGCATGAGGTGGTGCCTGAAAGCCTCAAGGACTATGTGCTGGGGGCACCCTGAGGGACAGGTGTTGTAATAACCTTTTGATCATTCATTCATGTGTCATCATCAGGCAATTTAGGATATTATTTTTTTCCAAACAAAAAGAAAAGAGGGGGTGGGGAATGTCTGTTGAGTTAAAGTAGAGATGGGTGCCAGGTCCCAGCAACCTCTCTCCTGTGGGGTCCGGGTGGTGATGCTGTGGGGAAACCTCCACTGGGAATTTGTGGGTGACCGGGGTGAGTGTCAGGAGAGTTTCCCAAGGATTCAGATGGACATTTCCTGATACCGAAACTGTTAAGCCAGATGCAAGAGGATGCTGCGTTGCTGCAATGATTTAATTGCTAAAGAAGTGGTAATTGCTTAGGGAGTAGTAACCGCCATCTGATTATAGTCAGTAGGAGCAAACAGAGGGCAGCCCCAGCCAGTAACGCAGCTACTAGGCGCTCCAGAAGGGCTGCGATAAATCAGGGGGAATTACCAGCAAAACTGACTGGGTGGAAAAAACCAGGAATTAAATGACTGCGAATGGCAAGTTAAAGAGCTCTTTAAGAAGTGTTTAAGAAACAGTAAAGGAAACAAGTTTGTCAGAAGTTTAGCCTGACAGTTGTTAAAAATAAGTAAACAATAGCTGGAAAAGAAGGAAGGGAAAGGTGTCTGTGAAGAAGATGCTATGAGAAACAAAGTAATAGGGAAATTTTCAATGTTGGTATAGATGCCACTGTTCCAAGGAGGAGAATTTACCCAGTTAGAAAAGAGAAAGCAGCTCCTTCTGTGGGCAGGAAAGGCTTGCAGTTTGGAAGGAACAGGCAAGTGTGATTGAAAGAAGGAGGGCATGCATTTATACCGGCTGAAGATGATGGATGCTCTCTCTTCTGTTTGCACTAAGGAGGCATATTTTAAACTCGGCTGACCTACCTCTCTGCCTCTCCGGAGCCGGCAGCACTGCCTGGGTGAGCCCTGCCCCGCTTCGCAGCTGAACCAGAGCAGAGCCACCTTTCCCTGGCTGGAGCGTGTGAAAAGGGAGGGAAACCAGGGCCGTGCGAGCACCATCCAGGGATGGATGGCGATGGGGATTGTGCCCAAGCCATGGTGGTGCCACTGCCCTCCCGCTCCCCGTGATTTACAGGGCTGATGCCCCATGCTAGTGATGAGAGCAGCTGTGTGCCCACTGATCCCAGTGCCCACTGCTCCCAGTGCCTGCTGATGGGGTGAGAAGGGGCCAAAAGCTGTGTGTCCACCTGGGAGCTGAGAAGACCCCACCAGGCTCGGCGTGCTGATTCTTAGGCACCTGGTATGGCCTTGATTATTGACTTACTGGATCCGAGTTCAACTTCAAGGGTAACTGGAGAAGGCTTTTGGGTCTATTGCAGCCTGGTAATGCTGGGTGCAATGGGCCATGTTTCCCTGAAGAAAGGCCAGGCGGTTCAGCCAAGCAGCAGCATCCCTGTCTGGGGAGGCAGGACCTGCTGCCGATGGGCTGTCTGGGAGCAGCGCTGCTCGCCCACCCTTCTCCAGGCAGTTTTGCTCACCTGAGGGAAGCCGCTGTTCTAGTAAGTGCCCACTCAGTATCTCACTGCCCTTTCCCCCATGGAAGCTTTCTGGAAGAAAGCACCACAGACACCCTCTGCCCTGATTTTCACGTTCATCTAAGCATCGAAAAGCAGATGTGCCGCCTAGCCAGCCAAAGCACAGCGTGGAGAGCTGCTGGCACTCCAGGGGCATCACCTCCTAATTGCAGAGCAGAGTCACCTCTTGGGCTGCCTGCTCTGCCCTCGGACCAGAACAACTCGATCACGTGTTACTTTTGGTTTAGATCTTCCCGTTCTGATCCCAGTGAGAGCAGCCAGGAGTTAACTGCCATTTCTTTTCCTGAACCCTGCCAGTGCCACAGCAGTGAAGGTGTAATTATTGAGAGACGGACATTAACCTATATATGAGCCCTGTCCTGCTGCTTTTCATTCCTTTGTTTAATTGATTCTTTTTTTCCTTTTTTTTCACTTTATTCTTCTTCCTTTTAAAGATTCCTAAATTTATGGCCAGCTCAAAGGGACTGCTGCTGTGGTAATGAAAAAATATAGTGGTTTGGTGCGATAACATTCTGGCGGTTTTCTTGGGCCCTTGTTACGTTTGTTTTCATCTGAACACCATTTCTGTATAACAGTTGCAAACAATATTGTATTAGCCTTAATTTTGACCTTGCCGCAATTTCTACCAGAAAATTGTTTCGGCTTAGAAATGGCCAGACTGACTCTTGAAGCCAATGAAAATAAGTCTGCAAGGTTGAAAAGAAGATGTCAGAAGCAGGCACTAAAGATCACTTTAAATGATAACAGTTGTACTTGAAGCAAAAATAATACACAAAGCTTTCATCTAGCAATTTTCCTTCTTGGACAGCAAAGTGCTTTACAACTGAGTTCCCTGTCAGCGGCCCTGTTTTTAGAAGTGAGCAGAAATATGGCTTTCCCTTTCTTTGCTGTGTTTCTCTACCCCAAACCGGCTTGTTAATCAGACTTGCCGTCTCTCCTGCTCCTCGAGGATGTGCCTGTGCCCACCTGGCTGAGCAAAGATATTTGCAGCCACTGCCCTCCTCTTTTTTTTTTTTCTTTTTCTTTTTTCTTTTTTGTCTTCCCATTGAATGTAGAGTTGGCTTTAGTCTGAGGGGGCGGGTAATGCAGCCGTTTGGCTTTTGTGCCCTGTTGGTTCATCCTGGTGCTGCAGAGGTGGCTGGAGCCAAGGTCTTGCTACCCTGCTGCAACATGTCCTGTATCCCTGTCGTGCCCGGGGGATTGAGCATCATGGCATCATCTGAGCCAAACCTTAGCCCAGGCCAGGGCAAACCCAGGAGGTGGTGCAAACACATCCCGAATGGCCTCAAACCCATCAGAGCAGCTCTATGCGCCAAGAAGATGCATCCTACAACAGGAAGAAGCAGGACCAGCCTGGACACCTGAGTCTGGTGTCACCCCCGAGCTGGGCATCCCTCAGCTGCCATCATGTCTGAAGGCAAAACGCTTCTCTTTGCATTGAACAGGGCAGCACCAGCCTGCCAAGGGGGGCTGAGTCAAAATGGCAATGTCCTGCTCATGAGGACTTTGTTTGTCTGGCTGTGGGGCAATGTGGGGCCTTGCTGCAGCTCCCCCTGCAACACCCCAGAGAGTTACATCTCTGTGGGCGAATGTGGTTTGTTAAATAAACCTTGGTGTCTCACATTAGTAGTTCTGGACAGCCTATTTCTTGTCTCTGTGTCCCTGGGGATGAGGACTGATTGGGATGAAACACTCACCGCACAGGCTGCGTTAAAGGAGCTGCTGCTGGGAGGTCTCTGTTGCCCCAGGAGTGGCTGCTCTTCATCCCGGACTGCACAATGCGGGTGCCTTTGAAGGTCTGATGCTTGGGGAAATGCAGGCAGGGCACAGCCCTGTGATGCTGCCCAGCCAGGGGACTCTCCTTACCCCATGGCTCAGCTTAGGCAGCCACACAGGCTGTGTGGTGCCTGTAAAGCACCAACCCCGAATGCCTGGCTGCCTGCTGGGGAGGCCAAGCTTGCTGTCTGCTGCCTGCCCTGCGCCTCTTGGGCACCTTCTCCCCGTTTCCGAGCTGAACTGTGTCCTCATTTTGCTCAAGTGGCTTTTCTAAGCACTGCTGAAAGTGGGTGGATTTATTCCCGAGCCGAGTGCTGCCTGACGGCACCTTGCCACCTGCCCACTGGTCTTTCTCACCCCTGCCTTACACCCTTTCTGCAAAGTACCCGAGTTAAGCCCTGAGACGCAGCAGAAACGCCCGCTGAAATAGCTGCACAGGGGCGCGGATCAATCCTGTCCGCTGGCCGAGAGGCTGCACCCCCGGCCGGGCTGGCGCTGGGCTTTGCCTTTGCACCTCCTTACTGCTCTGGGAACGCTGGCACCGCAGAGTTTGCTGCCAGGTAAAGCTCAGCGAGTAAATCATTACTGCAGAAAGTTTAATTGCAGCCATTAAGCCTTTAATCTAACAATGGTTTGTACCTCTAAATGGCGATGCTGTCCCTGAAATACAGGCACGCGTCCACATACCTGCTCACTGCTTGTTCAGTGTTGTGTTTATGGCTATTTTTAGTGAACCAGAAGCAGGTAGTTTTACACTTATATGGCGATAAAATTAATTTAAGAAAAAAAAAAACACCAAATAAAAACCCCCAAGCAAACCTATGCATCCTTGAAAAATAACCCCCTGGCTCACGGTCCCACTGACTGCGAGAGCCGTTTGCGGCTGGCTGCCTCCGCCTGGTTTTCTGCTGTTGAGGCCCCACGTCCTGAGCCCACACGGGACACAGAGGACCCCCAGCCCCCCAGCTCAGACCCCTCCCTGCCTCTGCAGCCAAGGCCCGGCCCCAGCCCGGGGCCACAGCCACCCTGCAGGGTGTACAGGGGTGCACAGGCAGGAGGGAAAAGCCCGTCAGTGTACGGAGCTCTGCTCCCTCTCATAAGCGCAGAGCAGCCTAGCTCGGCCAAACCGCTCCCCTTCCTGCGCTTGTGACGGTGACTTTGCCCAGCTGTCCCGTCACGCTGTGTGCGGGCCCTGCAACATGCCCACGGGTGCTCACAGCAACGATCAGTCCCAGCGCTTGGGTTGAACACATGCTCCAGACCATAATAGTAATGGGATGCACTGCATGGTGATAAAACTGCAGGACCGGCGTGGCTTCCCTGGTGGGGCTGGGGAAGATGATGATGGTGACCAGCACGGGCTCGTTCACCAGCGGAGGCAGCTGGCATGGCTGTGCTGCAGGTGTCTGCCCCTGGCTCCCCGCCGGCTTCCTCAGCAGGGAGAAGCCCAGGAGCTCCCAGCAGATCCTGCTGGAGCTGTGTGACAGGCACGAAGCCTCCCCACGGGGACGGGTGGCTGCCAGAGACCCACCAGCTTCCCAGCCCACCTGACGGGGTTCGGCTGTAAAGCAGAAAGAGTATTTATATTTGTCCAGCCAAGTTTAAACGAGCAGTCCTGTGAGAAAACAGATGCTTAAAAGTTCCAGACAAACACGGACAAAGTGGGATACCCCCCAAAAGGCTGCTTTAAATAGAGACTTCATTTCATCCCGATGTCTTATTCCAGTAAAATCTTATCTGCAAGTTTCAGGGCTGCCTGGGAAACCTTGCTGCCTCACCAGGGAAAAGGATATTTAAGAAGGATTAAATCTGACAGTCTTATACTGAAACTGGATTTTTAAGACATAAGCAAAGATTCAGGAGGAAAAGGTTAGTGGGCTGTTGAAAACACAAATGCATTTAGGTTAATAAAGCTTAATTTCTAGTTAGATATTAACAGGCTGAATGTGATGAGCCAGGCTGACTGCCGGGCTTGGGTACGAGTGAAGGCAGTGGCGATGGGAGGGGAGCCAGAACCCCCTTTCAGCACAGCCCCCCACCGCCCCCCCAGACGCTGCTGGGGGTGAACAACAAGCCCACCACAGGGCGAACAGCAGGCGCATGAAAGCAGATGCAAACGAGGGGTTGGTTGGTTGGTATATTTAGACCCCAGAGGCAAGAAAAGTTTTGACCTAAATTTAAAGTATATTAGACACCAAAGAGCCCACTTCTCTTTCTGTGTGCGAGGTCTCACTCCCCTGGCCCACAGGAAAAGTTGTGCATCGATTAGGGCTCAGCTTACCCTTCTGCTGTGGAGGAATTCCACTCAGCCAAACACCTCGTCTCCTTGGCCATGCAGGCTTGCCCCAGTTAGCTTCAGCTTTAAAACAGAGCAAGGAAGATGTAAATTCTCCTGTAAGATATAAAAGCTCCCATCTATATTTCTCCCCAAATAGTGAAATGACATTTCTCCCCACTGAAAACAGGACCTTGGAAAAGACTCTCTGAATAGTTCATTTGCTGGAAAAAGAATTGACAGCCCAATTAATCTTGCAGCCTGGGACTTTTAAACCAGGGCTGTCAGTGTAGGCGCTCTGGGACGAGAGCAAAAGAGGCTGGATAAGTATCACACAATGCTGGTGTCCCAGGGACACCAACCCTCTCCCCGACGCCTTGCACCGTGCCTGGCCTGCCCACCAGCCCCGAGGGTGCCATAACTGCCCCGGCACCCAGGGGCTGCCCTGCGCTCAGCTCTGTCTCCGCATGCCCTTGTGCGCAGCTGGCACAGACATGGCTGATGGGTCGGGGACACTTGACACAAATCAGCTCCGAACTCACCCGGCACGGTGCATCCACCACACTGGGGGAAACACGGGCCGTGAGCTGTGCCGTGCCACGCTGCAGAGGCACCGGCACCGCCATGCAAAGCTGCTGCCCCATGCAGCGCACCCACAGCCAGCACAGAAAAGGTCCCCAAAAATAAACCACTTTGCTTCCCATTTTCCTTTCCAGCTGATGAGCTCGCTGTGCAATCACCTTCCTCCTTCACAGCTGATGCTCTCCAGACATTCACCTGTCACTCTCACCACGGAGAAGCCCGTGGCGGGGTGACTTGTGCACAATAAGCTCTTTACTCTGCCAGCTGCAAACACAAAGCCCCTTGCAAAATAATTCTGTGCACTTGTGAAAGGGCAGCCACCGCCGTGCGGCTCAGCCCTGCCGAACAAGCCCACCAAGGCACTGGCCAAGCTGCAGCTCGCCAAGGCCGAGTCTCCATCACGTTTACCACCCCTCAAATACAGATTTAGGGGCACAGCTCACACCACTGCGCCTGGCACCGTGTCGGCTGTGCTTTAGGGGGAGGTGGGGGGAGGCAGTGACGGCTTTGCAGGCAGCTGGACGTGTCCACAACCTTACTGGGCAGAAACCATCCCCGCAAGGGATAGAATCAGCCTTGCAGTCCATTTTAGATCATTAATTTCCCTGTTCCTCACTTTTAAAATGTCATATTATGATTTTTATTATTGTATTATATCATTATTGTATTATTATTCTAATTGTTATTATTAATACTCTCTTCTCTACAGGTACAGAAAAACCTTGGGCTATCAGGCACTGTTGTGGCAACATCTTAAATCCTCCCCAACTCCTGCGCATCGTCTTTGCCGTGCAAAGGCCTCGGCTGGGTATCAGCTCCCTTGGCCCCATCGCTAAGGGACAGAAGAAATGGCAGCGCTTTCACGCTGTTTTGTTCTTGCCGCTATCTCCTCATCTGCAGCTTGAATATATCACGCTGTCTTCTCCTAGCCTTGATACCGAGGCCAGATTAATGGGATTAACTACCAGCTTTCCTCACAACCCTTCCGCCAAAAGCTGACCTAAATGACATGCAGTGATGTCCCTCAGCACCCCGTGCTGCGCCCCCATGGGCACCAGTGTCCCCTTGCATCCTTCCCTGGCAGCACTTTCCAGGCCAGAAGATGCTGCAGGAGGACAGGACGGTCCAAAACCTGATGGCACAAATGCTGCCGAGACAGGATCGCTGTGACCTCAGCCATGTCAAGTGCCATCGAGACCCTGGCAATCACTGGGAGCTGCCCGCTGTCCCCCTTTCCTGCCCGCAGCTTGTTCCTAAATTCACCGGGAAACGGAGCAGCTTGTTCCAATGCAGACCGAAAATTCCCACCACGGCCCTCGCCACAAACGAGTTAGACCTCTGCGCTGCCCCTAACACACAGCAAAATTGCTTTTCAACTCTGTGCTAACAAAAAGCAGCCGTGCATCACTTACCAATATCGAGCCCGTTTATAAAAACATGGTTTTGCTCCGCTCTAATTGCTTCAAATGAAGCAATTGCATTACGCACCCCCCCTTCATCGTACCTTGCCGACAGACGCTCTCCACCAGCTCACTAAGTTTGCCCTCAACATGAATTAGATCTCAATGTTCAGGCGGTGGAAAAGTGGCCACCCTGCCTGTCATACCTTGCTGGGATGCAAACAGGCTCTCACAGGGTTCCCAAAGCCCTAACACTGGCAGGCTGGCAGGGGGGGATCAGGACCTGGCCAGGCTGGGCAGGGAGCCCCTTCAGCTGCACCAAGGAGAGGGGGGAGGAAAGACGGAGAGACTGGGCAGAACTGCTAGCAAAGCAGGGATGGAGCACGCTCCTTTGCGCACTCTTGGCTCCTAAGCGGGGCTTTTGGTGCTGTTTCTGCCTGGTGAGGCTCAGCCTGGCTCTGCTCCCATCCTGGCGGGTTTTCAGGTACCCAGAGGATGCCTGGAGTCTTGCAAGCTGCGGACAACAAGCTGTCGCTTCGGTGCTAACCTAGCCCTTCGGGTGAAGAGCAGAATAAATAGTCTTATAAAGCTGGCAGACTTAAATATGACACAAGTTAGGCCATAACTCACCTGACCTTGTATTTCACATCATTTCTAATGACATTTGTCATTAATAAGCAGCTTGTCGCCTCCCTCTGCTCTCGGGCTGCTGCAGCAGAGCACAGGACATCCCTCCCGCAGGAATTTACACCTGGGAGATGCTCCCCTTCCGTGGGCAATGTCACTGCTCTGGGTTTATTCCCTCTCCTCCCATAATTTTCCCATGCAACATTTAGCAGCCAGCAAGGGACACAGGACCAAACGGACTGGGACTCTTCTGCTTTGAGATGGCCCTGTTCTCCAGGGACAGCACCACCAGGGATGGAGTAGGAACACTGGTGCTAAGCCCCCCTGCGCTTTGCTGCGGAGGAGCCGGGCAAAGGGGAGCCTGAGGGCTGCAGCACTGGCAGGGTCTGCGCTGCTCGGAAGGCTCCGGGCTCTGGCCTGGGGCTGGTTGTGCTCCCCATGCCATAGCTCCTGTGCACACACACATGCGTGTTCACACACACACATGCACGCTTCCTGCCGGCCTCGGGAATCTGCCCATTGCCATGGAAACAGCGGTGACATCAGGCACGGCTAACCAATGACTAATTGCAGTATGAGCGGTGAGCCCAATTACTGAAACAATTCCCAGGCCCCAGAGATCCATACCTAACATCCCAGGCAGATGCCAAAAAGTCTCCTTCACTTGCAGGGATGCCAGGCAGGGCTGGAAGAGGACAGCTGGGGACCCTCACCCAGGGCTTGGATGTGGGGCACAGAGGGGCTGTTTGGGCTCCGGGTCACTTCTACTTTGAATCCTAATTTTCTGAGGCTCCTCAAGAGCCATTTTGTACCTGTTTAAGCTGCCTGGGTAGTGCCTCCAGGGCTGCTCTCGCTGGCACCTCACTGCAGCAGGGCTGGTGGCACCGTCGCTGCCTGGTGTGCACGGGAAGATGCTGCACAGCTGGGGTGGCAGCCCAGGCACCCAGAGGGGGTGACCACGGACTGGTGGCAGTCACCTCTGCCAAAGCAGAGCCAGGCTTCTTTATTTGGCTCCCAACACTGTTAAATTTAGAGATTTCCCCAAAACTTTTAAGGGCAGCCTGGGCACCTTCCACCCTGTTTCTGCAGTAGGGAGGAGCACGGTACCCAGAGCCATCCTGCAGCATGTGGGTGTCCGGGCCGGGGGATGCTGGTTATCCCCTCAGTAAGTAGTTTCAGAGACTTCATCAGACTTCAGAACAAGGAAAAACTCTGGGGGGGAAGGCACTTTGCCACAACAGCTGATGTGAAAGGCAGTCAGGGGGTTAGCTATTCAACTATTCTGCTTTTAAACGACAAATACCATAAAAAAAGGTCCCAGCCAGAGGCAACTCATTGGACAGGACGATGAAACTCTGGCACTCAGCAGCCGGCAGGCGTGTGCAGGGCTGACTGCTCCCCGACTCCTTTTCTCAGTAATCTGCTGGATCCTGGGGACATCTGAAACAAAAACAGGCTAGCTCTGTTTGTTTATTCATTTATATATTTTAAATCCCTTACTTAAGATAACGTGATGGCTTATTGCATCAGCAGTTTATAACCCCTGGCTCTCTACAGCATCCTAGCTGTTTACGGCGCTGTATTATTTACTGCCTGACACTGAAATAAGAAACGTTATGAAAATATGTTAAGGAATTACTGGGGTGCCCTGGCTGCAGCCTGAAAGGCACCGGTGTTCACATCCCTCTAACACATTTAACCCTCCATCTGCCGACCTGCAGGCAGGACAGTAGCGGTCCCTCCCTCCCTCTCCGCAGCCCCCATCCTCCTCCAGGCCCTGGAGGACAGCAGGAGCAGGCGCTGACTGTGCATAATCATCTTCATTAGCGGAAGGCACCGATTTCACCCTTGCGCTGCTCTAGGAAGCATTAATTACAGCAGAAGACACCAGTAACGCAGAGGCATTTCTCCCCATGCCCAGACGTTGGGCAGGATGGGTGCAGTGCCAGTATTTAGGAATTACCACGGTACGTTCTCACCAGGCTCCACGAACACTTCTAGCACAGCAGCTCTACTCGTAAATCCCCATCCACCCCAAAAGGTTAGCCCCTCCAAGTGATGTCCTTTAAGGACAGACCAGTCATTTTTTTCCACCAACAAATTAAAACCAATATTATTTCTCCTTTTTTTTCCTTTCCCCCCAGCCTTTTCTGCACAGAAGAGCACTTCCCCACACTGGACAGACACACGGTGGGCAGCCCGGGGCTCAGGCTGCAGCCCGGGCGAGGGGGTGGCGGGGAGCCTGCATCAGCTTTTTCCCATTAATGGGCTCATTTAGGCAGCCGCACCCCGCAGCGCCCATTAACACACATGAGAGAGCGCCCGGAGGTGAGAGCTTCAGTAATCAAATGTGCTATTAAGATCCTAATCCATTTCATTAGCCCATTTCATTTGACACTTGGTGAGGCTCAGAGATGCTCTGTGTAACAGGGATGAAGGTGCATGGCCTGTCCTGCAGAAAAATAATCCTTTTCATTAGACCAGTAATTCCCTTTTATCATTTATTAGTTTATTTTGAAAGCCAAAGGGCACTGGGGGTGTGCAGCTCTGGCAGAGATGCTGTGGATTTTCCCTTTGTCTGTGTGTCACCACGCAAAGTGCAAACTGGGAGGGATGCACAGACAGCAGCAATATTGGGGTGGGGGGTGGGGAAGAAACCCTGAAAAAACAGGTCACCCCACCCAATTACTTGATTACATATTACTGGACCGTATTTTGGGGATGTTATCTAGAAGACCCTCCAGAGAATATTTTGGAGACTGAAATGATTAAATACCTCATCTGTATACTCATTACATACCCATCTGCAATAATTTCTGATTTCTTTCATCCTTTGATTAGGAGCCATGTGAGATGGTCTCAAAGGTCAGCAGGGAGGCGGGAAGCGGAATTAAACACAGATTGTTCAGGAGGCTGATAAACCAGCGAGCTGAACTGGCACCGCATTAGGCAGGCAGGCTGACACCACTTAATTTTCAGTACAGATTCTGTATCACCTCTTCAAAACAAATGAACATGACGCTGTGTGACTGCCTGGGAACCGCACACGGCCACGGGGATTTTGTGCACGGGGAAAGGTCTTAGGTTATCAGATAAGCATGCCTTAAGTTATCAAATAAGCATTCCTAAATATGTGGATACCCTGCACAGAAACACCCTTGAAACTACATTAAACCTTCCTAGCAGTAAAGAAATATTTTATGAATTAATAATTTTGTGAATATAATATTAATTTCAAGGACTAGGTCACAGCCGTTCCTCAGGAATAGCTGGGGGAAATATCCACATCTTGCTGAAAGGCTTCCACTGAGCTAAGCTGAAATGTTTCAACCCCAGGTTTAGCAAGCCCCTACCTGAAAGCAAACTTCTCCCTGGGTGTCTGAGGGCGATTTGGGAGCAGCCCAACGTGCCAGCAAGACTCCCAGGCCGTGTGCTGGCCCCGAAACCCCCCCAAGCTCACCCCAAGGGTCGCTGCTGGCTGCTGCCCAGCGGGAGGGCGGATGGGCTGGCCACAGCTGGGCTGGCCAGCAGCTCCGTCCTCACTGGGTCGGGCTGGTCCAGCATGGAACAGGTAGATGCAGCCCTGGAGCATCCTGTGCCATCCTCCCCTGGACACCCAGCCCCACTGGCAGGGCCCCCAGGTCTGCCCAGCTTCACCTTGCTCAAGACCACAGCATCGCCCGTGGTCCGGGACAGCAGCACACACCCTGGTTTTCATCCCCAAGCAACATGTGAAAGGTGAGGAGCGACAGACGGGGGGGGCTCCTCCTTGCTTTTTCTCACCTGGGTTGCTATCGAGACAGGGAAACGGTGAGAGACCCCATCCCCACAGCCACAAGTGGAGGGGATGAGGGCAGACAGAGCATCTCGTAGAGCAGGACTTTTAGCAGGACTTGGGCCCTTCTGAAAATTTATTAGCATACAGAGTCTCTGTAGCCAAAACAGCAAAACCCCTGTTGTTTCCTCTGTTCCAACCCATTTCTTTTGAGACAATTTCTGAGCAATTGATGCAAAAACATATTTTGAAAAAGCATCTTTGCCCTTAGAAATTCAATCCCCTCTGCTCCCTCAGCATTGCCGGGGCCATTTGCCTCCCCCAAGAAGCTGGCAGAGGAAAGCTGGCTCCCACCCGCACCGCCAGGACCCCCAGGCTGCTGCTTCAAAGTGCCCTGGGATGTGGGGGCGGGGAAGGTCCCCAGGAAAGCGGCTCCCCCACAGGCACCATGGTGCTCCGTAGGATCCCTGCCGGAAAAACAGCGCTCAAAGCCAAGTGCCGCACGGTTGCACTTGGGACAATGGTGCCAAGAAAGAAGCAACGTGTGGCACTGCTGGGGGGTTGGGTTTAGCTCCAGATCCACCCTTGGCAATGCAGCCCGGGGCCAAGTGCACATCTAGCCAGGGCTTGCGTTGGAGAGCAGCAGCAATGCTGGGCTGTAGCTGGAACAGGAGGGAATATCCCCACCAGCCCCTCGGTGCTGGCTCGGCGCGCCCCACATGAACTGCTCACGGCACAACTGTGGTAAGCACTGCCTGGACAGCACTGGGAAACTTCAGCCCCAGGTTATCACTTCAAGCGTAGGAGAGAGAGTTTGTTGTTTCTTTTTTTTCAAATGCACCATCATCTGCAAAAAATCCCTGCTGAGCAGTGAGGCTATAAATCACTCCCTTTCCTATCCCTGCCGGCTGCAGAGGCTGGAGCGTGGCCATGGCCGGTGGGCAGAGGTGTGCTCTGGCAGAAAGCATGCTCTCCCGTCCCCTGGACTCTGCAATTTTCTCCCTGGGAAGTTTCACAGCCCTGTGAGCTCATCCGCGTTCCCACTGCAGCTCCCAGGGGAGCGGCATTGCTGTGCACCCCTGCGGCTGGGCTGGCCACAGCAGCACCCTCACAGAGGTGGCAGCTCAGGGGGATGCCGTCCGTCCCTCCCCGCTGCAGTCCTGCCCTTCCCACCCTGCAGCCCCCTCCCTTCCCACAGCACTTACAGCCCAAATCACGGCTGGCTGACTTTCCATGGCAATGCAGGTTTGTGCCCCTCCTGTGCCGTGAGCCACCGTCCCCCTGCCCAGCCACGGCTGCGCCACGGAGGTGCAGACCCCAAGCACGTCAATGAAAAGCTCTTGACTTTGTGATATGAATTACAGCATGATATAGAGGCCTATTAAAGGCTGCTTTCTAGAACAAATGCTGCCCCCGTGGCTAATCAGCAGAATATTTCCTACATTGAGAGACAAAATTAATATTGTTGTTTGGCAGATGCAGCGATGCCAAGTAAATAACTTGCAATCAAGCTTTATTGTTATGATGCCTTTTGTTGCTGGTCTCAGCCTCGAGAGGGTAGCAATGAAAAAGGGAGAATACAAATGGAAACCTGTAAGAGCCTGAAATAAATGCGTGCCCTGAAACTGTGGGGAGCTGGGAATTAATGGGGGACGTCAGCATTCCTGGCGCAGCCTGGCCACGCTGCCCTGTCCCCCGCCGTGGCACCCAGCCGGCAGGGGGATGGGCACGCAGCCTTGGCCAGGACATCTCCCCCAGCCCCACAGGCAGCCCGCACCCTCGGCTGGGGGGCTTTACAGCATTATTTTCATTTTTCAAAGGAGTTAGCAAAGAGAGAAGGCGTTATGTCAGCGCCATGAAAGCTGGCATTAATCAAGGGTGACAGCGCGGTCTCCTCGTGGGTGGTTAGCATTATAAAACACATATTAGCATTTTTAATATTAATCAGCATAAGCAAGAAAAATCCTTTAAAAAAGCTAATTAGAAAGCTCATTTACTTAGAGGGTAAGAATGAATTAATATCACATCTCAGGGCCATGAAGCATTCGCACAGAGTTGAACTTCTCCAGGCTCATGGCTCGTCGGCACCTCACACATCCAGGTTCTTCCCACACCTGATCCAGACACCCTCCCCTCCCAGCTCGGATCGGGGGCTAATCCCATTCCAGGAGTCACAAACCGTCCGGTGCCAGACACAGGATGAACTGCACTTCAGAGCTCACCATCAGCCTAAGGCTTCTCACAGCTCCCTGCCGAGCCCGCGGCAGGAGCGGTGCAACCTGTACCTGGAGCAGCCGAGTCATCACGGGGGCCTGACGCTGCCGAGTGATGGGGCTGGGCCAGCGCAAGAGGCAGCGATTTCTGTGCTTACAGAAAAAGCACAAGGTTTTACCTGCCTTTCATCCCTCCCCGGCAAGGGATGCAAGGGGGTTGCGGCAGCAGGAGAACAGGGGGCTGGGGGACCCACCGGCTCCCGCCGGCTATGCTCCATGACCAACCTGGTGCAACAGGGACACTTCATGTAAATGCATCCTGAAAAAAACTCTGCCTGCTCCCTTTCCATAGCCAGACCCCTCATGGCACCTGGCTGCCAGCGCAGCCCTGGCACCCATCAGCACACAGCCCAGGGAACCCGCAAATCCCACATGGAAGGCGAGACAGGCATGATTAAGCAAAATCCTTTACTTGCCCCGCCAAATGCTGGGGAAGATTTTGCCAGCTGAGCAGTCAGAATAGCAACAAACACCCATTTTTTTTACCTCAGATTTGTATTTATAGCATAAAGGTGGCTCCTGCAAGACAAGAGCAAGGGCAGGCACGGTCCTGCCGTACTGGCTCACCCCTCACATCCCGCTCCCTCCTGGTGCTCCGGTCGTGCTTCACTGAGCCATTCAGTCCTTCCAGAGGTTTCGCAGCTCCGCACCCTCCAGAGCGGCCGTGGGCTGCTGCGAGGCAAAGGAGGCATTTCGCCAAACAACCAGGCTGCGTTAATAAGGTCAGATGGGAGAAGGAGAGCATTAGCAGGGGCCGAGAGCCTGCTTTGACAACTACCCCGGCAAATTCCTGACTTGCTTGTCTTTGAGGCAGTCAGCCACGCTAGAAAGCCAACACTCAAAACATTTCTTAGCTGTACTTAATGCTAAATCAAAGCTTGTGTCACCAAGAGAGCACGGCTCCCTCCCAGCCCCGGCTGCCCACCCGGCTGCCTCTGCCCTGGCTCCCTGCAGCCCCTCAGACCCCAGAGCGGCTGGGGGTTGCTCTCCCCAGCTGCTGGCAGCTGCCCAAGGCACAGGCATCTACTGGGGTCCTGCAGGACCAAAGAGAGGTGAGCCCTCTGCCTCTCACTTTAAAAGGGTGAAACAAATGAGAGCCAAGGGGCAAGGAAATGTTCAAACTCGGGGTAACTCCTTATTTCCAGGCTTGCAAGGCACTCGCGCTCCCTTTATTTATGTTCAGTGTCTAGATGGACCTGTACAAGGAGTATTTCTTGGTGGCTAATGGGCTCTCCAGCCCTGCAGAAGGAAGCAAACCAGAAGGGTTGGTTGCAGACCCTAAGATCCATGCTGGGAAATAAGGCACGCCGTTAACAGTGAGGGTACCTGACTGCTGCAGCCCCTTGGCTCAGCGGGGCACAGCTGCCTTGTCGCTGGGGGATGCTGCTGCAAGACTGGTGGAGTTGTTCGTGTACACAAAGCCCATCAGACCCAGAAGCCAGGGCTGGGACCCGGGCCAGGAGCTTGCACTACACGAGGCTGGATGCTCGCACAGTCCCCATGGGCTATACACCTCCGTTTTCCTCCTCACCCATCTCAGAGCATCCCGTAGGGCTAGCGATCTGGCCATGGCGCAGCAGCTGGCACACAGGGCAGGCACAGTGGGGCTGGGAGGATGAGAAGCGCCCAGCCTAGAGGCCACAGGACACCAGGGCTGGGCTGTCAGTCGAGAAGCAGCGGTACTGGCAGACTGCTCCCAAGGAGCAGCTACCGGCAGACTGCTCCCCGCAAGCCATCGGCTCCAGGAGGCAAAGGGTGAGGGTGAAAGATGCGAAACTCTTGCTGCAAGAGGCCGAGGGTCAGAGGAGAGGGAACTCAATCATCAGGCATGTGTTAACTCCCACCGAGTGTGCACCACGCTGCTATACACACATGCTCACACCAACTGCTACCAGCTCATCCTCCTGCAGGAGGTGGCAGAGGAATCCCACAGGGAACCCAACACTCTCCAGGCTGGAAATCACTACTCCCAGCAGCTCTTATTTTTAAACATAGGTTGCAGCCCTTATTTACCAGCAGGCGCAATGTTGTCAGGAGCAGTGACTGCAGATGCCTTGCTTGCCTTTTGTGAAGTAAACCTCCTGTTTTGACTGCAAGCTGATTGATGCTCAGTTATTTGGGGAGGGATATTTCTGGTTACACGGCACAAAAGCCAGACTTACCAGCCAATTAAGTATTTATGGCCAATTCCATTTCCCTAGCAAAGTGTTCGGAAAGCAAGTATGGGTTACATCAGAGAAACGGGCTAAACTGTGCTCTTCTGCATCACCTCCATGCTGGCCTGCCAGGAGCTACACCCATATAAGTCCTGTAAAAGCTTCTCTTAAGGCTACACTTGAAAGCAATCCATCACCAGAGAGCGTGGCTTAAACACTGCAGCTGTAACTCAGCCTGTCTTCAGCAAAGCATTACCAGAGCATGAAGCAAAAGGCCACACACTCCCAGCACCGTGAGGAGGATTAGCTGCTGGGGGGGCTTCCTGCGGACAGGCTTTGCTGTCAGCTGTCCCCAGGTGAACCTCTGGGACAGCTCTTTACTGCCTGACCCTGCCCAGGTGTACCCCACGACCGTGTGCAGTACCTCTGGCAGGTATTGATATAACCCTGGCTTCCTGCTTTTCCAGCACAGGCTGTTGCCTCCAGCATGCTCCTCTCCTCCAGAGATCATTTAGAAAGCCTGGATCCAAACCCAGCCTAAACTCCCTCCCTTTGGGATGCACCACAGGGAGAACTTCTGCTGTAGCCTCTTCAAAAAACAAACCAAACCCTGCTGCTTCTTCTAGGTGTTAGGACAGCATCACCACCAGCCTTCCCCCACCGCTAGAGTTTAGCAACCAGTTGCACACAGCGCGTGACTCACTCTCCACCAGCTTCTCCAGCCGATACCCACTCTTCTCTGTTCAACTCCAGCAACTGTAGGGCAGGTCCCTGCTTTCACAAGGAAAAGGACAACCAGCGTGGCGATACTGCAAAGGACAAACCCTGTAACAGCTTGTACCTTTGCTTTTCAGCCTGTAGTGGGTTGTTTACAACACTCTCCAATTTCTGTGAAGTAATACTTAACATTTATTGAGCATGCTTCAGCCCATGGATGAAACATACCGCTTGAGTCATCTTCCGCCTGGCGCAGCATCTGCCAGAGACCAGCCAGTCATTAGGTTGCTGGTTGCCACACATCTCCCGGGACAGCCATTCCCCCTTCTACAGCATCTTCAACTGCTGACATGGGGCCAAGCCCCAATGACAGACAAGGTCACTGCAGCCTTCAAAACCAGTGGGCTACGACGGTGGGTGAGAGAAGTCAGCCTAAACAAGGAAATGAAAGCACTTCAAATGCCACAGTTACGGTATGAGGTGACAAACATCTATTTGTTCCTAGGTTATATCCTGTGAAGTGTGACTGTGATCACCCAGTTCACTTTCCTGCCCTCACTGCAGCTGGTGTTAATCCAAGAATGATTCTCTTAGGCTTTTAAGTGGTGTTTATCCTACAGCACCTCCCAGCAGCACTGGAGAGACAGCTGACAGCTCGCCAAGCTCACAAGGACTGGAAAGCATCTGTATTTCAGACACATCAATATGTCTCAGAAGCAATCACAAATTGTGACCAGTCACCAAGGCTTGACCACAGCTTGGTCCCTTTGTGCCCAACTCCTGTGGAGGCGCTGCGATTTTTAAAATGCAGCCTTCACAGGAAAACCACCCTCCAAAATTTGGTCATGACAGCCAAGCCCTTAAAGCATCTTCTGTTTTGTACTGAGAAGGGCAAAGGAAAGAGGGGGCTGCAGGTATTGGTTTTAAAACCGCTGCCAGCTCAAAACGCCCCACTGACCTTCAGTGGGGACCGTGGAATATCTGCTCTGGTTTAAACTGCTAATTGGTACCTGAAACAAAAGGCAGTAGGAAATCAGTGCCAGAAAATAAAAACTGTACTTGCCTATGCTCTTCGCAGGAGGTGTGTGAAGTGCTCGACGCCAGCGCAGCACCACGGGGGGCAAGGCCATCTTTTCAGCTGCTTTCAGCTCCTCTCAACCTGCATGCCGGGACAAGCGGCTCCGGCTCCAACTCGCCAGTTCTCCTGACGGCTTCCCACACGGCCACCTCGGTACAGTGATTCATGCCACATGGCAAAGAGTTCACTGTAGGCACTTTTATACATCACACACGCATATATACAGACATACTGAGCACCATCATTTTTTTACATTCCACCAGAGAGAAAAATAATTCTTCAGGGTCAAGCAGGGGAAAGGCGCTGCCAGTTGTGGTCTCCGCCGAAGCGAAGATCCTTGGATGAGTACTGAAGCATGCCGCACTAAGTGCTGTGCAGTGACAAATATTTGATACTAGGAAGTAAGTAATCCCACGAGTGACTACTGTCAGTTTAAGTGGACAGCAGCATAATGCATCGTGGCATTCACCATTAAGCCAACCCTGAGAAGCCACAGCAAGGCATGAGCTAGACCTGCACTCGAATCTGAGTGCTCTCACCATGATCAAGAATATTTGCCTGCTCTCCTCTGCTGAAAATTCCAGAAGAACAAAGGATTTTTTGAGGGCAATGTTTTAAACCTAAATGTGATGCAGTACGAAAATCCCTTTGTGTAAAAGCTGAAGGAGGATATAAAATGCTCCAAGAGAGAGACTGGTGCTGCCACTCTTGTTAGTTCTAGGATATACTGTTTCTTTCCCAATCATGAATAATTTTCTGCAAAACCTGTGTCAGAGTAAGTCCTCTTGCACATCGAATGCCAGCAGCCCTGGAGCCAACACCCCCCCCACCCCCCCAAAACTGTAGCAGCTTGAAACAGTTCAGCACTTGGTACCCTGCACCTACAGAGCATTTTGAAAATCAGAGCAGTGTGGATTGGCTTTTTAAGGCCAGGGTTATTCTTCCAGGAACAGCAGCCTGAGGCCACCTTCCCCAGAGATGGATCTCACCAGCCCACTAGGCTTGTGTGTCCCAGGACGATGTTTGTCACCCTGGGTGCCAGCTGACAGCAGGCACGCTGGTTATGCCTGACAGCCTCCGGTCAGTGAGTGCACACAAACAGCCCACTCCCAGGGGCTGTCCCGTCTGCGTAGGGCTGACTGGAGTTGAGGTCTCTACCTGGGAATCGCACTTCGCACCAGCCTTGCTCAAGCCTGTTCCTTGCACCAGCCACCAGGTCCACGCAGAGGAAAGGCTGCCTGAAATGTGGCCCATATTAAACTGAGCTTGTATACTCCCGGCTGCTAGCAGTGCTGCATTCAGCTGGGTGAAACCAGGGCAAACTAGCCCTCCCTGCATGGCTCTGCACTGGCGCTTGCACTGCCCGTCCCTTCTACAAAACCTGTATGAGAACCAATATAAGCGGTACAGATGAGCAGCATCTGGAAGCAGCCAAATTGTACTTGGTGCAGCAGAAACCAGGAGACCTGAGCCGTGTCCACCCACTCCTACCCGCAGTCTCCCTGCAGAGCAGCAGTCGTACTGATGCCTGGAAAGAGCTCCTTAAAGGTTCCTCACATTTGGCTGCTGAGCAAGCCAAGAACGGCTGGTAATTAGCAACACCACTGAGCTGGGGTAGTAGACAGAAATCCAGATGGAGGAAAGCCCACTGCTCATAGCAATTCACAAATGAAAAGAAAGCTGGTTTTTTAGAATTTATTTATTCCTGAAAGTGTACAACCAGAATATAAAAAAATTCCTTGGTGAAAGCAAAACAGAAAAGGGTAGGAAATGGAGTGTAAAGTGTAAAACATTCACATGTTCCAGGGGAAGAAGCCTCCAGAGACAGAAGTTGGAGACTCCTCAAGCTTGTAAGTTAAGGTCATATTTCTATTTTACAGAAACTTCCTATAGTGGATCCATAAGTTATCTCATTGTGACTCATAACTCGAAGGAATGGGTTTCTAGATTGTTCTCTTCAAGAACCCAATTACTTCAAGTGCATCACACCAGTAAATGAAATCAGTGTGCTGCTTTTTTTATTATTAGGCATTTGTTTTTCCTTATGGTGACTGCATTATAGCTGCCACAAATATGCAAACCAGCTGAATTAAACCAGCACACTTTCTCGAACACTTCCAATCTCTCTAAGCCTTGGTACTTTGCATGTTCTCCAATACCTGGATTTTTCTGACTAACGAACTCTTCCATTTGCTGGAAAATACTGAATGCAATTAGTACTTCAGTGCTGTGCCTAGCAGCTGAGCACTGTAAAACTGCCTGGTGCCTGGCAGAAGAACTAGAAAACTGAAAGATAAAAGGGAGATTTACACACACTCCCACCAAGGCCTGCTGCAGAATTTAATTGGCAAGGTTAGCAATAAAGGGGCTGCAGAAAGAACCACCAAGGTTATGGCCCCAGTGCAAGTCACAAAGCCGTAACAAGTTATGATTCCCAGGCTTAAAAATTGGAAATTATATTTGGTTCCTCACCTCGTACTCCCCCATGCCAAGCTGCACAATGTGCTCTGATCAAGTCAGTCTATTCCTTTGCTCTTCTCAGTCCAGCTTTTATCTCTTCAAGGGGAGATACAAATCACTCCATCCAACCCTTCTGCAATTTCATCCAGCCTCTGTCTGCACTCTTCCTGCAGGTGTTTCAGCTCTCTCTCCAGGCTGGCCTCTCTCATCTGCAGGTCTCTGATCACCTCTGTAGCACTGACAGCTGAAACAGGCTCCTTAGATACAGACCTACTGAAGCCCGTTTTGCTGGCAGGATGTTTGCTTCTGAACACCAGTCTGCACAAACCATGCATCTTATTTTTTGTTGGAGCACAAAGGCATGTAAGATCTAGCAGTTTTAGTTCAGCACTCTCCTGTATCTTTTTAGCAGCAGTAGAGAACCCCTCCTTCTGTAGTTCTTCTCTTGTTTTCACCTGCAGAGAGAAGAGAGAAAAAAAAAGGGAGGGAGGGAAGAGTATGGTAGATTTCTGCGAAAAAATCCTCCTGCCAGGAAACAAAACAAAATGTCATGTTTGGGCTAGCATGTACCAAAGAGAAGAGAGCCAACTGCTAGTATAAACCTAAGTGCGTGGCAGTGAAAACTGAATTAAGCTAACATGTGCTTTCTATCAGGTACCAGCCTTAGCGACCAAAAAGCTGCCTGTAGCCATTTGTTTGCAGATTCACAGTCTACCAGCCCCTCTCCACTGATGACTAATACAGGGCTCTGCACACTTCCCTTACCGAGGAGTGGGTGGTTTGACTTCAAAGCAACACACATGGAACAAAAAGGGAGATCCAGCAGAGTGACCTTCATCACCGTTGTGCTTTAAGCCACCATGCTGTCATAACAGATTAATTGCCTCATGATTAACAGTATTACTTCAGTTTGCAAATGCTTTCGGTACTTGGCAATGCTAAAAAGTAGGGATGACAACTGTATGCTAGAAATTCCTTAATTCTCAGTTCTCATTATGGGGTTACAAAATAGAGAAAGGAAAATAATGGAGCAGAGACAAAGAACTAGAGGCTAAGACCAAAATGAGTACCAGGCAGCACACTTTCACTGAAGATAGGGCCCAATAAAACAAAGCTTCTCTTGTGACAGAATCACAGTCTGAGTGATAAAAGCCATTGTGTACACTGGGATTTCTCCAAAGCATTTGATTTCATATTCTCTAACAATTTGATTTGAAGAACTTGCAAGATGGTAATTGCCTTGCCAATTTTACTAGTGGATTAAATATGAATTAAGTGACTCATCTAAAACTATAGTTGTCGGTGAGGAAACATCCATAAGGAGAGTTGCCCTGCTAAGTCCTTCAGGGAAACTGTTCTTGGTTCAATGGCATTTTCCATTTCTGCTACGGCAACAAGCTGCCAAACCAGCTCAGCCAAAAAGCAGCAGTTTCAAAAAAGCGATGCCGCCTCTGCAACCTGCACAAATCCCAGAGCTCTCCTGGAACTTGTGCACAGTTCTGGAGTTTGTGCTTCAAAAAAACACAGGGAAACAGAGAACAGGATTCAAAGGCAGGTCACCCAATGACTCACAGCCCAGAAAACAAGCCTTATAGTATGAAACATCAAGAGCTCAAACTAATCCATTCATGGAGACACATATATAATTTGTTTTAGATCCTAAAAGAAAGTGGTGAGAGACCAAACTCTGCCCACAAAGCCGTAAGAAGATCAAATGGATGAAAATCTGAGTGAGATACTCAGCTTCAGAATAAGACATTGTTTCCTACTGTGAGGATAATGAACCGTGAAATGCTTCATTGCAGCTCCAGGGATGAATCCTTTGGCCAAAGCTCAGCTCAGGTCAAGCTCAGTGCTAATGACACCCCCCTTCCAGCCTTGAAACTGCTCTGCAACCCTCCCCTCCCTGGCTGTGGGTGAAGCTGAACAACTCCTTGGGGCTTAAATCTGCATTGAGATATTGGTGTCTCACATATTAGGGCTTTGACAAGTTTGCTGTAAAGTCAGGGATACGTTAGCATCTCTCTGAAGCACCAGAGATCAATCAGAGCTCAAAGCAGCACCAGCTGCAAGGACAAGAGTCCTAAGGTAGCAAAGCCCCCCCGCCTTCGCCACTGTAGAGCAACAACTGCTCAGGGTCAAACCAGCTGCCGTATCTGGAGAAAAAAGGATTTCCCCCCCCCCAGATCAGTAGGGAGGGTTTCACTACTGAAACAAATTCAGATGCTTATGACATACAGGGGACCAAACTTATGTTCTCTTACGGTGCGAAACACGCAGGCATGGGGGCTGCAGTCACAGTTAAATTTCCCCACTGACACCAACTCCACCAGGGCTTCACTCATCCCACATCTTTTTGCAGAGTATCTTCGTGAGTTTTGCAGCCAAGCAATTAATCCTCTCAACAGTCTTCTGACGCGTTATTCTTCCCCCCACCCCCACTCAAAAAAGATTAAGAAAATCAATCAAATCAGAAAAGGAGTAAATTTCTCTGAATTTTCCCTAACACATTAAAGGCTTTATCGATGCAGAACCATCTGTTAAAGGAGACCTCTGTTGATTAAGGCATGTGAATAGAGAGTTGAAGCCAACAGAAGTCTATCTTTGTCCTTGTCCAAGAACCAAGGGTCCCTCTTTATCATAATCCCCAAGGAACCCCAGGACATCCCTCTCTGGCTGCTGGCTACAAGAATATCTGAGGCCAAATTCTCCAACACCACTTTTGAAGAAACAAAGCTGAAAAAATAAATAGATTCAATGTTATCTGGTCTCCCCACTCCCAGTGAACAAATGGAAAATTATGTTTGCACAAAGTGGATTTAACAGTGGAATCCAGGAGGGGGGAAAAAAAAAAAAAAAAAAAAAAAAAAAATCACTCAGCAAACAGAGCCCACAATGGTTTTTATTTTTTGCATTACACTCAGGCAGAATACTAGTAGGGCTGTATAAAGGTATTCCTAATGAAACATAGGTTTTCATACTCTCCAACAGCCAAAATTGGAGAATTTTATTATCCATTGTGCAGGACACATAATGGAAGAGCATGCTCCTCTCAGGACTAAGTGCACTGAGTTCTAACTCATAGCAATAGCAGGAACAGGAATTACTACGCTGAAGCAGGAGCAGCTGTAAGAACAAGCACAACAGCTTTGCAGTTCAGCACTCGGGGAAGCAGAAATATAACAAATTCTGACATCCGAGTATCAGAAGGGCACTGCACACGCTATCTTCTGTAAAGAGAACTAATATTTCCTGGGACAACATTAGACAAATTTAACGGGAAATTTTCAGAGTAATGAATATGAAATAAGAGAACAAGTTTACCAAAGCGCTCTTTATTTCGTATCAGCACAATCTGGAGCTGGAAAGCTAGCTCCAGGTTCCTTTTTCCAGTGTTCCTCCTGGTAAGCTCTGCAACCTATGTCTGTCCACAGATACTCTGGTTGTGGTTTGTAGATTTCAATAGCTAAAAATCTCTGAGGGATACCCTCAAGTAATATTCTTTATTCTTCACATCCTGAACACTTGTGAAAATACTCAATAACCTCTTCCTGTACGGTTAATTGATGCTCTTTAACAGCTTGCTGTCTCCCATTAGTCAGCACACAATGATTATTCTACACTGCAAAACAATCTCAGCAGACCACTTTGTATCAAACAAACATATTGTAATTAGGAACCTCAGCATTTTGTGCCTGCCTAATCTCCATCCCACAGCTCTACCTTTCAGTCTCAATCTAGCAGCTGGAAGGTGAATTCCCAATTAGGTGCATAGTGCCGTCTGACAGCCACTGCACATCCTCTCTGAATCAGTACAACATCATCATTTCCACTTCCACAGAACCAACCTCATCCCAAAAGGATCCCATGCATTTTGCGAAAAACCACACCAAACGTTGACAGAATAAACTGATGAGGAATCAACATCTTCAAACTGAAACATACCCTGCTCTGCAGCGAGTGCTGATCTGGTTAGCTGTTCACAACAGCGCAACGGAGCAGTCACTCACAGGCACTGTAACTGAGTTCATGGAAGCACGCTGTCCCTCTACACGCTCCAGGGTCAGTGTACCCTACCAGGTTTCACACTCTCAAGACTTTGATAAGCTAGCAAGAACCTCCCATGGCACACAAGTGTCCTCATCAGCCTTATGAGGGCTGCAGATGGACAGATGCCATGAGTGTACACTGAGGCAAACACTCCTACTGGGTTCCTTGTAGCTCTTCACCTCACCATGTCACCAACCACTGTCTGGGACAGGACAGTGGCCAAACTGCCCCAAGTGCTCCTAGATGGTTTCCATCAAAATAACTCAAGTCTACCAAAAGACCACTCTAGGTTTTCAAAAGGTAATTAAAACTAAAAGCTAAAGGGCAAACTAGAATAATTTTCATGTGCTAAGCAGAAGCCAATGAGCTAGTGTAGTTGCAAACTGGAGTACAGCATCTTAAATCACAGACTGAAAAGGGACCGAAGTGACAGATAGCCTGTGCTGCCCTTCCCAAACGTGGCACAGTGCGAAGGGCTGCAGTGTGCACAGACGCTGCTGGCAGATTCACACGCAGGAATATGCCAACTACTAAGCGCTAGAATAAAACAGATCTCTTCAACGTCGGCTGGAGGGTGGGCAGAGGAGACAGGTGTCCTCCAGTTCCTGACATGGCAGAATTAAGCCAGGCAAGACATCCCTGAAGTGTGGAAAGGATTTCCCACCTCCCCAGAGACAGTGCCAACACCGATGCTGCATTTCCAAAAATGTTCAGGCTGAAAACGGCCCAGCCAAAACAGAAAAGAGTTGGAAAGGGGCAATGAGGTGAGGCATATCCGAAAAACAGGCTGAGCAGGTACCTTGGCTCCGTCCCCTCCATGGAGGATTAACTTATGCACTGATGCACAAGAGAGACTTCAAACCAGCAAATGCCTACATACATGATTAACTTCTCCAGCACTTCCTCATCCCCACCTTCTCTGAAATGTCTTCTAACTGAAGATACCACTGGCTGTTCTTTTCATCCAGACAGCCATCTCAGCTGTTTTCAGTCACGGGAACCTTCTGGTGCTAAACAAATTTTATACCAATGAGTTCAATGGGCAAATCATGGAAAAGGTAATGTGTCACACATTTTAAACAAGCTGCCTTCCAGTTTCTTTGCATGTTTCACAGTTTGGAGGCCAGAACAGTATTACGCAAATTCACCTCCTCTAGGCATGTGCTAATTCTGTCGCATCGACAGTCCCAGTCTTTCAGTTGCCCATCATGGGGAGGTCTACTTCTATCAACTGCTTATATGACCTACACATGTAGCTCATTTGATCTCTCCTCAAAGAGGAGACCTTCATAATTACCACTGTGGTTTCCTCAGCTCCCTCACATTTGCCTGCACCTTGCTGGCAACAAGCTTCCCAGAGCCTTATGTCTCATTCTGTATGGCTCAAACATCCCCAAGAGGCTAATCTGACTCAGAATTTTAACAGCTCACTAATGAAAAGTGCAGTAAAAATATTCACAAAACTGTTCTTTTTCTGCTAAGAAGCAAGCTGGATGCAAACATATTTGGAAAGAATTTTACCAACATGCAAGACATGCCAAGGAGGTGCTACGAGGTCTAGATAACCACATCACGTTATTTAAATCATTCCCAGCAATGACCTAACAAAAGTGACAATCTTCCAAATACTGGAAGTCAACATTCAGCTTGTTAAAACTTCACACGTCAACCTGAAAGCCTCGGAAAACAAATGAATGCTCTGCCTCTCAGTTACATACTTGAAGGAAGCCACTAGCTAAAGAGGAAGTTTAAAATACAGCAGGAGCATTTCCATTTTATGATCGCGTTGTTGCCAGCTTTGAGTAAGGAGCAGCAAACCAAATTGTTGGAGTTCCTTTTGAAGTGGATGATAAAGACCAGAATCATGTCATTATATTTAAATCACAGTCTCTTCAACTTCTTCTAGGAGTTTTGTAGAAATGGCTGTAATGACAGTATTGTTCAGAAAAACAAACTACACAAGCCTAGAAATGGCACATTTTCTGCCTCCAGTCCTATCTGTCCACTCATTCTCTCTTGTATTTCTCTTACGAATAGGGACAGGCCCCCATATGCATACAGCATGAAATACAAATTATTCTTGCCATTCTGTACAGATGCTACAAACTGCGATGCCTGCCTTTGCTGGAAAACACAGTGCAGCCTGCTCCTTTGTTCTCTGAGTCACAAGGAACAAACAGAAAAATCTCAGATCTTGTCTTTTTGGATTCGGGAATGAAAGGAAATTAGGTAATATAAATGGATGCAATATGCAAGCCACCAAGTCATACTGCCTTTGCTATCATGGCATAATCACCCAACACCTTTCATAAACTCATCTGGTTCCTCTGAAAATGCCAAACAGCATTTGACTTGCAGAATTCTTTTATTCCTAAGCTCATTTCCAAGCTTTATTTTAAAGCTACCACATCTAAGATGGCCCTCTGTACCTAGAGAGTTGAAAAGGGTGCAGTGAAATATTACATGCTTGGAAATGTATGATGAATGAGGGGCCAGACTGCAGAAATAGAAAAGACCTGCCAGGTCAGCTGGTGCACTCACCTGCCTGGCTCCAAATGGCTCTCCAGCACATCGCAATATCCCAAGCACGAGCCCTGAGAGATGTTCTCCAGGCTAGAGGAGCTGCCCAGAGCTCTCAGTCTCCATGTATAATGAGCAGACTCCCAATCAACAGACAAGCACGAATTATAGATAAAGATCTATAAGTAAAAAATGAAAGCAGGATAAGCACGGAGATACTGGCATCGCTCGGAGACTGCCAGCATGGATGCTACGCAGAAATCCTGACAGCTGAGTGCTGGAAACCAGGCGTGGCAAATTAAGGCTAGTTTAGGAATTTTAAGTTTCCAGACTGGATTCCAGATCAGTCCAGGGGCTGAACCTTGCAAACGCTTGTCTTTAATCAGTACAAGCCTGAATAACACTTCATAAATGATTGTTATTTATACCTTTTTCTGTCTTAGTTTATATCTAGGGTTTATCCCACCACCGCCACCTCCCACCCCCTGAGAAAAACCTTACAGAACTGCAATTCCAGCTGACAGTCTATCTGGGATACAGAAAACAGGACAGAGAAGGATTTGCAGTCTACTTTTAAGAAAGCTCTCCTTGTCAGCACCAAGTACACAAGGGAAGAGAGCAAAATAAAATAATAAGCAAAATGTATCAATAACACAGAAGGGGGAAAAGCAGAGTCCACTATAAGCATAGCATAGCATAAAGATCTGCAAGCATTAAATAGAAGTGGAATAAAATAAAAATAGCCACAGGGATAGGGATCCCACAATTCCCACCCACAACCTCTTTGTGCTCCTATACAACAATTTCCTGGCTATACAATATGCATTCTGTACCTTGCTGCACACAGAGCAGCACTGAAAAACACGCACCATGGCCTGTTTGTGAAAGAAGATCCCCAAGCAGAGTTTGTTTCAAACATCATTAGAGGTAGCAAGAACTGAACAAGCCAACACTGTTGCTGTCCATGTTTGTCACCGTTTTCTGTATAGAACTGAACAGTTATGAATAACCCAAGTGTTTTGTGTGCTTGTGTGTCCCCAAAGGCATAAAAATAAACCCTTTTTCACACATAAGTATGGCAAGGGCTTTACACTTCTGTAACAATAAACAAGTAATAGTTTGGCTAGGGGGCCAGTTTCTTTTAACAAAAGTGTTTGCCTTTTTTTTTTTTTTTGAACAATCATGGTTACGTGTATGACAGATGTTTTCCTTCCATAGCTATAGACAGTGACCCATTCAACCTCAGAGAAGCAGAGAAAGGCACCATTTCAAGGGATGCTGTGAATGCCTAAGTGATGGAAAACTCGGATCCTGCAGCTCCTACTTCTGGGAATAATTAGTGAGCAGGGGGGAACAGGACCCTGCAGAGCCTACGAAGAACAGCGACTTCCAAGAAAAGCAGACCCCCAACCTTCAGAAAAACACCTAAAGGCATTTACTGCTTATAAAAAAAAAACCAAACCACAAATTAAAGCAAAAGCAATATCTGCAATCAGCTGTTCTGCAAACAATACAACACTGAGTAAGCAGGTGTTTTACTATAAAAAAAACCCCGACTAATTTCAAATTCATGTCTTATACTAACTTGCCCAAATGCAATTTCAAACCTCCAAGAAAGTTATAGAGTTAGTACTGCAGCTCTATAAAACTTGTCTCATTGAATCAAGCTTCTTTGCTGTAAGCTTTCAAGGTTTTTAATTTTCTGCAGCAATTTCTACACACTGAAGAGTAACCAGTTAAAAACGCTGGAAACCATCATTTTCTATTTTAATAGCTGAACACTTCCCACACTGTCCTGCCTAAATGAGGTCTCTTTCTTCTTGTGAGATCCTTGATTGTACACAAAGAGACTTGATGTTCTTCTGAAATAGCCCATTTAATAGCAATGCTCATGCATTTATGGATTTAAAGTCATAAACTGTTTGATTAGCCTAACCTAACCACAAAGCACAGGCTACAGTATCTCACCTAGTAATTTCTGCGGTGTTCTACTACATTTTAGCAAGTTACAGGGTCTCTTTTAGAAACATACAATTTTGGTATTTTAAACACAGGATCTAGCAGTTTAAGATATTACGCTTACCACTGTGTTATCTCAGCAGTGAAATGTATTTATGGTTAAAAATATGCCCCTTTTCAGTGAGTCCCACCTCAGCCACTGGGTCTTCTTATACTATCTTTCACCTAAAGTCTTACACCCTCAGAACTCCTCTTCTGTCTCAGAACTTGCGGAACGTGATCCAGTTATAACATTCCCTTGGTTAAATTATGCTTTTCTGACCTCTCAAGAAGCCAGATCAAGTAATTCCTTTATTACCCCTCCTTTAATCCTTTCCAACCTCTCAACCATTTTCCAGTTGCAATGGTGGTGTAAGTGGGGCCAACACATTTAATTAAGCTCTGAACTGTGATCTGTATCTTATCTGTATTTTTATGACCAGTAGCAGACAGCAACACCTAGCTGCCAATAACCTAACAACTTTTCCATGACCCATTACCATTACCTTCTATTTCATAAGAACATGAAATGGAAAGGTTTGCACATACCCAAAATCTGATGCTGTAGGCAGATCAAACCGGTTTGAGGTACATGCATGGGGGTTTCTTATTAAACCCAAACCCCAGCAATAGTAAGAAACTTAAATAATTTCTTTTGGCTTAACAATTATAGCAGCTAGAGAAAAATGTCACCTTAAATAATAATTTCTAAACATTCATTATTATAGTTCAACAAGAGGAAAAATCTTAGGCCTTTGCCATTGGTGGTGAATAAATGAAAGGGGTGATCCCAAAGTAATATTAATAAAGGGCATTATTTGTACCATAAACTATGAAGACATTTTAGAAGGGTTGTAAAGCTGAGCTACAGCAACTGACAGAAGATGTAATTATACAAGCAGCTGCATTCCAAACTTCGCTGGGATTCGCAATTTCCTGCAATTAGAGAGGAATGTATGCATCTCCATCTTATGCATTTTAAAGACTTTCACTATTCAAAATGCTAGCTCCTGGGCCCACCTATTGTCATTCCAAAACAAACTGACAGGGAAGCCACAGAGAGGCAACTACCTATTTTATCTAGGAATAGAAAGTCATCTTTTAACTGGGGGAGGAGTCCTCTGAGGAAAAACTCTAGTTTTAATACCAGGAACGCACATAGGTGCATCCAACGAGAATGGCTACCACGGTCTGGCAGGGCACTGCTGCTCTGTGCTTCCTTTTATCATGCATTGAATACTGCGCTTTGTAAGCCTCCAGAACAACATCCACACTGTCCTCCAATGGAAAGCTTTTAGATGGTGAGGAAGCATAGTAATTGAAAGTTAGAAGTTAATTAAAGCATTAGAATGAGATAATTTCATAAAAAAGACTGACCTGATCTTGACTGAATGGATAACATATCTGTTGGCTTTGTTTGGTTTGGGGGTTGTGTTGGGGGGTTTTTTTGTTTGTTTTTGGGTTGTTTTTTTTAAAAGATAATTGAATGGATCTGTATTTAGACTCCTGTATCTAAATACCACATTGATAGGAGTCAGAAAAATCAGTTTAGCTTAAGATAAAGGAAAAAGGATATAGGTTTAAGAAACAGGAAAAGAACAACATAAAAGATTTTTCAGGGTCTTTACCAGGAAAACACAAAATATACCTCCAAATATTACACAAAGCACAAAAGCACATGACTGATAAAACCACTGCCTGTTTGCTGAGCCTACAAATATATCTATCACACAGGCAAAGCAAAAGAGAAATTAATCCTCTTAGGCCTAAAAGCAACTGAACTCTGTGACTGCTGTGCTATGAGCCCGTGTGAGCAGACCTGCTTACAGCGAGGGCTTCACCCGGCTCTCCTCGTGTGACAGAACTACGCTGGATCCTGACATTGAAGAGATGCACAGAGAGGCAGCTGCTTCAAGGACAGCCTTTGGGTTGGATTGCTGAAGGACATATCCGAGGCAAACAGCCCAGAACGAAGGCAGCTAGGCTGAAAGCACCAGGAGATACATCCCTTTTCCACAAAGCTACAAAAAAAGTTTCTTGTCATATGGATATTTTCTGAACTCTCTGTTCCTGAGGTTTTGGCATGAGTAATTTGCTTTTCCAGTGGTTAAAGCTCAAATTAAAAAAAAACAAACCCAAAACAGGTGGGAGTCAGAAATATAATGTGATTATTGTATTGCAGCAACTCTGTGGGAAGAACCAGCCAGGGACAAGTCTTAAAATAATAAATGGTCTTCAAAGAAATCAGTAATTTCTGCATTACTTCTATTCAGGTAAAAAGGATGTCAGTGATGCCAGTACAAAAAGAGCAGACGTGAAGCAACAGCAACAGCATACAACAAGATGGCCAGAATCACCGTGCTCTGGAGCCAGGAGCTTATCTAAACCTCTTCAGCCACTTCCCAAGAAGATATGCAATCTGGCCACCCAGTATGGTCCTGCTGCTCTCAGGAGGGTGGGATAACTCCAGGCAGGAGCATCACACTTGCAGATACTTTACCATTGACTATAAGGAGACACAGTTCAGACTTGTGAAGGTCCAAATGCTACACAATTCCCAATGCACACCACAGGGAATAAGAGATAATACCTATCTCCTCCTCCAAATTATAAGTCTTCAGCATTCTACAGTAATAAAAAAAATACCATTCCAACAGCCCAGCCTTTTATAATGAATTTCTTTTTAACTGCAGTTTTATCTCTATAGACTTTTCAAAATCTTTGAATTAGAAGATCACACAAATTAATGCACTAATAGGCACATACTGAAAATACACGATATGAAAACCAGGGTATGTCAGTGTAAGTAATTTAGACACTTGCAAAAAGGCTGCAGTGCTACTTTGAAAAAGACCCTGACAACTACAAATTACAAAGGAAGGCAACAGACATGTATTGCTTCATATAATAAATTGCTCACTTATTTTTCAATTTGTTCTTCCAAACTTTTATCTTGGGCAGCAGAGACAAACACTGATAATGTATCATCTCAGATCTAAGTGACTTGCAGAGGCTTGGAGGGTCCCACTTTGTGTTCAGCAGAGCTTTATCACTGTGCAACATGAAAGCAGCCACTTTCACTAGGAACAGAGTGCTGCTTGTGACTTGCACTTCTCTGTATTGCCCTGCTCTAGGAGAACAGGATTGAAACAAATTCAAACAAGGTAGTTCCTGTATACACAGCCAAACAATGGAACGTTTATACAAACACTCCTAGAACACACAGATGAGAGAAAGGTATTACTACCTAGTCATACAAATTTTCAGGAAAAGGTCTTCCTTAAGCAAAAATTACTAGGAAAATGAAAACAAAAATGAAAAACTCATAACCACAACTTTTAGGGAATTTCTTCACCCCAAAACTGGTTTAGTTTTCAGTTAGAAAACACTCCCTTGTCCCCTCCAGGGGCTTTGCATGACTCCTGCAGAACCTCCACCAGCACCCAGCCCTGCAGCTCTTCTCCCTGCTTTTGGGGGAGGCAGGAATGGTGCACCCAGAGCAGCAAAGGTCTCTCCAGCAACCCAGCCTATCCACAACTATGGCATGAGGAGGCAAAGGAAGTTTTAACTTTCAGCTGGAGAACAGTCTACATAAAACATTTTCAGAGTTTCAGTGAAAAAGCAGACCTTAGCAAAGGAAGTTTTAACTTTCAGCTGGAGAACAGTCTACATAAAACATTTTCAGAGTTTCAGTGAAAAAGCAGACCTTATCTAATGCCACTACTCTTAAAATACATTCAGCAGTTTATTAGCTCACAGTTTTGACAGTGAGTAGCAGCTGTAGGTGGATGTGGAACTGCCTGAATGGTCACTGTGACTCTTGCAGCAAAGGCTGGGTCCTATGGCTAGCCTGCAAAGCCGGGGGGGGGGGGGGGGGGGCGGGGGGGCGGGGGGCGGGGCCGGGAACAAACAGCTCTCAGGGCTTTGAGAGAGCTGACGAAATGAAGAATTAGAAGTCGAAATTCTGAGCTCAGTAGTGTACTAAAGCTTCATTTAGATGCATTTCTGGCTGGGAAGAAGATATGCGACAATACTAAATTACAGATACACTTTTATGTCAGCTCTTCTACAAGTACAAGGGACAAAGACACAGAAATGAGTTGGATGCTTTTTTTCTCTTACGATCAAGTACACTCAATTTCAGGGCAGACAACTGAGAGAACAAGGCCAAGGTTCTAAGGAAAAAAAAAAGCCGTTTCAGGTTAAGCTTTGAATGCATGAATGCAAACAGTCCTTCTAAAAGCACCTCTATCAACTTACCTAAAAATCAGGTAGTACTGCAAAGTATGCAATGCTTCTAATTCCTGCTGTCAGAGGAGGAACCTGTCCCAACAGTCTGCCTGGAGCTGTAAAGCAAGTCAGATACCTCCTGGAAGTTAAGTGTCCCCAAAACCCTCTCTGAAAGGTTCTGTAAAACACAGTAACAGTGTTTCAGGTAGAGCTGCTCTGAAAAACAGCCACTGGCTATGGTGTTTAATATGGCTTCTGTCAGCCAGAATTAGCTATGTTCCCAAAATACTGCCCTTGTGGAGGACAACATTTGTTGCAGTGGCTCACCCCTTGCAAGAGTCTCCTAATCCAGCAACCTTGTGGTCACCTCAAATCCCACCCATCAGCCTCCAAGCTTTTCCCATTCAAAAAGACAGAGGCGATGCTGGGACCTGCAATCTTATATACCTTGTACATCTGAGCCCCACAGGCATTCCTCATCTTCATCCCTGTTTTACTGTGCATTTTAACTGTGAGAACCTAAGTACTATACTTATTTCTTTAAAATGCACTAAAACATTTACAGTGGCTACAAAACACGTTCTCTCATTGGAATAGGGTTTTTTACAGTTTATTGTTAGATAAAGCTCATCTAAAATTTTACTATAATTCTTCAGCTGCATTTACTACATGTTTCATTGCCTTGGTCAGTATCCAACATCTTGGCAAATAATGTGAGTAAAATATTAAAACGAGTTATTGATTATACTTGAACTGATCCTGTCACCTGAGCAAACATTCTGTATCTCGACAAAGGAAGGGAAAACCGCATCTTTTGGAAAGCAAGAAAAACTTTCACCCACGCTTACTTCAAATCCCAGAGTTCTGCATACAAAACAGGAGACGGCACGCAAGTTTTTAATGTTTCTCTCTTCCCTAAGGAGCCTGGAGTCTTTTAGAATACATAAGCCCCACAAAAAATGTCAGGCTAGGTAATTTATTTTCAGTTACAGTTTTTGTGTGTTTGAAATCAGTTTGCTGATGTAGCAACTGGTACACAGAGTCTCTCCATCTCTCACACAGTTCAGCACTCATTCAGCAATCTCACAGCAAGTTGCATCTGCAAATGCAGAATAAATACTTATCTTTTTCATCTCCCTGTACGCTGCAAGCTTAACTGACTATTCAAGTCTGACCAACCTGCACAGAGTTCTCAGAAGCAAGATTCTCTCAAAAGTCTCCCGGCTCTGCTTACCTGCAGTAACTTTCCACATGCATGCCAGTTTTAAACCAGAGTAACTAGGGGCTTCAGGTCTAACACAAATGCAAGATCCTGCTGTTCAGAGAACCAATGCATGAAGGTGGTTTCTTTCCTCCTTCCAGCACAAGAGAGAGCACACTGCCCTCCAGGAACAATCACTTGCATCTCCACAAGCACTTACCAAAAGTAAGCAGCCTCAGATCTCCTGCTAGGGATATTGACGAGTGACAAAAACCAATGTAAGAAAATACAGGGGCAAAAAGCGAAAAGAAGCATTAGGATCTTACTTCCTACTGTTTACAGCAGATGCATGCTTTCCAATAACCTAAATCTGCTAATACCATGGCAATTCCATCAGCAACAAATTTAATCCTACATTTAACTAAATAAGAACTACACATAAAAGGCACTAGCCTTGTCTGTCCTTGCCATCCTTGTGCCCATGTCCTCCACTGCTCCTTTTGATGGATGTTTCTGTTGATCTCTCTGGGTCTGCGCCCCTTACCCCAGGCATCCGGGTCCAGCCAACCCAGCCAACCATGCATTTCCAAAAGCTACTTCTCTGGCCTTGCTAGTTCTTCAATTTCTTTTTGCATGAAAAGCTCTACTGACAGCTGCTCAGTGCTCCAGATGGAGGTTTGCAAACACAAAGTGGAACACAGACACACTCTGGGACTGGGGAAGGGGCAGCGGAAGGGAACGTGCTGACTGAGGAAATAGATCAGCACAGAACTGTTCCCTACCACTCCTCCGCTTCCTGCACCCCAGACAGCCTGGATAATTAACTACTCGCTACACTAACATCTTCATATTAGCAGAAAGCCCAAAGAACTAGAATGAACAGCAGAAATAGCAAAAATGCAACGTGAACAGTCTGCTTAAAAAAGTGAGCTACCGACAAGCCTTCAGAGAGTTCTTCGGTGAGAGCTCAGCTGTCCCTTTGCCACAATTCCTGGGTTTAAGGCAGCAGAAACACAACCCAGCCCTGCACCGGTGCAGGGAGGAACACAGCACACCAGGAGCCAGTCCAGCCCCCACCAGTGCTCCTCAGCATTCACACAGTGCAGAAAACAATGAGCCTTATTTCCCTCACCCACATGCATACACTGCACCAAGTTTTTATTTTCATGCAGGTTAGTCACATAGCATGGCCACCAAGCACTAGCAGTGGCTACTAGGGTACCCACAGCTCCTCCTGCTCCCCTCCAGTTCCTTATGAGGCATATAGAAAAAAACTGTGGAAGTGTACTTGTTTGGGTAGATAAAATTCAACTCAACCTCAGTAAGAAAAACAAAAAAAAAAAAACAACCCAAACCAGAAGGATGTAGGACTATGTTTCAGCATCAGCCTCTGGAGCTGCTTCCCTACTTCAAATAGTAAAGCCTTACACCAAAGTGCATCAAAAACGATTCAGTCTTTTATAAATGTAAGATCCTTACCATAAAAAAAAATAATCCCCTTTTATTAGACTCTACAAGGTTTCCAGCAGTGTGCTGTGATGAGCTGGTAGTAGCAAAAAGTCTGAGTGAAGCACAGGACTCTTGGGATGGAATGAAAGCCTCTCTACATTTCAGTCCCCACCATCCACACTTGATGGGGTGTCCCAGACCATTCCTGCCACCACCACTGACCACCTCTGCACCTACCCTCTCCCTAACAAGAGAAAACAAAACATCCTTGTCCCATACAGCCCCTTCCCAACACCTTAGAATTCCAAAGGGCATTTATTTTGAAACGGGCAACCTTGCATCCCCTCAGCCCTACCAAGGACTCAGGTGCAATGGTTTGGGAAGGTTAGACGTTACTGAACAGAAGGGGAGGTGACTGATCAGGAGAAAAACACAGAAATAAAGACAAAATGCAGGTTTCAGCATGCTCTTCCACCGTCATTAAATTAGTCTGATACTGGCCAGGGATTACAACCTCTTGAAGTGTCGGCTCTGGGTACTCCAGGCATAACATGAGCCAAGCACGCAAGCACAGCCACCACTATTTCTAGAGAGGACTGTGGTGTGGAAAGCGCATATTTAAGCTCAGATTAATGGCTCTAAACCTTTCTGGGCCATGCTTAACAGGGGCATGCATGAGCAAACTCCATCCCATCATACTGCCATCTCAGAGGCATCTGGCTTGCTTTCAAATGCTAGTCAACACAGAGGATCACAAAATACAATACCCCAAATTTAACAAAAGCCCAGTATGGTGTGAGCATTTATGTGATGAAAACTGAAGTGATCACCATTTGAAGTCAAATACTCTGCATTCCAGCTTGTGGATGCCAAATGTTTAAACAGACTGAAATCAAATCCCCCTTTCAAATAGAGAGGTAAATAACAGGGAATATTCAGAAAGGAAAAAAGCAAACAAGCAAACAAGTTCTCTTCTGGAATTAGGAGATTTCATCTTTTACAGTTAAGTTTGTTTCTAAGAGGAGAAACATTTTTAAAGCTTAACTATTTCACTCAACTTTTTGATCATTTACAAATCCCCGAAGTGTCAAAGAAATGGTAATTATTTGCCCAGTACTGCATGGAAAAGAACAAAGCTAACAATAAGAAAGCCACATATTCAGATCACACCTCTGTCATATGCCTTTTCTCCTCCAAGATACTGAACACATTGCTGCCTAGAGATGGATATCAGTTAAAATGTCGCATTAATCAGGGTTTCACAAATCACCCAAATCCCATGGCAACATTCAGATGTCTTCTAGTGAATGTCCCTGAAAGCGGAAATGGTTTCAGGGTCATTCTAAGCACATAACCAAAGAAAGAGGCAGGCAGAAACAAACAAAAAAAAAATAAGGAAAGAAAGAAAGAAGCAAAAGAAAAGGAGCAAAATAAGTTGCTGAATTTTAAAAAACTTTGATAATTTTAACTACTAGAATCACAGTGTGCAAATGATCAAGCTTGCAACAAATAGACACATAAACTCTAACCCCACATCCTGAATAACAAGCAGCTGTGTACAGTGGTACAAACCAGGCACTGTGGCACAGCAATGACTGTAACACACCTGAAATATTTCTATCCAAAATAAATCAATCCATCGCAGGCTTGCATAAGTGAGAGACTTCAACAGATTTTCAAGCCCAAGCCACAGTCTTAGACCACAACCAACTCTTCTTCAGCCATCCCTGACAGATGTTTGCATGATCTGTTTTATGCAGGGTCTGCACACACAAAAAAAAGTATGATTTTTTTCCTTAGTATCTAATTTAAATGTCTGTGTTGCAGTTTACATCCAGTCTTGTCCCATTCATTGAGGACATGGGGAAAAAAATAAAAATCTTTCCCCCAGAGAAAACTTCTTCATATCCAAAGAACCATATACCTCACCTCAGTCTTTCCATTTTTAACATAAAGACGTTATGTTCCAGACTTATGATGACTTTCGTTTTTCTCTTCTGGACTCTCCCCAGTTTCTCTTCTGAATTATGATGCTCAAAACTGGATGTAAAGGAAGAGCAACTGTACCTTGTTATATCAAGGTTCACTCTAACCCAGCAGTATGTCTGACAGTCTTCAATAGCAAACAGCTAGGGAATAAGTTTAGGACCAGACAAACATGGAACAATACCTCACTAGAAGACACAACTTCCTGAACTCCAGTAGTTTGCAACTGAAGGACTTTCCTGACCAGAGAATACTTTCCGTATTTCTTGCTTAACAATGATTTCATTCTTCATTAATTTGCCCAGTAATTCCCTCAAGGTTCACCCATCATGAAAAGGAGCATCAGAAGCGTGATGCCCCTCTTCATTCTCTCCTCTTTTACCTAGGCAGGGGCTCCTTGTAGTAGATTTCCTCACAGAGAAACCCTTTCACAGCTTGGGTCACCATTGCTTCCCATCCCTGTGCCTTTTCAGCTCAACTTTTTTTTTTTTTTTTTTTTTTTTTTTTTAAAGTTATGCTGGGACCAGAACAGCACACAGCATTCCAGGAACAGATGGGAATATTTTGTTTTGCTTTCTTCTGCTTTCCTAACAATTCTTAGGATTCAGTTCACTGTTTCTGACCACTGACATTTCCACAGAACCACTGTTATAACCCCAAGAGCTCATTCACATGCTATAACAGTCATACCAAACATGTAAAATTATGATTCTCCCTTCAGATGCATTTTGCCAGATTTATCTCCACGCAATATTATCTGACATTCTACCACTTCACTACTCAGTACAAAGACCCTCAACAATCTTTTGCTGTTGTCCTTCACGTGCTCTCAGGCATTTAGTCTCATCTTAAAACTTGGGCATCTTGCTATGCACCTCCTTTCCCAGAGCAGTTACACACATGCTGTGCAGCACAGGCCCCCAAGGCTCCAGGGGTGACCACCTCCCCAAACCAACGACAGCCACTGCCTCTCCGCTTCCTGCTCTGCTGTGTGCTTGAGGGTAAGAGAAAGACAGACAGGTGGGCAGTTTATCTTTGTGGAGAATTTTTAGGGACTTTATCAAACACCATTTATAAATGCAATTAAATAACGTCAATCCAACCTCCCTTGCCCACACACTCACCAGTCCCTTCAAAAAGCTCCAACCGATTTTATATTCATGATTCCTCTCTGCAAAACTCGTACTGTCTCTTCCCCAATATATCGCATTTCATCACGTGCCCTCCATTCTGTTCTTCAGAACAGTTTCTACTCGGTTGCCTGGCACAAACATCAGGCCTACTGGTAACAACAGACATAATTACTCTGTGGATTATCACATTTGTTGTGAAGTACAAGGTAGTAGGCACAAGAGCTGTAATAAACTGTACTGTCCCTCAGCCGGGCACAATTGTGAGAGCCAAGATAATTTCCAGATGTCTCAGTATCACAAGAGTTAGAGATAATGACCACTTTAGCTACTGCTGGATCTTTTCTCTTTGTTTGACTAAAAAAAATATATAGAAGGAAAGATTTGATAAGCTTATTTCTCCAGGGGAAAGACAGAAGGGGGCAGAAACATACAATTGATAGAGGAGCCTGCATTCAGCAAGCATCCTGACTGGGGAGAAAAGACGGACTGCAGGCAGAAAGCATCACATAAGCAGCAACACTGCTCAAAGCAAAGGCTGATATAAAGAGGATTGATGGAGAGTCATCTGACCCCCAGCATTCCAAAAGCTGTCATGTAGCGTTACAAAACAATTCTGTTCCAGGGCACATAGAAGAGGAGGCACTTGTGATAAACCGTCCTTTTAAGAGCACACTTAAGATGCACTGCATTTGTTACCCACAGTCATAAACTCGCATGACATTCAGTGAATCTCAGAACACTGGAATTTGACTGACCATCATTCAAATCCAATCACAGCATCTATTTCAAAGTACAATGAAGAATTCATCAGTTAATATTTTTGGACTTCATGTCCAAATTTAAGCATAAAACAACCTTCAGTGTGATTGTTATATAATATTTAACAGCATATATGTTGATACATATAAGAGGAGTCAGAGTATATCTTGCTTTGGAAATCATGCATTGGAAATTTTATTTTTATAATTCAATGTCTGATTTGTCCTGCAACAGTCATGCCCATTTTGCCATAAAAGCGACCAAATCTGATGATGCTAGAGACCTGCCTAGTCCAGCACCCCACCACTGACAGTGACCGACAACAAGTGCCCAGAGAAGACTGTGTAAGACGAAAGCAAACACACAGAGGTACTTCCTCGGAATATTCCCCCAACCTGCAATGATTTGTACTCGTGCAGTTACTTAAGTTTGTAATTTGTATCTGTATATTTGATAATCTTTGCTGGATTTCATCTTCCAAGAATGTGTCCAACAGATTTCAAATCCATGTACACTGGTTATATCCACAGTGTCCTGTCGGAAGAAGTTCTGTACCCTGTGTGAAGCAGCACGGCAGCTCCTTGTGCCTGTCCCTATCCAACTGATCCCAATTAGTTTCTTATCCTTACAGTGGAAGAGAACAATTAGCTCTCACACACTTTTCCCATGCCAGATCCTTTTGAACTCTTGGGCAAAGAGCTGATCTGACTTGTCAGATCTCTTGATCTGACAACCTGCCACTTTTCATTTTGTCAAATGATCTATAATCCTATCTAAAATAACCCAACAAACCAAAAGAAACAAAAAAACAAATCAAAAAATGCCTCTCCTTAGTTAATACAGGCGTAAAATTGCAATACAGCATTTTTGTTACTGCTTTACCTGCCCCACCTGTTCCTTTCACTTTTTCTGCATCCACAGGTTTCATAGATTCCCTGGTACCCTTCTTTTTTCTTGATGCCTGAAAAAATCACTAGCTTCCATGCCTTCATCTTCATCGTATTTTCTTTTGGCAGTATGTTAATATTCACATTCACCTTTTACATCTACATCAACAGCTCCTCTATTTATGCCCCAACCGCCCCCTCTGGGTGCTTCCCAGTGTCTCCCCATGCCTATGCCAGTGAACACCATGTACGCTTCCTTCGTATCACCTGTTTTCCTCTGCAGCCAGCCTCCCACAGCCAGTCTGTTCTTCCACCAGATCTTCTGCTTAGTCCCTTCTCTCACTTCACAAGCTTGAAATCCTTCTTTTTCCTCCCCCCATCAGACATTTCAAAGACTACTAACTCAGTGAAAGATGACAAGCTCTGGCCTCTCCCACCCTCCCATCCCTGCAAATATCTATCTATATTTTTCTCACTATAACCATTACTGATGCTTTCAACCTGCTGCCTCTGTCCCCTCCGGGGGCTGCCATGATTTCCTTTTTCTCTCCTCTCCTCCCCTATCCTTTGATGACTTCCCTTCCAAAAGAACACTTACTTTGTTTCAGCATGCTGCCTCTCTGGGAGAGATGCCTACTTTGTGTTTGAAAGAGTACCTGGGATGCTGTGGGCATAAACAGACAAGTAACTGCAGATCTGTCATCAAGATTTCAGCAAGGTTGACACAGCAGCAACAGGGAAGCTGCCCTAGGATGGGCCATAGTGATAACACTAAAAAATACAGGAACTTAAAAGTCAGTAATGATCCAAGAATGCCACCCAAAGCCTTACCTTCTCACACCATGCAGCCTTTCGACGAGTTACAAGTTTATGCAGTTGGTCACGGAAAGTCATTAGATCTCTGGATAATCTGTCAATTTGCCCAGTCAGACTGTCAGCCCAGGGACAGCACAAGGTCGCCTTTGGCAGCCTGCTTTTCTCTACATGAGCATCCCGGGACTCACACTTATTTCCCTCTTCAGCCATACTATCTAACACAGTTTCCTAAAGGAAAACAACAATGGAAGTTACTTTTCAGCAGAAGCTAAAGTGCTTCCCCCCCCACACACACATCTTCCTGGTAGTTCATAACTAGGAATTCACTGCTGCCATATCTCAGTGTACAGTTGCTCTACAATTTCAGTTATTTTAAGATATAACCCCCTCAGTTCACTAACATATTTCTAAGTTAACAGAAAACTTATGCTGCTAACCTAGCTTATTTTAGAAAGGACTGCATACTGTCAGCTACTCTCCACTGCACTAAAGGATAATAAAGTAGCACTCACGGTACAGAGATCATCAGTACTGCAGAAGCTCCAGATATGCCCTTTCCCCTCAAACTCTGAGGCTGAATGCACTTCTATGATCTTTTGCAACAAAGTGATGTCCAGGAAGGAGGCACATGCTTGCATTGTTCAGAAGAGCCTTATGTGCTACATAGCACAGTAAGCTGCAACACCCACAGGCTCTCCCGTGTCCATCCTCTACAAGTTGAGGAACCCTAAGAGATCTCTGCGCCAGGCTGGTCAGGAGCTCTGTCAGCTCTCTTTGACCATGGCCACCTAGCTGGGTCTATAATTAATTCTGCAACTACCTTCAGAGATAGCAACAATTATCCAAAATACTAAAAAAAAATGCCAAATAACTTTGGGGTCCTTGAAACGCATGTACCTATAAACCATGGTGCACAGATTATGTAGAAACACAGTTTTCAAGCCAGGGTAGCAGAGCATAATTAAAGGACCCAGGCTTCCTCGCTCAAAGAATATTAAATATTTATTTCCATATTCTTATCAAGGCGACATTAAATAGGAGAGGTCATAATCTCTTTTAAGGACATAATTTGCATTCAGTATTATCTTTAGAAATTGGAGAAGTAATGTGAAAACAGTATGAGGGAATTCAGCAGTTGAGCAGCATGGTCTACACACAGGCAAGAAAAAACCAGATGCGTAATTACTGGCTCAGCAGCAACACTGCTGGAAGAGACGTCAGAAAACCAGAAGTCACCAACGTCACACTGTTAAAGTCAAGTACCATTTTAGAAAGTATAAATACAAATCTCTGTGATAGAAGAGTGCTGACTGTAGCACTGACATACAGGTGAGGCACCTGAAGTCAAACACAGACACATGGGAGAGAAAGTCCCATACGAGAGCAGCAGCAACCAGCAGAAGCTTGAATGAATGGCCTACAAGGAGACAGAGAGGACCAGCTTTGTTTAGGCTAGAAACACAGACTGGGAAGGCAGTGACATGCTAACAACCTTCACTTCTATAAAGATCATTATAAAGAGGATAGGAATGCCCCCCTCTTTCTCTCTCTTCTCTGCAGGTAGGTTAAAAACTCTGGCTTGATTCACAGCAAGAGATTTTTAGGCTTATACAATACACAGCTTTGTAAAACAGCAAAAGACACCCTTACAAAACCTCCTTCTCAGCAAGCATCAGCATTGCAAATTGGCACAAAACAGCGCGGAGGCCAGCAGCTCATGCTGACCAAAAGCCCAGCTCATGACAATGCAGACATTTTTCTGGGCACCAACCGCCTAACAAACTGCATGGAAATAAAACAAAGCTGTTTTGGGAAGTTTTGTTTGTTTGTGGGGTTTTAGGGTTTTGCTCTGGTTTTATTTGAAATTCATTAAATGACAGAATTTTAAAGTAACATTACTGGAGTCACTCCAGTTGCTGTAGTTACGTCATGCTCTATCATGTTCCTGCCCATAACCATCAGGAAGACCCAGCAGCAGCTATGCAAGAATCAACCCGATCCATCAGATCAGCAATGCAAAGCATAGGCTAAAGGGAAAAAGAAAACTATTGTACCTCAAAGCACATCTCATTCCCATACATCTTACAGAATCCGGGAACAACCACCATCAGCAGCAAAACAAAAGAAAGGCAAATTTGCCATCCAGCCTACTGAACGATTTAAAAAGATGTGCTCCTCAGTTTTTTTGCAAGTATTTCTTTAGGACTTAACTCCAGGAAGCACACTAATACTTACAACAGTCCCCACACTGTTCAACACGTCAGAGGGAAATGGTGGTGGATACCCTGAAATGCCGTAACACTTGCATTTACATTTTGCCTGTTTGGAGCCAGGTTTATGCTCGTGTTGATGTTTTCCGAATAACCAGAAGATGATAGACATGAAGAGCAAAACCCACTATAAAATTAGTGACAATCTGAATGGCTTTGCATTGGAAGCACTCTTCAAGACAGGTAATTTTACTCCTTTGCCTTGCTTTTAGTGCAGAACAAGGCATATGGATAATTAACAGTCAGCTCACTGATTCTCAAAATTTCGTAAACTCATATGGCTAATGTGGTGCTCTAAAAAATTATTTTCAGCAACGGTGAACGGGCAAAAGTTGTAGAGAGAAGTGAGATGGATGGTACCGTTTACACTCACTTGAGAAATCGTAAGATGCACAGAGAAAGACTTATTGATTTTCTTATGATCATTCAACACAGTTCAAGGGGAAATTGGCAATTTCAACACACTATTTGATTGGGAAAAATGAAGATGTTTTCAGTATCAGCTGCTCACAAATTTAGTTGTTCTCAAGTCTGCAATAAAGCTTAGAGGCCCTATTCTGAAAAGCCATTTAATTTTAAGAAAACGTACAATTGCTATGTTTAAAAAACATTTAAGAGATGAAGATCAGACATTTTCATTTGTGTTAACTATATGAAATTCTGCCACTCTGCGCTGCAATTCCTCAGCTTAGCTGGGTGAGCCTGACTGAAGAAAACAGAGAGATGAAGAACTAAGAAAACATTCCTTACTTTACTAAAGGCTTTTTTCCTTTTTCTCGGGTGCTGTTAAACAGCTGGTTTGCAGCATTTACTTTTGTGGGAAGGGGCCTTTGGAAGTGATCAGCTATGTTAGAGTCAAAAAGCTGCACCCTTCAAAATCAGTTTGATGCATTACCATCCACTGCCAATACACTGGTTCCAGTCGCTTCCACTCCAGAAAGGCTTCTAGTTGCATGGTTTCAGACTCCAGAAGCTGTAAGAGCTAGAGGAAAGGAGACAAAGGAAAGAAAATCAGGTAACATTGCTCACCTGTGACCTAAATGAAAACGTGTTTGGTCTGAAGTATAAAAAGAACGTCAGTGGTACACAGGGTAACACAGGGTTACTTTACAAGAATACTGTAAAAGCAGCTGTGGAAGTGTGATGTGAAACACCTTCCCCAGGATCACCAACTTACTCCTCACCTCACATGTACAAAGACCATCAGCTTTTATATACATAAATGAGTTTCCATACTGTTTTGAGGAATCAAAGAGCCATAATTCTGATATATTAAGGCCTAGATGCATGACCACCTTCAAATCTTCTATGCTTCTTGACTACAACAATAAGCTATGTTTCTCCAAGAGTATTTTTTTCCATCTATACATTCACTCATATTTATCAAGGCTGTAAGGTCTAAACACCTTCTCTTCCAGGTCATCGACAGCCTTCTCTCAGGTAAAACTTACACAGTTGGGCTTTGACTGGGTCTCCTCATATTCAACAGTAATGACCCCAACTGCGATATACAGGTACCTCTACTACTCCAACATATCTCCTTCTCATGCTGCTCCCACACCTGTAAAAACTCAGAACTCCAGTATCTCCAGTCCTCTCTACCTCCTCCCCCAAAACCTTTCATCCCTTCTTCAGATCACTCAAACTGAGATGATCTCTGATGCTCCAAAACAGCACGGAAGTCGTCCCTCTAAGAAGTGTTATATATTTTATAAATTGTCTGATCTGCTGCATGAGGAATCCCTCCCTCTGAGAGCACATGAAGGATAAAGGTTATGTTCTAGCTAAAGGAATTGTAAATTTTTCATGAATATATACGTAACATATATGCACACATGTATAACATATATGCACACATGTATATGGAGAAAGAGACGTTCCAAGACTAAATATTTATAAATCAGTAAAACAAAAGTTCTTGGAAAGAATGATAGATGAGCAAACTAGGTATAAATCAGAGCTTACCAGCTTTAACAATTTCAGTACTGGCCATGTACTGCCATAATGAACAATTTTAACACCAACTGATGCCAAAGGCAACTTTTTAAGATGACACACAAATAGTGTATGATCTCAAAGAGAATGAGAAGGACCAGATCAGTACCAGTTAAACCCACCTTATACAGAAAAATATCTTCTGCTAACTTTGTTGGGTTTAGTTACTTACTACATAAAATATAATTTAAGTAACTGTGAAGCATGAGTTGACTTTGCAATTTTATTCTACAGATATAACTTGAAGATAAAGAAATCAAATAAAGGAAGGCATTTTGCAAGAGTAACTGCTGGAAATTATAAGCAGTTTGCTCTAAAACACTGCTGGATCCAAAATACAATTATTACACGTTTGTTCGCACAACTGACATTTGGCATTATGCTTAATGACTCTGCTAGTTTCAAGCTCAGCTGGTATATATAAAAGGTGGAAGAATGGGTTTGTCTCCTTTTTTCTTCTCTTCTTTTTTTCATAGGTATATCTACAGCACAAACTGCTTACGTTATGAGATCTGGTGCTGCCAATAAAACCCAGCCAAGAAGTTGATTAAATATTCAGGCAACAGTGAAGTTACTTGATTTTAAAGTAGCTTTGTAATGTGGTCATGAGGTGTGTGTGATTGCAGTATGAACATGTCTTGTGACATCTAAAGAGAGATGAAGGTTGAAATGGGGAGCTTTTCATTCTAAGCCTAAAAAAAAAAATCTTAGTAAAAACCATAGTCACCATCTTTACTTTTAGTCTCACTAGAGGAGCTCCCAAACGTTAAAAGCGCCATATGCCACTTGCTTTCACACCACAACTGAAAGGATATGGTTCTGAAACTTCACAAACCTGTAAATAATCTGCTGGAGTTAACTGACCTTAACAGCAATCAAAGTTTTCTGAGCAGTCTCCTAACCTCGAGCCTTCCAGGGTCTTTGGTATTTTAGGGGTTTTTTTGTTGCCTTTTTTTTTAAAAAAAAAAAGCCTGCTCCATTAGTTATACAAAACATGAGCAGCTCAGTTGAAAGCATTCATCTGACTCACGTACTTATCGCATCCTCACCTTTTACTAAAGCATTACCACGCTTGGAAATACCCACAACTGTGTGCTAGATTGTTTCCGTCATATATCAGCAATAGGCTGACTACACTGCTCATCCTAGGAGGACAGTTTTCAACTTCGCTGGAATGCGCGGTGACAGCCTTAGGCAGCCTGCAATAGCCAACATTGGAGTTTCTGCCCTGAGGGACTCTTAAGACACTGCTCCTGGACACCAACATTCTCTGCCATCCAATATATGGACCTTGCAAGACTCTTGATGTTATTGCAGCATGGAGAATAAAGCAGAACACAATAAAAACTAATGTACTACAAATATCCTTGAGATACCTTAGCAAAAACCATAAAAGCAAATAAACGTTCAAGGCAAGGACGGGACAAGAGATTGCATGTCTGCATGCCATGAATTTGGTCACAAGGACAGTCTCCATATGACCCAGGGGTGACAGGCTTTCACTCAGGCATACCTGTACTTAGCGAATGAACAGCTATTTGTATCAGCCAGCCTCCTTCTCCCAACCTCATCTTTTACTCAAGCTTCTCACAAGCATCTATTGTTCTTTAACCAAAATACACATTTTGTGACTTGGAGGTCGATGGTGTACACCTTCTCAGGTCACTCATTGCAGTCACACCTCAGCTGGTACTACAGCTGTAACTGCAATTGTGGAAACCAAAGCCCAAATTGTACCTCTGCATTTTCCCCAAATACAGTACCTTTTCTAACTTACTAATAACAACAGTTCACACAGAGATCCCTTTATATGTGATGAGCAGTACCACTTCCACTGATACATAAACCTCTCAAAATGCAAAAGAAATTCACAAGTTGCAACTAAAGCTGCCTGCTCATTTTCAGTGACCCAAGGACCCAGATGTTGCCATGCCTTTGAAGTTTAAAGACTAACATCTGCAGAAGAGCATAAATTTTGTCTGATGAACAAAGTGAAGCAGCAAGTCAAAAATGTGCCCCATGTGAATATCTAAGTGATACTTAGGGATAACGCATGAAAACTGTCTTTCCCTCCACACAAAATTAAAAAGGAAATCCATTTCCTTCATTCTTCTGGAGGAAGTTATTGCTCTAAATACTTAACACTGTGCAGAAAAGTAATGACAAATTCAAATTGCTAATCTCTGTGGAGAAGTAATCCCATAATGAATGCCGAGAGCAAACACTTTGCAGTAACAACTTCTGTAAACCGTTATGAAGAAACCATCACTGGTGCAAATGACTTGCAAGCAACAGCTTTGTTATAGTGGCTAAACTGTGCTTAACTGAGCTGTCTCAGAGTAGGATGCCAGGAAACCTCAGAGTGATGCAGAAGAATGCAAACTCTGTAAAGAATGTGCCTTGCTCCCTCTGACATGTGGCTGTGATCTCCAAAGCCAAACATCCTTCAAACACGGCTCACACACCTCAGGAAGCTCTTCTGGGAACTTCAGCTGCAAAAGTCCAAGGTGACATTATCATCTTCGTGGTTTTAGATAACCAAGAAGAGGCCAAAGTTGAGTCCTCTGTTATCCACAAATCTAACTTGCATCAAAATCATTATTTAAACATCTTTGTAATTACTTTTTCTGTTGAGATATTAATCTTTTTCATATTATTTACTAGCATATTGCTAAGTTCATTGATGCCTGTAGACTGTTACAGAAATCAATATTTAATAATTTGCAGCATAATGCATCCTTTTCATAGGCTCAGTTCCAGAGAGTTCACTGCAACAAGTATTTAAACTCTGGTGCCCACAGATCATAATTCAACTACCGCATCACTGGCAAAGTATTTTTAATCAAAAACTGCTCTGCCTAAATATTCAGAAAATCAGCCTATTGTCAAGACAAAAAATGGTCTTTCAGCAATTAATTATGTTTCTTGGCTCGGAGACAAAATACTGCCGATTCATCACCTATTCACATATGACTGTAGATAGAAAACTTGCACTGGACTCCAGATCACTGCAAATCTCACTCCAAATGCAAATATCTCTGAAGTACAACTAAACGCTTGAGACAGGGTTGGCTTAGTGTGAAAGCTTATATGACAAAACTATCAAGAGACTATTTCATATTTTTATTCAATCGGAAATTGCTTTATTCAACTTGAATTTTGGTAATATGAATACTAGTTATGAATATCTAACAATCACAGGAGAGAAATGGAGAAGTTCCTTCCAAAAAATGCAAAGAAAGGAGTAAACACTCATGAAAAAGTTACACAATGTACATTATCTGTACTAAACCATAACTGGGATTAAGGCTTTAGAGACCTAACCAAGCATCCGATGAAATAAATTACAACACAACCTCATCTCTGCTACCAGTACAAAAGTCCCTTACCAAAAAAACCCAAGCAAACCTTGATAACTGAGAGCCTTGCAGCAGGCAGGCTGCTAGGCAGATGACATTTGGTTTAAAAGAGCACATACTGCCAAAATTGCACTTTCATAGGACCAAGTTTTGAGACCCCTTCATCAAAAGACAGATAAAAATCTTGATATCATAAACATCTCAGGCTGGACAAACACACAATGGTGTAGGTGGACATACTCAGTGCTCCAAAATTCAGTTCCACACTGATTTCTTCCGAGGCAGAGCTGGCTATCCCCTGAAGGCTGAAGCAAAAATTGAGTCCTGAAAACTAGGAAGTCATGCTGGAGTTGTGTGAAGTACAAGCAGCTAAACAGCAAAACCCAACAGACCAATAAGCAGCTTCTAGCCACAAGGCAAAGAAAGATCTACTCATGTCATTTCTTCATTTCACTGCCTGTGAAATACTGCTGTGGGTTGAGACAGAGCAAGAGAAACACCACAGCTCAACCATCACAAAGTGGGTGGGGATCAGAAAGGCTCCTGGATGATGAAAGTGGATGAGAACTTCTCCCAGTACCAGCTACAAACCCCACAGCAACCTTGACCAAAACACCAGCAGAGATGGGGAATGTCCCTCTGTAGCTCCAGAAGCAGGTATTTCTGTGCCTGCTGAGCATCATCTCTTTCGGAATTGTAATGGTATTTTTCTTGTCATGCAGACTATAAGGGAAAACAGGACTTGGATCTTTTGCAGAAGGTAAAATACATAAAATACAAAACACAGCAGTTTTGGGTGGAGGAGAGCAATTCCAGATGCCTGGATGTGTGCAAAACCTTCAACTCCTGAAACAAAATATGTGAGTTTTCAACTCACTGACACCAGTTTGATACCACCATGGCTTGAACTTCCATTGAGCTATCTCAGTTTTACACTGCTGAGAACAGGGAATCAAACCACTAGTTAAAAACTTAAGTGACAAAGATCATCATTATAAAACTTAATTGCTATTTGTGGAGGGATTTAGAAAACAGCTGTTTAAAATGAAACTGAAAGAAAACAGAATGTAAAGCAAACAAAGTGAGGCATTTGGCATGTAAAAATTGTACCACAGCTTTCACATTGATAGGCAATGAACTGGGATGCACTAACAACGACATTCATTTGCAGACGAACAGGTCAATGAATGGACCACTTTGAATTTTTCCCTGTGGAAATGGCACATGTTAGAACAGGGAAAAAAGATCAGGAAGATGACTACTGAAGTGTGAGTTTTATACTCTAACAGCCAAGATCAAGACATATAAGAACAGAGAAGGTACATGTTTTCTTCCCAAAAGGTACCACTGATTTTGGGTGCCTAACTTGGCATACCTGAAGAGCCAAATTTTCAGACAGTACTAAGTACCTTTTGCTGAATATATGCTCAGTTAAAGCACATGCAGTAAGCACCAAAAATCACAATTTACTTTAGACATATCTCTCCTGCCAGACGATTTCAAAAGAAAGCACCAAATTGTATCACAGTACTGCCCAACAGCTGTTCATATTGTACTGCCAACCAGAACCCTCATGTAGCTGATGTCAAAAAAGACCATTATTCATCTGCTTTTATTCAGACTGTTTCTGTACACAGAATAAAGCATTATCCATACTCAGGTTTGGGGTTCCCCCCCCCATATACTTGCCCATTTTCCTATATTTTTAACAGACCACAAAAACGCACGCAGGTCAACATGAACAAGCAATTTCTAATTTGTGTGTGTGTTAGGACTACTGACTTCAGCAGGGGAACTAACCCTTTAGGTTTTACCCTCTCCCCTTTATCATTCCATCCATCCTTCCCACCAGCTTGTTATATCCACTTACTGTGTCCTTCCTTGACATCTTTATCCTGCATTTGGCAGTGAACAAACAAAAACACTACCCTTACACAAAAGCAAAGGAATGCTTTTTTTTTTAAAAAAAAAAAAATTCAGCCTATATCGCAAACACTTACTAAGCCAAGGGCTTGGCTTTTTATTTTTTCCTCCCCTTGAACTTTAGTACTTTCCCTTCAAAATAAAGGGCTATGTTGCACAAGCTGTGCACAAGTGATGCCTTAAACTCCTGTGGGGAATTCCGTATTCTCAACTGCATACACCACAGGCTGCCAGTCCCAAAGGCCACGTAGAGGCTCCCCGGCCTCCTTCTCCTGCTCCCTGCGAGAAGAGGGACCCAGAGGCACAAGGGAGGTGCCTTCCTGATGCAGACCTTCCAACAGGTGCCTGCCAGTTCAGGTCCCTGCCACCTTCTTTGCCTACTGGCCCGTAAGGACCAGGTGGTCCCTAACCTAGGACTGGATGAACAGTGACATCCAGGGCTTCCCCAGTTTCTGCTCATCAGGGACAGAGCTGCATGGCTTCACCTGCACTCCCAGGGTACCAGCAGATGTACGTCATGACTAGGACTGGCTTCTACAGCATCCACAGCAACGGAAACCCAACCTCTAAGCACTAACAAATATAAATGTTAAACAAAATTTAGCTCTCACCCAAAGACAGGAAAAACAAACACAAAGAAGGATAGCTTCCACCACTGCAGACAAACAGCACAGAGAATTATCACAAATGTTCATGTTAGTTAAAAAATGAATTTAAAAAGTCATTTGCTATGTGGATTAATCTTAGCTTGCCAACTTGATACAGTTCCTCCCAGCCTAGCTCTTCTTTGACAAGCCATCAAAGCCTATCATGCATGCAGGTATTTTAACACATTTAAAAAAAACACATTATTGACTAGAGAAACTACTAATTTGAAGTCTGCTACAGTCTCCCTTATGTCAATTCATTCCTCTTGCTAGTCTCTTAACACACTCCTTTAAATTAAGCGACAAACATTTAAAAAGAACCACAAATACTGAAACCACTTGCAAAGCATGAGTAACAGCTGATTTTATAACTCTATTTCCTTGGCTATTTAAAAAAACAAAAATACCTGCCAGGAGAGCTGAGTTAACATTATGGGCCAGTTGCACAGAAAGTTTAATTTTACAAGGCTATAAAAAAAGCTCTGCCAGTCTCCTCCCAATCTGAGCTGCATTCTCACCTCTAAAAAGCAGAGTTCATCTCAGTTCAGCTTTCCAGCAACAGTTCAGTTGTGACCAAAGCCATTGCAATATATGAATTTAACTAGTTTTCTTCTTTAATTAGCATGAGGCTAGAGAATGCAGTGGTCCCATTTTGCTTGACCTTCTAGACAGGTTAAGTGTCTTTTTGATGCAGTGGTGGATGCAGAACAACAGAGGTCCCAACGAGGGATCACAAGATCATCATAGCTCTGGGGCACTTCAGGATCAGCCTTCACCAGAAGCCATAATTTGGGGACAAGAGAAGAGTGACATGCCTGAAGTCCATTTTGTGTTAGAAGCTAATAACCGATAACTTTTAGATGAAAACAACAGTAAAGACTCCACAAGCAAAGATGCTCTGCACTCTCTAGTGGCTACTGTTGGCTTCAAGGCACAATTCAAGAAATTGGTTATGAGTTTTAAAGCCCCTCACCTTAAAGTTTTTTTCCTGAGATTTAATTTGTTCCTTCAGCACCCAATACCTCAGTTAAAATCCACTGGGCTGGACTGATGAGACCCTTTCAGAGTCCAACACCAAAGAATGGCAGCAAGTAAGCAACTCTCTCTTTGAAGCCTCCTACCAAGGAAAGTTAAGAGGCAGCATGACCAGGTTATTTTGATATGACTATGGAGACAAGACAGACTTCACACCACGCGTGCCCCTGCACATCAGCCTCAGCTGACAAATGTGAATTTCATTATTCAGCTTACAGACAACAGATATGAAGTTGGCACCACCTTTTCCGTAGCACCATATGGGACTACAGAGCCTGCCTGGCCTCCCTGTGCTGGCCCCAAAGCATCACCTGAGCTGGGGCAGCTTCCTCCCGCCGCTGGATTTCTTAGCACTTCCACCAAAAACAAAAATCCAATGCCAACTGATGACAAAGCACCTCAGACTTATCTCTCCAGCTTATTAATTCCAGCTGCATTGTCTCAGGTGAAATTATATTATAGTATATCACTGTCATTGTCACTGTCACAGCATTCAAATTATGTGAAGTACAGCATAAAACAAGCAAAAGCACAAGAGCAGCAGTGAAACTCAGTATCATCTTATCAGTTTTCCTGTCACTGGCAATCACAACCAAGTGTTCGTATCAGTCAATCCACATAATGCAGTTCCTACTTCAGTGCAGTATGCATCTACCATGGTTTAGATTTCTTCCTTTCTTAGGGTGTAGGAGACTAAGATGTTGCTGCTACATAGTCCAACAATTTACGGGGGTCCGTGATGAACCACTGCATCATTTTTCAAGGACCAAGAACTCTACATGCTTGGTCAATAAAATGTACAAAGTAATAACTCATCCGCAAAAAATGGTGATGGCACCTCTAGAACTGCAGCAATATTAACTCCTCTTTTTTTTTTATGGATAAATTTAGCTGAAGGTAATATTAGTGACAAATTGCAGCCTGGGGAAATTTTCAGATCAAGGTAATAATGCCATGAGGTAGAATGATTTGCTTTAGCATTGCTATATAATGCTGTCAGTTCTTCCAATGGGACACTAATTGCAGCCAGAGGCCACCTTGCTTAAAAAAATACCTGAAGAAATATTTTAGCACTAAAACTGTCTGGAGTAATAAAAAAATAAAGCATCCTTCCCAAGAAGGGGCACTGGGAAAGTAAAATTGGGTACAGAGTTCAACAACTAAATGATTCATGGCTGGGTGACAAGCTAGCGCTTGTCAGCTGAAGAAGCTGGTCTCATGCTAACACCGTCAGCTGCCCAGCAGACTCACAAGGATGGGAAGGGACCTCTGGAGGTCCCTAATCCAACCTCCTGCTGAAAGCAAGGTGCTCAGGGATCTGTCCAGCAAGTCCTGAACAACAACAACAGCGATGCCACCCCCTTCTCCAGATCTGTTTCCAGAGCTTGGCCACCCTTCATGGCCATTTTTTTCCCCTTATATTTGGCCAGAATTACTCACGTTCCAACTTGTGTCTGTTGCCCCTTCTCCTGTTGTAGTACACCTCTGAAGAGAGCCTGCTCCATGCTCCAGCTCTGACCACTTCAATGGCCTTACTGGACTTGCTCCTGTATGCCATTGTCCTTGTGGTGGGGAGCCCACACCAGGCACCTAGCACTCGGTCCCACGAGCGCTGGGCAGAGGGACAGGATCCCTCCCTTTGCCCCACCAGCTTTACTCCTGCTAACACAGCCCAGGATGCAGTCAGCCTTTGCTGCCTGGGCACACTGCTGGCTCCTGGGCAACCTGTTGCCCACCTGGACCCCCAAGGTATTGGGTTCAGGGCAGGTTTTGGTTTTGTTTGTTAGGATTTTTTGCAAAGCTGCTTATTAAGCAGTCAGCTCCCAGCCTGTTCCATCCCAAGGGGTTATTCCATCCCAGATGCAGGCCTTTGCACCAGCCTTTACTGAGCTTCCTGAGGCTTCTCTTGGCTCATTTCTGCAGCCTCAGTCCCCCTGAACAGCAGCACTACCCTCCACTGTTATGCCCAATGTGGTACTGTCCACGCACTTGCTGGTGGTGTGCTCCACCCCATCATTTAAGCCATGAATAAGACTTTAAGCAGTACTGCCCCAAAAGCTGATCCCAGAGAGCTACAACAACAACCAGGCACCAATTCCAGTTCAGTGGCCCAAAACATTTTCCTCTGGCACTGCCACCCACTTACCCAGCCCACCTCTAACCAACTTGGCTACAAGGATATTCCTTTAGTGATACAAATGCAGGCACATTCTCTGACCCTGCGTGCCTTTCTCAAAGCTCTTTAATTACACATTTCTGGCTCCTTCTGGGATGGGATACTCCACACTACTTTGAAAGGGAATGACCAGCAGGATCAGAGGGGACTGCGGGGGTGGAAAGTGCCTGACCCAGAGCAGGCAGAACTAAACCAGCCAGTAACAGCAGCCATCAGATGAGCAGAAAACAGCTTGACACTGCAGTTCCAGGGAAGGAGAAACAGAGGAGACTGTTTTATCATATTCATTGATATTTAAAGCAGTTTAGCTCCTGCAGAAGCTTCTTTCTGTCTACAGCATGAGGAAGAGTCACTCCATGCATTTCTACCCTCTCCAGTCTTCCTAAATTAACTCCCGCACAGGTACCCACATTCATCCCTTCTCCTGCCATCGACCCCAAACTTCCCCCCTGACCTCCAGCTGCTTCTTGGCTCTGGATAGTCCTTGTCAATCTTCCAGATAGGATCTGGAAGATCTGCTGCTTCCAAAAGGGGGTAAAACCTCCAGCAGCAGCACAGTAGGCATGACTAGGGAAGTTAGGAGAGGAGTTCCTCACCCAAGGCAACTGGTCCACTGTCTGCCCCAACAGGAGATCACACAAAGCATCCAAAGGCAAGTAATTATTTTTTTTTCCTCCAAAGACATCCTTTCTAAAATTGACTCAAATCTGCCTTAGAAATACTAATATACATTATCTTGCACAATTTGATTGCTCTTGCTTCTACAGTGCACAGCTGGCTGGAGCCTTTCACTTTCTCCGTAAAGATAAGGAACTCTGCTACAAGTAGAGACAGTCTAAAAGTAGCTTTGAAGCCATCTGACCTCTGTAATACTTCCTGATTTTACACTGGTAACAAGGGTTGCATCTGCTCTGCCTCATTTTTGCAAATGAGTACCTGATCCAATGTTTCCAACAGGTTTTAATAACTACTATAGCAAACCATGTTTTACATGATAAATGTCAGCAAATGAAGTGAAAACCAATCGCCTAAGGTATTTCAGAAGGAAAACGACATGGCAGCCTACCTCTCCTTTTGTAGAGCAAATCATTAAAAAAAAAGCAGGAATCAAATCTTTTGTTCCTGCCACACAGCACAGGGTGGGCAGCACATGCTGTCACTGACAGTTTCTTTGTTTTCTTAGTGCTTATTCTTTCCTTGCAATGAAATGTGAAAAGGAAAAATGATATCTGAATCACAGGGTTTTTTTATCTCATTTTTAAATTCTTTGCTCAGTAACCACTCTCCTACTCTACAGGAAAAGCATAGCAACCACCAAATCACCACCAAATCAAATTGTACAAAGACAGTACAATTACTGGACCAGTAGTGGGTAACGAGGGGTTCCCATGTACACAGCCAGAAGAAACAAAATCAACAGCTTTTTCCAATTTCAGTAACCTTAAAACCAACAGAGCCTTCTCCCAGAAAAACAACAAGTGGGAAGTATTCTGCATGTTAAAGGTGATCTAGGCAGTCCTGCTAAGAGGACCAAAACACTTTAACGTATCATGCTGAACATCCTCACATACAAGGAAAATGTGGGTTTCCCAGTACAGCTCATCATCCCTGCAGGCTCTGAAACTCTACCCACCCCAGTACAGCAGATTTCACTGCGCACAGCACTGCAGCAGGCACTCTGCTCCTGACACTACACCACCAAAAGACCAAAGTAGAGATTTCTACAGAGAAAGAATGAATCTTTTAAGCAACATAACCCATGGGGATTTAAGGCCAGTTCTTGCTCCGCTGTTCTGCTTACTGATACCTGGGCACCAAGGGGAAAGCAGGAGTCTCGGACAGGGTCAGGAAACCAGCTCAGACCAGCCAAATATCACTGACATGCTCTTGACCCTGCTCATCATACAGCAACACCAAGACTGTATTTTGTTTGAGCCTGCAGACAACCTTCATATTAAATCCTTTTAGCCTCCACTCTTTCTTATTTGAACGACCACCATCAAAAATAGATTACTCAGGATCATTCAGCTCCCTCGAGCTTTGTGTGAGCCTCCAGGCCTCCTGCATTTAGGTGCTGGAGCTCCATATATAATTCAGTATGTTATCAGATCTGTTCTCTTCTGCAATATTAATGTCAGCTCCCATGTTAGTTCTCACCAATCTGACTACCATGCATGTAAAATGTCTTAAGTAACTGGCTGGAACAATAACACAAAACATTAAGTAATTTAACAGGGGCTGGGGGGGGAAGCATTTGACTGTCAGTGTTATTCAGAGCTCATAGCAGTAAGTATGTTTTACACTTCTAATGCACAATCCAGCAAGATAAGTGCTAAGGTTGGAAACTGAAGTATTTGACGTTTAAAAGTGACTGAATTCAAGCTGCCTAAACAACACTAATTTGACCATCCCAAGTGTATAAACTAGAATTATGTGACCAAAATATTTCCCTTCATAATCTGCCTCACCAAGTACACAGAATGACTGTGCTCAGTCCAGAAGCTATTCCTTTTCCTTTTAAATTGCATATTATTCTGTCTGTTCTTCAGAGGGAAGCCATGGACTTATTTGCCATACATCATTCAAATCTCATTTTGAAGACAGAATTTTTATCTTCCACATAAACAAGTTATCTTTCCTAATGACCCATGTGAGATGAGATGATAGTATTATTGTCATTTTACAAATGGGAAATGAAAGCAAAGAGATTAAAGTAAAATGTTTCCATTTCTTTTGGATGCCTTACCTGAATCTTCTGAGACTGGATTTTTCAGATCATGGATACCCAGTGCAACGCAACAACTTGCAGAGATGCTTGAGGTAGTTTTCACCGAGTTAGTTCCTGAGCCAACATAGCCATGGCACACCGCCTCAGCTCATCAGCTCTAGCAGAAGAAACTAGGCAGATGGCCTAGGCTGCATTAACACGCACCACTCTACTGACTAGGATCCAGCCTAATACTTCAGCAGAGCAGTCAGTGTGCTGCAAGGACCTACTACACCATCTGGGGTTATAGCTAGCATTACTAGGTGATGCTGTCTGCACTGCTGAAACTCTTGAGGGGCTCCAAGCAGAGGTCCCACCAAGTTCAGTAGCAGCTAGGAACACTCATCATGTCCAGAAATCAGATCTCTGAGCATCAAATTTGACACATAAAAAATGTGATCAGCAGTCCACCATGCAGTCTAGTTTAAGTAACTTGCCACAGTGAACGTGAGAACCCAAAGGCACAGAAGTATTGCAGCTCTCCAGGACAAAGCTCTGCTGCCTCAGCACTTAGGGCTTCCTTCCTCTTCCAATGATTCTCCCACTCTTACTACTACTTCTTCACCTTCATGAATCACTTTCTTCACCACAGCTCTGACTCAAGAAACAAGGCACTCTGCTCTCTGAACAACGCAACAGCTCTGGGATAAAATATCCTAATAAACATACATTACACCACAACATCACACTCCAATTTAGACTTAATATCTTTGATGTTGCAGGAGGAATATTACCTTTCTAAAAAGATACACAATGGATATCTCTGATGTACATCTGCAAGATCATAACTTCTAGAGATACTAGACACGCTTCAGACTCTTGGGTCAATAAACTAAATAGCAGCAACAGTAGGTTGTCCACTCAGACCATCACTGGAGGGGTATGACATTTGCCTGCAAGTAGAGAATTTCTCAGAGCAAGGAGCAAAATAGTGATTTGAGTCCTTAGACAGACTCATCTTCCCTGTTCAGAGCTCCACCCTAACTCTCCTCCCCAGTCCTGCCTCCCATATTCAGCCCTTCCTGCCACAGCCATTCTTCGGTGCCTCAGTCTCTTTTCACCCAGACAGTCTGAATTTTCACACCAGAGACACCTTGCCTCCCCAATGTCCTCATGCAGGCCTCCTGTCCAGGGGTTTCTTCCAGCTCCTGCCTTCACTGAACAACAGCCAGAGCAAAGAGGCTCTTCACTGTCCATCCTATGCCCTTCCTCTGCCTGTCCAGAACCCTACTTCTGCTCCCAGCCTAACACAGTCAGTCCATGTTCCCTGTGTTCTTCAACGAATAATGTTAGAATGGCTTAGTAAAAGGAAATTAAACCTGGGAAGAGAGGAAAACCTGAATACTTTAAAAGGGCAAAGCATTTGCAATTTTCATTCAAAGTGCTGTGGCAAGCATAATTATGCAAATTCAAAAAACTTGTCATAATTGACCTTTTCAAAACATGTGTGTCCACGAACATACAATTCATTGTTGAACCCTGAAATTTATTAAAGGTCAGTAGTTCTAGAACTTCTTCTCATTTCATCATTAAAGAACTTCAGATGCACCCAGTAGCAACCAATGAAAACCAAACTTGCTTAAAAACAGGTAAAAATTTTGATGCATTGGGTTAGAAAAATCTGTACCTTTAAAAAGTTCTGTAAAAGGAAAAGAAAAATACAGAATCGATCAGTTTACTTGCTGTTCTGAAAATTCAGCAATGCCAGAATCCAAGGACTCTGGTCATCTGATGCCCTGTGAGCAGATTTAGTAAATGGTCAGGAGTCACTACTGACTCAAACTGAGTATATTCTGGCAGTGTGAAGTCTCAAATCTCATTGTGTTTAGATCCTTTGGAGCTGGCCACTTCTTCTGCCCCATTGCTCCAAAAACTGTGTCACAGACCTCTGTATTACTTTAGGGAAGATCGTTCTTCAACTCTCCAATCTCCTTCACAGCAACACAGTCTTCTTTTCACCTTGAAAATTGGTTCATGCTACAATCCTTCAGTGAAGAGATCACACAAAGCCTGGCATAACACCTAGTAAAATGAAAATTTCTGTGGAGTCAAGACTGGCCAAGGAGGGATTTCAGATGGAACATGCACAGGAAAAAATACCCAACCAAACCCCCACACACTTTCACCAATATTCACAAGCTCTGAGGCAATTACTCTTGAACTTTATGATGTATCATTTCTTATGCAAGGTCCACTTGAGAAATTTTTTTCCTTTCAAGAAACTGAAACACGATGACAAATAGGCAAAGCTGTCCTTAATAAGAACAGTAGTTACAACATGAAATACTGATCCTGTTCCATCACAGAAATGACAGAACTATGGCTTTTACCAAGGGAATGAAGTAACAAATGTATAAAAATTGAGGGCCAGCTCAAACAGAATTAGTTGTCAGAACATCACAGAAGATAATGAATCTATGACAACTTATACCATTGAAGGCAGCTTGTCCTTGAAGCTCAAGGTCATTTTTTTAGAAAAGAACAGATCTTTTTTCTGGTATTTGCATGCAGCACAAGCCTTCGCTTCCTGAATTAATCTTCTACACAGCAGCATCACAGACTATAGCATAAATGAGATTTTTTTTCCATTGGTATCTACACTGAGAAATGTGTTGGTTCAACTGCTTCTTGCACAGCAGATGGAAGGACATCAGAAAATATCAGATGGTCCCCTAGCAGGCTCTTTGAAACTCAAATAAGGTTACATACCCTTCACCCCACCATACAAGACCATAACAGGGTTGATTACAGAAATACAAAATACTAGCACAGGTCTGTGTCAAATCAGTAACGTGACACAGTGTCGGGCTTAGCAGCAGGGTTTTAACTGTTTATTTTCATTTAGCATCTGCCTGCAGCATCTGTCACCCCCGGGAACGTTCCATGAAGTCCCAAACAACCAGCACAAGGGCACCAAATATAGCCTGGCAACAGCTGGAATTATCCGGCCATAGTTAAACCACTTTCATCCAAGACAGTCAGCAACTTCGGCTCCATTTCTGGAGATAATATAATACCATAGGAATTATTCAGTAACCAGCTGAATAACTTGTATTAAGACTTCATTTTTGTTTGACGTATGTTCCAGGAAGCGGTGCTGTCACTTGGACTGAAATGGACCAAAAAAACTCTTCACATTTTTGGTGTTTGTGCACTGAACATACTGGTTGATATTACCATTTTAGCATGCCTACGCAGATAAAATACTTGCAGATCAGGAGGGCTTTACACAAGTGCGCAAGCCCACATGAGCATGCACATGACGCAAAGTGAAGACTGAAATTTCATGCAAAGTAACTAGTAAATGCACATTTAACATATTTGAAAATTCAAATCCTATCAGTTCCTAATGCTTCCAATCTGAATATACTTGTTCTGAAAAGAACAGAAGCTTTTTAGTGCTTTGCATGAATTCAAACCACGGGCTATTACTCATAGAGAATAAACCTGTTGTGTCACCCATCTGTAACGGCCATCTGGGACAGATGTTTTAAATGGAAACTCATGAGATATAGGGTCCACAATCAACTTATCTTACAACTTGATCATTTACCCCTTGAATGTCCCAGTAAGAAGTTATGGAGTCCTGACTGACTGAAGGAAGCAATACACAGACTGTACACTGGCTCTTCCCTCCCTGATAAATGAACAGTCCAGAAAGCGGATCAATGCTATGCCCATACCATCCTATCCCATCCCACACAATCCCTGCTGCTTGGAGAGCTAAAGCTCACCTGAAGATTTTATGGACATGGAATTGATCATACATTATGTACGCTAGGTCAGACAGACTATTTGTTTGCTTCTATTTGCTTGCTGTCAAGGACCTCAGTTCCTTAAGCCCCTTTAAAATGTGTTAATGATCAACAAGTATAAATATTTTTCACAAAATTCCGAAACAATGTTATTAGCTATTCACATCCAAATTCCACAGATTTTTTTCCACATCCATCTGGCAGACAGCTGCATTATTTATTTGCTGTAACACTCAGTAAATTGATCTACTGGCATTTAAAGGTGTCATCTTTACTCATTACAATTTCAATGATCTCTCCAGCACTGCCAGCCACCATTATACCAATGACCCGAGTTCTGACTACAACTTTTAATCTCTGCTAATCACAAAACCTGCAAGACTGAATTACACATATGAAGTAGTATATGAAGACGCAGAAGAAACCAAATGACTAGGCTGTTTTGCTTCAAAAGTTCATTGATCTCTATATGGTAACAATTTGATGAGAAAGATAATTTAGTGACTTTTAAGTGCAACATACATTTTTTTCAAGCTCAAGGTAAAACATTAGAACCAATGACGCTGCAATGTAGAATTAAGGTAAATGGATTTCACAGACAAGCATGGGATTATATTCTATTATACTCACAATAATGAAAAACTACCTAGTTGGTCATATGTCAAAACCACTGCCCTCACAGTCAAAGGAGGAATGTGACCACATCTTCAGAGACAGACCGTACTGCTCTGGAAAGTCTGGGGCAGGCGCTGCTTACCCTCAGCCACATCTTCTGCACATTCTCTCCAATACACCTCAAAACTATTCTAGCCAGAGTGCCAGATTCCAGAACTCCATCTCTGCCCTGAAGTATTTCAGACTGGCAAGTAACAGCAGCCCGCCAGACCAATTGACTAGGGGAACCATTTAAAAATGAGCAGCCCCGAAAACAGCTTGGAAAACGTACCACAACGCAAGACATTCAAGACACTCTAGACTATGTTCTAGCACACTGATACATGCAAGAGGTTTTCAAGAAAAGACACAATGAACATCCAAACTCCCGAGCAATGCACAGGCTGTTGCACACTGTCGCGCTGTAATCATCCCCAATTTACAGGCTCTAGCACGGCCTTGCAGTCAAATGGCAACACCTGACTGACATGTTTCTGCTGAGAAAATGACCATCAGTGTATTTCTCATGCAACACACTGCAAGCCAGGGAGTACTCAAAAACACATGACAGCATCTTGGGAAAGAAAGGACATACATGTAGATGTCAAGAGCTAACACGAGCATGCACATGTACTTCAACTGGAAACTGAACACCAGCTGAAATGTCACCACCTATTCACTGACACCCTGGGCGGCACAGGAACTAAACACGATGGTGACCTGCAGCTCACAGCCACACACATTATATATAACCACAGCCAAGCCAACCACAGGAAAAGTTGGAATTTTGATCATGCCTCACTAGAGAAAAATATAATTAAAACTATTACGCTTGGAAAACTTCCAGCTCTATGAATCTGACAAAGACGTTTATGATGATAAAAGAATAATAATGTCCAGTAAAATCCCTGTATATAAAAGCAATAAAAGATTTTTATAGTCAGAAAATCAAGGGAAGAACATTTTAAAGAAGTTAACGTGCAACTTCTAGAGAAAAGGAGTAGCATAACTTTTCCATTTCATAAACTGAAGTTTAACTTCACAGCTATCTGTATCCTATCACACTTCTCCCATCAGACTAAACATCTCGTTTTATTACGGATCACAGCAACTTATCTTGTTGGATATTTTTTGATGAAAATGAACTCTAAGCTTCAATAAAAACAGCCCAAAGTCCTCTCTGTGAGAGCTAATTTTTGACACTTCAATCCACTTCACATTTCTATCCTTTGAAGGGTGCCTAACATGAGAAGGAATTCCTAAAACCATCCAATAACAGGGGTGCATTACAGTAAAACATACTGACAAGCTTGCTCTTTCTATTGATCCATGTAGCAGGTTGTTATCTGAGGGAACATTAACAGAAATGTCACATTACTTAAAGAGAAAAAAATTATTTCACAGTTTTTGGAAAAAACATTTGGCAGAGTGCTGCCATCTGCACCAATATTTGAAAACCAAGCTATTCAAATATGCATAATTTACTTAATCTTATCAAGATATTTGAAAATTAGATGCTTTTTATTACATTTTCCAAAGAAGCATCACTTTGCATATTGAGTATTATATCCATCTGGAAAACTGACACTTGAAACAGCCTTGCCTTTTCAAGTCCATACCACCTTGTTGTATAAGGCTTTTCATACACACTGAGTGTATGACTTCTGGAAGCTGCTTTTGGGAAATAAGGGTAAAGGGAGACAGAAACTACAAAGATTGCTCAAATGATGGCAATAAGAATTTTAAATCTTTCAAAAATATGTATATTGAAGTGTTGTGATGATTTCCTGCAATTTTTCCCTGTTTATTTTAGAATCGGGCACAAGAGAGCAGCTTAGAGGAACCCCTTTTCTTGAACAGGTTTGAGAACTTCAAGAACTTCACAGCTGATTATGCTGCCAAACAATTCCAACTCTGGACCAGTCCAAGCAGTTAAGTGACCTGAGAAAAGAATTTCAAACACACATACACTGCAGTTTGTTTGGGGTTGTACCTGTTAGAGCCCAGAAACCAGAGATGGTGACTGTGGCCACTCATTTATTTGCGGAAAACATCTTCTGCCACCCTGCCTCCGTCCCTCTCAGTGATCACCCTTGAAGAGGTGCCCTTTGTTTCATGTATTTGCTGTTTAAGCCTGGGAAAGGTGGAATGAAGACACCACAGATTTTAACTAAGCCACACAGCTGCCCACTAAACCTTCTAGACGATAGTGCTTTTACCTAACCACAATGTTCAAAATACAAAAAGATTCTTTCCATTTTATCTTGAGCCTCCACTGAAAAGCACACACCTGAAGCAGACATCCAGCAAAGGGAGCAGCATGCAAGAAACAAAACTCCTGGAACGATTCATTAGCAGCAGACTCAAAACCAAACAGACTTCAAGAGTATTGTTTTGCTTTACTGTAACAGACCAGTGTCATACTCAGGGTAAGGCTTTGGAAAAAGGTGGTTGCAAAGTCCTTCTACACAGCCTAGCAGTTTCTAGTACCAGCCCATCAGACCTTTCTAGACATTTGCTAAGCTCTGGAAGACTCTCAAGTACAGGCTTCAGAGGTCTGTGCTGCTGTGTGCTCTGAGCTGCTGAGCAAACCATAGGAGGGGGACTGTGAAGCAGAAATGGAAAAGAAATCTCAAGCTGACTTAGCCATTTACTCTAGAAAAAACATAATTTCCCAAGAAAACGTTCTAAACAGCTGAACGTGAACCATTCATCCAAGGAATACTCAGTAATGAAAGATTAACATCCACTTTACTTTAGGGAGTTTGAACATAAGACTGTCTCCCACCTTGAAATCTACTTTTCTGAATTTCTTTGTGCATGGTATTTACAATGGCCAGTTCTGTTAAGGCGGCAGCAGAAAGAATATCTTTGAGTAAACAGATTTGGACAGATAGCAGAAATTTGCCAAATACCAATTTGGTTAGGGACGAGCTTAAAACCTCAATTTTGTTTCATTTTCACATAGAACGAACTTTGTTACAAAGTGATAGGTAAAACAAATGTATTATATTGTATTAAAACAAGTGAATTGTACTACTTCAAGTAATAAACTGAAACATTATAATGGGTATTTGAGAGCAGCAGGAATATATACCTAAGGGTAACAGACTACACTAGGAAAAATGATTCTGTCCTAGAAGGTTCTGTCTGAACACACAGAGAAATACTTTTTTACTGTGAGGATGACTGAGCATGGAGCAGGTCACCCAGAGAAGCTGTGGAGTCTCCATCCTTGAAAATATTCAAAAACCATCTGGACATGGGCATGGGCAGCCTGTTCTGGGTAGATCCCTGCCCACTTCAACCATTCTGTGCCTCTAAAATATTTCCAAAACAAAGCCCCTTACTACCATCCAAGAAGGCAGTCAACTCAGGAATACTAGCATCAGGTGTGCTTTGGCTCTCCAGGAGAGATAAACCAGATCTCTCCATGTTCTCACTGGCAGTCCACTCAGGCAAGGTCACAGGCAGATACTCTGCCTGACTGGCCCAGATGCGGTTACTGGTAGTATAAAAGAGCAGTCAGCCAGCTGATCTAGAATGTTTTATTCTGCGAGTCTTTTCCTCAGTGGCAGTTTCCGTTAGGTCTCTTCCGACTCCCTCTCTACCAGTTTTTACACAACTTAGCCTAATACCTTTGGGCCTGTGTTACATCGAACTAGAAGAAACCATTTGGTGAATACAAGTTATAAGAGAGGAAACTGGCAATCCAATATATAAGCCCTTCTGTTTGGAAACCAAGTTTAAAACACGTTACAAGGAGTGCAGTCTTTTGCTGAACAGTGTTTGTGTAAAGCATTATAAGCACATCCAAGAATTACAGGAGAAGCATTACCTGCTTGTAGTTCTCCGGTTGCCTAACAAGATCTGTTTCTGTGACAGAAAGATGTCCAAGGATCTGGTCTGTATGGGAGCCACTGGTGAATAAATGGATCTGGAATAGATTAATTTAAAAGATATTTGTCAGTACAAGGCCCAGATCATTAGCAACATCATTAACTACCATTTAATGGCTGCATGGATTGGAACAGTGATGTGAACCAGTGGTTACAAGCCCATTCCCAATGGACAAGTTCAAACGTAACTACTACCACCAACACAACAATAGACCTTTTCAAAACAGCCTGCAGCAAATTATGATCATGCACCTCAATCATCTCACAAAATGGTCCATCTGGTATTGTTACCAGAAACACATGCAAGAATTGCTACTGCTGCTGCCACAGTAAAATGGAAAGACTTCTCTCTTCATCCTGCCTTGAAGTCTTTTTCCTTACACTACACATGCTCTTGTGCATAGCATGAAAGGAGAAACCATTTACACAGATAGCAAGTGTCTTAACAGAGGTGAAGGATACCCTCAAAATAATTTTTTATTTCTTCCTCTAAAGCAGAAAATACTACCTAGTTACAGTAAGTTTCTCTTTTCGTGCTATATATTGTCGGCTTTTGCTTACTGGGACCTTGTCCCAGCTGCACTAGTGACGGTATCATCAATTATTTGACGAAAAAGCTTCCCAAGTTAGTCAAGGGAACAATAAAAAGCAATTCCTCCTATTCAGAGCTGATCCCTTTGTTACTGTAATAACTGCAGCTGCCAAACAAGATAGCAGTGCACATTTGTCAGACAATCACTCATATTTCATTAATATTTCTGCCAGAAGACAGAGAGTGTTTCCTGCTTTTCTTCCTTTATTCTAATATGAACTTTATCATACACTTGGGTATTGACAACTATTTTAAAGTTGACAGGCACTGGGTAATTATCAACCCGTCCCTGAAACTTCAGAATATTTTAGCGTTCCTTTCCCAAAACTCATTTCTGGTGACAACCATCTGTCACATGTGCAGAGCTATGTGAGTTTAAAAATAAAAGAGCACCTCCCGACACAATGTTCTTCCTTTCTACTTGCCACTCCTCTCCCTGCTGCACTCTTGCGTAACTCTGTCTGCCAAATCTTTGGGCCTCCAGCACAAGGACTGAATTTCAGCCCTTCTTCAAAAGTATGTGGCAGCAGCATCACTGGCTAAAGCCCAAAACAAATACTCTAAAGCTGTAACAACAGAGCAATAAAATGTTCCCCTGAGACCAGACTAGATGAACACTGGAATAATCCAGTATTTGTATTTTTACAATCTGTTAGTGATAACCACAACATACTGAAGATGAAGCTAGACTTAGAGAGAGAAACAGTATCAAGGTAAAAGAAGCAGGTGAGAGGGTGAGACAGAGCGGGTGTATATGCTTCACCGCACTGGAACGGTCTGAGGTGGAGGCAGGTCTGATTAACCTTACACTAACCTTTGCATGAGAGTACAAGCACAGCCCCCCACCGAGCGCCCCTTCTGGGGAGTTTCCCATACCAATTCCTAAATGCCCTTGAGCTTAGACACCCCGCAGAGAGATCAGCTTGTTTAATTCACCTAAGAGAAGATGAAAAGGGGGCTTTGTTCATACATCACACACACACTTGCACAGAGAGGAGAAACCACTGCATTACAAAATGCACTATTGAGATCTAATGGCAAGTGCACTTTAGGAAAACCCAAAGATTTTCAAACCAAATATCTCAAGATATAATTAACCAATGCAGTAATTTACAGAATAAGATGGTAGATTCTTCACACCAAGATACAGATGCGCCTAACAATTATGGTTAATTCACCCAAATTACTGACAACAAGGTAATTGCTCTGCACCAGCCTCTGCCCACTGTTACTCAGAGATCAAGACTTTGTCCCTTTACTCTTTTACTTTAGCATCAGATATATAGATACAACCCATCCAATCCATTGTAACACATTTTATTTTATATAGTTTACCTTCAGAGGCACAAGAAACCACTTTGTTCATAGGAGGTATTTCCCAGTGCTGCTCTGCATTCTTACTGACAGAACACGACTCTTGCTCTTACAGTTTCCAAGCATATTACAAACATTATTGTCATTTTACCATGATCTGATAATGCCAATTATGTTAAACTCCTTTACCTTCAAGAGCTTCATTTAATACCATTTCATTCCTACAAATCTATACACATAGTCCACAATCAGATGTTCACCTGCATAACAAAGTTTACCTTTGAACCTGATCTAAATCCCCCATTTCAGGTACAATTTCTGTCCTAGACTTAGAGTGGATGGAGGATAAGTGAATATACCCACAGGAAATCCATTGGTTTTGCTTACTTTTTCTTTCCACTTGCTGACTGTGGCACAGTGCATTTAACAGACCCAAAAGACAATGCCAGTTTTAAACTATTCAGGGGTCTCTACCTGTTTTTCTGAAACTATGCAAGGCTTCTCATTCAGACTTTTTAAGGCAAAGCAGTAATTCAAAGCCTAACTATAAACAGCTGCTCTCCCCTATGAATTCACGAGGGATCAAAAACCAGGCAGACAGATATTCCTCTGGCACTTGACAAAAAGAGGAAGAAATAGAACACAAAGAACCAAGAGGCATGCCTTAACACAGTACTTTATACTTCATGCTTCCATATATTTGAAGGTATATCAGGTAAATATGTACCACTGAGAATTTTGAGAGAATTACGATGGTATTACTATATCAGACTTTCAAAGCAGGCCAACCTGTCCACATTGAGAAGCCACTATAATGTTATTCAACAGCTCATAGCCTCAGGCTGCAAAATTCCTTAGCAACAGAGAGGTTAAGATTTCCCTGAGGAAGTAGTCTTCCTACAGCAGGTCATGTGTGACTGTAAGCTTCAACGTGCCTTCTGGGAGCTGAAGTCACTGAAAAGCAGCTCATCAGAAGAGCTAGCAAAGAGGAACAGCCAGTCAGACCACCTAACAAGCAATTCCCAACACATGACTGGCTGTAGCTCCAGGGAGGCTTCCTTCTTTAGCAACCTGCAATGGTTACTGCAGAACTTCATACCATCAACCTTAGGTGGCTGCGGGCAGGACAGAGTAGTTGAAAGCCCCAGCAATCAGTTTCAGTTATCATTTATGTACTTTAGAGAAAGAACAGCCATTTCTTTTTGCCTGTTTCCCCCTCATATCTCCCTCCTACTGCTCCCTTACCCTTTCTTCAGGCAGTACAGTACTATTTCATTAAGACACGAGTCACCACTTCCAAACTGAAAGTACATGTCCCTGATCACCCAAGCGATTCAGAATTGTTTCACAAAATCACAGAAACGGAAAAGACCTTTGGAGGTGTTCAGTCCTACCTCCTGCTCTGACAAGGCCTACTGCCAACATCAGTTTGTGGCTTCGTGTGTGTGAGCCTTGGAAGCCTCCAAGGGTGAAGACCATTCAGCATCTCTGGTGACCAACTCCACCACTGTCCATCATCGCAAAGCAGCTTCTTTAATATGCTTGAACCTGCCAAGCTATAATCAGTGGCCCTTTCCCCTTGTCTTCTGGTACTGTTAAGACGACCATGGATACATCTTTGTAACTACCATCCTCATAAACTACCCAAATAGCTGAAGGCAGGTAATTAGATGACCTCCCTCTCCCTCAGCCTCCTCTCCACCAGAGCAAGCGAGCCCAACTCCCTCAACCTCTTCTTGGAGGTCATACCAACTTAGCTAGTCTTTGACTATCTTGGTAGCCTCTATGTACAATTCTTTCTTCCTGTAGCAATATCCATACTGGAAAAAAAAAAACAAAAAACATACAGAGTGGAAAAGCAGTCATCTTCTGAATGAGAACATATTTTCCAAGTGTGATGTGTTTTTCTCAGAAAGCCCCAAATAGAGAATATGGTATTTTAAAGCCTGTGTGAGTCACAGAATGAAATCTGTGGAAGTGTCGCCACTACTTGGCAAAAATTACAGCTCGTGATCACCAGTAAATAAGACTGTTCCACAGTTGAGATACATAACCCGTTAAGTTATTAAACAGAGCAAGCAAAAGCCATAATTATAATTTTGTGGAGAAAGCCCTCCATAAACCTGCCAGGATAATTAAAAAAACACAACACTTATTAGCCTTTTGCATATTGTGTTCGTGGTTTATATGAGAAAAGCAGCACTTCATATAGAGGTCATATTGGGTCAGCTCAGTCTTCTAATAGACTAGTTTCAAAGTTTTAAATTAATGCAGTAGCACAGAAAGTTTCTCTATAAAGAGTCAGGAAATATCAATTATTGTTTATGCAGCTGTTAAATTGTAGAAGCATGTTATATTTTGTGTTACTATAAACGTTAACATTACTGTGGCACTGTAATGAAGTCCCTTCCAAAGTCACTTTTACCTTTCAATTTTCCTGCTTTTAATTCTGACTGAAATATAAATCAGAGCACTGCACTTTATTACAGCTCTGAACAGAACTCCCACAGCTGCACATACATATTTGAGCATGCATAATATCAGTGTGCAAACACACATGGAGGAGCTGGGCTCCAATCTATTCTCTTATGTATACGTCCATGATGGCAGCCCTCTACATACACTGCAGAACTTAGTCTGATCACAAGAATCATCACCAGCACTGCTTACACTTTCAATTTAGTCCAGTGATGACTGCTGGGAAAGGCAATAACGGCAGCTTTGGGAAACTGGATGAACAGAGAAACATTCTCCCTCCTGCTTATTTTTCCAGATTCCGGAAATTGTGGTCCAGGGAGTCACAGCATAACTAACCTGCCTCATATTGATCTGACTGTAACAGTCCTAATTAGCAAACATTTTTCCTTGGACAACCACAGGGAGGAAAAAGGTCCAAGTTCATTTCAAAGTACAATCTCCGTAGGAGGCCGCCATATCTCCTGTCATCCAGTTTAGCATGCTGCCCAGTCAGCACATCCCTTCATCATTTCCATGCCTGACCTGGACCATTGAGAGTATCTATGTCTGTACTGGAGGCCCCAGGTTCAACCTGCTCTTAATTCTTCCTTGGTCTCATTAACTGTAAGCTGAGGTACTGAAGCTACCTAATGATTTGTTACTGCAAGTACTACATAAATCAGAGCACTGATGATGAGTTACAGAGGTATTTGCCTCACCTACTATAAAAATCAGCATACCTTAAATAGAGGTAGCTTATCAAGGGGAGAAGATGCCAATCATTTCATTTGAGTTTTGTATCACTAAGCCACCTCTCCCAACAGCATCACTGTCTGTAATCTCACTGCAAAAGACAAGGACTGCACCTGCACTTACGGTGAATTGCTATCTTCATTCCCAGATCAGGAAAGCACATTCACAGTGGGCAATGAGAAGAAAAAGGTTATTTTAGATGCTGCACACACAGCACCTGATCTTTCCCTAGGGCTGTCGATCAGACATCTTCCCTAGCAATCAATTCATGTAAAGAACAAAATGTAACCTCATTAGTTTTCAGCATTGCTCTGTCAGACACAGGATTAAAACCAAGAAGGCATCTTCATTCAAAACTCTCTTGTTCCAATTCTGGCAGCTTTCTGACAAATGTTGTTCTTTTGAGGTGAAATTTCTCAGAACTGTTCTTAGCCTCAAAAAGGTTTTCTGTGGAGGTTCTGGGTACAATACCAAGTGGCTCCATATAAGTTACCTGAAGAGATATGGATGGAGAAAGGAGGTCTAGGGGAAAACATTACTGAGTAATTTTTAGGGCTATCTTTAGAATCGTTTTTTTAAATTTGTCTCTGCAGTCACCATCACTGTCAACTTTAGGACTGCAGGCTGTTTCCATCCTAAGCAGACATAGTGCTCCCAGATGCCTGTGGTTTTCAGACAGGTATATAAACATCATTCATAAATGGGAACAGAACTGCAAACTTAGCAATGTAGAGACCACTACTGATTCCCAATTTAAAAGCAGGTCGATTTTGGGTTCTGTTCAGACGTTCCCCAAGGAACTGGGAAACTGCATTTTATTTGCTGCTATTACTTTCAACATCTGTGCTCAATATTTTTAATCTACATTTCCTATTAACTTAATAGTTCTGAATCACTACTTCCTGTCTGTGGGACCAGAACGCTCTGTCTTGCTTCTACCAGGCATTTTCTCAGAGAAATGAAAAGACAGCCTATGGTTGCAGAAGGGACAAATGTGCCAACCTGCAAGAGACTTTCACTCAACAATTATAACCTTACAAACACTGAAGTTACTTCATTTTCTTATGGCTCTGCCCCACTGGGGAAAGATGGGGGTATTTAGAGTAATTCACTCTTATCTACAGAAAATGCAGAACTAGCAAACAAGAATAATTTGCACATTTAGCACTAGCTCAAGGCTTTTAAATAATAAACAATGCCATAGTGAGTTAGAAGAATCATTTACCTTGTGCAAAAGTTTGCATTGCTCTTGGTGCTGAGCATGCAAACTCCGCCACTGGAACTTCAGTCTCCCGTTTAACCACTGTAGGTATCGAACATCTACTCTGTCTTCTGGCCCATATTCAAGTGCTATTTCAGCTGTACCCTTCTGGCTGCTAGGCAGATCATCTTCACACTAAAAGCAGAAGAGAATACCAAAAGGTTTTAAGTTTGCTTCAATATTTTCAAATCATTCAGTAGTGAAGAACATAGAAGGCAAATAGGTCAAAGATTTAAAAAAAAAAAAAAGGAAGCAAGTTCCAGCAGTAGAGAGAAATTGTAACCTTTCAGAACAGAGGACTGGGAACAGCCTAAACAAGTACTGAAGTCTGGAACAAATACCAGCTTCTCAGCTATGATATAGTGAGCTGTCTCCTCTCCTGTCTTTCATTTTCCGTACCCAGGAAGACACAGTGTTCCTGAGACAGCAAAAGCATGTTCTTTACCCAGATGGGGAAAAAAAAAAAAAAAAAAAAAAAAATCACATTTTGACTAGATTCTAGTAAGTCAAAGAACATAAACAGATTTAGCTCCTCCAGTGTCTTCCTGAAAGTGCTGCAGGCTACATTTGGTGACCCTATTTTGTAAATCAATGACTTATATAGGCACAAAATTGCGGGCCTGTGCTTACCCAGCTACTTTCTTTTCTCCATCCAGCATTTCCCTTCTTGCAGGATAGAGAAAAAAAAGCAATCATCCAGCTGACATTGACCAGGAGTCCACAGAGGCACTCCCAGCTACAGTTGTACCATCTGTCTTGCCTTGTTTTGTATTTCTCTAGAGTAATTTGGAAGGAAGAAGGGAGAAGCAGAGTTACCTTTTGTTCATCTTGTCCCACTTTCCTTCAGCTGCAGGGGGAAAAAAAAAAACCACAACCAAAAAACCCAACCAAAACCAAACAACCACCTTCATCTTCTGGACGAAATTTCTGCTTGGCCAAAAGCATAAAAGCAAGCAAGACATTTCTGTTGTATCTTTCTTAAGGAACATGGGGGGAATTCCACCTCCCACAGCCTCTTGCACAAAGAGATCATTCATACTTACAAACAGATCTCTCTCCATTTTCAGCTAAGACTCCTGCAGATTGCAAATCAAAAGGGGAGGAAGACATGGGTTGTTTTGCTTCTGATGCCAGTAACACCACTGAAAGTAAGGCTGAGCTGTCAACTTCATCTAGTCTATAGAAAGTATATACAATAAACATAATCCACAATTCCAGATTTTTTACTACAGCATATCATAAGTAGAAATAATACAGAACTGCAAAAGTCTGGTTATTCAGAACAGGTGTTTGCCAGCTCAGAAACTGTGTCCCAGTTGTTGGGCTTTCAAGACATTTCTTTAAAGCAGAAATTTAAAAAGCCTACTCGAAACATGACTGTTTTCAAGAAAACATTTAAGCAGCTATTTGGACCCATAGACCTTGATAGTATTTAAACACATGTGTTTCCCTGCTTCACAGACTTCCATGTTCAATATAATCTCATAAAGATTCTATTGGCAGGCAAAGCTTAAATGTAATTCCAGTTCGGATCCTAAACTAAAAATGAAAACTGTAAAGTGAAGAGAGTTTAATCTTGCCTTAAATGCATATTTCAGCAGCAGCATATCTATAATCATGATCAAATAACCCCCTAATGCTTGTTTTAACCTAACCATCACCTCAGTTGACAGGGCCTCTAATACAATAAGTGTTCCTATTATTTATAAGCACAAAAATGCTGTTCTGGTCACATAAAATGTATCAAGATTACAAGTTTTTTCCCTTTGCTCTGTGGCTCAAATAAATTCATGCTATAAATCACAGGGGCAAAGGGTTGGTAAAGGGCTTTTCTGTTTAAAGACACAGATTCATCTTAAAAAAAAAACACACACACACACACACACAAACCACAGTATCCCCTTTGTGCCAACTGCAATGTCACTTTTTCCTCAGATGCCTTCAGCCTCATGCCCCTAAATCAAAACGCACTGTGCCCTAGGGCACTGCAGTCCTAGCTAAGTACCTTCATGGTTCTGATTGTCTTGCCCCTACCAGGAGAGGTTTCTGGACTATGAAACCATACAGATATGATTACCAGGTTGCCCATAAACATGATGAGGTAAGCAATTGGATATTAGTCACTACAGCAGAGAAAATGCATGTGTAAACAACATTAAACATTTCACATAAGCAGCCAGAAAGCTGCAAGGCCAAAGACAGACCTGGGACTCCCAGATTAAAATCTGCATTTTCCATAATTTACAGTTCAACTCCAACTTCCCTGGTTAGAGGTTTCTGAACGCCACAAACACTGCTCTCCTGGGAATTCATTTCAGGAAGGAATGGCATTAGATTAGATTGCTTTGCCAGTACGGTGACAAACACCATGCACAGCTAATTTTATTGTAGCAACCTGCCTTATTAATATTAAAATAAGGAAGCCAGCCGATGCATTTTTTAGCAAGATCTCTCTATTATTTATTTCAAACACTGAACAAAAAATTTACTTTTACTATGAAATACTTAGCCTGGCATAAAGTAAACAAGGTAAAAGAAAAAAGGTCTTGCATATTACACCATGACCTCAATTTCTAGTCCCGTCTTTACAATCTAAGACTATTTACTGCTCTCCCAGTGGGAGAAAAATGACTAAAATACCAGCCCAAGCTAGAGCCTTTGCTTCAAATATCACTGTGAATTTATCTAATCTATGCAGCAATATGGGTACACACCTACATTCACTTCTGAGACCCAGAAATGCACATTTTTTAGTCAAAAGAGAGCAGCCAAAGCAACAACCCAGGGCTCTCAATGGCCTCTCCACACCAGCTCTGGAAAAGATCATTTCATAGCCACTTACCAGAAAAGCTTTTTGCTTGTAAACTGTTTGCTGCAATTATTGTTTCTCTTTGATTTTGTTCTGAAGGCGCATGGACTCCAGCTACAGAATGGTGCCACAGGCTTGTAGTACAAAAGCCACATCAACAGTATTGATACCCTCATTACAGCGTCGAAGTCTTTACCCATTACACTGGTGGTATCAGAGTTAGCCAGGTCAAACTGGATGACGTGGACTCACCAGAGCACCTGTGATTAGTGTAACTTAAACAGAAGCTAGAACAAAACCCCTCAATTCCACTCCCACTGTAACTCACCCCAAACAAGCCTTTCTGTTCTAAAAGCTCAAAGTACTGCTGTTAGAAAGCCTCAATATCAATTTATTGGCAAGACTAAGAAAAGCAACAAAGACAGATAAAGCGACACACATATATTTACATGAACTCTCTTCAAGCCAATGCCTGAGCTATCACCCTGCCTGCACTTAGGTGGAACTTAAACCCAGCTCTCCTGTGGTAAAAGATCCAGGCAAATAACCAGCTAAGCCCCATAATAAATACATGTTCCAGGACACAATGCATCACCATCCCAACTAAGGTAGCTCACAAACTACAAAACCTACCCCAAGCTCATAAATGCATCTCTAGCTTAGTTAGAGCTAAACAGGGTTTATGTCCTAAAAGCATGTTTTTAAAATCTTTGCAAGGCAGCATAGAATTCAGCCTCCAACATCACACCAGTTTTGCCCCAAACATTCCTCCCTAGGCTATTTCAGGTCCAATTGTTATGAAAAAAGATGCCGGATCATTCTCAAAACATGTGAATCTACTTGTGGTTAGACAATGCAGCAAGGGCAAAAAAAAAAAAGCCAACACAGTTCTCATGGCAGAAGTGCTCTGAACAGACAAGTCAGGTTCAGGAAGCACTGAACTGAAAAAACGCCACCAGATATAAAAGTACTTAAGAGGAAAAGAATAAGGGGTGGGAGAAAGGGTGTGAAAAAAGACATGGCAATATATCAACTTTCATTTACGTTGCATACATCTAGGCAAACAACTTGCATCTAACATGGTTAGAGAGGAATTAAAGATTTAACAAGTTTCAACTTTTGTAGCAGAAATAAAACTCTTTTTGGTTTGAAATATAAAGCAATCCCACATTACTGGAAACTGGAAGAGCAGTTCTACTAACAGTGGATGAAGATAAATTAAACAAGTACTTCATCATATAAACTGGTTATCAAAGAAAAACATAAGCATCAATGTGTTTGCAGACATGTGAGAAGGAAACATTTTTTGCATTAGTTGGTCCACTTGAGGATTTTAGTGACCTGGTATGAGAATAACCTTGCTCTATTCATACACCTTGAATTAAACTCTAAAAATTGTTTTAAAGCAAAATTCCTTGTAGATTCAGCGGTGATCTCAAAATATGCCACAAGCAATACTGCAAAGAAAACCCTTTGTTTTGCAACTTTACCACATCTCTACACATTCTGTACTTTTCCAATTCATATAGGTATCTTAATGCTTATAAATTCTTAACTTAATAAATTTACTGTGTCCTGTACACATGATGGACATGAAGAGGCCTATGCTGCCTGCATTGCTGCAAAAACAATGCAATCTTAGGGCTAGTTCCCTGAAAGATGCGCTTTTCTGACTAGGAGCTGCCACCTGTCGGTAAAAGGACAGACCCTGCTGCTGCCGGCTCAGCCCCTGCGAGCTGCGCCTTTTCCCGGACATCTTCTAAATCCCTCCAAGGATTCTCTGCTTCCGTATTTGGACGGCCAGCAAACAGCTTGCTGATCTTCCCATGGAAAAGCAACCCTACCAGAACACGGATAACACGTTTAACCCATGGATGTATGCATTGTCAACTCCCTGACATTAATCCTTGAGCAGTGCAAAATAAAACAACTGCCTGCTGAAACCTCTAACACACACTCCCAGCCCACTCCTCCCGTGCACCTGAGTTAATCTGGGTCTAGAGAGAAACTATTTACTCCCAGGTACTACGCAAATCTTAACTACACTAAGCACACAGCCTGGTATCACGAAGGTGGGAAGATGCATATCTAGATCCCTTGCTGCAGGACTCAGGAAAGGCAAAGCAATCACATAAATCAAGCCAATAAAGCGCTTCTGCAGCTTTTACTGAGCGCTCATTCTGAACCACTCATAATTCAGACAATGGTTTTGATGTGACATAACATATGTTAAGCTGTGTAATTACAAATCTTTAAACTGAGCATAATTTTTTTGTAAAATTAAACACCATAGCCAGAAATAACAGTATCAGACATGCTCTCTTAATTAATACAGCCATATATCTATCTGCAGGAGGGGAAAATGTGAAAAGGAACAATCTGAACAGATGAATGTGAAAGGGACAACGCTATTTTCATTAACAGCACTATCAACAACACTAATTGGATTTCCTTCTAGACAAGTTAGGATCCAGATTAGATATATGCACAGAAAGATGGTGTAAGAACCCACTCCCACACGATGCACATACCAATTAAATATCCAGGTATTTGCACAGAAGAATATGTTTTCTACAAACCTATGTGCTCACAACATAGAGGTTATGCTCCTAGCATATTCAGCAATTAAAAAAAGAAAAATCCTGTGTTTCCACAAGGCCTTTTAGCTTTTCAATTTCAGTGCCTTTTGTAAAAAGTACTACTCACAACAGCACTCCCAAGAGCTCACTCTGAGCAAAGAGTGAAAAAGAGAAGGTGCTGAGGGAAGACAGAAAACATGAACACAGCTCCTACCCATTTGTGCCTTGTTCAAACAAGCCTGTCTGGCAGTAGCCACAGGCCTGAGGCACTAGAGCAAATCAGTCCCTTATCCCATCCCTCCTCACTCATTCAGGAGGTTACTTAAGAGCTCTGCAATAGAGTGAAAGCACTATGCCTTTAAAAGAGCACAGCAGCATTGCCTAATCTTTGGACCTGCATGGTTTCAAAATAACATTTAAATCCCAAAGCTCGCTGCATCACATATTCAGACAAAACACAGAAACCAAATATACTAAAACAAACACATGGCAGGATAGACCTTAACTCAGAGCACTGCATTTTGCAGGGTTCAAGAAATGCAATATGGGTAATTCCTTGCACTGCATTTCCTCTGCCTGCAGCTCTGCTTGTCCACGTCCATTATGCTCCACTGTGGAGCTGGACAGGACCAGCAGAGCAAAGACAGACGCAGCAAGTTACATCAGCAGCAAATCTGCAGCAAGAGGCCACAGGCAAAGAAACAGTAACTGCCCTCCTAGAAGAGGAGAGGCAGAGGCCTGCCATATGTAGGAGGCCTGCCATGCCCCTTCTTTGCATGCTCCTTTTGTCCTCCTGAGGAAGAAGTGCCTTCTTTCAAATGGTCCGCCGATGAGAGTTAAACCCTGATCACTTAAAGTGAGACACCAAAAGCAGAGGATGTTCTCAATCAAATCAAAAGGCCACAGTGAAGATAATCAGAAAGTACCAAAGGTACTGGCTGCTGCCTGACGCTGGAGGGCAGGAGAGGCACTAAACAGCTTAGTCACTCGGCTTCCCCAACAGACAAGGAGCTCCCCACACAGAATTTCAGCAGGGTACCACCAGTATGACCATCACCACACCTCATCTTCCTCTCCTCATGTGGAAGCTCAAGTGACTCCACTGCCTGTTGGCTGAACACCATCCAGAACACATCAGCTGTAACATCAGGTTCAAGAATTTTGCGTTTATTTGAAATTCAGACATTACCAGAGCAACAGCAGATTCAAATAATTATAAGCCTTTCTGATAGTTTCAGACTTGCCTTTTTAGAGCATTTTACCTTGACATGCTGTCAAAAAAAAACAACCAAAAAACCCCACTCTTTAAAGGGTATTCACTGTGTCAGGCAAAAATAGATGTTGTTAACCCCATGTTTTCCAGTGCAGTGCAGCACAGGAAATTGTTTTGCATTTGGAAAAAGGTTCCACAACAAGTCCAAAGCATGGAATTAAAAACACAAAAAAGATCAGAAGGAATAGCATGTACATCCCCACACGCAGAACAACACAGAGACAATTCCAGCTAAGACAATTTCAGCTATCACCTGTAACTTGTGCTTTAACACAAAAAAAAAAAAAAAAAAAAAAGCATTTTTAAGAGTCCAAACTGAAATGTGCTCCAGTTCTTGTATGGCAAAAACATATTCTGAATTTAACCACATCTGACCACTAAGTATGTTTAAGCCTACAGGCAGTATCAGTAAGTAAACACAAAAACAAAACCACAAAAATTAACACTTGAGCAAACACCAAACGCATCACGCTGCCACAGGCAAAGCAGCACTGCTCAAAATGGTGTAAGGGAAATTTTGCAGAAGAAACTTTAGGTTTCTTCTCTGCTTAGGTTTCGGGGACAGCTTTTAAAAAAACCTTCCTTAGCAGATACTGAAGAGAGCAACAACTGTAGAAAAAAAAAGGGCAAAAGATAAATGGTGAGAGTTACTAGGAAGATAGGAGGACAAAGAGAAAAGAAGTGTAAGCACAGGGAATAAGGGAGAGAAATCAAGAAATGAAAGCTGACAGACTAATACAGCCTATAAAGATCTGGAAAGTAATTATGCTTTCTGAGTCACAATCAATAGGTTAATAAAATTCCCTCCTCCACTCCCACTGGAATAGGTGAAGAGGGGAAAAAAACCACAGAAAATTTATATTTACTGACACTAGTGACAAAGGTTTCCTGGTTTTCTGCTGTGGTAAACATCAAGCTTGGCCGTTACATTAACACTTTCCTCTAATAACATGGTTTATGGAACAGCAGTGACAGTCAAGATTTTGATAAGAGAAGGCATTTCAACAAGATTAGAGCAAGCACAAGCCTTGCGCTGTAATGTAAGTAGCCAGTGAGCCAAACCAGACCGTGACAAACAAAAGATTAATCAAATTGCAAACGTAAGAGTCAGAAAGCATGTTTAGTTTCATTTTTCCCCACCACAAGTAATTAAACTGAGTTCACTTTGGCATGAGAGAGACATGCATGAATTCCAACTATAATAGCCATAATAGCTCTATTTGTTGATTAATATACATTCACAAAAGGAGGGGGGCGCCTAATTTTACTCAGAGGGCAAGAAGCAGGCAGAGGGAATTAGTGGAACCAAGAACCAGTGTTTGTATGACATTCTGGTGATAATGAGGGATATAACATCACTACCCCCATCTAAAAATTCAACAGCCTCCACACATAATTAAATTACAGGACACAGATTAATTTCAGTTGTAGAAATAACACCAGTACAGGCAGTATTCCTCCCCGGGAACAGAAATAATACATGCTCCCAGCATATTGCTATTATCTCCACAAACCATCACAGATCTGGAGAAAGCTGTGATGATAACACTAAAATTTTAAAAGCAAGGGGGGAAAAAAATTAGTCAAATACTGAATGTGCTAAAAAGGCAGGTTTACATCAAACAATTATCTGCTTCTCAGAAAGACAGAGAATATGAGAACTCCCCAGGTCTGCCTTACAGGTTCACTGAAGGACAGCATTTCACCTACAGGTTTTCAGATTTGTTTTGTACTCTGGGATTTTCATGTGTAAACAGGAATCAATGAATGGCACTTGAGAATAATCTGCCTGTACACAATCACCAAAGCAACAGAAGACGTTAAGACTGACATCATGGCAGTGCATATTTGAGATAGAAATCCACAAGGGGTATAAAAAGCCTTTGAGGACAATGTCCATCAATTAATTGCCCAGTGCTTTAAGGCAATAACAACAGGTGAGAATTCCCAAGTAGGCACTTCAGTAAATCAATGTGAACCTCCAATTCAGACTGTACTTAAGTCTTTATAGATCTAACAGAATGAAAGATTACTTTTTTTAAAGAATTGACCAATGCAAGGTTTGAACTTTCACTTACTGCCTCTGGAGTCACCAAGGTGCTGGCCAATCAGCACAGCAGATTCAGAGAACGGACCTGCACTATAGCAGCCAGATATTAAGAGTCAGACATGCACCCTGGCTCCCCTCTTCCCTTCTCCTGCTCAGCAACACGGGTTCCAGTTTGCTCTTTTAATTGTCTCGCCCGCTCAGTTTACAAACTTCACGTACTGGAAGAGCACTGTGGGTGGAAGGCTAGAGGGTGCGGTGGCTCCTTCAGTCCTGCTGACTGGAGCAAGTACTGCAGCAGGCACGCAGTACCCTGGCTCAGGAGAGACTGCAGCACTGCCCTTTCAAAAAAAAACCAGCTGGAGGCCACATGAGTTGCCCTGAAGGATTTTCTTACCTAACACACAAAAACAGTCAACACGTATAATCATCCTAGGCTATTAACCATACTTGTCCTTACCAAACACCACCTCAAGATTATATTTTTATTTAGATTAGCCACATTAAGCACTACTTCCTACCACCTTAACCCTTTCGTCATGCTTTCACCACTGCTTGTTTTATAATTTTAGGAATCCCTTAACTTCTGATTCTGAAGACATAAGTGCACGTCAAAGTAAGCTTGTGGAAGCCTTCTCCAGCTCAGGATCTTATGATTATGAATTCTACACAGCAGCTGAGCTCCATGTCCATCATGTGTCATGAATACCCTTGTCCCTCTATAAATAACCAGCCTGAAATCCTTTAGAGCTGATGGAAGTGTTCAATTTGCAGGGGAAGAAAACTGTGTTGCTAAGGAACTGCAAAGAAAAAAAGGCCAGAGAGCAGTAATCTGAAATGAAAGGAATTAATTTAATTGGCCCTTGATATGTTGGGTATTTGGCATATTATCGGCAATTTAGCAGGCTGTAGGCTTTGTTTCAAACTTGGGCTGAGAGAATAGTCAGAACATGATTGCATCCTTAATTTAGGGATTAGCTGCATTCTGTCTTCTTCATGCAACAGACCCTGTCCACTTTTGTAGTTTCAGAGAAAATTTTAAAAGCAAACCACGTGAATACCAGTTTGAACTACAGCTATGCCTACAGTTCTTGAGACTCCATTTTTTTAGATTAAGATAAAGGGTAAGGATTTTATTCACATTTATTCTCACTAGTAGACCAACCCGTGCTTTGCCAGTAAGTACTGGCTTTCATGCTTTGCTTTGGCAGAGATCTCAGCAATGCACAGAACCAAAAGCTATTGCATGGATTTTTGTTTTGCAACATTTTCATTTCAGGAAAATATCTTCAATTTATTATAATGATATGAGGGGAAAAAAAGACTCCATGCAGTGGAACATTTTTCAAGCTCTTTCTCAGCTGAAAATTTCAGGTGTTTTAAAGAGCATTTGCTTTTCTTTCTTCCTTTTTGAGACAGAACTTTCTCTAGTGAAGCTTTTTTTCTTCTTTTACCTTTCTACTTTGATTTACTTAAATAGAAGAGAGAGTTACAACTGCAGAGACTACATCTCTGGCATACGTAGCAAAGCCTTTACAATCTGTTACACATCTTCCAACACTTCAGCTTAAGTATCGCAAATGCCTGATATTTAACATTCCCAGAGTCAACATTCCAGTACTTCAATTGTTCAAGTTGTACTTTAACTCACAAGATGTCAGGTATCAAACTGACAACCTCACCTTCTTCCTTTCTTACTATGATTTTAGGGGCTACACTGTTGAACACCGACTGATGAGTAGACTTTGCCACATGAAGGTAACCCATAAAATAACTATCAAATAACAATATATAAGAACCCTATCACACCTTTATGCAACAAACAACAGGCTTTCATGAGAGGTTTACAGGGAACTGACTTACTAACCAAAATGTGGGGGGTGACCCACCTGTCCTCTTCTTACCCATTACATCCTTATGTCCTTATCCATGCATTCCTAGATCTTCATTTGGTTGGGTCTTACTGGTTGAATTTAATTGTTTTTTAATTCCCAGTTAATCAAATAAAAGATAAGATCTCTCCCTCAAAATTCTGTTTTGTTTTAACTTTATGATATAGAATGACAAAACACACCAGTTACACTGCAACTACATTCTATCATATTTCTCCCTATGAACATCCATTTTTATTGGAGCACGAAAATTTGCTAGATGAACACCATGCAAGAAACGTTGCCATTAATACATTGAGCTTTACATAAACTGCTAACTCCAATTCCCAGTGTATAAAATTTTCGCGTGGCCTATTGAAAAAAATTTTCCAGACCTGTAAACCTTTCCAAACACTGCTCCAGACAGTTACTAAGTTATTGGATAAAAACATGAAATATGTATTGCACACTTTTTGAGAAACACAGGTAGAGCAGGTTAGAATAGCAGTAAAAGGCACAGCAATACATTTCTCAGCGTGCCTCTGTGTGGCCATAAGTGATAACACTGTATTACAATAGTTCTTTCATCTCTTTTTGGAAAATGTAAAACTTAAGACCTTCAGAGAAAATAACATAGGCACTGCCTCATTGCTTGAATTCCTGTCACTGCCACACTTCACTCATTACTCTTTTGTAATATAAATTAAGGACACAAAAAGTAATCTGCTACCACACATGAAAAAAAAGAAGTTTAAAGTAAAAAGTTCTCCGGAAGTGTCTTTTTCCTAAAGTCTCAAGGCAGCATTCACATCACTGGCAGGCACCACCACTAACACCTAGTGCACCAAACATCACCTCTTGTGCTCCCTCTTCTGCACAGCAAACAATTGTAGTCTAGCAAGAGTGGTCCGTTTTCTCAAAATACTGTTAATACTGTTGTTAAAGGTGACTTCCCTTTGAACTGCTTTCCGCTTGTACAAATATTTTCCTTCTGAAACCACTATCTATATTGCAGCTCTCAAAACTCACTTTCCTGCTTTGGTGTCTCCTAAAGGTTCTAGAAAACCAGGTAGCCTACAGTCTAGGGGAACACATGTATGTGATCATGAAGACCACAAGGTCTTTGATGTTAGGAGATTATCACAGGTAGGGTTTCGGACCTACAATGTCCTTTGCCAAAAAAATAAACAGTATTCTGTGAGCTGGTCATTTTGAATCAGTCTGACTAGACGAAGATGACTTAGAACAAACTCACAACCATCTAGACAGGCCTCGTCCACACTAACACACTGCACTGGTCAGTTTAAATTCAGCCTACATCATCCGTTGTATTAAGAGCAGGGACAGTTTACTCACAACAAACAAAGTATAAACAGAAAAAACATCAACTTCTCTCCTAAGCTTCTCACTCCATGCTCCAGAGTAACTGTCTATACAGTAACATGTGCACATGGCCTTAAATGCAAGGAATGGATTTTAAAAGCAGTGATACTAAACATTACTACACTGAGTTGGGGGGGCGGCTTTTTTTTTTTTTTTTTTATCATGCATATATACTGCAGCTAAAGCAGACACACAGCTATCCTTAGCTTATTTCAGAGCAGGCTTGCTATGTGCTAACATTTTTTTATTGATGGAAACAACAACATACCCCACTGTGCTCTCAAGAAGGCTACAGGGTCATTAGTTACCCCAAGAGCACTAGCTGCCATTTGAGATCTTGATGGTTTTAAAAAGTAGTTTGCCTTAGGAATATTTGCTCTACCCAATGCTAACATACCCAGCATTCACAGCTAACCTGTTTGCCTAGACTGCAGAACCACGCATGCTACAGTCCAGAAGCACAAAACTCAGAAGCACAGAGATCAAAGACATTCACTTACTTGCATTCCTCCACACCGGTCTCACCTATACAGGAAATAAAAATCAGGGAATTCAGGCAGAGGTGGGAGTTTGAAAAAGAGAAGGAATCCAGATCACCTGCACACAAAAAGTTCAGAGAAGGGAAAGAAAACAGGTTCCAGATGCTGGCCCCTTCAAGTTTTTTTAAAGCTGGAGTAAGGCATAGATACCAAGATATCATGCATTATACACCAGTGATAACACAGCTGCTGTCACAAGATGTTACTCATGGTCAGATAAAATGGAAGGATACAAGCATGCTCACCGTGCACACAGAGGTTTCATCCCCAGTCTTTACTCTGTTCCGAGCCAAAAGCTGCTCCAAGAGGCTGTGTCTGTGCAGCAGCCAGGAAAACGCCAGCAGCAGCTCCCGACTACCCGCTGAGCCATCAGAGGGGAGCTGGTAGAGTTCTGGCCTGTCATAGCCATGGTACCATAGTGCCGATTTTACAAACCTAATTTGGTTATCTGAAAAGAAGAAAACAATTAAGAATAACACACTGCACTACTCAACGCATTTACCAGTTCAGTTCCAAAAACTGCTGCCTCCTCTGAGAGGAAGATTTTTAATGAAGCCTAAGATTAGTGGAGGGCAATGGGGACTACAGTCCTTATCAACAACTGATAAAGGTCAGGAGGTAAATGGTAGAAACCTTCCTTACGTTGCCCCATTCTGATCTATAGGAACTACTGCTAAGGGAAAAGAAGAAATTCAAAGTTGAGATCAAGACTAGTAATGGCCTCTAGGAGATTAACAAAGACAAAAAGGATAAAAAGCCATCCCCACTATAACAGGACTCCAATTCACTTGTGTTTTATGAGCCACCAAGCATACTACAAATTAGTAAACACTCCAGGTCACTTTACTCCTGAATGAAACTGAAATATAGAAATAGGAGTTTCACAGCCTGCTGTAAAATCTCTGAGCACCAGTGAGCAGGCAGAGATAATGCAGCACACCACACAGACTATTTAATTCTCAGGAATGCTCTGATCCATATTCCTTCACACCAGCAAATGTTACCTGACACCTACAAGACAGGCACTACAGAACTGGAAAATACTGAACAAGACACAGAGAAAATTGTTATTAAAAAAGGTTCTGACCAGTAAGCCTCAGCTCTGTATTAAGCCAAAACTATACTAAAGAACATAATTAGGGGGCACAATGATAAACAATACATACTGGGGAAGAACCAACAGTTGCTGTAAAAGGAAGTCCTGCTCAAAAGGCTACTGGAGTTCTCCAAAGGCAACAACAAGCGATTAAGGAAGACTCAACCAATGCAGGACATTTAGACTTCCCAGTGGGACTCAACTAGCACAAAGAAACTAAGGCACTGCGATTGAGAGAGAAGGCCCTTGCATCAATGATGAGTGCCTAGCTGGTAAGAACCAGAGGGTAGGAAGAAATGGTGGTTTCATGAGGGCTCTGTGCTACACAGTTGCTGTTCAACCAACTCAAAATGACACACAGACAACATGACAGTAACAGAAAATTTGGTGCTGATGTGATATTAATCAGTATAAGGAATTCAGGCAGATCATGAAGGATTGCAGAACCTAATGAGCCCAATCTTTAAAATGACATAATAAAATTCTTCTTAGAAAAAATGAAAAACTATGCACACAAGGGAAAAAACAATCCTAGCCTTACTGACACAGCAATGGGCTTGGAGCTGACCACTGGACTCAGAACACAATCTTGGATAATGAAGATCTTTTGTGACAGTATCACACTTGGTTCTCACAGGTATCCAAAGGCAAACTGAACGTAAGAAATCTAGAAAGAAACTAAACTGAACATTATATTGTTTTGTATATCTACTGTGAGCCCACATCTCAAATTCAGTGTTGTTTTATTTCTTCCATTCCAAAAAGGCTACAGAAAACTTGGGGAAAAAAACGAAGATAAAAGATCAGTATGATCACAAGTACAGAACAGCTTCATTGTAAGAACCAACAACATATGCCAACAAGATGACTGAGAATGGGTATGACAAAACTCTTTTAAAATCATGAGTGCTGTGGAATGGGTGAACAGGGAATAATTTGTTTGCACAACATTCGATACAAGAACTGCAAGCCACCAAATAAAGTTAGCAAGCACGCAAGTCAAAACAAGTTAAATAAATGTTCTTCACACACAAAGTAAAGCTCTGAAATTTCTGGCCATGGGACACTGGGCACTGTTACACAGGCCCGAGGAGGAACTGGATTTACAGAACAGGAGTTCATGGAAGCTTATGAAATACAAAGATATGCTCTCTGGTTTGAGAAGTCTGAGAAGTAAATTACTAGAGGTTGAAAGAATACTCCCCTGAAAGTATCAGAGCATATTTGCTCTTTCCTTTCCCCTGGGCATCTACTTTTGACAGCTGCCCCAGCTGGATGGAGCTAGAGGAACCTTCAGTTTGATCCACTTTAGGCATTCCTACATACTAAGGAAGAAAGCTACTCCCCTTTTCCAGCATAATGCTTCAGTATCTCCATTGGGTTTCATAAAAAAGCTACACACTCACACACAAGTAACAGGAAGCACAAACCTCTCACAATCAGAGACTGTCACTGCTGTCCTTAATTAACGTAACAATCCATTACATTACATGCCCATTTGCCTGCTCCCTGCCACTTGTAGTAAAAACATCCCCTAGCACTGAAACATATCATAATCCTTCTTTGTCTGGTATCAATCACTGAAGCTCAAAAACCACATAATGACCAACTTCAAAATAAAAAAAAAAAAACCCACAACCCAAGAAAAAAATCCTGTTGCTCTCAAAAGGATTTTGTTCATTACATGGGACTCTTACAGCGAAGAGTGGCTGATTTAACTTCATTTGCAAAAAGCTAAAGGAGTCTTACCCACCAAAAGTAATACAAAGCCAAGACACAGGGAGGAGCTACAAGCTCCTACTATGCTAGTAACCCTACAGGAGCAGTACACTGCTACAGCTCTGCGGAGGCTGGAAGGAGCTGGTAGTCACAACGGGCGACCAAGCCCTTTGCACCTTAACAGACCAAAGGAAGGTATATTGTCTGCACTGTCTGACCAGCTTCACGATTTAGGGAAACTAGTGCGGCTCCCTAAGGAGATGCCTACTTCCAGAGTGCTCCTCAGTCTAAATCCACAGCTGAAACTACTAAACAGATTACTAGACATCTTCAGCAGTAGAAGCAGGAATACACAGTTGGCCACATGAAAGCTACAAATGAATTCCTGGCAAAGGCATGAACCATGACTGAAGAACAAAAAACAAGATCAGGAGCACGATTAAGCAGGTGACAATAGTGCAGAGCTACTATTTTTTTGCAGGACTAGTGTTTTGCATAGCAGAGCTTCTGCAGAAACACATGACAGTTGGACAAATGGTTTTGAACCTAGCTTGTTTCTGCATTACAGAGAAAAAGGAAACTCAAACCCCTAAATCACTCTGCTCATTTTGCAGAACCTGTGAATGTAAAAACAAGCAGCTTCCCTTCACGACACTAGGGTGGCAGAAATGCCGATGGTTTGCTAAAAATCTTGCTGTAGATATGCACTCCATTCCCTCATGCACAGGGGGAGCACTCAGATATTAGAGATATTAATTTGATCGCTCTTGAACATTCTCGCACGAGCTAGGTTTTCATGTTGCCCTTTCTTTTTCTTTGTGCATTTGTCAAGAAATGAAGTAACATAACAGGTAAAGGCAGAAATACTCCAAAAGGAAAGGTCAGTACTTACTTTCCACCTATTTCAAAGCAAACAAGCATCACATGCTGCCACCTGCAGTTCAGGGAGCTCCCTAAGAAAACATCTCAAAGAGAAGGAATAGAGAGCAAGCCAGGTGGTTTTTCCCTTTATCACTGTTTCCCTGCTCTGACACACCACTCAGGACCAGATCCACCAAGGCCATTTGCCACCTGAAATTCTGTGTTGCTCTGGTCCTTTCTCTCTCCCTATTTCATCTCTCCCGCTGCAACACACTGCCTTCACACAAGAGGGTATGATTGTGTGAGTATCAGGCAGGAATAATGGGTGAGCAGTCAAAGCATGGATCTAGAACTGGGGCTCAAAGAGCCTTTCCATGACCTTAGAGAAGTCAGTTTTCCTCATCTCTAAAGTGCTCTGCTTACAAGGAAACAGTGCTTAGATAAATGGCAGCAGATGCTACATAAGTACCCCAAGACCAAGATGGATTCCTTCATAACATGCAGCTGAGAGAGATGAAAAAACATCACTCGGCAGATTAACACCAGTCACTCAAACATCTCCTCTTTGACAACATCTTCTTATGGCATTTCATGAGGATTAGGCAATTTATAGAGAAAGACCTACACAGTCCTTCCAGCTAATCCCCTTCTGCATGCACATTATTTATAGAAGTATGTTTGGCAAGTAAGACCAAGCTGTGGATGAACCTCGGGTTTCAGCTCTCTTAAAACTATACTCAAGCTGTGCTCTTCCACTTTATGAATACTGCAGAACATTTTCAGTGAATTACAACATGATACACAAGTAAGGGTTATGCATCAGCCTGGCAGGCTAAGATGGAAAGGCACTAAATCAAGTACAAGAACAAGCACAGGTACTTCATGCACTCAGGCAAAAAACACCTGCATAGGTAGTGGTGTTATGGGAAACTACTGCTGCAGAAGAACGTTCTCTGCTTCATTTGTCAAACAAACAAAAATATATTACAGCTCCAGACTTCTTCCCCATACTATAAAACCTGAATTGCGACTCCAGAAAAGAAAGATTTCTGCCAACTATCTAAATGCATACTGCACTGCTACGTGCTGTGGCTGTTAGGTTGTTAACCGAGTCCGCCAGCTTTCAGCTTCTGTGAGGAAAGAGCAGCATCAAACCACTAATCATGACTTCATCAGTGTGGTTATGCCTGGAGTACTATTACACAGCTTACTTTGACTTGTGCTCCACTGACGAGAGACCCATTGTTCCAACATGTTTACAGGGCTGGAGTGTATTAACGCCTTCCCACTGGAGTTTACAGTGAGTGCTTTATGCTGCGTGAAGAAAAAAAATCTTCCAAAATGAGAAACCAAGAGCCATTTGCAGAATTTTATAACCACGGACCGGCAGGCTTCAGCGCGGTTTCCCATTTCTTTCTGCAAGAACGCAATAGTTCTTACATTTTTGAAAACATCAAACTGGATTTTTTTCTATGTAATTTTTCAAATATTTTATTTTCTGCTAGCTAGGCAATAAAATACATCTACCATTCAAAAACATGGTGCAGAAAGTTTTTCTAAACAATGTCACATCACAAACATAACAAGGAAATGACTAGTAGCTGTTCTAATCAAAGCAAATTTTAATCTCCTCTATAAAATTCACTGACACAACAAGATCAGATCAAAAACTGACTAATGAAAACTACTAACTTGAAACAGAAATACACACTGGGTTGCAGCTTCAAAAGTCACTAGATAAACAGGACTTCCCAGACCAAGGAAAACTGTTCTGGAAAAATCTGACCTTTTCCATGGGCCAATCTGTAAAAGCATTCTATCCTTGCAATACACTGCTTTCTTCTAGCGCCTCACAACTGCAAATGGCCCAACATCTGGCAAGCAGTCCTTGAAACGTAGATCTCGTTCTACAGGGTGTTGAGAACCACTGTGACCCCAACACCACACACAGACTGCAGGTGAAAGTTCAATGTTTCGTTTGGAAAAATAAAAGGTACAAGGCCATTTGAGTATGGCTTTTTTCCAGAAAGCTGTTCATATGCACACAGTAACCTGTATTCCAAAGGAGTCTTCACAGCCTTCCTCTGGGATCTGGCAACTGCTGCCCTCGCCTTGTTTTAGCTAAGATAATTAAGAGGCTGCATAAACCAGCAAAGAAAGCCTGATCCATGGACTAAAGCACTAGACTTGGACTAGAGGAATCTGTTTCAATTCCTTGTTGCGCAACAGGATCCTGTACAAACCTGAGAAAATTATTCAGTCCCTATGCCCAAGGCCTCCACTTCATTTACATTATATAAATACCTGAAAGACCACAAGTGCTCCAGAGCAGGGACAGAGAAGGCAGTAAAATATTGATCGTGTTCACAGCAAACAACTCGTTCACTTGGCCAAGCAAAGGTGATTAGTGTAATCTGAAAAACAGTACAGCCCTCCAACCTGAATTTCAGCTTTAATCACCAAGTTGTGAATAAGTAAGTTTCTTAAAAATCAGCTCAGCAGTTCCGAGCAGAACCACACATTCCTACTTCACAATCTACCAGCCAAGGCTGGGTGTGCTCTCTTCTAGAGCCAGCAACCTGCCACATGCACACAAAAATCCTGTCTCCAAATGCTACAAGCGACTAGTATGGGAACAGCCAGGATTCAATGAGGTTGCACTTGTGCAGGCCCACCTCCACAAAGCTGTATGAGGCAGTCAATAAATCGACTTGCCATACACAGCAGATTGTGGATGAGCAGAAAAGCAAAAACAACCAAATGAAAAATAGCAGTACTATGAGTAACACGGAAACATGCCGATTTCCTGCTGAGCTACCAGCAAAACTATGCAGTTTTGCTCCACACCGCACCATTCCTTTTTTAACTCTTGTTTACAGAGCCATCAGATTCCCAGCTCTCCGGGAGGTTAAACAATGTAATCTAGGTTCTTTTTGCTTTCAAGAGCAAAAGTGGATTTTAAGTGGTTTTGGTCCGAGGAGACCTTTATCCATCACAGACAATCCCATTCTCAAAACTTCCTCTGACAATGAAAGAGGTCAAGAGACATCTTTCAAGAGAGAAGTCTGGGGAGTAGTATCATACTTGGAATCACGTATACTTAAATAGTAATTAGTGTTCCATCATTGTGAGAAGCCAGCCGGCATTCAGCTTCCCTCTGGTGCAGCGGCCCTGTCCACAGAGATATTCATGGTCCCTCTACAATACACACACTTTTTGTTTTGTCTAGAACTTCAGAACACTGCCTTTATGGTTCATATACTGTAATTCACAGCCCTGATATAGGACTTGATAGAAAATTAACCACAGAATCACGTGTCATATACAGAATGGGAAAAGAAGGAATCAAAGGAAAAATAAATCTATTTCTGTAATTATCTCTGCAGATGATGAGAATGCCTAAGATCACTGCACAGATCTACCTGTGGTAAAACATCAAAAGAGAAGCAAGAGTCCCTGGCAGATGCAAGAATATCCCAGTTCCCTAGACAAAGCAAGCCAAAGAGGAGTAAACCTGCCTGCACAGCTGCTGTAAAACAGTAAGTTGGTGGCACAAGTATTCAAAATAGAGCATTCCTGACAGGGAGCAAGGGCCCAAAAGAAAAAGTGCTACAAGACCAGTCCCAGTACTTCCCTGGGACAGATGGGGATCGCAGTCACCCAGACTGACTAGGTTACCTATGGCATCAGACTCTGTCCACTTGCTTCCATGGATTTGTTTCAGAAGAGCATAGAGCAGCCTCCAGCAATCCAGGGTCTGCAAAAAAAAGAGGGGTGGAGGGAGATCAGTAAGCAAAATATTTGTCATATATTTAGTCTTAACTAGACATTTAAACCCATATCTGAGCATATATTTTTACATGGAAAAGCACACCAGTACCCTGCCAACACTGCAGAATCAGGCAAGTTCACCTATTAGCTGCATTATGAATGTTACCTACAGTAAGGTGCACGCAGAAAGAGAAGGGCTACTAATGCTGGCTGCACAGCAAGACCCAGCACTTCCACTTTGAGGCACATGCGTCCAGGACCACAGCTTCTAAAATATCTGCTCTGATATAACCACATATGGCACAACTCACCCACAGTCAAACAAGCACTTGAAGACACCATAAAGATCTAACCATGATAGTATCAAAAACTCACAAACAAGAGGCAGCACACAGTGAGCTGGAACTGGAAATCATTTCTTGGCCACACAAGGACAGCATGCTGACAAACTGAGAGTGATTCTTACAGCTAGAATTTCAGCCAACACTCGTAAAATGCTTAAAATAGCTATCTGAGCAAGTGGAGCACCCTGCATGTGAGCTGAAGGCCTCGCACTCATCACCCTGTAAAGCCCTGAAACAGAAAGACCCAGGCAAGTGTACAGTCAAGGGAAGCACACCTCAGGCGGCACTAGAAAGGTGTTGCAGACCACGGTGCAGTATCATGCTTTGCGTTAAAACCGCAGTAAGAGGAAAGCCCTTCCCAGTGGAGCGAGCTCTCCAGGACTCACACAACACACGCCGGCTGGGGCCCACACCGCGGTCCCCCCACGCAGGGCCTGGCTCCACACAGGTGCCCCTGTCCCAAGGCCAAGCCCCACCTAGGTGCCGCCGTCCCGTCCCCCCCCAGGACCCGACCCCACACGGGGAGGACCCCTGCCCGCCCACAGCGATGTCCCCCCAGCGGGGCCCGCTGCACCGCCCACCCACCCCGAGACCACGGAGGCTGCCAGGCGACAACCGGGGCCGCCAGCGAGGGGTGCCCCGGGGCGGCCCGCGCTCACCGCCTGCGGCCGGTCGAACCTGGCACGGCGCAGGGTGTCGGGGGCGGGCCGGGCGGGAGGCGGCAGGGCCCGGCACAAGGCGCCGACGGCGGCCGACAGCGCCCGGTCCCGCCGCTCCTGCCGCCGCCTCATCGCGCCCGCCGCCGCTTCCCGCCCTCCGCCGGCGCGCGGCGGGAGCATGCGCAGTCCGCCGCAACCTCGCTAGCCCGCCCCCTGCGGCGCCCCCTGGCGGCCGGGAGGGAGCACCGCCGCGCCAGTGCGCCTTGCCGCCATGCCCTCTCGTAGCGCGCTGATCTGCCCCTTGTTTGTTCTCCCCTGCAGGGCAGAGCTCGCTTCTTGCCTCCCCCAGCAAGTGACCCCCCGGGCGAGTGGGAAGCGCCCGGTGGACGGTCTTCCCCGCAAGGCACGCCTCCCCCACGGCCAGGCCGCACCGCCCGCCCGGCCGCAGGCCCTGAGGAGAGCCGGCCGCTTCCCCGCCCTTCCTGGCCGGAAACGGCAACAGCCCGCTTCGGCTTTCCGAAAAACGCCTCCGTGCTGCTGTCAGACCAAGAAATCCTTCCTCTGCTGCTGTCAGACCAAGAAATCCTTCCTCGGCCGATGGGAGCCGAGGCCTGTCCCCCGGCTCCCCGCCTTCCTCTCGGCGCCAGGGGCGGTGGCGCAGGCAGCCTGCCTCCCCCGCGGGTGAGCTCACCACTGGAGCGATCCCAGGGGTTAATCCGGCATGAGGAGGCGGCCCTTTGGGAGATAGCCTTGGTCACTGGGGTGGGAAGGCCACCTCTTGGCTGGGGTTTACTGGCAGAAGCCTGGCCCTGAGGTGGGCTCCAGCTGCGGGCCTTGCGGAGGGACCTGGCCTGCTCCACCCGCACAGCCGGGCCCCTGCCTGTGCCTGTACACCAAACCTGCTCAGAACCCCCGCTCACTGATGGTTTCTTGGCCAGTTACCCAGTTCACAACCCATTTAACACACTATGCATGAATCTAGTGTGATGCTTTTATCTACTGTGATACTTTTCTCCCCCCACCCCCACCCCCAATATCTGAACACCGTGAAGCAACACATGAAATCCAGCTATGGAACAGCCCCTTGCAGCCTGAAACAACACATGGAATCCCTTCCAGCTATGGAACAACCTCTTGCAGCCAAATGGCTCCTCGCAATGAGGAGAGAAATTGCATTGGTCCAACGAGACCTTCAGCAAAGCCGGCTTGCTAACGTGAACTGCATTTGCACTCTTTCCCTCTATTTGCTGCCCCTCCTGCTTCCCACCCCTGTGCCGGGGAGTGCAGCCCTTCCCGACGCCAAGCTCTGCATCGCTGCTCTCCCAGTCCTGCAGATCCTGGCTGCTGCTCCAGCCGGCCCTGAAAGGACCCCTGGGTGTGAGTTACCCAGGCTTAAGGATTTTTAAAATATCTCCTCTAGCAGCTGTTGTCTCACATCCTCCTTCATTCCTAATGGCCTGGAAAGCATTTTCCTTATCCCTTGTCCAGCTCTAGCTCAGCAATCTCTATCTGCTTCCTTGCTCTCCTTCCTTACAGGTTTGGCATCTCCATACGGTTCCTTGTCTTTGGCTCCCAAAAGCCCAAAGTCCTTTTTTATTGCCCAGAGCCTTATCGGACCTGGATAATCCTCTGCTGTCTTTGGCATCCTTCGCGGCTTTCCGTACCTTGCCGCTATCAGGCGCTGTCTGGTGCCTCCGTGACACATCACTTGTCTATTTTCCCGTCCCTGCTGCAAACTCCGGGCAGGAGGACCCTCAGCTGCAGCCAATTTCCTTTGTTTTCTTGACCACTCCATAAACCCTCCTCAAAGCCATCCCTGTCCCCACACACATTCCTCTGTCTAGGCCTCTCCTCCCGGGGGCAGCTGCCTGCTTTGCCGCTGCAGAGACAAGGGCTCTCCTGCAGCACCCAGCGCACGCACCAGTGGGTGGTTCTGCCCATCATCCCCGCTCTGGGCTCCTGTCCCCCAGCCAACGCACCCCAGCCAGTGAGCATCACCACCTGGCACAGGAGCAGCAGCTGGGATGCACGCCATGCTGGCATGCCAAGAGCCTGTGTGCCACCTCTTCATCCCGCCGGCCAGGCCAGCCCCGCGGTGCCCCAGAGCCAAGCTGGCTGCCCTCCTGGCTGGTGTCCCCTGGTCCCCAGCCCCACGGCTCCCCCGGCACGCAGCCCCGTGGGCGCAGCTGACACAAGATGCCTGGCGCTGCGGAGGGTTGGCGCCTGGCCATGGGTGAGTCGGACGCCAGGCAGCTTATCCCAGCCTCTCTGGCGCGATGCGGCACAGCACAGCGCAGCGGGGGCTCAATCTCAGCACGCAAGGCCCCACTTATCTGCTCTGCCGGCTGCCGGGGCGGTTTTCCCAGGATGGGAGAAGCTGATGGGAAGGCAATGGTTTCCTGCTGCAGAGATGGACCTAGTGCTGCGGACAGATGAAGGAGGTGATGGTGTGACAGCCTCCGGCATGCTGTCCCAGCAGTGCTGGGGATGCCACCCCACTGACAGCACAGCCCCTGCATCCAAGGCACCCTCACCTCCCCTGTCCCCAGTCCCACAGGGACGGACAGATGCAAACAAGCAGTGACAGGCTGGTGTCACTCTGATGGCACTGTGTACACTTGAGCGGTCACGGGAGACTGGCGGGAGCCCCCAGGATCCCCTGTATGGCAGGGGGCAGCAGAACAGAGCTCTGGGCCCTACAGCTCTGCCCTGGCACCAAGGCAAGCTGCTGCCGCAGCGAGCACAGCGAAAGGGACCACAGTGGGAAGAGATGGTCTGGGCTTATATTGAGATGCCAGGGATGCTCCTCCTGGGGAGAGGTCACCGGGCTTCACCCTCGCTGGGTTCCAGGGGCTCGCACGATGCCGTGCAGCCACGCAGCCGACCATTTTCAGCACATGTGTCAGCTGGGGTCATTTCCGCCGCGGGTGACTCAGCCGGGCCCAGAGGCCTGTTTGCGCCTGCACCATGGCAACCCGCTGCCGCAGACAGCCCCACTGCTTGGTGGCGTTGCCAGAGATGACAGCCACATCACATTGCCTCATGCAGATTGTATGCAATAACGGCGATCTCTGCTCGCTCCGGCAGCAGCACAGCTTCCTGATGCCACCACAGCCCAGCCCTGCCAAAGGGAAGGTGTGAGCTCTCCTTCTGGGAGAACAACCACTTTGTTCTTTTATTTTTATTACTTTTTTTTAATGCTTTTATCCCTGTGCAGGCGCAGGCAGGAGCCAGCCTGTCTCCCGGCCAGGTCCCCAGGCCGTGCACGGGTGCTTCCCAGGCTCCACCGGCAGCTCAGGGCAGCCGAAGTTCCTCGCTCCTCTCCTCTCCCCTTCTCCTCCCTGCAGCAGCAGCAGCTGAGCAGACACCGCAGCAGAGCGCAGCTGCTCTCCCTGCCCGCGCAAAGGAGGCTTTGGGTGGCCATAGCATGTCACTCCCGGAGCAGATCAGGCAGGCTGCACCATTTCCTATTGCAGATGTTTCCAGCTCCTTCCCAACACCCTCCCTGCTCTTTTATACATGCACTCTCTCCCTTCGCTGGGATGCCAGGTTAACCCAAGCAGGAAAAGGCACAGCCTGGCAGCAGGGCAAACAGCACACTGCCAGGAAGGAGCAGAGGAGCCCAAGGGCTGTGAATACCAGCTGCCTGCAGAGCAGGGTAGGCCTGCAGTGATGCTGGGCCCCACCCCGCCTGGGGAAGGGTCAGGGATCACAGCTCCCACCAGGCACAGAGCAGCCCCAGCATCTGATGATAATGATGATCTGTTGTGGGCTCATGTCTCCATCAGCCAAGCAGCCCTCCCTGGCTGGGGAGGGGATGGTTCCTTCTGGACCAGCCACCTGGCATCTCTGCTGCTGTAGTCCCGCTGTCAGCACGCTCAGAGCAGCCACATCAGGTTGCAGATAGGCACCTCCTGGCCCCAGAGCCATGAGCTGCCTCCTGGCATCATCCTCACCCATGGGCACAGGGGGTGCTGATACTGCTGGCATGCAGGTTTCCTGGACGTGGTGAGTTTGCCTGCAATAGGCCTGTGTGTGAGCTGTAGTGCCAAAATTGAAGGTCAGCTCCCAGCAGTCTGATGCTTAAGATAGGCATTGGCATTTCAGGCCCTCTGATGGAAGGTCTGCACTTTCACTATGATAAGTGAATTGGGAAGGATTAGAAAAAAAAGATCTGAGACCTCACAATTCTCTGTTCTCAGGAGTTTCACCCTTTTCTTTTTACTCAGATAGCTGAGCTGATGTTCTTCTGCACTGAGGGAAACTCCCGAAGAGACAGGGGCTATGGTGGGAAGCTTTTGCACCCTTCTGCCTTGGAAACTCTCCTTATTTCCTTGAAAATAACACAAGAGATCTGAAAGTAAAATGCAGCTCTAGTGCCCGATGCCAACTTTTCCTGGGCTCCTGGATGAGGAGAGCCACCGAGGACCTGGCAAACCTCCACAGGGCTCTTTGCACCCAGCTCCTCTCCAACACTGGATCAGCAGCAGCAGGCATGGGGTGATGGTGGAACAGCCCATCCCCTCTCCATCTTGCTCCCTGATTAAACCTTAGTCTCCAGTACCATGATTCATGGTCTCGTCTGCTGCTTGTTATGCCCCTAGCCATCTCCCTTCTCCAGAGCCCCCCTGCCTTCAGTATCTTCAGCTGCTTCAGTATTTGCTGGGGATGTTGTTCTGCACCAGGAACAAGGTTTGACCCTCTGCCACCTCTGCAAAGCTGTTTCTGCTGGCGGGATGGGGCTTCCCCAACCTGCTGCCTTGCAGAGCTGGGCAGGGAAGTCCCAGCTCACTCTGCAAGCTCGCAGAGCTCCTGCAGCTCGACATCAGCTGCATGGTCCCCTTAACCATTGCCCAGATGAGACAGGCAGATTTCTGAGATGTTAAAAGATAGGCAGACACTTTCTTGACCTAAAAGATATCAGAGCTCTTCAAGCTTAAGACAAATCAGCCTTAAAAATAACTGAAGCAGTGGTGAGCCAGATACCACCCAGCTGCAGGCTGGCTTTGTCCCCACGAGCCCTGTGCAGCAAAGAACAGAAACTCCTGCAGCCACAGCCCCCATGCCACACTCCCCCGGCCCTGGCTGCACCCTGCCTGTCCCTGAAAGGGACACAGCTTTATTGGCAGAAACACACCATCAGGGAAACAAACCGCTCACCACCTCACGGCAGGTGCCTGGCTGCATGTGTGCTGCAAGGGCCTCTGTGTCCCCAAGGTGCCGGAGCCTGCATGGCTGAGACACCAAGGCACTGCAAGGGAAGTGCCAGAGGTGTCACGTCAGTCCTGCCAGGGGAGGGCTGGTGGCCCTGCCAGCGTCTCAGCAAGGCAGTGTTGAGCCAGACCCCCCAGCTCCCCAGCACGTTAGCCCCATTGCGAGCTGCAGCCCACCGCCGCAGTCAGGCTGGCAGGACACAGCCCTGTCCCTGGGCTGTGGCTGACGCTTTGGCTAAGGACAGCGCTGGGGAGCGATGCTGAGGGCAGCACCCTGCTGCAAGGCTTCCAGCCTAAGCCATTCCCCGTGCCAGCTGCAGGCTCAGGGACACATCTGTCCCCTCCTTCGGATTAAGGTCTGTTCCATCTGTGCTAGGAGAAAGACGCAGGGCCAGGGAGCCCACCCTGGCCCCCCCTGCCTGCACCCTGCCGCCACTGGGGGCTGAAGCAACACCCATACTTCTTACAGACCAGCTGAAGGACACCCACCCACCCCCCTTTCTGCCCCCTTTCTCCTTTTTTCTTCTGTACAGAAAACCACAGAGCTGGGGTGGGGAACAGCAGCAGTTTAGTATCTGAACCCGTCCTGTTTCCTGTCCTTTGCCAAAACCTCTTCTGCTTCCCTACCCAGGGCGCTGGGGCTCGCCCACACCCAGCTGCCCCAGAAACGGGGATGTTGTTTGTTTTTTTTTGTCACAGTGATGAAGTGTTTATAGCAACTATCACCCCACAATCCACAAACCTCACTGATCTCAGACCAAACTTCCGAAACAATGACAGAGAAAGCACAGCCCTTTCCTCCAGGGTCAGCAACCGTGGCGTTTCAGGTCACTGAAACAGCAGACCTTCGTGCTGGGCATCACCATGCTGGAGATCACCCGACACCTTTTGCTGTCCCAGATGGGCACCTCGAGGCTGTGGTCATGCCCTGACCCCCCCCGTGATGGCAGCGATACCCCTGTGGCTGCTGACCAGGTGGGATGTAGGGGTGGGAGCATCTGGCAGGCCACACCGAGCTGGCATCCCTGGGCTGCTTCCCCAAGAAAGCTGGGTTTTGCCCTGAGCATCCTGCTCTCACCATCATCCCTGTTGCAGGAGCAGCAGAGCCAGGGCATCGCCACACTGGGAAGGAAGGGATCGTCCCTGCCTTTCCCCAGCTCCTGCTGGGGGTCAGAGCTGAAAGCATCGCAGATGAGCTGCGCTGGAAGCCACGCTGCTGCCTGTCTGCACAGCTCGTGCTCCAGACCACAGAGATTTACTGTTCAGTGGAGAAAAGACTATGGCTGCTGACAGCCCACCTCCCCAGCCCACCGGCCGCTGCTGAGCCTCGCTGCGCATCCGAGGGGAGCGCCTGGCTTGGCTGTGGGTTTCCTATCCAAATGTGATACAGCTGTTTCTGCTTCCTCTCCAAAGACCAAAGCGAGTTTTAAGAAATCAATTTATTGTGTTATTTTCTTTGACTAAGGCTCCTTGCAGATGTGACCTGCGTCTGAACTGCCCAACCTCACTGCATCGAGGCTGGAGCAGGCAGAGAGCGTGACTTGTACAAGCACCGCGCTGGGAGAGGAGTAACCTGACAGCAAGTCCTGGGACTAAAGGCCATTTCTATGGGAGTGCCTGTGGCAGGGCAGGCGGAGAAGCAGGATGCTCCGAAGGAACTTTTTGGGTACCAATACCCAAGGGCTTGTCCCCAGAGCTTGCTTGAGGGACCCCCAGTTTTTAACGCCACACACATTCGGCACAGAGTGAGGCAGCTGCCGTATCAAGTTTAGCTTCTTTGCAGATTTCCAGAGGCTGCACAGACCTCACACAGCTCAGTTCCTACATCCCACCACGCACCCAGGGCAGGGAGAGCCATCCCCAGCCACCACACCTACACCTGGTATGGGTGGCAGGGACCAAAGCAAAGGGCAGCCCTGTGCAGCACGCTGCTAACAGCAACATGCTAACTCCTGCCCGAGCTGTGGCTGCTGCCCACAGAACAAGGTTTTCAGCTGAAAGGCTGGATTGCCCCAGCCTCTCCCTGGGTTCCATACCTCCCAGTGGTTCCCTGCTCCTCCCTGCTGGTTTGGCCCCTTGCACCTGGAATTAGCTGCTCCTGAAAAGTTTTGGTGCAGGGCCCTGATGGGAAAGACCTGCAGCCCAATTCATGGGTCCCTCTCCCAGCTGAACACACTTCTACAAATCCAGCAGAAGATCAAGCTTGTGTTTGCCACTATTTTTAATGCCCAAGGGTAAACTCTATCTCACTGGCATGCTTAAAGCTGCCGAGATTATATCACTAGTTGGCTTTGAAGCCAGCTTCACAGAGGAAAGCCAGGTCCCCGTGCCCCAGGGGCGGGCTGGGTGCCAGCAGCCATGCAGAGCAGGACTGTGGCATCTCACTGGCCGGGAGCCATGGGTGCTGGGATGCCTGGGAGGCTGCTGGCAAGGGCAGTAGTGGGAGTGGAAGAGCAGGGGGCCCTGCAAGCCCTGGCTGGCTGGGAGGTGTGGTGGTGGCCCACCAGCAATAGCTGGGGTTTGCCTTTGACACGGACGCCTGCGTTTGTTGTGCTAACTGGGTGGGAGGCCAGGCACCACCAGCTGCTCAAGTGTGTCCCACTGAAGTGTGCCTAGTGGGTGCAGAGACTTTTTGGCATCAAGCACATGGGAACGTTTTAAGATGCTTATCAGATCGGGCTGCTTCTGACACCAAAGATTTTTACATTGGACACATCCCTCTGACCCCTGAGGGTTTTGGACAAGTCCCAGGAAGGCTGGCGTGACAGTAAGATGCAGAGCAGTCTCTAAGGAAATGCATGCATAAACTGTAGACAAAAATATCCCAGTGTATGACAAAGTATTTCTGAATATGTAAATGGTGTGGTTCAGGTTAAAGAAAGACACGGTTAAGAAACCATTTTAGAAACATCCCTCAAGCTGACAGTTTTTGCATCTGTCAGTACTGTTCTTCCAGCAGGGCAAAGAGGCTGAAACATGAAAGAGCAAAATGCTTGCAAGGCAGCTCTCACCTTGTAATGCTGCACCTTTGCTTTCCCTACCGAGGGAGGCTGGCCCGGCCTCGCCAGTAGCCTCCTGCCCTATTTGGCCTTTTCACATGGCTACTCAGAGTGAAAGCAGCAGATACCAGCTTTGCCTGATGTGGCAGTCTGCTGCCGCCCATCCAGACACCTCTGTGCCCCAACTGGGGACTGCGAAGTGCCATCTCAGATCCAGGAGCACAGAACTGGGGGCTGCCCATGGGCACGGCTGTCCAGCAGGCACTGCCAGGGGCTGGGACATGGCCAGGAGGCCACTGAGTGCCACAGGGACCTCAGGTCAGCCGTCTCCCTTGTCCAGCAGCACTGCACGCCTCTGCTTTAACCCCATGACAGCCACAAGCATCAAGAGGTGGCTCCACACTCTAGACTTCTGCAAACATCATGACACAGACGCAGTGAGGTTGTGGGTGGGGTAGGACCTTCCCCCCAAGCCCAGGGAGACCCTGACCCTGGACAAGCACCGGCACGACACCCACCGCTCTTTCCTTTGGGGCGCACTCAGCTCCAGTGCCCACAGCACCCTGGGGCTGTTCTCACCCCCCAGAGCTCAAGCAGCCCCTGGGGTGGGCAGCCAAGGGCAGGACCCTGCGCACACCAGGAGCAAAAGCACGTGGAGCCATCCACACGGTGAGGGGCTTGATCCAGAAGCCACAGGAGTCCTTAAGCAAGCAGCAAACACTTTGCAAGCGAGCCCCACAGGACTCCGGTTACAGAGCACAGCAGCGACATGGGAGAAGCATCTTTCAGTTTATTAAAGACTGAGAATACAACTGTGAGCCCAGCCAGGAGAGCCGGGTGCCAGAAGCAGGGCTGGGTTTTGGCTGGAAGGGTGCGGTCTCCTCTCCAGGCAGCCTTCAGCAATACCAGCCAAGTTTCCTATCCGGCAAGGCGTCCCAACGCCCCCATCCCAGCAGTGCTCCACCTGGAGCGGAGCCCCTCTCCGCACCAGCCCCAGCCTCGGTTACTTATTGCTTTTCATGTGCTAGTCTAGTACAGAATGAATTAAAAACAAAAATGCATGTCTGTCGCGGTGTGTTTGTGCTCTCTTCAGGCTGTGCTGGGAACCCTGGCCGTCAGACCTGGAGAGGGATGGAAGAGAGGGGCAGATGAAGTCAGGCTGGGCTGGGAGCAGGGACATCCCAGGGACAAAGGCACTCCAGGACAGAGCCCGTCTTTGCTGACAGGCCACAAAGCAAAAGCCTTTGGTGTCAGCTGCCAGAGCTAAGGTGACAGTCACTTGGGGCTGGCAGAGAGGAGGAGCTGGCACCCAGCAGGTTGCTCCCAAGCACTGGCGTGAGGGCTGGGAGTCACAGCCAGCCCGGAGAGACGCCGTGGCACACCTGCCTTCCCCGCTTGTCCCGGGGAGGACAGCCCCAGCCAGCCCACGGAGCCAGAGGCGGGAGGGGAGCTCCAAGAGGAGGCACCAACCTGAGGTTTACTTGAACGTGTGGCTCTCGGCTCCTCCCCGGCCAAACCCTGGAAGAGAGACAGAGCGGGCTCAGCATCATTGCGGGACGGTGAGTGCACCAAGGGATGAGTGTCACTGAGAGACGGGAGCCCTGAGCCCCCTTCCCTCCCACAACCCCAGCCACAGTGGCCCTACCTTTGGGCCCGAACAAGGCAGCATAGCAGGGGTGGTTGCAGTATGGCTTGCCATCGTGCTGTGGGGAGAGAGAAAGAGCATCAGCCCCTACCGCCCTTCAGCTCCATCTCTGCCCATCCCACCCTTCCTGCAGCCCCTAGCTGCAGAGGACAGCGACCTGCTGGCAGCAAACTCACCTCTGCATGGCCTCCAGATGTCAGGGTCTTGTTACACTTCTCGCATCTCAAGCAGGGCCGGTGCCAGTCCTTCCCCAGAGAAGTCACCTTCTCAGCTGCCACGGAAAGGAGATGGGTTAGTTGAGGCCCTAACCAGGCACAACAAGTTAAGGTTTCGCAGGTTGGCCTCCCTGTCATCAACCCTAGGGAGGACTTTTCTGGGCTTTTCTCAAGTCTACCTGTCCAGGACAGAAAGCACCATGTTTCAAACCCAGGAGCTCACTGTAAACACACAGGTGCCTGGATCTGAAACAGCAGTGCCAGGCCCAGGATGAGCATCACTGCATCCATGCAGACAGGCTGATTTCTATCCATCTTCCAAAGATCTGAGGACCTTGCTCCTTCCCATGTCAGCCGGCAAGGGGATGACTTTCTTCCCAGCCAGCTGGAGACCCAACAATCACTAGAGCTGGCAGGGGCGAGGGGGGGATGCTGGTGAGAACCAGGGAGGCAAAGCCATCGCCACACCCTGCCAACACAAACGAGCCACCAGCACTCTGCCCACCGCTCCAATTCCACATGCACCACGGCAAACCAGAGCAGGGCTGAAGCTTGGCCGGGGTTCAGGCGGCTGTGGGGGAGACAACATGCTGTCTGCTGGAGCTGGGATGTGTTTATGGAGAGAGGGGGGAACACAGGGTGGCTTTTAATTGCAGCACGGTGGGGGAGGAGGGTATTTTCTGCAGACGTATGTGCTCTTCATATTGGCAGCTTCACTCCTGGGGATTTCTTAAGTGATAAAGCAGAGCTTTCCGCAGGGCCCTGTCAGAGCCAGGTCTGAGCACGCTCCCCACGCCTGCAAAAAGAGGTTGAGCAGTGGCACTGAGCGGCTGCTGGCAGCGGGCGCCCCGGGGGGCCCTTGGCAGCCTGGAACACCTCTCCTTTGGAGTCCAAATATACCCACAACAGCTCAGGCAAAGAGCAAGCCAACGGCTGCAGAGGTGGCAGCGGGGGCAATGCCCAAATGTCACGAGGCAGCCCCGCTGCCATCTCCCAGCAGACAAAGAGTCTCCTGTGCTCATAACCCAGTGGGGGCTGCAGTGTCCTCCCCCCGAGCACCCTCAGGAGCCCGAGCCGGGCCCATGGTGGGACTCTCCTGTCACAGGGTTTCTGAAAGGCACTCAGCTTCCCCACCGCTCACATAAGCATTGCACCAACGTTCGGGCAGGGGCTCTGCCAAGGCTCGCTGCAGTGGGGCCCCAGCGGCTCTCAGCCATGCAGGCGAGATTCCCCTGGAAAGGTGGTGGTGGCCCTGCAAAACCCATCCCTGGTCCCCTTGGCATCCTCTCCTCCTCACCCCTGCTCTGTTACAGACACGATTTGGCCGAAAGCAGCCCGAGGCATACCCGAGCAGCACTGCCAGGCACCAGGAGCTCTGGGGTGCTCCAGAGCAAGGCTTGCTCTGCCTCCTCTGCCAGCGCTCCTTATCTGCAGGCACAGAAATCAGGCGGCAAGCTTGGTTCTCCAACAGCTTTTGAACCCTCCTCAGCCTCTGTATCAACAGGCGTTTCGTAATAGCAGCCTGATAAGCAGAGGGCTAAAACCCCTCCTTGGTCAGACAGCCCCATACCAGCACTGCCACACCTGTGGGCATGGCAAACACAGCTCGCCCCAGTTGGGATCAAAGCAGATCCATAGAGAAAGGCAGACACTGACCAGCACCTTGGTAGCTGCTGGTATCAAGCCATGTGGGTAAATGAGGTGCCCCAAGACCCTTGGTTGCAGGAGGGAGACACAAACTGTATTGTGCCAACCCCCCACCTCAAAGCCTAGCTGAAGGGTGAGTTTAGACAAAGCGATGCTCGCCAGCCACAGGAGCCACGTCCCAAGCAGCACTGCAGGCAGCAGCACCCGCACCAGCCCCAGCACACCTCCCCAGGGTGGGCATCACCAACAGCCACGGCTCCGCGGCCCAGAGAGCAGCCCCTGCGTTTGAGCCTCCAAGTTCTTTGCCAGAGCCCAAGTAGGAGTTGGGGCACACACACGCGCGGAGCAGAAATTGGGCAGAGTGAGCAGAAGTCAGTGACGGCACTCGGGTTCCCAGATCCCTCATCTCTACTAAATTAAAAAGCAGGGAGCACACATAAGCTGCTCCCAGCAAACCCCCTCAGGTGCAGCTAAACCAGGGATGTGGGGAGGTCTGGCAGCCAGAGCCTGCCTGTTCCAGCAGCTGCTGCTGGCAAGGTGAGAGGCTCAAAGCCCCCAGATACCCTCAGGCAGGACAGCCAGACCATGGCACCAGAAGGGGCAGGAGCCTGGAGCTTTGGGGCCCCAGTCTGGAAGGAGGACATCTGCCTGAAGCCCAGTGGCAGACAGCAGCCCGACAAGGCTCACCATTAGCCTGCAAAGGTGGCTTAAAAATAACACCCCAGCGGTGTCATCTCACCATGCTAAACCACACAAGCCAAAATGTGGGCAACCCACGGACCCAGGAACGTGCCCGAGGGCAGGATTTGCCCTTGGGAAGGTGCTTACTCGCCTGCACCAGCTTTCAGAGCAGCAGGCTGCACTGGCCGGGCCTTTGGGCTTCAAACTGGCATGGGGCTGTGGGCAATGGTGGGAAAGAATCAGGGCTGAGCCCCGTCTGCAAGACTGGGGGTACCCAACTGCAACCCGCATCCCACTGCAAGGCACCTCCTTGGGTGGATTTATAAGGGCCACCCCCCCACACCCCCACGGCACCCCGGGGACCCACAGCGCAGAGATGCACACCTTTGGGGCACCCCAAGAACGGGCAGTGATGGGGTGCCCAACACCAGGGCACGCCGGGGTCCCACAGCGCAGGGATGCGCAGCTTTGGGGCACCCCAAGGACTGGCAGCGATAGGGCACAGAACACCAGGGCACCCAGGACCCGCAGCGCCGTGGTGCCCGGGGATCCCAAGCCCGGTGGGGTGCGGCATCGGCGCACCCCGGCTGAAGCAGCGCGACAGCCCCGCGGTCCCCGCGGCTTAGGGGCGGCCGGGGGGGCGCAGGGAACCCTTACCGAAGTAGACCTCCTTCTGGCAGCGGGGGCACTTGGGCATGGTGTCGGCTCGGCTCGGCTCGGCTCGCCGCCCCGGCTGTGGGATGCTGCGCCCGGCCCCGCCGGAGTCACTGGCCGGCCGCCCCGCCCCGCCCCGCCCAGATGTGCGGCCCCGCCCGCAGCTGGAGGCACCCGCCCGGAGCACAGCCTGCAGGGGCTCCCAGGGCGGGGCCCTGACCCCTAGCCCCTCCTTGCGTCCTGCACCCCCCTGCCCCCTGCAATCCCTCCAGCTGCACCTCCTGCACCCTTTCCACCACCCTTTGCACCCCTGCGCCCTTTGCATCCTGCAGCCCCACGCCAGTTGCACCCCTTGCACCCCTACATCCACGGCACCCCACATCCCCTGCACGCCCCACACGCTGCAGCCCTGCCCCCTCTGCACCCCAGGCTGCTGCAGCCTGGCTCCCTGCCCATGCTTGTGCTGTGCCGGGCCGAGAGCCCCCACTCGTAGTGGGGCTGGAGGTGTGATTGGCATCTGCCGGTGTGGGGCTGGAGGTGTGATTGGCATCTGCCAATTAACCGTGCTCCCAGATAAAGAATCACGTGTGCTGACCACCAGGGCTCACCCCCTCCCAGCACAGATCTGTTTTCTCCCGAGAGGGTGTAAAAGCTGACCCTCAGACAGGGCGTCCCGCCCGTGGGGAAGGTTGGGGTACAAGGCGAAGCAGGAGGGAGCTGTGGGGCTGTAACCCCTCTCTTGCAGGACCTCAGGAATGGTGTGGGTGCAGGACGCGGCTGCGCTCACTGTGGAGAAGCAGCCCATCTGTGTCGCTGACTGTTGTCATTTTATTAGGAGCGAGGACTTGCTGTTCCTTTGCACTTGGCTGTGAAGGAAATGAAAAGCCTATCCAAAGGTCTGTTTTGTATGAAACAATCCTCCCCAGGGCATGTTGCCGTGCTGGAAAGGTCATGAGGGCTGGTGAAACCCAGCGCCAGGACGCCTAGTGTCTGCCTCCCGAAATGCAGGGCACCCCTCGCCTGCGCAAACAGGGCCCCCTCGGCACGGGAGCCCACCCGTGGGTGCAGGGGGACAGGCAGCAAGCTGTGCCCAGAAGCAAAGTTCACAGTTCGGCTGGGTATTGCTTTTGACCCAGCCTGGCTCCAGCCTCCCTTCCCAGTGGGATCCCTCATCCTGCCTGATGGTCCCCGCTGCTGCCGGTGGTCCTGGGCTCACCCTGCCAGCTGGCAGCCCCCACCGCCGGCTGGGGAGCCCCTCCGGTGGGCTGCTGCAAGGAAGCCGCTGGGCTCGGCGGGGGGCTCGGCAGCCCTCTCTGGCAGCGGCATCGCTGGGAAGCCCACTCCCGGCTAAGGCACGAGTCACACTCAGCGTCTTACAGCATGGAAAGAGAGAGGTGTCCTGCAAGGACTGTCACCTCCACCCTGCCTCCTCGCAGTTCTTCCTCCGCCGAGGCACTCCACACATGCCAGCGCTGTATTTGAGCCACACCACCTTCCCCTGCACCAAGCCGCAGCACCCCACAAGTGCCCGGCTGCATTACCCAGGCCAGGACCCCCTCCCCACCCCACGCAGGGTGCAGCTGGCACCCTGATGAAACACAGGGACAGGGCACGTCCTCCTCCCCTCTCCGGTGGCCCTGCCTCCCCTCCCACATGGTGCCAAGCTGCTTTGAGGCCACTGCCCGGCTAGGACAGCCATCTCCAGCTGTGCTCCCTTTTAAGGCAGGTTTTATGCCAGCAGGCAGCTGAAAACTGGCCTCTCGCAGGTCTCCTCCAGCTGGCCCAGCCCTGTGGCCAGTCCCCGTGGACCCCTCAGCCACCTCCTCCTGCAGCAGGAATGCTCCCACCCCGGCCGGGGCAGCCTGTGCCCCCGCATGGCACCATACACCGACTGACCCGGCTGCTGACGCACCGCCCAGCCACCCCCTCCCCCTCGCTTCCCTCAGGCGCTTACTGGAAACCGTTCACAGGACAGAGCGGGCACAAAACCGGCGGCAGCTCTCACAAAGCAGGGCGCCACCGAGCCATGCACCGCTCTTTGCCAGCCCTGCCCACGTGGGGCCATATGCCTGATGTCCGCCCCCACGGCCCGTGCTTTAGCCCTGCCAGCCCTGCCATGGGGATGCATACACCTTGGGCTACCCCAGCCCACTTCACCAAGGGGTGAGCCAAATTGTGGTGCTGGTGCACCACGCAAAGCTATGGGGCATTACAGTGAGCCAATATCAGGGTGAAGGCTGCTGCAGGACAGCAGCCCCCATTTCTACACCGCACCAGAGCCATGCATGCATCCTGCCTATCACCGCTACCCCACTCTTGCCCCATTGATCAGCAGGCGCCTCACAGCAGCAAGGCAGCGCAGCAAAGCAGAGGGCCCCCAGCAGAGAGAGAGGAAGGGCTGCAGGTGCTCCCGGATCACGGCAGCAGCTCGGGACCCCCGCAGGATGCGGCCTCTTTCACCTTTTACGGGGAGTGAGTCCATAAACACTCTGGAAGCTGGTGTGTGAAACCCATCAAGATGCCGCAGCAGGGCAATAAACCAAGCCCCCGCCAGCCTGTGCTGGAGGGAGCTGGCTGGGAACACTGCGGCAGCCCGATGTTTGAGGTCACCACGCCTTCTGCCATCTGGGGTCCCCCCGGGAGCCAAAACCAAGCTGCAACTATCTGTGAGCCATTCCAGAGCAGCAGCAAGCTCACACCTGTGCAGCGGGATGCTGCCCGTGGTGCCGTGCCTGTGGACACGAGGAGGGGCAGGGAGCAGGCAGCTCTGCTGTGGGCAGAGGCAGCCCCAGGGAGCAGCAGGAGAGGGGCAGGGGCGGTGTCTTCAGCAAAACTAGGTACCAACCCAAGCATGGCTTCAAAGGGAGGTTTTCATAGCCTGGAAACAACCTAGCTGACACCAACAGAGAACAGCCCCCTCTGCAAATCACAGCTTTATCTTATCTGGAGACCTTGTTCCAGCTAATTTGACCATTAAGGCAGAGCAGCCTCAGCTGTCTGTGCCCTCTGCTAGGAATCTGGGTGAGGCTCAGTCCCAGAGCATCAGGCGCCATGGCTCACCGATGGCATAGCAACAGCCCTCAGGAAAATCTGGGCTGTCCCATTTGTTTGTTTGGGTGGCGTTGTTATGGCCAGGGTCTCCTCCCCACTCCCTTGGCAAGAACCAGCACCAGCTCCCAGGTCCTTCTGTGGCAGATCTTATGCAAGGTCCAAGCAGCCCCCAAGGGCCCCCCAAGAGTTTCCCAAGCTCCTGGGCATGCTGCAGCTGTGGGCACACGCTGCCTGCCCAAATACCCCCCTTGAGCAACTTGGCCCTGGTGATTATCAGAGTAATGACTGGAAAAGTCACCGGCATTTGAGCGGGCAGGGCGGGTAACATAAGCCGATTTGGGTTTGTTTTGCTAACACAGCACGAGAAAACAGCTATTTCCGCGTAGGAAACCAGCCCATCTGCCAGAGCAGCAGCTCCCAGCTCCCCTCCTGCACCCCTCGCTGCAGTGGCATAGGGGCTCCCATGCTTCTCACAGCGCAGCCAGCCCCCCAGCGCGCTTGCACAACAGGGAGACGATGCGCTGGTGAAGGCACGACCCAGGGGCTGGTGGCATCCTGGTCCAGCATTTTCCCAGCATTTACACAACTGTGAGTCCTGCAAAATCTCCCTCCCCAGCCAGCCTGCGCTTCTGCAAGTCAAGGGTCCACTCAGCCAAGATGATTTGTTGTAAAGTATGCCCTACCCAGCTCAGCAGGGGACTCTAATTTGACAAGAAAATTATAGGGTGGCTTCAAACAAGCCCAGCAGAGGCTGGGGGGAGCTGCCAAGCGCGTGATCCCATCAAAAGGCCCGCGAGGTGCTGGTGCTGTGAAGCGGCACGGGGTACCCGTGGTGGGGGGCCGGCATGTCGTCCCCCCCCACTCGCCTTCCATCACCTCCGGATTTGCACGCGGCTAATCCCATTACCGGCTGGCCAGGAAAACAACAGCACGAAGGCGGCTGTCAGGGCAAATTACACCCCGAGGAAAAACTCTGGGGTACGTCTTCATAAAGCTGACAGGCGGCCGACGGCTGGGAGTAATTGGGAACAGGACGGCAGCGGGAAAGGCAGTGCGGGAGCGGGGGGCTTGGGGAAGGGGCTGGGAAAGGGCCCCCCTGGGGGCACGCTGCCGCTGGTGCTGCAAAGCCCTGAACAGTTTGAGCCTGCGAAGCACGCTCGCTGCCATGCCCAAACCTCCGCTCGCTGCCCTCCTGGATGTGGCGCAGAGGCTGTTCCGCCGGCAGCATGGGCAATCACACCGCCGTTTCTAGCAGAAACTGTAAAAACATATTCCAGGATGGTTAAAGCAGCTGGCTGCCCACAGCAGTCACTTGTCAGGTCAGCTCTCAAGAGCCAGGGTGTGAATTATTATCATCCAGTTAATATTACACTGCGTGAGCAGTAACAAACAGAGGAGCCCCAGGGCCAGCTCCCCAGGGCTCGGCGGGATGGGGGGAGCCCAGCTGCCAGGGAGGTGCGGGGCTGCCCGCGCAGGGCCATGCTGGGGATGCATCTGGGACTTCCATCCGTGGGACACGGCAGTGTGGTAGCCCTCGCCCGCCTCTCCAACCCCCCCAGGACCCAGTTACTTGGAAAATCTCCTCCAATTTCATCCGGGCACCGCTCCCCCAGTTTCCCTGAGTACAGTCTGGCCAAAGTCTCTGCTACCATCTGCTCTTTTCTGCAAGCTTTCCATTAGCGCCAGCCCAAGGAAACCTCTTGGCTAAATCCCGCTGGGGGAGGGTTTGGTGCATTTTCCTGGCACAGCCCCGGCTGTTTCTGTTGTGGCTCTCAAATCCAGCCAGGATAGTCGAGGAAGCAACGCCCGCTGCCTTGGGAAGCCACCCAACACCCATGAGGCATCGCCTCTGCCTGCTAGGGAGATGCACATGCGTGCTGGGGGCTGGCAGGGAGCGTGGGCACCGCTCAGGGGCTGCTCACAGGGGACCAGTGCCAGGGACCACCTCGCCAGCCCTGCCCTGGCATGGGGTGCTCACCCAGCAGTGCCGTTTGCCCTGGGCTGGGTCCAGGCTGTTGACACCACACCTATTCCTGGTTAAAAATTCACTGGAGGTGAGGCGAAGGGTTTGTAGAGGTATTTGCTTTCTCTGACAGCACACAGCCCGGCGTGGTCATGCTGTGGTGACAGCGCAGGGAGTAGGATATAGCTGCTCCACTCTGCCTTACCCAGCCAAGGCGGAGGGTCAGGACGGAGCCAGAGAGGGGAGAACACGAGGAGGAACTGTAGGTTTGTACAGCATTAGCAGCATGCACACCTCTGTCCCACCAGCACAGGTTTTCTTCCCCCAGCAAGCAGCCCCAGGGCACTCCAGGAGCCCCTCTGAGCCCCCAGGGTGGTCCCCCAGCTGCCCACCCCACCTGGAAACCCACGGGTGATCTGAAGGCTGCTACAGAACCCAGCTGACATCGGGGGGGGGGGGCGGGGAAATTCCCCTACAGATGCAACAAGCTGGGGAGCCGCTGAGGGATGAAGCCAGCACCAACCAGCACCAGCAGCTCTCCCTGTGTGCACTGGCAGGGGGATTTACAGCCCAAATCTTCCTCATCTTGCTTTTATGCCATTCCCCCTCCTTCATCCCTGCCTGCTCTCCTCCACCCTATCCAGTATTTATAACCAGTCCTTTAACCTCCCTCTGGGGCCAAGCCAAAGCCCGGCCAAGGCAGGGAGAGCCGCACCACTGACTTCAGGGAGTATCAGAGCCAGTCCTCGGCCCTTGCAGAAGCAAGCCGGGCTTACTGGGTCACTTTCAATATCCCATCTTAAATCACATCTTCCAGCACTTCATCCCTTTTGGCTTCTATTTAGTGACTTCCCAGCAAACGCTTTAAATTTGTCTTGCTTCGCTGCCCAGCTGTGCTGCTCTGGCCCCCAGCACATCAGAGCCGTGCTGCCAGCCACAGCCATGCTGTCCTGCTGTCTCCCTGCGTTTCAGGAGCCCCTCCACACTGCCATGGTTGCATCTCCCTTTCCGGCTCAGATGTTGCAGTACAGGGCTGCCCTCCTCATTCCTACCCCCACCAGGTCCCTCCCTGGTGTTTTCCACGTGTGTAGCCTGCTGTGCCCCGCCGGGACCAGCCTTTGACCACAGTCTCTTTCCTGGGTCACTAATGACAGTGCAAGCGATGTTGCCCTGTTTCTGGTGGTGCCAGCACCCCCAGTCTTCTGTTGAGAAACACCCCTAGGTGACAATCCTGCTCCTCCTGCAGCCTGGGGACACCCAGGCTGACACTCATTGGCCAGACTGCCCTTGAAACAGGTTGACCACCGGTGCATCGTGGCAGCTGGTGGGATCCCTGCCCTGCACCCAGCGAGGAGCTGCAAGTCACGGCTCCTTGCTGAGCTCCACTGGCTCCCAGGAAAACTGGGAGCCAGCGAGGGTAATTGCCCAGGACAAGTTCACAGGGCTTGGGGGCTTTCCAAGCAAAGCTGCATCCACTTTGTTCTCTATTTTTCCTCCGTACCCTGGAGAGCATGTCTGCAGTCATCAGAGCCCTCCAACTTTTTTATCCCACTAGCAAGTCCAAGCTGCAAAAAAATAAAATATTTGACAGCCCCAAGGGGAAGGATGTTTTCCAAGCCTCAAGTAAAGAAGCATTTTCAGCTCACATAGGTCTCCCAAAAATAAATCCAAAAATGCACCAAGGATTAGAGGCCAGAGCTGCCTTCTGTGCTTGAGCAAAGTGCCACTCAGCTGTGTCGGTGTCCCGGTCACCGACCCTGCAGCACAGGGGCAGCCCTGACCCCTCGGCACGCACAGGGATAGTCCCACATGGCATCCCAAAGCCCTGCTACATCCTTCAGCTTCCTGGTCTTAACACCTACCCTGTGGGTACCTGCCATACCTGGGGGCCACCTTCTGCTCTAAGGGGTGCCCAGACCCCCACCACATCAAGGGGGGGGGGGGGGGGGCAGTGAAGAGACATCACCCACCTGGAGCCTGAGCAGCCAGATCGTTCCTTTTGGGGTAGCAGGAAGCTGTGATAGAGGCAGGCTTCCCAGCACCCTGTTGCACAGCAGAGATGAATTTTGTCTATTTTTAATTTCACTGCATTCCCCCAATAAAACTCTCATAGGGAAAAGAAAATGTAAGCAAAAACAGAGAGAAAAAAAAAAAAAAAAGCCAGACCCAAACCAAAATAAAACCTTGCATTGGGTGGCTGCTGCCTGGGAGCAGGCAGGATGCTGCACCTGCCCTGCCCTGTATCACACCCAGAACTAACCCAGGTACCAGCCATCGGGGCATCCCTTCCCATCCCTGCCACCCCAAGCTGCCTTCCTCCCTGTCTCAAGACCACCGACTTAACTACAGCCCTGCATCAGCTCCTTCCCACCCCTGCCGGGCCATGCGTTCGGTCTCAGGTGAGGCCCCATGTGTGCCGGGCTCCCGGCTCCAGCGAGCATCTGCCCAGAGGCGCTGGGGATGGAACCTGCTGCATGTCCCCCACCAAGGAGCAGGGCCAGTGCCCATGGTGAGGCTGGGTGCAAAGCGTGGGGCCAGGTGGGCGCTGGGGAGGGCAAACCCCTGCTGAGCTGCAAGTAGGGCGATGGGGAGCAAAATCAGCCTATGCAGCCTATTGGGGAAACTCCCTGCTGCGGGGGATTGCCACGGGCTAGCAAAAAGGCTGGCGAGTTGCAACAAGAGTTGAATTCACACCAAGTGCTTTGCTAACAGCTGTGCTGGGTCCTGGATGGGTAATGGGGACCCCCACCCCAGCACCGCAGCTGCTACATGGGGCAAATTTGGCCAAGTTTGTCTGCAAGGGCCCAGCTCCCTGCCGTCAGCCAAGGGAGGAGCTGGCAGAGCGACACCGCTCTGCTTTGTGCAGCAGCCTTGTCCCCTAAAGCATTAGGGGGGTCAAGGCTCTATGGAAACCCCGCCAAAACACAAATACACATAGCCCGGTCCCAACCCGGGAACTGCGCTGCCGAGACCTCCGTGCCTGGGAAAAGGCTGGGATTGCTGCCGGGAGAGGGAACACCAGCGGCTCCTGTGCCCGCTGCCCTGCCCACGGCCCGAGCCCCGGGGACGCCGCTGCGGCCGAACGCTCCCTGCAGGCACGATGCCCGATGCCCGTGCCCGCTGCGTGGTGCCCGCTGCATTGCCCAGCCGCGTCCAGGCGAGGAGCAAGGCCGCGGCCGTGGTCGGCACCCAGCCCCCTTCCTCTGCACAGCGATGGAGCAGCTCCAGGGCTGATGCTGCTACAAGGATGCAAGACATTGCAGGGGTGCCAGGTCCCCGTTTTCCCCAGCAAACGGGGCCAGTGAGGTTCCTGCATCCCTGGGGCTCTCAAACAACCTGCCAGAGGGGACGAGCTGGAGCAATGGTTCCCAGAGCTGGTGTTTGCCTTGGCAGCCCCAGCCTCCATGCCTTGCTTTCCAGACACCGGGCTCCTAGGGGGAATAGCTGCGTGTCTAAACCCAGGCCTGGCAGCCGGGCTGGTACCTGGCCAGGGACACGGCAGCTCCCAGGGGTTGGCCCGTGCCGCCACGCTGCATTCCTGCCTCGCTGCCGCCACGCTAGGCTTTCCCATTGGCAGCCCTGCTCAGGCACTGTGCCTGCTCAGCAAGACCTGGCTGGGGGGAGCAGCGTCACCTGTTACCTGACATTCCACCCTGCAAAACCAGGGAGGATCCCATCCCATCCCATCCCCTACAAACCCAGGGAGGGCAACAGCCTGTGCTGCACCAAGAGCAGCTCTGGCCTCAGCAGCTCAGGATCAGCTGGGGCTCAGGCTGCTCTGCCTTGCCACAGCAGCAGGGTCCTCACCTGTCCCAGGACCAGAGGGATGCTGTGCAGCACACAGAGCTTCCCCTGCTCTTCCCAAAGCTGAGCCACACAATGTATCTCTCAAAACTTTTATTGTCAGCAAATAACAAAAGTCAGCCCTGCGGTGGGTGCAGGGAGCCCGGAGAGAGCAGGGTGCTGGCACCCCAGGGCTCACTACCCCGGCGGGTCCCCTGCACCAGCACCCTCCCCGGCCTCCTGGGCAGCAGTGGGGCTGGGGGTGCACAGGGGGGACGGGCAAGACTGGAGGGCACGTGTCATTCTCCAAAGCAAGGGGCACATTTACAACTGCTTATAAATAAACAACAACAACGAGAAACCTCTGGCTCTGGGAAGCAGGCGGGCATCCTGCCGCCAAGCCACCAGCCCAATGTGCTCTGTCTTCCGAAGGCAGGGAGCAGCCCACTCCCCCAGAGCTGCAGCCACAAGGTGCCCCTCCCCACCCCCGGCACGGGCTCTGCTGCCAACCTGGATGGGGGGACACCACCAACTGAAACCAGCCAGCAGCTGGTGCACATACAGAGATGCCCGGGGAGTGCAGGGATGGGAATGTCAGGGGGTGCCAGACCCTAGAGTCTGAGTGGCAGCTGGCCCCAGGGAGAGCGAGGGCCAGGGCACGGAGCCCGGGAAGGGTCAGGAGAAGAGCAGCACTGCCAGACGGGCCAGAGCCCTCAGGGGACTTGCACGTCCCCACAGGGCTGAGTGCCCTGACCAGCAGCCCCCATCCCCAAACATAGTGGGATGCCTGCCCAGCTCCATCACCCTCCATGTGGGGGGCAGCCGGGAGCACCCTCCCGTGGTGGGGCTCCTGCCACCACCTTCCCCTGACCCTCATCCCCTCAGCTGCCACTCGCTGTCCCCTGCACATGGTGACATCTCCACACCCACCCTGCTGCCTCCCACGCTTGAGGCAGGGGGGGCTGGGGGTGGGTGCTGGGGAGGGCAGAGCACATTGGGAATCACCAGAGACACCTTCTACCTTTGCCTTTAAACACTGAAGCTTATATTAAAGACTATGATATATAACCCGGGGGGCAGGGCCATCCTGCCCGGAGTAGAGACAGCAGAGAGAGCACAGCTCCATGGCCAGCCTGGCGGGGGGCTGCTCCGGCTGCGAGCAGGTTAGTATGGGGGCACAGAGCAGGCGGCGGGGCAGGGGGACACCATCTAGGGCTGGTTCTTCGCCTCGGGGTCTTTGTCATAGATGTAGCTTCCCACAGCTCCGGTGTTGACGCCTGCACGGAGGGAGACACAGGAAGGTGAGGACCCAGGTTGAGAGGTGGTGGGTTCCAGGGAGATGTCCCCTCTGGGTGGTGGCAGCGTCGAGAGCAGCAGCCCAGGTGGGGCGTGTGCCCCTGGAGCAGCTCCCCACCCCAAGCACTCACCTTTTGGCCCGAAAAGGATCCCATAGCAGGGCTTGTGGCAGTATGGCTGTCCATCATGCTGCACGGGGCAAAGAGAGAAGCACATCACACGGGGCAGGGGTCCGGGGAGAAGCCAGTCCCTAGGACAGATCCCCCTGGCTGGGCAGCTCTCCGGCTCACCCCCTGCAGACTCCCCAGCACCTCCAGTGCCCCCCCAGGCTGCAGCAGCTGCCTCCGCCAGCCTTGCCCTGCCCTCTTCCAAAGGCAAGGGCTGCCCAGCCAGCACGGCATGGCTCAACCATGCCCCGCTGGCACCCCCCACGTGTGCTACCCGGGGCTCCCAGGGCTGGGACATCCTCACCTCAGCGTGGCCCCCCGGGGTCAGTGTCTTGCTGCAGCGCTCACAGCGTAGGCAGGGACGGTGCCAGTCCTTCCCCAGCGAAGTCACCTTCTCGGCTAGAGCGGGGACAAGGAGTGAGGGTCACACCAGCCCCCCTGCACAGATGCCAAGGGGGAGCATGTCCCATGGGGCCATCACCTCTACAGACAAAATCCCAAGACAGCCCCGTGCATCCCAGGCTCCCGCATCTCTCCCACCACCTCCGCTGCCTCCCAGGTGACAGAGGTTGGCCGAGGACAGCTATTAAGCGCAGCCACCCACCTGGGAGGTGACAGCAGGGGACAAAATACAGATGAAGCCTTTTCCAAGAGCACCCATCGCTGCAGGCTCCTTGGGGACATCTCTCTGTGCCCCCAACCCCATCTCTGAGCCATCCCCCCCACTCCCCCACCTCCACGTGCCCCCAGGGGTCCTGCATGGAGCCCCAGCACCACAGGGCCGTGCCACCCCGGGGCAGGCACCCACTGCCTGCTGGTCACCTTACCGAAGTAGACTCTCTTGCCACAGCGTGGGCACATGTTGGGCTCCCCGGTGAAGGTGGTGACGCTGGAAGCTGGAAGGAGAGAGGGCAGGGGTGTGGGAAGCGGGGTGACACCTCAGCCAGGACACATGTGTGCAGAGGAACCCCCACTCGAACCCTGTACCCCACACCATCACCAAACACGGTGGTTCTGGCAGAGGGGGCCAGGCTGCCCGTCCAGCCCTGCCCCTCACCTTTGCTGGGTCCCTTGGGTGGCGCGGCATTCACCTTCCTCTCCTCTACCTTCACCGGGTGCTCGATGGGCCCCGGAGCAGTCTGCCCCTCGATCTGCGGCTTCTCATAGATGTAGGACCCGGCACCACCGATGTTCACCCCTGCAATGGGGCAGAGAGGGTCTGTGATAGCCTGGGAGCACTCAGGGTCTCCATCCTCTCCCCAGCCCCCCTGCCCCACTGCACCCAGCCCCACTGAGCCATGGGGCCACTGCGGGCACTGCTGCACCTCGGCCCCGGCTTGCGACGTCCTGACTCAGGCTTTCTCCAACCTCATCTGAGATAGGAGAGTGACTCCACCTTCTGTTTGAATGGGAATTTTGTATTAAATATTTAAAAAAAAAAAAAAAAGAAAAAAAGAAAAAAGACAACTATTTGGAACGGATCCTTCCCTCCTCTCCCTCTGCACAAGGGGTGGCAGGGTTGGGATGGCAAAGTGCTGGCTGGATGCTCAGCCCATGCTAGGCTGGCTCCTGGGGTGCTTTCAGGGCCGTGGCTCCCTGCCAGCAGGGATGGGGAGACCTGACCCCTCCTGCAGCCCTGGGCATGGCTGCACAGGCACCGGGGGGCATGGACGTACCTTTGGGACCGAACAGTGTGGCATAGCAGGGCTTGTGGCAGAAGGGCTTCCCGTCGTGCTGGGGAGAGAGGGGATTGTTAGGATGCTGAGCAGCAACAACTGCTCCCTTGGGATCTCTTCCATCCCCGCTGGTGTTCAGACACCACCATGGCCATGCCTACACCGCAAAATGCACCCAGCCTGCAGGTCTGCCAGCGACAGCCTAACCCAACCCGAGCACTCAAGGATTTTACTGGCATCAGATGCTCCAGCTGTTCTGCACATGCCATACCACGGGACTGGAGCACTAGCACCTTTGGCAGTTCAGTCGAGAGGCATCCCCCAGTCCCAGCCAGGCAGTGGGCCACCGGGACCCAGTAAGGCATCGCTTTGCCCATCAAGAATCCCTGCGCGGTCAGGCCGTCAGGCGCACAGAGCACTGTGGCTTCCCCGAGCTGAGCCTCCCCCTTGCCTCGGCCTGAGATCAGAGGCCCCGTGTGGGCTCTGGTCCCAGCCCAGCCACTATTGGCCCCGCTATCGGCTGGGGGCAATTATCGCAGGAAGGCACAAAGCGGGCGATAAGCCCTGGAGGTCCCATAGCCATTTCTCACGGGCCAGTGGGAACAGAGTCCAGGAGACAAGAGCGAGCATTTGTGGCTGGGGCAGGGGGCCAGCGGGGCTGCCACACACACTGCCCTGTGTGGAAAACCCACCGAGACCCCACCTCAGGCACGAACCCACCCCATTGCCTGCTCGGCTCTGATCAGCATCTCAGCCCTGCTTCATGCCCCAAGCTCCCACGCTCCAACCCCTCTGCTGCAAGGCAAGGGCACCTTGCCCAAAACGGGCCGGGCAGGCGCTGGCAGAAGCGATGTCCCTTCCCTCGCCGCCCTGAGCGTTGCCGTGCCGAAGGCGAGGGCTGGGGGTCAAGGCTGGGGGAGCGGGCAGGCTCCGGGCGGGCAGCAGGCGGCTGCAGAACATCGCAAGGCATAAATGTCAGTATGCTCACAGCGTTACCATGCTGGAGGGGAGGGTAAACATTTAGTCGGTCTCCCCGCGACACCTTTCCAACCCAGCTGGACACGCTGGCTTTGAAAGGAGGGAGAAAATGCAGGGAAGGGCCAAATTCTGCTGTTGGCACAGTCGGTGGGGGCTTGGCTGCCGTCCCCCACGGGAGCAGAATCTGGCCTTATATGGAGAAGCAGCAAATCCCCCAGGCTTAACCCGGCCCGAAGCACAGATGCACCCGTGCAACCCCATCCCCGCCGGCAGGACAGGCCCCACTCCCCTCATGGGTTGGTGGCAACCAGCACGGCTGTCCCTGCCGCCGCCACCCGCTCCCCAGCTGTGCCGCCTGCTAACAGCGCGCTAAAGAGCTGGTGACACTCTGGCATGACAGGCACTGTGCAAAACCCAGGGCACCGGGTGTCACGCTGGGGCACTGCACAAGAAAAACACAGTTGCTCTCCAGCCCAAGCACCTGCCACCACCACCGGCACAGCACCTTTGTGCTCCCAAGTGCTGGGCAGCCGTAGTGCCATCGCACTCCAGCGCAAGCCCCAGGGCACCGAAAGCACCGATGCTGAGACAGCACCACCACGGCAACCCGCTCATCCCGAGATTCTTGGTGGTTTTAACCACATTCCAGTACAGGCTCTTGGCACCTGCATGCCTTGAAAGCCAGCACGATGCCCAAACAAGCCTGCCTGGTGCACGAAGCTGCTTCAAGCGCTTGCCGCGCAGGCTGCCTGGGAGCTCGCACCAGGGTGGCACAGCTGGGGCACCACACGTGGTGCCAGCACCACTCTGTGGCTTGCCCAGGACTGTGCATGGGAGCTCTGGAGCAGCAGCATTTGAAGCCGCAGTGTATGCTCCTGGGCTTGCGTGCCCCAGGGACAGCCCATCCGCATGGCATCGGGTACCTGCCCCAGCCCAGTTCCTGGGATCCCCCGTCCCTGGGGTGTTGGAGAGCCCACCAGGCCACCCTGCCCAGCAGCAGGGCTCCCCGCCACCACCCGCCCCGGTGGCTCTTACCTCGGCGTGCCCACCCGGGGTCAGAGTCTTGTTGCAGCGCTCACACTTCAGGCAGAACTTGTGCCAGTCCTTGCCCAGGGAGGACACCTTCTCGGCTGCCGGGAACACAAGAGAGGGGTGAGCAACTGCCCAGCACCTGCTAAAGCCCCTGGGGAAGCCAAGCTCTGGGCACCACAGGGGGCTGCACTCATCGGCACGCTGGCAAATCAGCCACGCTGCGGGGACCACCCTGCTTGAAGCCCACGGGCTCCCCAGGGCCATTCTATGGGCGCAGCCCCCCCACCCTCTGCCCACCCTCAGCGCCAGCCTTGCCACTGCAGACACCCTTTCCCACGCGCCACTCCAGCAACGGTAGCATTTTCCTTTCTACTCCCTGCATCTATTTTTTACCACCACGTTACCCAGCATGACCCTGCTCCCATTCAAATATTTGGCGTTACCATGCCCACCCCACCCGTTTAGTCATGCCTCCCACACGCACACCAGCCTCCTGGGCTCCCCGGGGAGCCTCGGCCGCTTCCAGCCCTCAGCTGGTGCTGCTCCCAGGGCACCCGCCTGCCTCCAGCCGGGAGGATGGGATGGCAGGCAGCCTCCGCTGTCACCAAGGATGGATGTTTGGAAAACACCTGTCTCTTGGCGTGAGGGTGCTCCCCCCTCGCCCCCAGCCCAGAAGCAGGCACGAGGTGCAGATGGGTACACAGGCACCAGCCCTGCATTGCCCTGGAGTGCCACAAACCTGCAGAGCAACTCGTTGCTGGCACAGAAAACAGTTTCAAAGCGCCAATGGGCAAATTCAAGGAAGGAAAATGCTTTAAGACCGGTTACATGAATGCGCCTCCTCCAGCTGGCCCCGAGCTGTTCTTCCCCAGGAGCACTCCAGGAGGTGGCACACGCTGCCAGTCCTCATCCTGCATCCCCAGCCTTGCTCCACCCCCCCTCCCTCCCAGCTTCTGGGGTGACGGGCACTGCCCCGTGCCCCCCACCAATTCTCCTTCGCCCTCCCTCTTCTTGCACATGTGCGGAGACAGCTGGAAAACAGCACGATCCCGTTAAAGCCACCATAAAACTAAATCAGAAGAGCCAAATAAAATATTTAACAAGCAAATAAAAGCACAGCCGGAGCCTGGCCCTGCTCTACAAGACCTCCTCTGCAACGGCGGGGTTCCCAGCCCTTTGTCCCTCGAGGACCTCAGCAAATGTCACCTGTTCCCATCAGGTCAAGATGGGGGTCAAGAGCTCCCCATGGGCTGCTCCTGGCTTCCAGAGCCGCCCTCCTCCCAAGGCAAACAGCTGCGTCAGGGGCACACCACAGGGCCAAGATAAGCCAGAACAACTGCCATCACCAGCCAAAAAAAATCAACCCTGGCGCAAAGCATGGTGGTCGGTGGCAGAGGAGGGCAGCGCGAGGGGGCAGAGCAGGAGCCATCACCTCGGGGTGGCAGGGGAGACCCCCGAGAGCATCCCCAGGCAGGCACATGGGAGATGGCCTTGGGGGACCAGCATCAGCTGGAAGCAGCTCTGAGTTGACCTCCCAGGGATGCCACACACAAGCCCAGGCTGCTGGACCAAACCCCAGGTGGGAGCAGGTGGCCGGGTGCCCCGCCACAGCCGAGGGTCTGTGCCTGCCTGCTCAAAGCTGCCAGGGCAAATCTCTGCCAGCCCCCAAGCCGGGGGGCTCGTGCTTCCCCGGCCCCCTGCAGCAGGCAGGGAAGGGCCCGGGGCTGGATCCTGCCTTCCCCTTCGTCTGCAGCCCTCAGCTGCCCCCGGGGGCAGAGGATCAGCCCCAGGGCACACAGCCCCCAGCCCTGCAAGCTGTCCCCAAAAGCGAGGGGGACACTGAGGTCCCAGCACCCCCCTGCCTTGGGGCTGTTGCAGGAGCCCTGCATCCTCGCGGCCCTCCCCGGCACCAACGGGTGCCTCCTTGAGTGACCAAGGAGGGAAACGGAGCGTGATGGGCTGAAAGCTGAGCCAGGGGCTCCGGGCCAAAGAGCCACTCGGCTTTGTCACAGCGGATGCGCAGCCAGGGCAGGCTGTGCTGTGGCCGCATCACCCCCAGCTCCTGCTGCTGTTGCAGCCCCGGGTACAGAGCAAGGAGGAAACTCCCGGCGGATGCTTTCCGGAGGCCATCGCAATTCCAGCCGGCCACAGCCCACACCAGCTCCTTCCCGCCCCCGCCAGACAAGATGCCTTCCCAGCGTCCCCCCCCCGCCCCGTAATATTTCAGGCAGCTGTGAATCCCTGCTGCGCCCTGATGAATGCACACCCCCCTGCCAACGCACCCCCAGGCCACACAGAACAAGGGGGACCTCACTGGCACCCGCAGCCCCTGGCAGGGGACAGGGCAGGAGGAAGGAGGTGGCCCGGTGCCCAGTCCTGCTGCCAGGGCATGGGGACAGCCCGGGAACCGCGGGGGTTGCCCTTTGCCTGGGGGTGGAAATGCTACGCAGAAGCTGGGCAGGCACCCTCTGGCTGCAAACAAGGGCACCTGGGGGACACGGCTAGAGCCGGCGCAGCCAGGACGGCTTTCCAGGCGGCATTGTTCTTCGTGCGGAGCGGAGGAAGCAGCCTGGAGCCACCCCAGCCTATTTCCAGGGCAGCGGCGTCCCGCACATGGTCGCACTGCCCCATAAATCACTGCGGAGGGAAAACAGCGGCGCCCAGATTTCCTGTCACCCGGCCACATCTGCACCACCCTTGCATCAGCTCTGGAGGAAAAGTCTCCGGCCATGCCCTCCCACCGCTGCGAAGACCCCCAGGCAGCTGCTGTGGGGAGCCCTGCTCCACACCCCCTGGCTCCACGGGGACGCCCCTCTACCAGCGCTGCAAAAGCAGCCTGGGGCCAGGCAGTGCCCGGGCTCCATCCAGCTCTGCGCAGGGAGCACGGGACAGCATGGGACTCCAGCGGGGCTTTGCTCAGCCAGGCATCACACTGCACCCAGCCTCCACCACCGACAGGGATGGGCAGCACCTGTGTCCTCTCAGCATCAACCCAAGCGCATACACGTCCTGCCCCGCTGCTGCATCCCGCACCTACACGCTCAGCCCTGTGGCACAACGTTCCCTCAAGCCCACTAAATTTAAACCAGCCGTGCAGCGCCCCTGGGAAGGGCAGGGTTGAGGGTACTCGCCTCCAGGAACTCTGCCAAAGGTGCATGCCTTGGGGTTTGCCGGCCCTGGGTCACCCACCTCGCCGCGGGTGGGCACCGGGTGCCCATCGATAATAAACCTCCCCCCTATGGCAAACAGCCCCGCGGAGGAGCACGGCTGGGTAGGGGGCCGGCTGCAGTACCTAGCCGTGGGGTAAATGTGCACCATGCAGAGGTGCAGCCCGCACCAGCCAAGGACACCACCACAGCTGGGGAAAATCAGAGGCCAGGAGCAGGCAAGCACCCGAGGGGGCTGCTGTGGCAGCCTGCTCCCTGCGGCAGCCCCACCCTGGAGACAATGAAGCTCATCCCTTAATTATCTGCTGTGCCTGGGCAAGGCAGCTGGAGCAGGCAGCAGGTGGGTGCATCTTTTTGGGGTGGGAAGGGAGCATCCCTCCGCCCAGCCTCAGTGCCGGGGGCCGCGACAAGCTGGCTCCAGGCCCTCACGCAGGTATTTCCACAGCCTGATGTCAGCGCTGCTTCCAGCCAGAGGCTTATTCAGCAAAAGCAACCGAAGCTGCAGCCGCGTCTCTGTAAAGGGCTGGGCTGTTGCCCCATCCACCCCATGGCAGCCCTGGGAGGACATGGGGAAGGGCTGACAAAGCCCAGTCTGGCAATAAAGATGCCAAATCCCCACGGGAATGCAGCGACCGGCATCCCTGGAGAAGAGGGATGCTGTCAGACCCACCGCAGATGCACTTCAAAGCAGTTACAGGCACAAAGGAATGAGGAAGAGAGATCAGCACAGGGAAAGGAGCCTGGTGAATGGCTGGAAACAAAGCTGCTAGCCCAGGTAGCCGGCAGCCTCCTCCTCTCCCCAGTCCCTCTCAGTGTGGTTGGGAGATGGAAAAGGCAGAGGGATGGCTTGAGGACCTCCTGCCATGCGGCCAGCCACTGCCCTGGTCCGCCAGGAAGGGTCTGCGCTGCCTTCCCACATCCCCCACTCTGTCCCCTCCTGCCTCCCCGAGCACAGCCAGGCAGCTCCTCTCCCCATCACACAGCCGCTGCCGACAGTTATGCCGCACCGTGATTTTGCGGCCAAGACGTGGATATCCAGCTCCCCCACAGCAAGGCGAGGCAAGCCCTCCGGCCCCGAATCGCTTGCTTCTGGGCTCCCTCCAAGTGTGCAACAAAGCCAGCTCGGTACGGACTCACCGGGGTGGGGGGGACAAGGAACACCCCAGGTGAGGGGTCCTGCTTCCAGCCAAGCAGAGAGGCGAGGTCTTACCCAGGACCCCAGCCGCCCCCCCCCCTGAGCTGAGCCACTTGGGCACCCCAGCGCGTGGCATGGCTCCTGCGCACCCACCACTCCCTGCCTCGCTGCCGACAAAACCTCACCTCCTGCAGGCACTCTCCTGGTCCTGAGCCTTCCACCTCCTGCTCTGGCTTACAGGGCCAGGGCAGCCTCCAGCAAGAGTCGCTCTCCATTTCCCACCCGCCTGCTGTACTCCATCAAGCAGCATCCGCACGGGATGCATCCCTCCAGCTCTGAGGCCAGGCAGCTCGACCGTGGCTCTGCTGGGAGAGGATCAGCAGTGGGTTTTGCCAGGCATTGCATTCAGCCAGGGCTGAGGCCAAGAAATCAGCTGCTCACTCGCCGCGACACAGACCCGCATGTGAGGCGCTGCAGGCAGGAGCCCCAGCCAGCAGCAAGAATCCAAGCAGCCGGAGGTCCCCCTCGCCCCGCCGCACAGCGAGGGGCAGAGCAGCCAGCCAAGAGCCAGGGCACGGCCGGCACAGGCAAAACCCCTCCCTGCGGAATCGCTGGTCCCAAGCACGGTGTCCCTCCTGTGTGCTGAGATACCATCTCCGGTGGGCAGCGCCAGGAGGATGAGACAGTTTCCTGGCCCGTGTCAGTAACAGCCGGACTCAGAGACATGCCGGAGCAGCCAAGCCTGTCTAAAGTGCCCCTCCATCACCACAGCATCTCACACACACCCCACACACCCCTGCTGGCTCCCCACAGCTGTGGGGCACAACCAGCTCCAGGCAGGGTTTGGCCCCAGGACTGTGGGCAGCACAGTGTGAACAGAGACAGCGGCGGGAGAGGATGCTCGGGACCTCCCTGGGGGCCACAGCACCAGCATACCCACCAGGAAGCGCCTGGCAGGCTGATGGGAGAGGTCTCCCCATCCCTGTGCCAGGACCTGCCCCCCACCGTCACCTCCCTGGATGCTGCAGGGCCCCCCAGCCCACTGGCAGGAGTGATGGGCACCACTACCCTCCGCAGCCAAAAGCGGCACCATGGCACACGCTCCAAGCTCTGTATCTGATTGCAACATCACAGTGACAGATTTTTCCATTACCTCTCGCTCAGGCGTTCCTGCTCTGCCTTTCCTTTCCAGTCCCACCACCTCTCCCCATCCCTGTGCTCCTGCCAGGGACAGGGAGGGAGGACGGGAACACAAGGAGCTCTGCCCAAGACCTACCTGGCACCCAAGACGTGGGTGCAAAGCTCCATAAACCAGACGCCAAACTGAGTCACTCAGGACCAGCTGAGCTTACCGAGAGCTGCCCCAGCCCCAGGGCTCTGGCCCCAGCACCGCTTCCCGCAGGCTGCCAGCCCAGGGAGGGCAGGGCACTCAGGCTGGCCAGCACAAACCCCTGGCACAACCACTGCAGGCACATTCCTGCAGATCCCAGTGTCCCACAGCAGCTGAGCCCCAGCTCCCCACAAGGCAGGCCACCGCCCATGAACACGCACACAAGGTGCTGGCCCTGCACCGTGCCGGAGCCCCAGCAAGCTCCAGCAAAGCGTGCACTTCCCAGTGCGCAAAAGCAAGGGGACCGAGACATCACACCGTCCCGTCCTGCCCTCCCGCAGATCATTTTCTATAGCTCATGCTCTTTTCCCGAGGGAGAAGCTAATGCTAATCAGCCCGTCCTTCAACTTCCCACAGAGGCATCCCCGCCCCGGCAGGGCCCTGCGCGGGGAGCAGGGAACTAGTGCATCCTTAGTTACTGCTCTGCAAGGTGCACATGCTGCGCCAGCAGCTGCCCCGAGACATGGGAGCAGGCGGTTACCCAAGGAGCCCAGCCAGGCTCCGTGCTGCCGAGCCGACTGCTTCACCGGCGGGGCTTGAAGAGCCGCTTCCTTTGTTAGGGACGGCCATAAGCGAAATAAAGCTCCCCTGCCCCTCCTGCCTGGCCGCTGACAGGCCACTGTCCCCCCCAGCGCTGATGCGGTGCCTGAAGCCAAGGACAGCGGTTACTTATTAATTGAAGAGCCCTGCAGAGGGCATTTCCACAGGGCTGGCCCACCAGCGGGCAGAGCACCCCACACCTCGCTGCACCCCGTGTCTTGCTGCACCCCTCTCCTCCGGCAGTGTGACAGCGGGGCCAGGCACCTGTGCGGGCCCCTCTGAGCGCCCTGGGCTTGGATCCTCCTTGCTTCCGAGCTGGATGTGTCCATGTCCTTAGTCCCCCGCTGGCACTCCACCGGTGAACTGTCCCCACAGAGCAGCTCTGCACCACTGGGACAAGCCCTGGGGCTACTGGGTGACTCCCACGTGCTTTTAGGATGCCCCTTCCCAAACAAACAGCACAGCAGCCGGCCCCAAGACACCCCTGCAGGTGCAGAGAGCTCCCCAAAAGCCACCCGCTGGCAGACCCTGCTGCACGTGCGCTTGCTGCATCCCCGAGGCTTTCGCCCGCCTCGTGCTTGGGATGGGAAAACAGGAAACCCGCCACTGCCACGATCCCCCGCAGTTCCCTGGGAAGAGAGGACAGGAGGCGGAAAGGCTTGGCCAGGGCTCCCAAGGACCCTGCAAAACTCATTTAAGGCTAGGGGTGCAAAAGGGAGCTGGGGAAACGCGCGGCTGTTTGGCTTCAGGCAACTCTGGTCCCTCCGGTGCTTCCTGCCTAAAGAGACAGCCCAGCCCCAGCCCCCAGCCCCAGCCCCCAGCCACCTGCCAGCGCAGGATGGGAAGCAGCCCCGGCAGCTGCCGGCAGCACTGCTCCTCTGGTTAAACATTCACTCCATCCCTCCAGCCTCCCTGAAGCAGGGAAGTTAGCCCCAGCCACTCCTGGAAACAATGTCACAGACCTCAGCCTGATTTTTTTTTTTTTAAAAAAAAAAAAAAAAAAAAAAAGCCAGAAAACTATTTTTATATTTCCCTGTGCTTTTTAAAGGAAAAAAGCTCATTCTGTAGCTCAGGAAACACCCACATCCTCCTGACTGCGCAGGGAGGAGCCCGCTGGATTTTTCCAGGGAGCATGAAGCAACAGGCAGGCTGGAAATGAGTTTTCCATCGGTACCCACGATTGTTGGCGTTGGTCAGCCGCTCCGGCACTGTGCGGGGCCCGGAACGGGACGCGGTGGCATTTCTCACACATGACCCACAGCTGCAATCCCAGGCATTCGAGAAATTATAGTTGCCAGCGTCCATTCAGCACAGGCGAGGAGCACTCCCGAACAAGCGGGGCTTTATGAATCACCACCCGTTAAGCTTTGGGCCAGCAGAGGAATTCACAAACGTTACCGAACTCCAGGCACAGTGTTCCCATCGCCTTCCCACCAAACCACATGGTCCATCGGGAGGAAACCCCAGGAGCCATGTCCCGGAAAGAGGGCTCAGAGGTTGCATCCAGTTTCTATCCATTAAATAAACGGACCTGGGTTTATTCTGCCAGAGCCTGGGTGGTTCCTCAAGGAAAAAAAGCTCAAGGCTGGAGCGTGTCCTTGCTGATGCCTATCTCAGCTCCAAGCACAGAGAAGTTTCTGGCTTGGTCCCGTTCTGACTTATCCCCCCAGTCTCTCTCAGGGGCAGTGGGGGCCACAGGGACCCTGCGGGGATCATGTGATGGGGGCTGCTGCTCCCCGGCTGCCGGGCGCCTGTCCCCTCCCTGCCTGCCAGGCAAGCATCCCCGGGGCAGACGGACGGGGAAGCCAAGGCGCAGCAGAGACCTGGTCACAGACATGGACACCTACAGAAACGTGCCTGGGGGGAGAGAGGTGGCACGCAGCTGGGGGAACAGGGTACAGCACTGCTCCCCCCAGGTGATATCCCCGAGAGACCCCTAAGTCCCCCAGCACATGGGGAGAAAGAAAGAGCATGGGCACTGCACTGGGGGCTGGCATGTCACCTCCTGGCATAGCCTGGCCCCTGCCAGCAGCGAGGAGGTGGTCCTGGAGCCCAGCCCCAGCCCCCTGCACAGGGCAGGCTTGCCCCTGAGCGAGAGAAGCAGCTTCCTGACCCCAGGCGAGTGCCCAGCCAGCTGGGCGGACACACTATTTTCTGCTTAAAAAGGAAAAGATTCACACAAGGAAAGACATCCGAGCCCTTCCCACCCCCGCACAAATAGGTTTATTTAAAGGAGGAAGACAGAAAAAATTCCTATTTCTCTGTGTTTACTTGGAGATGGCCAGAAAGGAATGAAAGCAACAATGCCTCAAACGCTCGGGCACCATCAAGACCCTTTGGTATTTCCCTGCCAAACAAACGTGCCGAGGCAGCCGGGGCTGGACCCTGGAGCCCTGGAGGGAGACGGGCAAGGAGGGGTGCAGGTGGGCAGCGCTGGGCCAGGCCAGCTGGACTCCATGGCCAGCAGATGCCAGGGGGCAGCTCGGGCTGGAGAGCTGGATCCATCCCTAGCGCCACGCCGAGCCTGCAGGGCAGCCCGGGGGATGCCCACCCCGGGGCCAGGGGGGGGAAGCGAGCCGGGGTAGGCTCCCCGTGGAGCGGCGGCGAGGCATCAAGGCATCAGCCCTCGCTCCCACCTCCGCTCCCGGCATTTTCTGCCAGCCGGCCGGCAGCGCTCGGCCCGGGATGCCCGACGGGAGCCGCCCCAGCCCTGGTTCCCAGCGATCCTGACCAGCCACAGCCCCGAGCCGGGCCCTCGGAGACCTGCAGGGACTCGCTGCCGCCCGGGGCCGGCCCGGGCACGCCAGCCCGGCCCGCTGAGCCCGGCCGCGGCTGGGGAAGCCCCACGGAGAGCCCGGCCCGGCGCGGCGCCCCGGGCGCCCACCCGCGGCACGGCGGGAGCGGGGCCGGCAGGGAACGGCCGCGAACCCCGGGGGGAAGGTGCTGCCTGCACCTGCCCCCCCTGCTCCCCCCACAGGGACCCCCCCGCGCACGGGAGCCCCCTCGCCCATGCCGGAGAGGCCGGGCTCCCCCATGACCCAAGCCAGCAGGTACACGGGGACACGAGCCCCCCCCCCCCAGCACCCAAGCAGCGGGCACACCCCCAACCCTCCTCGCCCCCCCTTCACCTCCTCGGCTCGGGGGGCAGGGGAGGGTGCTCCCGACCCCCCCGCTACCCCCACCCCTGCCCCCCGACCCAGCGCCAGCCGGCAGCATCCCTCAGCACTGCCCGGGGGTGGGGGGCCGGGGGGGCAGCAAAGGGGCCGCGGCCGCTGCGAGGGGGGGGCCCGGGGGCAGAGCAGCGGCTGCCGGGCAGGTGTCTGGGTGCTGGCGGCGCCCCGGCACCGCGGAGGAGAAGAGGGCCCGGAGATGCAGCGGGGCCGGGATGGGGACCGGGAACAGGGCGGGGGGCCAGGGATGTACGCCGGCTCGGGGAGGGGGCACCCGGGGCAGGGCGGGGGTCCCAGGGATGCGCCCCGGCTCGGGGAGAGGGATGCGGGGCTGGACCCCGAGGATGCGCTCACCGAAGTACACGGTCTTGTCGCACTTGGGGCACTTGGATGCCATGGCAGGAGAGGAGAGCGGAGCGGAGCGGAACCGAGCCGAGCCGAGCTGTGCCGCGCCGAGCCGCGAGCCGCGCGTCCCGCTCCGCCCGGCCCCCGCCCACTGGCCCCGCCGCCGCCCGGGGGGGGCCGGGGCGGGGCCCGCGGAGCGTCTGCCTGGCTCGGCTCGGCTCGGCTCGGCTCGGCTCGGCTCGGCTCGGCTCGGCTCGGCTCGGCTCGGACCCGGGCGCGGCAGGTGAACGGTCCGAGCCGGCAGAGCCCCCTCCCGCGCCAAACGTCCCTTCCCCTGTCCCCCATCTCCCAAAGTGTGCAAGTGCTCACGATTCCCCTTTCCTGGGGGGCAGAGGGGGGTAAATAATAATTAAAAAAAATATATTGAAAATTAACAAGGTTTCAACCAAGCAACATGACCTGTGGGATTGTACCAGCTCTGTGCCCCCCCCGCCTGTCCCAGTGAGCCCTGCAGCCCTGCAGGCCGGCACCCATTGCCACAGCCCCCCCCCCCGAGCCCAGGCGAGAGATGGGGCGAGCACAGGAGCTGCTGCCCCCCCGTTTAGGGACACCCCAGGCACGCTTAGTCCCCTCCTCTAGGGACAGGGGTGCCCTCGGGGTGGGGGGTGGGGGTGGGGGGGATGCTTTCAAACTGCACAGACAGCTGGGCTGGCCACAGAGATGGTGTGTGTGGCTGCAGGGGGGTGCCCAGCTGGTGGCTGTGGCCTTTGGGGTGACAGGGTGGTGGCTGAGGAAGCCCAGTGCTGTCTGAGACACCCCCCCCGCTGTGCCCTGTCAGCAGCCCCCCCCTCCCGAGCCTGGTCCCACACTTGCAGCCACCACCACACAGGGCTGGTGCGGTGGGACGGTGCCCAGGTGGGGTGGGGGGCACAGAGGCGGGCAGCGGGCGCAGGGGGGGCAGCAGCCCCCCGCCCCGGGAAGCACCGTGCCTGTGCCGGGTATTCTTAGACACATTTTTTCCGGATGGGGTAACTGAGAAACCCAGATTAAGTAGCCGGGATGACAGGCCTGATACGGGAGACCCTGGGGGGGACGACGAGGGTGAGAGGCCCGGGGGGAGCAGGGAGCGGTGACGGCTGGCCGGGGACAGAGCAGGGCACGGCTCGCGGTGGCCCTGCTGGCACAGTGTGGCACACAGGGCATGGTACCACGGGCAGCACTGCCCACCACAGGCACGCCGTGGCGAGTTGGGGGTGCCGGTCCCACGGCTGGCCCCAGCGGAGGGGCTCGGTCACCCCCATCCCAGCTGTGGGGTGAGCGGCCGCGCTCGCTGCCCCGGCACCCTCAGCCCTTCCCCGCTGTAACCCTGCTCCGGCCGCGCAGGCCGCCTCGCCAGGCCCAGCAGCACCGTTCCTGGCGCCATTTTGTTCCGTTTCCATGGAAACGCCCGTGTCAGGGATCCCTCCAGCTGCCGCCGCTGCCAGGGATGCTCAGGGAGCCACGAAGCCATGCTGAGGTGGGAGTGCTGGCTGCGTCCACCCTAAAGCGTACCGCATGGTGGGGTCCAGACCCCCCTACACCAGGGAAAGCCCCTCGGTGCTCCAGTGGCCAGATCCTGCACCACGGGGCTGCTGGGGACAGCAGGTGCCTGGGAGGAGGGTACTGGGGGGGGTGCGGCAGGGCCTGTGGCTGGGGTGCTATGGGGGCTGCACCCCTGCACCCCCACACTGCAGGCTTGACCCAGGTGTTGGTAAACACGAAATCTGCTGCTCCGGCGAGGCGAGCGAGGCCATTGCATTATTCATCAGCCAGCAGCCCGGCACTCCGCCGCCATTGTCATATAATTCCGCCTTTCTCTGCCGGCAGCTGGTGCGGCTGTGAGCGCCCAGCCGGCGCTTCCCTGGGAAGGGAACACAGGGCTGTGGGGTGGGACGGGGTGACCCCGGCCAGCGAGTGCCCGGGGCCGGATGGGATGGTGATGCTTCACAGCGGGTTCCTCCATCGGCTGCACACCCTGCCGTGTCGCAAGGACCCAGGCGTCGCCGTCACTCCACGCTCAGCTGCTGTCACAACAATGTGGGGCTTTGTGGCCTGCGAGGTCCCTGCGCAGTGCAGGTGGCAGCGGTGCCCCCCGGGTGCTCAAGCCCCCCACGGCCCCATGGAGGGGTGCTGAGCCCTGCATGCCCTGCCACGGAGCCAGTGTGCCCGGGCTGGGTCAGCAGCCACCCCCGGTGCTGGCAGCAACCAGGGCAAGGCAGGAGCTGGGATTTGTGGAGCTGTTACTGATTTCTGGGAGGCCAACTGCCCGCACAGCCCGGTGGGTGCTCAGGTGGCCCCTCCGCAGTGCCCGGTGTGCCGCTGCGCCGGAGTGCCCCAGCAGCAGCCCTGCACCTGCAGCGGCTCCTCTGCCACGCTGCGAGGGGCATCCCAGAAGGGGTCTGTGGTCCAAATCCTCTGGATCCATAGGAAATCTCGGCTGGGGCGGGGCGGGGCGGGGAGGCAGGAGGGGAAGGAAGGAGGTTGCATCCACCCGACAGCATGTGTGGGGCTGCCACGGGTGAAAGCCCAAGCTCAGCTGTGCTGCAGAGCCAGCACCCGGCCGCTCCTGCCAAAGGCTTTTCACACATAGAGGCTGGGGGCAATTAAGACAAATCACCTAAAGGTGTGAATCCCTGCCTGCAAATGCGCTAAATCCCAAGCGGATATGCTCGTTCGGGAGCAAAGTGGCTTTAGCTGGTCATGTCTTAATCTGCCCTGGCTTAGGCTTGGCATGGCCTTGCACCAAGGGAAGGGCTGTCCCAGGGCCACAGGGACAGCGGGACGGGTGCCTCAGGTGGCACTGGCCGGGCAAGCGGGCATGGCACAGCTTCTCTGGAGACAGCACACCCAGTGCCGGGCACAGGAACGCAACTGTGGGACCGCCTGCTGCCGGGGGGACACAGGGTGCAGGCAGCAGTGTGGTGGCACGTGGGGGACATCTCTGACCCTGCCGTGCCAAGTCCCCAGGCAGCTGCACTGATGCCCAGGGAGCAATTTTCACCGAATCATCCACTTAGGGCTCCCTGGTTCCTGGGGTTTCCCTGGTAGTGGGTAGCAAAGCCACCTTTCAGCAGCCAGGGGGGCGTTCTGGCATGGGGGATGCAGCCCGCAGAGACACCCAGGGGTGTCCCCATCGAGGGGACCAGCCTCCCAGCCCTCACCCCCATGGCGGCAAGTGACCCATTTTCCTCCAGCGCCACCCAGCCCAGCACACCCCGCGCCACAGGCCACTGATGCTTGACCCTCACTGATCTTGCTGTGCCTGTGCTTACCCACCCAGGGGCCGTGGGGGCACGGCGGGGCTTTCCTCTGTGGAGCGCCTGGCAGCCCGGCATCCCCCTCCCTGATAAAGCAGGGCTTTTAACTCAGCCCCTTCCCACAGGGATGCTGCACGGAGCAGAGCAGGAGCCGCATCCTGCAGCATCCCCTTCCCAGGTGGGACCGAGACTGAAGCAAGCCCAAACGCTAAAGCTGGTGCCGGCACGCATAGCCATCCCCTGCGCAGCAGCAACGGCCCCTGGCCCAAGGGGGGCTGCAAGATGTGGGGGGTGTTTTGCTGACCGTGCCGGGCTGGCCTTGGCCGTGAAGCAGCGATGACCTCCACCGGGAGCCTTCCAAAGGCGTGAGGCGGTTTGGGACCTCTGCCTAGGGCAGGTCAACCGGACAGCTTTGCAGGGAGCTTAAGGGAAAGTAAGGAATAAATAAGGAATAACTACCCCCAGGCTGCCTCTCCTTTGGCTCACCTCTCTCCCCTTCCCCGTGCTGACTCCCCTCAGCTCTTTCTTCTTTGTTCAGATGGAAATACCACAAAACTTCATGCACCCAGACAGGGCTGCTCACGCAGGGAGCTGGGGCTGCACAGTCTGCCTCTGCTCGCGTGTCTCGTTTTCTGGGCCCTAGGATCAGTTGGATTTGTTACAGGGCAAGAAGAAACTTGGGGGGCAGGGAATATCCAATAAAAAAGGTAAGGAAAAACCCCCACTGCTGGCTGGGTTTGCTCAGAGGACAGTCATCCACATGTGGCCCACAGACCCTCAGCTGGTGCATCACATGTTCAACCCCCCCCCAGCTTCGGTCACCCCAGGGTGACACACTGCAGCTTTCTGTCACCCCTAAATCTCCCGCACCCCCAGACGCAGCCCGCAGCCAGGTGCTGCTGGTTACAAATGGCACAGCAGACAGCTGCAGCCATGGGCCATGGCCAGTGATGACCGTGGACCACCAGCTGCCCCGGTTCTGCCTGCCTGCTGCCTCGGTTCTCCCCATTTGGCAGGAGCTTGGCTCTCATCCGTGGCCCAGGAGTGGTTCCCAGTGGGTTCCCAGGGACATGACGGAGAAGTCTTTCACAGAACCAGGCAAAACATTTGATTTTTATTTTATTTTTCCTGCACAGCCCTCCTGGATGTGCAGCACCTGCCGGCCCGGATCTGGTTATCCCGTGTCCCGAGGCTGGGCAGCATGGGAGGGCATGCAGCGCAGCACCCCCCTGCAGCCGGGGGAACCTGCTCCCCAGGACCAGGACCTTGGGGCTGTCTGGGACGGGGAGGCAGCCACACACAGTGGGGACACAGCCCACACGTGCCGGGTAGCCGGCCTCGCTGCTGAAGGGTGGCCACAGGATAAGCGCACGGCTCAGAAAGGGGAGCTCAGGGGCTTAGGAAGGATTAGTGAGACTGGAAGATGGAAGACCAGAGCAAGAGCGTGCCGAGGGGCTGGCAGGAGCTGGGTCTCATCAGGCAGCACATGCCACTGGCCGGGGCTTGGCATGTCGCCCCTTGGCCTCGGCGCCCGCTATCTGGAGCTCCAACCACCCACTTGTCCCTTCTCTCCTTTAAAAGGCATCCCAGTACCCACTGTTATCGGGCAGGGCAGATAGCACTGTCACGCCTGCAATAAACAGGTTTACAGACGTTTCACTTGTCCTTGCAAGCAGGAATGGATGTCCTCATTGACCCCGAGTCCCCTTCCCAAGGAGGCTGGAGCTGCCAGCCCGCCCAGGGCCAGCGAGCATCCCACAGGCTGCGTGCATGCTGAGGAGGCACGTCCTTGGTGTGGGGCACACGAACCTCCATCGAGCAGGCACGCTGCCTCTGTGAAGTGGGACGCAGGTGCCTGAAAAACGGTGCTTTCACCAAAAAACAGCAAGCAGCTGGGGAGCCCCAAGCGTGGCTTTCAAAGCCCCGGTGGAGCCGCGCACCGTGCCGGGGCTGGCTGCAGCCCCAGCTCCAGCAGGAGGCCATGCAGAGAGGGGCTGGGGCAGCTGGTTTTCCGGCTTTCCCAGGGGAAGGAAAGGGCATCCCAAGGGCCAGGCTGTGCCAAGAGCCAGGCTTTGGTGGCAAAGTTCAGGTCCCGGCCGTGTGAGGCATGGTGTGGCCCTTTGGCACTGAGCTTTCCCCATCCCGTGGCCCCTCCTGGACACCCTGTGGCCGGAGGCGGGGCTGGCCATGGTGCAATACGGTGTCCAGGGCTGGCATGGTGGCAGGACAAGTGTGCACAGCAGCTGCCCAGTTTTCACCGCCTGTGCTCCATGAGCACACCACCTCCAGGACACAGCTCTTGGTGAGCTCCTGGGGTAGGGACGGGGCTGGACATGCGTAACCCAGCGCCTCGTGGGTGCTGCAATATCCCTCTGGCACCATCTTGTCCTTCGGTAGCACAAGGGGCAACACCCACGCAAGAGGATGCATTTGTTCCCTGTCTCCAGCAGACGTTACGGGCATCTTCCCGGGATGCAGGGAAACAAGTGTGCACACACGCCCAGCTGGGCTCTGCGCCTGCCCGCTCCCCTCCCGTACGTCCTGCACGGCGGCAGCCAAGCTGAAGGCAGCGGGGAACAAACTCGCTCCCGCTCCGATGGAAAGTCGCTGATTGAGCACATCTTGGCTGAAACCCTCCGGTGAGGATCTGTAAATCTCCTCGCTGTGACGCTGCCAGCATCCCGTGGAGCACTGGATCCAGGTGGAAAGTCCCCCTTGCAGGCAGAAGGGGAGGAAGCCGTCTGCAAAAAGACGCTGAATTTATGTTACTCACACTTGCTCCAGGAACGTGGAGAATGAACTCACAAAGCCCACGGCAGGAATCAAGCGCAGCTTCAGCCCTGACCTTGCCCGACTTTCTTCCAGGCTGAGGAGGACAAGCCCCCTGCCCCATGGTTTATCTAAATTCACAGTGTACCTTTTCTTGCAACAGCTTTCCCCCTCCCAGGAGCCTGCATGGTGGATGAAATGTGATCATCCGAGGCTGAGGCTTTCAGCAGGTCTCAGCAGGGCAAAAACTTTGTTTGGTCCCCAGGGAGGGCTGGGGGGACAGGGCAGCACCAGCCTCCCCTTGCAGGGAGGGCAGTGGAGACTGCACACGCTCAAGACGTGATCCTGAAGATGGGGATCGTGGCAGATCCTGTCACTGCTGGCTCTTGCAGGCTCTCCTAGAAAAGTATTAACCAAAAAGCACATTTACGGGAAAAAACCCCAAACACACGCTTGCCAGCTAGGGAGGACTGTCATGCTGGGGCTGGCCTTTCTGCAGCGTTCCCTCCTTTCTCCCTCTAATACTGCTTCAGTTCTTATTTTATGTTAAAGGCATTTTCAAGCCTGTGTCCTCTTGATTCATTAAGGAAACCAGAAGAGAAACAGGGTCCAGTTTCTACAACTGCATCAAAATCCTTCCTCCTCCACCTCCTCTCAGTCAAAACCCACTAGATTTTATTCTTGGTCTTCCCAGAAATCCCCAGACTTGCACACCTATCTCAACACACTGCATACCATCACCTGGGCAGGTCAGCTGCCCCTTCCTCTTCCCTCGGCGGTGGAAAGCAGCTCCACCGCGATGGACACTGACCATCTGAAAGCAACTTGGCCTTCCCAAGGTCTGGCTTGTGTAACACTTGCACTGAGCGCCAGAGGCCACAGCAAAGCTGGCACGGGCTCCAGATTTCCATTTCAAAGGAAATTTTGGCATGTATTTTGCATTACAGCTCTCCAGTAGCGTCCCGGTTACGGCCCACCTCCCACAGCAGGAATGCCAGGTTTGGAATTGTTAGTTTGGGTCACACTTTCCTTTTCTTCACACTGTTTCAACAGTGCTGTTGCAGCCAGTTTGCTGCCATCACATTACAGCATCAGAGAGATCACAGGGGAGCTGCTACCGACAAGCTGTCAAAATGCAAAGTAAAAAAATCCAAAATTCCAAAGTTAACTAAAAAAAAATCTGTAACAAAACCGTTTTGTCATAAAGTATTGCAGGGATGCTTGGATTCTTGTTTTAAGACTTTCCTGACCAGCTCCCTGCTACTTTTAAGCCTGTAAAACCGTAAACATTGTAGTGAGCCTGGAGCTCAGCATGCCCCATCCACATGAGCGCGAAGCACGGCCACCTCCCAGGGCAGCTGAGCCTGGGACATGTCTGCTCCCGCATCTGCAAGGCAGAAAAGCAAGTGTAGCGTGGGGATGCCAGGGACACACAGGCTAAGGGAGAAATATCCAAATGCATATGGCAAAAACATGTGCGGTAGCAATGACCCGCTCCGGGGCAGGCAAGCACTTCCAAACGCCAGGCTCTGCGCTGTGGAGCTAACATGCCCGAACACCAGCTCATTTCACTGCAACCCCCATCAGAATTTGTCCCCTACAATCTCAAGGGCTCTTTAGGAGGTGGAAGGGACACTGAAAATGGGACTGCCCCAGCTGTATTTTTATGTATTTATTTATTTTTACAAGCACTAGAGCAGGAGGGTGAATAATCCAAGGTAATTCCTGCAACCACAGCACAGCAGCATATGAATGTGCACACTGACACAGGAGAGGCTTAGCGACAGCGTCTGGCTTAAGGGAGTGATGGCTCCGGCTCGGATAGGTCAGCGGTGGGACCTGCCACTCACTCTGCGCTTCCCAAGAGCCGGCAGTTTTATTGGATCGCTCAAGGTACCTTCCAAGCCCTCCTCCCAAGCTGGTACAAGCATAAGCCAGTGAAACACGAGGGACTGAAGTCTGCTACCGCCCGCCGAAATACGGCATCCATATTCAAGGACACGCAAGGGATCCTGCAAAGTCAGGGCAGCGCAGGATCCTCTCTCTGCTTGCCTGGCCTCATTCCCAGAGCAATCTCTGGAGCTGCTCCAAGGAAGCTGCGAGCGAGGGAAGCTGCAGGGCTGGCACCCCCCGGCGGCTGCTGCCAGCCCCTGTGCAGCTGCTCGCAGCTCTGGCCTCTAGTTCCTCCGCCTCGTCCGTGGAGGTGGGATTCCAGAGCTCCCCCAGCACCCAGGCAGAGCACAGCCCTCTGCTACTGCTACCGCCCAGGCATCGGCTCCAAACCCCGCTGCAGGGGGACCGAAGCCCTTTCGGACACAGATTTTTTTTTCCACTGCGATCTCTTCACATTTCAATTCGCAACAGGAAGGAATTCCTGCAAGGCCTTTCCCACACAGAGAAAACTCAAAACCTTCCTGCAGTTGGTGGTATTTCTACTGCACGTAGGGTTAATGCTACAGACTGATGGAGACACAGCAAGACCGGCAATGGTCTCTGGTGCCATCCTGCACCGTTCCACGCAGCCTGGAAGCTTTCTACCCAGTAAGCTTGGTGTTTCTACCCAGTAAGCTCGGTGCCCTTCCTAGCATATCCTGCAGGGATGGCTGTCCCCTCCTGCTTTTAAGTTATGGAGAGGAAAACAAGAGCGGCAGTTTAAGATACACTTCCAACATCTGTCAAGTTGCACAGCTACTCACAGCCACGGAGTAAATCTTAACACTCCCAAGCAGCAAACTCAACCAAACACTGGGTCCGCTTTGCTTACCCCAGTAAGAAGCGAACGTAGAGATGAAGAAGTACTTGAATGTCAGTGGGTTTGGTTGCCAACCCCCAGGGATTTCACTCTGCCACATGCCAGAGCCATGCCCCCCATCAGCAAGACGCTCGAGCCACCATGGACAAAAGGCTCATTCAGAGCGCTGGCGTTGCATCTGCTGCTGCATTTAACAGGAGAAGGGAGGGAGTCACGGTCTGAAGCGCTAGAAATGTTTAAACTGCTGCTGATGGGAACCAAACTGTGACTGATTCTCGCCCTGTACAGCAGAACAAGAGGGATGCGCCACAGTCAGGCGAATGCTTGAGAGCGGAGCGCAGCTCTGGGATGTGAGGGAAGGAGCAGAGAGGCAGGCACACCAGGCAGATGGCACCCCAAGCAAGGGACTTGGCAGCTATTTCAGAAGAGACAAAAAGCAGATGTTTCACAAAAGCTCACTTTCCAGGTTTATTAAGTAAATTTAACTGAATTGTTTTCATTTTGTGGGGATTCCTTTCCATCTAACCCGGTGGGTTAGCAGAGTTGCACAGAATCACGGTTGGACTGTGATAACCCAAATACAACTTTGGCTCATCTCACCGCTGACACATATGGAATGACTTGGGGGTTATTACATGCTGTGTCTGCTTGAGGCAGGTACATGTACAGATCAGCACAAGTTGCAAATGATAGTTTACATCCTTTCAAAACAGAGCAGGGCATTCAGCAAATGCACTGCAATGAGAAGACATATGAAAAAGAAATCATACAGACTTGCAAATACATAAGAAGTTCAAGAGATGCAAGAAACCTCAAACACAAGAAATGTCAAGGGGGGAAAAAAAACACTTAAATTTCAGACAACAATGTGTTCAAATGAAAACCCAGCTGTAATTTAAATTCCCTTCAAAATGGGAAACATACAGGAACGCAATTAAAGAGAAACCAGGTCTCATCCTGGGAGAGATGTGTCCAAAAACACTGATGCACGAACAGGTTCAGAGTTCTAAGCAAAATGTCCCTGGGCATTGGTGTACTTGACTCTTGGAGCCAGAGCAAAGCAATTCATTACACTTGCTGGACTGCTGGGCCTACTGCTGGGTCTCGGTGGTATAACAGCACGTAGGATTCCAGATGTCAGAGAGAAGGCAGCACGCAAACTGCTGGTTACTGGGAGAAATGCCACGGGCCAGATCTCCCAGGGATTGACTAGAGTAAAGACACCTAATTCTGGTAGCCTGGCTTCCACTGCACACAACGTTAGTGTAATGTTCTGCAAGGTTCTTCAGTTCTTAGCTCACTCCTTTCTCAGCCTGAGTTGTTTCTGTCTTGTGCATAAGCACAACTGGCTGTGCAAAATGATCCAAAAAATATAAGGGACAGGACCAAAGAAAACTGGCTGAACCTGGGGCTGGCTTTCAGCTCCTATTTCCAAATATCAGTTAAAGGTTGGAAATTTATCTACAAAAGAAATAATATAAATGAAATAAAAAATGGCACCGTCCACAAAATTAACCAAAAAAAAAAAAAAAAAAAGAAAAGAAAAATCTTACAACACAGCCTCGTAAAAATGGCTTTGCAACGAGAGCTCAGTCACAAAATGAAGGGTTCTAGCTCTTCGTACATCGGAAGAAGAAACAAAGCTAAAAAGTACTAGTCCACATTCTCTTAATAAGTTAAACTTACTTTCCCTCCCCCTGCCTACAAAAGGGGTAGAAGCAAAGGGGAAAAGAGGCTACTCAAAATAAAAAGAAAAAAAAAAAAAAGAAAAAGAAAAGAAAGGAGAGAGCGCGAGAGAGAGAAAGAGAGAGAGAGAGAGAGAGAGAGAGCAGTCTGTGGTCAGAGGCTCAGAGCAGGGCAGAGTTCCTTTTAAGGGTTTAAAAGATGCAAAACAGTTCCTCAGAAGTTCCCTCTCTTCAACAGTTAGTTCAATGCTGTAGCCATAGAAACTCAAGTATATATTGGAGGAGAGATTCTTGCAGGCAGATCCACCGCCATCCAGAGAGCTGCTCAGCAGGTGTTAATCCTCAATGATTATGGGTTCGTCATTCATGGGCTGGCGTAGCTGCACTGCCTGGATGGGCCGGAGGATAATAGGCTTGTAAGGGCGTCTGGCGGCTCGCTTGGCTTCGGAGGAGGAAAGCAGCTTGCGGATTTTCCTGCAGACAGTAAGGAAGAAAGGAAGCGATTACAGAGACCAGACACTAAGGCACTGTAGGTTTCTTGGTTTCTCCAAGTGAAACCAGGCCTGCCCACGCAGGGGCTGCCTCCTAATGGGGTGGGCCGATGCAGTTTATTTCAGCAATGTCCTCCCCAGGGAACTTTTGGTTTTGAATTTATAAACCCACCAATGAGGAGGAAATTGCATTCTCTGTTCCAGAATCCTTCTCCTGCAAAGCAAAAGGCATTCTGGTCCAGCCTCATAGGACCAGGGTCTACTGCTGTAAATACAAGTGGAACAGTTACGACAGCCAGTTTCCATACCACTAATCTATTTTGATGCACACGGACGCATCAGTCGGACATGCTGCAGCAGGCTTTGTGGGAATTTACAAAGCCAAGTTACAACCAAACCTCTTCTGGCAAGGCTGGTCACTTCCCCACCTGCTAATCCACCTCTCACAGAGCGCTCTGACATCCCCAGCCCCAAGCAGGTGTACACAGCTGCCTCTTCAAAAGAAACCCAGCCCAGCACAAGCCAGCAACATTTTGTCTCCCACGGAGCTCTGCCTCAAGGCCGAGGGGCTGCAGGGGAGCTCTGTGACGGCCACTAGCCAGCGAACAAACACTGGAGCCTCCCGCCCCCCCTCACTGGGAACACTAACGAGGTGTCTCCCCCTCCTACTTCTTCCACACTGCATGTGGCCAATGCAGAAACGAGTAATGTTCACATCTTGCATTTGTTAAGTTTCCCTATCTCTTACAAGACTAGCAACAAGTCTTATCAGATGCAGGAAGCAGTTTTCCATTTGGAGAGAAAATAAAAGAGTGAGAGAATGGACAGGGGACACACCAAGTTTTAAAATTAGCAAAATAAGGTAGAAAGAGACAATACGGAATGATTGCTTGTTTCTTCTTGTCAATACCAGGCTTAGAGCTAAAGGAAGTATCCTACAGAAGAAAACAAACCCAACAAACCAGCAACAAGGAAAAACGTACTATGTAGTTAAAATGTGGAATTCATTTCCAGAGGATGCTGTGGTGGTCGAAGCCGTATAGAGATTAGAAAGGATAAATATTCACAAGAGCAGTCACCAGTACCCACTATACACGGCCTTCATCAGGAACTGGGGCAACAAGGAGGGTCCGATAAGGAAGCACTGCCTCACTTTACACGTTCCTACTTTTAACAGTTTTTTTACTTACTGTGAGAGACACGATGCTGTACTAGATATAGGAATGGCAACCACGTGGCTTTACAGCCCACAACTCAACTGTCCATCCCCCAAAGGCAATTTTTACTTTTTTGGTTAGTCAACACTGCAGGGACGAGGAAACGCCCACCCACCCCCTGCCCCTTTTTTGGGGGTGCGCCTGTGTGTTTTGGGGTATGGTTTGTTGTTTGTTTTTTTTTAAATGGAAAAGATACAGCCTTACTGAGCTGATGCCTATCACTGTGCTACGATTTCTGTTTGATATGTTGGCTGCTGAAGAAACTGATCAAAACACTTTTTCCCCCCTTAAAATTTACCCTTACCACCACCACCACCAGCACGGACAAATAAACAACTTTAGCTGAAGACTTTGAATTGGCTCTGCTCAGATTCTGTCATCTCTCCACTTGCTTTTTTTGCCCACTGAGCAGAACAAGCCTGCTATATAGCACTTACACACACAGAGACATGTCTTTTGTTTAATCCGTGTCCCCATTTCTCCAGCGCCTTCTAATGTTGAAAGGCCACAGGGTGGGGAGAGAAGAGAACAGGGTGGAAGAGTGGTGGTGGGGAGAAAAAAAAATAAAATTGATGTAATGATTTTTCCAGGACTCATTTAGCTGAAGTTGATCTGCTTTTAGCCAGTGGACCTTCTTACTGTGTCTGTGTGTGCTCGGTTAGAGATGCTGCCACCAGCAACATGTCTCCCAGTAGTTCTAGATTCTGATCAGGTCACTCACTGCCTCCGCTTGCATAAATTATAAATGCTGAGTTCCTTACTGTGAGGCTTCAATTCAAAAACATTCCTTTCAATCGACCAACTTTTCAAACTGCTCCCTCAAAGCTATCCAGTTTTCTAGCACCGTTCTCAATGGTGCTACACAAAAGGCAAGGGGGGGTTGGGGCACGTTGTAAAACTTTAGGAAAACCTGCTTTCTGTGGCTGAAAACACAGCCTGACCCTCAGCTGGAGGATGATATGCAGATATCGCTGCTAGATTGATTGCTACGGAGCCAACACAAAGCTCAAATTGTTTCAGAGCTCACAAACAAGCCTTACATTCTTGACACTGGAATGTAGCAGATGGTTCAGGGAAAAAGTTAGAGGTGAAATGCCCAACAGAAAACCCGTGCCGCTTACAATGCTACATCGCTCAGGCTTCCCTGCTTTTCAACAGGCTGCCAAACATCTCCTTTCAGCACTCATCAGTCAGCTAAGCAGCAAGGCTGACAGACAAAGCAGCCGCTCTTTTGGGTTTTTTTTTAATGGAAGAGATAAGGTCTTACTGAGCTGATGTCTATCACTGTGCTAAGATTTCTGGTCGCTGTGGGACTGATCTTTCCTGCCTTGGTCAGTGGTTCTGTATGAGCTGATGATTCTGTGCCTTTACAGCAAATTGCTCTCACGGCCAACATCACACATGATGAATATTCTCGCTGTTCAGTGCAGATCAAAGGCCAGGACTTTGTAGTCGTACTGAGAAATTACTATCACGGATCTGCAGTATTTCTTGTGGGTTGGATGATAAAGATGTCAAGAAGTGTTTTGTATACGCAGGATTACGAAATAAGCCTTGAGCATCTAAGGGCTGTGTTAGAGACTGTAGATCCTGCATCTACAATGGCACGTGAATTTGCTGCAGATCTGTAACAGGATCCCAGTACCTCTCTACCAGAGCAAGATGACAACAGGAATAAGGAAACTGCTTCCCCTGAAAATTAAATACTTCTCTCAGTTTAGTTTCAATTACCTATGGGATCCCACTGCTTACTTTCACAGCACCTCATAGGAACAGAAAAGGAGAAAGGGAAGACAAGGTAAAGATACGAGATGGTGTAAAATGCGCAGCAGCATTAAAAGGTGACCACAGGAACAAGTCTGACAAGGAAATTAATTTCATATTTCTTCTGAGTTTTAACAGAGAGGTTTCCTGCACTGAAATCTGATGATCCAATAGATCAGCAGTCAGCAACTTCAACGTTGCCACTCTCAGTTTGTCTACGAAGCCCATCTTTGATATGGGGGTCACAGAACAGTCACTTGACACTTGAAAAGCTCTGCAGGCTAAGGAGAAGGTTGGGGTTGTCAGGACTGACTACGCGCTTCATGCTGAGCAAATGAATACTCAGAGTACCACCAAATTTAGTAGTAGCAGAAGAGGCAAAGAACTGAAAACTCCTGACCTCCTTGGCCACTTGTAAGGGTTTAGAAATCCAGTAATTCCCATGTCCATCTCTGCTAGGCACTGGAAAGAAAGTGCTTCTCTGCCTGTTGAGGCACCAATACAGAAAGTGTGGATAACTCCAGGCTTCAGAGACAGACAAAAGCCAAGAGCATCCCTGCTCACAGAGGGGGCTGCAAAGCAGGGCTGTGGCTTTGCTCTGACCTGCTTTGAGGCTACCCAGGAGAGAGGCACCAAGTTCTTGGGAGGAAACCACACAAGCATGTGTCTCTCCCTGCCTCACCACACCCAGGAGCAGTCCTCCCTTCCTCGGAGTAACAGTAGTGGGAACACACGCACAAAAGCTTTGCTTTAGCGATCAGGCCACATAGCTTCTACCGCTGTGTGTCAGCAGACTATAAAGAGTTTAAAGCAAAACTTTAAATGCAAAGAAAGTTTATTTTACTATTTTTATCCTGTGGGCAGACTAACAAGAAGGACTAGCAGAAGCAGCACTACCCACTAAAGGAGGAAGATGGACATTACAGGGCTAAATCTCACCGCTAATGGCGGTGAATGGAAATGACAAAAGAAAGGGGGCCACTCAGCCCACAGAAACCCTCAGCAGCACTTGCAGCTTTCAGTACTTAAACATGGGGAGATATTCTGAGAGGTAATGCAAGAGACTTCAGCACGTAAGAAGGCATACAGAGCTCTGTGTATAGGAGGCTCTGTTCCTCAGCATCACCCATGCACCAGAAGGCCCCTCTCTCGTTACTGAGATACTGCGGTGGGACCTCTGAAGTCAGTTATGGGTCTGAGCCTCAGAAGTCCACCTCAGTCTTCCTCCCCTTATTACCCATCTCTTACAGGAACTGCTCGGGAAGAAGAATAATCTGCTTTCTCTGGCATGCAAGTGCGTGATTAGGCACATCAGGCACGATTAGCTGTATCACAGCCTCCATCCAACTCAACACCAGCAGTGGTCTCTGCATTCAGTCTGTCACAACAGATCTGCTGAAGAGATCTCCCTCTAACCACAAAATCAGCTGCAGCACCCACAAGGAACACAAACCAAAGACCTCCCCTTAAATCCTCTTGTAGACCAAGTTTCCTACCTGGTTTCTTCATTGGCCATATAAAAAACATCGTCTGGTGCATCAATCCAGTTCATCCTCCTCCTTTTCACTGGAGGCATGGATCCACCACGAATTAATCGGACTTTTGTTGGGTATGATTTCCCATTGAGCAGCAAGTTTCGGCTTGGTCCCTGACGTGACACATAAAAAAGTACAATTATAGACTGCAACAAACCTGCAGTAGCATGTCACAAGCACTCAAAGGAAAAGAAAATGACAGTTTTCATATCAGTTGTTGAGAGTTCATGGCAAATATTTCCCCTCTTGCCCATGACTGAACACAGAATTCACACAAAAGCAACTGTCCACAAGCAGTACAAGTTAGGCACCTTCAATATACAATAGGACAGCAATACTCCAGCGACAGGACAAATAAATGGAATGCATTACCAATAACCTATCTGTTGCTTGTGTCTGAAAGATGACATCAAATTTGAAAGACTAAGCATAAGACTTAAACTTCAGCTACTACCATAAATCTAGAGCAACTCTATTGATTTCAGGGAAGGAAAACTAGCAACACAGCAAATCAAATATAAAAAAAATCGTATTTTACAGTTATTCTGGGGTACCAAACTTACCCTTATCCTTTTTGTTCTAGGGAGGTTAATATTTAACGAGGATAGTATATAATTAAACACGTTGTTGAAAACAAATCTAGTACTACAAAGCTTAGCTGCTTTCATTGTAATAACACGACAGACTTCCCACATGTAACACATTTGCTTTGCGAATCAACACAGGTATCATTCTCCAGACCCACAGTGGCCCCCTTCCACTCAACTGGAAAAACATGAGTTGTTATTAAGAGAGGTGCAGATGAAAGGGAGCAAAGTATTAAACTTCTCAAATGCAGCTGTCCTTGATCATTTGAAGTCCAGTTCTGCTGCCCCTCTTCCTGCCGACTAGCACATTGAGAAATCCTACTGAAATCGGTAACACTGAACAGTCAGGAAAGACGTAAAATAAGGGCTCAGAAAATTTGAGATGCATAAATTAAAGCTGGTCAGAAAGCACCCCAGTAGAAATTTTTAATTCTGGTATTTCACAGGCCATCATCCTAGGTCAGACCATCTCCCCAGATGCACCAAGACTTCCCCTTCTGCCCACAAAATGGGAAACTGAGCATATACATGAGGGACATCTGGCCTAGGAGATTCACCTCAAAAGGAAAGTGGGGACATGAGGTATTCCAAGCCCTCAGGCGTCAGCTTATGGCAAAAGCTCAACCAAATTGTAAAGAGTTTGACTTAGAAAGGGAAGACTTCAGTCTGTCAGCCAAGGAAAAAAACCAACAAAACCCCACGTCTATCTCATTTTTATCTGAGGACAATAGATGACTTATTTTTTGACCAGCCTTAATCAACTGCGCTGGCAAGATCTACTTCCTGTAGAAAATTAGGGCTTTAGAGCTAAAAAAACAAAATCCCACCTTTTAAAGTCCAAAGCTCTTTAAAGCTGTTGTATACAAGCACAGTAACAATTTCATTTCTTAGTTGCTCAGCTCTGTGTTATACAAGACAACTTCAGCACCACAGCAGACCACTGAAATACTCAAGAATTGCTTTTATATTTGAGATGTATTAAGGAAAAGGTTTCATATAAAAAGCTTGTCTGTTGTTTGGGGTTTTTTACCCCCTCCAGACTTCTCCAAGAAAATCCTTTCATTAGTGTTGTGAAGGGCATTTTCTCCGTACGTGCTATATACACAAGAGAACAACTCTGGAGAAAGTCCTTGGAAATGCCTAGAAGGGGCACCCCTGTGCTTCCAGGTTGCCTTTTGTCTACCCGCACAGAGCAATCTGTTTCAAATGGTACATCCTGAAATGTGGACCTGTAATTTGTAGTTCAGTAGCATACTTCACCAAGCAACCAGAAATCAAGGCAGTGCAGGGCTTTCACCCTAAACCACCTAAAAAGTGTTAGGTCATCACAGATTTCTCCCACTGCACTGAGTTGGTTTATTCAGCAGACACAAACAAGTAGCCAGTCTCCTCAGTGACAAGAAATGAAGCTGAATTCATGGAGGAATACAATTTACCACTTCAGATCAGATGCTCAAGTAACAAACCAAATAAATGCTTCGTTATTACAAGCAGACTAAGATGCTCAAGTTATAGCCTACCCTCATGATACTGCACGCTATCTCAGAACATTATTAGATTTAATAATGCTTGTGATCACCGTTCAGTGACCATCAACCATACCTGCTGCTGACTGACCTATGCCAGTGACTCTGCTGTCACCAATACATTGGTGGCACTTCACCTAATGAGGCAAGCTCCACTTTATCAACACCAGAAGATCATTTTTTGGGAAAAAAAATTTATGCTTGAAGATCCCTCCCGTGAATCTCCCATAAGCCATGCTAAGGGGGAAAAGTGATGCACAACCTTTGCACTGGCCCCTTCCTACCGAGGTGAATTTCATGGGAAAGCATTCTGCCAGAGACGTGTCAATCAGACTGGCTATTTGCTTCTGTCCTTTGATAACACTCAGCATAATGGATGAAAGGCTAGGAATGATTTTTACTCAAAAAGAGAACATGAAAAACAAGCATTCTCAGCAAACAACTTGCACACCAACTTCCTAAAAAAAAAACAACAAAACAATAAAAAAAACTGTTTTCCAAACAAACCCTTCCACCATTTAAACCTTCCTCCTTCAGGGAAACACATTCCACCTAGAAACACATCCCAAGAACTTTGCTATGAACAGCCACTCAGTTTCTGTATGAGCAGAAACAAAATGTTCCATTCAAAACAGAATCTCATTTTTATATATATATATAGATATGGATATATTTGAGGTTTAAATTATATTTAACCACTTGGATGTTTCATATGCTCCAAATGAATTTTTTTTAAAACCTTTTCAATTAATTGGGAAGTATGACCAGCTGCAAACAGCAAAGATGGAAGTGCAACACTATGGTTTAATGGGGTGTTCTATCTAGCACGGGTTAATAATACCTCTTTTCCCTGTTTTGGTTAAATGAACATTCTCTTACCATTTGTCTGGTTTGTCCGTGGTTAGGCAGACCTAACAAACAGGAAAGAGAATAGAGCTGGTAAGACCGTTGCTTTTCCAAGACAGAAAAAAAGTACAAAATCAAAACACACGCAGCTATGATCGCAACTGTGTTGTTTTGCTAGAACAAGAGTTGTCTGCCAAACTAACTTCTCCCCTCCTAGCAAGGTAACTGAGAAAAGAGCTTCCTTAACAACATGGTTTGAAGAGCAGAGGCCCCAAGTTAAAAACACGTTCCATTTGCCCAGTCTTTTCTCCATTTACTCACACCTTTCTTCAAACAACCACTAAAAGTACACCTCCTCTTTCAGATCTGAGGTTTTCCTCAAGTCCTGGGAAAAATCTGGCGTTCTGTTTTAGTTTTGGAGGAATTTATTGACATGAAGAAGGAGAAAGCAGAAGGTATTACACACTGTCAAGACAACAACAAACAGAATCTTCCCTATCGTCCTTGGATCCCTAGGGAACTCTTCAGCTCAGACGTTAGCTACAAGCCGTTAGCAAACACTATATCTGCTGAACCTACCACAAGTAAATACTTCCACAGGCGTAGCTCCGTCCACCACAGAGCACAGCGACTCCAGCTAGCACACAAAGCCCTTCCCCAGTAACACAAACAGCGCCGGAAAGCACTGAGCACAATGGCCTGATTTTTCTGGCTTATTTGCTAATCTATCAGATACCCTGTCACGCTGCCATAGCGCCTGTACTGAACTCTTACACATATGAGACCTTGGAGGACACGCAAAGGTCTTGGGATATAAGAGGATGAATGACGTGTTGGTATAAGGCAGCAGGGTATGGCACAGAATGGACTGAGAGACCTAACAAACCTTTCTGTTAGCACCGTTTAGTTTTCTATGATGCGTGCTCACAGAAAACACCGTTTCATTAACATCAGTGCACCAACCCATCTTTCTCAGCCCCTTCTGGCTAGAACTGAAATGCCAGCACATCAGATCCAACAGCTACTACAAGACAGGCATCAGTAAGTGCTGTCGCTGGCTGCAGAAGTTACTAGAATGAATCCTGCTTTCACGTTCACAGCAAGCTTCCCAGCTTGACTTTTGGAACTTCCACTGCTAGTGGGTTAAGCTGTGATGAAAGAGCAGAGCTTTTTAAAGAACCCAGCAAAACCAAACTTTTACAGCTCATGGTCTGTACTCCAACAGATCCCTTGAGGTTCTCCTTGGTAAAATCAAACACAATGTACTCGCAGCAAGTACGCCAGGCAACATTTGGCATGGCAATGTATCGGGAGGGAGGGAGGGAGGGAGGAGGGTGGAACGGGGGAACATTTTCTGACCACATTAAAACCAACAGTTTATATCAAGTGTATTTTCCATTCTGTGTAGATGTATGCTGTTAGCTACTTCAAACATGAAGACACACAGTTTCAATTTTTGCAGCATTTTTGCACCCAAGTATCTCCAGAGATGAAGAACTAGTTGCCAGAAAGATTTCCATCAAATCTGTAGAATAGATGTACCAGGCACCAAGTAAGAAGACTGGTAACAACCTTTGGATGTTGACAACGGCAATGCAGGCGCCAGATAATCGTTCCTTTTTACATGGGAGCAGCAATCTCATCCAAAACACAGCTGTGAGCAGCCGTTTGAGATGGATGCACAAAGAGCTCCACGGATGCTGGGAAACAGCACAGCCAGCAGGATGCAGCCTGAATCTGTTGGCTTCAGAGCTAAGCTCTAGCACTCGGTTTTTAATTCCCCTTTCCATAATGGAAAGATAACATTTTCTCCATTCACAGGAGCCTCAAGAGATGTAAATCAACTGATGCTAGTCCCTGGATTGAAGCCACACTTTTCATTTTAACCACACTCCAGATCAGTTACTTTTCTTGTACTAAGAACATTCTTGATGCCAGAAAAGACTAGCCTACAGGAGCAGCTGATATGTGGCTGCTGCAATGACTATTGCTGGATGTACAACAGACAGTAAAAAAAGTGCTATTCCCAAGCACTGGAATTAACCCACAGTATTCCACAGTGAAAAGAGCTGTTGAGACTGATACAAACTGAGTAGCGGCTGAGCAGAACTGCCACCTACTCTGAGCCCCTAAGTTTCAGAGCCCTCACACAGCAAAGAAGCAGTGCTAACAGGGACACACCTCACCCCCTAACCTGTAAATTCTAGAATAAAGCTTTTTTGTGCCAGTAAAATAGGACACAAACCAGTTACAGTCTCAATATAATTTATACTCTTGCTATCGCAGTAATAAGGTATCAATGAGCATATTAATCTTAGCTATTGGTGAATTTTCTCCTTAGTCACACTGCAATAACTGGAGTTTGAAAGAATGAAAGGCACTAAAAAGACCAGCTTCAGTTTGCAATAAAAACCCCATGCTAATAGCATATGTAGCTGAAGCACTGCTATTAGAAGAGCTACTTTTACCTACAATGGTCACCAAAGAGATGCAGGCAGGCAGCATAACATCTGTAACCCATTGCAGAACAGCTGTCAAGTCAACAGGATGCATCTGTACTGGAAATAATGGATTCTCACCCAAAAGTTTTTGCTGGCTTCTGTGCAAGAGATGAGGTCTGCAAGGCGGGTGGGTACCTCTTAAGAACTAAAGCAATCCCCCTGTCTCTGGGTCAGGAGTGGTGCAGACTGGTAACTCACCGTATAGAACTTAGCCCTCCCCAAGGTGCTTGCTGCATTTTCACAGATCAAGGTTTGAGAGAGACTTTTTTCACACATGCATCCACAAACAGGTTAAAAATGTAAGACAGCATATGAATATAAACCACAAGCAATCTGCAACAGGGTTCTGGCAGCTCCTCTCCAGGAAAAAAACCCTGTCTTTATTTTATGGAAGGATGTCTAGAGAAGCCACAGGGTAGAAAGTGTGAGTAGTTCCTTTCAATATATGTAAGGTCCAACTGTCTGAATGTGCATAGCTACACATCAGAAACAACAATAACCTCCTCCAAAGGAGACTTAAAAAAACCATACCAAACCAAACCAAACCAAAAAAAAAACCCCAAACAAAAAAGGAGGTGTTTTCAGGACTGACCAAATCTTTGAAACCACAAAGTGTAAAAGTCTACAGTGATGCATCTAAGCAGGTCTTCTACTCTTTTTCAGCCAGAGAAATTGAAATATACGCTGAAAGCTCAAGATTAAATGTTAGGGTTTTTTTCCATAGCATTGAAAAAAACCCAAACCCATAAGCCCTAGAAAATCTCCTGCCAGTCTTCTCTATACACTGAAATAAAGAGTAAGACCCAGAGGAGAATATGAAGACAAGGTAAATTGAAGGTGCAGATAAGCATAAATGTCCTTTGTCACAGATGATTCTACATTGTTACTGAAATGGCAATAAACCACCTAATCATAGCACAAAAACTGACACCCCCCAGAGCATGCCGCCGCTCCCCACCACTTGGTAACAAAGATCACAGAACCATTTCTCAAGCATAAGCACAATTACAGAAATTTTGGCTCAAAACCAGTCACAGCAGGTTACTATGCCCTAATGATCCTTTCATTCTTGAAGTATCAAAGCTGCAGCTGAATATAGTTTCACCCAAAGAAACACGGGTAGGGCAGGACTATCACAAACAGCATAACAAGCCTGCTACTACTATTACTTTGCAGCTTCGTTTTATCTTCTAGAGGTGGGGGGAACGACCTCTCAGTCAACAAACCCGTTTTTTCCCACACAATCTCATAATATTTGCATCTAACGCTTTCAGATTTGTTTTAAAAAAATAATATTAAAATGAGGGAATTCCTAAACTTCAGGCAGCAACCAGAGCACCGCCCCAAGAGTATGCTGTGGGAGTAGGGAACAGTTGGCACCCTGCAACACAGAGTGGAGTGAGGGGAATCTAACTTCCTGATGGGAAGCGAACCAGCACATCTGGTCCCACTGGAAACCTGAGAGTAGACACGCATGGTCTTCACTGATCCAGTCCCATCCCTTGCAAGTCAGTCCAGCGAGAGGACCTCAGCATCTGAACGGCAGCATTCAAAAATTACTCTCACCGCTTAAACTCCGCCTGCTTTTTTGCCAACTCCACACGGTACACAACTGCCATTTTGAGAAGCGGGAGAGCCGAGCCTAAACCCTCAGCAGCGTGCCTGATGCAGACAGAAGTGCAGGGAGTTACTACAGCGAGCATCAAGAAGCTGCAGAATAAGGACCAACCATGGTCACTTTTCTACTCGGGTAGAAACCTTCCAGTGCTTATCCATGCCTGAATATACACCACATCGCCTGTGTATTTACAGACCATGAAACAGTTTGACACACAAGTCTGTACAGAGCTGACCCCAGTACCAAGGAGGAAAAGGAGCCCAGCTTCCAGCCACTGGGTGTAACTTGGAGTTGTTAAATTTATATTTACTCAAACTTACTAACTCCAACTTTCAGCATATCCACCACACATATGGGTCCATCATCTCATATATTAACATAATTAATCTTTTTTCTTTCTCTCTTAACCAATCAGGACATCAAGCAATTAGTCACAGGTGGCATTTTGTTTTTAACTTCTGTTTACCAAAGAGAAGTAGCATGCAGAACATGCAATACGCCGTAACATTCATAAGCAGATCCTCACTCACAATGAACGTAGAGAATTTAACACACACTTTCACAACCAGCAAGTTTACTAGACTAAAACACATTGCTTTCAAAAATCCATACACTCTTCATATGCATTTTCCTGTTCCAAAAGTAATCCTCCTCCTGGGATTCCATCCTTCCCAGCAGTAACAAAAACATCAACAGTACCACATTTTTGAGCAAGCTAGAAAAAAAATATAAAAATTCATGCATCAATGTGGCTTGATGAACAAGGATTTCACTCCCAAGTTACCGGTTCACTTGAAGTAGTCTCTGTGTGTTGACATATACACACATACAGTTTTTGCAGGCTTGTAAGAATGCTTTAGTACTCCTCTCTTTCTTAAAACTGCCAAGAGCGTGCAACTGCTATAAGCAGATTGAGCATCCACCTTCTAACAACCAAAGGCTAATAAACTTTCAGGAATGCAAGTGCAATAAGCAGAACAGAGCATAAATTGTACTAAACACCACCTAGACTAACATTTTCTTAAAGTTCTGTTGTACATAAAAACAATGTTAAAATGGCAATTTACTTACCTAAGTAAGTTCCTACCAAGATTGGCAAAGGAAAAGGAAAAAAAAGATTTAAGGTTAAAAAAAGGAAAGATTCACATAGTTCAGAATACAGTAGCCCAGCCCCATGCAACAAATACAGAAACACAGATTGTTTTGGTTGTAATGAAACAGAAGTGACCACAGTTCTCTGTTGGACAGATAACCCAAGACAACATTAAACGAACAGTAACTCCAAATGAGAGATTCCACAAAGAGCTTTAATTTTGGATGTGTAAGTAGTACTTCTAAGTACACCAAATGCTTGGTCTAAGCGTTCAAATTAACTTGCTTCATTGCACCTCACCGATGATGTGTTTGTTCATGCAAAGCTGTACCTTCTGCTAAAAGTGCTTCAAGGACCCTACTCATACTTCCTGGCAGTGACACCCAACTACAGTGAGTCAGTAGCTACCCTTGGACAGGTCAGTTGAGAATGGAGAGCTGCTATCTATCTTGCTGTTGAGTCAGTCAGTACAATCCATCCGCATTCCTAAAAGAGCATCATGGTATATTCTGTCTGGCTGTAACATACATGTGGTTAAACAGATGAGGCAACAAAATCACGCACCTTACTGCTTTAAGATTTGCTGATCCAAACTGTGTAAACTAGAAACCACTGAATTATTCACTGTTCTTAGAACTGGGAGTATTACACGTCATATAAATACATATATATATTTATGTGCATGTGTGTGTATATATATGGTATGTATCACAAATGTAGATTCCACTTAATTACAAATTCAGGCTTTGTACTACCTGGGCATTTGCAATTCTGCCCTTGCTATTAATTACACCTGCTCACTACCATTACCTTCGGATATGCACTCTCCTCTCACTCAATCAACATCTGCATCTTTGATCATGCCACCCCTCATAAATAAAGTTTTCATTAGTTGATCCATCGAGTGTGATACGCATCTGCAGATTCCATTTCCAGATCTCTCTCCGTAACACCAAAAGAAACTAATCACAGTATCCCAGCTAAGCTGAAGGCAAGAGGAAAAAAAAAGTTTCACTTCATATCTGAATACAAAATCCTAAGTAAAATTCTCAAAAATAACCTTTTGGCATATAATCTAAATCAAGGGAGTTGCATGGGGATATGGTTCTTGGGGTTTCCAAAAAGCATTTCAAGCAACTTGTCCTTCTCAGCTGTGTTGCTGCTGGCATGAAAACAGTCATTCCTTTGAAAAGCACTGAACATTTTCTCTCTTGACACTAGTCAGCATTACTCTGGTCCAGATATCAACAGCTAAAGCCAGGACTTTTCCCCAGTACCCCATGTATCACATTATTCATTAAAGGACCAATACTCCCTGTTCACAGTCATTCCTGGATGGGCAGAATTCCTTTGGCTGCTTACCATTGACTTTGGAAGTGTAGCCTGGGCCGCTGCTGATAAAGGCAGCATTTTAATGTAATTTATGCATACACTAAGTCCAAATTTTCTGAAGGCATAAGTCAGCCAGAAAAAAACCCTTTTGAGATAAGTATGGTCACCTACATAGCTGATGCTAGAGAGCTTTTTTACATTCCCACCTCGATAACTGTTCTTGATGAAGAACAGGATTTCCACTGTCATGCTCATCTCTTGATAACTAAACTACCACCATGCCAGGCTGATGAATGCTTCCAGTTCCAGGAGTTCATTCATGCTTCCCAAAAAGAGGTGAGAAACAATGAACCAGAACACATTAAATTAGATTGACATTCCATTTTAGTTTTAGAAATCCCCAGTAACAGAAGCAAGGTATTCCAACAGTTAATTAACCTCACTTAAAAATTTGCAGCTTGTTTCCAGCCAAAGTTTTTCTACTGTACCTTCTGGCTACTGCAGCTCATTATTCCATTCCCGGCTAGACTAAAAAGCCCTCTATTATTACTCTTCTGCTGCTCCTGTCAGCAAAGACAAACATCTACAACTTCCACTTTGATAAAAGCATTTTCTATTATACAGTGTGTTTTCCAGTCCCTTCACCATTTTCATGGCTCTTCTATAAACCTCTCCAATTTTCAGCATTCGATCCACTACCATTTTATCAATGCAAGTTTGTTGCTGGGAAAAGCCTTCCCTTTATTTCAGCTACTCATTCATGTTCTCTCTCTTTCTGCCAATTTTAGAGTGCATGTGATGACCCTGAAAAACAAATTTGATTAGATGAAAGCTAACATGGTGTAAAGGGGGGTGGGGAAGGAATCCAACAATGCACCCTCCCTTCCCCCAGTTGCATAGACAAGTATGACATAGACCCCATACTGGATAGCTGTAAGGAATAAAGTAAACAGGGTCCAGAACATAAAGCATCCTCCCTGTCTCTCTAGAAGAAGTTTCTTGGCAAATATTGTCTGCCAAGCTCCACAACGCTAATGAAAAAGCAATAACCTAGTAATTTTTTTTAACATCTCACTGTATTCAACAGCTTATGGGACTCCATATATTTTTCATGCTCCAAAAACAGGATCCCACAGCAATTTGTCCATGCTAATCTAATGTTGAAGGAAAGCTGGGAAGGGCACCAATGCCTCCAATGCGATTTAAAGAGCAGCAAAACAAAGCAGATGAAATGACAACACCCTTACAAAATCAAGTGGAGGTAGAGGAGAGATGAGATTAAGAATATTTTCCTGTTCTTGGAATTCAAGCACCAGTTGAAACTCTAGGTGCTTGCCCAGACAAATCATATTCAAAGGCTGAAAAAGTTCAGCTCTCTAGGGTTAAGCAGGGATGAGTCAGAAAAAGAAAAGCAAAAGATACTTAGAAAGTTACAGCAGTAACAGAAAAAAGAAACAAAAAAATTCCAAAGGAAAAGTCGAAGTACTCTTAAGTTTAGCAATTTCCAACACTTCCATAATTAGTTTTAATTAATTCCGGTGGCAGCCCACTAACAACAACTGCCTCCTCTTTTCCTCCCCGACCTCTCACCACGAAGGTTCTCCTCTTCCCAGCCTTTCCTTACTCCTCATTACGACCTCTCTTCACACAGAGTTCAACCTGACCAACCTGCACCTGCCCATGGACTAGATGGCCTGGCATCTCCAAGCCCTCCACCCTCAATCATCCTTTGGGAACATTTTGGAACTGTGTTGCCATTTATGCAGGAATGTTCATGACGGCATTTCATTGATTAACTTTTTTGAGGGCTGAATTCTAACCACCGACCACCCATCGCCCTAAATACCAAGGAGTGGTAAAGACTCAGATGAAAATCGTCCAGCAGTGTTGCCTGAAGGAACACCCAAAAACCTAGATGAAAAGTTCCATTTTTGTAATGTTGAACAGCCGAATTCTAAACGAAGGCAGCAGGTGCCACAGGAATGTAAATACCTTAGAAACCTGACCACCAATATATGTATAAACATGGATCTTAATGCTTTACACTAAGCAAAAATAGAAGCTGCAACTTGGCTCGTTCCCTGCGAAGCAATCTCTTGACTTCATATCGCTTTACGATCAGCCCACAAGGAAAGCCTTACAAACTCATCACGTGCCATCAGCTCAGCAACCAGCCGTAACATACAGTACACATACTTCTCCCACGAGTTCGGAAGTAATAGTGCAGCACCAAAAGGCTTTCATCACCAACAAAGAGACTTCAGGTAAAGCCCACCATAATAGCTGTCCACTGTCACGTGTCAGAGACTTTGACAGGGTGACCTGTCTGAACCATAAAGTATCTTCCAGGTGCCACCAACAGAGCACAGCAGCTGGAAGCAGAAAAACCCCTGGATAATTCATTTAACACCGTAGTAGGTTAACACTTCCTTGAAAACTATTTCAGCATAGGTGGGCCAATTTGTTTTGTGCAGAAAGAATATTTTCAGCCTCTCCATGCAGGCATCTTAACACCACTTCTTTGCAGTACACTCCTACAATGACCTAAACCAGCCAGTATGCCACCACGTATCCCACTATGGGAAGAGGAAAACCATGAAAACAACAAAGAAACCCCTACAATTTCCCGTAGTAACTATAGGAGCTATGTAAAAGAAGAATCTGACTGGTTATAACAGTTCAGTTTTACTCTCATTAGTCTTCTTCTTCTATTTTAGGTCAGTTACAATCCAAAAAGCAGCCATTCTGGATAGATAGGTTTATGTCAGTCCTTTCATACGAAGTCTGTTGGCTCCTAAGTTCTGGTCACAAGGCTTTGCCTTTCACCCCTTCTTCACAAGTTGCTCTACCTCTCCTCTTAACCCCCTCCTCTCCCTTCCCACCAGCAGCCTCCCAACTAGTAAGCCTGTGTGACTCCACCCAGAGCCAAGAAGTCTCAGCACCACGTTCCCAGTTCTGGCACAGCACAGGGAAGTGGTGTTGGCCATGCCCAGGGCCAGCAAAGCTCACCAGCTCACATGCACAGCAACTGGGAACCAGTGCTAAGTGGTATTGACACACAAATCAGCACCAGGCCAGAAACTGATCCATCAAACTTCCACCATCTTTTTCCCTGTGCCCAGCAGACCTCGATCCAAGTTCTTTAAACCTTGTTTCCTTGCAGATGGTGACATTCCCTCTCTCTCTTGGCAAAGCTTCCCGCAACTCAGGGTCAGAAAATATTCCAGATGTCAAAATTGCAGCATGGCACACATTTTCCATTCACACAAAAATCTCAACCAACAAGTTTAAGCTGAACTGCTCACAAAAATATCCAGTTAACACCCACTACCCCAACAGGTCAACGGGTTCTGGGACTGAATTGTACTCCACCACCGAGCAGTTACAGGAACGAATACTACTCCAAGTATTTCAGTGGCTGGCTGAGAACAGACCGAGCAGATCAAGCAGCAGGTGCTTGATGAGAGCCAGCCCCTGCACCACTACGTACATATGCTTCAGAGAAACACATATTCTGAGGTGGCTGAACAGGTACATCACCAAAAATCATATTTTCGCAAAATGCTGCAGCAACAGTTATGACTGAAATGTATCTAGTCAAATATGTGTACCAGCAGATAGACATTTTAAAACACTAAAACAAGAATATTCTGTTTCCAGTGAGTAAATCTCAGGTTATGAAATCCAGTGCTCTATGCAGAGAGCGCCTTCCTGAGGGCTAGGATCAGTTGTTCTTCTACTTCCCTCCTTTGGGCCAAAACATCTCACAGCTTCAGAAGCATGTCATCTGCTGAGTGACTCAGCAGTCCCCTTGCTGATGAGGACATTTAGCAGGGAGCAGCAGGCGTGCCCATGAACAGATAGTCACCAGGAGCTGTGGAAATTCTGTGAGCTACCCTGCATCTACATCCCTCATTACTGGACAAAGCTTTTGAGGAAGCCAAACTGACCAAGGCAGCAGGGTTTTGTTGTTCCTCCCAGAACACAAAAGTTAAAAAGCACAATAAAAACCCCACAACACAGTACCAAGGTATAAATTCCCAAAGACAGCAAGACAGTAGAATGATCACTGTCCTCATTCTTATTGTTTTCTCCACATGCACTGATATATGCATGCATGTAAATATTGATAAAACTCATCTGCCGTCTCAGCCATTAAACACAAAGCTTCACATCAGGGGCATGCAGTGTCAGCCATTTATGGTAAAAACTGAGCTTAAGTTTTTGTGTTTGCCTGTCTCACAGTGATATTTGTATATCCTAACTATTGAAAACTGGTTTGTTCTATTGAATTTTGTGAAGTGACATCATGTGTACATTTCCTGCATTATCACAAACTAAAGCTTCTGAGGCCTACTCAGTAGTCAGAACAGATTGATTTTTAACCTGAGGAAACGTTGAAAACCATTTCTACTGCAAATAGAGAATGAGCAGTCTCTCACCATTGAGACTGTCCACTCAGTGGAAAACGTAGAGGCTTGAACGTGGGACTCTATGTGAACATTCTCGTCTATTTCTTTTGGTCAAAGTGAATTTAAAGTAGCTCAGGATGTATGACACTTTGATTTCTTAAAAGTCAAACAGTGAAGCAACACCTAGTTTCAAACCCAACCATATCACAGCTTTCAGCAGTCTCACAAAACTGCTAGAAAACCGTTCTGTCAACTTGAGGAATTAGTAAGCAATTCTGAACATAGCACTTCGTGTCTTCAGTACGGTTGTATGACTTGTCATCTGCATGTGAAAAGCCCAGAAGGTGAGCAGCATAACCATGGGTGGAAATGGTTACCCAAGAAACACTTAGACATCAACACATAAGGTGCACACAGACTCATTAGCCACAAAGCACAGACAAGCCAGCAGATGAAACTAAAAATCACTCTCCTAGCACAAGCTGAGCGCAGCTTCAAGGTCTTACCCCTGCTAGGCATCAACAGGCGCTTCTTCATGTTGCCTGATAGAGCACAAGTGAACAGAAAAGAGAAAAACATCACATCAGCAACCTGAACAGCAGCAGTTTAAAAAGTTCTTAACGTTAAAACACAAACAGTAAGATATCAAATGTTTGTAATTATTTATATTTCAGATAATCCACACAAAAAGTTAAAATTAAAGGTAAAAAATGAGAAAGAATCTCTGTATCTACCTCCCTGCTCAGAATTACCATTAAATCAACTGTTCCTTTCCCCCATTAAGGAGAGCTACCCTCCATGTTCTCACTCCCATTAAGAACATTTGAACAGACCCTTTTATCCTCATCTGAGAAAACGACTGCACTTTCTCTTCCCTGACACTCCCAGGCAAGAGCAACTCTTCAGAACAGAGCCCTGGAGTCCGTGCCAGGAACATCCTGTGGCTATCTCCCACTTCAAACACCTTCCCCAGGCCTTTCATCCTTGAAGAGATGAAGCCCAAACTCCACTGCACAGAGGTGCTCAGTGACAGGGCCAACAAAAGTGAACGCTCGGGTTCTGCACATGGCAAGAGCACGTTTATGCCACACCAGATCTGGCACATCTGCCTCCCTCAGCCAAGCAGCAGCCTGCCTTTCTCAATGGCACGCAGCCTCTGGTAGCTCTGCTCAAAGCCAGGTGGATCCACACGTTACAAAGCCACCTGGGAACTGCACAGCTACTACCTACAGGTTAAAAAGCTGTAAACCTCAAAAGAAAAAGGAAACATCACTGGAAAAAAGCTATTAAGGTTTTTTTCAAACTACTCATTTTAAAATTGAAGGGAAGTTTCTCTTTCTCCTGCACTATCCCATTTGCAAGGTTGGACAAGCTAGGCAGAGTTCCACTAGCACAGCAGCTGTGTGTGCAGGCACCACCCAGGCAGTACACATCACGTGTCCCACCCAGAAGGAGAAAAGGGACAAGTCACTTAGACAAAAGGAAAAAAAACTCCCTCAAGAATAAGAAACTCGGAATTTATATAAAGGACTAGAGTTTTAAATAACCACCTTGTATACCAAAAGGACAGAAAAAAAAAAAGGCCTATACAGACAATGTAAATTTTTTAGAAAAAAAAATTACCATCCATTCCATTGTGCTGTTCATAACTTCTTTTTCCCAGGATAGTTGGGGACCCATTATTAATGACAGGTGTAAACTTAGCAGGGGTCAGATTGTTGAGAGAACTGGACAAGCTCTTTGCAGGATCTGGTTTCGGAGGACACGGATGAGACTCTGTTGTAAAACAGCAAGGCGGTTTATTAGTGAAGATACTGAAATTATAAATCTGAAAACAACCTTCAAATTTCCAAGGTGACCAAGTATACTTCCCCTTGTATACGAACTATCTCAGTCAATAATTTTAACTGTGTTGCTATTTATACAAAGCATTTTAAATATATTTAGGAATTCACCTCTACTGAAGATGTTAAAATCAATGTCATAATACTATCCTAAAACAAAAGTACTTTGCATCTATTTCCAAAATACTATTCTCCAAAAATTTGGGATTATTTTGGTGCTACTTATATTAAAAGCCAACTTTTGGCAGTCATATATCATCCCTAAACTCTGGGGAAATTACATTTTGCCAGTTTTGCAAGGTTTGTAAAAAATACAACTTCTAAACTGGCCAAACAAGCGAGGATTCAAAGCATCACAATAAGAACACACAGCATCTGAATTCAAACTTTTGGCCAAGGCAGAGATCGAGCACACATTGTTCAACTGGAAACATTTTGAGAAAGTTACAAGCAATAGCAAATGGGAGCTTCAACTGAGTGCTTCTCTTGCAGCCCCAGCAGCCAAGTAATGCATAAGTTAAAGCCCACTGAGCATGACACCTCCCAGAAATACATTCTCACCAGCCCATCAACTTCCCTCCATTTCTTTCATTCATTTCTCGCAGCTCAACAGTCAAATGGAGAACCTGACACCATGCTAGAATGAAATCTCAAAATCTACTGCTACATTCTGTACAACTATGAAAAGCTGGATTTTATCCAACAGTAAAACTTCTCCCTTTATCGGCCTTCTTTGGTTGCTTTATATGTATCCAAAGGTTTCTCAATCTGTGTACCTCATTAGTATACAGTAGAAGTACAACACTCCACACAGAAGCAGTAAATATTTAATAAACCCTGAGCCTCACAATATTTCATCAACAAAAATGTTCAAAGAAACTTAAGATCAACTCCAGCGTTTCTTATCCGAGTAAAAAGGCAATCGATTTCCTTGTTAATCTGGAAGCCTTCAAAGTACCACTGTCTCAGCTAGCTTTCTGTGGTTAGACTCACATCAGACTGCTGCAACAACTTGAGACATGTCTTCAGGGTATCTCTAGCAACCGGCAACACTAGGGAAAATGATTCTGCATTCATTTGTAGTCAGAGCTGGCATGCCACATAGCACTGCTTTAGATGCTTCCAGCACATAAGACTTACACTGAGGTCCTGGATGGAGCTTCTCAATACTCCTCACAGATCAGCTGATGAGGCCCAAGTCCTCAAGACAACCATAACAAAAAAAAAACAACCAACCAAACAAAAAAACCCTCACACGACAAAACCCAAGAAGAAAGTAAAGAATGGAAGTACAGTTCCCTTGTCTAGCTCCAGTGCTGTCCTAAATCCTTGGCTTCTTGGAGTACCCAACTGTAAGATCTGCCTCCAGCCAGCCCAAAAATTTTAACGGTGGACTGACCAATTTTCCACAGAACATCATGTTCGTGCCTCCATTAGCAGCTGGTAACTTGTCCCCACATACATGGGAAGCCACAGCAAACACATCCCTTCCTTCACTTCACAAGGTTTCTGATATAGCTCCATGAGCCAAAAGTGGACTGCTTGAGCCACTAGGTCTGTCAAATGAAGTAGGAAAAGGAAAAAGGACAATTCATGGGAAGGTTTTTGTGTTTGGTTTTTTTAATCCAGAACCAAACGGAAAAAGGAATCGTTCACAGAATTAGCTAGCAGGGCTTTTTGTTTGGTTGAGGGGTTCTGTGTTCAGTGGTGTCCGTTTTTTGTAATACCTAAATACCGGAGTACTGCTTCTAAAGGCTTTCGAACCACTTGCTTTAATAGCAGTGGGTTTTCTGATGCCTCAGGTAAACGTGCTGTGCCTGTAAAACAAAGAAAAATACTTAAGAGTGTAATGACATTTAGATATTATAACAAAACTAAATGAATAACTGAAGTGTCCTGAAAGAGCTTTCCAAATAAATGGAATTTTACAAGCTGCAAGCATGTCTTGGCAACAGGACACTAATCCAGGAGAATGCTAGATGTAATAGCAAACCTGAGTATCTTAAAACAAACGGCTCATGAATTTTCAAAGTTATTTGTCTAGTCTAAATCAGAATGCTCTGAAAGTATAGTTAGATTTTGTGACACCACTAGCTACATGCAAGAGAACATCTCAAGAAGCTGGAACTCAAAACTTTGTGCGAAACGCATGTCAAAGGGCTCCTTTGCAACTACGTCCCATTGGCATCCCCACTCACATTCTGCTTTGATTGCTGCACTGTTAATAGGCAGATAGGGATGTCTTGCAGCATGCCAAGGGCGCAAGATATCTCGACATAAACGTCTGGCAATTCTTGTCAGTTTTGTTGTATGGAGATAGAAAGCTTGTCTTGTCTTCATAGCAAACTTGGGACTCCCACTGTTTCGTACTGGTACACCATGAGGACTCTAAAATGAAAGAAACGTAAATACGGTTTCTAAAAAACATTTATGAGAAAGTATGGTTTTAAAGAAGGGAAAGAATATCATACAAAAGCCCTTTCAACTACCGATTCACAGCTGTAAAAACAGAAACAGTATTACAGATGAAAATATTTTCAGCCAAGCTATTCCCCGTATCTCAAATCTTTCCCATCAATATTTGGAATTTTCTTCCAAAATATCTCAAAGGATAAAATGAAGATAAACATTTTCTTTTCATAGGGAAGTATTTATTTCTGTGCTGTCCCAATTTTTAAAGCAGGGATCCGAAAGCCAGACCTGAAGAAGTTACCTGAATCTATCACGTGATTTAGTGCTTATAGTCAACAGACTCTCCAACTTTGGGTGCTTAGAGTGGCTCTGGATGTACAACACAAACTCCTTACACCATTTGTAAGAGGGAGAGGAAAAATCACTAAGTAGCTCTATGGCTAAAACATACATCACACAAACTCACTTCCCAAAGCAAGCTTACAGCATGCACGAATGCTGCTGTCTCAAAGTTGCGTTGGTTTTAATTCTTACTCCGAACTCAATGAATGTGTTTACAGAGTTGTCAAATATTCACTGCGTTTATTGACTACAGAGCGCCAAAGCAGTATCTTCTCCGTGAAAAGCAACTAAGTCAACCGATAAAATAATGATAGTAGTATCCTGTTATCTCAAACCTGCCCACAGCTGGAAAATAGGAGGAAATTTCAATCTGAGGAGAACAAGGCTATCCCCTCTCTGACTATTTACATACTTTTTAATTAACAAACAAGAGATATAAGGTTGATAAAACCTGGCAGTTATCTCAGCAATTACATAGCTTCAGAACACAAACAGAAGCCAGGAAAGGACATAAACGAAAGAAGTAAAATACAAAGGGAATGATAGCAAAGAGTAGGAGAAAGGAAAGAAATTAATATAAGACCAAAGTTCAGTGTGCACTATCCTTCTGTCCATGTGATGCAGCTACTTTTCCCAATCAGCTCAAGGTATGAGGCTTTCAGATTGAACTTCCACCAAATTCAGAAAAATTCTGAGAATTTTGGCTTTTAAGGGGGAAAATCAAACAGAAGAGGCTCATAAAATGCTTACTCAAACCTATCCAAAAGAAAGTAAGATTAATTAACAAAAAATCGGATGAAGTAGAAAAACAAGATAAGAGATCTCTAAAATGCTACTAGCTATTTGGGGTATCTAATTTTGAATGTGCCTTGGGTAAGGGAACAAGTTTCAGGAAATAATGAATTCCTTATGTAAAAAAAAGGATTCTCTTTCCCCTACAGCAAAAATCATGGAAATAGACTACCAGAAACACTAGCTGCCATTTCAGTTTTTTCCATCTTCATTAAGTTATCCTGTGCATGATGACTAGTTTGCTAAACAAAGGATTTCTTCTTTTTTCCTCCAGGCAGTACTGGGCAACAAATTACTTATAGCCAAAGTTAACATGCCCAACTTCTGCAACATGAAATACCAAACCCAAGGACAACAACGGAGGCTGAAGGCATTCTTTTTGTTGTAAATTATTTAAGAACAGCAAACTAGTTAAATATCATGACACCTAGCCTTCCAGGCAAGAGCAGGGAGCAGTCTGCTCTGGAGATACCTACCAAGTTATTGCGGTTTGGTCCTGGTCTCTCCCCATCTAACCGTGTTGGCATTTTCAAGCCACCGTATTTCTTCCAGTACGTCCAACAGGATGCACAGAGGCGACACTGCATGTTAGGGGGACCCCAAGAATACCACTGGTAAGACTGTGTGGCTAGAGATAACAAAGGTGGAAATTATATATATCCTTAAACAGGATCACTTTTCAGAGCTTATTCTCTTTAGAACTATCACAAAAGAAAACCCACAGACAGTGCAAAGCTCAAACAGACCTTAAAAAACTGGTGATAGCTTCACTGTCATCACCACTGTTAAACATACTTGTGACTTCAGCAGAATTAGTTACGCATATAACCCCCTCTTAAAACATGATCAGAAAACCCCCAACTAGTAGGATGGGAAAATGTCCTGCCAATGAAACTGAAAGCTCTCATTCTGCAAGACTGGTAGACAATTTCTGCAGAGCATCGGGGGGAGGGAGGGAAGATTTGTCTTCAGGACCTCCCCATACAGTACTTTATGACTAAAGAATGTACCAAATCTGTGATGTGATTTCCCATACAGTCCAACATTCCAGCATCTCTAAAAACTCTCCATAAAGAAGCACAATCATTAGAACTCAGTATATTAATATCAGCCAGTAGACCAAATACAATGATATCACATATTTTGAAATCTACTAAAAAATTATGAAAAAACCTGTTAAATTCACACCTTGGTGATTTAAGTCTTTCCTTATTAGCTATCTGCAATCACATAGAACATTTACTAACTCCCCCTTTAGTACTTCATAATTCTATTTACGATTGTAACACGAGTCACTCAGAAAAAGCCCTTTGCTTACATGCTGCTATGTCAAATTCTGTCCCCCACCAGCCACGTCCAAAGCCTTCTCTCCCGCTTGTGCTCCACAACACAGCTTTTACTTTACTGTTTGCAACAGAGCACTCACATGCTGTTATACACAGCTGCCATACTGGCACGTCACTTACTGTAACAGCTTTCACAGGCCCGTCCTGCTCCCGTGTTCTGTGCCTGTACTCCAGTACCATTTACCACTCCTGGTTTGACATTATTTACATTGATCTGGTTGGGGTTTGGCTTGTTACTTAAAACACAAAGCAAAAAAGAGGGCAAACGTTAATTGAGGCACATGATTTCCAACTTGACTTTCAAAAGTATGGCCCAAAATGTTTGAAGATTTAAATTTCATTCATTGTGTCACTACCAAAACAAGGTGTACTTACCAGCAATCTGACTTCCAGGAAGACACTGTCTCTGATAATATTTAAATAATGCTAATAATAAAAATAGCTATAATAATAGATAGCATTTTCAAGAGTCCAAAACCATTTAAAAACAATAAACCAGTGAGGCCAGGTAGGTATCTTGCTATCCCAGACATTCTAATCTAGGTGACAAAAACACCTCACCTACAGCTCTCCCTCAGTCCGCAACATGAGGGATTATTTTACTCAAATCTCCAAAAAGACAGCTGGGGACCAGAGCAGGAGAGGCAGTGAGCGGAAGGGCAACCCCTGCCTTATTCAGGGAAGTAAAACCCTCGCCTGCAGTCACAAACATCTCCATGTTGCCTTACTGCAAAGGTTTGTGTCACGTAACCACAATTCACACAAACACACCAAACACACTGAACAGAATTTTTGGACGTAGTATTTACACGGAGATTTTCATTAATACGAGTTTTCCGACAAGTCTTAAACAATGGTCTGTGCTTCTAATAGAAAGCATTTTGGTTTCTACTGGACAGAGAAAGTCTGAAAACCTGACATTTGTAGAGTAAGAAAAACGTTGATGGCTGTCACTAACCCATTCTAATACAGCAACATCTGAATCACCTCAGCTCATCCCTGTACGCTCTTAAAAGCATTGAGCTTTTAAGAGGGGCGGGGGAAGCTACTGGCAGGAGCTGAGAATAGAAGGGCAAACAAAACCTTGGTGTAGAGAGGAGCAGAATGGAATAGTACAAAACCTCTGCAGAGGAAGAGGTGTCTGAGGACGAAAATGAGGTGCTCAAAAAATTTTTGTTATGGGAGGGAACAAGAGGGATGGAGAATCAATACTGCAGGGAGAAGACTTGTGGGGAATGGATGAAGACAGTCACACAAGGAGTTTCAGACAAGAATACACAAGGAGCTTATAAAACATGCAAGGACCGCGAGGAGCTCAGCTTATAGAAGGAACAAAAAGAAGGCAGCGTTTGGTGCCAGCTTCTGAACATAAGCCATACTTGCAGTGCCGATTACATTTCCCTCATATTCTCTTACCTGAAGACTGAAGGGAGTAAGCATACTCCTTTTATTTCCAACTAATAAATGCACTACTAGGAATCTACTTATTCAAGCAGAAATATCTTAAAATGGCTTTCTGAAAAAACATTTTCTTCCACACTGACACAGGAGTCACAGTGACACAGGAGTCACAGTGATTTCAGTGACCCAGAACACTTACTACTTTTTACCTGGGTAGTGCTGCAAAAACAGCACTGTGGGAATACAGCCAAATTAATTTCTTTCTAATGGGGCATCAATACCGGGTTTCATGTTCTCAGCAATAACCCCTGAAAGGAAAGGAGTTCCAAGTGACTGAATTCTGAAGACAACTGCCCCTCCCAGCTCCAGAACAAACCCAAACACCACTGGAAGGTTACACTGTCCTGGAACCCAGAAGGTCATCCCTCCCCTCAACTGAGAGTGTAAGATCAAGCACTGAGATACAGAACTCAGCAAAGTTCCATTTCTATAGAGACAAAATAGACTCTGCTGTTCTGCTGTGAATGACCTACAAGAACCATACGCACGTTCCATAAGGAGGTAGGAGGGTATTTGCTCAGTCCAGGAAAAACTTCTGATAGTGCTCCTCACTGTAAAGTTCAGGGCCTTTCTGCAGAAGAGAAAGCTTAGGAGGCTAAGTGACACAGGAACACTGTAAATAGGTTGTTCCCTCAGTATGCTGAGCAGCCCATACACAGCCCAAAAGAAACACAGAAGAGAAAAAAAGAAGCAGAAAAAGGCACAATTAGGTTTTTAATCACCTTTTGCTTATTAATTTGCCCAGCTCTTACAAAGATTACAGTGTTTCAGGGTGCTCATCAGAATGGCATGAAGTCCTGACACCACAGATGGCAGGAGACCTGCAGACACATTTAACAAAGGGGAAGCTGAAAGAGGGTACACTCACGCTACCCAGCATTTTGCTCTGCCATGTCACTATAGTAACCTGCTGCAAAAGAACTTTTGCCAATGAATCACTAGCAAACTCCATGCGCAAACATTACCAAGATGCTGCAAAACAAACAGTCCTCACAGACACACGCTGTTACAAGCAGTGCTGCTTAACAAACCAAAAGACTGAAATAAAGAAAACTAAGGTCTTACGGCTCAACATCAGGCATGCTGCTTTCTGTACGTTGATTTATCCTCTGAAAAAGGTGGTAAAGGAGTCTGAAACCCATCAGAAAAGCACACAAAAAGGTTTTGGATATTTGAGTGGTGTGCTGGGAAGCCCTGATGTGTCTGGTGATAAACGGTAAGTTAAGGACAAGACCGCACGTGTTGGCACGCCTGCCCAGAGTATTGAGGTCTTGTGCAGAAAGGAAAGTGATGGCCTGACTCTGCTGTCCTCTCTACATCACTTATCAAACTTGTATTTCAAACATAAGTGAAAGGGATGCACAGGTAAAAGCTGACCACCAAATCATGCTGATCACCAGGAGTAACATCCTGTAGTTGTGGCAATAACTTCACTTCAGGATTTTGGAACAATACAATTAACACAGCTGCAACAAGTACCACAAAGCATCGTGCTCCAAAGCAAAGGTCAAGTTTCACAGTGGCAGTAACAATAAAATTCAGGCAGCTAATGTTTCAGCATGAGAAGCAAAAAGCTCTTAATTGTTGATGATATGTTAATTAAACTTGTTTGATATCACCAAAGCCTGCTACAGCTATGAACAAGAGAATTAGAGATGACTAACTAGATGAATCATTAAGCAATTAATGAAGCTGAAGTGAAAGATGCAAATAAGGTAGTGAGAATACTGATGGTGTGGTAAACCATTTCCAGCGCTTACATCAAGAGGAGAAGTCTTCTAAAAGGGTTTCAATTGCAATGGAGCAGTGAAGTGCAAATTTCTGGGCTGCATTCTGCAGATCAGTCTCAGCTGAAGAGATTAAGGTGATAAAGCACATGCAGAAAGGCGGCACTGGAAGCCAGCTATTGTGGACCGAAGCCCCTGCCCCAAAAAATGCAACCTAAGGATAATCCTGAGCCATGCAGAACACTGAAATTCCTTCTCTACATGACTGGCTAGCATTTAACCCACAGCACAGCAATAAAATTGTAGTTGTTAAAAATAACTACAAACTTAACACCATTAGTGGATGTTTCCTGTTACTGAAGAAACCACAGTGGTGCTAGGTTCGACAGAACAATTAAGAAATTAAGCCTCAGAAATGAGAACAATTTTAAATCCTTTGTTAGGAGCATTTATGCCATCTACCTCTAGGCATCTAATGCAAGTGTCTGTTTAAGGAATCCAGACAACAGAGATGAGCTCTGAGCTCTCATCACAACTCTCCAGGCTACTGAAAATACCCACTTCTAAGAACAGGCCTAATGACTGCTAAATGATGCTTTGTGAAAACGAGCAGCTTTCTCCAACAAAATGGTGAAGATTGCCATTTTAACCACACAGCTAGAAAAGAGAGAACAGCGTTACACCTTTTAAGTTTTCCACGCTGCAATGAACCTCTGCACAATTAAATAGGAAAGGAACAAAGCCTTGCTCCTCAGGCAAAGGACAACCAAGAAACAGACAGAGGAATTACGTTCAGCTTGTTACGCAGTTGCCCACTGCAGTCATCCAATGCTTTGACCTATTCCTCCAGTTTCCCTATTTGCTTAAAAAGAGGCAGGGGAGGGAGAATATTTCCCTACTTTACAAGTGTTTGTGAGGCAGTGTTTGCAGCTTGTCCAAGTGCTTGGAGATTCTCAGATAAAACACTGCACCCCGAATGTATTAATTTACATTTACAGACGTACATTTAAATTTTACATCTATATATTTTGGAGATGGGATTATATGCAGCACTTCATTCCTTTCTGTTCTTAACCCTTCTGATAGCACTTAGATGAAAGCAAAAGAGAAAAGTCACATAAAGCTGCATAGAATCATAGAAGCATTCAGGATGGAAGAGAGCTTTAAGACCACAGAGTCCAACAGTTAACCCCAGCACTGCCAAGCCCATCACTAAACCATGTCCCTAAGCACCATCCACATGTCTCTTGAACACCTCCAGGGATGGAGACTTAACTGCTTCCGGGGTGGCCTGTTCCAGTGCCTTTTTGGTGAAGAAATCTCTTCCTAATACTCAATCTAAACTTCCCCTGGTTTCTTCTTGTCCTCTTACTTGTTCCCTGGGAGAAGAGACCGACCCCCCTGTGCCTACAGCCCCTGTCAGGCAGCTGTAGGGAGCGATCAGGCCCCCCCGAGCCCCCTCCTCTCCAGGCTGAATCCCCCCCAGCTCCCCCAGCCACCCCCCCAGCCTGGTGCCCCATCCCCCACACATCCCCTCCCCCTGCCCGTCCCTGGACCCGCTCCAGCCCCTCCGTGTCCCTCCGGCAGCGAGGGACCCAAAGCTGAACCCAGGGCTCCAGGGGCGGCCCCAGCAGTGCCCAGCACAGGGGACAGTCACTGCCCCAGCCCTGCTGGCCACGCTGTTTCTGACACAAGCCAGGGTGCTGTCGGCCTCCTTGGCCACCCGGGCACACCGCTGGCCCATGCCCAGCCGGCTGCCAGCCCCCCCGGCCCTTCCCAGCCCCCTGCCCCAGCCCGCAGCTGCCGGGGGCTGGTGTGACCCGCGGGCAGGGCCCGGCGCTCAGCCCTGGGGCCCCTCACACCACCGGCCTCGGCCCCTCGGCCTGCCCAGCCCCCCGCAGAGCCCCCCGCCCCCGCAGGCCAGCGCTGCCCCAGCTGGGTGCCCCCTGCACACCCCCGGAGGGAGCGCTCGGTCCCCTCGCCCAGACCGTCGGTAACGGCGTTACCCGGGGCCGGCCCCACACGGAGCCCCGGGGACACGGCCTGTGCCCGCGCCAGGGGACGTGGCTCCATCCCGCACCGCGCCGGGCTCGGCTGCCCGGCCGGGCTTTGGCCCCACAGAGTGACCCGGCCCGGGGCAGCCGGTGCCTCCGGAGGGGCTGTGGGGGGGACGGTGCCATCCGCAGCCTCCCCCTCACCCACGGGGCAGGGCACCTTGTCACAGGAGGGACCAGGTCAGCCAGGCAGGACCTGCCTCTTGTCACCCCCCTGGCTGGGCCCGATCCCCGGCTGTCCCGCACGGCCGTGTGATGGCACTCGGGGGATCTGCTCCGTAACCTGCCCCGGCACCCAGGCCAGGCTGGCAGCCTGTGGCTCCCCTCATCCTCCTTCCCACCCTTCCTGCAGGCGGGTGTCACACCGCCTGACCCCCAGCCTGCCGGGACCTCCCAGTTTGCCAGGGCTGCTGGGAAAGGATGGAGAGCGGCTGGGCGAGCTCCTCCGCCAGCTCCCTCAGCTGGATCCCGGCGAGCCCCAGACGCCAGCGTGCCCAAGCGATGTAGCAGGTCGCCAACCACTTCCCTTTGGATTAAGGGGGTGTCAGTCTGCACCCTGTCTCCCAGCTCAGGAGGCTGGGTACCCAGAAAACAACTGGGTTTACTATTAATGCCGAGGCAAAGGCAGCATTAAGCACCTCTGCCTTTTCCTCATACTTTTATCACTATGTGATTCCTCCTGCATCCAACAAAGGATGGAGATTCTCCTTAGCCCTCTTTTGTTGCTAATGTATTTATAGAAACATATATATATATGCATGAAATTATATATATTTTTATATATGTGCATAAACATATGTCAGCCTTCATTTGTCAGCAACACAGACAACGGGATGGAGTGCACCCTCAGGAAGCTTGCCAGCAACACCAAACTGTGTGGTGCAGTCGACGTGCTGGAGGGAAAGGATGCCATCCAGGGAGACCTTGACAGGCTTGAGAGGTGGGTTTGTGTGAACCTCATGAAGTTCAACAAGGTCAAGCGCAAGGTTCTACAGCTGCACTGGGGCAACCCCCAGTGTCAATACTGGCTGGGTGGAGAAATGGATTGAGAGCAGCCCTGAGGAGAAGGATTTGGGGGTGCTGGTGGATGAAAAGCTCAACATGGCCTGGCAATGTGCACTTGTAGCCCAGAAAGCCAACCAAATTGTGGGCTGCCTGAAAAGAAACATAATCAGCAGGTCAAGGGAGGCGATTTTTCCCCTCCGCTCCGCTCTCCTGAGACCCCACCTGCAGTACTGCATTCAGCTCTGGAGCCCTCAATATAAAGACATGGACCTGTTGGAGCGAGTGTAGAAGAGGCCACAAGGATGATCAGAGGGGCTGGAGCACCTCTCCTATGGAGACAGGCTGAGAGAGTTGGGGCTGTTCAGCCTGGAGAAGAGAAGGCTCCAGGGTGGCCTCATAGCCCCCTTTAGACACTGGTAGGCTGCTGATTAGAAAGACATGGACGGACTTTCTAGGGCACATAACAGGACAAGGTTGAATGGCTTTAAGCTGAAAAAGTGCAGATCTAGATTAGATATTAGGAAGAAATTCTTCATTATGAAGGGCGGTGAGGCACTGGCGGAGGTTGCCCAGAGCAGCTGTGGGTGCCCCATCCCTGGAAATGTTCAAGGCCAAGCTGGACGGGGCTTGGAGCAACCTGGTCTGGTGGGAGGTGTCCCTGCCCATGGCAGAAGGGTTGGAACTAGATGATTTTTACAGTCCCTTCCAATCCAAACCATTCTGTGATTCTATGATGATTCATGATTTGCAGATGTCCTAATACCAAAAAGCACCAGCTGCACAACATGACCGTCACCAAAAAGCAAGTAACTACTACATATGATGCCCAGAGGATTAGTAAAACCAGAATATGGCTTCCACAACAGCCTGAAGAGTATGCTTGGGTACACACTAGAAGGAGGAAAGAGACTGAGACTACACCTGCAACAAGAAAGGTCTCCTAGTCCCACACTGGCACTGGCGGATAGCAGGATGAAGCATGTGAGAACATGGAATCTCTGTGCATTCAGGCTTCTGCTGCTGCTTTATTTAACACCACTCCTACTAACAGAGAAATTGCTACAGAAAGCAATGAAAACGATTTTTTTCAGTATGCCCCGAATGCGGAATTCAACTGATTTTATACTTTTTCCCTTCACCAGGAAAGCACATTAGCGCTTTTCAACCTAAAGGATGCATTGAAAAGCCATGCAAACAAACAGTGCTTTCAGTCGCATAAACTACAAATGTCTGTCCCCAAACCAGATTTTTTCTTGGAAGAAGCACAGAAATGTTTATCCAATATCTAGAATAGAAATGCTTTTCCCAGTATCTGGGATGCTAGTTTAGGACTTGATAACTTCACAACAATTACCTGTATGACTGTCCCTGCTTCAGTTACCCACATTATAAATTTGGGGCACAGTTAAAAAATGCCAACTCTAAAGCTTCACATAAAGCTGTTATTTTTCACTGTGTAATATGTATGTGACTTGAGAAATAACTTTTGAAGACTGCTTGTATTGTTTTTCTTATTATTTCCCCCGCCTCTCCCTAAATTTTCCTCTAACATCACAGGAACAAATGAGAATCCTATCAGTAGAAGACAGCCAGAGACAATAAATACATAAATAAAATACTGTTTGAGTTTGATATCCTCTGGGGTCTCTCTTTGCAAACAACTTTACAGCAGTTATTGTTAAATAACTGTTAAATAACTCAAGCAGCTGATACGCTTCTGCATAGGTCTTGTGACAGCCTACATCAAGTAATTTATTTTCGAGGTGACAAGTGGATCATTATGGTTCAAGCCTCGTAATAGGAATGGGCTCAGTAACACGATAAGGACAAATCAATATCATTGATACTTGGATCCCTACACCATATGTATTGCTATTACAAGCCAAGGATATAATCTTCTTCTAGGTCACAAGATAACGTAGATGCAATACATTCCCTATGTGCCAGACCCTGTACTGAAACTTGAACAGAGATAATCTAAAAATCTTTGAAATACTTAACTGTTGCCACATTTGGAGGTATAAATAGCAAAAAAGCAGCAGATGCATTCACATGGGATTAGATGTCACGTACACAACTGCTGCTTTTCCTGATACACATGAAAGGATATTGAAGGAGGAAGATTTTACACTCATTTTATCAATTAAGCAATATGCAAATTAAGGTATAACACTCACAAAATCAACTGTGCCTGGAAATCAAAGCCAGAGACAGAGAAAGCAAGCACACAGGTAGAGACAGAAGTCCTTTCCTGAAGTAGAGAGGTATGTTGCCGATTTGATTATATTCTCTAGACAGCAACAAGAATTATGTTGCTGATGCAGCGTTGAGGGGTAAGATACCACTCCAGACAGCCATTAACAAATAAGCACTATAACCTTTCAAATACAAAGCATATCTACATACATTATAATCCAAGAGCAACCGCAAGGCTACCATGCCATCTCATCTGCAATACCCTTTTGCATCTGCAATCTAAATCACATTGGCTTTTGCTTTACAAGCTTATCACATTGTGAATCCATGTTTAATTTGAAGTCCAGTGTACCCTTGCAGAGTAACACCATCCACAAAAAGCAATACTGTTGAACAATTGTGTGATAAGACATCTATTTGGTCTCACTCTGAATATTACACTTAATTTTTAGTAAATTCATCTGAGACACATCAACCTATTTCAAAGCAAAGAGATCAGGCATTCTTCTATTTTCACAATAAGTTACGGATTGTCTTGTAAGCTAAATACGGAAAACAGTTTTGCCTTAAGTAACAGAACACATGGTAGAAGTTTGTAAATATTTGAAAGGAGACAGAATAAAACAGCAAAGGAGTTATTTGGAACAATACACATGGGAATGTATCTAGAAGTGAAAACTGAAAAGAGAAAGGACAGGGGAGATCTGAAGTTCCACACCATAACATCTGTTGACTGGGTTATGCAAAGGAAATGCAAGAGAGGAAACACATTTTATTAAGAAATTATATCTCATTATATATACACACATTGTTATATATTAAATCTCAATATAAGTTTTTTAATATAACAATTACATTAGGAAACAACCACACATTGGTGATCCACTGATGACAAAAATCAAGAAAAACAGACATATTATTGAGCAGTTAATTAGCTACCCTTTTGTTCATGACCATGCTGACCTGCTAGCAAGTCCCCAACTCCCAGTCCACATAAAAATAAAAATCAGAAAGTAAGTAAACGGTCACTTCAGGATGGGAACACTATACAGGATGAAGTAAATGAGCAACATGACAGCACAGCATCCTAACCAGGAAAGCCCCAAAGGGAGAGTCCTCTGCTGCCCACAGAGGAAATAGCCTGTGTTCCAGAAGTGGAAGGTCAGCGTGTGGGCACACATTTGTCTTTTACACACTTCTAAGCAGAAGCGTGGCGTGGAGTATCCTGGGAGGAGAGCTGCTTTGCTCTAGTCAGCCTGGAAATACCAAAGCTATCGTGTTCTCTTCCACAAGGCAGCTAGTTGTTTATTAGCACAGGGTGGTTAGCATTAACTCAGCTAAAAATGGAATGCGTGCCTATTCAAGCATCAGCAGAAAGTTTGATATATTGGTAACATAATTTAATAGTTCTCCAACCTGTTTGTTCAGCTATGTCTCTCATTATGTCACTAAAGCAAATATGGAATACTGGGAAGCCGTGGAAACTGCTACACCAGACCCTCTACAATGGAATAGAAAACAAAACAATACAAAAAGATACTTACTAGTTGGGTATATACACTTGTTTTAGCTTGCTTTCTGCTTCTGCTGCTTTCAATCGTTTCTTTAAAAAGAAAAGAAAAAAAGAAAAAAGTTAGAATAAAAAGAAAAGCAGCACTATTTTACCTGAGAGTCGAGTAATATACCTATAAATACTTTAGCACTTATTAACAAATAACGATGCTTTCCTTTCACTGAGCACCTATGACAAAATCTTTTTCCAAAAGGAAAATATCCACCGAAAACAACTGTGGGCATCAAATGTCCCTATGTACACATCTCTTAAGAAAAGTCAAGTCAAAGAGATGACAGTCTACTATTTATAAGGACAAACTTCATTCCCATTCACTTCAATACAAATTAATGCACTGTTCCCCCAAACACCCCACCCTGCCCAAGGAAAATCTGACATATCAATCTGTGCATGTTCTCCATGACAAGATCCACCAATTGAACACCACCAGGTACAGTGAGGTACCCTTCTCCATCATACTTACTCAACAGCTGAGCCAATTCAAAGAGTTTCAATGAAGAGTTCTTTGTTGATAGTAATCACTTTTGAAGACTTAGTGACACAGGAGACTTTATTTAAAAATTAAAAAGGCCAAGAGGTCAACTGAAAACCGATGCAGAATTACCCAACAGAGTTTTTAATTATGGTATGTCATCACTTCTGACTAAACATCAGCTATGGACAACCTGTATATTTGCACTTCCCAAACGTGAGAAGCTCTAGGTACACAAGTACTACACCTTTACCCTGCGGGAACTAAGCCCCAGGCACACATGCAAATCTCAGGGGACAAGCAGCAAAGAACTTCAAGTGGGTTAAAAAAGGGGAGAAGCTAACTAGACCAAGGAAGCAGCCCCTAACGAAAAACACCATTGCCAGGAGATATTAAGGAACATAAGAGATGTGTTTAAAAGGATAACAGAGACAAGAAGTAGACTTGTTAGAGCATGGGGACGCATGTTTGTAAGTACAAGCCATTCATGTCTTTACATGGCCCTACTTCAGTAAAACCATCCATCAACTTCTGTCCACATTTCTGGAGTAAAAGGATTAGAGGATCCTTTCAGTGGGATGTACGGATTAAATTCCTCTAGAACAGCACTACTATTACTTTACCTGTGTATTTAGCTACAGCTGTGAACTTGCCGATAGCCCATGAGAACACGGCAGAGGTAGGCAATTAACATGAGCCTGACTAACTGGCCACAGATTCCTTTCATAACTCAAACCTTCACACCATTTAAGAAGATACATACATGTTCTGAGGTTCAAGATTTCTCTTTATTGCATAAGCTAAATTAATTTAGGGTGAACCTCTGGCAGCCTCTACTCCAACCTCCTGCTCAAAGCCAGGCCCATGTTCTTCAACATCTATGGTGCTAACAGTGGTCTGCGTAAAGCCACAACAATGTTTTCCAGACAAATCCGCAGCATGGTGATATTCTAGACAAACAGGTTAGCCAAACATTTTCTATGCAGCAGCCTTAAGGCACAGTCTAGGAAAATAATTGGAAAGCTGAAGTCAGTGTCTTCGTAGAACAGGAAACACCAGAAAACATAGTAAAATTGGAAAGCGTGTGATTGAGGAACTGGACAAACATAAAAATCCTTTTTACAGGGACATGATGGACACACAAAAACAATGAAGTAAAAGTTTCCCGTAAGCATAAAGCTCGCTCTGATCAGGAGGACAGTCTTAAGCACTGGTTTTCCATTTGACAGTGCGACAGTTCCTCACCCAAACCTCTCTAGACTCATAAAGAATTCCTCACTTCCCTTGTACTGTAAATAAAAGTCAACTTATCTTAGAAATCACAGAACGAAGTTGTCAGGCATGAGGACAAGGACTGAGAAAACTGAATTACTGAAAGTTATCCCGAAACTACAGGTACACCTTCAGAGAACTGCATTCAAAAACTGGCTTCTTTCTGCCGGTGTAGGCAAGTTTCCCAGATTGATTCTGTTGAACTTTGTCTAGGACAAGAACAGCTACCTGACAACTTTCCTCAAGAAAACCCCAAGGAAGACTTCATGGAGATGATCCTTATCGATCCTACAGACTGAAAGGAATCAATAATACACATTTTGCTAGCAATTGGTGATGGAACTAGAGGTTCTCCCTCTGAATACAAACCACAAACTCAAAGCTGAACATTTTCAAACCAACCTTACCCAAGTCTTTTTATGTCAGAAACCAAAGCATCCAATCGTGGGCCTCAGAAAGTGCTGTGACAATGGTTCCCCAAACAGCATCAGAAAACCTCCTCTACCTTCCAGAGTGATGCTACCCAAAAAAACCCCAAAAAAACCTCCTTCAACAAAATGCGCACTCAGGTGCCTTTCTACTCATGAAGTGGAGGCTGTTTCACCCACAGCCTGGACTGAAAGACAGGTCGTCTTTCCCCGGGCACAGACTACCATAGGCAGTTAAGTCAGCAGATTAACAGTCACAGAGCTCAGTTGCAGGAATTACAAGGAAGTCCAACATCAGACACCGATAAATAGCTTAAAATACTGCTTGAAGAGCCTTGTACAAGCCTCATATTTCCTTGAGACCTAAGCAGGAAATTCAGGGAACTTCCACTGCTACAGAACTGTTTAGTTTTTGTTTTGTGTTTTTTATTTCCACTAGATTTCTAGATTGTGGGGCAAAAAGCTGCAGTTTTCTTGACAAAAGCTCCCAAGGGGACTATCTAGAGTCATTATGTTATGACAGTTTTGGAAATCTATGAACGCAAAAGCTTCATGCAAGCACAAAGCATTACCAGCAGCTGAAATATTCTACCATCCACAACGTAAAGTCATTTGCCTTGGAGAAACGACGACTAATTTAGGGTATTAAGCAACATTTCAGTAAACTGGTGATGAATATCAGCCTCACACTACAGACTTTCTTTGCGATTGATGAGCATGGCACAAGCTCTGAGATAACAACTGCCATAAAGTCACCAGGAGCCAGCAATACCCTCCTCTCCTGCCTGGGGATCAGCAAGGAGCACAGCATACAGCTAAGCCTTTATTACAAGTAGTATACCAAGAAAATTGACAGTTTTCAGAAGGTACCACAATGTACTGGATAAGAAGAGGTTTTGCCCTAAGTACCTGCGTCTGTGGGCAACCAAAAGACCAGATATGATGAGTTTCCTATTTTTTGACAGTGACTGATACCAGAAGGTACAAAAAAAAAGGTACCTGTAATGCACCATTTCAGAATAATCCCTTCACAGACAAAGTGCTTGGCTAGGTCCTTTGCCAGTTATTAATTGATCTGTGCCTGAAGTGTATTTACACTATAAATTTTTAATGTTGTCCAATGTAGTTACTAATGTCCTCATCCACAAAAATATCTCTGAACATTTGTAACTTTTTCTAGTAGTTTGGCCTAAATAAAAATCTTTTCTCTTAGAGTTATTTATAAACGCACGTCTTAAGTATATCCTCTTATTTACCTCATCATATTTTCCTCATCTCTGAAAGGGAGATATTACCAACTTGTCCATCCCACGGGGACCAAGGGATTAAAAGGCTAAGCAGCGTACATTCGAGACGGTGCAAACATCTGTCCTTTATATATCCTCTCCCTGGATTTCACATCTTTCATTCCACCCATGGAGCTTGAAAGAGTTTTAAAATACATGATGTATCGGAGCAAATGTTTGTGGCAATTTTCTAAAGAATGAACAACTATAAAGGGGTAATAACAAAAGAAATTCAGGAACACGGGATATTTCAAGGTCCACAACACAAGAATGGGGTTGGTAGACAGCACAGGGATGCCTCAAACATCTTCAAATATTATTAGTTTATGATAGGGAAGATAAATTGCATTTTCTGGATTTAGAGGAGAACTTTCACACTGTTCAGCCTTTTTCAAAACTCTGAACATACAAGAGCTGTTGGAAGGCAGGGGAGATGGGACAGAAAAGGTAATTTGGGACAAGTGTTTCCAGCTGCTTGTGCTCCAGCAACACATGTCAGCACTGATGTGTGGTACCTACGGTCTCTGTCACTTGTTTGCCAAAACTGCCACAGCCCCATGTTACTGTAGGTTTAACAGGAGGTGTTTGGGGATAAAACATCCTACGTACATGGAAAAACATTTCTTTGATCCATTCCTGTTTTGCTAGCACACAGTACTTTATGAAGGCTAGTACATTAAGATGTCACTCACAGCTCTTGACTAAGTACAAAAAAGTTTGCTTCCCTTAATAAAGATGTTTTCTATCCACATCAAGACTTACCAGAGCTCCCTCCCTTAAGCTCCCTACCTCATGTAGTCAAATATAAGGGCACTTCAACTTTCTCCAGTATCTTCTCAACACTAGGCATACCTGAAAACTGAATTTCTGTCTATTCCACCTACATTTTTCTAATGGCACTTCCACATAAGAAATAAAACAGTAGAAATTCACAGTATTTGCTCTTCTTCTTGAAGCTGGACGCTCCTTAAGTGCAAATAAAAATGCAAAAACTAAATCAAAGCATTCAACTCTCAGAAAGCATATGACTAATTCAAACAGTCAACTGCCACTGCCATGTCCCAAGCTCTTCTCAACCGCATCTCAGTGGTTGCAAAGTGTTAAGTTTTAAAGAGAAGTCCTGACAAACAGTAGAAGCATTTAAACATCTTTAAAAATAAAAGTCACCCTGGAATTCACAACTACATAAGAACTCAGTCTTTACTTTGAATGAAAATGTAGGCATACCCAACCATCACATCAATTCTTTAAAAGTGGGAAAGCCACCAAACAGCAGTTACTCAGTGGATACCATTTCAAACCTTTCTGAATCGGAAACATAAGCTCTTGTGAATTGACACAGGAAGTCTGTCTCAAGAAAAAGATGCATTCAAAAGAGACACTGGATACTGAATTTGGAATGCATCTCCCTCAGTTTCTTCAGGACAACTCTGAAAGGATGTCTTTGACAGGACAGCTCTTGGAACCACTCTGCACAGACACTCAGGAGCCTACATCAGACCATAAATTCTGCATTAACATTGCAGCAGAATTACTCCTTCTAGCAGTTCTGTTCTTGGATGAGGGTCAGTCCTTCTCTTGAAATGACCAAACTCCTAATTACACTGCTAACCTTCAAAAGCATGGTATAGATGAAGTCAAATAAAATTTACTGGATACGAGATCCAAGTGCACGCTCCAAAACAACTCAATTTGCATGTATCTCAATCACCATATCCTACTCACAAGATAAGGAAGTGCTGTGTCAAGCCTTTTGATCTTAGGTATACCCAGCATAAGTACACCTTGTTGTGCAGTTGTGAAAAAGGGTCTTTCTTGACAAAGTCAACTCAAAATTTAGCTTCCTCAGTGGCAAGAAACAGAGGGATTCTGCTTCAGGATTATGACAGTGCTTTCTTGCTCCAAAAAAATCTCAAAGGAAATACAGAAGGATGTAAACATTTCCCAACTAACTGTTTTTCATCAAAGCAGGCAATTGGTTGATTACAAAAAATTTCATTACTATGTTGTGTAACTCAGAAATAAGACAGTTTAAGCGGACTTAGATTTATTCAGCCAAAGAGTCTACAGAAATGAGCAAGTTATCAATTTATCAATATTTTTTAAAAGACAATAACATAGAGCCTTGGAATATAATTTAAACACGCTCTCAGAAGGACAGCAAGTGAAAGTAAAACAACACAGGATACACGCTTTTCATACCTTTACTTAGTACACTTCCAGTATCTTACATAAAAAATGCTGTTAGTCTTACCACAAAATGGTTGTGGGGCTAAGGAAAGAATCTATGCAGACAAAACACTATGAAGAAACATGGAAAAAGTGGTGAGGGATGCACTTTGCTAAAGACTTTGCACACATCAAATAAAATATAAATGTAATACACCATTATTTCAACTACAACTTCCTATGCTTTTCTTTGTGGTTATATGTAGATAGCTCTCCCAGGCTTTTTATAAATGTTTAGTAGTATTATTTGCTTGTACAAACTGGGAATTTGAGATGAGGTCTTCAGCTCAGTTCAGACTTAATTGATATGATAACTCTGTACTGCAATTTCTATCTGTTCGGCTTATACTGTCTCCTAAGTGCAGAGCCTCTAATTGAAAGTTTTCCCCAAATCCCACTCCCTGGAATATTGCTGGGCAGCACAGGTAAGGTACAGTATAACTGTGATAGAAGACCGGCTGCAGAGGAATATAGCAGAATGGTACAAGAACTGTAGGTTTGTTGGGTTTTCTTAATTACTGCAACAACAAATAATCAGTCTTTCACACAACTATCCCCTCTGCAATTTTGTCTGTGTAACAAGGAAGCTCAAGAAAGCAGAAAAAGAAAAAGAATTTAACCACTTACTAATCAAGGCACAGTTTTTCCAGCTGTTTTGCCTTCCTAGCACACAGGCCTGGAAGCAAAAACCTGAGACACTATTCTTATCTGTCTCCTACGGTATCCAAGAGCAAACACCAAAGAAACTGCTTCCTACCCCCTACTCCCACTGCCACCATTGCTACATACTACCTCAAGATGGGCAGAACCAGAACTTCACTATTGCAAATGTATGGCAGAGTTTCTAAGCAGGAGAGAGATGCTTTTTAGTTTAATCTTTCCCAAGAACTCCTACCATTCTCTGCTGTTCTGACTGCACAGGGGTGACATTTTCATGCAAAAGCCCAAGATTCTAGCTTTCACCGACTGATAAAATAACTTTCCTCACTTTTTCTGATACCTATCATATTGCTAGATGAACTTTTATCAGTAAAAGGAATGAGGTGAGATAAAAGATGCAGGGAAGAAGATAAAGGGATTCCTCTCAGTGCAAATATTGAGTGTAGTACAGGCCGAGTACAGTCAGCTATTGTCTCCTAAACAGCTGTAATCAGACAGTATAGCAGCACTCACTATATCAATGATACACCCAGTTCAGTGGGGAAGGAAAGACAATGACCTCATTTCTCCTGCACCCTTTTTCCCCACTGTACCAGCTTCAATTGCCGACGCACCTTCCTACCATCCATTTCCTTACCAGAAGGAAAAGTTTCAAAGAATGGACTAGAAGAAATATTGGAACGAGGATGCAGTTAGTATTACTTTTTTAAAAAAGTAAGACAGAATTTATGCAAGAAAAAAGTTCTCATTTGTCCTGAGGCTCCCTCTGTAATTTAAACAGTATTCCTATCAGAAAGAAAATAGTAAAAAACACATTACAGACCAGGGTACCCAAATACAGCATATGCCAAACATTGGTCAATGCCTCAGGCATCTAGTTGTTATCCCAGGCTGAATTTCCAATGAAGCAAGTTAAGGCAGGACATTTCTATAACACCACTTTTTCTAATACTTCAAATAGATGCCTAAACATAACACTGATAATTATAATGAAAAATTCATTATATAGTTCTCCCTTATTTTAATTAATTTTCCCATTAAATATTATAAGTAGTTTTCAGCAACTGATACTCTGCAACATTTTTGCATGCTGCTTGCATTATGCTTTCTTTAAGGGACCAAGCAGTCTTCGTATTTAAACAAGTAGAGATAAAAATAAATGTAAACACTAGTCAAAGTCAATTCTCAAGTATAATGAGTATGGGAATTTGAGCCATCAACACTTCCCAGACAAACACTTTACAGCACTTACATGGGGGAGCCTCCGTGTATCTGCAAAGTCACAGGCAGGCAGATGTGGAGAGTTAGCACAGGTGCTTGTCGTACAGCAACTGCCCACCCCTCCACAGAAAGTCAAAACTGAGGTTAATGCTGACCTTGAACTCTACAATCAGAAATTAACTCTATTCCCTTCCTCAAACTGCTGAATTCCAAGACAGACATTTGAAAGCTTCAAACAAAGCAGTAGGAATCACGAGAAGAAAGCACAAATGCCAGTGCTACATGTTTGTATCTACGGAGCAGCTGATGAGTTTAGTGAAGAGAGATTATTCAGTGCTTCAGATCATTACAGAACCCACCTGTTGGAAAGGCTGAACCCCAAGAGGGAAAATAAAGCAATGATGCTTGGTTTCAAAGGCAAGAAAAAACTTCTGACAATGAAAGAGGCGATTCTGACTCTCTTACCTGCTGAACGTATCTGTCTGTAGTTTTCCACATATAGTAATATTCTATTATGCTTGTTAAGGACTTCCATGGGAGCTAGGGACATAAAGGAAAAGCAGCAATCATTGCAGGAAGCTGGCACACAGCCTCACTAAAATTCACAGGATTCCTCTGACAGACAGTTTGTAGCAGTCTTGCAACTAACTAACCCTCCTAACAACAAAAAAAGACAGTCCGTGTCCGAATCTCCTAGGGCATTAGATGCACATGGGATTCATGTTAAATTAAATGCCCTTTCAAAAAATAGTGCTTTCAGTGTAGAAGTAGAGCAGGTTACAGGTAAATCTTCATGCTGCACTGGCTCCAGAGAAAACCATTCAAGAGAGGCACAATGTGGAAGGGAGCCCACTGTCTCAGACTCTCTGTTTGAGCAGCAAAGACTCAAGCAAGAGCCACAAATACAATATCACAGTTCTGATTTGCTTGGCTTCCATGGAGCTGGCCCATTAAAAAAAATAAAATAGTAACCACCAACAGAATTGTGCCCTGCCAGCTCTGTTCTCTGCATGAGAAGCACGAGGATTTCAGCAGGACCACAGAGCACGCTGTGCTGTTTCCAAGTCCCTCAGTTTAGAAGATTAGAGCAGGGGACAAGCAGCACAGAAACTACTTGTTTTGTTCCACAGGACTCAAACAGCGGTACAGTGAAACTCAGCTCTTTTTACAGTGCTCTCTTCAATCTGCAGACCGAGCACCTAGGGTGGAGAGCTTTGGCCAAACTACAGCACATTTCCCTTGGACACCCAAGATTCCTTTTTAAAACTTTCAAAAGGCCTTTTCTGAAACTGCATTATAAAAGTGACTAAATGTTCATGTTTCAAAAGACCCAGTACTTATTCTCCTTCAAACGCAAATTAATATACAGCAGCTAGGCTGTCACAACACTTTCCTAAATCCTCCCTCAGCTGTAGTGGAGCAGATGATTTTAAATTAACATTTGTAAAGGAAAAGCTATCATCTGGGATTTGAAATTCTGACTGTACAACAGGCTGTCACCAGTATAAGGTCTGCCTTTCCCCAGTTTACAGCAAGACACATGCTAAAGTTCAAATCCCTCTTCTCCAACACAAAGAAAACCAACACAGTTTAGACAAGCTGTAATCAGTTGTGTAACTGCTGAGAACCGGCCACCATGCGGGCCCTCATTTTATATACTTACAAAATCTTGCTGAATGTCAGTGAAATCTTTTCCATATTTTTCTAGTGCTTCCTCAAAGAGGTTTGCCTCTGAAGCAGACCACTCCTCCATCTCATCCCTGCACAGGACCGGCCCACCTTGTGGCACAAGCGCAGAGATTGCCTTGGAAATGTCATAGACATTTTTGTGCAAAGTGTCCATAGCATGGAACTACATGATTGTAAAAGAGAAAGACAAATGTAAGGACAAGCATCTAGGGTGGAAAAAACGCTTAACAGTGGAACAGCAACAACAAAAGGTCTGCACCAGGATCTGAGGGTTCAGTATTCTATAACACAGAATCAGTAAAAACTTACTCCAACCTCAGACTCACTGTAATTGTCACTGTACAAGTCTAATGCTCAGTAAGTAACAACAATGGGGTTTGTGGAACACGAGCCCTGGCATATCAATAATTCCTACTTAGCTACTTCACCAGCACCACCACTGTAGCACTACTGTTAAGAAAGCGCACAGGACAGAGACCCACTCACCCCAGGACTGAGAAGCCCCGGTTAAAGATGGAGCACAAAGACAGAGGACCAAGGCCATATTTTCTAATAAACTTGGCCATGCACATTCTTTGTCAAATAATCCACAAAAACTGCATATAAGAAAAATATTTAAGAGCAGCACCACACATATACAGTCCCACCAAAGGCCAGAAATCCTCCCAAAAGATTAAAGTCAAGTCACACATCGTAGCAGAGTAGGAAAAAAGAATTACTCCCAGGAGCAATTACTCCTGAGAAAGCCAAGCTATGACTGTCTGCAACTTGTGATTTACAAAGGCTGAGAACACGTTGCGAAGGAGGAATTGATATTAGCAAATGAAAGCTTGGCTTTATTTCCTGGTTTCTGTAGTTTTAATCAGGATGTTATTTGTCTTTCATCATACCAGTTTTGTGCATGTGCATAATCAATCTACAGTGTTCTATCCTAGAATTTGTTCTATACATGATTTCACATTATTCCAGTTATGAGGTGAGGCACTGATAACAGTTCTCTGGAGACTTTAGAAATTTTATTCAAATTTTCATTAAACTTTCTCTAGCATAGGAGTTTAAGTTTTCCCTTTCCTCTATCTACTCAGAATCACTTATGATTATAAAATATTAATAATGTCACTACACCTCAAGTACGCTAAAATGGAGCTTGTCAAAGAGAAGAGCTGTATCAACTGAAACTTCTTATCTGACCACAAGCTTTTCCCCCAGACGATCTTGCTCAAGGATGCCAGTGACAGCCTGGTGTTGGGGAAGTGATGAGGAGCAGCATTCTGGCATTATAACGTTGCAGACAGGCAGATAACCGCTTGCATTCTTCTTAAGACAGCTACTAAGCCCATACAAGAGGTGGGCTGTGAAGCATGTCATCAAAACATTTTAATAAAACAAAACACACAAAAAAATTATCTCATAGAATTATCCATGATGGATCGTAGGAGGCACAAGGCCAGAAAAAGTTACTTCATATGTAAATAAAGGGTTCCTTTACAAAGACAGGATCTGTTTCACAGCAGGCCACAATTACAATCCATCTGCCCCTCTCTCTTTGCCAACTGTTATTGCCGAGGTGAGTATTTTGCATCTCTCAATAACTTAAGGTCCTCTTAAAAATCTTACCAGTGTGATGTCCCTAGAGGCTGCTGCAGCACTCATGTGCAAACTTGGCTGTCTGACAGAACTACTGCAATCTAGTGCTCGGGCAAACGTACCAACAGACCTGAAAGAAATTAAACAGAGCATTAACTTTGCATGCAAAACAAGCATAAATATAAACACCCAACCAACGCTTTTTGAGATCAGCAGACTCCATCTCTCAGTAACAAGATTATATGGTTTGGCACTAGTAGTGAGCCAGAGACTGTTCTCTTCAGATGTGGTTAGTTATTATGACCACTTTATTCAGTTCCTATGACCAAATAGGCTTAGGCACAAGGAAACAGTGAAAGACCCAGGGATCACAAACGGAGTTTTCAACTGCTGTCTTATCCCTTATCTCTTAAGGGATAAGACCTAAGCTTTAACAGAAAGCACAAGCAAGCTTTACGGATAGCAAAAGTCTCTTCCGCAATAGCAACAGCAGTGCTGCATTGTTCGGAGACAGATGCCAAGACCCGACAGGAAAAAAAAATGCAGTAATACAAGCATTCTTCTAAGTTTCAGTAAAATCAAAAACAATCTTTATTTTACAACTTAATATTGTATAATACGTGCCTACTATATAGCATAAGAATACAGCAGTTCTCAAATATTCCCCAATGCCAGCCATTCCTGCACCTGAGGCCACAATCCCCATGCTCCTCATTTTATTCCTAAATAAATTAGGCAGAGAAAGAAACTTTTAACACAAACATCGATTCCAGCAATTCCTACTCCCCTTGCTGCTTCTACACCACCTGGGTGAAAGGCTTGTGCTCCTGCACAGTGGACTGGAGCTGAACTCCTCTGAGCAACTGTTACAACAAAAAAAGGTGGGTATTTTTTTTTTTTCCCCTCTACTCAGATAACTTCCCCAAACTAGTCTGAGCACACAGAGGAACAAACCAGTGCCAAGCAGCGCAGGAGTAGTAGTTGTCATAAAATACCTAATTCTAGCCAAAATCCAAAACAGCCTCCCCACCCAAGTTTCTATGGCGGATTTACACTTTGCCCTCTCCCCAGCCTCCCAGTCACTACCCCTACCCCTGTAACTCCCCTGTCCCCAGCTTTCACTGAACTGGTATCTTTTTCCTCTCTGTCTGCATGGCATCTAATTATAAACTGGATCGCTTTGCTCATTCCGGACAAAAGCGATTTTTATACTGATCTTTTCAGTGATTCTCGTTACAGCACGTGCCTTCAGGCAGCTGTATCAGTAAACCCAGTGGGCAGCAGTGAACAGCCAGGAACTACTAAAACCAAAAGCCCACACAAGGTAGAAACCCCCAACATAAAGCAGCTCTACAGTCACTCTAAACCAGGGGTCCTCAAACTTTTTAACCAGGGGGCCGGCGCGCGGATGAAGTGGCAGGCAGCCATCTGCGGCTGCTTGGTTTCCCCCACCAACCCCCGGCGGGGGGTGGGGCGGGGCGGTTTCTGTAAATACCAGGGGCCGGACTGAGGACCCTGGGGGGTCGTATCTGGCCCGCGGGCCGTAGTTTGAGGACCCCTGCTCTAAACCAACCCACGTGAAAACCCCCACCTGCTGGGGCACTTCTACCCTCTTGCTTTCTGCTGGGTCTTCCTGACACCAACACCAGAGCACTGTGTGGCTGAGTGGCAATTTGAATCAATAATGCTGAAATTAACCCAGGAAACAAAGTTCTTTGCTTTTCGATGGTGTCCTGTACTTCACTCGATTAGAAGCAACTGTGAAACCACAGCCTTGTCAAGAAGGGTGCCTTAAGGAGGAATATCCTTTGCTGGAGGTATCCCAGCTCTGCCCATCACTCCTTCATCTGTTTGTTCTGCATCGCTGGTGGAGGTTATCCTCTCCCCACTTTCATCCTTCTCCCTATGTCCATCTGATCAAGCAGAATTAAACTGTTGCAAATAAATCACTTAGTTTAGCCAGTTTGACTTTACTGTTGGCACAGGTCAAGGGAAACAGCAACATATTGTGTAAGCAGCACAGTGAAACTTCCAAGACCCTAAATTTTATGGTGATTCTTTAGTGTAACCAGAACACTATGAACTTTATGAACCTTAGAAAAGTCTATACAATAAAAAGTGCATGTTTAACCAAGGACAAAGCTGTACTAATGGATTCTGAACTGTGAGATTTTCTTCAATCTGCTGTTTGGATTGAAAATTGTTCGGATTGGACTGCAGTTAACATTTTTAATTTTAACAAACCTAGTTTTGCTCTTGGCACGCTGTTACTGGACCCACATAAGGCCCAAGCAGCCTTGTAAAGGTTTAAGTGCTGCAATTCAGAATAGCCATTTTTTAAAGTTCTGATCAAAGTTCATAATAATGGCAAGTTTTATCTTCAAAGTACATAGAAAAAATGGATTTGGGTGTGTGTTTTCAAGTATATACACATCTCCTCTTGAGTAATTAAAACATTGCATTTCACCATCTCCTTGATGCACCGCCGTTATTTCCCCCCTGCTGCCCCACTCATTATTCCCCCGAGCTTCTATCATTCAGCATGCTGAACGCATTGACTGCTGTTTGATAAAAATGCACCCTCATTGCATCATCCAGCAGCTTTGATCAGCACTGGAGGGTCCTGTCCAGGCAGATGCTTACACACAAGCTCTAGCGTTGCCTCCCTGACAAGCACCCCGTTAACTTACCCAACAACAGGGACAGCAATGCTAGACTCAGCGAAGTTGAGGAGAAAATTCAAAGCATGGTAACTCAAGGGGGGGGGGGGGGGGGGGGGGGGGGAGGAGACGAGAACCAAAAGAACCAGGGCCCAATTTAACAGAGTATTTGAAATATAGGTTTGACTCTTTTCCAGGGGTAAAGTCCTTGGTTGAAGCAGGCAGCAGGGTTCAGGTCTATCAAATACCACAGCCAATGAGCAGAACTCTCAAGACTAGCAAACCCACACACTACTAGCAGCTTCTAACTTTACACACCCCTTTCCTAACCATAGCCAAATAGCTTGCTCCATTGACTAAAACCATCAAAAGGTCCAACTATCCATCAACTCACACCACTCTCCTCCCATGCAGTCCTACAAACTCACCTAAAAGACAAGAATTTGGAGTGTTAACTTTTTTTCTCTCCCCCCTCCCCATCATTCAGTCACCCATTGCTATGAGAGCCTGAAATTTAGTATAGGCTTCTGTTCATATAAATGCATACCAATGACAAAGTTCAAGAACATTTTAAAAAGGAAAAGCTGATCCATAAAGATTGCTTTGGGCTTAAATAAAAGCACACATTTCACCATCTGCACAGATTTGCAGTGTTTTACTTTACTGTGCCCACCTACTGGAATCTAGGCATTAGAAACCATCCACACTCCATCAAAAACACTTTACCAGACTTCTTAGCAAACTATTAACGGATGTTAAAATGTCACTGGATTTGAAAAGGGGACAAAATGGACTGAGTAATGAACTGTCAAGAATTCAGTTCACTAAGCCTTCTGCATACTGGCCAAAGTATTTGAAAAACCTCACCAATTACAGGATCGTTTTTACATGCCATTTGCTTTTCTTTCATGAAAGTGATTAAGTTGTAAATCTGAGTAGCTGTTCCTAAAGTCATGCAATTCCCAGGAAGGCACGTAAAATGTCCATCATTTCAAAATGGAGCAAGTCAATCAAGCAACCAAAACCAGCATTCTTACTAGTAACGCAAAAGGAACATAAGAAGTGCTTGGAAGAGTTATTAGCATTTACTTATTTAAAGGAGAGGTAAAATGCTCTTACCGTGCTACCACCAGGAACTGGTCTATCTGCTTGTCTACTAGTGGGTTAAAGGCTTCCCAAACTTTTGTTTCAAGTTTTGACTGGTCTCTTCCATCATCCTCACCTGGTTGAAAAACAAATTTGAAATGCTCAATATGGCTGTTTTGAAATAAAAGTATTCTAGACTTTTTTTTAATTTCACAATAATGTAACTGCTAACCTATCTCAATTACTCTGCCAAAAGGGCCACTGTGAAAATTTCATTCACCTACTCGTCTGTGACAATTTCAGCTTGACAGATGCAGCAACACAGCTCATCTGAATTGTGCCATCACGTTTTCAAGAACTGTTTTTAAAGGACACATACCGGGAAACAGACTACATCCTTCTCCCAACTAGACAGTATCTCATCAGCCCCTCTCCCCAGCTCCCCTCTCTATGTTTCTCTCCTTTATCTTGCAGAAATTCCAGGAAAACAGACACACTCCCAGCTGCTCTGAGGAGGTAAGAGTAGCCGGTTCCCTTAGAAAGCGGAAAAATCACAGCATCAGACTCTCTTGCTTTTATTTTCCTAACTCTACACAAACCAAAATACCCTGGAAAAGTACAGGAGCTGAGACTTTTTCTTCTTTCTGCTCCCTTTATAACATCTGGAGATTATCCTTCTCTGAAGCCCTGTGTTGGCCCACTGAGGGAAGAGAATGCCTTTCAAATTAGTTCATCCTCACTTCGGAGGCTTGCCCAGCTGCTTGAGTAAATACCAGTTTCATAGACAAATTAAGCAAAAGTCCTGACCAATTTGTTTGCCTGTTCTAGTATGAGGCTACCACTATCAGCAAAGCTCCTAAGCAAAGACAGAAGCATCTTACTGCTTTCATATCTCTGCCCATCCAGTCTTGGAGAAAGTCCTTCTTGGAGAAGGTCCTTCCAACATGGGTTCTCTTAGGAGCAAAATACCAGCACTTTGGCCGTGCATTACATGGGTCTTAGAAAGGAGCAATTATATGCCAGTACTCCCCATCCCTCTCAGGTTTTGCGTTACCCTACAGATCCAAAAGCAGGCTGAAAGACAAAGCTAAGGTTAGGTACTAATTGGTAACTAGTATCGGTTACTGCTACTCCTCCCTTCTCCTTGGGCCAGGGCCCTTGTGGTCATGCTGCTGCTCCATGAAACAGCGGTGGCAGGCTGAGGTCTCCCAACACCTTCAGGCCAGAAAATTCTTCCTCCTGCCCATTCTGCAGGTGAGAAGTCTAGGTTGAAAGCCAGCGCTTGGGATGGGGAGAGGGCTCCAAGGAACAGGCACCCAGCAATAATGGGCAAATTGATGAAGGGAGACAGTATTTAATTGGCAGTAATTTGGGAGGGGCTTTTATAGGGAAGCAAGGTTTGATTAAAAACACAAAAGGCTGTGTTTCTGTTTCCCATGGAAATTCTGAAATCTCTTAAAAAAGAGTGCAAGCTCTGAGAGAGCCAATTAATTCAATTTGTTTCAACAACTTTTATGATTTGGACAAATGCCCACTTAAAAGACTGGTTTGAGACATAAGTAATTGTGTTCAGTGAGCAACACCAACAAACCAGCCCATTGCTGTACGCACGGCTTGGCAGCAGGAGCCTCCACCTCCCACACCTATGAGGGCCGCACACATAGAAGTGGCCGCATCCTACATGGCCTCTTGACAATTTAAATAAATATGGAAATTACCCTCTTTTAGTAAGTCTGTTATATCTGCCTGGTATCTGTTTCCAACTCGGATCTCTCCTTTATCAGCGAGTAGGGTCTTTTGTTGAGGATCATATACTAGCGAATAAAAGAAGAAATCCTAAAAATAAAACAAAAGTAAAAAAGTAAACAGTATTATTAGCTTTTACTTCCAGCTTTGCATACACACTAGCAAGCTTCTACATTTTAAGTTTGGGTTTATTGCCTATATATATATATATATTATTTTTAAAAAATTGGGTGAACAAACAATAGATGAACCACCGGGTTTAAAACCCAATGTTAAATGCTGCCACTTTCTTCTACGTAAGTGTTAATAGCTCTCCACAAAAGTGGCCCTACCCTTAATAAGTCTTTGAAGTTGAAGTGAACAAAGCTCCTCTATTGCACAAACAAGGCTCAGAAGGGCCAGGAGATATTTTTTAGTAGTACCAGCTGTTTCAGAACACAAAACTGCACTTTTCTGTATACCAAAACTAGCAGTACTAGATGCTAGTGACTTATCTGCACAGAAATATTGGTACAAACTAAAGCCTAATTTCAGAACGTTACAACCGTACCAGCGAAACACCCCACAGACACACGAAGCCCCAGCCAACCTCTGTAGCCTCTGCAGGACTTGCTCCAGAATGTCAATGTCTCTTTGGTGCCAGGAGGCCCAAAGCCGGACACAGGACTCCAGGAGTGGTCTCAAGGGATGAACTGAGGGGATGAGATCCCATCCCTGCATCTGCTCACTATGCTCCCGTTAATATAGACCAGGATGTGCTTGGCTTTCCTTGCCACAGGGACACACTGCTGACCAGCTTCTTTTCTGCCACCATCTATGCTTAAATCCCTATGCTTCCTTCTGCTCACTACTGGTAGAGGGGTAGCAGATTTGGCAGCTGCAGTAATTAGCTGCAGGTGGCAATACATTAATTTGTTGCTTTTGTTCAAGCAGATGAGAAAAAGGCTAAAAAAAGCTGCTTGGCTTCTGTTACCTGGGTGTGTAAAATTAAAGCAAGAAGTCATACTAGAATAAGAATGTCCTGCCAGGGTGAAGAAAGAAAACAGCCAAAATTTACTTAAAACTGCACAGTATAAGTAATTAAACTCTTCTGCATGGATAAGTACTTCGATATAGCTACTGAATGTGACACATCAGAGACCAGCTATGCTCCATCAAAGTACAGCGTGGGATATGGGGCAGGAAGAGCGCTCTGGTAGAATGTGACCTCTCATACCTCCATCCACAGCAACACCCTCACCAGGACGGAGAAGTGTTTCTGAACAGAAACAAAGGATGTGCAATGCGCCGTTTTTTCACATCTTGGGTTTCTGGCTTGTTTTCCCTTCCCCATATTTCTGTGTCAATAGCAGGCACTCTGCTTAAATACATCTCATTTCATGCTCACCTCATTTTCCCTTTCCCTATATTTGTATGCGTCAACAGCATGCAACAAAAATTAGGACAAAAGTAGCATCAGTTTCAAGCCCTGTTCATCTTCCTGAAGAGGTGGCAATGGAAAAGAGAGTCTCCCAATCTGTCATACGAAGGCCAAAAAAGGAAGAATTGCTGTGAGTTTCCCCAGTAACATTGCAAAAATTCTGTGGGCTAGGGCTTCAAAGGTACATACTAGTTCTGCTCTCCAGCCCTGCACATTCCACATATTAATCTAAGACTGATGCCATAGAGGTAAGGTCTCCTGTGTTTTCTTTACATGTATAATGCATCCAGCATCCAATTACAGGATTTAAGAGTGTTAACTCCATATATTCTGCTTCAATTTTGATCTAAAAATCAGCGTTTTTCCAGGAAGACAGCAACATCTCTGGAAGAGAAGAAAAAAAGCCAGAAAAGAGCCAAGCCAGACAGCCAAACCTGCTTTGCTACCTAAGGAAACTACTGCACAAAAAGGTATCACCTATGCAGTGGCAAGGCAGGGAATTCACACCAATCTCCTCCAGCAGAAAACATGCCGTTTCCCCACCGTGGAAGCATGAACAATCAAGGGCAAGAACAATCTCATGTTACGTCATGATAACAGGATAAAAGTCACAGCTAACACTTGGCAAACTCCTGTTCCAACACCCAGCTAAGTCCACTGGAAGGGCTGCCCATGGGGGGTGGGGGGGTGGGGGCTGGGATTTGGTTTCATCCTAGACAAATCACTTTTTTGACAGAACGGATTCCTACTCCCACAGGCACCAGGGTCAAAATACATCAACCTACTGACAGAAGGGAGCTTCAGAGTATATGAAAACTCATTTAAATTATAGCTGTGTAAAGAAATCTGGATCTCTTGCTCCCTGACACACACAAAGTTCATGATACTACAATATTCTGAGAATGTACTGTTGCATAAATAAAGCATAGGAAAAGTTTTTTTGTCTTGCAAGCTTCCATGTCATAAATATAGTAGTTTATTTGTTCCAGCTTGAGAATACCTAACTGGAGGACAAAGCATATGCAGTGCAACATTAATGCTTTTCAGGCACGTTGCCCAGCAAATACGCAAACCAACCACTGTAGTATAACAACACAGTAGGCCCCAAGGAAGGCCAATTCTACAGGCAAGTTCTTAACACAGTCTTTCTTGGCCAGGGAAAACTAATCATTGTGGAGGGGTTTTCTCCCATGGTATTTGACCGTTAGATGCCCTACTGCTTTTGTTTTATTGATTATCACTATGAAGTTTCTCTACAAAATAAAAGCCATCTTTCTCTACCAGTCTCAGGTCATCTTTTTATATCTTGTCCAGTTTTGTCTCAAATCAAGCAGATTCAACAGAAGAATTAAAAGCCCCTGGGCTCTTCTCCCCAACAAAGAAAAGATGGAAGTTTAAGGGCTCAAGCACGAATACAAGACAGACTGTAATCCACAGAGGTAATGCAATACCACTACCATCTTCCCCCACAGAAGCATAAAATTTAGCTCATGCAAACTGAGTGGGACTTCTAAAAACGTTAATAAATGCCAGTTGAGTGCCAATGCAAACTATAGTCTAAGGAAGAAAGAGATCCTTGCATATTCTAAAGGATATGTGAACTCTTGATCACCACTACGTGATCAGAACAATTTTTCAGAAGGATTTCAGAAGAAGAGTGAGGTTCACAACAAAGTAACATGGCTTTTCAAATTCCTCCATGCTCATTTTAGTTGTCAAAACTGTATGCAGAGTTTGCAGCAGTGAAGAAAAAGAAGGGTTTTCTCCATTTCAGACCCCAGAAAACACCCAACATGTTTGGAAAAATTAAAATGACCTGCCAAGAATTAAAATTAAATCATGACTTTCTACTCCTCCAAAGTGTTAGACAGACACATATGCTTGGAGCTTCCCTACGCAAGCCCCTAAGCTACCTGTAACTATAGCCGAGAACCAACACCACTAAGAAACTGCTGAAGTGGAAAAAGAAAATAGGTTCAAAGTGAAAGTACAGTGCAGAAATAATGGTTAGTTCATTACAACTTGCAAACTTACTTTCAAAAATTCTGTTTGGGTGAGGGGGGGGGGAATTATTTAACTAGAGAGCATTATTTTTTTTTAAGGGGAGGGTACCAAAAGCAACAGAAATGCCAGACAACTGCCCAGCAGGCAAAATTCACACAAGCCCCTGGATATATCCTAGCAAAGCAGTAAAATAGATGGTACACGTAAAATGGTTTCCTACAGAACAGGGAAATCTAATGCTTTTGCCTTAAGTGGCTATGCCCTTTTCTTGATATCCATGAGAATCCAGTATCTACAGGAAATTCAGGTTTTCCAGTGATTTTTCTCTTTTTCTTCCTATTCCTCACTCCTGCTACAAACCCAATTTTGCCAGCCACAGTAAAGAAGTCAATGCCAGTCCCCCTTCAGCCTGTTCTCTGAATGCAACAGAGCAATCTTCCTGAGGAAGAGGACAGAGAAAGGGTAGGAGGAGAAAAACAGAGATAACACAAATGCAATTCTGCAGTGCTTACTATCTCCCTAAAAATTTCTGTCTGCATGTTTAACCTCCTTCGAGGCAGACAGCCTCAGGCTGAAAACCTACTTTCAGTGGTCATAACATAGAAGAAATCAAATGACAAGATTCCCTAGAACAGCTTAGGTTTTATTGGCAGAAGCCATGTCAAAAAAAAGCCCAAAACATTCTGAAAGTAAAGAATGGATTAAGAAGGGGGAGGTGGGGGGGAGAAGAAACAGTTCAAAACAATACCACCCAGTGCTACAAATTCACCAGGCAACAACTATCTCCTTTTCTTAATCTCTTTACCCTCCACCCAAGCACATTTGTGTTCCTGAGCCTTTAATTTCTTTACCATCTGTCCAAGTTAGTTTGCACCACAGTAAAATACCATGCTAAGTGACAGAACACATTCAGGGAACTCTCTCATTCTGTGAAATCTCTAAGCGCCTGCTCAGTTTTAAAAATAACCTGCATCACTCATCTTGCATTTTGAGAGTTCGAAAGGATGAAAAAACAAGAAATCTTTCTATTCCTACATCTGCAACTGAGCAGTTGTGTGACTAGAGGAAGCAAGCTCCCTTCTCTTGTATCAATGTATCTACCTGTAACATTTGTGATAATAAAAATGTGCTGGGAGCAACCGAGAACAAACACTACTACTTAAACGTTGGGTACTAGTACATCTAAAATAATTTCAGTTTGATTAACTTCTGCTTTTGAACTGGCATATCCTAGGCTGCTAGCTGGTTACATTTCTGAATACAACGGCCCTTGTTTGAAGCACTGCCATTTGGCAGCCCTGAGCAGACTCAACATGTTTTTGGTTTCACATTCCAGTGAGAAACCAAACTATTTAATCCCTGTGCTTTGTTTAAAATTCTCTTAAATTGGAGTATAAGGTTAAATTAAATTTATGCTTAAATAAGTACTAATGAAAGCTAAAAAAGCATTTAAAAAGAAAGTCCAACTATGAGACAGACTACAGTACGCTCCTTGCAAAAAATGACCTGTTTTCTCCTTGTTTCTCTTAAAGGCCGGTAATGACCGTTACCCTACTGATTTTAATTACAAGATTTCCTCTGTTGTATAACATTTTACTGTTTTCAAATGCAAATGTAATGCTTGCAGATGTATTCAAATAATAACATATTGAAACTCTTTGCCAATCTCCCGAAGTAAAACTCCCAGATTGCTGAATCCCACACCTGTCTAACCCAGCTGGCAGCCAGAGGTCTAGCCACAATTAAAGGTGTGTAAATACATTGCAACAGTAATTTTTCAAATCTCCAAATACCTGAAAATTTAACCCCCAAGATTCATATTCTGAATAATGATTAACAGTGCAAGACAATTCAGTTTCAAGTGCTGGCTTTGAGGTACCTTTAAAGAGTCAGATTGGGTACATTTCTGCTGGACTTGAGTTAACTGACAAGCGGGTTTTTCAAGGATCTAAGTCTCTGTGGCGGCATATGAAAGACTACAGGTAAATATTTTGAACAGTGAACTCAAAAACTAGGGAACTAAGCTCCTCAGAAATCTGAGGCAAGATCAAGCTTAAACCACATTAACATACATCTGTTAAGATTTCAGGACAAAGCAAATATATAGAAATACAGCTTCGCTTGCTGCTCTGCTCCCTCTGCTACAGTTCCTGGATCTCCTCCACCCCGTCTTATTTGGGGCATGAGCCTCCAGGGTTGAACTTTCAGACTGCCAGGCTGATGAGAAAGTCAGGCTCTCTTTACAGGAGAGGCAGCTTATTGTCACAAAGGTGTAAACAACAGGTCTGGCCTCTAGATCCACAAAGTTTTATATTAGAATGAAAAACTGTATGGAGCCTAAAGCTTCCACTGTCGATGCCCAGTATGAGTAGAAATAAAAGAACCACCATTAGAAAACAAGCAAAAAGCCACCAATCCTAAACTGTGCTAGAATAAACTGTTCAAGCTTCACAATTCACAAAATGGTTCATACCTCCCGTTCCAGATATGATTTAAGGGATTCTGTCTCATTTAACAAAGTAACACTGCATTTGCCTCTAAAAAAAAAAAGAAAAAAAAGAGAAACATATTTTATGAAAAAACATCTTAAATGCTCACGTGATTCACAAGATGGTATTACTGAAGTTGTACACAGAATTTAATCTTACATTGAAGAATACTTGAATAGTAATAATGCCATTTGTTTTTTGAATAAAAAAGCACTGGAAGAAAACAGTCATTACCTAATGTGTGTGGCTGGCAGAGATTCCAGCTGTCGTGAGAGAAACAACTCACGATGTCGTAGCTGATGCTTCTGTTTCTCTGGTAAATCAACCATTTCTGGATTTTCCATCTCCTCTTCCATTTCCCCTAGTTACAAAGAGACAAAATTGATCATCAAGAACAGTGCACGTATTGATTCTGCGCCAACCAGAATGAGCTGCTCCAAACCCTTTGCTAAATAAAACACATTATTTAGATTAAATCCAACTTCATCTGAATCCTCACGTCAGCCAACTGAACAATTAGATAATTAGTACAGATCCTTTAAACAATGCCTGTGAAGAATTGTCACCACTGGGATCAAAGCATCCCAGGTACACACAGGTCACACTAGCTCACCAAACCAAGTCACACAAATCTGCTGCCAACAGAGAAGCTGTGCAGAGAGCTGCCCTTGGAGACCATGGCTACACTGTTAGATTCACCAGGAAGCAGCCGACACTCCATGAGCGAGGCAGTAAAAGCGAGTCTTTCCTCTTTGCCAGGCAGCAGCTGCCTTAGACCCTACTCCTCTTCCAGGGTACCACATTCTGCCCCATCCTGACTTCAAAAGCTTTTGCAGGAAATGCCCACTGAAAAGCTTAGTGTACTTATTTAGAGTATTTTGTTCTCCTCACCCCAGCCTCAGCCAGTAGGTAGATCACAGTCACAAGATTACCTGGAGTGTAACCGAGGACCTAAGGTCAGCATTGCCACCCGCCCTACCCTACCACACCACACGTGTTCGACTGCAACTCCCGCATTGAAAAAGCTTGGTTTTTCCTGCAGTCAGAATCCACCATCTCTGGCTTGGAGCTATCCAGGCTCCATCAAACCAGTTTTCAGGTGAGTGCCAAAGTAAATATATGAAATCACATCCACACTGATACACAGCTGATCCAAAACATCTCCAGGCAACTTTCTTGTAAGAAATAAATTGTATGTTTTGTGTTCATTAGCAAGTATCCTGTCAATTATGCAAGATAAAAGCAACAAAAGGCAAAATACTCCAAAATAAGCTGCAAAATTTCTCCATGATGGACTGCATAAGATATCATCAGACTTCCTTCTTCCCTAAGAAATTAAGGCAGTTACTGTATTTTCCAAAACCACAGAAGTTTCCCAGACTGTAGTAGAATGCGCTGTAAAGTCTCATATATGAATCGTAAAGCTCTAATTTTACGGCAGCAGCACTCTCAAAGAGCAGGCTTATGCCTGCAGCTTAATTCAACAGTTGTTGCCAAGAAACATTTCTAGTCAGAAACACATACAGGCACAGTTATGACTTATATACCCATAAGATTAGTTAACTATAATCCTCATAGTTATCCCAAAATAAAGCAAACTGAAAGGAGAGCTCTCCATTTTATAAAACACTGAAGTTGCATTTAGTTTTAAATAGGCCACCATTATGCCAAAGGGGGTGACACAAAATTATGTACCCTTCAGGTTCCCCACAATTTACAACTGTTTTACTGTCCTGGAAAAAGACTTGGGGTTTATAAGCCCCTCAGGTAAGCTGCTCCAGCAAGGAAGGGAAAAAAATAGTAGCATAATTAAACCAGACTGCAACATACAACAGCTCTTACAGCACACGAGCTGTTGAGCAGATAGCAGCATGCACTTACATTTTAATATTTTCCTAGGAACTACAATGCCAAATTTACATTTGTGCCACAGTTTCATGGTTCTGCAATTTATTTACTGAAGTGGATTCTGTTTCAGTTGAAAATTAATATTGTGGCTGCTGACCTACACTATAAATATACCAGCAGCAATCCACAAACAAGTGAGCAAGTTCCAAGCTAGCTTGCCTAAAAACCAAAGAATGCACAAATGAAAAGGCATTTATGCCTCCACTTAAAACAGCTTTTGGAGATTGAATAGTACACCATCTAATGCAGGAAAAATACTGTAAGGAACAACCTAAAATACCTAATATCTTCAGTATATTTAATAACCTAGGGCTTTTAAAAATTATATGTTTAAAAATATATACATATATATCTACCACTACGTGCCAATCAACTCTATAAAGCAAAATGAAACCACCCAGCACCACCAAGCTAATCTCAGGAAGCACGTCCCTTCAGACAGGCTTGTCTTCCAACCAGCGTTTTATTTATATGTCTAGCTTTCGTAATAAAATAAGGAAGGTGGGAAGCACACATTTTCTTCTTATGCCAGCTCTGCTATGCACAACCTTTCAAAATGAAAAAGCACAATACTTTTTTCTTAAAACAAACAAACAAAAACACTGCAGACATTTCTACAGCTAACAAACAACTCCCTGCACAGGAAGAAGTTAAACTGTCATAGGTCCCAAAGACAGGTAGGAATATTCCCAGAAATAACAAACAAATCTACACAAGCATCTTTCCCCTTTCTTTTTCACAGCCATGATTTAGTACTGAAAAGAATGAACCTGGCAAATGCATTGGGAATGAAGGGAAGAAGGAGAAAATACAGGACTGGATCCAGCACAGGATCCTCTGCCTCACTGTAGTAATGCAGAAGTGGCTTCGACAAAAACTACCACCACCTCACCGGCTCTGCAGGGACAACAAAGGCTTCAGTCAAGCTATATAAACCACCACAGGGTCTGGCCCAGCCTCTGGTTCCGTGACAAGCTTGTACCACACAGCTGCACTTCACCCTCCTATAGCTCAAGCATCAAGCTCTAAGTAAAGCAGACCTTCACCCTCAAGAATGGTAGCCCCTGAGAAATAAGGACCACAGTCTTAAAAAAAAATAATAATAAATTATATAGATATTTTAAAAATATAAGAAATCTTTTCAGGAAGACTTGCCTGCATTTTTTACAGCCCTGTAGGATAAGCGGTATGGGAATACAGTAGGTGCAGTATACTGGGACTTCAATGCTCTCATAAAGCTTTACATCAAAATCAAGCTCTGCTTCATAGATGTGCCAGTGCAAATTTTAAACTAAACATTTAGTCTTAATACAAATAGTAATATATCAGCTATGCAGTAGTCGTCAGTAGAATGCTGCAAGTGTATTTATTATTTAATATCTGATGAAAGAATTGTTAATAGCACATTAACAAAACTTGAAGATGACTTATACTGGAAACAAGAGACAGGCAGATTGGACACGAACAGCAGGACTCATGTGGAAGCTAACATATATGGGGAAAAATAATTAGAAAGAGTAAACTTTGAGTTGGCAGGAGAAACCCAAGAGGCAGTAATTGTAATTTAAAATGACTGGGTATGTGAGATGCAAAATTAAACATCAATATTTGCTAGACACTAGAAAGAATAGCAATTTTCTATAGATCAGGTTGGGCTCCCTGCACCAGAAGCAGAAAGCATCAGCCCTTTCTCTGCATTCTGGGTGTTGTACAAGTAGCTACATAGCACAATTCAGAAATGGCAGCAAGGCAAACGTGATACAGAAATAGAGCACACTAGGTTGTCCAGCCTGGGAGACAGTCTGCAGTAACAGAATCAGCATGGTTATCAATAGCAAAAAAATGTAAAGGAAAAAGAAAAAAAAACTGGGGTCAAAACGTTGGGAAACACAGTAAAGCCAGTGCTAGTGACCTGCACAACAGTTCTTTCAGTAGCAAAGGAAGCTTAAACTCTTGGTGCTTTAACAGCTCAACTAAGCAGCTCAGAAGAACAATACACCAACCACCACCTTCCTTCCCCCAGGTCCAGTTTCAAAAGGTCTGTTAAGCCTCAGCCTTATTAATTTTTTCTCTCTACTGAAACCCAGGTATTGATAGCTATAGAAAATACAGTGAACATGTTAACAAATAGAAATCCTTATACGTTGACACTTCAGAAGGTGTTTGCCACATTATCAAGACATCCCACTGTGATCTCTTCCAGAAACTTCCTGTGATCATCCTTTGCAGCTGTGGCTACTATTACAGGTAGCAGACAGAGCAAACAGACACTATTTTGGACACTTAGTATATCTTTCCTAACCGCACCACCCCCATGAGAGAAAAACCAGTTTCCTCCTCTCAGTAACAACAGAGCCAAAGTGTGAGTGGATTAATGATTTTGACTTCTCCTAAACCTGCACGTGTGCTGTTGGGAGAAAATGGAGGAGAAGGGGAATAAAATGGAAGAAATATATAAAAAACCCCACCAAACTAATTTGTGAAGCTATTGCCAAAGTGCATTTAGACTGGTGTTATCTAAAACTAAAAAAAATAAGCAAACATCCAAACTCAATAGACCTCCTATCTGTTTAGGCACACAGGTCTCATGCAACTCATGGACTGACTGAGCAACACCACCTCAACACTGCAAGACGTTTATTTTTAGAAGCTTTGGCACTTAGAAAACCACACTGCCATGTGTGCCTGGCACCCAAACATCAGCTGCTGAAAGCTAACCATAAACCTGCCAAACCGGCCAGCACTAACTACTCACTTCTCCATTGTTATACAAATCAGGATAAACATTTTTAATGAAGCAAAAACTGTGGTCGTTAAGACAGATCACAAATATCTGGAGATGGTGGGGGGTGGATCGTTAGGAGGGAGGATAGGAGGCTGTATTCCTGCTGTCAGAAATACTGCCTTAATTATACATGGAACTATTTGAGACATTATACAGACACTTTGTATAGAGAAAATATATAGTCACAGCATCCAACAGTAGCTTGAGGAGTAAAGTGCCCTTCCCACTTCACTTCTATCAAGTTCTGCCTCCAATCTTGTTTGCATACAACATCTTAAACTACTACAAAGTCTCTGGGCAAGAACATTAAATAGTCTGCTACTGGTGAAGCAGGCTCATTTCAGAAACAGGTGGAGAAATTCCGTAGAATAATTGGTGAGGTAATTAAAGAGGCTTATGAATAAGAAGCACTAACAATGTATGCAATCCATTATAAGGCTGAAAGATTTATAGGACAGCCCAGACAAGCTTTATATCATATGATAAAAATAGTAAGATCACAGATCAAATCCAAGAATCAGGTTGCATACATCAGGTACTAATTTACAGTCACCAACTACAGAATAAGGTGCTTCCAACTCATTTCTCTTTATAAAGAGTTATGAGAAAAGACAACATCTCAGACTTGTCAGTTTCAGAGATCTGATGGATTATACAAACTAAAGCATAAGCCTTTTTTTGTATTTTTTTTTTTTCAAAACTTTGCAACATTCATTTCACAATCACATCTTTTTCCTTCCTTTATTGGAAGGGGAAAAAATATTTCAGAATTATATATACACTTTTTCCATTCGTGTGCTGGCCTATCTTCCCATTACTTGGCGCTCTGACTGCATTGATCTCAACAGTAGGTCTAAAATAAGGGCATCTTAAACAGAAGACTCTGTGAATCCAGAAATGTCTGCAGTCAGAAAGCTCCATTAATCAGCTGAACAAAGGCAGTTAAAAGATCAGCGATGCAGATACGTACATCTACTGCAAATGCATCAAAATGAGGCAACAGGAGACTTTATGGAAATGAACTCAAAGTCAGTGACATTGTTGAGTATCTGCACTAGAATCTTAACATCCACAAAATTTAATTTCATTATATCGTGCAGGATATAGGTATTTTTTTTCCAGACTAAAGAACTAATGGCTGTCCAAAAGCTTAGCTTTACTGTCTTCTCCGTCCTTTAGAAGAACGGAAGCCACACAACAGCACATCTATCTACATAAATGGAAGTCATTTAGTAGCAATTTTATTCTGCACCAGAAAGAAACATACTGGAAAAAATGCTAGTTACTAATGAAATTTACACTAGGAGACCGCCTCATTTGTCTCTGGTGGCTCTATTAATAGGATTGTGCTACAGAAGAATTTTACTGTCTTTCAAACACATATGAATACGAACAATGAATTATTTGTTTGCATTTTAAAAAAACAACTTAAATTTCTTATCGCAAAAAAAGAAACCAACCTTTGCAGGTTTTTCATTTTCAGCCTGAGACGTGTTTCTTTGAATCATTCCTACCTGCTTCCTTTACTAAATCTAGTGAAGTGAGACACAGATGAAGGAATCAATAGTCACGTTGTTTACAGTGAAGCTCCTATTAAGCTTCAGTATTCTCAGATAAAATGAGTACTGCTGCACTGAAGAGATATCAAAAAAAGCTTTGCCTGCTACCACAATTCTGCAACACAGCCAAATCTCATCTCAGGGCCACGTGACTCTTTGTCAAGGTATGGCTGCAATGGAGGGACTTATTTGGACTTGAATCTACAATAGAAAATACTCAAATTTATCAATAAGGGGCTAATTTTGCTGCACGTTTTCCCCAACGGCACTAAGCACCAGAACACAGCAAGACATTATATTCATTATTAAAACTGAATCTCTGATTAAATCAATCCCCATGCAGTACAACTAGGTAGATCTGTATTATGTATACATCGCAGTCTATTCATATACGCACCAAGCAGCGCATTAAAAGACAATGATATTTGGCAGCTAAATCCTAATTCTGACATGCCCAGATAGGATTGCTTCTTTTTCATTTACGTATGTGCCTTGAATTACAAGGATTAATATGGCTGTCCATGCTTTTTGCTAGACTTTAAGCAATCTGAACAGCTACATCACACGTACTCCACTGTTTACAAGTAAAAACCATTTAGTAACTCCACTTGCTTAGCCTTTTTCTCCCTTTCAACACATCTGTTTCAGTAATGTCTGTTTTGTTAGGACTGTGTCCATCACCTTGCAAGGACAGGACAAGAGGGACGCTGAACTGGCAGAGGAAGGTGCAACGAACTCAAATCTAATCCTCACTGGCAACTGGGATGGGGTAAAACAGGCTGAAAGCACCCCAGATAAAGTGCCCAATGTCATGGAATATGTTGCATTATTTCTTCCCTGGAGACTGATACTCCCCTTGAGAGCCAGGTAGTGCATCATGCTCACCACCTTTCAGGTTCAGAACACAAAGATCTACACCAGCTTCTCAGTTATTTTGTGTGGGTTGGTGTTTTTCAGGTTGTTTTTTTCTTAAACCATCTGAATTTTTTTTGCAGTATCTTGCCTTACAGATTTATATACACAAATATCTGATCTATACTGACATATAACTATTTTTTGTATGCACTTTTTAGCATTTTAAAACTGTTTCTATAATTGAAAGATAATCATAACACTAAATTTGTTTAGAAATAAGCTTCCATCTCTACTCAGCAAGATATCTCACATGCCTCTGATCTCCCTGGGATGGGAATAAATGCCAACGTAAGTTAACACAACATTCTTTGAAATAATAAAAATCAAGAAATTTATTAGTTGTGCAAGGCATACATGCAAGGGTGACTGATATAAGGTCATGAACAACGTCCTGAATTTTTTGATACTTTAGTTTCATAGTTTCATGCCTTTTTTTTTTTTTTTTTAATGATTGAGTAACTACAGTACTCAAAAAGGTTACAGTTTTTAAGTCTCATTTCAGCACAGGCATTGGTTTTTCCTAACAAAAGAACTTGAAATATTCAAAATAGCGATCAGATGTCCTACAATTCAGTGCTATTAAAGTGTATTGCCTGAGCATGTTCAGACAAAAGCTATACAAAAAATATTAATAACGAAATGTAAAGATCGTTTCTATTAGCCAAGTTTCAAGTCTGTTTCCTATGTTCAGTCTATTTGATTTACTCATAAAGTAAGTTTGAGGGGTTTTTCCAAATAATTCATGAGAAGTAACATATGAGACAGGGAGAAAACTACCTCTCATTCCAAAATTAATAAATTCACTACTGTGGAGCAAGTAACATGTCTTTTATTCAACCCTAACTGAAAATTTCAGTCCTGTTGCCACCATATTCAAGCCATACACCAAAGGGGGGGGGGGGGGGGGGGGGGGGGGGGCAGGCGCCAGGGGGAGAAAGAAAAAGTCAGCCAAACAAGTAATGCAAATTGCTGAAGATGAGCACAGAAAAAGGACATTTAATAATAATACTGATAATTGTAACTGCAGTATCAAAGTTCTACTCAATTTTGGCAATTTTTTGTAGAAGCAATCTGAACACAAACAAGCTTACTTGCATGTTTGTCTGCCAATACAATAAGTGTACTTGATATGTCTCTTCTCCTGTAGAAACATACCACCTTTGCTTCCACATTTCCATTGGCAGTCTGAAACAGGAAAAAAGAAAAAGCACTGAGCACAAATCAAGAACTGAACTGTACACACCGAACTAGAAACTTCATAAATAATTTGGAATTTTGCACAAGAACTACACAGCATCGCCTTTTGGCACCCTCCAGCTGCACACTGGTTATCTAACACACAGACTCTGGCGTGATCCATTTCAAGGTAGGGAAACAGTGTTTGGTCCTTCCCTCCTAATTGTTTTTGTGGGATCACCATTTTTAGAAGTTACCGATGTTTCGAGGGGTGAGAAAAAAACCACTTACCTGCAGTTAAAATACATTAACAAGCCACTTTGCCACTTTTCAGGCAATGCCTACATTAAGTAGAATTCAAAAGCATATTTAAAATCCCAATAATAAAACTGAAATATAACAACAGGATTCAGGCTTAGGCTGTTCTCCAAGTCTGTTAAGACAGCAGGAAGGCAAAAATGAACCCAGCCATTATTACTTTCACAATAGAAATCACATAAGGTTTTCGTTCTCTAACAGCACCAAACAACGGCCAACACAGAAAAACGATTCCAAAAGGAGAACAAGGGAAGCTGCACCAGGCAATAAACTCTACATCAGTGACAACGTACAAAAAAGTTTGGATCCTTGAAAGTTTGGGATTTTTTTTTCTTAGAACTCTTAAAATGAGATAGGTGATCAATCACTTGTAAGGTGGCACCTGTGAAATTGTGAAACTGGCTTTGGACAAACTCTAGGGGAAATACACTGGGTTTGCAACAGCCCCAACCAATCTACTGTCTCTAAAAACAAACCAACAAATAATGAAAATGTAACTTCAAAGAGTTGTATCCTACTACTGAAGAGTCCTTGAAAACCATAACAATGGCACACTAAGAAACCAGAACACTAAGACATAAATTCCACTCTGGGAAGTCTCCAAAAAAGGTAGTGGACAAGCAATCTGTCCACAAGGACGCAACATAAAAACCGATTTACACGCTTGTTGCTCAGATGTGAATGGAGGAAAAATTCTCACTTTTTATAACACCAGTTTTCCTACACAAAGGAAAAAAAGTAATCGGACAATATACACATGCACAAATATTTCCCCTTGCGGCCTACCAGGTTTGGTACAAAGCCTGCAAGATTTCCATGCTTTGCTGTTAAATAATTCAGAACTTCTAAATTTTGAGGAACTAAAATACAAAGGCAGGAGCCATTTTGTTAAAACACAGACAGCTGCAATGTAAAATCATCTATTTAATTTATTTGCTCAGGCACGATTCATTTCAGCCTGAAAGACCCATCTTCAACAGTACATCAGAAAAATTACAGCTCAAGCAAGAGCTGCACCAAGATGAGCCATCCAGGCTGAAAGTTCTTTTTCAAAAGTGGGGGAAGAATGAAGAGGGGGAGGAAGCAACACTTTCCTAGAAAGCGATCAACAAATCTGCTACTGATACCTCATGTCTATGGATTCCACTGTGAACATTTTGGAAACAAGAGTGAGTTCTATCAATGGGAGACAAAGTATTTCTGACAAAAGGCCTCTACTAAAAAGAAGAGGTTACAAGGATGTCTAAGCCTTCAGATCCTCTTGTTTGTCATTGTATCAATAAATTTTCTCTTCCAAGTAACTGCTTTTAGAAAAAACATGTTTTTCCATCACTGGTGGCTGAAGAGAGGAGATCTAATTTTAGTCACTAATTCAAATTCAAATCCAAACCAGCAATGTTACACTACTTCTGTACGGGCTGCAATGGACACTTTGGTATTAAAACCTGAGAAAGTGGCAAATTAGGACACAGCTAACTGCTTCCTAACAGTCTTCCATCCTCAACTAGGTAAAATTTCAGCAGCGAGGCCTTCAGCTGGCTTCCCACATAGAAGCTATCATGCTTCCTTTTGGAGCCAATGAAAGGGAAATTTGGCAGATGAAATAATACAGTGGCCCAAAGGACAACCAGCAAAGACAAAGTCTGAGGAAGCAGATAACAGCTCCAAACCCTCCTGCTGAGCAAGGGTCTCCCCAAGAAAGATCAAATTACAAGGTCTCCACAGCCTCTAGGCAAACTGTTGTATTATCTCCATATCGCCTGAAGCTGGCACAGAGCTGAAGAACTGCAGAGATCTCCTGCCCTACAAGTAGGCACAATCACCTTGCAAATGACCTACCATTGACGCTCAGCCCCTCTCATACCAAAGGAGAACAATCTAGCAGGTCTCAAAACATTCCCGGAAAGTTATCAGAACAAAAGTACTTTTAAGCTTGTAATTACCAGAGAACTGCTAAAGAATTGTTTTGATTTTAATCACATCAAACAGATCGTGAAATCAATTAGCTTCAAAGGGCTTGATGGAAAACTTTGTTTACCTTATTGAGCTCTTCTATTCTTCGTATCAAATATGGGTTACTTGAAGAATTTTCGAAGTAGACATAATCTGACAAAAAAAGAAAAAAGACTCTTTAAAATCTGCTAAAAATCAAATCAAAGCCTCACATATACACTTGTTAGAGACACCATACAAATCCATTTCCTACTAAATCCAGGATTTTAGCAAGGAAATACAAAATCCATGCCAGTATAAGGAGCATATATTAGTGGAACCTGAAAGCAATACTCACTCGACGACACACACACACAAAAAAAAAAACCCAACCACGCTGGAGCTCTACTGTCAGCCTGCAAAGCAAAGCATCGATCTTTCTTCTCTCTCTGATCACTTTATTTCCACTTTGATCCCTGGTTGTCTTCACTTGCTTCCTCTTATCAAAATCCAGCCACTTCTCACCAGCAATACGATGATGTTTCCTTCCCCCCTCCAGCTCAGCTTACACATACTGCCCTTTTCCCTAGAATACAGTTTCATTCTTTTTTTTCTCTCATATCTTTTTCTCTACTTCTTGTTTTTCCACATCTGCATTATCCTAAAAGTACCATTAACAAAACCCATATAGTAAGCCAAACAGGTCAGTAAATTCATTATTTTCAAGCAGGATAAACCTCTTAAGTTAAAGGAAGAAAGTTAGTGCTTTACCCAAGGTAGTGATTTCAAAAAAGAAAAAAGTAGTATCAGAGACACATCAACAAGTGCTATATAAGTTACATGGGATATACTGAGCTCCAAGCTTAAACGCTCATTTTTACAGGTAAGGAAACAGAAGCTCAAGAGTCCTGAATTGGACTTGGCTTTATCTCCCAAACCTGCAGAAACCAAACCCTAGGCCTTAAGGGAGACAAAAAGAGGGTGAACTCCCCTCCCCCCCCCCCCCCCCCCCCCCCCCCCCCCCCGCCCCCCCCCCCTCCCCCCCCCCCCCCCCCCCCGCAGCCACCCCTCCTGGGATGCTGACCTTGCCTGCAGATCCAACCATTCCTTCCAAGACTATCTACTACATTTAAGACGATTTCCGTCCAGAAATCCCAGCTCATTTGTGTTTGGAGCCAAACTGCCATAGCCCCTGGGCACGACTCAGGTAATCAGCAAGTGAGCACGTTAGCACGATGCCCCAACGATGAATGGGTGCTTAGCGGTGCTAGCCTTTTGTAAATGGAGACAACGACCTAAGCTGTTAGCCTTAATCTCCCGAAACGCTTGTGAAAAGGGGCAATGAGTACCAGAGGTGATGCTGCCCCCTCCCCAGCCCAGAGGAAAGCAACGTCTCCCCCCAGGGGCTTCCGGCTCCTGAAAAAGCTGCACCAGGAGAGTTTCCGATCGCCCTCAGCTCCAGGGTGGCCGGGAGCCACCAGAGCATCACGCCCGGCGTCCCGCAGCAGCCCCTGCGGCTCCCCGAGTACCCAAGCCCCTGTGCAGCTCTCCCGGCTACGGGCAGCACTACGGGCACAAGAAGAGGCAGCGACGGGGCCGGCAGCTCGCCCGGCCTGCCAACAGCAGTGCCCGCATGGCCCTGCAGCAGGGCTGGGCTGCCTCGAGACAGCACTCCCAAGTCAAGAATCCCGGGGATTACGATCCCAAGAGTGACAATTAAAAAAAAAAAAAAAAAATGTTTCCAAGCTGTTGTCTTTCCAAAAAACAGTGGTTGTACGAGTTGCAAAGATACCTTAACACATGAAGTCTCAACATAGTCTCGGTTGAAGCGATGAGGGATGAGGCTGCAATGCCAATACTAAAGCAATGCACACCTTGGGTTACCTAACCATACAGCGTAGCCAGGGCTAATAAAGCACAGAAATGCTACACCCAATTTTTTTATATTCATGTGCATTCTGTGCTCCGGGCCTCTCACGCTGATCATCTTCACACACAGTCACAGGCAGCCAAGCGACTCCAAACCTTTCTTCCCGACTGCAAGGGTCAGTTCCTCTTAAATGTCCTTCCCCACAGGCTTCAGACTGGGGAATGATCTCCTCTAAGGAATTCAGATTGGGCATCTGGTTCATAGAAAACCGAGGCTCACCAGAAATGGTTATAAACACCCCAAGCAACCAGACCCTAAATCTCCCCTCCCAAGCACCCGCTCTGGGCAGCGTACCAAAGGGAAAACAACAGGCTCAACATTACTATGACCAACTCTACCAGAAGTCACAAACCCAAGCAGATATTTGGCAGCTTCAGCAATACAAATGCTGACTGAAATAACAACGACAGGCATTAAGCAATTTACACATCAGCAGAGAAAAAAAAGAAATCTTTTCTCCCACAGCAGAACCACCCATACCCTACAAGGACACTGCAGTGGAAGACGTGGAAGCTTCCAGGTGCCTCCAAGATCACCGGCCACATGCTCACATCTCAATGCTCCACCACCCAAATGTGATACCTGAGTAATAATTCGCGTCAATTAGATAATTGGTATAGAACAATGGAAAAACACTAAGTAGACTAAGCAGGGGGGCAGAGTGACAGACGGAAACAGGTGTAGGAAACGGTTGCTTGCATTAGGAGCAGCCATGCGGATATGGTATTGTGAAAATATTTAGCTGAGCTTTGCTGTATTGGGACAAATCACCTTAAATGGTAGAAGAAAGAAGTCAGCTCTTCAGGGTGAGAAAGAGGACAAGTGAGGAAGACGTCTAACTTCGTCCCCGATGACCATCAAGGGACCCTCAACATTAAACATGCAGGCACAAGGAAAGGAACGCCTATGTCAAGAACTAATCTGATAGCCACGCCATTTCCCGGTACAGCAATGGAATATGCATTAGCACAACAAGCATAAAAGGGAACACGTTGTTGTATAGGGGTGTGTGTGCTGGTGGAGCGCAGACTCCCCTCCCACCCAGCGCTGTTTACTTACCTTTTATCATTTATAATAAATACTGCTAATTCTGATTGAGTTGTATCCTCATTTATAACAATTTGGTGACCCCGACGTGATCTGCTTGGAACTTTGGATCTACGACCGGTTAAGGGAGGTGCCCCACCCTAGCGGCCCTTGCCGATAGCAGTGCTAGAGTCCAATAAGAGTCCGAACAAAAGAGGCAAGTAAAGAACCAAGAGCTCTCCCTCCGTGACCCATAATTCTGCGTGAAAAGACCCGAATGAAGAGGATCTGTGAGTATACCATTCGGCTGGGGGGGATTCGGCTGTGTGACTGTGTATAAGGGTGTGACTGAGAAGGAACTTAGTACCAAAGTGAGTGTGGAGGTCTTCTAACCACGGTTTCTGATCTCCCGTGAGGGACTCAGCCAGTGAAGGACCGAAGCAACTGCTTTAAGAATTCATCGGTGGGGCCAACCACTTTACAAGACACCTCTAGACAGTCAGGATTCGGAACCTCTTTAAGGGTTCCAGGATGGGTCAGGAGAAAAGTAGACTCTCGGAACCCAGGAGGCTCAAAGAGGGGTCTCCAATCTAGAAAGGGAAGTAAAATACCAGACATTCCACCAGAAAGCCATTGGGGATATGTTAAAATACTGGGATGACTGGGAATCGAGGAAAGGAAAAGATAAAGAAAAAATGGGCTCAATTTACATGATAAAATGGCCAGAAGAACCTTAAGGCCACATGTTTTTTGGCCAGTTTTTGGATCCTTTGGGGATTGGGTATATCAGGCATTGAACCTCTATGTTAACTCTAAGGAGTCTTTTAACCAAGAAGAGAGTGATTAATGCAGCTCTACGGATAGGAGCCTCAAACCCTTTCCCACAACCCAGATATTCACTTTAAATACTAGAACTAACAAGGAAAAGTATAGAGAAGTGGAAAAAGTGGGAGCCTCTGGATAATATACCTCCTCCCTATTCACAACAATCAGAACAACCACCAGCTGAAAATGAATTACCTAGGATCAGGAAAAAGGCAGGGTGAAAAGGAACCGAAGGACAAACAGAAAAACAAGATGGAATCCCTATCTGTTACTATTGTATCAAAAAGGGGCATATTCAGAGGAATTGTAGAAAAAGGCAAGAGGATGAAAAAAATGTATAAGGAAGACTAGAGGTGTCAGGGGCTGTATCTTTTGGGGACCCGGACATCAAATGATTCCTTGCTAAAATTATTAGTAGGTCCCTAGAGGGAAGAGGTTTATTTTTTAGTAGATTACTGGGGGCAGAGAAATCAACTATTAGAAAATTACGAAACGGGTTAGGAAGGGGAAGAAGAATATCACGGTAGTAGGGGCAAAAGGGGAGCCCTTTAAAGTTCCTATATTGGAGGATGTGGAAATAGAGTCAGAAAAGAAACTATGTCTCAATGACCTATTTCTGGTACCTGAGGCTGAGCACAATCTGTTAGGAAGAGACCTTAATAATAAGGTTGGTGTTGGAAATCAAGCGCCAGAAGGGAGAATTAAAAATTCAGCTATATACCCTAACCCAAGAAGATGAGGGAGAACTAGGCCCTCAGGTATGGTATCAAGAGGGAGATTCAGGAAAATTAGATATGGAACCCTTGGTGGTAGAAATAGTGAATCTGCAACAGCCAATAAGGATTAGACAATATCCTATCCATGGAGGGGAGAAAAGGACTTAAACCAGTTATAGATAGGTTGCTCCAAAAGGGGATGCTGGAAGCCTGTATGTCCCCACATAATACCCCCATTCTGCTGGTAAAAAAGGCTGATAGAGCTGATGGATCGTATAGGTTGTTCAGAATTTTAAGGCTGTGAATCAACGAACCATGACCAAATCCCCAGTAGTGACAAACCCATATACTAAACCATTTAACAGCTCAGCATATATGGTATAGTGTAATAGCTTGAAGGATGCTTTCTGGGCCAGCCCATTAAGTGAAAGGTCTCGGGATTACTTTGCCTTTGAATGGGAAGACCCTGAGACAGGGAAGGTGACAACAGCTCAGATGGACCGTACTTCCTCAGGGATTTACTGAATCCCCAAATCTATTTGGCCATACCCTTAGAAAAATTATCACAGCTTTTTGAGGTAAAGGGGGAAGTGAACTGTTTCAATATGTGGATGACTTACTGATAACTGGGAAAACTGAGAGAGAGACCTGGAGAACCACTACTGAGTTACTTAACTTCTTAGGGAAAAAAGGGTTGAAGGTCTCAAAATCTAAATTAAAAATTCGAAGAGGAGGTAAGGTACTTAGGACATTGGCTTAGCCAAGGAAAGAAAAAACTGGATCCTGACAGGGTATCAGGATTTTAGCCCTATCGTCATCCCCAAAATGAAAAAGGAAGCAAGGCAACTGCTCGGGCTCTCGGGATATTGTAGACCCTGGATTGAAGGGTTTAGTGAAAAGGTAAAATTTTTATATGAAAAACTGACTGGGGAGAGAATCAAGTGGAACGAGGAAAATGAAGAAAGGTTGGGAAGAAGACAACATTAACAGAGGCTCCACTGTTGAGCCTCCCAGATTAGAAAGAGCCTTTTATCTATTTGTAAATGTTTCTAACTGAACCGCATATGGAGTATTACCTCAAGAATGGGCAGGAATCAAGAAACCTGTTGGGATATTGTTCTAAACTATTAGACCCTGTGAGTAGGGGGCGGCCCGCGTGTTTGCAGGCACCCATGGCTACTGCTTTACTCATTGAGGAAGCTAGAAAAGTCACTTGTGGGGCACCTCTGAAGGTTATATATGCCACATAATGTTAGGGGAGTTACTCCAGCAGAAGGCTGAAAAATGGTTAACTGATGGATCAGGATAGCTTCAGTAGGATGCTGAAGTATGAAGCCATCCTGATTCGACTCCCCTGACTTAGAACTACAAGTAACTGCTGCACAAAAACCCTGCACCATTTCTATATGGGGAACCCATAAAGAACTACAACATAACAGTGTAGAAGTGATTGAATTGCAAGCAAAAATACGACCCGATCTCGAGGAGACAAAATTGGAGACAGGGGAAAAACCTATTTGTTGACAGGTCGTCCAGAGTGGCAGGTGGAAAGAGAAGATCTGGGTATTGCCATTGTAAACAGGGATACGGTCCTGATGGAATCAGGACCACTCAGTGCTGCTTGGTCCACTCAAGCATGTGAAATTTATGCATTATTACGAGCCCTAGAACTATTGAAAGGGAAAAGTGGAATTATCTATACTGATTATAGATATGCTTATGGGATAGTCCACACGTTTGGGAAAGCTTGGAAAGAAAGGGGACTTACAGGCACCCAAGGAAAAGGGCTAATTCACCAAACTTTAGATAATTGCAGGCATTGAGAGGACCTAGAGAGATTGCTGTAGTACATGTCAGCAGACATCAGAAGGGAACTGGCTTCCACATAAGAGAGAATAACCTAGCAGATAAAGAAGCTGGGGAGCAGCTCTTAGGAAGCACAATGTAGTTTTAACCCTGCAGGAATCGGATAATGAAAAAGGGACACAAGAGAAAAAGTATACGGATGCAGAAATAAAAACTATAAAGACAACAGGGGCAGACTGAAGAAGGAAAATGGGTTCTGTCTGATGGAAGAGAGATACTGTCAAAGGAACAAGCTAGGCATGTACTTCTACAACTACACCTACAAACCCATTGGGAACAAAAGCACTGAGTGATCAATTTCTAAAATTTTATGGGTGTGTAGGAATATACGAGATAGCCAAACAAACCATCCAGGAATGCTTAAGGTGTCAAAAAGATAAATAATGAAAGTGATTAGACAAGCACCTGCTGGAGGAAGAAGGACAGCATACCGACCATTTGAGAGAATACACGTGGACTTTACTGAATTACCAAAAGTAGGACAACATAAATATCTGTTGGTAATCGTGGATCAATTAACACATTGGGTAGAGGCTTACCCAGCGCGGTGAGCCACCACCGTAGTGGTAGCTAAGAATCTATTGGAGAATGTTATTCCTCGCTTTGGTTTAATCAGAAACATTGATTCCAATCAGGGACACATTTTACCTCAAATGTTTTGAAGGCTTTAACTATGGCTCTGGCATTAAACGGGAATATCATACGCCATGGCATCCTCAAAGTTCTGGGCGGTTGAGAGAATGAATCAGACAATTAAACACTAATTGGCCAAACTGATGATTGACACTCAATTATCATGGGTAAAATGTTTACCACTAGCACTGTTAAACATAAGAACCATGCCACACGGGGAGACCAGAGTATCACCTTATGAGATGCTTTACGGTATGCTGTATTCTCAAGGAATGCCCTTAGATCATTCTTTGATAGAAGACTATGAGACCCTAAGTATGTGATAACTCTGGGAAAACAATTAAATGAACTTCAGGAGAAGGGCATGTTCGCTCAAAACGTGCCCTTGGGGTTCTCCATTCATAAAATACAGCCGGAGATAAAGTTTTGATAAAAAGTTGGAAGAAGAATTGTTGTCTCCACACTGGGAAGGTCCTTATCTTGTCTTGCTTACCACAGAAACAGCTACAAGGATGGCAGAAAAGAGGTGGATGCATGCATCTCGAGTAAAAGGACCCGTAACAGAGACATGGAAGGTTGAATCCACTCCTGGAGACCTTAAGGTTAAGCTCAAAAGGACTTGAAATGTATCTGGGCATAACGATCTTTTGAATATTATCTGTATATATTGAAATGCATATTGACGAGGTGTATTAGCAGCTGTTGGAAACTATACAGGCCATAGTAGAAGGATTCAGAGCCCCAAACCCACAGGAGGCATACCACCTCCAGCAGAAATAGGATAGTACCTGTTATGTCCAAAACATCCTAAACCTCCCAGTTGCCATTTGGCCTAGACACGGTGCAGATGCCATTATTGCTGTCGATGGTGATACTGTTATAGTCTCAAAATCTCCACTTTCTGTCCCCAGTGTAAGGACATACTCTAGAATCCAAAGAAAAAGAAGAAAAGGGAGTGGAAGAAGCCTGGTACTGAGAAGCCTATAAGAGTAAAGGTACTGTTTTGTGGGCATGAACTAAATCTAGATGGTGACTGGAAAATATATCCAGAGAATTGGCTATCTGCCCTGAATCAAGCCCATGTAAAGGGCCACAGGTTAGTGAGCCTGGGACCATCTTCTAAGAAGCATAAGGGAGAGGGCAAGACTGGAGAAGGAACTAGTCCCACAGCTCAAGAAGGTTTAAACAAGGGCTGCAACCCCTTAGGGTCCTGCATGACCCTGATGGTCCAAGGGCATTCTCAGAACTGTAGCAAATGCACTGTTAACACCCAGAGAAGGAGAATTCAGGAACAAACCCTGGTATATCATACCATCCATGCCTGTGAAGGGCAAAAGCTGAGCTCATGTTACGTGAACCAGACAGAATATGCAAGATGCAATGAAAGTGGTAGAATAACCTGTACGATCCCAGAGAAGTACCCCATCAATGGTGGACAGAGGTGCGAACAAATAATGGGCATGGCAGGTTACTTGGACAGAGTCACACCAGAACAAATCTTAGTGAACCACTATCTGTGGATTCGACGCCTGCAATGCTATTGATGATCATTTTGATGCAAACCGTGGGAACCTAGAATGGAGACAATATTACAAGGACTAGAATAAAGTATATATACCCTGGGTGGGGACAGTGTCAGATGAGACCTGATTATCTGCTTTCATCAAGTACCGCCAGGTACCAATCCAATCACCTTTGTGGAAGAAGAGGGTGGGGATGTGTCTGTTGGGATACGAATCACATTTTGGGGGTGGCCATCCCCAAATGGAAAATTTAGTAAGGTTGAAGCACCATCGAGCTGCAATGGCCAAACCTGTAATCCTGTGAATCTTAAAATCATCAACCCAGGTGACTGGAAAAGCAGGAACCGAACCAGACACGGTCCTAAAAATTTACAGAACAGGGGCAGATCCCAGGGCAATCCTGGATATAAGGATTATAGAAAACGCTAGAAAATCTGCCGCAAAACATTTATTGTTCCACTCTTTTTATCATGAAGTGGAAACAGGAGCTAAGTATGAGATTCCAACCATTGCTAAGAATCTGTTTGTAAATCTAGTGAAAAACATTGCAACAGCATTAAATGTGACAAACTGTTTTGTTTGTGGAGGAACTAACCAAGGGGACCGCCGGCCTTGGGAGTCGATGGAAACAAACATCTTGAATCCAAAAATTTGGAAGCCAGCAGAGGGTAACAAAGACACAATGGGTGTTACAAACAAGCATAATCGGGAGAACCTGCTGGCAAAACCAAAATGGGAAAAAACTGGTGGGTGATTTAGTCCGTGAGAAGGATATGAATGGAATGAGACAGTATCACATTGGACCTCCTGAGGAAGTCCTCAAGTAATGCCGGGAAACCTGAAAAATTGGACAAATGGTAGCCAAATACCGCATGGGTGACCAGCCCCCGATGGGTATTATTGGATCTGTGGTAAGCTAGCATATGCCGAGTTGCCTAAAAATTGGACAGGATCATGTGTATAGGGACAATCAGGCCCGGCTTCTTCCTATTACCCACTGCCCGAGGAGAGAGACTGGGGGTACCTATATATACAGAAATGGAAGAATTAAGAAGGGCACGACAAAGTTTACAAATAGGGAATTGGAAAGAAAATGAATGGCCCCCAGAAAGGATAATAGAATATTATGACCCAGGCACCTGGGCTGAGTACGGATCTTGGGGCTACCATACCCCTATATATATGCTTAACAGAATTATTAGGCTGCAAGCGGTTGTGGAAATAGCAGTGAATAAGACAGGAGATGCTCTAAATTTATTAGCTAAGCAGAATACAAACCTGCGAACTGCAAAATATCAGAACCATCTAGCATTAGACTATGTATTAGCACAAGGAGGGGTATGTGGTAAATTTAACCTTACTAATCGTTGCTTAGAAATAGGATGATGAAGGAAAAGCAGTGAATGAGCTGGTAAGGGAGATGAAAAAGATTGCACATGTACCTGTACAGACTTCCAATGGATTTAATATGGATAAGATATGACAGTCAGCCCTTGGGGGCGAGTGGTAGAAAAGACTGGGAGTCATAACCAGAGGGTTGTTCTTAGGGCTGCTAATAGTCCGCGTGCTTGATTCCCTGTATTACACTCCTTACACAGAGAATAATCCAGGAAATGCAGTTTACCATAATCCCGGTGGAAGGTCCTCAAGAAGATAAGGTCCCTCTTATGGTTCTGAAGGTCCATAATCAGACCCCAAACCCAACAAAGATTCAATTGGCCTTGGCCAAATTTGAAGCAAAACCACGAATTAACGACATTCAAAAGAAGATGAAGGATTGTGATACATGGAGCAATAATTCGTGTCAATTAGATAATTGGTATAGAACAATGGAAAACCACTGAGTAGACTAAGCAGGGGGCCAGAGTGACAGACGGGAAACAGGTGCAGGAAACGGTTATAACACAAAGAAAGGACAAGTTCTTTCCCTCCACCGCTCTCATTACTCCCAACACAACCGACTACCCCTCACTTCGGCTGAGACCGATCCAAAATCTTGTTTGTGAATACTGTGACAGAAAATTAAAAATGAAAACTAAAGAAAATGTCAATCTCTGTCATCTTTAAATCCACGGGTTTCAGGTGACTGTTACAAATGTTCATAGCTCACGTCATTTTTCTAACAGCTTTTTTGTGTGCACATATGTGCATATATTGTTCTCACAGACACATTTTCTACCTCAAGTGAACATTAACTCAATTTTTCATGTAACTACAGCTTATCAATTGTAAAGCCTGGCATGGATTTAAAGAAAGTTTATCACAAATGAATGATTTACCAAAGAATAGCTCACGGTGGTATCCAACAGTTTTGAATAAATAAACCCCCAAAGCGTTGTTTTGCTCAGCAGCAGGAACATCCCCAATCCCACACTCCCATGATCAGCAACTGCAAACGAACCTCACATAAAACGGCTCACTGCACACTGCTGGCAGAAAGGCAGAACTGAAGCTGTCCCACGGGATGCTTCAAGAGCCGACACATGACACAGTGTAGAAATGCATATAGACCAGTGCTTGATGACTTCACCATGTCACAAATGCACAGCCCAGTACATCTCATCCACGTTTGAGACTAATCCCACAACCACGTTGAGCATTTCACCAGTAGCTATGCAACTAATGGAGACCTATTTCTCATTACTCAAATTACCTGGAAAAGGGCTTCTTCTCTGCAAGTTATGCAGGCCACGCTGCAAATCACATAAACCAGAATGTGAGCAGATCAAAGGGGAGTAATTTGCATTTTTCATAGAGATTTTAAATGCTTTCACTAAATTAAAATGCTGTCCTGCACAGAAACACTAGTTAGTTACTGTGCCACACATACAACAAGGAAATTTAATTTTAACAAACCACTCTCCAACCTGATGCTTTAGCAGGTAAGAGCACTCCTCTAGAATTGTTCAAGCAGCAATGAAAAAGCTAGCTTCTCACTCACTGCATTTAAAGGAGGTACAGCACCATGCTCCATTGACCCCTGCACTCCGAAACACCTACTCTCCCCTGGTGCAGCACTTCCCCTTCATCTCCAGCTCCCTCCCACGCCATGGAAGTGCATCCGTCTCATACCACCTACCCAGCTAACACTATTCCCTGTCTGCTTTTGTGACAGTAGCTACTACACACGTTGGATCACAGGAACCCTCCACAGGCTCCCAACAATCCAGCTGCCAATGGGAGTCATCCTCTCTGTGCACAGCTGTCAGAGTCTCTGTGCCCTGGGCTGAAAGAGAGGATGGGGAACGACAAAATTAACTTTAAAAAAAAAAAACAAACTTTAAACAACAGGAAGACATGCATCTCAGCTCCTACCACAGAACAGGAAGGAAGGAGTACTCTTAAAAGAAAAAAAAAAAAAGAAAAAAAAAAAAGGTCCAGAGACAGAAAAATGGAGCCTGATAGCAAGCAAAACAAGAAGTCAGGCCCTTCAAACACAACAGACTGTCTACCCTTGCTAATTTACTGGCTTTCCTACTTACACGACAGAAGAAAAGGGCTAGCCTAGCCGCTCTGCATCCCACAAGCGCAGCACGTCTCCTTACAAACAGCAACCACCATAAAACACGTGAAGCTCACCCTTCACCGCCCAACCGCCTGAACAGAAGAGCTGGAGATTCAATCCCATACCTTCACAACAGCTTACAGCTTAAACTCACAATCCCCGAAATAATCAGCCATGCATCCACATCATGACTGTAATTAACTGCATCACTTATCCACATTACAGAATTACCTGTGATCAGGCTAAAACAACGACTGAGGAGCGTGTGCCAATACCACAAGACAGTAAGGACCATCACACATATGACTACCTTCTGACTCACACTTAAGATTCATTTCTTCCTCTTGCCTATGCTGTTATAGAGCAGAAGTAGCCGCCTAACATAAACCTGTGCAGAAGGCCTTTATATCCCACTTTTTTCTTCTGAAATTGAGAACACGCACACCTTTCTAGAAAGCAATGCTGTATTATACAGGTACTAAACCACCAGAACACACAGACACAAGCACACTTGCAACGGTACAGCAACTAACTAAATCCAGAATGACTGCCTACAGGCCACAGAAGATGGAAGTGTTCCACAAAGGCAGTAAAAGAATTGTTCTCAATTAGCAATAAACATAACAGACTTTTTTTTGGCTCTCATATGCTTTTAAGACATTACTGCAAAACAGCTTCCCCCTCTGCCCTCTTCATGTCAGCTGTTGATTAAGTCTACCATCGGTCCGCAGAAAACAAACTCAGGAGAGAGTACTGCAAAAGAGAGAACACACACTGTCTAGAGGTCGTATATTTATAAGATTAAGCATGTCTGAGCTACCTAACAACCTTATAGGCTTTTAGGTGATCAAGTTGCAAAAATGCTCAAAAGTATTTTTATCCTTCCTAACTTACATTTGCCTTTCAAGCTACAAGCACTTTCTGAGGACTGACCTCGCTGAATACTACCTACCTTACATCCAGAAAGACTTACACACCGTGCACTGCATTAGCTACAGATGTACTCAGTACACAAAGGAGGCTGAAGCCGCCTTCTTCCCACACTTACTACCACTGTTGGGTACAACGTGCATTTCCACACGTGTGATAAAGAACTTCACAGTTGCAAATATTTCCCCTGCTCAATCCACAAAGCTGCTGCCCTGAATTAAAGATGAGTGTCAAGAGAGTGCATAAACTTATGATGACCTGCTTACTTCTCTTACGGGAAACATATGCCTCCTCATACTCTGGGTTTCAAATTCAACTTTGGGCCAGTTTCTTTCAGTAAACTCCAGCTTTTATTCAGCAGCTTGGTCCTGAAACTGTCACTCACTTTTCATTTTAGATAACACAAAACCTCGTGGTCTACATTCTCATGAAAGAGGAGGCTGGAGAGGCTACACTGCTTTCAGCCTAACAAGTCAAGCAATCTCACCTGGCAGAGCCCAGGTCCCATTGCCTTCCGGCTGTTCAAAAAACAGCAGCACTCACAGCAGCTGTCACCTGATGAAATGTTTAGTTACAGCACAGATACAGTTTCAAGAGAGAAAGCCTTACCAGCACAATATTTTCATTAGCAGAAATGCAGAACCGAAACAGAAATGCAGTATACCTAGCAGTATGCATGAACAGGTTATTTACAATTAATGTCTTTGCACAGATCCACAAAGGTATTAACAGATATACTGTCAGCACAAGTTCAGTTTGCATTTACTGAACAGCAGTATTTGTGGCTACTGCGTGCATAGGATACATGCTGCCTCATCCTCAGCTTGCTGCGCTATAGGCAACACCACTACTACTTCTCAACTCCTTAAAAAAAGTGAGTGGAAATGGAGCCAGAACTCAAGCACACAAGGATCTGAAATACCTATAATCATTTAGTGAGAGACATAGCAAAAGCGAGTGCCATCTCCTGCATAAATCTCCACTCCATACAGTTGACAGCAAACGATCACTAAATTTAGTAGGGATAGGTTGAGATAGCCCAGTTAAATCATGCTAGCTTTGCCCTTGTTTCTTGAGCACATTCATATGGTAAACAAAATGTTCACATTACATTTTCTTCCAAATGTGCAGAACTTGTATCTGGAAGGGGACAGCCAAAATAACTTGGCTGTTTTGAGATGAAACCTACGTATCAGTTATTCTGTCTTGCTTCCAAAAAGCCAGGTTCAATATTCCCCAAACCATAGCCCTAAAGTAGAAGCAATTCATACCAAGGTCCATGTAACAGGACTACAGATTATGCACAGACCTACAGAAACGCTGATACAAACTTCTATCAGTGCAAGCTCTTCCCAGGTAGTAAGACACACTAAAAAAACAAAATAATAATAAACCCAAAACCAAACCTCTAAAGGACCTGTAATGGTTACAAACAAGAACTCAAGTATCTACCACACAGTACACAACTCAAGCCAAGAAGTATTTTCTACCTTTTTAGAGAAAAAAAACCCCATCTAAGTCTCTAATACATGCAACTTGCTTGGACAGACTGAAAATTCTCAATCCCATTTAAACTCTGAAACATTAAGGGATTTGGAACTTCCCAAAGGCCTTCTGTTCTTTGTTTCTATCATGTCAAAGGGGGAAAGAAAAATTCCTGTTCAGCTACCTCATATCATTTTTTTGTCCGACTCTTAGTGAAACAAGGTTTATGCAACTCCATTATCCAGTCATTAGTTCTTCCCTATTAACTCCTGAACCCTTTGTTTGATTTAAAACATTTCACAGAGGGACAGAAGTCTCAAAGATAATTAAGTTCTGACCACTGTTCCCTATCTTAAAAACATAGATACTAAAAACTACAAGAGAAAGCGAGAAATGCAAGACAGACAATTAGGGATATGAAATGGTTCCTATTTCAGAAACAATTAATGGACTAGGTTTTAAAGCAATTCACTGGAGATTCTGCAGTGTTTGGGGGAATTATCAAAGGTGCTCGCTTCTCTTAGCGCCTCTTAACACCTCTATTATTAGTGCCATAGAAGGCAGGTCCTGGGCTCGATTAACTCCTGATCTGATTCATTATGACCAGCTGTGTTCCCTAATGTTTACCCTCTCTGCGGGGGGGGGGGGGGGGGGGGGGGGGGGGGGGGGGAAGGTGGCAGGTATTCTGCCTAGCAGCAACAATCTAGAGACTTAAGATCTCCGTTCTGGACAAGGCCCAGAGTTCCTACATACGGTACCTTTCCCAGTAAAAGCGTGAAACTACAAAGGACTGGGTGCAGAAGGGAAGAACCACCTCATGGAAGAAAGAACACGAATTTTAGATGAAGTCAATGTCCTTATTTCTGTTCCTCACAGCACTGTTGGCTGTATTTAGTTGCAGACCACCTGTGGAAAAAAACAAAGGACAGCAATATGCTGGCACTTGTGAAAAAGAGGTTACGGGTGTCAGCTGTACATCACAGGTCACTTCTTAGACAAGAACTATGCCACACTGAAGTAACTGCTACTAGGGATGTCGGCTTAAAAGGTAAGGTAGGGCAACTGTGTACAAACAAGACTTGAAAAGAGAATTTGTGAGAATCCTGGAAATAAAATTAAGCTTCCAAAGTACTACCCTGAGGATAAAGAAGCAATTCTGCTGCTAGAAATCAATTATATGGCAGTACAAGGAAACCCATTTCAATTAATCCATTCCCAATATACCAGCTATAACTGAGGCACGCTTGCATGTGGCACTGACCCTCTTTAGGTTCACTAAGTCAACTCCCTCCAGATTTCTGCAGGACAAGCACACACTGAATATACCTGGAGAACCATTGGTTTTATTCTTCACTTTACATGAGATATCCAGGCATGATTTAAAGTTCTCTGGACACAAAGCCTGTTCTGTATTACCTCTTCTGCCACTTCATTTGCCAAGGTTGTAGCTATTCAAATATTTTCTGCAATAGAAAAGTTGCAAGCCTATGTAATTTCAGCTGCACCAGTGCAACTCTTTGAGGGGCAATACCATTAACCAGTTCAGGGAAATAGTCCAGGCTTAAAAAACAGAAAGGCCTTTCCCCAAAGCTGGGTTGTAAGGGAAGACCAGGATGGTCTAATTTACAGAAGAGCCGGAGAAACACTTGAGCAAACAGAGGAACTAGGACAGAGAGAACTCCTTAAATCATGGAGGAGTTGGGGGGCAGGGAGGGAAGCATGGGAGAGGAGTATCCTCAAACTGCACCCTCATTATCTTCTCTAGAAGCCAAGAGAACTGCCTATTCCATTGCAATTCTTACTGCTAAGCACAGACAAAAAAACCCATTATTTTCCAAAAGATATTTAGGCAGTTCATAAGATGACAAGAAATCAGCTTCACGTTCTTTGCAAGTATCTCAAGAGCTGCAAAAGAAGACGCCAAGTCTTGTATCACCGTCAAGAAACAACAACTGCAGTTTTTCTTTTGGGTTGGTTTGTTTGTTTAAAAGCAATGTTCCACTTCAGTTAGGAAAGGTGGATTAACTGCTTAGGCTGTGGTACAACAGTATATTAAGTCCAGAGGTAAGGGTTTCGGTGCCAGATCAGAAACATCACGGCTTCACAATGTAAAGCATGGATGAAGTATAAACTCCTGCCATAGTTTTGCAGATGTTTCTTCAAACATGAGTGCCAGTGAAGTTGATTCATCCCCCGCCCTCTCATACCATCCCCTCAGGTTGTGACAGCTTCTCCTTGGAGGCAGGCACGCACATGGTAAACCTGATCAGGAACTCCCTGGGGTCAAAACACTGTCTCCCAACGAACCCAATGTGCTGAGCTGCTGAGCTGCACAGCCACGCCAAGCTGTGCCAGTCCAGCTAAGGAAGCAATGTGAGACAGTAGCAAGTGTCTGCGAGCAGGCGTTGCTTAAATCGACAGGGTTACCAGGGAAAAACATCCTCAGAAGCTGTCTCACTTGGCTGGTTCAAATTTGCTCACATGTTGACAACTTAACTCTCTAAGGACAAGCTCTGTGCTGAATCAGGAATCATCCGCTCACACCACACTAACTTTATGCTTGGTCAAGTATAGTCTATCCTCCTACACCTTGCATAAAAGCATGAAGTCCCCAAATTAAACAGAGCACATCACGTGCAATTTAACAGACACATTACCATGGATCACATCTGACACAGATCATGATTGGTGATCTGGCAACACATGGAACCAGAGCTGTGAAATCCCAGGCACCACCAAGACTAAACAGCTTGCGAGTAACACACGTGTAAAAGACTGGAGAAGCCTAGATTTTTTTTCTTTTACTTGCAAACTCACTTCAAAGCTGCCAACTAACTTCTTCGCTCTACTTCATTGATCAATGTCAAGTAAAAAATTATCTCAGGAACACTTCTCCTTCCCAAAGATGATCCAGCCAAAGAGCTAGAAAAGGAGAACATGTGCATGGCTCCTTCTGGGCTGGGCTACAGTGCCTGAAAGCCTCACTGGTGCTTCACAGGTCCTGCCAAATTTGGTTTTACAAGTAAAGAGGAGAGGAGGAATCATATCAGACCCAAAAAAACCCCAAACAACACTTTGAAGCAGGGCCTCTTTGTATATTACATCTACAGCAAAGGGCTCCAAGATCCTAAAGACCTAGAACTGTAGTATCTTACAAGAGTACCTTTCCCAACAGTTCCAGTTATCTAAACCTCATGGGGAAACAGGCAAAGCGTCTGAAGGGCTCGGTCACTTACCTGTTCAGGGATTTAATAAAATAATGATCTAGCAAAGCAGTAAAACACAGTATAAAAACTCCTTACTTGGTGCAGAAGTAACACTGACTTAACAGATCACTTGTTGCCAGAAGACGTGCAGAACTAGGAGGAGGCAAGCTCAAACAGTTCATAGCCATACTCTCAAGCAACCCCAAACTGCTCACAAACAGTTTATAAATCAAAGTAAAACCAAGTAACAGCAACCACTTTATTCTCTTCTCCTACTAGGGAGAGATGAAGTAATCTTTATTTAAAGTTAGAATGTTTAAACATCAAAAGTTGCTTGAAAAACAACCACACGCAATTGAAAGGAAATTCTCTTACAATCACCCAAAATCTCAATAGTTAAACAAAAGGCAATGCTTAAAGAGTTTGAAAGTCCCTCTTCCACAATTTATCAAGTGTCTTCTATTTGCCATCACTGAAAGGCAAAACATGCAAACAAGAGGGACGGGCACAGAGGGCCGCCAAGGAGTAAGGCAGCATGCAGGCCCTGCCGCTTCGGCTGCCCACCAAACCACCCCAGCCCTGCTGCTGGCCGGCTGTGTCCCCCCACCCCAGCCCTGCTGTGTTGTATCCCCCCCCACAGTCCTGCCACAGGCCAACTGTGTATCCCCCGCCTCAGTCCTGCCACAAGTCATTTGTGTTCCCTTGGCCTCAGCCCTGCCACAGGCTGGCTGCGTGTCCCCTGTCCCAGCCCTGCCACAGACCAGCTGCGTGTTCCTTGTCTCAACTCTGCTGTGTCCCCCCACCCCAGCCCTGCCACAGACCAGCTGTGTGTCCCCTGTCCCAGCTCTGCTGTGTCCCCCTACCCCAGGCCGGCCTGGCACAGCCTCCCATGCGCCAGCCCAGGAATTGCTTAAACTCACTGACCTAGCAGAAAATGTCACTGTCACTGCGCTGACTTTCTAAGGGGCCAGCAGCAGCCACCTGGCCAAAGAGGCAGCCAAGAAACAGGAGAGGAGGCAGGAGGCGAGCACCACCCTGCCAGGGGAAGGCAGAGTCCCCCCTTGGCAGGAGCAAGCTTAGCACTTTCCCTCCGTTTTGCCAGCTGCAATGAGCTTTACAGCTATTACAGACGCGCTGAGCACGTGCAGACACCATGGTTGTAGGTCTAGCCCCCAGACACACTTAAGCTGGCTGACAATGCTCCTCACCACGCGACGCTTCCCCGTTACCAGCCAGCTAATGAAGCCAGTGAAGCAGGCCGACACGGGGGAGAAAAGGAAAGGAAGACTGTAAACCCCAAGAACATAAACGTGTATAACTACGATGAAAGGAAAGATGAAGAAACTCATTGCCTGGCTGTTGCTGAAAGGTGATAAGCTAGAACCCATCCTACATTTATCAGGGAAAATGACTGCAGAAACCTACTAGTAAGTTGCAAGAATGAATGCTTATTTTTATTTTCTTTACTGGTTATTTAATACCACTCTCCACTAAATGCGCTCTCAGCTCAGGCTACCTTCAAATACTCCACTACAGTTCCAAGTTAGTTAAGAAAAAAACCAAACCAAAACAAAACCAAACCAACAAACACAACCAAAACAAAAACATCCCACAGTAACCCCTCCTGCAATCCAAAATACATCCACACAGATAACCATGCAAGAGGACAGGAGAGGGTTTACACATGCCCCTGCAGTTAAACGATCTGAATTACATCCTTCAGCTCTGGCCTCGACACCACACTTCTGTGAAGCTTCCTCAATAACTCTGTACCTCAGTCCTTTACCACAGAAAGCACAGAAAATTATTATTGACATCACCGTGATGCCAAGGGGACCCATGCACCCATCTGCTCACCGCTCTCATTCAAGTCACACGCTGCCACAAGAGCGTAGATGCCAAACAGGGGTATGTAACAGGATGGGGGGCAGGTCAAACCACGGTCCCCAGCTATGCATTAATAACAGCCTATAATAAAAGGGAGATGATGTCATGCTGCCATTCTTAAAAACTTTGGGGATAGCTATGTTGAAATGTGAAGTATGACTGCAGCGCAGATAGGCACACCACTACCAGGTCTAATCAAGTGAGTGAGAAATAACTCCACCAAGTTGTAGAGCTTCAGTCTCCAGCACACTGGAAGAAAGCTGCTGGGAATCTTACTGTGGAGTCATAATTCCACTTGCTTTAAACATATTAGATGCAGCTAGTATGTATGTGCCTGACTGACCTGTGAGTGTATCTCCTGATGCCATTTAAACATACCTTAAACATACCATAGTCTTAAAATCAGTGATAATTTTGTAGCCGAGTACGCTCCCAAACAAGGAGGTAACTTAAAAGTTGAGAACACATAAAAGGCTTTTCACCTAAAAGTGTAAACTGACATTTGTCTCAGCGAAAGTGTTGGGCTTCAGTAGTTCTTCCTCCATCCTTCCTCTCCTTTCTTTTCCCGTCCCCTTGTTCCCAGCCCTCCCACTGAGCCCATTCAGCTGTTCACACAGTCCCACAGTGAACCAGATCGGGTAGCTGATGCAGATTAAAAATAATCCAGGAAAAAACAAAGAGTGAGGAGGAGGGAAGGTGGAAAAATTTTAAGTTCCTCAAATCAGTGCAAGATGGAAATGCAAAAATCATTGTCTCACTGCACCAAGGGAATGCCAGAGGGGCACAAACCTGCAGCAGGGCTCGATCAATTGCCACCACTGAAGGAATACTTGTCATACTACAGTTCAACTCTTCCGGAGAAGGTGGAGACAGAATAGCTGTTGGAAAGTCTCTTGATACTGAGATGACCTGTTCTCTTCCAGGCAGCTGACACAGCACTCTCCTGAAAGCAGAGCCTGGCACCAGCTAGAACAATGAACATCTCTCTCCCACATGCATTTTTTCATCAGAGGCCCCAAATTCCAGCTCAGAGGTCCCAAGCTTCTGAGATCTGGTGTTTATCCAACATTCCCACACGGCCTGCAATCGCGCAGACTGCCAGTCCACTCCATGGAGCAGCAGGCCAGCCCACCATGACTCCTTCCAAGCCACAGCAGCCCACACTCTCCTCATGCTGCCATTTATTTCATGGCTGTGTGGCAGCTGCTAAGATCTTCACTTCTACTACCCTGGAGGCAGGTGATTCCAGGATTTCCTTCTGGACAACAAATAAGATGCCATACTTCATTTTGGAATTTGATACCCTGGCATCTTCCCTACACATTTAAGAAGCTTCACATTCTGTGAACCATGCTAGCTTGGGAGAGCCCCATTTGTATTGAACGGCACCCCCTTCCCCAGCAGAAACGTACCAGCAGAAACTTGGTAGGAACCAGGAGAACCAGTTGCTTTCTGTAAGCGGACCTGACACCAGCAGTCAATTTACCTACAGAGACTTACAGCCACTCAAACGGCAGCTCCTAATGTCCCGTGTGTTGTCGTGTCCTGTGTCTCGTCCCCCCCCTCGGCATGCTCGCTCTGCCACACAACACAGAGAAGACTTGCATGTCACTTTGGGCCTCCATAGCGCAGGCTCCTCTATCCAGGAACTACTGCATGTCAACATGAAAAGAGAGCAAGACACTTCATGTCTTCTGGAAGAGCTGTCAACTATGCATTTAATATCAGCCTATGTCAGAGATGTGCAATTCACCCTACTGGTTTCTGAAGACAAAAATCCAGTGTTTCGTGATTAGGCCAAAAGTGATGACGACCATCCTTTCTGAGTCAACGTATACTTCTAGGAGCGTTATCGATCTACAGTGAGCAAGCTGCTCTTGGCAGCTGTTAGGTCTGGAGTTCACACAACGCAATTTGGTAGCCACAAGAATAATAACAGATTATCTGCTGAATGTTTGCCTTCCAGTGGGAAGTGTATGAAATGACTATGCACAAATCCCATTCAGGATTTAATCCTGCCCTGGAGTTCACACACAACTTCAGTGCACAAAACCATTAGTGGGAGATACCAGCACCAGAGGTCAGAAACAATTCAATAACACAAACTCCTCCGGCTCAGGCCAAACAGAGTGCTCACACAGAAACAGCTGCATCCATCCGTATGTTGATCTTGGTAATATGTCAAATCAAGACTTCATCCATATGTACAATAACAGAGCACTCTAACCTTGGCTATCAGCCAGCCGCCTCACCCTCTGCCCAAAAAGGTTACGAAGCAAATCCCAAACAACATTTCCAAGTACAGAAGGGACAAGAAGGTGACGGAGAGACCAGCCAAAATGGATATAACACAGGCAAACCACACCAGACTAACCCGACTCTCCTTCTGGGAAGCAAATATGAGCTCCTTGGCTGAGGGGAGAGCAGGGGGTGCTGGACACCTTGACTTTGTGTCAAAGGCCACGCTAAGTCTCCCACTACAGCCTTCAAGCCAAAGTGCAGAGGAGCAGCCTGGATAACGGGACAATAATGGTGGGAAGACAACTGTCTGGAACACCAGGCTCAAGGGACTGCCATCAGGAGCTGCAGCCTTCACCTGGCTGCCGGTTACTAATGGCATCCCTTGAGGATCAACACTGGGGCCAGCCCTGCTTAGAAGTTTTTTGATGACCTGGAGAGGGACTAGAGTACACTCTCCAAAGTTTGGGGACTTGGGGAAAGCACGCTTGCTGGAGGGCAGGGCTACTAATCAGAGAGACTTCAACAACCTGGAGAATGGCTTGACAAAAACATCAGAAAGTTCAACTCTAGCTAGAGTGAAGCCCCGTGCCTGAGGTGGGGGGTAAGGCTGTTGGCACAGTGTCTCCATCAGAAGGCACCTGGTAAGCTAGCACATTGCCCAGGAGCCAGCAGCACACCCTGGCAACAAGGGCAGCCAGCCCTGCCGCCTTAGCCGGAGCGCAGCCGGCAGGGCAAGGGGACACATCCTGCCCTTCTGCTCAGCACTCCTAAGACCATTTGGAGAGCTGGGTCCAGCTTCGGCTCCCCAGCACAAGTGACATACGGGAAGGAGTCCAGCAGAGGCCACAAAGGTGGGTCAGCTGGAGGCATGGGGTGTGGAAAGAAAGGCAGAGAGCAGCGGCAGGTTAGGTCAGCCTGGGAATGAGAGGGGCTCTGGGGAGATGTTCCTGCTGTCTGCAACTCCTGAGCGGGAGGTGGCATGCAGACAGGGCCAGGCTCTTCTCAGAGATGCGCAAGGATAGGCCGAGGGACAAGGGACACCAGCTGAAACAGGAGAAAATCCAACCAGGCACATGGAAAGAATTATTTGCCATGTGCACGGTGGTCGACACCGGACAGGGCCCGAAGCCGGGGTGGCATCGCCATCCTTAAGATATACTAGGAAGCGGGCTGGACACGGCCCTGAGCACCCTGCCCTACCGGGACAGCTTCTAGCAGGAGGCTGGCCTAGAGATCTCCAGAGGTCCCTTCCCACCGCCCACGGGGCGCACAGTACAGGTTTTGCCATAAAAAATACTGGAGAGGACGTTCCACACCAGACCTGTGTCTCAAACGTTACATGCCGAACAGTAATTTCCAGGAAACAATTCCCTTCACAAGTCGCACCAGGAACCGAGCTGTAAATTTCCACAACTCATCTCACCCTTCATCCTTCAGCATCTCTAAGCGGACAGGACGCTGCCTGCGCACCCAGCCCGTAGCGGCCCCAGAGACAAAGCCGGGACAGGCAGAGGCACCTCTCCCCTCCGTGAAACCCGGCGCGGCCAGGGAAAGGCACCAACGCGACAAAAGAAGTGACATTTTTCACAGCACAAAGTAAGGCCAGGCCAGAAAAGCGGAAAGAGCAGAAAGTAGTTGCCGATGGAGAGCAGCCAGGCGGGATGGCTTAGCCACCTTCGCCGTGGTTTTTTCCCTTGTTTACTTTACTCCGGTTTTGAAGAACTCCACAAGGAACAGGGCGTTTTGAAACGCCGGGATCCCCACAAAAGCGTCTTCCCGCACATCCTACAGTCCTGGGGAGAAGGAAGCTCCACGGGGCGGCTTTTATAGAGGAAAATGGCCGAGCGCAAATCCGTGCCAGACCACCCTCGGTTTACATCCCCCGAACGCAGTCCCGAGCGCCGCTGCCTCCTTCCCCTTCACGTGAGCCAAAACAAAGGACACGGGGGCAGGAGCGCAGCCCCGGGGCGCAGGCGGGCGGCGGCGGGCGGGGAGGCCGAGCCCGGCCGGGCGCCTCACGCCAGCCCGGCTCCGGCGCCGCTCTCTGCCCATCTTTGTGCTCCCGCTCCCCGCGGCTCCTCGGCCCCCGCCCCGGCAGCCTCGTGTGACCCCCGCCGCGGCAGCCGCTCCGCCCCAGGCCCCAGCCCGCCCGCCCCGCCGCCGCCGCTCCCCCGCGGCCTCCTCGGCCCCCTCAGCCGGCCCCGCGGGCCGCCAAGCCCCGCGCCCCCGGCCCGCACGGCAACGCAAGGCCGCTCCCGGCCCCGCATCGCCCCCCCCCCCCACCGCCCCTCAGCTCCGGAGCTCCCCCGGACCCGCCGAGCCCCGCGCCGGGCCGCCCCGCAGGCCCCTGCCCCGCTCCCGCCGCCTCCCCCCCCCCCCCGCCGGCCGGGCCAGGCCTGCCCCGCCACCGCGGCCCGCCGGGCCCCCGGGGCGCCGCTCGCTCGCCCGCGGGAGGCGGTGAGGGGCGGGAGGCGCGGCGGGGCCGTGCCGAGCCGGGCCGCGGGGCCCCCCGCGGGCGCTTACCTCCGACCCGGTACATGTTGGCGGCCATGCCCGGGACGGGGCCGGGTGCGGGGCGCGGGCCGCTCCCGCCGCCGCCTCCAGGTGCCGGATCCGCTGGAAAATGGAGGCTGGAGCGGCCGGGCGGGGGAGGGGAGCGGGGGGAATTAAAGGGGCCGCGCCGGCTGTCGCCCGGGCGGGGGGAGCGGGGGGCGGGGCGGGCCCGCGCGGGGAGCGGCCGGCGGCGGGAGGGGAAGGAGCCGGCCCCGCCCGCGGGCTGTGAGGCAGCGGCGCCGGCCGGGGGGCGCGCACGCACCGGTACACACACCCCCACACCCCGGCACACCGGCTGTGCTCACACACGCTCACAGGCTCACGCACTCCCTGCCTGTGCTCACTCGCAGACACACACGCTTGTGTGTGTACACAGTCACACAGAAACACCCCGACATGGATACACCGCCTGTCCTCTCACGCACACCCCGCCTGTGCTCACACACACGCTGACACACAGCCTGCCTCTCCTCACACACAGACATACACCTACACCGCCTGTCACACACACGGAGACACACACCGCCTGTCCTCACGCACACACCCCGCCTGCCCTCGCACAGGCACACACACACCCCCTGACACTGATACACCGCCTGTCCTTACACACGGAGACACACACCAGTGCTCTGCCTGTCCTCACACACACACCTCCCAACACAGCACCTGTCCTCACACACCCCAGCACAGATACACCACCTGTCCTCATACACACCCTGACACGTGGCCTGTCCTCACACACACTGGCACACCAACACAGAGCCTGTCGTCACACACACTGGCACACCACCTGTCCTCACACACAGACACCAACATACACCTACACCACCTGTCCTCACACACACAGAGACATACAGCTACAGCACCTGTCATCACACACATAGACATAGACTGCCTGTTCTCACATACAGCGCCTGTCCACACACACACACACAGAGCCTGTTGTCACACACACACTTTGCTGTCACCCCATCACGCACACCCTGCCTGTCCCCACACATCCCTCCTCACACAGCTCGCCCATGGCCAGCCAGGCTCAGCCCCCCTCACACACCCTGCCTGCCCTGGTGTGGACAGGCCACACACAGACATGGCCTGTCCTCATGTACAGCCTGACACACACACTCAACCACCACTGGCACTCACACACATCTGCCTGGGCAACACAGCTCTCCTCACATGTACACTCGCTGGGTATTCTCACAGCCTTCCACAGGCACACCCCTATACCCACACACAGCCCTCCTCACACACACCTGCCTCTTCCCACAGCCCTTCTCACACCCCCCACCTGTACTCCCCCACAGCCTCCGCATACAGACACCACCTGTACTCGCAAACAGCCCTCACGCTGCCTGTCTTTACACACGCACACCCAGCCACCACAGCCTGTCCCCACGCTGGGCAGCAACAGCAGCCCACTCCACAGACACAGCCCTCCTTGTGCACACCCGCAGCCTGTTCACACCGTGCGAAACACCCCCTCATACTTATACCTACACCCATATGCTGCCTGCTCCCTGTGTATGTCCCTCCAGCCCTACCCACGTGCCCTACACACTCCTCCTGCTCACACACAACCCCCTTCTACACCATCTCCCTCAGATCTCCAGGACATCCCTGGCCTGTCCCCTCCGTGCTTGTGTCACCCACTGCCATTGCCGAGGCTGTCACCCCTCCTCAGGTGTCAGCCTGAGAGGGGAAGCGTGGCTAAGGGTTTTCACTTTCCCTTGCCCACGGACCTGGGGGTGTCACCAGTCCCAAGCATAGCAGGGGCTGCACCGAGCAGGTACATCCCTTCTCCACCTGTGCACAGCTCTTCTCTGGGTGTCTCCTCAGCAGCCCTGCAGCAGTTATGCGGTTGTTGAACAGGCACCAGCTCCAGATCACTCTGCAAAACTTGCACACTCCTGCTGCCATTTCCTCTCCCACAGGAACTGACCGGCTGATGCCAACAAACGCCCCAAGAAACCATCATCCTTTGGTACGTAACACCTTTATGGAAGGTCTCCCAGCAAAGGCTGGCAAAGTGCAGCACAGCAGGTGACAGGCCACCTCCCCCCGCCCCAAGAACACCCCTCCACGTGTCTGGCTGAGGATGGATGGCAAATGCCAACAAAAAAGCTACACCTCCAACAGCCAGCACAGGCAGACTCGGGTGCCAATGGCCTCTCATCACAGCAGGATGGCTACACCCGCTCCTCCGCTCCAGTGCAGAGCTGCAAGGTCATCTGGTGTTGCCTGAGCCAGGCATCAGCCCAGGAGACCCTCTCACAGTCAGACAGGTCACGATGGCCAAAAAATAGCTGTCACAAAACACTGTGCTGGAGTAAAATGGTACACAGCACACACGGTCACAGCCTCCGCCAGGGCTTCCGCCAGGGCCGGGCACAGCCCCTGCCTTCGCTCTCAACCCCGGCTCTCAGAAAGTCCTGAAACAGCTACACGAGTGCCCGAGACACCCGCATCTGCCGAAATACATCTACTCAAAAGAGAACGGGGCTTTTGTTAACATTCACTTTGTGTGTCAGGAAAAAACCCAACCACCCAAATCTGTGACAGTGCTCGGGTCCCAGTGGGGCACGGGGCTCTGCTTTCATGCTTCCAACACGCACAAGGAGTGCAGCTGGGCGAGGAAAGCGCTTCTGGAGGTGAAAAATCAGCCAAAAGAGTTCAATGTGCCGGGTCGGGGGGTGGGGCATCACCATGGTATTTCCTCCTTTGTGAAGCGGGGGAGAGCATGCTGGCACAGGGCACAGCCGTCGGGGACACCGCAGGACACAAGGGCTGGCTCTCCCCGGGCTGCTCCTGCAACCGTTCCACAGAGCGGAAAATAATCCAGTAAGATAATTCAGCAGAAAAATTACCCAGAATAAGCATTTACAAATCACATCATGGGGCGCTCAGTAGTTGCACCCGAAGCAGCGGATAGTCACAGGGCATCAACTGCTCTTTGCAGATGCTAAATTGCGTTTCAAACGACAGCAACAAAAACACATTGGAATTTCCCTGCGGATCCTCTTCCAGGTTAAGCAATAGCCGTGGTTACCGCTGGGGTGATGCACAACGGGAAGGAGCCAGCTGTGGCCTGGGGTGGAGCGGGCCCTCGCAATGCCCATCTCCCACCACGGCAAACCCAGTCCTTCCCCCCCAGGGCTCTAGGTGCATCCTGAAAGGGCATCACTTGCGCCCCACACCTCCCATGCGGCAGCCAGGGTGCAGCTCCACCAAGAAACGCCAAGACCTGCAAAAGAAAGACACCGGTGCTTGGAGAGCCCGGTCTGAAGTTGCTGGCAGAAACGGGTTTGTCCCAGCACACGTGGGCGAGGGAGGCTGGCTGGTCTACTGCATGCGACCCGACGCACCCCAGCCCTGAACCCCTCTGCACTCTTCCCCAATATCCTTCTGGAAGACAGGGGAGTGCACCCATGACCCCCCCAGGACTTTCAGCTTGGCATGGAGAGCTCACGTATACTCACCAGAGATGTGGGGCTGGTCCTCTGCTCCCCCCACTGCCAGCACCCCAGCCTTCCCACCATCCTGGTCCCCTCGGCTTGCCCCCTCCTTCCCGCACCGAGACGAGCTGGTCCATGGGCTCTGAAAGGCGAAGCTGGGACTGCGTCTCTTCCACGCTGCCAGGCCCTTGGTAGCTGTGCAGAACACATGCAGCCAAAACGCAGCCTGCCCCCACTTGTCACCCCGAGCTGCCCCACAGTGCCCCCCACCTCGCCAGGCCCCCTCTGTGGCTTCTGGTGCTGTATTGGCACTCCAGTCCCATCCCCAGTTCACTCCCTCCCCAGCTACCTACCTTCTTCCTCCTGCCTGGAATTATCCAGCCTGCACTCAGATCCACTGGGGTGGGATTTGCATCCCCTCCTCCAGCGAAGGGCTCAGGCCACCACCATGCCTGCAAGCCTGGCCAGAGCACAGGACGGGGCTGGGGCACCCACAAGACCTGAGACCTGCGTGCTCCAAGAGCTGCCTGGCCCACTGCCAGGGGCTCCCTTCGCCCCAGCAGCCACCCGTCCTGTGGGCCAGGGGAGCGCAGGGGTGCAGGCTGCTCCAGCTCAGCATTCCCACTGCTGCCTCCAACCTACTGTATCCCGGAGACCACAGCCACAGGCCCATTTCCCAACATTTTTTCAGCTTTCTGCCTCAAAACAGCTGCTTTACCTCTTTCCCCCTCTCCACCTCGCTGCGCCCCAGCACCAAGCCCAGGCACCTGCCATCCCAGTCCCTCTCCCACTGCTCTCCAAGGAGCACATACAGCTCCAGGCTACCGCAGCCCCAGCCTTCCCCCACTAAGACCCCCACCTCAGCACCCTACCACCACTATGTCCATCCAATGCAGCCCCCAGACCACAAATGGGCACCAGCCTGGTCCCTCCTTGCTGTGAGGGGCTGAGGACTGGCTGCTAGAGAGCTGTTCAGATCCATGAGAGCCGCAGGAGGTGAGCGGGTCCCTCAGAGAGGAGGAATCAAGGGGCAGGGGAGAGGGCAGCAGGGCTGCAAAAACTGCAGGAAGGCTTGATGCCGGGGAGGACGTGCAGATGCACCAGCTCTACCCTGGAAGTGCGGCTGGGCAGCTGGATAAATAACGCAAGCGATCTCTCCGCGCCAGAAAGCCGCACTGCTGTCTCCTACTGGAGACAACTGCCCCAGTCATGCCAGAGCAGCCCCTGCTGAGAGACGACGCAAGGGACGGGTGTGTGCTTTCATGTCCAGTTTTATTAGTGTTGCATTAGTACCATAAAATAGTTGACGAGGTCGAGCACGTTGCAGTTTGTTCCAAAAAAAGGCTATTTACATTTAATCTGTCTTCATAAAAAAAAAAAAAAACAAACAACCCAACAACCTAGAACCCAAACAATACAACAATGAAACAGATGGACAACTCGGGAATCTACGAAGTGGTAATGTCCCCTCATACGCCGCGGCCCAGACATGGCTGGCGGCACGCAGTCCCTGTACCCACGCCGGCACGGCGCTTCCCCGTGGCCACAGCACATACGCAACCAGGCAGGCGGCACGCTGGCAACCCTCTCGCCAAGGCGCAAAGCAGCAGCTCACTGGATGTGGCCCCGTACCTGTGTGCTCTTCCTTAAGAAAACCAATAACCTGCTGCTTTCCAAGTTGGCATGTCCCCTTCTCCCCCAGTCTGTCCCAAAGCAGCCAAGTGAGCCTGCAGGAGCCAGCCCTGCCAGGAGCATCTCCCTGGAGAACCCTGTTGAAGAGGCTCCAGGAAACCTTCTGGAGATGCTGCTGCTCATTTCTGGCCTTCTCCCTGACAGTGAAGCCCAGAAGGAGTGTCATACTAAAATGCCACCACACAGCTATCCGCCAAGATTGAGACGCCCTGAATGAAGGGGACAGAGGCATTGCATCCAACCTAGCTTCAAGAAAGCTCCAGGGCCCCCAGCCCTTTACTGCTGGACAGTGGGACTGCCCTAATCCCAGCCTTCCCCGGCCGTTTGGCATGCTGAGGGATCGGGAAGCCCACTGTCTCTGCTGCCTCTCGCCAGGATTCTCTTCTCCAGCTTGGAGGTGCCAGCGTGATGCCCTCTACCCTGGCTCTCCAGCACTCCCTCCAGCACACGCTGCTGGTGAGAAATACGACAGCCTTCACTGCAATCACAGGTTAAGTGCAGGGCAGCGTGGTTCTCGGCTCAGTCTGATGACGGAAAGCAAACAGGCACATCTCCAGCCCCAGAAACCTCCCAGCCACCTACCCCTGCCCTCTTGGCAGGATAAAGCCATGAGTGCGTGCTAATTACAGCAGCAAAACACAGCCGAAGAGACAGCGGCTCTCCCTAAACTCATGTGTAATTAAGGAGCGCTCTGCAGTTACCGCTGAGATGTAAACTGTAACAATTAAACTGGATGGGAACTGCAGCGCTGAGCTCAAGCAGCCGCCCAAGATGCCCACACTGCCACCAGCGCCGCGGGAGAGCCAGCCCTGACCTTAACGCTGGCAGGGCTCAGGTCCGGCCTTTGTCTCCAGGAAACTCAACCCAGAAGAGCAGGAAGCGCTCAAGGTGTGACACAGTCCCACAAAAACCTGCTGTCTTTCGGCTGCTCCAGCGCTGCTAAACTAGGTCAGCCCAGCGCAGCAGCGAGCCCGTTCCCAGCACCTCACCCGAGCGAGGCAGGGCCCTTCGCCCAAGAGCAGCTGGGAAAGAAACTGGCTGCTTTGAGAAGCCACAGCCAGGGGAGCAGGAGGTAGGAGCTCTGTGGGGAGCAGGGGCGAGCTCTGGGACACAAAGGGACAGGGAGACCAGGGGACACTGCCTTCAAAGCACCTCTCAGCCAGAGATCAGCTCAGATGCTGCCCCTCCAGCCCCTGCTCTCCGAAGCAAGCCCCATCTAACACAGGCAGATGAGGTAACGCCACTGCATTTCTGCATCTGAGTTGCACTTTCCTGGCCAAAACTCTCGAGAGCTGAACACGGAGAGATTCCGTCTCTGCCCTGAGCCATCCTTCGGCACGCATCGACCTGCATGCAACCGCCCAACCCCACCAGGCTGGCACAGCTCTGCAGGCGCGGGCCCGTTGCTGCCCCAGCAGCTCTCCCTGGCCCACAGCAGGGATGCCTCTGGCTGGAGGGGCTGCTAATGGCAGGATCCCCCAGGAAGCTGCTGGGGAAACTGGGAGGGCGAGACACCCACAATCAGTCACTCATTCACATCCCCAGGCACAGAGCCCCTTCCCAAAATGGCCTGAGTCACGTGCGTGCTTTGACGCTCATTTTTCTTAAGAGACAGAAACCTGTTTCTCCTCCAATCAGGGACAGAAACAGCTGCACAAAGCGGCTCCACACAATACCAGGAGGAACAACAGAGGCACAACGCCCCGACCGGCGCAGCACCCCCAATCTCGGGTGCCAGCCCTTGCCTCCGAGGCTGGGAATCGCCACAGCCAGCTCCGGGTGCTTAGCTGCCCGCCAGCAGGCCCAGCCTGCCACTGCTGGGCTCCAGGAGGACAAGGCTGAGAAGCTGGGATGCTTCCTGGCATGGAAGAGGTGTTTCAGAGCAACGGCAGCTTTCCACAAGGGAGAAACCCTGCGGAGATACAAGCCCTCAGGTCTGAGGTATACAGAGAGTTTCCCAGTGAATTCACTTGCGTAAAGTTAGAACAAAACACAAACCAACATGAAATGCAACGAGCAGAAGTGTTTCTCTCACACGTACATACACACACACATACAGAGTAGAGCAGGGCAACACACATTTGATAGGCAGGACCCTGGAAATCCTGTCCTAGCTACCGTTTGTTTCTTTACAGTAGGTTGAAATACAAAGAGGAGCACAGTGATGGTTCCCCCCTCACCCCCCCAGTAAACAAAGTTATTGCAGTCAGTCAGTCCTCCCCACCTCTGCAGCAGTAACACACCCCGACACCCAGAGCTGCTCAGGCTGCACGCGGCTCCTGACGCTGGAACTCAGCCCCATCGCTCTTGTCACACCAGCGTGAGACTCAAGGAAGAAATCACACGCTGACTATTTTCCTTTAAAAAAAGTTTTGGGTTTTTTTTGATGCAACAGCCTCAATAAAGAAAAAGAAGTGATGTGCTTATATACCATCTCCCACACTACTGCTGCTAGGCAACGCTATACACTCCCAGAGCATCAGCTCAGGTCAACCGAAAATGCATGAACTGAGGGACACAACAACATTCCAACTACAGCTGAGCCGCTGCCACAGCCAAGAGCTAGCAGACGGCAGGCAGACCTGCCTGCGGGACGAAACAGAGTATTGCAACTAGACAAGATGTCCTGCCCAGCAGCATGCCACCAGGCGCAGGACCACATTCTCCTCCCCTGCGTGGTTTGAAGGGAATACCCAGTTCATGGCCAAGTCGGTTGCACTTGTGCTGGGAAAGGGCTTCATGAAATCGGAGTCAGTGAAGCAGCCCGTGCTGTGAACCTCGACAGGCACTAGATCCAGCAGGGACCACACGTTTGCTTAATAACCCCTCGCTCCCCATCAGCAGGAGAAGACTGAACAGAGACACCACCACTGCCCTGCCCAAAAGTGCCCAGGTGGTCCCTGCACTGAGCAGGACCTGCCAAGCAAGGCCAAAGAGGGTTCCCCAAGCCTTTAAAAACCCAAGGGTAAGGGGTTAAACAAAAAAGAATAAAGAAGAAAGGTTCAAAAGCATCATTGCCATCAGAAAGTGCCTTCTGGAAATGCTCACAGAGCCTGGCCTGCCCACTGGGGTGGGACCCAAAAGGACCCCATCAAAAACTTCAGTCCTTTACCCTGAAACACCAGAGATGTCTGTTCTTCCACATGGCAAACACACAGCTCCCGCTTCCCCCCAGGCATGCCTCGGAAAGCTGGGAGAGCAAAAGACCGTATCTGGAGCACCCAGAGCCACCCAGACATGCAGCTTGTCACGCTGTCTCCTTGTAAAAGCATCTCCTTGTCCTGGCACCCCAAGCATCCCTGGCAGCAGCGAGGTGCACAAAGTGAGCACAAGTACAGCTGGAGCCAAAACACAGCGCCAGACACCTGAAAATCTCACTCTTCCATCTCACAGGGCACCCTGCTGCCCAAGGTGGACGGAGAACCTCACTGGCTTCATCCCCTCTCACATCCCAACTACAGCTTCCACTGCACCTTGGGACTGAAACCCCCAGCAAAGCCTCAACCCACAGGCAATGCCGCACCAGAGCAAAAGCATATCCTGCTGGGGAAGGGATGCAATCCACAGAGAAATGCCCATGGGGAGGAACATTGGGAAAGCAGAAGGTAAGGACAACATCCTTCTACAGAGCAGCCCACAGGAGGCTGCCGTGGCAGACTGTTAGTCTCACAGTCCCTGTGAGGAGAGGCCCCAGGTGGTTCAAGGGGACGGCGAAATCGCGCTCCCACAGCGGCCCCGAGGCCGGGCAGCCTGTGCCCAGCCCGGGGGGACGTGCGTGGGGGACAGCAGCAGGCTCTGGGGAGCACAGGGCAGTCAGGGCAGGACAAAGGCAGCAGATAAAGCAGCCCACGCTACCTCACGTGTGCGGTTTGACAGATGGACGGGAAGGCAGCTGGACATGCAGAGCGCCTGGCTGGCTCCCAGTCCAGCCACTACAGTGATGTATTACTTCACAGACAACGGCTCATCTTCCTGGGTTTGTTTGGGTTTTTTTTGGCAACTTTTTTTTTTCTCTACATATTTTTTTTTTTTTTTTTTTAGAAAGCATTAAAAAAAATCTGCAGCTGTTAAGAAAAATCCTTTCCCTTTAGAGGCTGGACGAGGTTTTATTGACAGGTAAATAATCGGTGTGAGTATGTAAATAGCAGCGACCCCACTGACGCGGTGTCCCTCAGCAGCGCAGCCAGCTGCGGGGACATTGTGACTGGCTCGGTTTGGTCATTGTCACAGACCTGGAACATTGGCCTTTCCTTACACCTACTGTTTTCCTAATTCCTGTTCCTGCCCAACCCTCCTGAGGCAACGCTTCAGCACAAACACCTGCCCGTCCCTGTGGCAGACTCCATACTCTGAAGGGGATCTCCTCTGAGACCTCCCTAGCCATGAGAGCGGTTTGTTTTCCAAACCAGACAGTTGAACTCGCCCCAGACTCGCTGATCTCTCGTCCTTTGGCAGCAGGAAGAAAGACTGGCCATCTTTTTTTCCTAGAAACACAGAGGGAGGGGGCCAAACGCACTGTAAAGCACATTATCTTCTGCAAAATCCGTTCAAGCTGATCCACGGCTCCCCCAGCCCACTCACACCAATGAGGTCTCAGGTTAATAAGCAGTGCAGTTATTCAGCTATCTGCTCGTAAGTGGTAGGTGTTCTTGGGCAGGGTGCCTGCTCCTGCCAACTCCCCCACAACTTCATGTTGTCAGCACATCTATAGTTAAGACTGGGGTTTTTTGCCTTTGTTTAAAGGGGTTTCCTTCCCTTGTAGTAAACTTAAGAGTTAATAGAAAAAAGTAATTCAAAAGTAATCCAAGCACATCTGTAATTAATTCTGCAGGAGAGGGCAGAGCGACGCGAGTCAGAGTTGGCACGCAATTCCTGGCTCCTGGTGTGCAGTCCCTGGGACGGACAGAAGGTCCCTCCGCCGAGCACGGCTAGAAGTTAGATTTGGAGTGTCCAAATATGCAGATGGGAAAGTGCTTGACATGAGAGGACCACTGTGCTGCCAGCTGAAAGAACTTGACGTCATTCCACTCCACACCATCGATCAAGACTGCAGGGGAGGGTAAAAAGAGAGGAGAGTTAGCAAATTCCAAGTGGAAGTGGCCAACCTGAAAGAGCTTTGCTGGAAACCTCCCCCTAGTCGGCTGAGGGAGGCCTGGCCACATTCTGTGCTCAGGGCACACGCCGCTCTGCCTGGCCACCCCTCCGCTGCAAATGGTTGCACACACAGGGGAGAAAGGCTCAAGAGTAGACCAGGTTTAGGAGAACAGCTCAGACTGTTGTTCCAGCATCGTTCACTGACACTGGAGCTCGCCAGACTGCTGATTTCAGCATCACCTGATCTGATCTCCCAAATTTCCTAAACACACTCCATTTTATTTTTTGGGCAAACACACTCTTGCAGAGATGGCCATCAGTCTCTCCGTGCTGGCACCCTTAACCAGGAGACCTGCATCTGCTAACAAGGCGTCACGTGTTCTGTGGCCACTCTTCACACACACCAGTCTCACAGGGACTGGGCCAGGATTAGTCAGGTGACCTAAGCAGATCCCTCTGCTGTTAGCAGCGGTGAAGATTATCACCTGAAGGGGCCACAGGGATATTTTTGACACCGGATGCACAGCTCCACTGACAGCCCCTTTAGGTCTGTCTGCCAGATGCAGGTATGGCCCCTGCTGCGGCTGTGCCTTTGTGCCAGAGCCCTGCCTAGAGCAGCAGCCACACTCCCACCGCCCTCCACCACTGCCTGTACCAGACGTGCAGGAGAAACAGAGAATGACAGGGAGGGGAACGGAGCCCGGCCCAGCCCTTGCCCTCATCCAGGGCACTGATTCAGAGGGGTTCCTAGGCAAGGGAGGATTTCCCCACATCCCAGACCTACTGTGTACTGAGTACACAGGGTGTATCCCTGGTGCTGGATACACCCAAGCCCGCTCCCCTGGCACACCCCCATTACGCTGGCTCCAGGGCATAGGGCAGGACACCGGGTCATCCCTTTCTTTGCCTGACAGCTGAGCCTCACCCCAGAGCCCGACAGGATGCAAACGCTGCACTTACCACGCAGCATGTTCTGCTGATGTTTCGCTGTGCAAATCAACCTGCTGATTCCTTCGATACACTGGCTCTTCGACTCAACCTCCTTGTCTTTCGTTTTCTTGGGCAAAAACATCACTGGAAGAAAATCAAACCGGCATACAATGACTCTCCGCCATCCACAGCAACTGCACCAAGACTCCTTTGGGTTTTTGCACTGAAGCGTCCATGTCTGAAAATTCTAACTCTAATTTTAATTCCTACAATCAGCCCTGTTTGGCAGGAGTTTGACTGCACCGGTAGTACTCAGCACCATCACCTATGCACGTGGACATCTTAGCCCTAAGTGTCTCTACGTGAAACATTCCCAGGTCATTCCCAGGCCCCAGAGGGCACCTGCAGGGTAACTCCTGTTGCTGTGTTGGGACACCAGGGGAAAACAGGGGCATCTGCAGCAGCCCACAGCCTTCACCCTGCGCTGGGCTGAGGGGATCTGCTGGATGGCCGCATCACCTAGGGGGAGTCCCACAGGCTGCAGAGGGCTGCCGGGCAGCGCTGAGCTCCAGCCTCCCAGCATCTGCAGGCAGGTTTGCTGCACCAACAGCGGTCTGACAGCAGCCCAGCTGCACAGACGCCTGGGGAGCAGGAGGGACTATAAACTATGTGCAGTTGGTGGAGAGAGAAGGCTTTAGGAGAGCCAAAAAAATGGGTCCAGTTCCCTGAGAACTGTCCAAATGAACAAACAAAGGTGTACTAACTGACTGCACAAAAGCTGGTGGTGTTGAACAGCACTGCTCCACGCTGGGCCAGCCCCAGTGAACAACATTTTGAGCATCCCAGAATTGCTTCTCCCACAAGCATGCCACTCAGAAAGGGTGCGGTCAGGGGTGGGAGCCCTGGTACCAGCAGTGCCACAGCTATGTTGGCCTGGGAGTGACGTGGCTATAGGGTCATCCCACCCTTTTCCTGCAGTCACTGGTCCAGAAGGTTCCTTTAGCCTTCTCTCAGAGCCCCCAAAACCCCTGCTTCCACCAGGAATGACCCCCAGGCCCCCAGGCAGGAAGATGCCAGGAAGGACAGCTAGTGGCGGCCAACCGTAAGTGCAGAACTGCCTCGCGGCTTCCTTGAAAATAGTCACTGAGGGCTGTTCTCGATTTCTGTGTTTCACGTCACCAAGGCTGGGAGCAAATACAGAATTATTGACATTTAAAACACTCTTCCTGTTCGTTCTGAGAAAAACTCAAAGCCATGATTTTAAGAACAGGAGATTAAAAAAAGAAAAAAAATTAATGCCAAGCTTTGTGCTGAGAGCATTTCTCTTCTACCTCCTTTCATCCCACAAAGCACTCTGTACAAGAACAAGGAAGCTCCAGTAAAAAAGCTTACGTTGCTGCAACCCCACTCTGAGCGACACCACCACCTCTTGTATGTACAAGCACACCTAGCAATGGCTTGGCAGCTCTGGCTGGTCCGGCTGCAATAGTGATATTTTAACATAAGGACACCACATCAAATCCCCCAAAACATCTCTGCCAGGGGCTGCTGCCTTATGCTGCAACATGATGGGATGCACACATGTCCTGCCTCTGTCCGCATCTCTGTCATGTGGCAGAGAGCAGAGCACAGAGCTATACAGGCTGAAGGGTCTGCCCTGAACTCTGGTAGTCATGGCAAAAGGTGCTTCTTACCTAATCCAGCACCAGCAGGTTCACAAGGAACACAAGAATGCTGCCCAGAGCAGGGTACCTCCTGGCTTTCTGCACAGCCACCCACAAATGTCCTTGCTCTGTCCACACCTTTGTTCTTTTGAGCTATACAGTCTCAGCTGCTCAGCCGTAAGGGTGAATACATCATCTTTTTACAGCACAAAGAAGAACTACCCTTTCAAACTATCACCTTTGCAGTCTTTTTTCATCTACAGACAGAGTAGAATTTGGGGGATAAAAATATGACTAAGGTGCTGTAATGCAGGACAGATAAGTCAGACAGCTTTGGAGTGGCAGAACAAGGAGAACAGCATTGCATTCTTGGCCTTTGGCAACAGTAAACGTGTCCACCTTACCTTTCTTGTTCTTCTCTTTTGTCACGACAGTCATGGACATTGTTGGAGTGGTGGCAATCTCACCGCTGGCAGGTAACCTGCTGACCTGGAGGGACCGGAAAGTGCATTTCAGTGTGTTTTTGGTAGTGGAGGGGTCCTTCTTCTCCGGGTCTCTCTTTCTGTCCATGGGTGGAGCTGCAATCCAGTAATCCACCTGCAGGCCCATCAACTCAGCACCGAGGCTCTGGCTGGAAAACAAGAGAAGAAGGTAATCTCTGCACAGCACTCAGCAGAGTTCCGCCACCTGTGTTATTTCAGAGTGGCTGCCATTCCTGACCAGATAGTCAGAGGACAAGCGACCCGTCTCTTTGGGAAATCAGGCAGCAACGTTTCACAGTGAGACCCGATAATCACAAAAGCACAAGAAGTCACCACTGAGCGATGCAGCCTGGGTCACGTTACATGGTGGCATCGGCTTGGCAGCAAAGAACTGCAATAAGCTGAGAGACAAGATGACGTGCTGCTCAGCCACAGGGACGAGCAGTGGGAAAGGGAGCGGAAAAGCAGTTTCCTAAATGCGATGCTCAGTTCAGTGGCCCAGGCAGCAAAGGCAACCCCTGAGGCGGCCCAGACCATTCCCAGCCTTCGAATGGAAAAGAGAGGCTATAAACACCTTGCTACTGCCTCCCAACCACTGACAGTAAATGACTCGGGTTAGGCACACCACTGCCAAAATCAACTCTGAGTCAGGGTGAACAAAGAGCTGGTGGGTCCCTGAACTTTACGCACTCAGTTCCCAGTTTCCCTGACCTTCTTCCATCTCCTATGTTCATGAGCTCTTCCTGCCACCAGCTGCCCCGCCAGGTTATGCAGAATCTCTGCTCTCCCCAGGTCCCTGTAACGGAGTTAGCATGGGGTGACCTGCTCTACAGCCCTGCTGTGTGCTGGGAAATTCCAGTGCTGGAAAAATGCTCCGCCAGTCCTGTGCTGTTTGCTGAACAACGGCAGATTTCAAGACACTATCTGCCGTTGACAACTCCTATGCATTGTGCGGTAACAGATGTGTGTCACTAAAACACGCTGCCAGCCTCTCTCGAGACAGAAAAGATGAGCAGCTTGAGAAATTCCACCTCTTGCCTTCTCCCTGCCTCTCACTAGCTAACCCTGAGTGGAGCAGAGTTTTATCGTTCAGCAGACCTACAGCTGAGAGTGTCAACCATACACACTTCCTACACAATGACAGCGTGTTGAATAATAGGCAAGTACTAGACAAAAAACTAAGTCTATCTACTACTCTGTGTCTCCTGCCTGAGAACTGGCAATTGTTAGGGAAGACGAACCTGTGATCTTAAGTTAAATATGCATCCCTCAACACTGCCTGTTTAATAAGAAACTCTCAAGGTAAAACAAGGATGCCCCATCATTAAGGTCCTCTCAGCAAATCATTTCCTTTTCTTTGCCATTTATTCAGCTGAAAGCCAGACCGCAAAGCAGAGTTCATCTTTGATCACCAAAACCAGGGTTTGGGTTCTCAGGGCAATTTCAGAAGTGAGATTCTTTAAGGATGATATTTTGGAGATGCATCTTTGGATTTTAGGGCTTCTTTGCATTACATTTGTAATCTCAGTTGTAAAGACAAAGCATTCTGATGTTCACTATGCCTCCTCAGGATTTTCTATTCCACTCCCAGGTAAACACATAGCTTAATCTTTCAGTCTGGGTCACTCTCCACCCCCTGTGCTGTCACATACAGATTAGTGGAGACGGAACAATGTTGAACCTAAACTTCCTCATTTCTTTATGATTTTACCACACAGCACGAAACCAAAAAGTACCAGCTTTAGAGGCAGGGTGTCAACTTCAAATATATAACGTCCATGCCTCATAACTTTCACAGCCTATACTCTTGTGGGTACAGGCTCCCGAACCACTTCCACCCACGGAAAGCTCATGTGGCAGCTCTGTGTGGGAAGACAGCTCTGCTCTCCAGAGGCTGCACAGCCTCCATCTCTCTGCACTGCCAGCCAGCTGCTGCGGAGACCAGCCAGGGACAGATAGAGGCCTCCTGCCACCAAACTGCAGGGGGCCAGCAGGAGGGACTTGGGGAGCTGAGCCTCCTGGCACAGGCTAACAGCCACTAACACCTTTCAGTTGCCGGGCACCTCCTGCACTGGGACTTCCATGTTTCCATTTCCTCTTGTTAAAAAGGAACTCCTAAGCCAGTTTAAGTAGCCAGACATTAAAGGTCCCCACAAGGCTCTCTGGGGTGAGCAGGAAAGGTCCCCATTCTGTCTCCAACAGGGACAGTAGGAGATGCTGCTTAGGGATAGCACATAAGCCTAGTCTCTAACTGCAGAGTATCCTCTTGGACTTCCCCAGCCTGACAATCACAAGGTTAGGGATGTTAAAGGTGACATCCCTGAAACATACTTTAGTACCCATTAAGGGATCCGCTGTCCGTGAATCTGCCTAACCCCTCTTGGATCTGCTGATCCTGCTGCTACAGAAGTAGCAGAGGCAGACAGGGTCCCAACATGCCTTTCCTGCCGTTGGCGGAAGCCCCTTCCTTCCTCCCTTCTAACTGACCTCTTGCCAGTGTCACTGCATGATTTGGTGACTGGTAGCTCAGTATTCAACAAATCCACCACCACTATGATTCTGCAGAACTCGAGTGGCTTACCTCTTTCCCCTCCTCCCCCAAACCACAGAGTCCAAGCGATGCTAGTCTCCCCTCACAACGATAGTGCTCTGTCACCTTGATCTTGTTAATTCTCCTGAACCTTTAACTTCACCACGTGCTCCTGGGCGCACACAAAGCATTAGGCAGCTACACCAACATTTTGTACAGCAACATGAGAGTCCTGACCCAGGGAAATTCTTTACTGGCAGTTTTCTAGGGGCTTCCTCCCTTCGCCCCTAAACATTTCAGCTAAGCCAGAGCTTCATGCTGCCTACAGGTGCCATCTCCTTGCTGTTCTGATATCCTTTCAGGCACATGCATGAATGGGAATGGCAATCCCAGTATGCCACCTTACAACTGTCAGCTCTCCCCTCACAGAGAAAAAGGCTGCTCTTTCCACAGAGTCACTCTGATCTTACACTTGCTTGGTCCTTAAAAACATAAGAATCGTGATGGATTTGGCTAGCACCCACGTGTATTAGGGTCAGTACTTTTTTTGGCTTCATAGCTCCCCAAGAGAATCCAGTCTCAAAGGGAAAATTACCAACAGATAGAGAACACAAACCCTCCCAAACAGGCTGCCACAATGGCTCAACAGAATCAGGGTTTCTCCTGGACTGTCAGAAGCAAGGCTGCCCCTCATAGTTCAAATGTGTCTACCCTTGAGAAGCGCAGCCTTCCCATCGGGTGCAAGATGATCTCTGCCCTCCCCAGCTCCTTGTCAGCCAACAAGGACACAGTCACTCCAGAGGCAAAAGAGGTCAAGGGGAAAAGGTGAAAACTTCAAGTGTTTACTAGGGAGGAAGACAGCAGAGCTATGGGTTTTCCTTTAGAACAGTTTTCCTCTCTCATCTATGTCAGACAGTCAAGGGAACTATAAAGGAGACAAAACGTGCTTTACCTTGGGGATGAGAAGCTGCCTGTGACAGACGGTGAGGAAGGTGGTGTGGGGGAGGCTTCTTTCACAGCAGGAGACACAGAAGGTGGGGTAGAAGAAAGGACACTGGAGCTTGAGGGAGCTGCGTCATCAGAGTCACCTTGTGGAAAAGAAGTCAAACTGTTTGTCTGGGTTCACCTCATCTCACAGCCCAGCACACACACACACACACACTGGGATACAGCTCAGTCTCTTCGCTCACGCTCCTGCTGCACAGGTTTTACTCAGACTCAACCAAGAGATCAGCTAACCCATCAGTTCTGACCACCTCCACGCTTACTCCAACACAGAAAGTCCTGTGGTTTAAGAGGCAAGCACAGACACTCACACTCCTCTGGGCTCCCCACCTGGCATCTGCTATCCCAGGGTTTGCTCCCAGCTGACTTCGAGCCTCCTGCACAGTCAGAGCCCAGCCCATCGATCCCTGCTGGGGAACCTTCCCCTGCAACCCCCGCAGGGCAGCACCGCTCCAAGCCTCCTTGGAGAATCCAGTACCTCTGGGCTGACCACAGGGATCTCCCTCTTCCCTTTGCTTTCACCCTCCACAACCAAGGCATCATTCCCTTCATGTTGGCTCTCTGGGGTGGTGGAAGACTGTGGGAGCAAGGAGCAACCCACAGAAGGGCTGCCCCCTGCCTCAAACCTATGTGTGACCCAGGCCACAGCAATCTGGGTTTAAGAGTGAAGCAATGTAAGAAACAATCCCAACAGATGAGGAAAAAAATATTCCTGACTAGTAGTGTGCATGAAGGAGGAGAAAACAAGTTCACATTGATAAAAGAGTACTACACTATGTCCACATGTATAAGCAGGCAGTATCATGTAAATCAGCTTTGCACTCCCCCATTAAAAAACTGGGTCTAAATTTCGTTGTCGAATTGGAAGACTGGTTGCCTGTCCCGGAGTTCGGCACATGTTTGAGAGTAATTTTATTAGGCAACTAGGCCCAGCGTGGGGAGATGGGCATAACTTCTGATGAACTGCCTCCCCAGTTTGGAGCAGGAACCTCAAATAACCACAGCAAGGAATCCACCGCACCTAAGAAAAATGGGTGTTTGCATATGAGTGGAGTTTCCCTTGATGAGGGTGTGGGAATTCCAGCTGGCCTGAAGCTCCCTGTAAAGTAGCAAGAAAAAGGGCGTCTTTCAAGAGGGAGGCCTCTCTTTCTATGGACAGCTGCTAGCAGTCCAGGCTAAGGGAACTAATAAAATCCAATTCCACCTTACAAAACTCCAAGACATCAGTAAGAAACAAGTTTGTTCAGCCTGTGAAGTCAGGCTCCCACCACCTGTACGACACAGAAAGCACACACAAGATGCTTGTTACCTGATGTTGCAGAAGATTGTTCCACTATTCCAACCTTCACCACCTAGAAGGAGTAAACCAAAAAAGCTCTATGAAACAGGAGTCCCCCGAACTTTGGGAACCCCCAAACCAAGCTTATCCCTACACTCCCCTTGGCACTGCCCCTGCAGTGAGAGCAGCATTAAAGTATATTAAAAAGTGGGATCTTCTAAGAGCCCGGCAGGTCCCAGCAGCACCTGACCACGCAACACCAGCTCGCAGCCCTTCCCTATACAGCAGGCAGCACAGACCCTATAGAGCTGTTACCTGCACAGCTCTGAACAGCCCATGTCAGCCCCAAGCTATGGCAACTACAGTGCCTCTCTGGGACACCTGTGGGAATAGGGCAGGGAGGAGAAAGGAATCTAAATATCCCTTTAGCATTGCTTTCATACACCTGCTAATTACAGGCATACTGCTTCCGCTGCACAAGTGCGGCCACTTCCAGGGCGCAGCAGAGCTGGGGTTTATTAGGAAACCACAAAAGCAATAAAGTACAGTTTCTGATCAGAGTTTTCTGGTCTCAAAAAAAAAAAAAAAAGGGAAGTGTCCAGCAAAGAAGATAAAGCTCTTAGCAAAGCCGCTGGACACAGACATGGATAAACACAGACAGGTCAGAACGATCCCAACCACACTATAATAAGGATACAAATGTGTTCCAATATGGTCAATCACCAGCTATTACATTTAGGTTAATGATAAATACCACTGGCAATAAATGCTACAAACACAAGCTCCCAAGAACATGTGATGCCTAGAAAAATTAAATGACCCTTGGCGATATAAAGGCAGGGACCTTCTGTAGCAATAATCTACTAATGTACCAGGGATCATGATTCTTGACACCGCAGAGGACAGACCCTTCCTAAGGTCCTTAAGAAACCTGTATCCAGGGCTAATGCCTACACCCTGTATAAATGTTGACAAATGGGAAAGAGCTGCAAAGGGATCTCAAGTCAATAAAACCTTCTTTAGAGTGAGGAGTGATGTCACACAGTCTATTTAATTTGAAAACAGAAGACTGTTCAGTTCAGACATGACCACGTCTAAACCACATCTCTAGGGAGCACATGTCTGTGCTATGGGATCAAGAAAAAGAACTAATCATTAGAAGCAAAAAACCTCTGCACCGTTTGGAGGTGTGTGGGGGTGTACAGCCAACACTTAAGAGAGCTGCCAGGCTCTCTGGTGGATTCTCTGTTAGCTCCAGTCTTGGAAAAGCCATCGTGAACTCAGCAGTGTGTGCAGAGGCTCCCTGAGGGGGCACCGGCCTGGGAGAAGGCGGCTGCAGCTCAGTTTGCCCAGTCTCCATCCAAAGAGCAATGAATCTGGCTCTGGAGTCCGGCAGCCATTTGTGCTGTACAAGTTAAGCACCAAGAAGATGTTTCACAGACTGCAAGCACTGTGAGCAAGAGGAGGCGAGGCAGAAGAGTTAGGGGAAGAACAAGCAACACAGAAAACTGCCCTCAGCCACCTTGATCTGCAAGCCAGACGAAATACCTTCTGGCCTTTCCCTCCTTGCTGGCTAACTGGAGATACTCGAGTTCAGACACATGTGAGGAAAACAAGGTTAAATACTTACTCTTCCCTCTACTCAGCGAGGTGCTCGAGAGTGCTGCAGTCCCAATAACGCCTCCATCCAGAACACTGCAGCAGCCAGTCTCCTTTCCCTTCAGGAAGGAGGCGCATCTTGTTAACTCTCCTGGCAACTGGCTGTCAGCACAATGCAAGCGCACAGCCAGGAGCCTCACCACCCGATGACCCTAGCTTTCACGCCCAAGTGGCCCCTTGTGGCTCTGCTCTCAACACTTCAGAGCCTGGCTGAGCATGACGGCACTGCCCTGCACGCTTCTGGGTCAGAGACTGCATAGCCCAACTGCAGGGCATCGGTTTTTGCACCCTGAAAGCCAACAGAATCCAGCCAGCATCAGGAGTCACACCCAAACGCTGCTGGCTCCCTCTCTTCCTTGGCTAACAGCTCCAAGCAGGCTGCAGCTAAAGAGCTTCAGTGTTCATGTGCTATCTCAGATTTTGTGATACACCTACAACTGGTCTTTCAGAGTCTCTTCAGATGTCCCTCTCGTGGAATTACTGTGTCAGAGACACTTCAGAACCAGCACTGATTTGACCCTCACCACCAGCTGACATAGGAAGTCAGCCTGCACTTTCAAGGCAAGATTTTTTGGGGGCTTGGCAGCGTTGTGCACAGAACAGAGCTGTTTGCTCTTCCTACTTTCAGACAATCAAATCCAGACTGGAAAAGCATTGATCGTGTCAGGACAACAATAGTTTTAGAGCAACTGGACGAACACTCTGAGCCCCATTTGCTCGCACATGACACTGAACTAAATCAGCCCCAGAGAAAAGCTTTGCAGAGCCTAGCAGATATTAGCAAGACAAGACCAGGAGCTTCCAAACCCTTCTGGGCTGTTCATGTTATCAGGAAAGGTGAAACAGCTGTTTCATAACAGTTCTTCACCAGCAAATCGCAGTTCATGGAAGGGACAAGATCACAGCAAAGCTCATCAGTGAGGGGGAAAAAAAAAAAAAAAAAAAAAAAATCAGGAAGATGGGTCTCTCCATCTTTGCAGAAGACATCTTTCCTTCAACAAACTTCCTTCAAGCAGACTGCTGTCTCAGGAACACTGCAGAGAGACACTCTCGTTCCGAAAAGACCAGAGTGAAAGCAGGGTCAGCCTGAGGGCAAGAGAGACTAAGCTCTTTAAATGCCTTGCGATTTCAGCTTAGCCCTGACGCACTGACAGAGATACAAATGGGAACACACACAAGTCAGCTTAACACGGAGAAGGCAGAACAAGACAGCCAACACGCAAGAAAGAGAAGCTACAAGAGAGAATCAAAAACTGTGAAGAGGACATCCAGTAGCTGAAGAGCAGTCAGGGGATATCCTTTTGGCCACAGGTCAATGACTTTGTATTTAGACCTCAATGAATTGAAGAGCATGATCAAATATGGGGAAGGAAGCTAGAAAAGGGAAAGTACACAGTGCGCAAAATACAGAGAAGCACAAACACACCCCTGTCTAGATGCTCTGCACTTGACCACCTCAGCTGGGAACAGCTGGGAACATTTAAAGATAAGGAAAGGAGGAAAATCTAGGGACTACTATCCCAAGTATATTCACATGATAAAACGCATTAAATAGCTACTGCCTCACACTCAAACTTAACAGTGGTATAAATGATCTCCCTGGTGGGATGTACTCTCCACTTCCCAGCAGTAGATGGGATATCAAGACAACTGGTATCGTCCATGACACCATGCAAAGGACTGACACTGGAATAGCAAATCTGACCAAATCAATCACCCAGGGCAATGCTGGGCACAGCAACCCTGAAATCAGATTTCTAGGAACACATCACCTTCCTCCACATGTGGCCTAGCAGCAATTCTCCACCAACTAGGTGCTTTGGTCTGCAGCAAAGACAGGCTGTGGATCGTCAGAGCACTTCACCATCATGCTCTTCTCTGTCCAGAATGAACAGGGCAAAAGCAAGGCTACGGTGGAGCCTGCTTCAGTGCTGGCAGCACACAGCAGAGAGCTGCCCCAAGCCAGATGTTTTGAAAGTAAAATACAGCCTGTAGTTTGTTGAGGGATCTTAGAGGTTTGCTTGTGTACCAGGCAGTGGCATCCAACCATCAGATGCTCATGCTGCACTCTTCCTTAGAGTACCCAGTGCTCCTGCTCTACCCCAGAACCACGTAAGTTTGGGTGAACACTTGTGGCCATATTCTAGCTGGCTGGAGACAGTGTAGCTAAGAACACTCACCCCGACAAAGGGAATGAACTTCTGCGAAGATTCTTCATCAGGGCTAAAGGCAAAGAGAAAAGAGTTGTTAACAGCTTGCTTCCACACGGGGCACAATACTCACTTCATATGTCGCATTCAAGCATGCAGCAGGGACGGACAGTATGCAAGCGCCAGTCCAATGGCTCCTCTCAAGGCCCCTTGCCAGCACGCTAGGAATCTGCACGGGTGGGGAAGAGCACGCAGCTTGCTGCACATCTCTCGGGGGAAAGGTCTCTTCCTCCCTCCCTCGCGCTTGACAGAGAAACATGCTTTAATGGCATGGCAGTCATTACAGACACACAACCTCCTACTGCAAGGAAATGGATCTGTGCCACAACAACACGGAGAACTGTGCGTTACTTACTAGTACCTGAAGCGCTCTGCACGCATGGCCTTCACGCGTCCCACCTTTGGAGTCATGTGCCATACCTTGCAAATCCCAGCATCGCTAAAGCAGTTAGCCTGCCACGGGGTTACAAGCCGTGACACGAGGTTATTTGTACAGCACTACCAAGTACGTACACACACACGCACGCACACAGATACATGTTCCTTGCCACTGGGAGCTTGCAGTCCTTAGACAGGGACGCTAGAGAGGTTGGGCACCAGAGCACACCAGGTAGATCAAGACTGGTGGAACAGCAAACAGCTAAACCAAACCGAAAAAACACACACCATGTCCTAGAAATAGCTGGAGACAATGCTACACACATTTTGAAAGCAGGAAGGCAGCAGCCCCTCCCTGCTCTGGCCCTGCCCAGGATTCATAAGCCAGAAGGTAGAGAAGGGCCAGCAGTGAAGGCTACAGTAGAACTTAGCAGGAATTAGGGAGAAACTCAACAAAGACAAGAGAGCGAAGACCTGAGCAAGGAGAAAGGCAGGCTAGGGGGGCCTGCAAAGCCCCTGCTCCCTTCAAGGGCAACAGAAATTAAGGTGGATCCACAGGGTGAGGAGATGACTGCAGGAGCACATCCACGTGTTCGGAAGAATTACAGCTCAGCAGTGGAAGTGACTTCATGGGCAAGACACAACACATTTCTCAGTGGCCAAGCACAGGCAACAGGTAGGAAGCAGACAAACATCGCGATATCTCACGTTTCCCTTCTTGTGCATCCCTCAGTGCTTGAAGCACTACAATGTTCAGAGAAAAACCACCAAGCATCGCCTTCATCCAGAACACTGCTGGGTGCAGCACAAATACTTCAGGCAGCAGGTATTTCTGTGCTGTTTCCAGCACAGGTCAGAAACGCAAATGCATAAAGGTTGTTATCCCCTGTGTGACTAGCACAGGCTGGACAGTTTCCTCTGAGCCCTATGAAAAGAATGGCATAGAACCGCAGAAAACACACCTCAGCCAGAGCTCCCTCTTGGTCCAAAGCAGAGTGTGTTTTTGCAAATCACTTCTCACTTTGGCTTGGCTCTGCTTACTCATCCCTAAGGCAAACCCAGGGGCTTTGCTCCCTTCCTACCTCACAACCCCAGGCACTGCACCTTCGTTCTTCCCCCGAAGCACATGACAAAATAACAGAATCCCTGATGCTGTGTTGGAAGCCAGAAAAGGTCACATCCCTCCAAACATGGCTGCAGGCCCCCCAGCAAATAAACCTCCTACAAACATGACATTTCCAGCTCCAGTTTTGCGAAGGGAGACAAGAAATCCACAGAGCTGTTGGAAGAAGCACAGAACAGAGGCTCAGCTTTCTTCTCATTTCTTCAGCTCCACGAGCTGAGCAAGCAGGCAAAAGCGAGTCCCACCGACCAAGTGAGGGAAGCACGACAGTCGCCTAGTCATCTTTCAGCTACTGGACGGCTTGGCTCTGAGCTGTCAGAAAACAAACCATGCCCAGCTCCAGCAGAAAACTCATTCTTTTTCCTCCTAGGAGCTCAGACTCCCACTGAGGGGAGCACAGGGGCAATTCTGACACAAATCATTTGCTTCAGTCACCATTTATCACAGCTGACAATGATGCACAGACTGTTCCTGAAGCAATCCAGCTGGATTTCAGCTCAGTCAGTCTAGTCCTGTCACACATCCTCTTGGGAACTCAGATCTTGCACATGTGCCTCTTAAAATGCAGCTTATCAAAACAGCTGCTCTTCATGTGGATGAAAGGAAAGATGAGATAACTGTGCTTGTTCTCCTCTTTCATGATCTTCCCCAATTCTTGTCCTTCAGGATCCCAAAATATTAATCCAGAATCCTTTCACCTTCCTAACGGTCTCCCTCCCATTCCTCCTACTGCAACCCTGCAACTAAAATATCCCCTGTCCCTGGAACGGCAGCTCCCCTGTACTGCCTAGGCTGCACAGATTCCCAGGCTGCAGAGGTTTTTCCCCCCCGCCATGCCCAGGGCACTGGTTTTATCCATAGGGCTTCCGGAAGGCCCTGGTATCTCAGTTACAGTTTAAAGCCAGACCTGACCCTGGTTTGTGATTTTTAACACTGTTATTGATACTTCACCTCTGTAATTCTGGGGAGGAAAAAAAATAATAAAATCCGGTGGAAACCGAAAACCAGACCTATGCAGAGAGGCTAGAAAGAAAATATTTAACTGGCATAGGGAGTTGTCTAATTACTATTTTTTGCTTGGGCAAAATCCATCCATCTGCAATCAGTTCTTCAAAGGCAAACTGTCCAGAAATGGACTTGCAGGCTCCCTCCCTACCCCAAGAAATCAATTCAGATTGAACAAAAGACAAAGAGCCAGATTTCTATGGTTTAGGACTCTTACAAAGGAGAAGCAGGCATCTCACCAGGACAAATAATAACCTCTCTCACCTCTGGGCCAAAGTACAAACTACGCCGCAAAGCGCTCTGACATTACAGTAAGAGGGACTGAATAATCACCGAGAGCAGTTATGCCAGTTACTAGCCTTTCAGTAAGACTTCCTTTAAAATTTAAGCAACCCAAACCAGTTGCAAATGAAGCCAAACACCTGTGATTTCCTAGCAGCAGGGTCTCGGGTACTACCTTTAATCCAGGCAAGTCCTGCAGAGGGGCAGCAGGAGAGAGGGGACTTTATCACTGAAGAACTAGCAGGCCTCTAAGCCATTTCAGGCCAGGGCTACCAACAGCTCTCCAAGGTTTGTCTTGGGTATGAAGCATCTGTCCTTCCCACTGGGCAAGTGCAGCATCCTGCTGGCTAACGCTGTCCCTGTTCCACCAAGTCTCCATCGGTCAAATCAAACAAAGGGACAAAGCAACTCCAAGTCCCCACAACACATCAGATGAGACGCCTCTTTGCTTCTCCAGGAAACTCCCATCCAGCACCCTTCATGTTCCTACAGCAGGCTGGGCATGTTCAACAGGACGTCCAACACTTCTTGAGCCTTGACTCTCCTCTGGTGCACTGCTCTGCCAGGCAAGGGGCACAAATAAACTCCTGTTATTGTTTCCGCCAGCTGTCCAGGGAGGTTCATGTAGCAACCAGCCAAATGACATGGGCACGGCTGAGCCACAGGAGGGACCGGGTTCATCCTCACTAGCCATCTTCATGTTCAGCAACCGCTGCAGGGTGTGTTTTAGAAGCAGAACTGAGAGAAGTGACCTGGACTCTGCCTAGCTGCTGTCCTGCAGAGCCTCAGAGACATGCAGCAGGCAGAAAACAGTGCTACCCCCAGCTCCTATTGCTCAGGAACCCTCCAACCCAAGGCGCCTGTGCTCCAGGGAGCAAGAGTTGGGGAAGTGCTCTATAACACGAGTGAAGAGCTTTTAGCAAATGTGAAACTAGGTAGGAAATGACCCAGCCCTCACCCTGACAAGTGAGCAATGCGTTCATTTCCAAAAGCCAAGCTGCTCCCTAGGTTCGTGCAAGGGCTATCCAGAAGCCGTATGACATGAGCTGTGCTGGACGCTGAATTACAGTGGGTGACACCAGCCCAGGTTCACAGAACTGATGAGCAATCCAGCTACGCTGGGAACAGGCATCTGTCAAGTCTCAGATCTCAAATACCGCAGGATTTCATTCAAGAAAGCAATGCAGAGAGGTATCAGCATCAATGAAACACCCCTCCTAGTGAGAGGCCCACCTCTGCCACCACGGTCTTAGCTCCCCAGGTGTTGACTGGACTGCAGTGTTTCTTGACAATTCAGCAACCAGTAACTCTCCCAGTGCTCACAAAGTCAGTCACCCAGTGTAACGCAGAGGAGCTGAAATGGCAATTCATTTCCTTCCTGAACCCCTTCCTCAATGCCAGCCCCCTTGATGTCGGGTAAGGTCAGCAGATGTTCCAAAAGAATGGGATTAAGCTTTCGCACCATTGCAGTCCATCACAGGCAATACATGCGCCAACCTTTTGCCATGACAAACAGAACAAGGCTACAGGAAGGAGAGCGGAGGTAAGTCAAGATAGGGATAGCTGGCAATAAAGTTATAAAGCAGCTCACCACATACAGCTACGTCCTAAAGACTGGCTTGGCTTTCCTTGGACCGCTACGGCTTGTTTAACAGAGCAAATGCTAGGTTACTGGGAGCTTTGAATTGCAATGAAATTGTAGGCAGCACTGCTGTTTCTACATGGATCACTGCCTTGAAAGCTGGCCTTGGCGAAGACGTTCACCTCTGCTCTCAAGGGAGAGGGAGCTGCAGCACCTTCATGAACTGAGGGCAAAATAAACAACGTCCAATAATCAAATGATTTGTAGCGGGGGAACCTGCAGAGCAAGGGGGTCTTGGAGGCAGCTCAGAGAGCCTAACTCCACTGCTAGCATACATCTGCCTTCTCTTTCTTAAGCTCCGTGAAGTCCCATGCATTTGGGATAGCCTGCCACTAAGAGACCAGTCCTCAGTTTTCATATTACTGAGAGAAGATTTGCTGGTCTGCACTCAGGCACTGCACAGCTGAACCCCAACCTGAGCCACTGAGTGCCACTTACAGCACTCCAGCTCCAACAGATGGGAACTGAAAAGCCTTTGGTCAGTCCTGATTCTTTTAGAGCTATGCTATATCCTCTGATGACTAGGAAGAAGGGAAAAAAACACCCCTTCCTCCTCCGTGTTTTACTGCTCAAAGCTTCTCTCTCAATAACCCCTTAACTCCCATTCAATCTACATCCTGGGAAGCTGTATGTGTGGTCCAAAGGCAGAGCAGTCATTTTCAACAATGTGTTCTATCAGCAGATGCCACAATTTCAAAGCAGCAAGCAGAAATTAACTTAAAGCACAAACTGTGCATCCCAGACCTGCAAGAACTGTTAAACAAGGCACAAAAGACCAGTTCATGGGTAAAGAGATGGGAGACGGGAGAGGGAACCTAAAAGGAACCGATACCTTATGGTAAAATCAAAATGAAAGCTCTTTTTCCTTTTCAGAAAGCAACCAAAAAGATAAAGATAAATATGTTATTATACTTACAACAAAGTGATGCATTCATTTAGATACCGCTAATGGAGACACATTTCTGTGTTGTTTTTCACAATACCCTCCTCTAAGTTGCTGCCAATGACAGAGAATTGCATTTCTAAAGAAAGCCACGGAGATAACTGGCCATCAGTCCATGGGAGAGCTTGTCCTCTCACTCACTCTCCAGTTTGCTGGCGGGGTACTTAGCTGAAAGTAGAAGCTATTTTAAAGCGGACACAACAGAGATACTAAAAGACTGCAGGCTACTCCATGAGTATGACAGTCTCGGCAATCTCTCTTCCAACTAACCTTCGGCAGGGTTTGAGACTGGTTTAAACCTATTAACAGCTTCAGGCATGGCACCACCAAGTCCAAAGAGTCTAAAATCCAAATGGATCAGACCAGCTTGGTACAGCAGTCATGCACACTGCTGGGAGGGCTAAGTGCATGTGTTACTGAAATACATTTCAGCTGTTTTTCAACAGAGTATCAAATTGATCTTTCTGGGCACATTAGAAAATGATTTAATGTGTGTTAATGACAAAAAAGAACCTGTAACGGAATGGAGAAGGCAGTGGAGACCAATGCAGAACCCAGCAACTGAAAGGGTGTAGAGAAAGAACAAGGCAGCCATCAGAAGGGGTTCACACTGCACTAGGGGTGCCTGAACTCCCTACTGGTATCTAAGGTGAGTCTTCACACAAACACGTTATAAGATCCAAAGTAAGAGCTTCGAGTACTCTGTGGTTCTCCAGACTTCACCTTTATCAGGTTAACATTACAGAAGTTCACAAATACATGAAGAGTATCCACTCTTTTTAAGGGACTAGCCAATCTGGAAATACTTTTCCTAGGAGAGCATGAAGAACAGGCTAAATTTTACTGAATCATTTCTGCAGAATAACGTAGAGCAGACACAGGAATGGAAAAGCAACATACAATGAGCATTTCCAAAAAGAGAGGAAAAAAAAGTGACTCTACCTACATCTTTAATCCCTCCCAGTTCTTATGCCAAGGAGGCACCGATCAGAGAAAATGTCCAAAAAAGTCCAAAAATGAAAGATCAGATATAACATGCGAAGGCTAGTAATTAACAACTAACATCATCCATGCCTCATAGGAGATTGCTAGCCCCTAACTGAGAAAAATCATGAGCTTAGTGTTCGTCCTGCTCTCAGAAATTACTCAGATGTGAGCTGGAGTCTATTAGTTTCCTCTGTGCCTCAGCAACAATGCATCTTCTACCCCTCAGTGACAGTTGTTGCTCTTCGCGGACCACAGCCACATGAGGCTCTACATACTTCTGAACCTTGTTTTCAGACGCCAATCCTCCCTCCTACAGGCCGCTTATCCCTTAGGACAAGTTGCAATAAAACCTGGTGAATGTCAGCCCACCCCAATAGGAGTCCAGGTAGCCTGCAACTGCCAATCAACAAGAATTTTGTCTCTCCTGAGGGAAGCTCTGCTATTTACACTCCAAAAATAATGGGTTTCAGATCCCTCCACACTGATGTAAAAAGGCCAGGTCTCATGAAAGATATTTTTGGGAGGAATACCACAATCTGGTCTTACACACCTAAGGGGTCTCTGTGGCAAGGGAGAGGTCTCTGGTAAGAGATCTCTGGAATCTAAGCAGCTATCGTCTGTCCATCCCCCATCCTGCCTAGTCCCCACTTCCCCAGACCTCTCATACCTTCAAAGAAATAGTGCACTTAAAAGTAACCGCACTGCTGTAGATTCAGTGTTACCTACATGGGACACATCACTGGGCACAGGCTACCGTAAGGCTCCCAAGGTGGTTGCAGCTTGGAGTGATTTTAAGGCTGCTGGCACACAAGATGAGAAAAGCACTTTCCTTTCAACCTGATGTTTGCTCTGGAAAGTCAATATTACATTAGTGACATACCTTTTCTGCTTGTACGTCAGCATCGCTTCAGCAATGGGCAACTGGTGTGCACAGTTTGCCCCTGCTATATACTGTGTTATCCGGGAGACAACATCAGGCGTTTCTGGAACTGCAGTAGAACAAAGAGAGAAAACAATGTAAGTGACTTCTCAAACCATCACCAGCACTGTCCTCCATTTGCTCAGCCAAGCAGCTGATGGTACCCAGCCAGCTCCATCTGAACTGCACCTTCCAAAGGAAGCTCTGAGCACGGTTCAGCTGCCTGACCAAAAGCAAACATCCTGCAAGAGCACCAAGGTAAAAACATTAGGAAGGCACGCTAGATACACAGACATCTGTACGCAGCGTTAACGAATATAAAATAACCATAATAGAGTCAGTAAATTGCTTTTCTTTGAAAATGTGTACCTGTCCAGAGTCAGCTTCAGACGTTTTTGTACCTTGACTGTACATATCTGCTGATGAAAGTGCCTAGCCACCTCTCCCAGGGTCTTGGCGAGCTGCTCTGCTCTCACTGGCATTTGGGTTATCTGATGTGCTAAAAAACTCATGGCTGTGCTGAGTTAACGGAAAAGACAGAGCCACGCAAGGGTTGGGAGAACGCAACGATCACGTGTGTAGTGCCAAGTATGCTTCAGATCTGTGAGACTGTGTTTGATTCAAGTTGACAGGAAGACATTTCCTAAATGCCTTCCATTTTTCTTTGGTTTCAAGCAAAGAGCCTCAACTGTGACATCAAGGGACCACAAGTGACCTTCACCAGGCTCTTCCATACCTTAACAGCATTTTAACCGAGACTCTTTGAATCAGAACAGTGAACTGTGAAGAGCTATGATGCTTTGCCAGATCTTCTTATGCCATCATGGGTTTTCTGTGCAGTTCTCACTGCAGATGAAAATGGAGAATTCTACAAGATCTGGACTGCACAAAAATGAGGCTGCATTTATTTGCCTGCATGCTATAAGAAAACAAGGGCTGCAGCGTACAGCCAACTAAAGAACAGATACGGCTCTTGAGCTGGATTTCGATAGTTAATGAAGTATTCCCAACCCAGCCACAAAAAAATCAGGTCTGTATTGACATTTGTCTGCATTTTCAAGAGCAGGAAAGAATTAAAAGAAACCAGTTTCAGACACCTGTTCTTCCACGGGCTTAGAATCAAGGAAAAACGTAGGCTGGGTGGCACACTAGGAGATCTCCAGTGCAGCCTCCTGCTCCCAGTAGGGCTAACTTCACCTTCAGAACAGGCTGCCCAGGGTCTTGTCCAGCCAAGTCCTCACCTGCTGGAAAAGGCTCTGAAAAATCACCTGTGAAGAGGTGTCTCTCTCCTCCTCTCATGGCTAGAGGGCTTCCACGAGCATCCTGGCAGACCTCAGGCACTCTGCAATTCCAACAGGAGAACCACACTGCAACCTCCCCATGCACACAGTGCTCTGAAACCACCAAAACTTCTCCCTTCTAGTGAAATTTCTGTACGAGATACGCTGCCATGAAAGAATCCCTTCTTGGTCAAGTCTCAAGCTTCCACGTAGCCCTAAACGTCAAATGCAAATCCTCCTTTCTCCTGTTTCTTTCCGTTCTTGAAGGAACGGATGGAAAAGTGGTAAGCATTAATATTTTAAGCAAATTAGTACTTTAACACACGGTAAGGCTTTATCCTGACCTAGAACAGGCTCAGATCAGAGTAGGAACTTGTTGATCTGACCTAGGGCAGCTCCCATTTGTTACAACACTGGTGAAGAACAAAACTCTTTTTAAATAAGAAAGATCCTGCCAGCAGACTTGAGAAACGTCAAGGTCATTCTCACGCGTAACTGACAGAAGTTCATTTCCAGTTTTCCACATCTTTGAGGCTGGACAGATTCTGAAGGGCCAAAGAAAGCAATATACTGAACTTGGTAGCGAGACCTCCACATCAAAGAACAGAGCTGAGAGCTAGGTAAAAACAGCGTGACTCTGAGGCAGCTAGCACCTCTGGGAGCCAACAACTGTTTGCAAACCACCATGTGGAGGACATACAAAGGTCAGCATCTGAAAAGGGAATGCGGTGGAGCAAGGAGAAAAGAGGAAAAAAAAACATTTGTCTGCTTCCTCTTGTATTTACTTGACCTTTGCTAAAATTACTCATTCAAGCCTTTCATCCCACACAGGCCAGACAGACACATGGTCTTACCAGTGGTCTGTGCTTCAAGTTTGTTGAACAGATCTCTCCAGGCTAGATCTTGGAAGAAGTTGTTGTATCTATAATCTACAGACCCCAGATACTTGGCCACTGGATGAGAGCCTAAGAAAGAAAGGAAAACATGAGAGTAGTTCTTCCCAGCACTGAACACAAGTGTGTTTTTTATCGGTGAGAAATTAAATTCCAAAATCAAAACTACACTAGACATCCCACAAATAAATTTCTTCAATTAAACCCAAGTAATTTAGTCCATCTTACCTCTACAAGAGCATGCAAAAAGACTTCCCAGCAGAGAGACTACTTCAACACCACTGCTATCTTTCAGTGACACCTCCCCCTTTCCCCAGCCAACTTAAATTTTAAAAAGCCAAAGAAAACAGGACTGGGAAACTGCTGAGGAAAGAAATTATTTGGAAGACATAGAGGCCCTATGGCTCCCCACTTCAGCCTCTCAGTTTTGCAAACTGCGTCCCCAGCAGCCTTTCCTGCCCACAGGCTGCAGCGCGCACACCACGGCCAGGTCACCTCTGCCAAGAGGAGTCGGGCCCCCTCCTCCAAACACCAGTCACACACCACAGCTGCTTCGCAATAGTAAGAAGAGGCAATTGTCCCCAGCCAGGGAAAACAACCCAGGCAGGCTTGTTTAACCGGTGGAGAAGGGCTACAACAAGTTCAATAAATAGGCTGTAACTAAAGACAGAAGGCAGAGTCCAAGGATTACCGTCCCCACTGAATGTTGGCATATGCGTCAGGTCCCTGCTTGCTCTAGCTATGCCTTATGGCTGCTCTGTGAGCATGGACAGACCTCTTTGCAGAAAGTTTGTGTCTCCTGCCTCCAGCTTGCAGCCCTGGATGGAGACTTGACTTCATACTTAGACTGAACAGAAGAGGGAAGGCATTTAAGTGACAAACTCTGCCCTGGGAGGTGGCAAAAATTTGCCACCTTCATTTTAGGCCACATGTGTCCCCAACCAGACAATCTGCTCTTGCAACTACCTCTCCAGTTTTTCTACACAGGAGAAAAGGTGTGGCAGGATTGCACTTTCCAGCCACCATATTTCAGCCATACTCTGCAGGAGTCCTGTAACATTTACCGTCAGCCATGAAGTAGTCCCAGAGTTCCTCCTAATCATCTTCTTTTCATCCTTCCTGCATACCAAATTCTCACATCAAGCCACACTTCCAGAGATTGCATCAGCTGGTAACTGGTAATGTGACAATTCCTTCCAAAAAGACCTCAGTTGCTCAACTATACTCACTATCCTCCAGTAAAGCTCATGGTGGAAAACCTCCCAGTGTCTTTTCTCAGTCCTCCAAACCAGTGCTGGTTTCCAGATTTCCAGGAAAGGTTCAAGCAGAAGGTCTCTCTGAGCTCCCCTCATCGCCATTAGAGACTGGAGCCTAAGTTCCTCCTGGACCCTCCTGATCATGGCTACTTTCAAACCCATCATTTCTTTTGCAGTGGAGTTTTCAACAGTGCATGCGGAACAGCTCTGCACCGTGCACTGGAGAAGCTTTCCCACATTCTGGGCAAACATATCACACACGGTATACGTAGTTGGAAACAAGTGCTAAATACGAGCACTCCCAAGAAGCTCTATCCATGGGAGCTAAATAAAATGCTAAAAAACCCCAAACAGCCAAAATAACCCCCAACCTTATTTTCTATGTTATTTACCCCTTTTCGGTTGTTTAATACACTGGTTTGGCCATCAGAGGAGTCTTTCAGCCATAGAATTAGAGGCACGAAGCAGGACCGAACCTCCCAGTACAGGTGCTTACAGACACTAAGCATTCCTCATCGTTAACAGACCACTGTAGGCTGACTCTTCTGTCACTGCAGCGTGCATTTGTGGACTAACAAGGTAAAGCACTTTTGAAAAAACTCCACCATTCCCATTTCAAAGGTGCTGCTAACAGCAGAAAGTCTTTTTCCTTTAAGACGTTTACGGCATGGTCACTATTTTGTCTTGGGTGCTTTTTCAATTGTCAGAAAAGAGAGATTGCTCCTTGGTCACTTTAATGAACTGCCAGAAAGCTGGCCAGAAATAAGCACTTGATCTGATCAGGAAATACTGCAGCCTTCTATGGGAAAGGCCCTGTTAGAGAAGTTTCTATATTTAAAGTACATTTGAAAAGCATTCACAGTTCTGAACCAGGTCCATTATCAAAGTGCTTTGTTCTTTCTTTTTATTTTTAATTACAAAAGAAAGTTTTAAGATTAAAAAAACAACCCAAAACCACACTAGCTCAATCTTGTGTTGCACTTTCAAAGAGAGAATATTTTCAGACAATTAAAGACTGCAGGACAGAAAACTCTTCTGAGGCTGAGAGACAATCAGCATGTGAGGACCAAAGTCCTCAGTCACACAGGCTCTCATTCAAAGCGCATTTAACCCTGCAGAAATATTTCTTTTTGTTTTTACCCCCTAAAGGGCACTCTCTCCTCTTCCTGCCAACCACTTTGGAAACAAAATGCCTCCCCCTTACAGAAGGATCCAGCTCTCTTCCTCTGCCTTTTTCATTTGACTTCTGCAAATCGCACCGCTGAATTGACAGCCTAACCCCCTACTGTTCATGGTGCCAGGCAGCAGCTTCTGACCCCTACAGCAACTGCCATCAGCTGGTCCCAAAACCTAGAAGACCAGAAAAATACAGAGAAAAAGTGTTTTTCAAATTTTTGGTTGCCTACACCACTTAAGTGCCCTGTTCACACAATCCAAGCCTCCAAACTAGACCAGCTTCTGGCATCACACCCTTGGAACACCAACGTTGCCCAGATGCCCCTGCCCACAAGCATCAGTGACCAGCTGGCTTCCCAAGGCCTCACTGCTACGACATTCCTCACATTTCTGACTACGAGATCCCTAACATTATTATCAGTTGTCTCTACTCAACACAAGTGATCCAAGCTGGATAACTTTCCAGCCAGGCAGGCTTGTTGAGCTGCTGGAAGGGCAGAAAAAGTGCTGGAAAACTGAGGGAAAAACCCAAGAACAGCACAGAGGAAAGGTCAAAAGATACACGTAATTTGAATAATTTGGACTCTCAGCAGTTTCAGAGCCTTTAAAAATTTTTTTTCAACCCTCCCTCCTCCATAAACATTTTTTGTATCAGCCTCAGGGAGGCCAGAACAGTCACTGCTTTGGGAAACACAGTGCCCAATGAATTCAAGATTTCAGCCAGAGAAAAGGCTTCTAGAACATTATTCTATGTATTCAATGTACCGTGATAAAAGGATACATAAGAGCCGCCCCATGTGGGGAGGAAGTACTCAACCTCTTCCTTCAAATGAAAGGTTTACAAGCAGACTCTGGCATCAGGAACGTAAAGATGAAATTCACTCACGCAAGAGCAGTAACACAAGCATTACACAACACTCTAACAGCATGACATTTGCCTCATTTAACAGCCATATACCTAGCCGAAGCTTTCAGGAAGGCTGCTCCTGAGGGAACACATCACGTTTAATCCATTCATCTTTCTATGAAGAAAAATAGTTCCTTATTTACCTAGAGGGATGATCAAAAATCTCATGTAGCCGAGCCAGTCTGGGGTTTTGTGAGACAGCTGCTCTACAAAGAGCCTCAATACAGCGCTGAGGTAATTCTGGGCTCCAGCCACTGCGATTTTAATTGGGTTTGGAGGCTGTGAATTGCAGTTACAGCTAAACAGAAAAAGAGGAAACATTCGTAACTGTGCTTCCAACCAGGTATTTCAGAATAAGTTAAGAAAACCCACTTGGATAACAACAACCACAGCAGAAGAGAGCTTGTTCAACACACGAGGCAACATCACAATAATTAGCAGCAGCTTGAAACATTATTAATAGAATGCAACATTGTTCAGTACTTTCTAAATTGGTCTCCTTGGTCCTTGTTTCACACATTTTGATAATCTAAAGGGCTGGAATCAACTCTCTGGATTAGGATGTACCTATTGCAACTAACTGCTGTGTCAGAGAACATACTTGGGTACACACGGCCCTCAGCAGGTATCTAGGGAATGCCCTGAGGAATTAATCAGGGGGGGGTGGGGGGGGGTGGGGGGGTGGGTGTACGCACCAAAAACTTGCCTATTAGCTTCGTATGTTTTACTGGTTATTAGATCTGACTTATGAGGTAGCCTCCAAAGCACAATCTTTTAAAATCACTCTTGTCGATGAAAGGAGACTTGTACCACAACACACGGCAGAACAGCAACAACTCTGCAGGGCTGGCGAGTGCTGAAGAGCCACACAACTCTGACTTCAGGAGAGTACATTGGGGAGAAGTATTGGAAGCGAGAAGTATTTCTCAGCTATTGGATGGAAAACTCCCTGGGCACTGGGGCACAGGAGTTTAGAGGCTTTTAGAGCTGAGACTCAACAAACAACACAAGCAAGGCGAGAACTTACTATCTCTGTATCCTGGAGACAATAGTGCTGAAAGCTGCCTGAATATCAGCTGAGGAGCATGTGCAGACCACTGGCAAGGTATGCTTTTGCAAGACATCTGATAGGTACTGAGGAGAGAATAGAACATTTTATAGTCCTTTTTTTGGTACAGTTTGTCATAAGAAGAAAATCTTCCTCCCCCAGCCTCCTAGGTATTCTCACACCCAAGCATAGGCACTCTCCCCATATGCAATTTGTAAGTGATACTGCTAATTCTCAAATACCTCATCCTTGTGCATCAGCCAAAGGAAAGCTCTCCCCTAGAAAAATGGAAATGTTGCACCTTTGCAACACACACCAACACTATATCCAAAACATGCTGACAACTCTAGAACAGTAGGGGGTTTATGGCCGCAGAAAGCAGGGCAGCAGCAGGCCACTCACCTAGCAGACAACACCGGGTGTAAGAACAAATGCTGTCTACTTGCCAGCTTCTGGAACTGCAATTGCATTTCTCTCTGATTTCAGGACTTAAAACGCAGTGTTCTACCAACCCTCAAGCTCTGAAAAAGGGAAGGGTGCTACCAACACACATGTTCCTCATAAGAGACTGTTTCCCCTCCATGCAGCTAACAAGAAATGAGTGAACAGAACACCCCAGGTACAGGTGGACACTTTCAAGTTCTGCACCGCTAATCTATACATCCCAGCCAACGCTTCATGTCCTCTGATACTGCAGGCACAAGCTGCTAAAACTACTGGAAGATGACCTACAATGCTTTCTGTCCATCTCTAGAAGGCATTTTTTTCATCTTCAAGTAAAGAGAAACCAGAACCAGCTGGTATTTTTGCGCTCTCAGATATCAAGACCCTAGTTCTTCCAGAAGCAGAAAGCCAAACCAGACAATGTAGCTCCATGAGCCTGGCACAAGTTCTACAGGCAACAGTCACCCAGTACAAATTTATTGGTCCTCTTCCACACGTACTTTGCTGCTTTCTCAGACCAAGGTTCCAAAGTGAACAACATTTTTTCCAAGCCATAACAAACCACCCCATGTTGCCAGCATAAGAAAGCACTGCTCAGGGTTCTTCTTAACACAGCCCTCACTCAGAACAGATGGGCTGACATACCTGCAGTCAGGAATCACAAGTGTGTCTGCAAGACAACAGAACTGACCTGAAATATGTTCTCCTGTGTTCACCACCTGTGCCTAGAAATCTCAGCCTAAACCACAGGTCAGTCCTCCCTACTTCCTTTGTCCCAGTCTACCACAGTTGAGAAGTAGGCTCTTCAATGCAAGGGTCTAGCTATTCCCAGCGTGCTGCTAAACAGAAGGAATGGCATTTTGTAGAAGAGAAAAAAACCTCTCTGGAAAGACACAGGCGGCAAAGCTTTACAAGATCCACAGCATCTCCTCTGGTCAAACGAAATCCAATCTGTAGGCACCGAACACTCAGTATGCTGCCAGCCCCCACGCACCACCACTGCTCTTCCAACCAAGCAGCAGAACCTACTTGGTTAGTGGTAGAGCTCAAGGCCTGTCCATTCCTGAGGAGGAACAGTGAAGGAGAACTGTGCTTCAGGTAACGTCTCCTGCCTTTACCTGGCCTTGCCAGTCAGAAGTATTGACAAGAATAATGTTTTCTGGCAGCTGGTCATCGGAAACCAGGATGTGATTTAGTTGGTCATACACTGTTTTCCTGGGGATCTGGAAATAAAGACACAGAGGAGAGAACAGTAGCAGATGTCAGCTCAAATCGTCACGCCACCAGCTCCAGGTCTCACAATTCATGAGAGCCGGCTGTGCATGGCTGGCCAGTGCTTGGTCACCCCATCAGCAAAGGCACACCAGCAAGCCACGCCGGCTGCTGGGACTGACACTTGTCAGCTTCTTTGATACTGCAGTATTCTGCCGGCTCCTCTATTAAGCTAGCTTGGTTTTGTTGGCCATTACTCCTTCTGCCATGCACTTTCACTTACATCACTTCATACCAACTAAGAGTTGCCCAAGGAATTTTGGGTTCATAGAAGCCAGGCACAATCTCCTTCAAGGAAGGAATTAAGTGAGCCCAGCAGCTAACAAAAGCACGGTACATACACTCTGCGCAAGTCAGTGCCCTTTTGCAATCCCTACTAATTTGCCTTATTTCACACAAGTAATTCCTCAACACATTTCTATTCATTTCTCTCATCAAACCAATCCATTCCAGTGTTTTCAGTTCATGGTGGGCTGTCAAAGCAAAAGCTGCCAAAACCCAGCAGATTGGATGGAAGGTACAGTATCAGCCAAGACAAAGTCCCTCCCTCCTGAAGCCCCAGGGCCCAGCTCCTTTCCAGCAGGGACAGCACTTGGACCAGAAGGAAAGAGACTGCAGGAGACAGTTGGAGAAAAGGAAAAAACTATGAGTGGCAGCAGAGACAGCAAGCTTTTTCACACCTGTAAGTGGTGTCGGGTGTCTGGAGAGCGTTCATTGTCCAGACTGTTCGCTCTCTCGTTCTGTGGTCTCACTGGCTGCCTCTCCTTCAGAGATGTGCTCCTTCCCCGACGTCCCGTCTGCTTCCCTTCAGACCTGCTAGAGAAATGTGCTTGCATTCCAGAGCTGCCTCACACCCGAGTGAGATACATCCCTCAAATCCCAGATCACCAAGTCTGGCAAACTCAACAATGTGAGTGGATGCACTGAGGAATCACGCACGTAGATCTGAGCTAGCTTGAGACCTGCTAATTCTGCTTCTGATAGCGCAAAGCACATGACTCGGCTACACAGCATGTTCCCAGCACTCCCAGGCAGACTTCCACAGCCCATGCTAAGACCCACACCACCACCCTGCTGTGGCTACACCAGCATAATAGGATCCAGCCATACGCACTGCAGTCACACACCCAAAAGCAGCACAGGAATACCTGTTCAAAAAGAACACCTACTTTCTTGCAAATGACCAGAGAAACTCTGTGGTGGGGTTGCTGAAGCCCACGTTCACTACTCTATCTGGGAAGGTTTAACAGGACATGTTAGTCTTGACAACCACCTTTAAGGCTAAAATCTGCATCAGATGTTGACATAGCAACAGTATCTTTGAGCAAGCAGCTCCAGAGTTTTATAAAAACCTCCTTGGACACGGAATGGGTACAGCACAAGAGACAAGAGCAGCCTCAGAGCAATGCTGCCCTTCAGGGTTCTGAGCATTCATCTATCAAATGCTCAAGACCCATCTCTTAAGTGCCTGAAAGCAACAATGGTGTCCTTGCAGTCAATGGCTTAAGGCCACCCAGAACAAATGCTAACAAGCTGTCCAGACTTCCCAAGAAGCCCTGCAGCAGGCGCAATGCTGTGTCACCGCCGTACCTGGTGGACGGGATAATGAGGGACTCTGTCTTAGTGATCTTCCCGCTGGGTGGGAGCTTCTCAACAAACACATCTGGTGTGGGAAGTTCAGCTTCCTGGACCTCAGCTTGCTGGTTAGATTCCTGTAAAAACACAAAGAACTGAGTGATCAGGAACAAACCCTTGCCTCTGTCTCACTACCACAAGAGCTGGCAGGAGGCACCCCAGCTTAGCTCTGGCTGGGGCACATTCAACCTGCCTCTTCAACACGCTACCCGCTGCCAGAAGGCAGAAGCCAATACTGGCTATCTGGGGCTCCCTCCCAAGGGAGCTGGAGGTAGGAAAGGTGCTCAGATACACTGTTTGGAACCGGTACTCTCCCAGCTCGAAGCCAGGGACATGCCACCTCCATGCAATGCAGATTAATTCAGCTTACCCAAATGAACTAGTGGAGAGAGAAAGTCATGGGAGAAATGTTACAAACAGCACGGCCCCAGTAGAGCAAGCAACCCAGGACCAGCTTGATTTCTGCCAATTCGACTTGAAGTAATACTTCCGTCTGATAAGATGGAGAATACCTTCCAGGACTGTACACATGCTCAGCAGCATACTTCGGGCCAGCCTTCCCCAAACCAAGAGAAAGGCTGTTTAACCAGAAGGCCATGTAAAGCATTTTGGTTTCGAAAGGCTGAAAGACAACAACCTTCAACAACTAAGGTCAGGAGGAGAGCTCCGCATCACCTTCACTGCATCTAATGTTATCTACATAAGTTGTGTTGCACGTGCAACTATATGGATGGACAGACACACGCCACAGAATGCAGTTCAAAGTTGACACCCAAACTGTCAGGAGAAATATTAACAAGTGTGCTTTCAACTTACATAAGAGACAGTGTCAGAAATACTGTCGCCTGCATGTTTGGTTCCAAGACTCTTTGTCTTTTCAGGCACTTCTACCTGCTTGAGAGGAAAAAAGTCATTAGCAGCTGTGGCACCAGCACAGTTTTCAGCCACACTCTGGATGAAGCTGTTGGAAAGACACACTTTTCCATTCAAACATTGCACAGCTCTGCAGGATGGCCAGGAGCGCTTCCTGCCCACACCAGGACCCAAGGCATTAGTGTGGGATGAAACAAAGCAGTAGGTGATGCACAACACACGGTAGAGACAAGGAAGCGCCCCGGAATCGGACTGGTATCCTATGCACCTAATATGCCCATCCATGAGGGGATGGAAAAAGGGGTGAGCTGCTCCTCAGTGTTCACTCCCAGCCACCATGGAAAGTATCCCAACAACAGTAAGCTTCTTCCCAAACAGTGTCAAGGAGCCCTAAAATTCCCAGGCAACATCTCCCACCCTGGCAGTCATTTCAAGTATACGGGAAACTGGAGCTAGTCGTACCATTAGCAAGTATTCAATATATAACTGAAAGATGTTCCCTTAATATGCTTTTCCCTTTTGCTTTAGAAAAACCCAAAACACCACCAGTGCCCCCCCCATCCCCAAAAAACCTCCACACAACACCACAACAAACATGTTTTCATAGCAGAAAATTTCTATCTCTGCATTCAATTCTTTGGAGGAGATCAGAAAGGGTGCTTTCATTTAGATATACAAATAGAGACGGTGCAGGTCTGCTATATTGCCTGCAGATAGATGACCTTCTAGAAACATGACTTACAGGGCTTGATGGCTCTCTCTGGCTCCTGATGCTGTGGATGCTACCAATTTCCGTCTGAGAGCTGGAGTGTGACAGTCCTTCAAAATAAGGTCTGAATAAGGAAAGCAAAACCGGTTTCTTACTATCAAAAACACTAACAGAGGAAGTCCACCACATTCACACCAAAGCAACATGACTGTTCCCAGGGCGCCTTACTGCTCCCCAATGGTGCCAGTAAAATTTATAGGCCACTTTTGAAAGGAGTGGGGAGGTGTCCAAGACAGCAAGAAAAGCCAAAAATTCCAGGGACCTCTGTGTAGCCCTGACACTGACTGACTGACCGACCTCTAATCTAATGGATCCAACATGTCACTTGTCACGCAGCAGACCATATTTATAAAGTTCTTACTAGGAATGCTTGCATGCTCTCACACTACACACCAAACAGAGACTCTTGTTTCCATAAAATCCAGGGTTGGCACGTGGCTGCAGCATTTTCCCACAGCAGAACAGAATGCACATTCAACCCACACAAGCAGTTGTGTACTCACCACCCCAAGCACCAGGTGTAAAGTTTCACACTGCAATTCTTGTTTCAGCTTTGCAAATGCTGACTGAACTACATGCCATTCCAGACAGGGTCTAGCTCTTGACTGAAATACAGCAAGCAGAGTTACTGCCCTCCACGGATACTCTGCCTCTGTGGGTAAAGTGACTCTTGGTGTTAATATGCATTTTATTTCCAGCTTGCATCTGGATTTGGCTGCCAGCCCTAGGATCCAATTACACATCTGCTCAACAAGATAAGGTAGCGCATAATATCAGATTGCGCTTCCACATAAAAAGGCAGCTCATCACATTACGCTACAAGGCTCAATTACAATTTAAGGAACTGATTTATTTTTTGTTGTTGTTGCAGGAAAAACCTGCAAGATACAAACACGAGAACTGGACGCAGCAAACCACAAAGTGTCTCCCCAGGACCAGACACTTACTCCAGCAATAGGTTCTTACTCCAGCAATGACATATCCCAGAACAGTTAGCTTGCCGGCTCCAGGGAACAGGGCATGAGCTCTCTGTGCATACAGTACCACATTTTGGCTTGCTTCATTCAAAGCAGCTGCTCACCACAACACATCTACTTTCAAATCCCTTCAAGGTAAGGGCTACCAACTAGCAATATACTGGGTCAAGCTCCAAATGCCTTTATAAGCCACCAGCCCCATCACTTACCACTGCTGTTGCAGTTCATCCTTGACATCTGCTGGCTCACTGATAGGGAACAAGTCACTCCAGACTCAGAATCTATTCTTGGTCCAACTAGGTTATTCCACATTAATTAGGGTATTATGACACCTGGTAATTAGCTGGCATTTAGCAGATCCTGTACTGACCAACTGCAGTAGCAGGCTTTGCTTGTTTCAGAGCCATCACAACACTGAAGGCCTGAGCATGCAATTACATGCCAGCAGCTCAAACAGTCTCATGTTTTCAGTCTTTATTTGGCAGGGACACGACACAGCTCTCTTTACTCAGGGTTCTGCATCTGTTTTGAGACCCTGAGACAGTGATCCTCGGCTCAGCTCCGCAGTGCTGCGATTGCCTATACGTCAGTGCCCACAAAAGCTGGTTGAGAACAGGCTTGCGTGTATCTACATGTGCTGCATCCAGCCCCCTTGTTTCCCCTGAGGAACTCCTTTGTTTCCCACGGTTCTGCTTCCTTAATCCCTGCAAAGACTCTCTTTCCACACATTCTCTTATCAGCTTTTCCAGAAAGAACAGCCTGCCTTGTCCATCCCTGTCTCTGCTTCTGCAGCTTCCAACCCCATCTCCTTCTGCCTTAGATTTCTCAGCTGTTCCTACCACCTCTTCAAAACACCTGTGTACACAGTTTAACTATTGCCTGCCTGGCAGCAACTCCTGCCCCTGTGCTCAGGTGGCAGGGCAGGCAGAACATCTGCAAAGGGAACAAGGGAAAAAAGACACCAAAGGGAAGTCAGACACCACCTACACACCCCCTCCCCAGCTCACAAGCAGTCATCCACGTAGTAACAACACACACTTGGGCTCTGACACCGGGTCAAAGAGGTGGGGGGAAGGATGGAGGGGTGTGAATAGAAACGTCTAACTTGTGCTAACACTGCGCATGGTCTCTCTCCAGCCCAGCATCAGCCACTCCACACTTACTTTAACTTTGGCTTTGGAGTGCTCAAGACGCTGTCATCATCCTCCATTTCTGGCCCGCTGTCACTAGGGTTCTCTATATCCAGTGTGTCATACAGAAGGTCCAAATCCTCCTCAACCTCTGGAACATGCTCTGCCGGGTCCTGCTCTGAATCCAGAACCTACACAGAGGACAAAAGCGGGTATCGCTGACTCTGCTAGGAGCCAGAGTGATCCCATGCCACCCCGGCTCCCCAGAGGACTGCAGTACACCAGCTTGTGAGGGAGATTGTGTTCCTGGTGCAAGGATACTATATCCAACAGAAACACTGGAGTATGTATATAAGAAGTGCTTGTTTTGGGTCAAGCTTCTCAGTGCCTGGTTAAGTAGGAGTTACCTAACTGGACTAAGAAGCATACCCAAAAAAGCCATAGATTATGTCTATTATTCAACCCCATTCTATAAACAAAGCTTTTAAAAGGCCCAAAGTTTTTAAAAGGACAAAGTTGCCACGCTCCCCCGATTTGGTACCCAAGCCGGCAGAAATGACAACAGTGTCCACAGGAGGCGCCTGAAGCCCGGACAAGGATCAGCTGCCACCCATATGGAAAGCTGAAGAGAAGAGATTCTCACACAAAACTTCGTGGGCTGCTTCACATATACACCAGAGTAAGCAGGCAGCTGGGCACAGTTCTGAGCTTGCTTTTCGAGTGGCAGCCGCAGAGAAGCAGCAGCTCAGCTGGCTGAGACCTCAGCTATGGGTGCTGACTCTGCTGAGCTAACTTGGGAAGAACAGCAAAGCTAACAGGGCTGTTTGGAAGCGTAAGGAAGCATGAGGAGCTACTCCTTCCCACAAGCCACAAAATCAGTACACAGCCGTACAGCCAATTGAGATCTTAACTGTTTCTATACTAGACAGGTGACGTTACACAGATTTCATGGGTTCTGGATCTCTTTCATTCTCAGCTCTGACCAGACAACTGACTCTCCTGTGGATCTGTGTTTCCCTATCCAAGTTTTTCATGTCTCGCCTGGCTGTTCTAGCAAGATGATCAAACAGGCTGGGATTTAACTTCACAAGCAACATACACTGTAGACTACTTGCCTTTGAAAGGGTCAAAGATAATTTCAAAGCAGTCTGCAAAACTAATTGGGTACACACGTGATTGCCAAAATCTGCTTTTGATAAAACTCGATGTAGAAAATGTTTGATGACATTTTAAAGTTGGCCCTCAAGCCTCCATGCAAGGCCAGGGTGCAAGGAAAGGTCACATCTACCGCAGACTTGAAAACAAAACGAAGGGAACTAGGGACAAACAGAGGAGTGTTCCTGAAGACTAAGGCAAGATGCACCAAGCAGAGGGCAACACACAGGACAGGAAGGCTTACAGAACTAATTACGTACCTCGTCAGACACTTTAAACCTCTTCAGTAATGCCACAACCTTCTGTTTGAAGTTTTGTTGCTGCAAGTCAAAGACACTTTCACGTAAGTAAAGCATTAAGTGAACTGTTTTCTCCCGGTCTACAAGAACCCCAGACACATCTGACACTGGTGCTCTAGCTGCCGCTTCAAGTCAAACAACTCCTGGCATCACAAACCAAGCCACTGCTATTCTTATGTTGAAATCAGCTTTTCCACACCTGTGATACTTCCTTTTCTGCATAACAATAAGCTACGTCCCATTCCACCAAGAAATACAAACCTTCTGGCCCTGACTGATGGCACACTGCTCTTGTTTGGACACACAGTGGATAGCAAATTATTTTATCTGCCAGATCATCTCCTGTACCCTGTTTGATATTTCTGGCAAAATATCTGGGAGTCAATTTTTCTGATTCTTAACATGGGTGAGCCAACACAGGCATCTACCCACTGACCCAAAGCTCAAATATGTTTTCTACCAACCAAGCACTGTGTTTTCCAGCAGCCTGCAGTTCATCCTCGCAGGCTTATTTATTTGACTAGCAGCACCGCAGAAAAGTTGTGGGGCCTGTCCTTAGTACTTGCTTATCAGAAAAATGCTTTCTGAGTCTGTTACCCCCAGATCCTGGACACAGCAGGCACCAAGTGCAAAGCAACACAAACCAAACTGCTGCACTCCCCTTGTGTTTACTTGCCCCCATGAGCGAGCGAGCTCCCTCTCTTGCAGGACCAAACAGCTGAGATTTGCCACCAGCTGCCCAGCTCTTCTCTGTCTCTCTGACCAAACTAAGTATGCACACCCTGAAGAAAAGGAAGATGAGAAGGGCCCTGGTGTGAGCACTGGTACACAGCATTTGAGGTGGCACCTCTGTGTCAGGAGGAAAGGGAGGAGAAAACAGCTGGCACCAGGCCACTCTTTAGCAAAGTTGCTCATTCGCTGGCTCTCCTGTACCTCCTCTGAGCTCTTCTTACAAATCCAACTGCCTGCTCCCACTCTGACCTCAGACACTTCATGCCGTCCCACACCTCCAAACCTAGCCCTTTACCTCTGAACTCAAATCCTGCAAGCTGCAGCCACCTTCTAGACAGCTGAAGTTTAGGTGAAATAAATCCACCAGGCCTCAAACAAGACTGCCCTATTTCTGTCCCCAACACACGTGTGAGGCTGAGATGCTCCGAGAGTCGTCCTCTGTCTCAGGAGGCCAAGCACAACCGTCCATCACACAGACCAGCACGGCAGTCTGTGGAGGGAGGACACACAGCACACAGTAGCTAAGGTGCCATGGCCAGAGGTGTCTGCTGGCCTGAATGGTTTGACAGTTGGCAGACAGGGAGGCCTAGTTTGGAGCTGGACTGATGTTAACTTAATTGGCAGCACCAAACCCAGTTTTGGGCCAGCCCTGCACACTGGAAATTCACTGTCACTTCAGAGGTCGGGGCTAGACAGACATTATTATTATGAGGAAGTTGCCTGCTTAATAACCAAGTGGCGTGTTTTGTCCTAGCTGGTCACTGACTCTTGAAAACAACACGAAGGACACCAAGGATATGAACTAGCATGCTCCTGGTCTCACAGACAGGATCTTTTTAATACCAGATTCAGGTCAAAACAGGGGTTATTTCACACCTTATCAAAACATGGATTTCAGAAATAGCCTCACAAGAAGGCACAACAATCTCCAAACTTACTCCTAAGTCCAAAAAGAAACCTAGCCCCATCCTGTTGATTCTGAATTACTGTCATCACAGACATGCACACCTGTGTGAGCAGAATTTTGGCATGGTCAAGCACAAGTCACTGCTCCACAGAGAAGCGCAGCTTTGCAAGCATATGCATGCTTGCTGTAGAGGGTGAATAGCTGCATGCAACTTGCCAAAGCTTTCAACATGCAGCTACTTCTTCTGCCTCAGCACCACAAATACCACCTCAGGTTTATCTGACAGGCTCTAGCCCCTGACTCAACTACTTCATTTTGAAACCTCCCACTGGCCTCTCCCATGCAGAGCACAAGCAGAAGAGATTCCCTTCACTGAAAGCTACTTTCAGGACTTACATGAGCATGGATCCTGCACTGGCTTCTTTGGGGGGGGTGGAATTTCATACACTTACGTGATTTTTTGGAGCTCCTTAACCTTGCAGCCAAAGGACACTCAGGACAGCACATACATACACCTTGGACTGCCCTACTCCCTGAACTGGCTGCTTTTTTCTAGCTCTTCACACACTGTGACCATGCCCCCATGCTCTCTGCTGGGCCAGCATGGCTGGTACTGCTGCTCCCATAAGCCACATGCACTGTGTATCTTGGCCAGACCCCATCAGTGTTAGTAAAACTAATTTCCACCGACCCTGGTTATGGACGTCGTTCTTACTATCGATCTCCGCTGCTTCTTGGGCTTCCCCAGCTCGTACTCATCATCATCCAAATCCTGAACAGAAAGAGGATTCCTGTGTTACCTTTTGTGATTCAGGGACACATGAGCATTTAAGTGCTAAAAATTTTCCCTCTGTGAAGATGAACCTGCTGCTCTGTCTTCCAGGCATTCAGCATTTGCCTTAACTGCAGTTACGATGGCAGAGGGAAAAGGAAGCGAACCATGTCTGCAGAGGGTCAGGAATAACAGCCTGGAGAAGCAAAACAGCCCTAGTTTTGCATTCAAGGCAGCAGGATAATCACAGCCCCACATTTCAGTGGGTTCCTCTCTCAGTACACTTCCAGAGATGGAAGGCAGGTGATGCCAGAGTCTGAAGGCAAATAAGACCCAAACTCAAAAGCATCTCACATCTACCCAGGGGGTTCTCTGTAAGGACCTGTTTTGTAGAAGGTATTAAAGACTAAAGACTGTCAGACCCCACTGGCCAATTAACTACAGCTGGGGATCTAGTTGGGCTCTTTGAATCCAATCAGCATTACAGAAGCCTTGACCATTACACAAGGATGCTAATGTTTTCGTGTTTAAAGGGAGCTCAAGTCCAAACACATGAACAGATAAATCACAGCATGATGGAAGAAATGGGTTACTCTGCAGGCCTTCCTGCCACAGCTAAACACTTGGTGACAGTCTCGCACTGTCATAGTTTAGCTAAAGAAATAGGCTTTTAGTTTCAAGCACGAGCTGAGAGTGTACACACTCTGCTGAAGCTCTCACAGTGAGAAGCCATGCCCTAAACAGTACCTGGCCCTGTACGGCATCATCACTGGCCTCCTGCTCAGAAGAGAAGCTCTCGTACTCTTCCTCGGAATAGTTGTCTGAAAGGGAAGGAAAGAGGGGAGAGATCCCGTGAAACTCCTTTAAGGTGAGGGGACAGTCACATCTCAGGAGCAGAGAAGGCCAACTAACGGTCGCAAATCAAGAAAGGAGGCACACAGGGAGACGCCTGCTAGTTTATTTTCTACCTGTGCTAGACCAGTGAGATGGGAACCACCTGGAGGTAAGGAACAAGGAGAAACACATCTAATAGGAAGGAAGGACCAGCACACAGATAAGGGTCCTTGAAACACCACCCCCTTTTACCCTGGAAAGAACCACCTGTTAGGCAGCAGCAAGTAGAGAGGTTTCTCCACAGGGGAAGTTTCCTCCTAACACGGGCGTAACTGGCTTAAAGGAACAAGTAAGACATGCCAGGAGAGTCTGGATCCTGTACTGAAATGACACTTCAGGTGAGCTGCCTGGCCTTAGGCAACAACAAAGCATTTGCATGCACTACCTTCAACTGGTCACTCTTCTAGCAGCGAGCAAAGGGCTGGTACCACATAAAAAGATTGTCACAAGTAGAAACCCAATGACTTCCCTATACAGTGCACAGCATGGATTTACACTCATTAAACAGGCTAAAGTCCACAGCAAAACACGTTGCAGGTCTCATCTAAGCTAACATGATTTATTGTAGAATACTGAAAGGAAAAGGAAGTTCGAAGAGTAGCTTAATCATGAATCTCCTGAATACACCACTGTTAGCCAGGCGAGAAGTTACAGGTTCTCAACACACCTACCAGTAATGCTGGAAGAGTGTTGGTGAGAACACAGCTAACCCTTGCTGGATGGCTCAGCCCCAGTGTGATATGCAGGAGAAGCTTTGACAATTCAAACCCCCACTCCTGTCACACTCCGCGCTCACATAGCAACAGGTTTGCGAAGTGAGTTATCTTTGCATCAATCAGTTACAGACACAGCAGTCCCAGTAAGCATCTAAGCCCAGATGGTGTTTAACTCCAGCAAGTTCAGAAGACACTGGTCCTCAGAGTATGTGGTCCTACTCTTACCTGTAGACTTGATTTTCTGGCTGGCCTGCATAGTGCTGTCTTCATGGTCAATCGGCTGACTTGACAAGGAGAAGATCCAGATTTCTGCTACCTTCACTGCAGCCTCTTTGATGTTGCTGAAAAGGCTCAGAACCTGACCACCTTCTGTTGGGTGCTGCATGACCTGGGACAGAAATCAAGCAGTAGAAATCTGCATTCAAATGTATTTAAACCTCCATTATTTGCATGCTACAGGAGTTATTTATGTTAGTGGAGTTACTCCACATTTCCAAGTACAGAAGCAAGCCAACACCCTGCAACTGCAGGAGCCACTTGCAGGCAATACACAATGCTAGTTGAGATTTTATTTGACTACTAATGTAAGTGATGGAAGGAAAGAAAAAGCATTCCGAGCTTGACAGTTGATTAGTTCACCCTTGAAGGAAAATACTTGACTACCTCATTACCATGTATTTGCTTCCACAGCACAGTACTGATTTGAATTATCAAGTTACCAACCTTCTGAACACCTAATTAAGGAACTCAATTTTGTGTTAAAGCGCTACAGAAGAGCTGGTAAAGGCAAAAATTCTTGGTGAGGTACAATGCAAAGCGCTTCCTAAAGCAAAAATCCCTGCTCCAGAGAGCTGACACCTGAATCTCAAGACGAGCTGGCCACCCCAGGATAATGAAGCAGTGGGTCACAAAAAACAAGACAATGGTGGATTCAGAGGGACACCTCTGTGTGGGTTTCTCCTTTGTTTGCCACCCCCAGCTCACAGGGCTCTTCCTAAGAACCTAAGACTTATGTTCTTCTCTTGCCCCACCAAAATCAGAAAGTGCTTCTCCATGTCTGCACCTCAGCTTCCTAACACACGCCAGGCTGCTTCACATGGCTTTAAGAAGACCTGAGCTGATGAGGAACATGTGCCTCCCTGCTCTTGAGCTCTGCTCAGACTCACAACTCCAATTCATTGCTTTGTTTCAACAGCTAACTTTTTTTTTTTTAAATTTTAAGAAACACATCTGTGCTGTTTAGGGGTCATTACAGTATAAACTGCAAAAGGCGCATGTGTCTAAAATTTGTTTTCCTGAGGTCTTCAATTTCAGAAATATTCCAGATGAGCTGGAGAGCAACCATTTCCTAACAAAGTGAACCTTTGAAATTTTTTCACCTTCTAACCTCAGTCAGCTGACATTACAAAAAGACGTAAGAAAAACCACATGCAGCAGCAAATAGCCAACACTTAGAAGTTCACTGATGGGTCTAATTAACGGCCCCACGTGTTTTCTGCCTTACAGCGGTATTTAATTTCTAGTTCTTAAACAAATCAAACGCACTACAGAATAAATGTGAGCTATAATACCACAAATCAGAATTTGGCCAACTGAAATGGGAGTTGTTCACCATTTTACTGCAAGTCTAAGGGAAGCTGAACTCATGCACAAGGAGTGGTCTTTAAAATTAATTATTTTATATAGTAATAACTCACCACACCATAACACTAGCTTATTTTGGATGGAAACTATTTGTTGACAGAATGCAGTCTGATGAAAAATACTGGTATAAGCTGAACTTGCTACTGCTAAGCCCATTCTAAACACTCAGAAACAGAAACAGCAGAGATTAAACAGGGCGTGAAATAATGAAGCATGGAGCTAAGCCATTCAGAAAGCCTTAGTGAATAATTTATCCATACTTGATTCCAGCACTAATTTTCAGGTGTAAATCTGAAAGTTTTATCATTTAACTCTCATGAATTGAACTCCACCTGAATTACCAACAGCCATGAAAAAAGAATTGCAAAGGGTGTTTCAAGCAAAATGAAACTACTTGATCCTGAACTCTCATCCGGTGGCACAGAGAAGCACAGCAGACCTTGCTTTTACATTTCTTAGGGCTAGAAAGCTTGTCTGAGTGATACTATCTGTTGTGTTCTGCACTTATGATCTCCCTAACTCTGAAAAAAACCCATACAACAACAACAAAACCCTCAAAAGCTAATAAATTAGCCTCATGAAAGCTTTAGCTATCAAGATACTATCCAGAAAATGTCCAGTATTATTACTCAGTAGTAATATCTGAATGCTGATTACAGTTACTAAGGCTTCTATATGAAATCCCACCAGGTTATTCCCAATGAGTGAAAGTGACAACGCTGGGTTTAAAGAGAAGGGAAAACATCCACCTTTGTAAATAGCGATCATGTCAAACAATGCTCACCTCAGCCATGTTGATAGACCCCACGGCCAGAGTCTTGTAGCCTAAAATGGTTCGGTTCTTGTACCGCTTCCGCCGCTGCAGCATGATCTGAAGCTTGTTGCCTTCTCTCTTCAAGAAGTGAGGGTACTGTGGTTGGAAACACAATGGAATTTATTATGTCTGCTGTTTATCCATCTCCCAGGCTGCCTGCTTCACAAGTAAACTCAATTCTCAGGGACTAACCTCAGGGCTTTCAGAAGTGCCTAAGCTAGCTTGCACTCAGCGGACAATCCTTCATCGTCCCAAGGAAGCCTTCATCTCTGCCCAGTTTGGGATCAGCTGAGCCCAAGCCTGGTTCCAGAGTGATGAGCCGCCGCCAGGAGATGCTTCCCCCAACAGCTAGAAGAGGTTGCCCAGAACTGGAGCCCCAAAGGTGCTGCCGGGGCACGGGCTGCCCTGCACAAACACAGCAGGCAGCACGCAGTGGCAGAGACAGCTGCAGACCCCCCCCCCGCCTCTTGGCAGGAGACTGCCCTCCCTCCAGCACAAGGACACTTCTCTGTGTTTGACCCTCTACTGCACATGTTTAAGAGCCTATCGTGCTCTGAATGGCAAGCAAAAAGAGGCACGGCTATGAAGAGCCCCAAGGACTTGCTGATGCCTCTTGGTAACGCGCCGATTCCCTCCAGGACGATATGGTCTCCTTGAGGCACAGAGCTCTTGTAGCTGACAGTGTTTTCAAGCATTAACATACTCAAACTTCTGTTCCTCAAAGTGGTTGTATTTTACATAACTGAGTCAAGAAAAGCCCTGTCTTACTGCCAGGCTATGTTGCAAAGATATAAATCCTTCCAAGACACGTTCCGTACAAGAAAATACATTTACCTCCCCAAAACCTCCCCCAGAACAGAGAGGCTGTGAAGTCAAGCAGAGACCATCAGGGAAAGAGTAAGGTTAACCACGCCATCTCAGTTTGCCCTGCTTATCTGCACAGAGTAACAGTGCACTCAGGTCCGGCTTTCTGCCAGAATACTTGCCAGCACGCTGACAGTCCCCAGGGGACAGCTCACCAGCTGTGGGAGGAAGGAGTCATGCAATGGAAGAGCAATCTTCAAGAAAAGATACAACAGCCACCTGACCAGTCTCATCCCGAGAACAGAGGTGAATGGGACACATGTTCCAAGTATCCAAAATATGTAGCACTACGTAACCTGTAGACAGGAGAATCTGATCGCAGGGATCTCAAATAGGACATTCCCGGGTGAAGGATACTTCTCTCACAGGCAAGACCTGCATTCCCCCCCCCCCCCCCCCCCCCCCCCCCGCCTTGGGACATTATGAAAATAACTTCCTGCCCATCAAAACACTTGATAAATACAAATGCTGAGAGCCACGACAAAGCCAGAGATATTAATTTGCAGTCCAGAGCAAGCCTGACTGCTATGCGGAGAGCTGAGAACAGTGGTCACATAAACAAGCAGAATACTAATTACCTGATTGCTCTGCAAGGGCAAGATTTACTGTGCATTGCATGAGGAAGCAGCCCTGCAGAGGAACAGCAGCCCACATGATTAGAAGAACCTCAAAACACACCTGCATCCAGACACCAATGGAGCCTGTGACTTTACAGATGTGAAACAGGCTCCATGTCCCTGAACAGGGATAGAAGAAAGTTATCAAGGGGAAGGAGCAAGAGGGGCTCAAAAAGCCATAGGCACCTTTTGCATTCAATTTTTCCATCTCCTTGCCTCTGGGGCCCTTCCACATGTTGGATGGGTGCAGGGGAGAGGGTCTCCTTGCTCTCAGCTCAAAGCACCTGAGCCACACCAAGGCTGCAGCTGAAATCTAAAGTCACAGTTGGTCCCAAGCCAGCTTGACTTCAACGTGTACAATTTTCAGGGATTAAATTGGACAGTTTAAGTCCACATATGTGCAAGTTTCTGTTCTTCAAAGGTGTGCTGCCTGGCCACCCCTGGTGAGCATTCACAGAGATGGTCAAAGAAAGATACAGAGAGACTCAGGCCATTCAGCTGCTCTGTTAAAAGCAAGGGCCTCTAGAAGAAAAATCAGAGCCATTGGCATAGCACAGACAAGCTGGTTTTAACACTAGCCATGGCTTATCAACTCTACAAAACGGTTTCAACAAAAACTTTTCAGTAATTGTCAGTCCGTGACAGAGACTAGAAAAGCGAACAGTTTGACTCAAAACATTTGAAAAGACGACTTTTAGAGGAAGCACCAAGCACCCCAAGGCACCTCCAAGAGGTGAGGAGGCCATCACACCCACCAGAACAGCGAGAGTCAGGGCAAGACATTCCTTCTGAAGCCCCAGGTGATGTAATTCCCTTCCATCCAGAAAGGTTTATTAGATTAAACACAGGAACTACGTGCTCCAGAGAGCTGTGATGTTGTGCTTGAAATATCTAGAGAATTTCACTTGATCCTGTGAAACCCACGGAGGGTCAGAAGCAGCAGGCATTCCAGCAGTAAGGGTGATGGTAGCTCACCTGCCAGAGAGGCTACCACTGGTCTAGCCCTAGCCAGCAATGTGAAACAGGATCAGACACACCACTAACTCCAGTCTTACCCCAGTTGTGTAATAGAGCAACAGGAAACTCCTCCCTTCTGCTTGAGCGGAGGCCTGCCAGACACAATGGGCTGCTCGCTATTATGCCAGCCAGTACCATCAGCTTTCCAGCTTAGCTCTTACAAGAAAAATGCTCTGTGCAAAACCCAAGAATTTCACCCAGAAGAAGCTGCTGAAGAGATGGTGACTGTGAAGATACAAGAGGCTGCAGATCTAGACAGCTAGCACAAAGCAAGGCATACAGTTTGAAGAGTTGACAGTGCAATATGGAGCTACTGGCTGCTGCAAGATATTGAGACCTTGTTCTGTGACGTCCACATGCTTTTACTTTGCAGCCCATCACCACTCTCAAATATATCCCAGGCACTAAATTCAGACTGCATCTGGCTTAAGCTGCAGTTGTTAGCTAGGAGTAGCTTCCAGCAGTCATCCAATTAAGAAACAATAAAAGCTGTCATAAAAATCCTGCAATGCCATTTCAGGAAGGCTTCCCAGGCCTTACTGCATCCAAGACCACCAACCCTTCCTGCAGTCAGAGACCAGCAGCACATCTCTGCATTAAGCTTGCTCACCTCTTCTGAAGGCTCAGTGTCACAGATATCACTCTCCCCTATTCTGGCTCAATTCCAAGCCCCTTCAAGGAATACAGAGTTAAAGGCATTGCTCTGCGTCCTGCTGCAGCATTACTCCAAGTCCCAGAAAAAAACCCCAGCAGATTCCCAATTAATTCCAAAAGATCTGCAGAAATACTTGCTCCTTGCTGACACAGGACTTGCAGAGGGAGACCTGGCTCATCTTACAGCCCTGCTACCAACCATGGGAGAGCTGCAGCCCCAGGATCCAAGCATATTCCTGGCATGTGGCTTTGTTTTTCCTGTTCACAAAGGAGGGGATGCAATGCTGCAGTTAACTCGGTCTGCGGGCTGCATCAGGACAGAACCAGAATCATCAGCCACCTGTACGTCTGCCTGGGCAGCCACAGCGTTATCGTTCATCTGCAGTGAAATCTTACCGGCTTCGAGTCCGCCCTGGTCTGAGTAACAACCAGTCTGTCTCACATCATCACTTGAGCCTTTCTCCTTACCAAATCAAACTCTTGACTTCAAGATCGAACCAATAGTTCCAAAACACAGGTGATACAAATATGAACATTTCTGAGCATCTGTCTGGTTCTGCTTTATGCATGCAGGATCCTCCCTCTTGCTTGCAGCAAGCCAGTCTCTATCTTATTTCCCTCCTCAGGAGGTAGCACCAGGGCAGCATGCTTTAAGGAAAAGAGGAACCAATAAAATACTGTTGCTCCAATTCCCAGCTACTCCTATGACTCCAGAGCCAGGAGTAACTGAATACTCTTCCTGCTTCCCTACATGGTGCCTCCCTCGGCAACTCCAAATCAGAGGTTCACCTGTCCCATTCCTACCTACCACCTTCTGTCAGCCTGATGCTCCATGCCACCCTCCGTGATTGCCACCCTTCAGTGCTTACTCATGGGGAAGGCAACAAAAGTCAAAAAAAGAGCCATCCTGCTCTGCTCCAGTTCTTGCCACAGCCATAACATGAAGAGGACTGACTGCAAAGTCCTCACCTTCCTGAGATCCAAACACAGGATGCGCAACACAGAAGGTCCCCTAACACTGCAAACCAGCACCATGCTCAAGGCCTCAGTGCTGATAGGCAATTCAGACACATTTGTGTTGTTGCAATGAGGACACGCAAATTGCAGCTAGCATCTAACTTGCCTGTTCCCCCCAGACAACTCAGAATTAGAGATCTGCTTCCATGACACAGGGTTGGCCCCAAGAACAATTTAAGGGTTTATATAGCAGCCTTCTTATTGGGCTTCCCCCTCCCCAGATCCTGGAAGCACCTAGGCTATTTTTACTCAAATTCTCCACAGAGACAAGGGACAAGCCAAAAGAGCTCCAATAGCTTTTCAGAAATGGCTGGGACTGCCTTAAGAACAAGCATCTCTGGCAGGACTAGAATGATCTTCACCTCGGACTCACAAGGCACCTCTGCTCACCGCTAAGCAGCAAGTCCAGCAAGCCCACATGCCCCAAGGCCACAGCCACCTTACCTGCAGTGAGAAGGTCAGTGCAAGCTCCGTCTCCACATGTCCACTCGGGGGCAATACAATCTCGTGAGACCGCAGGATGCGCTTGGAACCCTGTACAGAAACAAAGTCCACCGGGTGAATTCCCCAGAAGGCAGCCCTTGCATCCCACCCCAGTCCTATTTACTGAAAACCAGGAAACACTGTCAGGGACTACCACAGAGAAAGTGAATGGATGGGTCTGACCTTGCACTTCTGTGAAATATTAATAAGATGAAAGGGAGAGATTTGACTAATAAAGATTTGGGTATATTTACTGTTCCTAACTACAACAAAGCAGCTTTTGTTCTGCCAACCCCCAGCATTCAAAAGCTATGAGTCAGCTCCCACCCCTCAGGATGAAATCTCATATTTTTATTCCAGGCAATAGGTACAAGGCTCATCTCCTGGGTTTGGAGGCTGCAGCATCTTGCTTAAACCTCTGTCGACAGCCGTGACAGACTGGTCTTTTCTTCTGGCGCACATACCTCTCCCTGGGGACAGTGGAGATTTAAACCTGTTTAAACAACTGCGAGTCATCAGGGTTATAAAAGAAAAAAAATCCACTGAGCATCACAGTGGAGTCTAGAGACTTGATGATACTACAGGGTAACTCCAAATCAACACTGTGCTTGGGCTGCTGTACACTAGCCAAGTTACTGGGCTGTTTGCTGTGTGAGTATTTCATTGCAGGGAATGTTTCAGGGAAAACTAGCAGGAAAGAATGACAGAGTGCTGCCTAGCAAATCCTTCTGCACTGTTCAAACACGGTGGCAAGTTTCAGAGGTCCCTGGCTCAGTATTCTGCTGAGACTGCAGATCTGGCTTTGTCCCCATGGGCTGGTCTCCCAGATGCACAGAACTGAGGCCATCAAAAAAGCAGCATCTGGGAAACCAGCAACAGACTCGGGGGCTAAACACCTCCCAGCTAAACCCGAAGAGAAATATGGTCTGGCTATAGCAGCCTCGCATAGCATCCTGAGAGCAGAGAGAAGCAGAGACTCATTTACAACCCTTCCTCCCCAAACGTGTTGCTCAGGCAGCCAGAGCGAACACTGTGATTTGCAGCAGTGCCTCAGCTCCTACCCAACGCAGCGCTGGCTCCTCTGTGGAAAAGCCGAGGTGCCTAAGCGGATCAGAAGACAGCAGAGTGAGAAACTGAAGGGCTCCCCCCGGGAAAAGCAGTGCGCATGTAAGTAAAGCACAGTTAGCCTCGCCGCTGGCAACAGTGGCATCTGTTCCATGCTGCTCCTAATAGCAGCAATCTTGCTTTACTTGTTATGCAACTCTAAATCTAATGAAAGACCAAATATAGCCGCTTTTAAAAGACCGCAGTAGATAAATAGAGCAACGGCTCAGGAAATAACAGTTGACAACCCTTTGAACATCACTGTTCAGGAGGCTGCAAGGAGACACGGGAAATGCAGGTAAGATGCTCTCATTAGGTCTGAATTCAGTCATCCCATCTGGAAGGACTCCAGTGTCTGACACCTCTCACAAAATTCCCCATACAAAGGCAGTGAGTCATCTGACAGAGATCATATATTTGATGATCCAGTATCACCAGCCTCAAACAATAGCCATGTCAGAAATCCGAGTGCTGGCAAATTAAGTGTCCCTGAAAGAGCTTGTCAGCATCATCGTCATAACCTGCAAGCTAAAAAGGGACTTTTAATAACAGGGCTTCAGAGCTGCCCATGTCCGAGACAGCTGCAGTGCTACTGACCCACCGTTAAATCGCACATCACAAAGAAATATGGGTGCTGATCCAGCACAAGGGACACCCAAGGTGAGACTCTTTGGGACAGTGGTTATTCCAGCCCGTCACCTCTAGGTCAACTGGACAGACATATCAAGGGCAGAGTAAGGATGGCCTGGGGATGCAAGCTGCTGCCTCAGGCTTGGCAGATGAGCACCCCAAACAGGGCAAGTCCTGCCTTCGAGTTCCTCAGGGATCTGCCCTGGTGTAGAGAGGGCTGCAGAACTACTACTCAGGTTCCAGCATCTAAACTACTGTAGCAAGGCAGATCACAACACGTACCCAAAACAGACAAGAAAGTCCCACGTGTTACAATTCCCTTTGCACTTGGAGGTCTGAGGCAAGCTTTCACCCATAAAAAGCATAAGCACTCAGCAGCAACCTGAACATGAAAAGAAGGTTTTGCTCCAGTAAAACCTACTGAATTCTCCAACCCAAGTCTGACACACTCTGAGTGTAGATCATTCACTGACAAGCCTCAGGCCCTCAGTGTGATGCAGCCAAAGCTTTCAGTCCTGATAAGCAATATCTGACAGCCTGAGAGCCCACAGCTGCGCTTCTTCTGAGGTTCCCATGAATCCAGGTGTGTGAAACAATTCCCTGACTTTCCGTTCCCTGCTGCGGGTGCATGAACTGCCTTCCAACAGGGACACATTTTTACCCCAGATGGACTGCTCATGGAGATGAGATGCTGGTTAAATTCCGAGCTGCATGTTCTGGCACCATAAAGCCTTCACGATTTCACATTCCAAGCTAGATTTTGTGCGCTTTGACACAACCATCTCTCTGCAGGGGTTTGCTGGCTCTTTATTAGAAAAGCAGCTGCTTTTCAGCATAGTTAATGGTATTTTTCTACTTGTAGGTCTGCTAGGCCTTTACTCGTTAAGTACTTCAGCATTTGCAGTGGTGGAAGCATGTGAGCTGAACTGATGCTGTGACGCACTGTGGAACCAAGTCCCCTTCCTTCCCAGCCTGCCTCCAGGCAGTGTGACCTACATGTAGGCACCTAATTACATGGCAGGAACGTATGCTGTAAAGTGGGTTATTGACCTAAGATGACAGCTGTATTTTATGGAAACAAACTAAAATGTACAGGTACCCTACAAATCCGCTGGCAAGCACCTGGCTATGAAATGACTTGGTCTTGACAGCAGAGCTGCTCGTCAGCAGAAGGCAGCCCGAACTCCAGACCCCCCAAACCAGGACCAAGGTACCAAGATGTTCAGCCCTAAAGTTAGCTGAAGCATGTTAAATAGAGAACCAGGTATCTGATTTAGTAACAGTTCAGGAAGCAGAGGTGAGCATATGATCTGTAAAGAACATTTTCACATACAGATAAGCTCATGCTGAGCCCTCAGTGAACAACATTCTTCACTTACAACAGTGAAAAACAGTAGGAACATGGGGGAAGGATCAGAAGAGCCCCTCCACACATCTAGAATGCCCTGATGTACTCAGGAAGAAGCCTGTGGCTGCAGTGGATCCTCACGTGGTGGTGAAGCTCAGTTCAGGCATCTGCCAGTATTTTTAGCCAAAGAACACGTTTAATTCTTAGAACTGAGCAGCAATTACCTGCATTTTGACAGCAATGACCCCAGAAATAAGCTCCTTATCCAATTCCTTTAAGACTACCAGTTTCTTTAATGTCAAGCTGCACAACCTGCAAACAGGAACAGAAGAGAAACAGTTATAATCATGTCTGAAAAAGGAAAAGCTCTGAACAGCTTTTACACACAGCAGTATCCCAGTTTGTGGGTAAACAGGCTCCCAAGACAAGCCACACACTGATACAGACATAAAGACAGCACAAACACATGAGGTTTCCCTGGCTTTTCAGACTGAATTTCTTGAGCCTTTCACAAATACAAGGAGGCAGGCAGGAGGTATGTCTCTGATGCAGACCCATGGCCACATGAGAGCACCTCACAGCATGGACTTCCACTGACCACAGCCTGGGAACTCGTGCTCAGACCAAAAGCTTTCAGGTCAGAGGAATTAAATTCCAGCAATATAAAAGCACTGGGTCAGTCTAATTTTAAACTCATCTACAAAGCTTTCCTAGACTGTTAAGCTTTTTCAGTTTCAGACTGCTGGCTCGCAAAGATCTCGCTCCCACCTCCTCCTGTCAACCCACACATTCTCCTCCTCACCCCCAAACAAAAGTGCTAGCCAGTGGCTCAGGCATCTGTAATGGAAAAGGGGGAAAAAAAAAGAAAGGAGGAGAGGACTGAAGCAGTGCCCTCTGGCCCTGGCATTCACATGCCACACATATGCAAGTAAATCACATTCTTCACCCAGGCAATGCTACATTGTTCTGGTTTGAAGCTGTTTGCACTTCTGCCTTCCCGCACGGGGAGCTTGGGAGGGGAAGAAGTTTGAACTAGGTGCAGCTGAGTTAAGGCTCTGAGGTAATGGGACTACAGCATTGTTGGCACTTTCACAATGTCACAGAAGTTACCACCAGCTGGTGTAATTAAGGCATGCCTAGAAACAAACTTCAGGCAAAAAAACTTGAAGCAAAGACAGCTCAGCTTGAGGAAAGCAGGGGCCAGAGAAAGTTGCCCGGTGGGCTCTGGTGACTAGACATCATCTCTCATGCTGGCCAGGAGCCAGCACTGCCTGTGTCGGGTCCCTGCCTCACGGCATGGGCATCTTTGGCCTCTGCTGTGGGATGTCAGCAAGCCTCAGCATGGCTCCTCTGAAACGCACTGCAGAACTGTCTCTCCTAGACAGAAGTGTAACATCAGGGCTACTCATGAAGGGGCCAAGTCCAGCAGTAGATGGGAAGGGAAGAGGAACCGATGCTGGATTTTGGTACATGTCCAGGCAGCAGTAGCACAAGTGCCATTGACTGAAGCCTGCACTTGAACTACAGGACTCCACACCGGTACCAGGAACCCGACAAGTCACCTCTGCAAGGGTGACGTGCACCTCCACCACCTTCTACATCACAGTGGGAAGCTGAAACATTGCTTTGCTGCAGAGCCTGAAGGGTAGACATGGTCAGCATGGGTGCAAAACTGCAGGAGAAATATAACTAAAGGCCCTTCCCGACAGGAGCAGTGGTAGATGTTGAAGCAACTGCTGCCTGCTTCATCCAGAAATACCTGTGGCTCTTCCTGAACTCTGCCCTCTCACATGGGGCTGGGAACAGGAAAGAGCCAGTCCTAGCTCTTAAAGTCTTCACTGAAGCACCTCTCCAAACCTGCCCTTACCAGCCTCTTCTCCACCCAGCCCACGCTACCTGCTCCCTCTACTCATTTGCAAAGCACTGGTTCCTGCTATGAGCCCCTTAAAAATCAAGGGAAAGCGAGAATTACAAGCTCTGCATCAGAAGACAGTACAGCCAGCCAGAGATGTTATAGAAATTACAAGGAAGGTGAAAAAACTGGGTCTGCCTGGGCATCCGTTCCCCTCTGTCACACCACCAGCAGCTGTGCAGAGTGTCATCAAGACAAACGTGCTAGAGATCGTGAGCCTGGAGGCACTGGGTTCTGGAGGAAGGATGGCAGAAGCGGGCAGGACAGCTGCAGCTGCTGCTGGGCTGGTGGAGGGGAAACCAAGCATGCTGTCACCGTGGCCAGGGCCCCCCCCTGCACGAAGCAGGCATCTGCAGAAGCAGGAGAGCACAGGCCAGCGTGTTCAATTGCAAACCTAAGAGTCCCTGTGCACTGCAAGTCAGGTGAAGCTGCATCCCTCAACCCAGAGCACAGCATAGGCTGCCAGCTTTCCCACCCCATCTTGAACAAAACAGCAAGCACAGACACAGGCAGCTGCTGCCACGAAACTGCCAGGCCAGGATCTGGAGGAAGGAGGCTGTGATGCCATTTGTTTTCTTTGTAACACTGTAGCTGGAGGACAATTGCGCTCAGCCTGCCAAAACCCACAATGCTAGGGCCAGTCAGGTGCCGAGAGCAGAGGTAGGACAACACACTGGCATTGTCTCAGCTAACAGGCAAGGAACAAAGGCCTTTTCTCTCCAGCCCTGAGCTCGAGGATGAAAAAGGTACGGGAAGAAACAATGGTGTTCTCAGCACACACAGCAGAGCACAAGGAGCGCGTTCTGTTCTCCGCCGAGCATTCCTTCAATTCATCATTTATGAGCTTTGATCAAGCTCTGTGGAGCACTTGCTGCTTGGAAAAAAAAATAAAAAAAAAATTTAAAAGCCTCCTTTACAGTGATCAGAAAAACAGAAGCAGTTAAAAAAGACATGGGACACATCTGCTTTCTTTATCCCCCATTCCTGGGCCGATGGTACTAAAAGGCACTTCACACAAAAAACAATGAAATGTGTCTATTCTCCATCGGGGGTGGGAGATAAAAATCAGACCGTTTAAATCCCACCAAATCACTCTCATCCTCAACATGCTTATCGTTCCAGGTCTTCAGTCTAAGTCTGCAGCTTACACATCAAAGCAGCTTTGGAATATGCGGCAGAAAGCAGCCATACCTTACTGAAATAATCACAAAAAGGCATATTCCAAGCATGTCACTGCATCCAGAGCCAGCGTCGTGCCCCTGCCACCAGCACAAGGAACCTGAACCACTCACACCTGCAGGTACAGCAAGGATTTGTCTGCCACAACCAGCTCTGATAACGGCAGCACCTCTTCCATACACTTATCTTTTGCCTAGGTTTTGCTGTACTTTCATCAGGTCTCAAGGATCAGGAAGGGGACTGGTCTCACAAAATATTTCTATCAACAAGCCAGTTAAGATTAAATACTGGTAGGAAAAACAGGACAGACACAGGTGGACCTGAAACGATCTGAAAAAAGAACAAGGTTACATTTACAAGTTTCTAATGCACACATAGATCTCCTGATCTCCGTGAACACAGGGAAAATAACCTGTCACGCGCACACAGACACAAAGGGGACCTGAGGAAGCCTCAAGTCTGGAGCCGATTGAGCCTGAAGTATTTTGAACGGTCTATAAAAAGCCTGGGGCTGCAATACAGGAGGTACAGACAAACCCTTTCTTTGCATGTTTGTTTCAGCAGTGACCTGTGGTTGCACGTGGGGAGTTAAGGTAGCAAAAACCCTAAGTTAGCCGAAGCAGCGTTAAATAAGGGTGATGGAAATGCGAGAGCCAAGATTTCCACCCTTTTCTGAAGGCTCATAGTAGATCTCCCCGCTAGGAGCACAGCTGTGTCCCACACAGCAGCAGGCAGTGCCTGCCGAGGAGCTTGCACCCCCCTCCAGTCACACATGTCCCCCCCATGGCGAGGAGGCATAAGGTACTTGCCTGACCCCATTCTCAGGTTAACAAATCATGAGACAGCTTAATGTGTTCTACAAGAATAAAACTCTTCATCTTTTTACATCACTGCTGCAAGAACACAGTTTTAAAGAGAAAACCTGGACCTGACCCAATAGTTTTGACTCGTCCTGCTAATGGAAGTTGTTCATGATGAAGTTACTCAGCACAATTTGTTCAAAGAGGCAGCTATCTGCAAAGAATATAACATTTTGGTAACCAAGATCCAGCAAACATGTCCAGAACAACCAAATAAAGTGTTGCATTCTTTACTCACTGGATGTTTTGCTTTTGCATCCCTCTAAATAGGAAGATCAGGAAAATAAACCCTCTCCAAGAAAGAGTCGGCCTCACTGAATTAAATGTCTGTTTCTCCACAGGGAGCACAGTAATTGCACTGAGACCTCGCTCACACAGAGACAGTCAAATCAACAGGAAGGAAACATTAAAAATTAAAGACCTGTATTTTAATTAAGCCCCATAGAAGTCGAGAACAATAACAGATGCACCCACACCTACAGGGGATTCCACGTCCAAGATGGGAGCTGGGGCAGGAAGACTAGCTCATTACACAGATACCCTTTGTCCAAGAAAGCTGTGAAGACATTGTTCCTAGAGAAATGTTTCATGCCAGGAGCGCTCTCCTCCGAGGTCTGTAAACCCCAGTCAGCCAATGGTGCTAAGGAAGGTATCGATACCCATTTGGTAACTGGACAGTTTCACCTCACCCAAGTTATTTCGGCATTTCAGGACAGCAAGCAGCTTCCTACCTCGATGCTTTCAACCTGAACTTCGAGAGTTTTGCTGACACTTTAAACCCAAGTCAGTCCCAAAATAAATCACATGCCACTTGAAGTGGAGGGGGACACCCGCCTACACACCGCCCAGACAAACAGAGCCATTCTGCACATAGCTACAGTGGCATCTGCGCAGGAGAGGCCGGAGCGAGAAGGCCTGCACAGCATTTTTCAGAGACAGCTGCTTAAGTAAGGTATGAACGCATGCAGAGCATGACCAACCAACTGCACATGCAGTTCCTTATGCCTGCTTTGCACAAGCCCAGGAAGAAAGGACCACATGGATGTACTCACTGCTACACTTACGTGCTAAAGGCAGGGCTCCGTCCTGGCCTAGGAGAGTTAGCTCAGGCAGAAAGGGGAGAAGAGCTGTCCTACTAATGTCACTTAAGCATCGAGACTGGGGCCTCTGGGCAAGGGTAGCAACGGTAGAAGCCACAGGCAGGGTGCTTCTTCACCTTCCAGAGCCTCTGAGTTAATTCCCTCAGAATGATCTAATCTCACTCCCATTCTCAGGTAAGCTCCATGGCAAGAAGAAATTAAATGAGGCGGCAGAGGTCAAGCGCTCCCATTTTGTCATTCCAGAAACATAACCTGAGTAACTAGCAAAGAAACATAACTGTCCTGTATCAGCCTCTGCTTACTTCTCCTTCCTTCACACTTGCCACCAAGCTAAACAGCAACCTTTAGCCAGATGTTCTGCCTATGGATCCATTCAAGTAAGCTTTAAGAAGCCAGGAAACAATTGCAGAGCAAGTATTTTCATTGTTCTTGTTCTCAAGGATCCTGAAATCCTCTTCCCAGCACTAATAGAGAGAATTAAGCTCTTAAGACTCTAGAGACCAAGATCCATAGAAATGCTGTAGCAAGCAAGTCTTGTTCAGACAGGCAAGAGGATGGCAGCTTATTTTATGCAACAGGCTCTACCCAAGGTGTCACAAGGACACACATGCACAGCCTGACTCTTTCCTTTTACAGCTGGACTACACTCCTGCTCACTTCAAATATATTACCTGCCCCAAACTGAGCACGCCAAAGGGGTGGGGGTGTCAAAATTCTGCAGACCTGCATGATTTTTAAAAGATCCTGGAATTCTGCATGGGCGCATTTGCTATTTGAGGAGCAGCATGCAGTTAACGTGACCAAAGATTAAAGCGCATGTGAGCTTAGATACTCCCACCCAACGTATCAGTTCGAAAATGCTGAAACGGGTCTTCCTTCAGTGGGACAAGGCATTGCTGGCTGGCTCTAGGGGACTCACCCAGGCAGGAAGGGATAAGGATCCCTGAAAGCCAAATAACTGGCTCACAAAACATAAGGGTTTACATATTCCGTTGGCACTTCTCATGTTTTAGCACTTCAGCAGTCTGGAAAGAGCCCTACTGAGGCGCAGCAATGCTGGTAAAACCCTCAGGGGTCAAAGCCATATCTCCGCAGCTCCACATACTCTTCAGGTAGCAAAGCTGGCAGTCGTGTCACACCATGTTCCGACTACCTGGCTGAGACCTGACGTATTCAAGTCACACCGGGTAACAGCAAATCAGCCTGTCACCAACAACACGCTTCCAGGTACATGCTCTGAACTGTGCTACCAAGAAACAGCAGCTTTCTCACCCTTTAAGAAGTCGTTTCAGTGAGAGCAGAAGCAGCTCTGCACACATCTGTCAGCCTCAGTCAGGATCTCAGTTCTTGCACATGCTGCTATACGTTTGGCTTCTCGCTCTTCGTTTTGATGGTTTCAAATCCCTTTACAGGGTGACAGGGGGTTGTGGATAACAATCAAAAACCATGAAGCAGGGATTAGATCTGTTTCTCAGGCAGGCAATGGAATGCAAAGGAGTTAGGCAAATTCACCTGCATGCTGCCTGCAAAGCCAAGCACAAGCCCAGTTAAATACGCCTCTGCTGGCTTGCCTCTTTCAAAGCCAGCATCCAGAACACCAGGACTGCATGGCACCCTGACACCAAAGCGAGCGCCAATGAAAGAGCCTATGGTACTGGTGGATTAGGTTCGAGCAATGTTTTTAAAGTTCTGAGGCAATAAGAAGGTGTTTTATTAGCTTTAAAGACTAAAGTCAGCAAATAATGAAAAGCCAATTCATGGTTAAGGCGCCTTCGACAGACCATCAGTGTTACATTTTCTATATTACAGATGACACAAACACATCTGATATTTGCTGTATTAATTTAGCAGTTAGCTGGAGTAACCAGAGGCACCACCACCAAGGAACAAGCAACAAGATGGAGACAGACCAGGCACAGCCACATCCGTCTGACCGAAGGCCAGTAGAAGCTGGGGGTCTAACAGGCCTGCACAAGACACCCACGGCACGGCAGTACAGCCTCCCATCACTGAAATGCCAGTCTCCCATCTGAGCATCAAATGAGAGCACTCAAAGTAGCACATGTCAGGGAGGGGGAGCCTTTAGGAAGCGGGCTGGTCAAGCCATTTCTGTACCCAGGGCTTCACTTCTCAGCAAGCCAGCAAGAAAACAAAGGCACAACCCACTAAGCTTACGTGACCCAGCCAGGGTGGAGGGCAGCTCCCACCACAAGCCTTACAGATTGGTGCAAGAGCATGGACACAACTGAGCAAACAAACCGTGCCCCAACGCAAAAGGGGAGTCTGGGAGGAGGAATGCAAAACCAAACTGGGGAGTAGGGGATGAAGAGGAGAGACCTTCACAGCTGGAACAAATCCAGCAGCCCTCCCCCTCCCTGGCTCACCCCTCCCATGCATGCCCGCCTTATGCAACCTGCCTTCTCCTTGCTGGCCCCCTACCCCAGACAGCAGCACTTGTCACACAGCAGGCTGATCACAGGGATCGGCTATTCCAGGCATGCTACAGGAACGCTCTCCCTGCCTGCCATTCCCATCTGCCCCTGAGCCCTCTGGGAATAGTGGGAGCTGCACAAAGTAGCCAGCAGATGAGAAGGACCATCAGAGCTAAAGGCTTCCTAATCTGGCCGCAGCTTGCCGCAAAGCACCGAGCAGCACATCTCTGCCTCCGTCCGAGCCAGCATCCCCCTCCCGAGCTGGCTGCAGGAACAAAGCCAGCACACACCCCAGGAAATCCTTGCAGCCTTAGCTAGCTCTGTTACAGGCACCAGTTGGTAAGACAAAAGGGTTAAAGAAAATGCCTCGTGGCACATTGTTTTCTCCAGTATGGCCTTGTCTGGATGATAACCCTCACTCTCTCTCCCCTCCCCTATCCTCCACCACATCCATGCCTCAGCCCTGAGCACAGCATGCCCAAATGCAGTGGCAGCAGCATCAGGTTGGGAGCTGTAACATCACCACAGCAACTAGGGATGTCACAGCCCACACATGACCAGCTCCCCTCAGCCACGCAACAAATAAGACCAGGTCCTCTGACAGCCTGCTTGCTCCTCCTCACTCCCCTCCAGAGCAGTCTGATGGCAAATCTCCCTTCACAGCAGCGTGAAGAACTCTGGTCTCCAAACCACCGCTTCCCCTGCAGCTCCCCTGCCCCATCCAAAGCCTGTATGTGCTTGGCCACAAGGAGCCAGCATGCATCTGAGCGCAGGCACATTCAGAGGGTGGTCCTGCACCAGCCAGTCTGGTTTAGTATTTAGGATTCTCTTTTTGATAGTAGGAAGCACAGGTCTCCAAGCTCTCTTGCGCTCAACTGCTTTCAAAATGCTAGGCACTATTCTGCTTTTCGTTCCAACTGCTGAAGAGCCCACAGTGAGAGCTTGCTGCCGTGCCACCTGGTGCTGTGCTCTCGGCACATTCTTGTTAGCCACTTGGTACCCCAGGGAGACACCGCAGTCCCAGCCACAGCAAGGCTTGCAAATCATTAGAGGCCAGGACTCAGCCTGCAAGACCCTGATCTTCCCCTCTGTCTGTAAATCTGCCAAAGGCTCCTATCAAGAGGAAAAAACTATGCCGACAGGAGCCTTGACTTCAGGCCTATGTCAGAAGAGCTTGTAATGAAGAGCTCAGTTCTGCTTGGGTTAACTGTCACTACGATCTCTTCATCGTAAGAAATCAGGACTGGGAAGCCTCCAGCTAAGAAAGCAGTCGAGGACAAACAGATGGCTTCTTGGTGTACCCAAATCCAAGCCTGCTCTCAGGGCATGAACAATTTACTGTCTCTATGCCTTATTTCTCCCCACTTCAAATAGCTTCCATGACACCTTGTGATGCAGAGGTGAGCTGAACAGCCTGTCACTCCTGAGACCAGACAGGCTCACATCATGGGTCACACCAAATTACTTCTCACTCAACCATTTCCAAACGCTCCCAGTTCACAAGCAAGTCAGACACATGGCCCTCTCAGTCAAAGCCAGGATCCTGATGGCATATAATAAGACTTGGTGCTTCTCTGAAACTTACCCCACTCTGAATAAATGGACTTTCTGAAAACTGTTGTAGGGGGGGTTTCAAAGGAGTTTTGGAGATGGGGCTTTGTGCTTAAGCTTGCTTTCCCCTTGCTGACCCATCTGGACCCAAGGCAGCAAAGTCAGGGCAGGTGGCCCACTCCTAACAGACCATCATTCTGTAACCTTGATTTAAAACATTTGCATCAGATGCCAGAATAACAGGGTTTTGTGTATGAAGTTCACAATATGGCCCAAAATAAACAAGATGGAAGAACCACACAGGCATCATTTAGAGCCCAAATGGCCGTTTGCTTTTTCACCGAGAACTCAAAATGTCCTGTAAGGGTAAAGACAGAGCAGACAGCAGCAGCAAAAAACATTCTGTGAACTTTGATGGTACGTTTGGTATTAGCCAGCACAGCAATCAAATATGCAAAGCATCTCGCTGGCGGGCCCGCTTTCAGACTAGAAGAACACTTCACAGATCCCAGCGCTGTTCTCATTGCAGTAAGTCTGTCCAAGCCTGCCATTCTGGCCTTCTTCCACATTGGCATGTGCAGCCAGCCACCCCAATACCTCACAGAGCCGACTGTCTACACTGGTCCTTTAATTGCCCCATGTTTAATGCCAGCTCCCCCCTTCACTGACTCCAGAGATAAATGGAATGACAAGTCAAAGAAATATCAAAATTCGTTAGCTAAGTTAAAAACATATTTTTTCTGCACAATTCTCATCATGCCTCAAGCACAGGTGAACTATTCAGCACCCCAAAGTGTGATTTCTTTCCAGTATGCAGGTGTTCCAGAAGTACAGCACTAGCAACTTGAACTACAGGGAAGGAGCAGCAAAGGGAAAGTTGCAACTCCAAACCCTAACGTATTCAACAGCAGGTCGGAAGGAAGGTCAGGAGAACCACCAGCTCCACAAAGAGCTATTTCTGCAGCTGGATCCAACACCCTGTGTAACGCTCACAGCCCCTCAGCTGCCTGCTCTGACAGTGGCACACACGCACCAAGCTCCTCTGAGCCCCCCAGCACCAGCTCATCTTGTGCACAGGTGCTTCAAACAGGGACTACAACGCTGACAACTGATTTGGTCTCTGGCCACAGCTCAAAGGATGCTTAAAATCAAACACATTAGAAGAGTTATAAAAGGAAGGCTCTTCTTTCCCAGAAGCATTTATTTAGATTTGAATGGTGCCAGTTTTTACGAGGCAACAACACAAAGCTGACAAAGCAGCCTCCATAAGCGCTAAATATAATTCACAAAGAACTCCAGATCCTGCCACTACAGCTATGGGACTCTATTCAGCATTAAAGACACTGGGAACACCGGTTAACATCCCTCAAACTGGAACAAAATATCAAGGGTAAAGAAGCTGAAATGTACCATCTCTTGCAGATTTGTCTCCCCAGAAAGGAAGGGGCAAACTGGGAAGAGTTTTGCAATATTAACAGTGGTCACAAAAGGCCTGAAAATGTGAAAGCATTCAACACCCTGCAAGGACAGAAATGCTTCTTGATGCCTTTGGTTGAAGCCTCACTGTGCTCTGGCACCTATGCCTTGTGTTTCTTCCATCAAATATTCTGAGCAGCGCTTGCTCATTTGCACACTGACTGCTGGAGTGCTCACAGATAAGCTGGGAAGGAAATCACCAAAGAACAGGAGTAAGGGATCTAGTAAGATTCTGAAAGCCAAATAGTTAACTGCATTACCCAGGGTGATGCAAGAATGAGATCGCTGAAGTAAAACTACCACCACTACTGCCAGGGATGGACCTTCAGCAGTAACCAGAAGCAATACTTTTAACTTCCAAAACCAGCCAAACTGGACTGAAAAGGCTGAGACAGAGTGCAGCGCCTAGCCTGTCAAGCACAACACAAGCTCTCCGCCAAACCCATGAAAACTACAGAACCCACCAAAACTGCACCGATGAACAGAAACTGGGATCTCTTGCAGTCTTTAAAGCTGACCCATGGCGGTTACTCTGCAGTGAAGCAGCCACAGGTTTTGTATTGACAAAGCCTGCATGAAACCTGTCCCCGCTGCTCTGCGGGGATACCTGGGCAGGAAGGAACACACGCCATGGGGCTGTCCTTACAGCCTGGGGGACAGCCAGGAGATGCATTTCCAGACCTTGCAGTGGGGCTGCAAACAGCTGGGCTTTTCAGAGGCTTCTGATCCCCTCTCAATAAAATCAGCTTCCTTTAGGGAAATTCCCGTCTCCAGATGATCTCAAAACATCTCTCAACAGCACTTTACCAATGTCCTCCCCCCACCCCAATCCTTCACATCTAAATATACTCTCTATGCTCTAGTTTAAAGAGCTGCTACTAAAAAAGAAAGCACTTGTTTGGAAATAGCACAAAGTTTTCTATTTGTTTTCTTCTCTGTAAAAACCCCGTGTGACTGAGATTTCACTGCATTTCTCATGGAGAAGGGAGAAAACCTGGCAACTCAGACTTTGCTCACCCTCTCTCTGAAAGTTTACATCACCTTTAAATTTATCAGGGAAAAAAAGAACCACAATTTTTACTAAAGGAGTTCAGAAGAACTACCAGTGCCAAACACTCACAGTGACAGACAGAATGCTCCGATTTGCTCCGGAGAAGCATTTGTATTTCCTTAATACTCTAAACCTCTTCAGCAGCTGTCGGAAGTTGAGCTGGCAAGCAGAGATTCAATATTATTTAGATATTACATTTCTTCAGCATCATTGCTGGTGATATTTCATTCCTCAAAGCAATAAGGGAGCAATAAAGCAAACCAAGCGCCTGAATTTATTAGTTCAATTTGTCAAGAATATTTATTAAAATATCGGTGACCATGTAAACTAGCAGAACAGTAAGCTGTGATAGACGCAAGGTGCTCTAAGATGCCAGTCTTCACGGCTTAGAACTTGTTCCAGAGCACTGTAAGATTTTATGTTGAATATAAGCAATAAAACAAGAAGTGATTTATAACAATTATAATCCATTCAGTCCCCACCACCTTTCATCAGGCTTACGAGTTCCTATTGAACCCAGATATATCAAAACAAACTGTAGATGCTCTACCGAATAAGCAGAGAGGGGTAAATGAGGCATGAACAAGCAGAGGCTGGATGCACGGCAGCTCTTCCTCAGCAGGATATTAAGGTTCACTGCCGGGAGGGATTACCGAGGAGCCTATTCAGCATTAAGACAGAGTTACTCCATTTGCAAACAGGATCACACCATTAGATCACTCACGGAGACCAAACTCTACAGCCAGACCAGTCTCAGCTCCCTGAAAACATTCCCTTTTAAGACCTTTGCCTGATGCAATCAGCTAACACTAATATAACAGTGATGCTAAGAGCAAGGAATAGGTATCATCATCATTTTGTGGTCAGTGCTCCTGTTTATAGGTAAGCAAGGAGCATCCTGAAACCAGGGGCATATACTCAGGCTGTTAAAGAGCATTTCTGTCACAGAAACAGTTGAGGATCATCAGTGGGTATGAGACAGGGATAAGTACCACAACATTTTTTCAACCGTAAGAATGAGATTTATCTTTAGTTTTATGCCCTCACTCAAAGGACCACGCTCAACCTCTCATTTTCACCACATGACTACAGCTAATACCAAGCACCTCAAACCTAGCATCGGGGCCTATGGTTAGTCATACGTGAATTGTACTTATGTAATTATATGGGTTTGACTGTTGAGATTTTTCACCAGTAGTCTCAAATACACAAATAGGCAAATGATCTACTAAACACTGCATTTCCAAAAGCTGTGGAATGTCCCACATCTGGCAGATTGAGCTGAGATTTAGAAGGATGATGCAAAAAATTATCTGTAAAACATTAAATCCCCTCCTCTGTGCCCATCTGTTACAGGGCAATACAAATCCACCATCACTCATGCTCTTTTCTTTCCTTTGGAGCTGGGGTACTTATACTGAAGACAGGGGCCATCCCTACCTTTTCACATCTTGCAAATAGTAGAATAAACTTCCCATTTTAAGATCTTGCATGCAGTTTGCAAAAAGTCTCCCAGCCCATGGTTTGCAGTCAAATCCATGGCTCTGAAGAAATCATATTTCCCTACAGAGAGCAAGAGAACTAGAGAAGTGTTTTTGGGGCTCCCATAATCCTGGCAAGCCTGAGCTCTCTAAAGAGCCAGCACAGATTTGCTACCGCTCCCCAGCTGTTTATTTTGAGCCTTCATTTCCACCACTGTGAAGCAAAGGTCAGCTCAAGAGCTCACAGCAAGCACCTTGAAACTGGCTGAAAAGAAACCCTGGAGCCAAGGAGAGTGCATGCTGCAACTGTTCCACAAAGAGATTTTCACATTACACACATGAGAATCCTGACCAAACATGAATGTTCATATAATTACAAATTACTAAGTAATTTTTCTGTTTTCACACCTGAATCAGCAAGAACACTAGAGGCACATGCCCCCCCATGACTGATCTCAAACACAGATTAGCTCCTGGTCAGAGCAGGTCCTCTTGGAGGGCTGGTGGAGAGTGTGAATTCACCCACAGCAGAAAAGCCCAAAGTTACTCACGCAATAGCTTGGAAAATCTGGTGGTAATTTTGAAGCCAACATGGCCCAGGAGACTGTCAGCAGGAGCAGCAGCAGTCTGCTGGCAGAGGACAGAAAACAGAGAAACAAAAGCTAGAGAAGGAGCCTGAATTCACTGTTCAAGGGCCAGGAACCATGGGAGACAAGATGAACTCTTGAATTTCCAGAGATTAGAGAACTGTTCACAACAAGCTACACCATATTCTGCCTTTAAACTGGTACAAGCCTTCTGTGATGTCCTGGATGTCAAAAAACCTATTTCAACTTACCTATAAACAGATGTTAGCTCATGCTATAACTGTGATTCAGTCAGCCCCATACTAAATCCTGGCAGCACTGGGCCATAGTGACTGTGACAGAATACATGCTTGCAGTTTCCAATTGCTGGGTTTTGTTATGCACCATAAAAAGCAAGAAATCACAAAAACCATCAAGACTGATGGATCTGAAGAGAAAAGAGTTGCAAAATTTCTCCAGTCGCTGGGAACGTAGAGGAGAGCTGCAGCATGCAAGACTGAATACTTGATGCTTCAAACTTCAACAGAACTTTTGTTTAATATGTCAGCTGGAGTATAATAAAGGACACATGATTTCCCCAATACAGTGCGGGGAGAGCAAAGGAAAACATCCCTTTTCCTCAGGAACACATCGAACATATTTCCCCACCACGGATCTACCCTGCTCCAGATAGTTCCTATCTGCACTCAAAAGTTACAAGTGGCCAAAACATTCCCAGAGCTTGATAAAAATCAAAGTCAAGTGTTTTCAACAAAATCCTCTTTGTTACCACATTCTGACTACTTGGCTACTGGAACTGCAAACCTGTTCAGAGAGATGCCTTAACAATGAAGTATCATTTAAAATGCATTTGCAGCTGTGCATATTTCACTTCAGTCACATTGTTGTGAATTATACCTCAGCGTGTCCTTGCAGAAAAGGGGTGGGCTGTCAGGGGGATGGGAAGGAGGAGAGAAAAGAAAGGAATTTCTACTGAACAAAAGAGCTCCAAGAAACTGATACAACTTTGCTAGAAGCTATTCCCAGCCCACTCAACATTTTTGATTGTATACAGACATACCAAAATCCCAACAAGGGGCATTTTTCCCAGCTAAAATATGAACCATCAGCAAATCTGACCACCACCACAGAGAAACGGGACAACGTAGTGGAAGCAAAGAAACACAGAGCAAAACCATCTGAACGGTTGTCCTAAATAGAGAACTACCTTTGAGAGCTCATCGTGGTGGCAGCCTCGCACAAACTCCTGCCCAGCATCCAGCACACTGCTAGTCAAAGCTAAGCAAAGCAGGATGCCTGCGGAGTTACTTGCTTTAGTGCCAGAGTCATTTACACAGCGCTGAAAAGCACACAAGATGCAAAGCACTTCTCCCCCCGCCTCCCTAGAAGCCCTGTGAAGAACCGTATGGCTTTACTAATATTCACCAGATAGTTTTACCGTGACCCATTCTACAGGGAAGTGTGTGCTGACTCCAAGTCCGCTGAGAAGCCAAGCGCTACATATTGCTTTCGCAGCTCAAAACCACAACAGTGGCTTGTGGCAATGCTGAGAGAAGCCAGGGGAGAAATAAATACCGCAAGAACACAGGAGGCAGTACACAGCTGGGACTTTGGTGAGGTCAGGCTAAACCTACTCACAACCCAGCTCTGGACCAGAGCCTGTACTCAAGCACCTGGGTGCAACAGGTTTTTTGATCCAGAGATCCCCTTGAATGTTAGTGCTGTACAAAGGCAGAAACACTAGGAGCCAGGTTACTTGGACCTGCAGGAGAACAATGCTGCAAAGCAAACTAAAGCATCCAAACACAGACAAGGTGTCGCAGCGCTCTCAAAACTAGCCGGCTGCAACAAGGCTTTTACCACCCTGTACCAGGTTAACTTCAATAAGCAGTTCCTGCGCCTTGCCCCGGCACAGCCACCAATCCCCCACAAGGTTTCAACAGTTCATCTACTGGCCATGCTGTTTCTTCATCCTCTTCAGGCCAGTCCACCCTGCTTCTTGCCTCTGCTGCATCCAGATTCTTTCTCAGGCTCCTCTTCCAGCCAGGCTCTCCTCATCCAGGCCCTGTGCTTCTCCCAGGGCCTCTCCTTATCTCTCCTACATTCGGGGCGCTCTGTCTTCTCCCTCTGCTCCCTCCAGGTCTCTCTTCATCCAGTGCTCCTCTTCCATACCCCTTAGAGCTATTTAACTACTTAGCAGGAACCAGCCACAGCTGCACCTTATCCACATCAGCCAGCCCACCGCCCCTGAAGCCAGCCCACAGCTGTATATTATCAATGTTAATTAACCTGCCCTCATTCCTCTATAATTCCTCTACAACAAGGCAGATGCATCTTCAACACATGGTACCATCGGCATCTATGCAAGGGCATCAAGAAGAGTGGAGCACTTTGCACTCAACATGTGCACAGCAAGGGACCAGCACTAGAAAGCTGGCCTTGAATGCAGGTGCAGCAGGAACATAAACAGAACCACTTAGCACTGCCAGGCTGCATGTACATTTAGGTTACGATCCTGGAACAAGGAAACAATTGAACGAACAGCAAAAGCTTATTATAAATGGTTTTCTAAGGACACTCAGCAGGACCTGTCATTTACATATCAGAAAAACAGGAGCATGCTGACCAAAGGCTGAATTGAGAAAATCCACCTCTGAAATCCCTTCTCCCTGGAAAAAACACTACCTGCTTGCTTGAGCTAAGCACTGGCCAAGGCTTCTGATCCTCCAGCACATCCCCATGGGCCAAGGGTAAAGAATCACCAGAATTTTGTCTCAGTGAGCAGCTTTACACTTGAGGGGCTACATGCTACATGCTGGGAGGAAAAAAAATCCTCTGATCTGCTTTGGTATCTGCAAGCAGCTGTCTCAGATCCTCACTGGGACTGAACATGAGCAGGCAAAGCTCATCCAAGTACCTGGAGACACTTAAAGTCTATTTGTGAGGCAAGGACAAAGCCTGCATTAATGGTCTTCAACTCTATTAAGCAAAATAAAGCAGAATCCTGACAGAAAGAAGACACAGATCCCGCCAGCCTGAAAGAGAAATTGGAGCACCTTAAATTCTGGCACGCTCTCAGGCACAGCACAGGGAAGAGGTAGAAGAGCAAATAAAAGGGAGTTCAGCCCCTAGCAAGCCACTAGCAACATGAAATATATATGATACAGTTCTTGCAGTTCTCAGCTTTCCTTGCAAATCCTTCATTTTAAGGCAGTGGGTGCAACTTGATCGGGAAAGCAGCATATCATCTTTCTACCAGGTAGAAAGCATGCAGGTATATTTTCATGAAAGGAAAGGGGACATTTTGGAAGGATCCTTTTGACACTGAAAACTGCCCTCCCAAGAGGAAGAGACCACAGAGGATGGCTGCAGGACAGGCCCAAGGACCTCTGAACAGACCCTGCAAACTGTACATCAGCAGGCAGATGGAAGGGTGGAAAGGGCCATGGGAGGAGAGCAGGATTAGAATTATGGTAAGTGATACTCTAACAATAGCTTTCTTTTAAGAAGGAAGCTCTTCCTGCTGTAGTTAATCTATTTAGTCTGAATATAAATTTATACACTGGGGAAGGACCGGATGAAGGACTGGTAACTCCTCAGTCAGCTAAAACCAACCATTTTAAAGCTCCTGCAATACCTACCAAGTAACGTGGACCATGGCAGAGGGGGAATTGTTGCACGCCCTAAGCTGCTGTCAGGGGTTGTTCAGTGGAGCTGCTCCAGCCTTTGCAAGGGCTAGGTGACCTAGGAAGGTCTTTTTCAGCCACGTTTTCTATTTTCATCATTTCTCCCCACCCCAAGAGGTCATGCAGATGAAAACACCAATTTAACTAATGCCAGATGGGAGGTAAGTTAAGCCATATGAATCTTTGCTTATTATGTAATTACCTTCGTGCCTTGTAGAAACATGGAAATGCTTACAGTCACTGGCTGAATATTTTGTACATAAACAAACATTTCTAGGCTGTTATTATTTTAGAGAAATTAAGCCCACATGGTTTTGACCAACTACTCCATCACCACGTGGCACATTTATGAAAAAAACAAGCTTAATTTTGAAGCTACGCCAGGAGGTTGCAGACATCAGTCTCCCCCAGCAGCCCAAGATAATACTTATCAAATGGGCTCATCAGCTCACTGTTATAGACTTACTGAGTAGAAACTTAAGATTATTTGTACTCAATGTTAAATACACCAAATTATTTTCTGCAGAACTCAAGGTCATTTAATTTACTTTCAACAAGTCCCAACACATTAAAGAAAACAGCACTGAGGCGGTTCAAGCTTATTTTGTTACTGAACCAGAGCAGTATGGCAATAGACAGTTTCAGCACCAAACACATTGAACCATGTGCCAGAACATCCAGAGGGCACTTACGTAAAAATCTATAGGGAAACTTCACGTGTACAGGTGAAAGCAGCACTGAGAAATTGTTACAGATACAGCTCTGCAACTCATGCTCTTACTATAAAGTCATTAGCAATTAAAGATCCTGTGCACGGATGCAGAGTTCTGAATGAAGCCAGTTGTATTTGTAGGTGTCCCATTAGAAACCAGGAGCACATGTTAGAATTTGCATAAGAATCGGTGTGAAAGATTCAATTACATCCCCAACAATCTCCAGTAGCTTTGGTTACACTGTCAATTATTCAAGTTAGAAAGCGCCTGTCTGACAATCTCCTTGCAAAAAGTCTAGCTCCCAAAACCTTCCCACCAGAGAGCTCCCCTTACAGCCCAAATGAAGGAAAGACCACCTCCACCCCAACCATCTCTTCCCCTTGACCTACTCCGTAGCTCTGAGCTGGAGAACACACACAAAACTTTGGACCACCCAGAGCTTCTAGCATGCAGCTAAAACACAAGCCTCTAAACAAGGGGCTGGACTTCTCCTCTCACAGTCACTAAGAGTCATTTCTCCAGCCTAAAGAGAAGGTCTGCTAAATTAGAAATGTGGTGCATGCACTGGAAGCACGCAGAACCACTTACTGCTTCCACTTCATGACTTTACAGCAGCAGCAGCACTAGATTAAATGGGCTACCCGGTTTGTCCTCATCCCCACACTCTGGCTGCACAACCATTTGGACCATCACACAGCAAAGCACAGCAGAGAACCGGTCCGACTAAAACCCAACCCACCTCCTCACCTCCACCCTCCAAATCCTGCCCTGGTCTGCTTTACCATGTGAACTCTCAAGCGCTTGCACTGGCACAAGGCAGAAGGTGCTGGCAGACAGCAGCTTAAGCAGGTAGGTTGCAAAGAACCACCAGACCCATCAGCCTTAAAGGAGCTGGCAAAAGCTGGCTATAACCTTACCTGAAGAGCACACAGCTCCACGTACATCTGAGAAAGAGTTCTTCAGTGACCGAGCTATTGGAGCTTTGCTGTAACAGGCAGGGGACTGGTAAATGCATGTGTCTTACATCCACAACTACCCACTGCACAGATGGAACATTAAAAAGATACAAGAGCACTGATGCTGGCTCCCCATGGCCGGGAAATGGGTAACTAAGTTGCTCTGCTGTGAATGGTAATGTCCGTGTCCCCGTTACAAACCACAGAGTTCACATGATTGAGGCAGCAGTGAAATCAGGACACGTGTGACAAGGTGAAATAAAGACTGCACACGTATCTGATGAACTGGAAAGTTTGCAGCATTATCTTGAGATTAGACCCCACGTTACAGACACTCATTTTCAGAGCAGCCCCTCCAGAGGCAGTCAAATCTAGCTCTGGCACAGCCTCCAGCTGAAGTGTGCTCTCCCTGAAGAAACTCAAGACTGAGTGACCTCAAATGATCCTGCTATATTTGTAAAAACATGTGCGAGGAGATGTCCTCCAACAGCCCTACGACTTTCATGGGCTTAGGAAAGGCAGAGCACTTCTTGTCAAGATTCCTGCCTGAACAGGGTTAAGAGTTACGCTGCCAGACCAGCTCCCTAAAAGACGAGAGGTATCAGCCTCTCCAGCGTGAAAAACAGGGCTGCCCTTTTGAAAACACAGACCGAGACCCACAATCCCAGAGCCAAATACATCCAAAGAGAAGCCATGCCTCCAGCAGGTCCAACAGAACCTCACAAACTATTCACAGACTGACATTTTAAGCTGGTACAAAGCCCCCCAGACTCTCAGTTCTCCAGTTTCAGGATGCACTGCAAAAACAGTAGGTAGACAGCAAACTCTCTGCGGTAAAGAGAAGGCTGTGCTCCTCTGCAGCTGGCCCTCAGCAGCTTCCAGGATCGCTGTGAGACCTGGTGGTGCACCAGTTGGAAAAAGTAGCATAATATATGGAAAGGAAGGCTTAGCTGGGAATGGCCTCAGACATCCTAATCGTGGAACTGCACCCATACATAAACTGATAGGAGACCACACTGCTGTGTGAAAGGGCAGCCTGGTCCACCTTGACTGTGAGGTCCCACTTCTGATCTAAGCCACCTACTAGACTTCCTTCCCCCCGCCCCCCCTGCATTAGGACAAAGCAGGTGGGCTGAGCACTGCAAATTGTTTCTCATCCAGAAGCAGCAGTATGGCTGTGCAGGTTCCTCTCATGGTATGCCCTGATAAGCAGCTGCAAGAAAGGGAATTGCACTGGTTTAAAAATCCTGCAATAGCTGTTTCATGATAAGTCATTGTCAAGTTACAATCTCACTGCTTTAAAGAGAACTCCCAACAGACCAATGTGCTCTGAAGGCGCAGCCACCATCAGTTCTGAACGAACAATGTGCCTCAGCCTTCGCAGTTGTCCCCTCTGGCCAACGGCTGCTGCATGCTCCTGCATATAAGCCTAGCTGACTGCAGGAGCATGTCACCAGCTTGCCACAATGGCACAGTCACGGCACAGGGCAGCGCAGCCGGGTCCCTCGGCAGAGAATTCCCCCTGCAACCCACCGCAGCAGGAGCCAGGACATGTTGGGGATCACTCACACAGGACACGGCAGACGTGACACTTGTGGACCTCTGCCTGGTTCTCAGAAGCTGGGGTCTGTCTGCATTAACCACATTCCCCAGGCAGAGATTGTGCTCTCAGCAGAAAGGGGATACAGACTTCTATAGACTATATATAGATAAGGCTTCCTAAGAATCTCTCGACAGGGGTTATTCTCTGCTCTATATCTAGATCTGGCCTAGTGCCTGTTGAGAAACATGTATTGGACAGGCACATGTGCAAACTGCAGCTCATTTTGGTCATTAATGAGTGCCCTGCACGAGAAACCCTTGAAACACAGGCCAGAACCACGTCAGGAGCTCTGTGGTTTTCCCATGTCTCCATTTGCAGCCCTCCATGCGTCTCCCTGCAGAGGTGAAGACCCCTTTAGAAATCTCTCTCCTGCACATGATATTTACTTACCAGCAGCGAGAAACACCTCCCAGCCCTCACACTTTGTAGCTTTGTAGAAAAATAAAGAGCAGGAAAGGATTTTTATAGTCAAGCTTAAAGCAAAGGGGTCTGATGAAAGGAGACAGTGTCTTTCTTCAGGAGATTTTTAGCAGCAAAACAAAGTGCTTTGCTCATCAGTGAAAACATGTTTCACCTCACCCTGCACACAGGCACGCACTTGATTCCTCCCCCACCTTTACACCCTCACATCTTCAAACCAGCACTTCTCTCCAGCCCCAGCAACACACACTGAAAAAAAAACCATCCTGGATTGCCATGTTTGTTCCTTTTTACAACGAAAGAAAACTACCTCCCCAAGGCCCAGGAGGACCTGCAAGCTGTGCAGGTTTTGGTTAAACAACAGTGTTCCCCCTTCTCTACTCCCTTCCACTAACCTCCCACAAGCTCCAGAGCACCCGACTGCCAAAAAGGTGAATGAGCCAGAGAGGGGAGTTGGTTTATCTTCCGACCAAACAAGACCTTGAGGGGGAAAGTCCCACACATCTTAAAGCACTGGGGAAAAGGTGGTAAACTACCATTTCCCAGCAACAGCAAAGCGATCACATTTATTTATTTAACTTTAGTACAATTAGGATGAATCACTGCAGGAAACAGGGCGAGTTTTGATCAAAACTGCCCAGTGTCCGGGTGCTCTTCCCTGCCCAAATGACACCAAATAACACACACTGTCCTTGGGGGCATTTCCCAGCACGTTCAAACATCTGAGACAAACAGTTAGCTCTCCAAACCAGTACAGAGACCGCACAGCACACACTGTGCACAACATCAAAGTTGATATTTTATGCTAATCTGCCTGCTTACAGGAGAACAAATGCTATTTTCCTTGACAACTCTTCTGAAGTAAGATCTGAGCAACCATGCAGATTTCAAACTCTTTTGAAATATCAGTAAAACAAACACTCAGTTTCAGTTTTCAGTGCAAAATCTCCCCCAAGAACGGCCACTTGGCAGTTCAGGCAGACAGCAACTTCCACCCAGCCTGCAGGAGCTGCACCCAAAACACAGGTGCTGCAAAGGTGCAGTAGGCGCCATGCACCGCCCCAAGCCAGGCAACCAGCAGCACCCTTTCTGGCTTGCAGACCTCAGCTCTAGTTTACATGCATGAGAGCCTCCACAAAGCAAACCTCACAGCACACAAGCTGCTCTGATCTTTATTTTTGCTACACACTTTAAAAATTACAATGCTTTCCCACTGGAGCAGGGGAGGTCCAACACCGGCACTTGAGCTCCTGATCAAGAACAGTTACAGCCCTGCAAGAAACAGCACTGGAAGCCAGACTGCCCTGCAGACTTGCAGCTGCCAGATGAAAAGAAACAGTCGGGCTGCCTCAGAAGTAAGGCACAGCTCATACCAAGTGACAGCCATGCAAAGCGCTGCAGGAAAGGCTGAAGCGGTTCTAGAGGAGGAAACGGGTTCCGGACTCCAGCATGCAACCAGAGAGCCCATGCATCTACTTTTCCAAACACATGGAGCTCATCTCCTCCTCCTTCCCCCAGACTCGGGCTCACCAGGCAGGTCTGCAGACCCTCTACTACAGTTGCACTGATCCAAGGACAGGGCCTACATGTGCGGTAGTCACCAACCACCCTCATTTTTGAGGAATCCCTGCTCCAGAGCTACTGGCTGCAGCATGCCCATCAGAGCCGTCTAGGCAATTCATTGTTTTAAACAAACGAGTGATTAGCCAGGATCTACTCTCTCCTTGTGAAGCTGGCTGCATGCCCTGCAAGCCTCCACGTCGCTGTACAGTACCATAATCCAATTAAACCTCACCATGAGAGGAGCTTCACGCTATCACATTCAATTAGGCAGTTAAGCCTCTTATAATCTGCACATTAGGATCCATCCGGGCTAACACTCCCCAGCACTGTTTGGGAGGTGGCACTCTTCGACCAAGCAAAGACACACATCTGCCACATCTGGAGCCACAGGAGAACCATACAGCTTAGGAAATTCATCTGGCTGGATTACAGGGAGGTAGAAGCACAGGAAAAATAAAATACAGTATCCAGTTCCTGCCCGCTCACAGTTACATGCTCTCTGAGCCTCCCTGCTCCCCAACTTCCCGCAGAAATGGGGCAGTTCTGAAGGAGCACAAGGGGCCCAGAGGAATTTCACTCTCTTAATAAGTTAATGGAAAGGCGAAGGCTAATGGAGGACCTGGCAATAAGGAGTCGTTTGGCAGCCAGCCACCAATTCCATAGGAAACACCCTCCCGAAAAGGTCACCATAACGGTGGCAAAATTTGGCCCAAAAGAATTAGAAAAAGCTGCCAAGATGTGACGCAAATAAAGCCAGCGAGCAGGCCAGCTTCCTGCGCAAGGCCAAAACATGAAGTGCTCTTGGAAAAAGAAAGATTAAGGGTTGCAAGGAACATAATGGCCTCTTGTAACAGCTGAGTTGTTGCTTTTCTTTTCTTGGCAGTAAAGAGGGATGTTTTGTTGCTGGTTGATTAATCTATTATGCAAATCATTTCATAGCTAATTTGATACAGCCACAAGCTTGCCACAGAAATCACCTGCCTGCTCAGAGCTGATGAAAGGTGGAGTATCAATGGCTCCATTCGATAGAGCTTTTATTTCCTGGACAAGCAGCTGCAGGTTGCCTCCGGCCATGCAGGGCTGCCAGAGCACAGGCCAGACTGCCAGGGAACACGAGGGGAAGGTCCCTTGGGCACCTTCACTCGGTGGAAGGCAAGAAGGCCCTTCAGAAGAGCAGCCCTTTCCTTCCTTCCTTCCTGGAAGGCAAGGAAGCAGCGGCCTTCTGCAACGGGCAAGTGAAAACATCCAGATGAACACCATGTACAATCCCATCCAATATCCTTTTGCTAGCAACTTTGAGATTTTAAGACTTTTGCAGAACTGTTCTTGACACGCACAAGCTTCACCTTACATCAGCTGTAATACAAGAGTCCAAATTACATTCAATAGTATCATACAAAGTGACAAACTTAGTAACTGCTGCAATAGGATTTACATGGGGAGCACTAAGGGATCATCTGATCTTGCCGAAAATAATGTCATTTCAGTCTTGATCTCTTCCACAAAACTAAGGAGGAGAAACAGGATCTCCTGGCTCTAAGAATAAAGGGGTTGGTTTAAGCCACTGCACTTTACTCCAAGCATTTCACCTCCATCGCTCATTTGTGGATGCTTTCCTTCATGCATCCTAAATGTTCAACAACACCTTAATGGTGGGTTTTTTTTAAAGCCTGTCCTGTGCACTCATTTGTATTCAATTTCCTTCAGTGGTAAAACGTTAGACATTCCATGCTATTCAAAGTCAAAACAAAGCCTCCAAATAAGCACTTCTGAAACGTACCTAGTCATCTGAGTAATTAGACATTTTTCTAGTTCCAAATGTACTGAAAATCTACAGTCAGCTCCCAATGAACGTGCCAGCAGTTATCCTAACAAACAAGAGTTCTCTCCTAAATGATAGCATACCAGTAGATCAGGAGGTGAAGATACATTTAAGTTAACATCTCCCCCTATTTGAATTAATCAGCATTTTTAATTATGTAGCATCACCTGATCATAATTATTATTCTAGCAATCTGTCTACCTTTCTGCCGATATGGCACATAGTTGCCATTGCTGAAGCCAGGGCAGGACACGCTCTCACTGGCCCAGAGAAGTTCCCGTCCCCAGTGTAGGCACACATCCTTCATACCAAGGGGCAAAGGCTCTCCCTCCCAAGCACATCTGCAGCAAACTCTCACAGAGAACAGCCAGCCGTGGACTTGACGCAGGTCACAATCCCCTCAGCCAGAGTCTGGGAAAGGGAATTAACACCACACAGAGGTGCAAACATGCAGATTGCTGCAGTGGCTCCATGCCCCAGCAGTCCTCACTGCATCCCCCCTGATCACACACCCATGCCATTACCTTTACGTGGTCGCAGACCTCTTTGCAAACCACTGCAACTCATTAACTGACAGGCAGCAAGATACATCAGAGGAAGAAGATAGGAGCTGGCACAGGGAGCGGAGCCCTGGGGCATGGGCAAACTGTTAGGATCCACTTGGCTGCTGTGAATCCACAGCCTCACTCCAATGAGTTCCCACTGCCCCTGGGGATGTCCGCACCAGGGCTGGTGTGAAAGTTCACAGGCTTCGAGGCCATCCCACAGCACGCTGAGCAGTAACATCCCTGCACCAGCAACCTCCTGTTCAAGTCCAGGGGATGTGTGTGGACTCCCTTCATGTTTCCTCAACCAGCAGGCAAGCTACAGAGGCAAGCCAACACGTGCAATACTCAGGCAGTGCCCAGTAAACAACCTCAGATCCCCAGCACTGTCTTTTCCTTGGTCTATCCACAGGCTTCCTTTGTATCTCCATGGGACACCAGGCCCACTCCCACCCCATATGCGGTTTGCTCTGAATACACTCCACTTTACAGTTCAAAGCTTTGCAGGAACTTTTTCAAGGATGTGACAAGGCAGTAGCGTAAAATGAAACCCATTCTGAATGGGAGCACTGACTCTCACCTTCTCTTGCTCCAGCAGACCCCCTTCCAAAAAAACTTTGCCCCCAAAACCGCTCTTTCTCTAGACAGCCTCCTCATGGTGCTGCCTCCTCATGAGGCTCCTTCAGGATGGGATGGCACTACATCCTGCCATTCAGGCCCACAGCTTCATCAAGAGATTGGAAAGAAGAAAAAAAAAATAATCCACAGAATAATTCTTACTTTTCAGTGTGAGGAAACTGAGGGAAAAAGTGTTGATTCTCTCACAGACATGCAGCAGAAAGGTCACTCTCAGTTTTTACAGGTGGTAGGGAGAACTTTATGTAATGTAACGTTCCTCAAAGGAAAACATTTCAATGCACAGGAGAAACAGCAGAAAAAGGTAGGCATCTCTCCCTTCTGGTATGTAGCGGTTACGCCCAGATAGTAAGGCAGTTTGAGTCACGTTTCTGGGATGACTAAAAGAAAGTACTTGCATTTCAGGACTATGGTCAAAACCCTCAGGAGCTACATGTGCTGAATAAAGGAATCAGACAATCATTTCTGCAAATGGCAGAAGAGAAAGGGAAACCAGCACCAGTGCAGAACACCACCGAACCTTGTGTTTCACTCAAAACACACAATGGCAGAACAAGGCTATGACTCCTCACTATTACTCTTCCTAAGTTTAGACACAGCCTTTTCACACAAGGAAACTCCATGGACGCACCAAGGCAGCCTTCCAGATTTTACTGACACCCCACCCAAGCCAAACGGGCTCTCAGTAAATCACCCGCCAAAGAAGAGTTGCGTGGAAGAGCAGTGCTTTAGGGATCTCCCTCCCACAGCCCAGTTCTCAGCCATCATCTGGGAAGCACACACCACCTCCGCATGAGGCCCTCCACCTCAACACCCACCCACACAACATGGGGCAATGCAGGCACAGCCCGCTCCAGGCACCGCTTCCACCCAGCCCCTCCTGCTCCAGCTCACTGCAGCAGAAACAGCTTAGAAATGGGGTAAGATTTATTGTACCAAAGAGAAAAGGGAAGGAAACAACACTCCTTCCCCAAACACATGCCCCTTTTCCATGAATCCTCTGCCTTTCTGCCAAGTTCAAGCCTTCTCAACTAGGAAGGCCTGTCCTGTTCAACAGAAACCCCAAGGGGAACTTGTGGAAACGTCAGGAGAGCCCAAGACAGTTCCACAGTACTCGACCACACACCATGGCCCACTCTCCTCCACATCCTCCTTTCATGTCCCAACAGATCTCTGCTTGAACAACAAACTCGTTTTGAATATTGTTTTCCCCACAGAACACTTTTCATCGCAGTCTCTCTCGCTTTAACACAAAGAATCTTAAATGCTGCTGTGCCACAGGAAAAATCGTTGCAATAACTTAAAATACAGAAGCAGTAGTATGACTTAAAGGTTTTCAAACTCCTGCGTTCTCTGACAGAGGTTTGTGGCAGAGCCTGTAATGAAATGCAAAACATTGACCCAGTCACAAGACACGATGTTAAATGATTAGAAACAGAACTGAGCGTCCAGGCTCTGCCCCCCATCCCCCCCCACTGCTGCTACAGAATTCAGTGTTTGCCCAGCACATGCAGCATAGCACACACCTCACCGTGCTAGCAGGCTAACACCGCTGCAGAAGCCGCAACCTCGGCTGCTCCTGACTTCACTTCAAATTAAGTAAAAACACTTGGCAGCCACAGCTACAGCTGCAGGTCTGCCATACGCTGCACCCCGTGCGCAGCCCCGCACGCTTGCCCAGCCCACGTGGGGCAGCCTGCGTCCAGGGGGGCTCTGGCAAGACCTGCTAATTTGGTCAGCAGCAGCAGATGCGGCAGCTGCATGTCTGCTTATTCCCCACCCCGGCTCTACGAGAAAAGGGCAGCCAGGAACGGCAAGCAAAGGCGACAGCAACAACAGGGCTGAAACCAGAGGGACCCACTGCTACACACAAACTCCCTCGTACAAAAGCTTATGTTCCTAGAAGGTCCCAATTGCCCCAGTTCTCCCATCGATGCCTCAGGCCCCACAGCATGCAATCAGTGCTTTCACCATCCCTTGCTTCAGTAATTCCAAAACTTCCCTCTTCAAGCCCCAGTTCTGCCCCACCTGCCCAGATACCCATGTGTCCTTTGCATCACCAGATTCCTGCAGGCACCTCGACCAGCTGCCTGCAATCTGCTGCCCACCACAGTTCAAGCACCCAGGCCCCAGCCTAAATGCTGAGTCCTGTGCAGATGCACCCCATCCCTTACCACATCAAGGCAGGGCCAGTGTCCTTACACTGCATTTTCTGGTCATCTACAGATCTGCAAACGAGCAAGCTAGTTGTGAGCACATTTTCAGATCTGCAACTATCAGCACAAATGGTAATGCAGAACTAAAAGTCCTTGACAGCGATGGGCATTTCTTTTTTTATTTCAGTTTAATAGCCACTGTTACCAGGTTGGATGAGATGGGAACCCAACTGCCTTCCTGTAGTCAAGGGTGCAATGGAGAGAACAGTTTTCAAAACAGCGTTACAAGAGGGGCCTCCGTGTCCTCTGTACACCACCAGGGTCAATGTGAATCGCACTGGAACCTGCTGCAAAAATTCCAAGTGCACCAACTGCCCTCCAGCTTCTCCCATGAAGGCAACTCCTTCCCCAGCAAAAGGTTTCCTTGAAGAGGGGCACATTCCCCTCGGTGCTAGTCCCCTTCCAAGAACCTCCTGCTGCGGAGAAGGAAGGCTAAGCAACACACAAGTGGAGAAAGTCGCTGCCCGACAGAACTCCAAAGCGCTCTCAGCACAGATAAGACCATCTGCAACTGCAGGACTCGGGTTCTCCTCTGCCCCACACTATCTTCCTGCCCACAACGTCAAAGCCCTACGACTGTGGGTAACGTGTAAGCTAAGATAGTTACTAGCCCCACAGCAAGCCGCTAGCCCTACAAGACAGGGGCATGGCCATCAAGTCCAACCTGCTATCTGGATGGCGCAGAAGACGGAGGGATTTGGGGGGGTTGTAAAGCTTGCAAAGCCTTACATTCCTGTGAGGTCAGCCCGATGGCTCTGTTCCCTTTTTCCTCACTTGCTGCATTCCCATTAAAAAGAAAAGAGAAAGAGGAGCTCTTCAAAGATTCATCTTCAGCACGTTTAAATCCTCAGAGGCGTTCTGTTAAAGCCAGACTTGAAAAGCACAAATTTTATAAAAATTAAAAGGGATCCCTCCCATGTGGGCTAAAAAAAGCACAGGCAGGGATCTCACCCGCGCGTTTATAGGCACCCAAATGCACACCAGAGGCGGGGAAAGATTCGAGCCTGGGAGCGGGTGAAACGCCAGCTGGAGAGAAACCGGCGCCCACCCGGGCAGCCGGGAGCGGGGCATTTACCAGGCCAAGGCACGTTAACGGGACAGCCCACAGGGAACGGGGGGGCTCGGGGGGCACAACCCGGGCCGGGAAGGGCCCCCAAACCCGACCGCCGACACCCCCTCCCCCCAGGTTATTTTGGGGAGGGGCGGCACTCTCCCACCGTGAGGTGACTCCCTCGCAGGGCTGACAGAGGACAGCAGCTTAAGCTCCCCCCCCTCCTTTTTTAGGGCTGGAGGGTCCCTGCACCCTCCCCACCCCAGAGCCCCCCGGAGGGGTCGGGGGAATCCTGCCCACCGCTGTCTAACGGGGAAGGGTGGGACACCCGAAAGCGGAGGGAAGGGACCCTCATACTGAGGGAAGGACCGCAAAGCTGTAGGGGAAAGCGGGATCGAGAGGGCAGCCCCCGGGGCCTCGCGGCTGGGCGGAGGTCTCACACCGCCGGAGGCCCGCATCCAGCGGCGATGCGCCGGGGGCTGCCCGCTGGAGGGGAGCGGTCCGCCCGCCGTTACCTGGGGACGCAGCTAGGGCTGGAGCCGTCGATCTCCCAAGTGGCGAAGAGGTTCATAGGCACGGGCCGCCCCAGGGCCCCGGCACCGCCCGGGAAGCTGAGGCGGCTCCGTTCTGCCGCCGCCGCCATGGCTGCCGGCCTGGCGCGCGCCCACCGGGCCGCCGCCGCTGCCGCCTGCGCCACCGCCCCGCCCCGGCGGGGGGAGTGTCACGTGCGGGGGGGCGGGGCTCCGAGGGGCGGGCCTCAAGTGCCTCCCGGGAGGGTCTCTCGATGGGGCGGAGCCATTGGCTAGGGAGGGGATGGGGGCGTGGCTTTAAAGTGCGGGCGTGGTTTTCCAAGGGGGCGGGGCTCCAGTGGGGAGGGGGCGCGGTGCTGCGGAGGGGGCGCGGTGCTGCGGAGGGGGCGCGGCCAGGATGGCAGCGTGCTGGTGCCTGGTTCCCGGCAGCCCTCCGGCCCCCAGCCGCGGCCCCCTAGCGGCGGGGCCCTGTTGCCGCCCGGGCGGTTTCCTCGTAGCGCGGCCGGAAGCGCCTGTGCGGGCGGTGTCGGCGGTGGACCGGATGTTGCGGCAGCAGCTTCCGGCTGGCTCCGTGGCAGGGGCAGGCGGCGGGCGCGGGGCTGAGCGGCGGCGGGCCGGCCGCGGAGATGGTGCTGCTCACGATGATCGCCCGCGTGGCGGACGGGCTCCCCCTGGCCGCCTCCATGCAGGAGGACGAGCAGGTGGGGCGGCGCAGGGGCGGGGGGCGCGGGCGGTGGGTCCGGCCCGCTGTGTTCGGGAGGAGCGGGCGGGGGCGGCCTAGCCGGACCCTCGCAGCCCCTGCTCGCGTGCCGGGCCGCTCTTGCCCAAGCGTGTCCCGCCCGGTGGTCGCGGGTGGGAGGCGGCGAGCCGCTTCTGCGCTGTGGGGCTATTGCTCTCCCTCGGGCTGAGCTCGGGACCCCCCGGAGCCTCCCCGCCTGCGGGCGGGCGGTACGTCTCCGGTGGCAGCCGCCCCCAACAGTCTGTCCTCCCTTCTCAGTCGGGCCGCGATCTGCAGCAGTACCAGAGCCAAGCGAAGCAGCTGTTCCGCAAGCTGAACGAGCAGTCCCCCACGAGGTGTACTCTCGAGGCAGGAGCCATGGCTTTCCAGTGAGTACCTCTGGGCATGATGGGGGAACTGGCTTGTGATGGCACTTCTGGCTCAGGGTGAGGGTTTGTGAGAGCCTGCGCTGCCCAAGAGATGGCGAGTTATTCAACTGTCTGTCCTGCCAGCTGAAGTGTACAATAGCTGCTTGAAGGGGAGAGTGTGTGAGTTATTTCTTGGCCCTGCTGTCCAGCACTTGTTTCTCAGCCAGTTTCACAGTTCTGTCTTTGCTGAAGACAATGTGTGTTCTGTTCCCTTTAAGGTTTTTCTGTTTGTTTGCACCCTGTAAGGTACCTACAGTGCATCTTCTGTACCTTACGTGTTTTGTTTTGTCTTTAGAAAGAGATGTCTTTTGTAAAAACAGTCTTAGCAGTGCCCCATGAGCTTCTCTTGCGCAAGACTTTGGTGTGTGTATCCCGTGGGAGTGTAGCTTTCAGTGTGTTAAAAGCACATGGAACGTTTTTGATTTATTTCTTTCTTATTATTTCCTTACTATCTGATAAACTTTTTTCTTTCAACTTGTAGATTCAGTTTTATTGTTGCTAAATGCATTGGATGTGTTTAATTCATTTCCTAAACTGTTTGGAAACTGTCAACTTAAAAGCACTTCTGTCTTTCTACAGTAGTACATTAACAAGGGAACATGAATATAAAATGATGAAAATTTACAGAGCGTGCAGGTCAGACATCTGTCATCCCTAATGAATAGCAAGGGAACTGGAAAGGCAAGTAAATGGAGGAAGGACTGACAGTCAATGAAAGGCAGGAGAGCATACTTATGTTTGAGAAAGTAAATGCTTCTTTACATGACATGTAATTACCTAACAGGATAATACTTGAGAACTTAATCAAGCCCAAGATCTTGTCAAGAATCAGAACTATGCTATTAGCAGGAATAATTGTTAGAAGTCTCTGTGATCAGCTGCCACGTGAGATTGCTGAGGCACAGTTGTGCAGGTTTGCCAGCAATGGACCAAGATTTCCCGCACTTGGCACCGCTTCTGCCATGCTGCCAGCAGCGAGTTTCCTCTCAGTTCCCAAGCCCTGGTGACCAGGTGCGTGTTTATGGGTGGGTGCACGGGAGATGCAGTTTGGATGCAAGGCAAGATTGCCTTTAGGTCTCTGTTTCTATAACAAGGGCCCTTGAGCAATTATCCTGCCCTGTCCCTTTCTTCAGAGATTCAGCGACATGAAAAGACAGGAACGGGAGTTTTTTGTAAGGGCAGTCTTTGGCAAAAGCCATGAGGTTTTCAGAGCAGCTTTTCTTGTGCTTGGCTTACATATGATGACTGCAACAAGATTTTTTTTGATGTCTGCTCTCTTGGCTTCTGGTTGCCTTTGATAGGGAGTCATAGTGGTCTGAGGATGGCCCTGATTTAAATAGACTGGCCATCCCTATCTCCTGTCGGGTTTGGGTGTGGTTGTCAGAGTTAACTGCAAAGTGCTGCTCTGCATAGTCTTCTTTTTAGTAATTAAAACTCTGTAATTTAAAAAAATCCCTCGCTTTAAATGTTGCCGTGGCACTGCATGGGTGTAGTTCTGACTCTCAGTGAAGCCTTGGGAAAGAGCCTGTATGGATCCTAGTAAGTCCTTTGCTGTGTTGCTTCCATGACATGAGCAGAGCAATGTCTGGGAAGGCTGTGCCGCTTGCAGTGCCCAGGAAATCCAAGCCTCTTAACAGTGCCTGTAATGTCACCACTGACGAGGTGGGAGGGCTTGGGCAAGCTCATATTTTGACACAGCTGTTAAAGAAACAGCCAGGGCACCTGGCTGGCAGGTAGGCAGGGCAAGGAGGGTTCCTCCTTCTGTGTTGAGTTCCCTGAACAGGTTCCACAGGCAATTGACAGCTGCTGCTGCAAAGCACTCAACGGCTGCCTCCTGTAAGGTGGAAAATTAAGGCAAGGGCTTGCATGAAAAGAATACTTTCCAATCAAAAAATGTTATGAAACGTGTGATAATGGTACAGGAAAGGGAGGAAACGGGGGAGTTTGAGATTTAGTGTAAAGTAGTGGTGGCTGATGACCATGCTGTTCATTAATGCAGCACACCATTTTTTTTCCTGTCAAATCAGAGCTCTGACTGCTGAGGGCAGCACAAACCAGGGTAGAGCACTTTGTGGTGCGGGAATTAGAAGTGTTGCTAAGGGTATTGCTGAACTTGCTGAGGTGGTATTGAACGTTTTTAGCTTGATCAATTCAGAGAAGAGCCTAGTCTTGCTGAAATGTGAAGCTTAAACTATGACCACTGAGGTGATTTCTGTCAAATGTAATGTGTAGGCTTTGGCACCAAAAGCTGTGTCACCCTTGCAGCTGCAGCACTTGGCGTACGCGGCTGTGCAGGTACGGGAGCAGCGATGCAGTCTGCTGTGCTGTCAGTCAGCAGGTGACCTTTGGCTGCTGAATGGCTGAAGTAGCTCATACCTGTCATGTTGAAAACAACCCTTGGCCTTTGCTACTGTTACCAGGGTAAAGCTTTTTTCTCTGAAAACGTTCAAGGTAATCGTAAGAAACTTACTGGCTGTAGTTGGTGCGCAGAAATCTGGAGTACAGAAGTTAGCAGTGGCAGGTAGCATTGCCTGTCCCTTGTGTGTGTACAGTGCAGAGCAGACGGCAACTGGGTGCTGCGCTGATGCTTGGAGGCACACACATAGCGTGAAACTGAGAAGCCCAGCTGTGTCGGAACTCTGCTCTGAGGTTGAACTGCGGCTGACAAATTGTCTGGATCTGGGACAGGATGGGGTGTGCTTGCTCTCTGTGATGCTGACAGGTCAACTTTAAATCCAACGTGTCTCATGTCACATCGTGGGAAGAGCAGGTGGGAGATACAGCTGAAGAGCTCCAGGCAGGACCTGCTGGCCTGAGCAGAGATAACAGGGCCGTACTGGCGGGACATGCTCCTCAGGCTGCTCTCATCTTGGAGGTGCTGCTCTGGCTCTGAGGCAGTACTACCAGAATTCCTATCTGATACAAGTTTCTCTTATCTCAAAAGATTTTTCTCAGGTCTTGCTGTTCATGACAGTGACTAAATCAAGCTCCAGGTGATGATTTGTGGCAACTCCAGGCTGTCAAGCAGGTCTCCAAGGGTAAAGGGAAGAACAAAGGCATGATATACTGTAGGATTAGTCTTACACGCTGATGCTGCCCAAGCTGAGGGACATAAAAAGGAATAAAAGTATGGGCTCGTGGGGACATGCTTGTGGAATGGATTACAGTGATTGGAGTTTCTGGCTTCTGGTTGAGGTGGATGAGTTGTTACTTGAAGGCTGGCAGTATTTGCACACAGAGCATATAGGGGCAGGAGAAATGGAGCTGTTGAGTATCTGGAAAAACAGCGGGGAGGGGAAGGAAATAGTTTTGTAAGCCTGATGTGCCTATTAACAAAATTTTAAGCTACTTATTTAACTACGGTGCACTCGTAACTGGGTCAATTCTTTAATACGCTGCTAATCTTCATGCTAACTAGACTGCTACATAATGGCATTATGCAGAAAGTCAAAGGAAGGTAACATACACCCTGAATAATATCGATAAACATTCAGAAGTGTATGCAGGGCTATGTACCATCTCTACTCTCTTGGTTTCAGTGGAAATAGTGTTGCCTTTTTTTTTCTGTTGGCTTAAATAAGGAGGCAAACACAGCTGGGAATGCGCAGCAGCGGACTTTGTAGGCATTGTAGCAAAGCTTAAATAATCACAAGGTTGGTTCTATCTTATCCCTTATTTCAGTAGGCTTTTTAGCTGAATTGTAATGAAAAGCCCCTAGTCCCAGTGCTGATGGAGGCACTGGGGCTCACACTGAAACAAGGTCAGCACTAACCTCTGTGGACCAGTAAGAATTAGATGAGGATGGGGGTGGTGGGAGGAGAAGAGCAGCCCTTCACATTCAGCTGCAGGACAAACCAAAGAGCATTACACAGCAGTGTGCTTCAGCGCAGGTTTTGGAGCTCCTAACATTGCAGCCAAAGAACTGGTAGCACAGCCATGCTCACCTATGGCAGTCCTGCAGGGGAGGTCACCAGAACCTGTCTAGCACTAATATCATTCCCCAGCTGCCTTTGAGGTCGTGTGTGGGTAGTGAGACACCCCACCAACAGGCTGCTGTTGGAGGGGAAGGGGGTACCCAGCCCTCCAAAATGGAAAGCAGGAGGTGGCAGTCACCAACTGGCTTTTTAGCGTGCTGAGACCAAATTCTTCTGCATCCCCTAATCTCAGGGCAGAGCTTTCTTTTCGTGGGCCTCAGGTTCTTGGCTGTGCTGCGTTGTCTTAGAGCTGTGCTGGCCACCTTCCCCTCTATTCTGCTGGCAGACTTGTTGTGCTCCCCTATTCCTGACTGCAGGAGGGAGGGAGAGTGTCTTCTCATTTTTTTACTCCAAAATTATAATCATTTTGTTGCTGGTATTTTGGTAAGCTAATGATATTCACAGGCCAACTTTTGTCCCAGTGAAGTCAAAGTTCAGGGCTGTTGGCATGGGTATAGGGTCTGAGGCTACAAGAAAATTTCTTTTAGGTAAAGAAAAATAAGCCATCACTTTGTCAGAGGGTTTACACCTGATCCAGACACAGCAGACTTGAAGTCCCTGTACCCAGTTTTCATTGCCTCATAGGAATAAAGGTATGCAGGGTGGTGTTTGATGGGGTAGGTTCAGGACTAAGAGATTAATGCTCTTTTCTGCTGTTCTTTTAGCTACATCATTGAGAAAGGTGTTTGTTACCTGGTCCTGTGTGAAGCTGCATTCCCCAAGAAACTGGCCTTTGCGTATCTGGAAGACTTGCATTCAGAGTTTGATGAGCAGCATGGCAAGAAGGTGCCGACGGTCTCCAGGCCCTATTCCTTCATTGAATTTGGTGAGGTTCCTCTTGCTGTGGCTAGCTAGGAAACTTGTAACTGGGGGGGAGCGGCAGCCACAGGGTCCTCTCCAGCCTGGTCTGTGGAATTGACAGTTCAACCTCTTCTTGGCCCTAGGGAAGTGGGTGTTTTGAGCAAGAGAATAGGGCAGTGGTGGGGAAAAAGTAAATGTCCTTTGATTCAGATTTCCTGCTTTAAGTCTCTTGTCCTTGCTCCAGTGAATATATTTGCGTGTAGTCTGCTGGCTGTCTCAGCAATACTCCCACTCCTCCAGCAGCCAGGCTGCTCTGTGTTGGGTGGGATTCCCTCTGATAGCCCCCTCTTGTTCCAGACACCTACATCCAGAAAACCAAGAAGCTCTACATTGATAGCCGCGCGAGGAGGAACCTGGGCTCCATCAACACAGAGCTGCAAGATGTGCAGAGGATTATGGTGGCCAACATCGAGGAAGTCTTACAGCGAGGAGAGGCACTTTCAGGTACAGGGAATGGCCGGTGGTTGGCATAGGGTTCCTTGTCCCCTCGGTCGGCTTTGTGGGTGGAGCATACTGGAGGGAAGGGCTTGCTCATCCCTGAGCTTCCTGAGAAAAGCGATGAACTCAGTAGGTGTTTTGGTTGGGTGGGTTGCATCCTGAAGCACCTGGCAGGTGCTGGTGCTTCTTTTGGGCGAGACCAGCATCTCACTGGCATGGGTGGCTTTCATCCCAGCAGGACAAGCACTAGAGCACTGCACATGGGCACAGGCCAAGCTGCCTTGTGAAACTGCTGCGCTTCCAGCTGCTTCAGAGAAACTTGTACAGTTAATGTAACATTTGGGGAACACCTGGTTGGGTCGATCTTGATTAACTTTGCTTGCCTTTCCCTTTAACAGCTCTTGATTCCAAGGCCAACAACTTGTCCAGTTTGTCCAAGAAGTACCGCCAGGATGCAAAGTATCTGAACATGCGTTCCACTTACGCCAAGCTTGCGGCCGTAGCTGTGTTTTTTATCATGTTGATCGTTTATGTGAGATTCTGGTGGCTGTGAGCCGGTTGCAGTCACGGAAGAGGGAAAGCCGGTAGCCTGGCAGGTGTATGTGTGCAGGACCACTGTTCATGGGGGATGTGCATTAGAATCCACACAGGACCATCACCTATATGGGACTGTCCTGAAATTGTTAGGTGACGCCTGACTACTATATCTCTTTGTGAAACCTAACAATAGGTGTAAAGGCTTGTTGACTACAGGCTTTTCCTCTGAGGCAGTTTGCACTGGCTACTGCAGAGTTTGGCCCCCCACGCCCCCGCCCCCCCTACCCGGGGGCGCACTCTGGGAGCTCTAAGTCAGTGCAGTTTAGCATAATCACATTGTACGTCCTCCTGTTGAGTAGCTCTAGTGGGAACTGGACTCTAATGAACATTCCTTGTGTTGGCAATGTTTGCTTTTTTAGAATCTGGGTCTGCAGTTATGTTTTGTTTTGTTTTTTTTTTTTAAGAGAAGACTCCCCTGTTTGATGGCAAATACTGCACTGTACATATAATAGCTTTCACTTCTGTCAGAACAGCTATTGTTGAGTTGTTTTCTGTGTCTGACATCTTGGCTTGTTACACTTTAAATTGCTTTAGGAAGAAATGGATGTTAAATTATGCCTTAAGATACATTCTGTCTAGTACTAGGAGGGGCAATGAAAGGCTTCTATATTGCTGATTCCTACAAAATTAAACTACAGGTTTGTAAGTGTCCACTTTCCCTCTCCAGACAGCTGTGTATGACGGTATGTTTCCATTTGAACAGGGTGTGTAATTCAATGCTGTTGGAGTGGGCACAGCGCAGACTATGTTAGCACTCTGTGTTTTTCCCTTCTATCTGCAGATTCACTACATTATTTCCTTCCTTTTTATAACTGTGCTTTCCTTACAAAATGTATCAAAACTGCCAGCATTTCATCTCTGATGCTTGTTTTCTTTCTCCCTCTTTCCCTCACCCAAAACAACCAAAAAACCAAAACTCTGAATGTTGTTGTGAAGAAAAGGTAGTGTTTCCTTCAAGAACACTTTAACTTTACATGAAGGATTCAAAAGGATAAAATAGTGGAATCCATTGGAAACACCACCTTTTTTTTTTTGCTGTGGTCACCCTCTCCCTACCTCACTTGGGAAGTTGAAACTGTAGGTGAAGAAAAATTCATTATGGGGCAATAGTATATAGCTTCTTTCTTATGGGCCAATCTATATATTTCCAGTGTAATGTGATTTTTTTAAAAAAAAAAAAAAAATTGTTTTGGTCCACCTGTGCTAAGAATAATGTTTTACCAGTCAGCTTTTGTTTTTATTTAAAGAAAAAAAGAAAAAAGAAACCCCACAGCTCAGGCACTCTTCTGCACTCACGTGCCTGCTGTTTGGTAGGAAGCAGGCAGTGTCACAGAAGGAAGTTTCAGGACTCCTCAGCACCTTTTGCAAGCACATAATCTTGTGTAGTTCTGCAAGTATAAACTGTGACCTGGAAATGTTTCCTGCCACAGGGTAGGAAACAAAGAGCCGTTGTCCTGTCTGGGAGGACTCCCCAGCTTGGCACCACGTTGGGCTGGCAGGGGAGCAGTTAGTGTTCATCCACCAAAAGCGTAGCAAATCTGATCTGCCATGTAGTCTAAAACTCTCTGGTTTCTGCATGATGCCTCCAAGTGTTACTATGTAGAATGCTTTATTATTATCATTATTGTTATTTTTAATCTTTTTAAGTGGTGTCCCTAACAGGTGAATATCCCAGTGATGTAGGTCTGTGTCATGTAGGTGCCAAAAGGTGAGCAGGCACCAACTATATGTGGATTGTTGTGATTGAGGGGAGTGACGTTTCTGCAGCAAAGGGCAGCTCAGTGAGCCGTTGCCTCCTGCAGCCCCAGTGTCAGCAGTGAAATAAACGCTTCTGAGAAATCCCCTCTGAAGCGTGGAGTTTCCAGCGTCTTGCTTTTGCGCTCTCAAAGGATGCTTGCTTTGCTTCCAGGGACACAAGAGGGTAAAGGCCCGACAGCTGAAGCCACCTGGGATAAGGGCTTGTTTTTGGAGGCAGAGCTAGTTGAGAAATATGATCTTGGCCGTTTTCTGGCAGAGAGGCTGTACTGTGGTTATAGCAGCGATCTCTTCCATTGCCAGTGTGTGTCTCTGCCCGCAGGATGCGGGCAGGCAGCCTCCTCGGCCTGGGCAGATTTTTTTGTGGGGGCAGTTCTGTTGTGATGCTTTTCACACGGGGGACGGAACAAACTGGGAGCGGGGTACGTGCCCCCCATGGTGTGTGTCAGTTTTAACAGGGCACGGCACTGCAAATGCCACTTTCCTAAAGGGGAAGGCAAGGAAGACTCTCCCGCAGGCCAGCACGGGGCTCCAGGGAGCACTTGATAAGTAGATCCCTTGGTGAGTTCAAAGTACAGGATCCCTTTTCCTCCCTTGCGTGGGGCAGAGGTGCTGCTGGTGCTCTGTGCGAGGGAGGTATGGGTCTGGGTTTTGTTTTGCTGGGGGCTGCCTGCGCCTCCCGAGCAGCCAGGTGTGAGGCTTGTTGTTCCCATCCTGCTGCGTGGGGCAGAGGGGAGGAGAAGCCATTGCTGGTTTTGCCCTGCGTTACCTGACAGCTTGCTCGGGCTGGGCTGGTTGAGCACCTGTGGGCTCAGGGACGTGGCTCCCTGCCCTGGTGGGCGCAGGGTGCAGCCCCACAGAGCAGGGGTGACCGTAGCTGTTGGGTTGCTGCTGGCTCAGGATGGTGCTGGCAGAGGTCCAGAGCTGGCCCGGGAGCCACTGCCTGCAGATGGCAGTACCCGCACGGAGCTGATGCACAGTGCAGCGTGGTGCCCAGGGCTGGGGAGGCAAAGCGGGGCTCCTCCCAAGGGCACCCCGACCTCCTCCCAATGCCCTGGCTCCCCCAAAGACCCACAGCCTCGCTGTGCCTGGGCTGCTGCACCGTGAAGCCAGGAATCTGCCTGCAAGGGCTCCGGGACTGTGCTGCACAAGCCTGTGCTGCCTGGCCTCATCCTGTCGCACAGCTGGGGTGCTGTGACCAAGCTGGATGGTGATGCCTCCCAGCAGGGACCTTGCCTGAGTCTCCTCCTACCCAACACCCACCTCGTTTCTGTTTCTGAGCTGCCCCTCTGCCTGCAGCTGCTCTAGAGCAGCCTTTTCCTACTGGGTTCCCCTGCTAGGGGTCCCCCCAGTTCCCATGCCTGGTCCCCTCCACCTGGCAGAGGCATGTTGAAGAATGGCTGCAGAAGCGTGGCCTTAGAATCTCTGAAGATCTGCACAATCCAGGCGTGGTATTAGAATAGGCCTGCAATCAGAATTGTACTGAAGTTGCTGTGCTGAAGTTAACAAGAAAGGTAGCCCTGAGCTATTCTTGAATCCTGAGACCAAGTAATTATGTTGTGCCAACAGGCCGTGGCTGTAACAAGCTACAGCTGCTGGGAAAGCAGGTGCAGGGCCAAGAAAGATAGGGACCGGTATGGGAATATGGGGAATAACAAACTACAAGGCTGAAGCACAGCAACACAATTAGCTACATGGATAGAATGCTTATTTTAGTCATGATAATTAGGGGTGTGAGAACCGCGCGCATTTAGAGACTACTAACCAATTATATTTCTGCTTTACGAATACACATGTGTATGGGTTCTATATAAGTAGTGTTAGAAACTAATAAAGTTGAGCAAGATGCCTAACTCATATTGAGCATCTTCTTGACTCCAGCAAACCCTTCTTCCAACAGAGGCAGAGGGGCTTCATCCCGTGCCAGGCACGTGTGGAGCAGGAGGGAACGCAGGATCTGGGAGTAGGGCAAAGTCCTGGCACAGCCGTAGCACCTGGGCCCCCGGCGCTGCGGGGTTTGGGGGGGCAGAGCTGGGCTCTCCCGCGCCCCACGGCATGCCCATTGCTGCTGGGACACCCTTGGCATGAACAGAGAGCAGCAGGGTGCAAAAGGAAAAAGGGGATGGTACGAGGTGCCCCAGGAGCTGCTCTGCTCATCGTGTGAGCACAGATGTGACAAGCCTTGTCACGTGAGTGATGGTCCAGAAAAGCTGTCAGGTTGGGCTCTGTTTGCTGCTGCCCCTGCTCAGCTCTGGTCTGGGCACCTCGGGTGTCCTTGTGTCCACAGGGGTGGCTGGAGGGACCACTGGTGGCCATGCCCACCCTGGCCCACCACAGGACTGTGATGGGTGGCTTACACTGCCAGGCATGCTGGTGCTGGGTGGCAGGGATTTTTCTCCTGAGCATCTGAAAAGCAAAGTAGCAAGAGCAGACAGGCAGAGCTGGTTCCTGGATGCTGCCGAACCTGCCATGGGTGAAGAAGCACAGCGCTGCTGAGAGGAAGAGGGCGGCAGGATGGCAAAGGCTGGCAGGGTGCTCCGGCTACTGCATCAAATACATGGTGGGTCTCACCTGGTCCAGGCTGTGGCTGTGCTCTGCACTGTCACCACTCCTGGGAGCAGCTGTTTGGGTGCTGCAGCGTTTCAATTTCTGTCTTCACTGGGGCACCAGCTGTTTGCCCCAATTTGACCCAGCTCCTCGCCCTCGCAAACCCCTCTCTCAGGCAGGTTTTCAGAAAAACCCCACTTGCAGCTTCTTTCCCTCTGGGACCCCAGAGAAGTTTGACCCTGGGTGGTTTCCAGCAGCTGCTTTGCCAGGGATGAACATCCCAGAGGCGTGGAGGGGCTGCGCCAGCATCCCTGCAGCAGGGCAAGTGCCAGCCCTGGGCACCTGGTGCCGGGTAACTGCCAGGGCAGCAGGGCTTGCGGTTCAGCCTTCGAGCGCCCCAGTCCTTGTCCTCCCTCCTTTGGGCACCACTGAGGGGCTGCAGCAGCTCTGTCCCCTGGGGGGCTCGGGGGGCCGCAGCAGCTCTGTCCCTTGGGGGGCTCAGTCCCACCGGGGCCAGGGAGGGATGCCCCGCAGAGCTGGGCAGGGGGGCTGAGGAGGTCGCTTCCCCCTCTCCTTGTGCTTTGCTCCACCGCGTTGCTGCCAGAGTGACCTTTCGGGAAGGAGGATGTCAGTTTGCTGCTGCCCGAAAATGGAGGCTTTTCAGATGGCGAGGGGCTGGGTGTGGGTCTGGCCGCAGGGAAGGTGGCTGCTGGGACCAGCCCTCCCCACGGGCCTGAGTCAGTGCCAGGCCCGTCCCGGCACCCCCAGGGTTCCGTGCCCCCCATCCGGCTGATGCAGCTGGGCTGGTTCCCAGCCCCAGGGCAGGACACCAGGCACCTGCCCAGCCCCCGGCAGCCTCCTCGCTCTGTCCGCGTTGGCCCCCCAGACCTGAGCCCTTTAGGGGTCCCTGGGGGTCTGGCTGCTCCCAAGCCCCTGCGGTGCTGGAAAGAGGTGGGGCACAACCTTGCCGCAGCCGAGGCTCTGCCGGTGCTCCCTGGACAGCCTCCAGCAGCCAGCTGCCCTCGAACGTCCCCAGCGCTGCTTCCCCTGGGGCAGCCGTGCCACCTCCGTCCCCCTTCTCCCCTGGCGTGGGCACTGTCTGGGTCCCCCGTGGGCACAGGGGTTCCCCGGGGTTTGCCGGGCTGTGCCCGCAGCCTCGCAGCATCTCGCACGGCTGCTCCCAGGCGGCTGCAGTCATGCCTGAGCTCACAAACCCGTCGGGGGGGGGGGGGCGGGGAAGCAGAAGTTGGGGAGTCCCTGCTCCCCATGCCCAGCCCAGTGGGGCTGCCAGGCCCCGCCACGGGGCTTTCTGTGGGCTGAGGGGCACATGGAGGAGCCCAGCGTGATTTTGAATCATGACTCAGAAACCTGCCTGCGGCTGAGCCCCAGCGCTGTGCAGAGAGGTGATAAACCTGCTTCCCTTGTCGGTGCTTTTTTTTTTCTTCTTTTCCTTCTCTCAACATCCCACCAGCAGCACCCCAGCCTGCGGGTTCTCCCTGGCCACCCTAACACGCTTCGCTGCCCTGGCCTGCTGCCCACGCCTGCTGGAAACGGGACTCCCCAGCCCCATTGTGGCACAGCACCCGGGGTGGAAAGTGCAGCCAGCCACAGCTGGGGCACTGAAAACGGCAGTAGACACAGGTTTTGCATAGAGGAGCAGAACTAAATGTCCTTGCTAGAATCACGGTGACCCCAAGTCCTCCATGCTGGGTGAGTCCTCGTGGTGCTCAAGCTTGCGGAGCTCCGGGCACGTGTGGCTCCCCGGGACCTTTCCCGGAGCCCTGTGTGCCCCATGCATGGCCATGAGCCCCTTGCAGCTGCGATGGCATCTTGCCCTGGCATCCACCCCGGGAGAGGAGGGGGCTGTTGAGGCAAGAAGGGATCTGAGCGACCTCTGGCTCAGCACAGGCTTGGAGCAGGCTGCACAGAGCAGGATGAGGCCCCTGCCTAGTGCCAGAGGGATGTAACAGGGTTTGCTGGGGGCTGAGGCCAGGCTCTGGGTCCCACGGGAGCAGGAAAAAGCCTCTGTTCTGCTTTCCCGTGTTCCTACCCACATGGGGACCACAGGTGATGGGGGTTGTGCCCAGGTGGGCAGCTCGCAGAGGCCACGCGTGCACTGGGAGAGGATGCTCACGGGCTGCAAAGCCCCGCTGCAGCTTCTCAGTGGCCGTGGACTGAGCGGGAGAGCTGCAGGCTCCCATCCATGTGGCTGGTCCTGGCTACAGACCTGGGCAAGGCACACGAAGGGCAGGTCTCAGCGGTGCTGAGCAGCTGCCCCTTCCCCGAGCGGCAGCTGTCCCTTGTGCCAGCCATCCTCACAGCCCCGGCTGCTGCCTGGAGGGTGGCCACAAGTCACTGACTCCCTGCTCCATCGTGTGCCCCGAGCCAGGAGCATTTCGGGAGCTTCGCAGCCACCCCGTACATCCCACCAACTTTGGTAAAAGCTGCGCGGCTCCGTCTGCAATATAAATACTCCATGGGCTGCTGCGAGCAAGGGCAGCGGTGGGGAAGGCTGAGGGTGCGAATTCCCCGGGCGATTAAGCGGGACAGCAGAGGCGGCTCAGGCCCGGCACATTCCTTCGGGGCTTGATGCAGGAATGCCTTTGCGCTCCTCTGTTTCTTTTTAAGACAAGACTAGCTGGCAGGTAAGATAATCACGGTGTAAGCCAAGTCATGTGAATGTTAAGAGTTAGCAGATGAGCCACAGGACGAGCTATTTGCCATGCAGGCACAAGGCTGCCAGCCCCACAGATTTTGCTGGAAGCCTCTCTCCCTCCTGTTTTTCTTAAACCTCTTTGCTGCTGACATCTTGCAGCTATGAAATACCCTCAGCTTCCATTTTAACAGGGTTCCAGCTCTCCTGTTTGCAAACGAGAAGGCTGAGATATATGGTTCAGGCATGTTCTAAGGACCCCCAAAGCAGGGGCAGGTAAAAATGAGGCGACGTTTATCTCGGTGTGTAAGATGCTGGGCTGTGAGGCAGGCGTTTGGGTGCGGGCTGAGCTGAGGGCTGCACGCCTGAACCACCAGCAGTGTCATGGAAAGGTTATGGCGAGAAAACACAAATTATTCTGAGAGTACCAATGCGAAACTGGTGAAGCCAGTGGTTCCTCTGGGGTGAGGGACAGAGAAGTACAGCGCCGCTTGCTAACCACATACAGACACCCAAAAAAGCACCTCCGTGAGTTTTAAATCCATTTTGCCTTCTGCACGGAGAGGTGGGGAGAGCACCGCCGAGCACCCAGGCACATCCCTCCTGGACAGCATCACACTGGCTGCAGAGCGAGGGGGCACAGGGGGCCAGGGGATGCTGCCCCAGGGGCTACCTCCCCCAGTGAAGCAAGTGCAGGTGGGGGGCAGGATGCTTCACCCCCTGTTGCCACCAGCCATGCCATCTGCACGGACCAGCGGCTCGGCATCACCTGGGGTGTCCCTGCTGAGCCGGGGGACCCAGACCCCAACACCACCAGTGACAGCCCAGCACTGTACCTGCTGGTGATGGCCCGAGGGCTGGTGCACAGGGCTGGCTTTGGAGCAGCGGGGTGGGAAGCCTGAAGAGCTCCAGGGCTGGAGAGCTGTCTGCACATGCTGAGGCGAACACAAATGTGCCTCTGCTCTGTGGCACAGGCAACCAAAATCATCGGGGTGGGGGTGAGGCTCCTGCCATGGAGTCAAAGAGGGCTTGATCCCCCACCCTTTGTCCGCCAAAGTGCCAGGATTTCCCTGATTGCTGGGGCAGTTTAACAAGCGATGTGGTGGATATGGAGTCTGTTCAGCTCTCCTAATCCCCCAGCTGGCATCGCACACAGCTCTGTGCCAGGCGCCCTGCCCGCACCCTGCCCACCGCCCCTCGCCACCCTGCGCACCGGGGGCTCTGCTCCCAGCAGGACACTCCAAAGCAGGGCTTGGCATGTGCAAAACCAGGAGGAAACTATGGAAAACCTTGCCGGAGCCCTCCAGTTTCAACACGGGCTGCTGGTCGTGTCTGGGTGGGAAACTGGGGGTGAGGGAGGCTGGAGGGTCACTTGTGTGGGTGGGTGGCCTGTGTGGTGCTCCCCGGGGCTTGTTTGCCCATGATGGCATTAATGGGACTGTCACAGGGCACAAAGGACAAAGCAATGCTGAAACATGTTTTTAACTCCTCACAAAACAGCTTATTGCTGAACGACAGACCCATGGGGGTGATGGGGAGCTGCCTGAGGAGCTTTGGCATGGGGACACAGCGGGGTGCCTGCCTCTGTCCCCCTCCCACTCTGCCCTGTGTGGTCCCTCCTGGCATAGGCAAGGCAGGGTGGCCTTGGGCGGTTTGGCCCTCGCCTCCCCAGCTGCAAAAGCCACCTCCATCACACAGAGGACCTGCTGGTGGCTGCTTTCACCCCTTTCCTCCAGCAGAGCCACGGGGGGATGCTCTCCCCCATGGACAGCTGAGGACAGTGGGGTCAGAGTGGCAAGGTGGGAGCCATCAGCAGGTTCCCCAGACCTGTGGGGCGAAGCAACACCTTCCCCCCGCCAGGCCGGGCTCCCCCACGGGGCCTCATTTGCCAGACAGAGCTGGCTGCACCTTCCCAGCGCCACACTGGGACCGTAGGTGCTGTCCCCACGTGGGGCTGGAGCAGAACACAGGCAGCAGGGGACTGGCCGCCTTAAGGTCAGGGATAAGTAATGCCCGGAGAGGAGCTAGGAATGGCAGCTTTTGGTGAAATGCCAGATATTCCTCCCATTATGGGAGTACGGGAATATGGGAGCATAGCTGCATTCAGGAGAGCATCCCCAAGCCCTCCTTGTTCCAGCCACATCCCCGCCTGTCCCTCCTCCACTTGGCGTTGTGGCTGTTGCAACCTAAGTGTTGGTGGCTGCCACCCCTAATTGTATACGTGGAAAGTTTTTGGCATGCTGGGGATCTGGGTTCTGCCTTGGCAGGCGAGGAGGTGCGGGGAGGGCGGGTGCCAGGCGCAGTCCCCTCGGTCGGCTACCATGGCTGTGGCACCAGTGTCTGCCCACGAGCCGTCACAGCGGCCATGGGATGCTCCGGCAGCTCTGTGGGACGGTGGGGGATTCATCACCCAGGTCACATCAGCATACCTGGACAAATCATCATGGAGGTAGGATGCTGAGCATCCAGCTCGTGGTAGGAGCTCCAGGATCTGGCGAGTTACAGGGGGAAAACAGTGGTGTTTATTCATTGCCCCTCTCTCCCCCAGCCCGCACAAGCCTGTCCTGGTGGCCAGGCTGCCATGTCAGCACACAAAGGGCTCTCAGCGTGGGGCAGACGGCTTGTAACGCTTTAAACCATGGCTGAGGACTGGGAGGGCTCCTGAGGTTGAATTTAGTCCAAGGCCGTGGGAAGCCATGTGTCCTCCTGGGCTTCTGTGGTACCAGTAGCCGTGGGGTGAGCCGTGGGGTTGGGCTGATCCATGGGGTGAGCCATGGGGCAGGGAGCTGGCACAGCTGCCCCAGGGCCCCCTTCCCACCGGGATGAGCTGCCAGCAGCCACCACTGGGTTTGGGTTTCCATCCCCATTGGCGCCCTGGGTGATGCTCCATCACCCCACACCTGGGCAGAGGGCAGGGCCGTGCCCCTGCACGTGGGGTGCTCCACCATCCCCCCCCGGGGGCACCCACCACCACTGCCACCACCCCACAGGGGCACGACAACGTGTCCTGCTGCCCGTGTCCTCCGTCCCCCCATTGCCACCGCCATCCGCCCCCGCCATCCGCCCCCGCCATCTGCCCCCCACCACCATCTGCCTCCCAGCCCCACCACTATCCACCCCTCATTGCCATCTGGACCCATCACCACCTGCCCCCCACTGCCATCTGCCCCCCACCGCCATCTGCCCCTATCACTATATGCCCCTCATCACCACCACCATCTGCCCCGCATTGCCATTCCTCCACATCCCCATCTGCCCCCCACGCCCACTGCCATCTGCCCCATCCCCATCTGCCCCCAGTGCCATTCCCCCCAGCCCCATCCCCACCCGCCTTCCACATCCCCATCACCATCCGCCCCCCGCCGCTTCCCATCCCCACCTGCCCCCCTCCTCACCGCCCCCATCGCCATCTGCCCCCCAGCCCCACCGCCATTCACCGCCCCCGCCATCCGCCCCGCCCCTCCCCGCCTTTCCCCGTCGGGCGCCCCCTGGTGGCGGGCGGGCGGACGGGGCGTGGCGGGCGGCGCGGCGGAGGAAGCGGGGGCGGTGCGCCTCTGCCGTGTCCCTCCGCGCGGGGTGGCCGCAGGCGCCATCGGCGGCTGTGTCGATCCCTCCGCGTCGCGCCGCGCCGTGCCGTGCCGTGCCGGCGGGAGCGGCCGTAGCCATGGCCCGCGGAGCGGAGCCGGCGCTCGCTGCCCTTCTCGGCCTGGTGCTGGCCGTGCTCAGCCGCGCCGAGCCCGCGGCCGGTGAGTGGCGGGGGCGGGAGGGCGGCGGCGAGGGGCTGCGGGGGCCTGTGGGGCTGCGGCGCTACGCGGGCGGCCCCTCGCCTGGGGCCTGAGGGGGTGCCCGGGGCCGCCCCTCGCCCCGGGCCGCTCCGAGCGCGGCCGGCCCGGCGCCGGTGTCATCTCCTCCCGCGGGGCCGGCCGGGGATGAAGGGCTGGGGGGGGCGCCTGGGGTGTCATCGCGTGGGGGCGGCCCGGGCCACCGCCTCTTTGTGTGGAGCGGGGCCCCCCAGCCCCAAGGTCGGCTCACCTGCGGGGGGGCTGTCCCGGGGGGGCTGCTGCTGCCGCCCCCGGGGGGAGTGAGGGGGCTGCTGCTGTCCCCGAGGTGGGGGAGGCGGCTGCTGCTGTCCCCAGGGGGAGTGAGGGGGCTGCTCTCCTGGGGGGGGGGGGGCTGCTACTGTCCCCGGGGGAGTGAGGGGGCTGCTGATCCTGGGGGGGGGGGGGGGGCTGCTGTCCGGTGGGAGCTGACACGTAACGGAAAGCGCGAGGGAAGCCGTGCTTTACTGGCAGCGATACGCGGGCTGTCGCAGCCGTGGTTTGAGCGCTCGAGGTCTTTTGATTTCAAAACACGGGAGAAAAGGGCTGGCTGCTTCCCATCGCCTGGGATACCTGTGCGTCCTGTGCGCCCCAGCCTCTTTGCTGGGGACATACCTACACACACAGAAGGGATTCCTACATCTCCTCCTCCTCTAATTGTTAATCAGTTCAGGCGTGATGGAGCCATATGTGCACATCTGAAGAAACTGCTGCTTTCCATCGCTGTTGCGCATCGGCATTTGCAATGTGTTTTGCAGCCGGGCTGGAGAACACGGTCCGTAGCCTTAACTGCTGGGTTCTGATGGATTTCACGCCTCTCCCGGCAGCAGTCCTGCTCCTAGAGCAAAGCATGTGCAGCCTTGCAGCACGGTAAAGCTATCCGGGACCAGCAGTCATTGATTACTTGCGCGGCTTCTCATTCTTTCTTCCTTTTTTACTCCGGGGAGGCGGGATTGCTCTTCAGGTGACTTGTGGAGAGTGCAGCGATGGGAGAAGGTGGTAGTGGAAGTTGTTAAGTGTGTGACTGCGACGCTGATTATTTCAGCAGTTTTACTCTTGGGTACGGTTAGGGGTGGAACTTGTCTGCAGAGTTTTGACCACTGCTGCTGGTTTGGTTGCAGAGTAGTTGGGCTAATCAGTCTATCTGTTTTTACTTTGAAATGGCCATTATTTGTCTCCTGGGAAAAATGTTGGTCTTCCCCCCACCCCTTTCCCCAACCCCTCTGAGATCTGACTTACTCGTACTAATGTGCTGCAAGAAGATGGTTGGAGTTAAAAAAAAAAACAAAAAAACCCCTGTTTCCTGACTGTGTGTTGGCCAGATTTGCTTAAAAGTGACTGGAAAAATAAAGAGTCTTTCAAGGGTAGGTGTATAGTAGCACTGTTGTTTCTGGAAATGGCTTACACAGATCAGTAAGATGGCAAAATACTCTTCTCCCCCCCCCCCCCCCCCCCCCCGAAGACTAATGTCTTGCCCACTTAGTTTGACTGTACCTTCATACCAGCAACTTACCAGTTCATTGCTAGCCCTACCAGTTCTTTCTCTTGGTGGGGGCTGAGAGGGAGAAGTACCTGTGGTGTCACTCATCACTTGACGGGGTGTGGATACCTACTGGGCTGCTTCAGGTCCTCCCATGCTGTAGAAATTTTTGGCATTGTGAGTAAAATTTCCTCCTGGTGCTTAACAAAGGCTGGTTGTCAGAGATGACAAATCTAGACTGAAAATAAATGACTCCTGTTGTTCGTGAGATACTGACCTGCATCTGGTCCCTGGGAGTGGGACTTGTGGCTTGAATTAATGGGAAAGATGAAGTCACCGAAAGGGTATTTTCAGGTGCATATTCAACTGTCTTGACACTCTTGTGCAAGAGAGGGCAGGTATCTGATGTCAGCCCTCTTGGTCAATAAATAGGAGGCTCCTGGATGCTCTGAGTGCTATGGTTTGGACTACTCAAGTCTGCCTCATCATGCAAGCCCAATGATGTAGCAACTTGCTTTTCCAGTTGAGCCGTTGTTTAGTTTTGCAAAAGGCTGCAGTTGAGGTTGCAGTAAGCTGGGGTGGGGCGGCAACACCTGTGCTTTTGGTGAGGATACTCTCCTGATAATTGCTGTGAACGATTTGCACCTCTCCTGATCAGACAGCAGCCGGTAAAACAGGAATCCTGGCTAGTGAAGCCCACCCTAGTTACTACCCACTGCTGTTATTAACGCTTGGATTTTGCTAAGCCCAGCTTCACCAGGTTGCCGTTGACTGTCAGCCTGTGTTTCTAACAGGTTTTTAATCTGGAGGGGTGCAAAGGTAGCACATTGATGCAGATTGCAGTTTGAGATCTTTAGCTTTAGTTTAGAGACTTTTGAGGACTTCAGGTAATGCTGACAATGCCGGTCTGCTTGATACAAATTTGCTTATGGAAGAGCAAGTTTTACTTGATCTTTTGGAAGTGTTGCTGCCTATCAAATTTGTTCTTATCAAAGATGCCAATTTAAACTTTCAAAAGGGAGCATGATGAGAATCTGGCTAACTGGCATCGCTTCCTGCAGGGCACCTCTTAGTCATATTAGAAATACGTGAAGATCGTCTTGCTGATGTTCTCAGGACTTGGATCCTTGGGAAAATAGGACTCACGCCTCTGGTGGCATTTGGCAGTTGGGGCTCTTACAGTGGGTGGGTTGGGTTTTTGGCAGCTTCCACAGCTGGTTGCCTCCCTCCCTTTTATTAGGTGTCTCGCTGCTGTTGCAGTAAGCAGGTAATTCTCTTCAGTGCGCTCTAGTTCTGTTCAACTTCTCCCTTTCTCAAAAACCTGTGTCTGTGCTGAGAGAAGGGGACTGGTGCCTGGAGTTTGAACCCAGGACAAGGAGTAGGTGAAAAAGCAGCAGCAGCAGCAGGATTCTGGCAGCCTGTTTCTTCTGGGCTTGAGAATCTTATTTGACAGCAAAACCGATCAGTCACAATTTGTAACTACAGATACAGTGTTGTTTCCTTCAAGTTTGTACTGTTGGCTAATGATGGTTAAGTGGAGGAGCGATACAGTGTTTATTAATTCTCACTCCTCCTGTGGGACATGTTAGGGAAATGGCATCCATGTTGGGGGGGAAAAAGAGCTTCCCTAAGCATCTGTGTTAAAAAGTCCTTTTGTAGTTATATTCTTACTTTCTATTCATTCTCTGAAATCATCTTGCCAATAGAAGTCAAGGGCTGTCAGTGCCCATCTAGAAGAAACAGTGCTTATATCATTCTAAACACGGTCATCTGAGAGCTGCAGAAATAATCGTTCGTTCTGTTTAGAAAATAGTCTGTTCCTAGGGCACATGTCCTTTTTTTAGACTGCTCCGAGGATGAAAAAAGAGCTTTGTATCTCAAAATGGCATGGGCGCCTGCTGTTTGTTCCATGCAGCAAGTCTTCATCTTGTTTCTCTGACATCACCCGGGACGGCTGCAGAAGCGTTGCTCAGCACAAGTAGCGGGCTAGCATTTCTGCACAGGCAAACATGCTTAACGTTCAAATTAATAAAGATTTAGTGCTGGAGAATGATGGAAGACTTTGGAGAAGACAGGAGCATGGCTTCTGTCTGCCAGATTGCCATGGAAACACCAATACCTCTTTGGCTCTAATTGCCTTCCCTACATTTTTTTGTTGAAAACTTTTTTCTCCCCCCCCAACTAAATGCTTTATGTCGCAGTTCTGGATTTTGAGTGTTTTGGCTTTCTTTGGAAAACTGAAAATAGGGGAAGGCAGGGAACTGTGTCTGTGGAAGGAAACGGAGGATATTGTGACTGACACAGACTTTAAAACTGTATTGCAAGTTCATCCTGAATTCAGTCTGTATTATAACTTGAGCTTTTATTGGTGGTTTCTCAACAGGAACAGTGTCACATGAATTGTGGCTGCACTTGATAGAAATAACAGCCCTCTTGCAGCTTCCTGGGCCTAAGACCCCGACAAGAGGAAGACTTTAACTCTACCTCTGAATTTGCACGACGGGTTCCCCGCTCTGTTGTTAGGAGGGCCAATCAGTAGTTTTTGCCAGGTCCTAGAAGTTCAGAGGGAAGATTTGAAACAGATGATGGTGGTGCACACAGTTTTCCTATTAGTACTCTCAAATAAAAAAAAAAAAACAACAAACCAAAAACCTGATGAACTTCCAAAGCAAAATTTCTTCAACTTACAAGCTTGTTCTCCTGAAATCCACTTAAGTATTTTTTTTGCAGGGTGGTTGGTTTTTTTTGGTTGGTTTTTTTATGCTTTCTAGGGAAGTTAGTGAAGGAAACCAGCTTAGCTATTGGGGGTTTCTGTCCCAAAAGGTACAGGATGTTGGCTGAGTGCCTTCACACCCCTCTGAGCTCTGCTTAGCTTCTCAGTTGATGAGTCTTGCATTATCCAGTTGATTTCAGGCTTTTGTGTGCAAAAACGATGGAGATGTCTTAGTAATCTGATTAAAGCATTTTTGCTTTACAAACTATTTCCGTGCCTTTATAGACAAGCTTTGTCCTTTAACTGCTGTCCTCTGTCTGTGAAGTGCAAACTGGTCAGCATGTTTAAATTCTCCAAAAGCTAATCTTTTCTAAATCTGGGCTGACTATAAGGCTTTATCACTTTTCCACAGTAAGGATTTTTACTAGTTTGCTTCTTCCCCCTCTCCTTGTGGCTGCCATGGGGCGATCTGTTCTTCAGGGGAAAAAAAAAAAAGCTATTTTCATATTTTCAGCTAGCACACACTTACGAGTGGGTTCTTCCATGGTATATAGTCTCACTGGAACTGTAATCTGTTGAGGCTAGTGAATAGTGTAATTAGCTATTTCTCCTTTTTGGGTTTCCTCCAGAAGTTGGTTATCTTTGGGTATTGTCTCCATGTGTGCAGTGCTGCTTATTCCTTACCAGCTTTTTCAGCAGCTGTGTGGTGTGAGGTACTGCTGTGGGAGGGTTGTCCCTTTCTGCACCTTGAGGATCTACCAGTCTTTCTCCAGAATTGCACCTTGTGTTTCAGCATTTTCTTCTTTTTTCAGACTGTATTTTTCCTGTAGGGAACCAGAAGCTGCTTTTGCTCCCTTGGAATTTAAGACCCCTTGCTTTGTAGTTTGCTGGTGTTTCTGACCATGCTGATGGTCATAGTCTTCAGAGCTGGTCCACCTCTGGCAAGCAGCCTGAGCTTGTGTAAGGATTTGCCGTGCATCTTCTGTTGCTGCTATTTGAGGGCTTTGAATCTTTTTTTTCCACCTTTCTCTTCTTACATAATGGGTAACACCACTGAAATGACAGGCTAGTTCTCATGAATGTCAATTGAGACAGAAAATCCACTGGCTATATAAAGGTTATTGAAACCTATTTTGTCCTTTAGTTTTCTTTCTAGTCTTTAATGTATTTTAGCCTGACTTTTCTTCTATGCTTGAGTAGGTTGTTTACTACCCTCTCCCACAAGAGAGCTGTTGAACCTATAGACAAGTGTCAACCAAATACAACAGAGACCTAGGTTCTTAAAATATACTTTCTGTGAACTTCATGGAAAATTTGTAGACAGAATGGAGGAGAGAGAGAGAGAACACATACAGTGTCCTCCCAAGGAGAAAGATGTACCAGCAGCTCAGCAGCATTCCCTGCCAGAATATTGTTCTCCTATTTAAAGTAAAACCTTTGGTCGGAGCCTACAGGTTCTTAGATGCAGGATAATCAACCACAAAGCTACAGGAAACCAGCTTTGTAACGTCTCTTCCTCACAGCATTAATTGTTTTGGTATTTTGCATTTTTATTTCTGCTTGACTTTTCCTGAACTTGTGGGTGAGGACTTTATTGGCATTACTTTCCTTTTAGTATTTACAACAAAGCCCTTTCAGATTTTCTCTGGTTATGGCTCTGTTTCCCTATAGCACTCTTCTCTTTTAAAAGCTGAACTCTTGATACTTACAGCTTCTGATCTTAATCCATCACTATTTCTTCTTAATTTTCTCTCCTGGAAAGGATCTGAATTTGTAGTGGGCAGATGAAGTATAGAAACCACATCACAACTTCCCAATCGTCTTGGCATCCTAAAGAACAGCAAGGCAGAAACACAACTTTTCCTTCAGTTAAAAAGGTTAAACCTGGGTGAAATTGTATTCCAGTTAAGTGTGAGCTTTGCAGTTGGGCGTTGAGAATCACAGCACTTCCTATAGTGTTTCCATGAGTAACACTTTCTGCTTGTGCTCATTCTGTAGCAGTGGCTACCTGTTCTTCTGTCTGGCCTTGGAAAATGGTCCTGGTGGGCTAGTTAAATGTCAGGTTAGAAATTATGTTTGAATGCAAGCGTGTGCAAGGGTTTGTATGGACTCTAGGCTGGGTAGTATAGTTAATAACATTCATCTCGTGTGCACTTAGGAGTCCTCATCTGAGTATTCTTTCAAACTTGGCTATGATACGTGCTAGAAACTGGGTGGTTCTTCCACAACGTGGTGGCCTGCCTGCTTCATAAGAAGCCAGCCTTTTGATAATTGTGAGGTGTCTTCCCAATATTCCTGTAATATGCCCAAATGGACTACTAAAAATCATGAGGCCGTTCAATACATTTAAAAAGGGCCGTTCAATACATTTAAAAAGCCATGGGATTTCCCCTTCGAGACCTGCTGGCATGCCACCACCGCACGAGAGCACAAGGACTTGAAGCATCAATGCTTATGCTTGGTCTGGATTAACCCAGCTTCTGATAGTCATGGTGGTTTTGGCAAGTTAGAGCAAGTCCAGAACATGGACAAATAATTGATCATTGCTGGTTTTTTTTAAACACAGAAGAAATTTGTCAAAAGCAGGCTGTTAGACTCAAAGCCTTGACAGCATACTGGCGCGCTCTCTCTCTGGGTTCTAAAAGAATGGCTTTATATTTTCAAGGCAAGGCTGTCTTCGCTCACGCTGTACACACCGAAGTATTTCCAGTTGACATGATGGATGTAGTGAAAAGTACTTTTTGTGCTGGCTAAGGTAGAAGGTAAAATTGTAGCACTCAACATGATAGAGCAGTGAAGTAGCTTTTGAAGTAAGTTGTGTTGAAATGCCTTGGTTTTGTATGCATTGTGAAATTGTTAAAGATATCGTGAAATACAGGAAGACAGCGCTTTGTGCACAGAAATGCTAATTTTACTGTGAGAACTATAGCCTTCAATTTCCCTCGTGATTTCTTTTTTAAAGAGTAGTGGTTGTTACTTTTAATGCTCATTTTAATATAGAATATGGTTACAATTACCTTTTCTTTGCTTTAGTTGCATTTAAATGTATTTTATTCAACCTATTTTAGTCTCAAGCTGCAAAAGTACAAAAGAGTCTTTTTGCTTTTGTTTTCTTAGCTTCTTTCACTTCTAAATTACTATATACAAAATACATATTCAGCTGTCTGTGTTGCTCTATTCACTGTGTGTCTCTGTTAAAGAATTCTAAGGTCTAGTAGTAGTTTAATGACCTGCTAAACAGCCGTTCAAGGCAGGAGTAATTTGTCAAAAACCAGGAGAAAATTAATCATTACTTTGCTAAAGCCTCTCTGCATGGCTGTGTTTGGCCTAGCAAGCTAAACAGGAATCACTGTTTCAGATCCTTACTGTGACCCCGAAAGCCGTCACCCTCTTGCTCCCCTCCGTGCAGTTGTGCTGGGAGGTGGTTTTGGCCAAGTGCTAGTTAAGCTTTTACTACGTGGGTTACAAAATCAACTGGCTGCTCGGTTCTCACTAGGGACACAGCTACTCGAAGAGATTACAAAATTGTGTTTGAAAGCATGGGCACAAAAGAAATAATCCTCTGAGTATTTGCTTCACTGGCTTGGTGGGTGTGAAAAGAATGAAAATTCAAGGTAGTAAGATGAGAGTACTGATACGGTAAGGCTGAAATATGGTAAGGCTCACTTTTCCCTTCCTCCATTTCCCTGGAGTAGCGCAGGTAGTAAGAGAAATCCAGATCATTCCAGGTCCTTTTGCAGTGTCCCTTGAACGCCGTGTAAGTGCACTATGCTAACTGTAGCTAACCTTTGTTGTGAAAACAAGCTGCTGTAGTGTTAGACAGAAGCAGATGAAGTTTGGAGTTGAAGCCTTGTGGATGTTGCTGTTAAACGGGATAAAAATCATCAGACAGGTGCAAATCAGTGTGGTTTTGACCGCTGTGTGTGGGAATGTCATGCAAAATCCGTGTTAATATTTCTGTCGCTTAGTAACCCTGACCTCAGGGGTTATCTGAAAGGGCCTCAGAGTGGAATTTTGTTCATTTCCTGAGAGCTGTGCAGAAGCAGCACCATCCAAGTGCCCCTTCTTGAAGAATCGAGTTAACAGAAACAGCTGTACCCCTATTGTCAGAAATATTGGTGGTTTTCCTGGGCAACTGAGTTTAGTTTAAATGTATTCTCTGTAGGGATTGCAGGTGTGAAATGCTCCTGTAGTACCTCTTAGTGCATGGGACCTGTTTATGTTGCTCCAGGGTTATTGGGAAATAACACTTGAAGCCCTGGATAGCAGTAACTGGAGTCTGTTCCAAGTTGTCTGATTGCTGGGGTGAATTTGGGCTGGTTGCAGAGAGCTTAGCGGAACCGGTGTGTTAACTCTTCGGTTTCTGAGCCCCCTTCTGTAGTCACCAGAATATAAGCTTTGATGGTGGTTTGGACCACGTTTCCCTGGTGCCCCTTGATGAATTTGTATTGAAAATTTAATACCTCTTGACGTAAACTACCTTAAAAAAGAAAAAAAAAAAAAAGGGCATCTGCCCTGTGGCAGCTGGTACACAAGAGGGCAGTTTAGATGTTATTCCTCCCTCTAGGTGCCTTTAACCTAAGATTGGTTAAATGCTTTCCCAAAGGCAGTAAAATTGTTGAAATAGGGTCCGGAGAGGCACGGAAGTGTGTGTGTTTGGGGGCCAGGAGACAGAACTGGAAGGTGGGAAGAGCTTGTGACCTCTGGGCACATGGGTAAGTTTAGGGTAGGACCCAGATCTTGCGGTTTCAAGGGCTTTATCCACTAGTTTGGTGCTATTCAAGTGGCAGGCTGTGAGCTAGGTGGACTGGCTAAACTTTTGTGGTTCTAGAGTGCCCTCTGCTCCTGCAGGGTTTCCGTAGTTCTCACCCTTCTTTAGACACAGGCCCAGTGTGCTGCTTCAGGTTCCCGTGAAGAGATGAGCACTTGCCAGAGCTGAGGCTGATGTGAAGCCTGTTCTGATGGAAACAACACTAGAGCTTCCAGCAGACTTGGATAAAAATTGACCAGCCCTGAACTGTATCACACCTAATAGCTTTTAAAAACCATAACACTGAAAATATAGAGTTTGAGCTACAGTGTATCTCCTTAGAAACACCAAATTCTTTGTGGAAAGTCTAACATCTCTGATATTTTCGCTTACTCCCAAACACAATCCTGACTGATTTCAGAGTGCAACAACAGTAATGATGTTACAGCAAATTCTGCATTGCTAGAAATGCACAGCAGGTGAGATTGAGGGACAGATGCCCCTATTTCAGTGCCCAGTGTCCCTAGAGGTGATAGAAAAGAAGGAAGGGATTTGAGGCAAAATATTCTGAAAGAAGGCTTAGAAGTAGTTGCCTCTTACTTCAAAGAATTTCAGTCTAGAATTTTGATCAGAAAGTAGTAATTGGTGACACTTAACCCAAAATATGCAAGTGCTGACATGAATGTCTTTGTAGCTTGCTGAAATTACTGCATGCTTTGTTTTGAAAATCTACCTAAAAGAAATTCTGTAAACATTGAGTTGCCTGATGCACACATCTGTGATTCTTCTTTCAGTCTGGCTGTTTTGATGCTTCCAGAGATTAAACTAAACTATGTGATAGTGTCTATTGTTTTTGTTCCAATCATATAAAATTTTCTACTTAAAGATTTTCTTTCCCCATAATATGCTAATGAAGCTTTGACTTGACATGTATGGCTACTGATTTGACTGTTCTTTTCGCTTCTTTCAGCATTGCAGTGTATGGATGATTCCAAGCCATGTGTTAACGAGGGAAAGTGCATTCCATATCAGAATGGTACAGGATATTGCAAGTAAGTTGGTTTCATTTCTCATCAATTTAATTACCAATCTTCTGTCATTCAGGTTCCTAGCCAGAAAGGAAATGTGAGTTGTTAAGATTTTCTGATCGGGTGCATTCAGCATGACAGTTTTAGCACAGTTGGTGTTTCTTGATAATGCGTTTGTTCTGTGCTAGCTTTTTGTAACGTAAGAAATACGGATTTCTTCTTAGAATTTTTGGGTTTGGATCTTGTCAGCTTGATTTCTTTGCATTAGGTTAGGAAAGATTGCCAAAGCGATCGTAGAGGTCAACCCAGTACCTTGCTTCCAGACTCACAAGTTAGGTTGGAACTTGCTCTCCATCTAATAGCTCACTTTGTAGAGCTTCAGCCCTAATTTGAATATTTTGATGAGGTTTTTCAAAACTAGTGTGCTCTCTGAAGTGTGCCAGTTCCCTTCTGCATGCTGAAGAGCAACTAATATGTGGAAGTTGCAAAAACAAACTTAACAAAAACCACCCAAACAAACATCCACATTTGTCTTTATTGTGTAACTGATTTTGGTAAATGTTGACACCCATGTTCAATGGTGCCTTCGCTTTGCTGCTGCATGGAAAGCTGATCAGCAGGAACTTTGGCAGAGTGTCTGGAGAATGATATCACATCTATTTAAATGCAATTCACCTTTCAAACTGCAGTATTTAGAGTTTTTTTTAGATTAAGTGATATTTTACAGAAAGAGAAATCCTCCTTGTTCAGCAGGCTTAATTTACTACATCTGCAGTAAACGGATTATTTTCTAAACCTTGATTACTTCATCAGTGTAAGTTGTCCCATTTTCTAGCATGCTAAATCCCTCTTTTCTTAATGCTTACGTTCTTCAAATATTAGTGAGTTTTGTCTTGTGATTTAGCTTGGCTAACACACAGCTCCACTCTTCACCCTTTTCTGCACAGCCGTCTTCGCTTGCCACAACCTTTAGTTCTTTCTATCAATGTGGTACCTAAAACTGATACTTAAATTGCACCTGTGGCATACAAAGGGGAAATCATAATCTAATTTGAGGTTCTTCTCAGTTTCAAATCAATACCTGATGTGCAGAAGGGCCATGAAGACAAATAATGTAACTTGTTATTCCCTGTTGTTTTTTTCAAACTCCTTCCTAGTCTTTTACTTTCCATAGCTTTATATTGCTGTCCACACAAATGAGCTGCCCTTCTGAAAAGAAAGCTGGAACTTACCTGCTTTTCACCTATATTTTAGAACAAGCAATTTTGTGACGTTAGGAGGTAATAAGACTGATGTTGGTGCTGCTTGTACCTTCCTAAGGACATTTTCTCCAGCTTGCATGTTCCTCTTAACCACGTCTTAGACTTCTAATATTTTTCTTCTGTTACAAAATTGTTCAGTTACTTCATCTGATTGAACTTCCGTTCAGTATTTGTAGTGCAGTCCAGATCTTAACACATTTCCCTTATCAGAGTGGCAGCTTTGACCACTTTTTTTTTTTTAGTAGTGCAGAGAGTTATTTATAATTAATGTTGCCTTCTTCCTTTTTGTGCAGTCTTCTTGCAGGTCTTAAGCCAACCCCTCCTTCAGGTACCAGCTCAGTCCCTTAGCAGGTGCCAGAGTAATTGGAAAGGCTAACAGAAGCCTCCATACAGAGATTAGTACATGTCTGTTCCCTAGTTCTGGCTCAAGAACTCCTTTTTGCAGAAAGTAAGGAAAAAATAGCAAAAAAAACCCCTCAGTTGTGGAGACTCTACCTTTAGCAGGCTGATTCTTAGCATCCTGTTTTGGTTTTAAGTGTTGGTTGGGGTTTTTTTTTTCTTTTTCTTTCCTGCACTATGAGGAACTCTGAACAGGGGGAACTTTATATCTGGTGTAGTAACCTAGATGCCTGTCTGAATTTTTGATGGCTGTAGGAGTAGAAATATTCTCTTCAGGAAACTGAGCTTATTACTAAAGCAGGTGGCTTGGCTTCTAGCTCTGCAGGATCACTCACTGATTAGCTGAATCTCCACCCCTTCCACTTTTTTCAAGTTATCTGCAGTACTTCCTCTGCTGGGCAATAAGTTATTATAACAGGCGCTCTTCCTCTTTCTGCAGCTCCTCTCAGCCAAGTTGTTTGTTCTAGTGTGTGGCCAGTCTGTCTAGTTAATCTTGCTGTCGGTAAGAAACAAGTGAACCACTGAGGGAGAACCTGCATCAGAGGTGATCAGATGCGATGAGTAAGACATGAGTAACGTAAGCACTGATAAGCAAAACATCTAGTCTAGGTACTTGGCAAAGCAGAAAGTGACAGCTTGGTGCTGAAACAGCTTTCTGTGTCAGAAAATCCTGTAGAATGTACTGCATTAAAAGTGAAAGCTAGTTTTCTGCTAAGAAGTCTTTATTATGGTGCATCTGGCTTCTGTTATGGGAACAGCGATTGTGACCCTTGTAAGGAAATCTGAGTTGAATCTTTATCAGATTGTTCTTGCGAGTGCCCTTTAAATAGCTCCGTTCCCCTGGTGACGCTGCTGGCCCGTGGCTGTCATTTTGTGGCACTGCTTGATAGAATTCCTGACCACCTTTGACCTTGATTTTATATTTAGAAAATTATACATTCCTGTGTTTGCATCTTTCAAGGTCAGAATTTTTGTTTGAGTGATCTTTCTATACCCATTTGGTGACTAGCGTGGTGAGGGGCACAGACCTTGTTCTGAGGAGTATGGCTGTATCTGCAGCAGTGGTACCAAGGGGCCTGTCCTTCCAAGCTTTTTGACAAAAGGCAGTTTCAGTTTGGGGTTTGGCTCTGTGTTGTTGCACCGTGGTGGTATTTTGTTGTTGTGGGGTCCCCCCATCAAAGCACCTCCAGGCAGCCTATTTGCACATTGAGGTGTTAAGCATGAAGGAGCCTTCTTGCATGCTGTCGTACCTGGCAGAGAAGCAGTTTAAGTGACTGTTCGTTGCTTAATGCTAATTGCGAACATCCCAGGAAAACCCTTTCTCATCTGCCTGCTGCTGGGTGGCTGGGAAAGCAGCAGTAGGAAGAGTCTGAGGGATAATACTGCTAAGTTACAGTATTTCTGCAGTTGCAGGCAGGATGAGAAGGTGTCGGTACAGGGAGCTGTTTCAAGGACAAGCAGAGCAGAGATTTTGGCAGCGCTGCCCACTGTTTTCTCAGCATGAGAGTCTGCTCGGCTGCAGGTGGATGCAGGACTGGGCAGTCCCTCTGCACTGGGAATGGGGCAGGGCCCTGAGCAGGGACTATCGTAGCTGGGTTCCCCATGGTTGGCAGCTGTGGCCTCTCCCACCTTCCCTCCCCTGTGCCCCAGTGACGGGGAGCAGAAGCAAGACTGTGCCAGGGAGAGAAGCAGAAGTGAGAAGGAAGAAAGTTGGGCTTGGGGTGCGCCAGGGTTTAGGGAGGAAACCGAGCCTTGCTACTTCTCATGCTTCATAGGCTTTTAAGGTTGGAGTTTTGGCCTTGGGACTGCTGCATATTGTATGTCCAGAAGCGTTGTCAGCACCTCTGTATGAACCAAAGTACTGCTTTAACGCTAATGTCTTTTGTCCGGTCCTGGTGGTTAAAAAAAAAAAACAACAACCAACCCAAAAGTGCAGGAGCAACTGTGGCCCTTTTGCTGTGCTTAGTCAGATGGGGAGACGGCTGAAGTAGGCTGATGCCTAAAGGACAGTCTCCTTCAGCACATCCTTTCATGTCTGAAGTTGTCAGGGTTTGTGTAGCTTTGTGTGCTTCTGCGCCTCTTCAGTGAGCAGTGTTTTTTCTCACCGTGTGCAGAAGTTTGTTCATGCTTTTTCTTTGTGTGGTGCAGTTTTTACTTTTCTGCAGAGTGGCAACAGGAGGACCTCAAAGCATGCTTAAACTCCAAGCAGCGATGGCACAGCAGTAAGGGGCTTCTGTCCCAAATCTGACCCCCAGTAACTCCAACAATCTTGCCAGCCTTTCCAGCTGGACTTCTGGGGAAGGCAAGATCCTGGACTACAGAGCTGCTTCTGAGACTGCAGCAGATTATCTTCTTAGGTTGTCTTGAGAAACTAATCACTCCTAGACCAGTGAATGGGGAATACCCATAGGAGACTTTGTAGCAGGATGAGGTCTGAGAGTTTTCCAGAAGAGGCTAAATGCAGAAGTAGGAAAGTTGTCCCTTTCTGAGAATGGGCTGCCCTTTGCTGTTTCCTTCTGTCTCCTTCCAGAAGTTAGAGACCCTTGAGACCAGAGTAGAGGAAAAAGGGGAGAGTACACACACTTTTAGCTTCAGATCTGGGAACAGAGTAGTGATTTGAGTCACTTGGTCAAATTTTTCTATTGTGATTTACCTGTGCAGATCAAAAGCTGTTCAGAGCTCTGATGGTCAGAAAAAGCTGAACTAAACCTTGCCCGTTCAGACTTCAGTTGCTGTTACTCCTTGGCGTACTGTGGAGCGGTACACTGCAGAAGCGCTTTCCGTGGACGAGAAACAATAGCTGTGTACTGCTTTAAATGCAGAACAGAGAGGCCGTCCCATCCCATCGTTTGCTTTCAAAGTATGACGCATAAATGGGAGCCTTGAGACATGGGAAGGAGCATTTGTAAAGCTAACCAGAGAATCCTGTTCTCCCTCCTGAGAGGAGGTGTAGGTGTGGGAGTCAGAACCCGGGAGCCAGGGGGAAGTCTGGTTAAAATCTGCAGCAAAATAGCTGAGACCCTTCTCATGTTAGTCATCAGACTGCATCCCCCCTGTTGAAGCATCTTCCAATCAAAGTGAGGGGAGTGTTGGGTTGAGGGGGGCAGAAGCAAGACTACTATGAAATTCTTCCCTTCGTGTTTTAAATTAAAACCATCTGCTTCCTTCTGTGCATCTCCAGATGATATCACTGGGCCTGAATAGGAAACTCCCATGAAAATCAAACATCTGGAAGACTGGTTAAAACAGTCTATAAGGTGCATTTGAAGAAACTGTCCTGTGAATGTGCCCAAGCAAATATAGTACGGCAGATGAGGAGTTTTTTCCACCAGACTAGACATATTCCAGAAGTCTTTTGAAAGCAAGAAAGAGCTAAGTAACTTCAATCTAGTTTTGTGGCAGAAGAACCAAAAATGCAGCTTTTGTGAGTCTTCCACTTTCACTTCGTAGCATTGGGTTGTTGTTAGAGTGAATGCAGCTCTGCGGATTTGTGGATACTTCAAATTTGGATAAATACCTTCGTTTTGTTTTTACATCTCTTGTTTAGCTCCATGAGAGCCTGAGCTAAAGCAAATGCAGGCTGGAGCTGAAAAGGAGGAGGGAAAAAAAAAAATAATGGGCTGAGCTCTAAAGTATTTGTGCTGGAAAGTAGCCCAGAGAGAGTAAAGGAGAAGCTTTAATTAGAAGCAGCTGCATAGCTGATGCAGCCCACAGGACATTTTCCCATTTCAAACTCTCTAGTTTTCAGAAATCATGATTTGAATAAAGTTGTATGTGAAATTTGTTCTTAAAAGATTAAATTCCTGTTGAAGTAGGTTGAGAGACCTCTTGTGCTTCCAGAAAGCACCAGAACAAACTTTGTCTTCCTGTTTCTGTTTCTGAGTGTTAGATGGAAAACTGAGGAGAAACAGTGGCTTTTATTTGGAAAAGATTTGGTTTGCTGTTCTGAGCATGTCATTTGGAGCTGACACAAGCTGCTACAATTTTAAGCTGTTCTGTAGACAAGTGGCTTGCTTTTTTTTTTTTTGCTTTTTTTTTTTTTTCCTCCTAAAGAGAACTTGAAAGAGTAGGTTGGGATGAGAGTGGAGCAGGGGTGGTGGGAAGCTGGAGTTTCTGTGGAGGATAATCATACCCTTTAAAGAAATCTGGACTTAGACCGTGCTTTTTCACTGTTTGCCTCTATTTTTAGAGAAACGTTGTGGTGCCCAACATGAATCGGGGCAAATATTTGCATTTTGTCTACACCAACATTTAGAACTAAATTGCTAGTATTTGTGCCTAGAAATGTTGATGACAGGAGACATGGTTGAAAAATCTAGACTGTAGGTTTTTTGTTCTTTAACATTAAAAAAGGATTGCACTGAATTGCTGGAGGGAAAAAATTGCATAACTGTGTGACCAAGCTTTTCTCTGGAGGAGAACAAAATGGTGGGTATAAGGGCTATGTATACCTCATCTACCATCTTCCCACAGGCAGGCCTGTTCCCTCTGGCATATTCTGTAAGGCTTTGTCCTTCCAAGTATAAGGAGCTGAAGTTAAAAGAGCTTTTGCCGTTCCCTGCTGGAGTGCTCCCTTGTGTTTTTCTGATTAGCCTCAGAAGATAGCAGAACAAGCCTGGTCTTGGAGCGCTCTTCAACTTTGCACCAGAAAACTTGTGTACAAAATGCTGGACCAGTTGTGGGTGATGGTTGTGTTGTCTTAGAGCACAGATCTTTGCTTTCCTTTTAAATCATAACCAGCAGTGCTCCTAATCGGTGCCTAGGCTCCCTGTCACCTAGGGGTAACAGTTAAATGCCCCTTCCAGTATCCCCGAGTGTTGGGTGAGTGGGAGAGAAGCCATATTTTAGTGGTTTCTTTTGCTTGTGGACAAAACATGAGATGTTCCTCGACTTTCTTGTTTGTTTTATAGGCTTTCAATGCAAAAACACCTTAGGACTTACCTTTTAAAGGTGTTTGGGTTTATTTTGTATTTGTTGGAGTGGTGGATGGTGTTGGAGGACCTCTTCTTTGCCGGATGAGGTGCCCTGGATGGGGTTCTGCGAAGTTCTGGTTTGTTGCTCGTTCTTTCCCAATCAAGAGAATTACAAGTGCATGGCCCGTGCCTGCTGCTGTTAGTCTGAGGAGCGTGGTGTACTGCTGACACAGCTGAGCTGCCCAAAACCCCCATCAACGGTGGTGGTGAAACTAGAAGAAACCCCTATAATGAAATATTGCAAGCTTTTGGGACTGAAGTTCAATTTGACTGTACACATTCATCAGCCGCATATAGATGTCCAGAAACATGATTTAAGCGTAGTTATCCAGACGGTCTCGGAGCAGAGCTAGCCAGTGCACCGTGTGCAGGCTTGAATGCCGTGGGAGTCGAGCAGTGCTCTGGCTTCTGGCACAGCTGTCTTTGCTGGGTGCCAGATTTCTCTGTGATCGAGCTCCTGCAGAGCTGTGCTATAGCCCGCTGGCGTTTGGACTGATTTCTAACCTGTATCAAGGGGGGGGGTGGGGGGGGTGGGGAATTTGGGACGTTAAAGGAAGCCTATAGAACTACAGTGGCTTTGGCCCGGGTTGCCCCACGTCTGCCTCTCGTGTGACATGGCAGCAGCTCACGCTGCCTGACAGCCTTTGGCTGTTACACCAAGGATGGCACAAGAGGCAGAGGGTATTCTGCGAATGGTATTGTCTCAGGATTTGCTTTCTGTAACTTTATTAATCCTGCCTTGCCCTGCAAAAACTTCTTTCATGTCTGTTCCTGGGTACGAAGTTGAAAGTATTAAGGTATGGTGAAAGGAGCCTAATTTGGGTGTGGGGAATGGTAAATTATGATTATGCACATCTATTATATGACTTCTCTGCTTTAGACATATGGCTAAAGCTAGTTAATAAATTTTAACATGAGAAAAAACAGTTGTGGTCATCTAGTAATGACCCCTTGCGTAACTTGGATAATAACCTCTCTGAATAGCTCTGTTTGAACTAGCGTGCATACTCTTCCTGAAACAGCCAATCCTGGTGTTCTTTTAAACAAGCAGGAGTGATGGAGAAATTCCACTACAGCCTTAAATGTGTTGTTCCAGTTGTTTCTCTCCACTGCTGAAAGACTGTATATAAGTTCATGTCTGAAGATAAAAGATTTTACGTTATTTCTAATTAAATTTATCTAGCTTGAACTTTTAACTGCTCAGTTCTGTTATCTCTGTACCTTCTAGATGGGAAATTATTGTTAAATCTGAGTTTCTTTGTGGGTATTTGGAGATTTTGATTAACTACCTTCTTCTCTTTTTCCCTTCGATAAACAGACTGAGCCACCTGAGCTTTTCATTGTGTCAAGAGTGTTCTATTAATCATTATGGTTGGCTTCTTTGAACTCATTTCAGCTTTTCCTTCTTAAAGAGCAGACACCAAAACTGACACAGTGGTCTGCTAGTGGTGGTGCCATGCAAGTACCAGGTGTAGCGTAAACTCATTTACTACTACTTGATATTTGCTGTTTGTACAGCTAAAGCATTCCTGGCCAAACTGCTGCACTAACAATTCACGTTCAGCTGACCGCTAGGAACCCCTGGAGCAAGTCTGGCTTTCCCAGCTCAGCCTCCTGTTGTGGGGAGGGTGCTGTGTATGTTTTGTTGCTAGATGTAGGACTTCGCAGTGCTAAGTGCACTTTGTGTGCTGATTGCCTTGTTAAGCATTTCGGCTTACTACCCTCTATTGAGAACTTTTCTCTCTTGCCTATGTGTTTGACCAGCATTGATGTTCTCAGGTTTATTCTTAGGATCATTTTAGGCTGGAAAAGACCTTTAAGATTGCCAGGTGTTGAGTAGCATAGGAACAGAGGCAGATCCCTGTAGTATTCTGTTTAAAACAGCTTCATGCCCATTCTTTTATTTTTAAACTGGATTTTTTTAATCTACTGTACACTTCTATGTGCATAAGTAAAAGGCAGTCTCTTTACTGTTACATTCTTTACGGAAGCTGACTAGAGACCGTGTGTTTCTTGCAGCTGGAATCTCCTCCCTTTTGGATTTGTGTAATTCATTGATTTAATAATTGTACCTATCCTGTTCTGGAACAAAGTGTATCTAATGTTCGCCTCTGAATTTTTTACAGTGAAATACATGTTCTCCCAGGCTGTGTATGTCTTGGGTTACTTATCAGTTAAAGCATGCAGCTGTGTACTATAGAAAAAACTGCAAGTGGACAGTCCTGTTCTGTATGTTGGGTGTTATTTTTTATCCAGCATGTACTCTTGCAACTTTCTGCTACCTGAAAGAAGCAAATGGAACTGTGGGTGACACAAAGAGGGGGCTTACAGGCTTGCTTGTCTGGGTCCTGTATCACTAGAAGTTAAGTGGAAAATTTGTAGTACAAAGGCCAGTTAAAAGATGGATTACAGCTGACAAGTGTAGTCAGACTGTATTGACATAAGTTTAGGTTAGAGAGAAATAACTGCAATTATTCTGCAATCACAGATCTTTGTATAAAATATTACCCTGGTTGTAGATAGTGTATGTGTACTCATTTTTCTGTGGGAGATGGAGGAACAATGACCTTGTCGTTAGGGTGCTAGCCAGGGGCGTGGGAGACCTGACTTCAGTGCTTGTGTTGCTAGTTGAGTGCAGGCTTTAGCATGTCACAGTCCCAGATGCACTTATCAACATGAGGATAACAGTATATTCCTGTCTCACGGGAGTGTTGCGGAGAAAGATCTGCTATGGATTTTCAGGCCCTCAGACGCTGCATGTGTCCAAAGTTTATAAATCTTTTGGGAGATGGATAGTACCTGGTGTTAATACCTATTTCTGAAAACTGCTTGGTTTTCTTCTACAAAAGGATGCTTATTAGAATGGGAGTAGGTGCAAGGAATTAATTGTTACTCAGCAGTTCTTTAACACTTAAGCTTTTACTGAAGTTTCAAAGGGAAGTGCAAGAGTAAGGTCCTGCATTTGATGTAATGCTCATTGTATGCAGTATTTATTTATTTTGTAATGAACGATTTCACAATTTGAACTTAAGTTTTCAGTGGTCTCATTTGGGACAGTCCCAGAGGAGGGCCTTGTTACATCCATGACGTTAGCATTTAGGTCTGTTAATGTTACCATGGATTTCAGCAAGTTCCAAGACTTTCAGTGGTCATGGGGTTTCATTCCTGGTATCTTCCCAGGACAGCAAGACTTCAGTGAATGTGCCACAATTAATTCCTTCTCTGTTGCAGGTGTCGAGAAGGCTTTCTTGGAGACTACTGTCAGTACAGAAACCCCTGTGAAAGCAATACCTGTAAGAACGGGGGAACTTGTGAAACTACGTCTCTGATAGGAAAGGCTACCTGCAGGTGTGCTCCAGGGTTCACGGGAGAGGATTGCCAGTACTCCGAATCGCACCTCTGCTACGTGTCCCAGCCCTGCCTGAACGGAGGGACTTGTCATCCCCACAGCCAGGAAACGTACGAGTGTGTCTGCCCTCCAGGTTACACAGGTAGGGTTCTGTGTTTGTACCTCCAGACTCCCTCTTTTGGGAATTACTTAATCCTGGAATGTTCCAGGACAGTCACAATGTGCTCTCAAATTTACTAGCTCCAGCACAGGAAATGAGAAGAAGTCTAAATGACTTCATGACCAAAAAAAGGAAAGGGGGGTAGGGAATCAGGCTCTCTACCCTTTACACATAAGCAGAAAGATATTTAGCTCTTGTGGGGGTGCCCACGTGGGAAAACTGAGTGCAGAAGCTGGTCTGGAGCGACTGGTAGACTTTGAATTCAGCGTCTGCCTTTTAGAAAAAAATGAAGTAAATTTGGCCACCAGAATCTTTCAATGGGAAAACTATAATTGGGTGCCTGAGGGGGAGCATGAAAACTCACTCCTTTAATTCTTGAAAGGGATGTAGAAGAAGAGCGACTGTCAGCGTGTAGTATGATTTCAGGTCATAGGCTATTTTTATAAGCTACAACATTCCATATCTTGCTACTACCCTGTAAATAAAATGACTTTGTAACCACAAATTGATTTTAGTTTTAAATATAATATTGTAAAATGCAGATACAAATTTTCCTGTAATCATTTTAAGATTTAGTACACGAATAATTTTGAGGAAGTGTGAAGGAAATACTCTTTTTTTCCATAGAAATAACTTACTATTAACGGAGTGCTCTGTCTTAATCCTACAGGAAAGGATTGCCAGTGGATTGATGCCTGTACCTCTCAACCTTGTGCCAATGGAAGTACATGTACTGTATCTGGAAATAAGTTCTCCTGTGTCTGTCTCCCTGGCTACACTGGCCAGAGGTGTGAGATAGATGTGAATGAATGTGCCACACCAGGCCTTTGTCAGCATGGTGGGACCTGTGTCAATTTGCCTGGTTCATACCGATGTCAGTGCAAGCCGGGCTATACAGGGCATCGCTGTGAGAGCGTGTATGTGCCGTGTTCCCCATCACCCTGTATGAATGGAGGAACTTGTCATCAAACAAGTGACTTCACCTTTGAGTGCAACTGTCTGCCAGGTAAATGATGTTGCTTTTTGAAGTGCTTCGTTTTCTAGTCTTGTCACTGCATTCCTGTCTGTTGTTCTAAAAACTTCTCTTGGAGTTTCTGTGTGATACTTGTAAGGTTGGAGGTAGAAATCTCAGCAAGGCAGGAAGCTCTGCTAGGACATTAGTTTCTGAGTGTCAGGATTTCATAATATGGAAGGAAGAAAAGGGAAGAAGGCTAGAAATGACAGATTTCTGCAGAACCCAATTAGAGGCAGAGAATCTAAGAACTGTGACGTAGATTCAGGGAGATTAGGGTGGTGTCTCCTACTGCTGATTTGGAATGTGAACTTCCATGAACATAAACCGCTACAAATATGTAGGTTTGTGCTGGTAAAGGCCACAGTTAACTTCAGTGCTTGGATGAAGATGAATGTGTGTCTTTCTCCTTGCCACTCTTCTCAGTCCCTAAAACATACTACATTCTGTTCCCTTCCTTTTTATCCTCTGGTTCCTCCAAATTTTAAGAGAGTTCGTTTCCAACTCGCCACACCCTTTTTGTCTTGTAATACCTCCAGATAAATTATGCTTGCTTATGTTCTGATGCTCTTAGCTGCCCTGAGTTCATCCACAGCAGGGGTGATGTGCGTATTGAGGGATCACAAGCCGTGTTGGTTTTGTGTGTCAAGCTGGGCTCCCATCACCAGGGCACACATCTACAAATGACCATATGCCACCTGGTTGGGACCCTGGTAGTCTCATCCTGTCCCGCTCCTCCCCATCCACTTGTCAGACTGGCCACAGAGTAGTATAGTCATCTTGGCATATCAGGGTTTTTTGGAGGCTTGGTATTTTTTTACTGAGTAATTCAACTCCATGGGAAACTGATTGTTTGGAAATGCTTTTGACTAGACTTCCTACTTAAGTGTATTGCAGTTTGGCACATGAACACTTGGTGTGTGGTAATCTAGAAAAGTAAACTCTCTTCCCTTAAGTGTTTCTCTGTTGTTATTTGTGTGAAAGATGTAGCTGCCATATACTGTTTAGGATGAATGTACAGTGACTGCATTCTCATGGGGAACATCTGGAGTCACAGGTATGTACAGAAAGAGCATGTAGAACTGAACTTGTGAAAAGTGCTGTCTTTTTGAAGACCTTTGTCTTGAAGCATGGCTCAGATGACCTTAAATGTACATTGCCAACGTTATCTAGTGCCTGCAGAACAACTTTTTGGGTGTCTGAGCAAGCATGTGACTTTGAAGAATTTGGGAAAGCTGATTTTAAAATAGAAGGATGTATAATTTTTATTTTTGTGTGAAAGCAACCATTTCTAACATGCTTGAAGAAACAGTGCTTTGAAAGGGTCTTTGGAAATGCTGTATCTTAACTAACAGTTGCTCTCAGGGAATTTATTGCTTTTCTACTTTGCATTTTTTGAAATGAAATTGTAAACTAAGTACCTATGAATTAACAGGTTTGATCAGGAACTCAAAATTTTCTTGGTCAGATCTGTCCAGTCCCTTCAAGCAGTTCAAGATCTCACACAGAAGCAGTGTGGTGGGGGGGAGAGGAAGATGAAATTTGAAGGACTTGATCCTGTAAAGCTGATAAGACAGTTTGCTTTTGTGATTCTCTTACAGGAGTACGAGACTGGGTAGTAGCACATTTTCCCTTAGACAAGCATGTGGGCTGGCTAAACTATGGTCAGGAAATGAAAATGAGGTTACTGTAGTAACAGTTATACACCTACACTGCTCACACAAGTTTTGGATTATTAGCTGCTTTTTTGGACTTGTTACACAACACATATAGTGGGGATGAGTTAACGCGGCTTTCAGAGCCTTCACTTCTCTATTTCCTGTATTTAAGTTGGCCGTGTTGTTTTGCTAGCTTGATTTTTAAAACTAGTCATTTGAAAAACAGTAAAAAGAGAAAAAAAAAAAAAAGGGAGAGGTTGGAGGGGTCAGAATGCTTACATCAAACTGTTTGATAAAGGCAAGGCGCCCAGCCTTTCCTCACCCCTTAGTGGAGCATGGAGAGTGAAACTTCCGAAGTGTTAGAAAAGGTTCTGTCTGAGAAGGAGAGGTCAATAGAAAGAGAAGAGAAACGGAGGCCTGTCATGCTCAGGGAAGATGTGAACAAGGCCTGCTCGTCTGGAAGAGAATGCCAAGATCATGGACTAGAAATTCCTCTTTAAGACTCCCTCTCTGAACTGGAGCAATGCCGATGATACTGTGACTATAAATGGAATTGCTCTAGCCCTTCCTTCTGGACTGCCTTAAGATGATACCGTCGCTCAGTGGTATGGCCATAGAGACAGGAGGCAGTTACATCTTGAACTGCTGGAATGGTTTTTTATATGATTTTGCATCTTGTGACATGTGAAAGTGCTTTGAAGTAACTGACTGTACCCAAGCAGCAATTTAGACATAATTAGGTTACTCCTGGATTGGCCCTAAAATGGGTTCTTGTTTCCTGTAGATGTTTTCTTCTTGGCTTTTGAGTGAATTTCTGGTTTTGTAAATACAGATACATGAGAATGAGAGCTTGAAAATGTGGAAGAAACCTACAACCTGGAGTTATGTGTCATGGCAGCTTTTTCTACAGTAGCACAAGTACAGTTTGTGTGCCATGTAGTCAAGCTGCTGTTTCAGATTCTCAGGTTCCCATTTCACTCATGGATTTACACAACGAAATCTTGCATTAGGTAATTGGTTAAGTCACATGTGTTTGAAGTTGCCAGCATTTGGTGACAAGTGTAGGTGAAGAGTTATATATACTGTCAATATTGTATCTGTATGAAAGGGACAGAAAATAAGAAGTTAAATCTAGTGTAATCATTTTTCCTGTGGGCTTTTGTTGGTTTAGGTGTAAACAAGATTGTAGACAAGTGAGCATGTTAGGTCAATCATAACAGAGTCATAGTAAAAATACTTCTGTGGAAGCGACTTAACCTGGAGCATTCACAACTGCTTTAAATATAAGAATGAGCTCGTAGTCATAAATATTTGACAAAAAAGGAGTTCATTTGGCAACTAACCTTTCATGGAATGTTAAACAAGTCAATAGAGGAAGTTCTTAGCTGGGAAAGTGATTATTCATTGTTATCCATCAAAATAATTACCCATTAACTAAGATAAGGACCCTAGGGAATTCCAAGGGCTTGTTCAGGAAACAATCTGTCAGGCTGGAGCAAGCTGTTTATGAGAGCTGGAACACTTCCTGGGAAGAGGAAGTAACTTCATGCCAGTTTGTAGCAGTGTCACTGCACCGTACGGTGAGCATCATGAATAGGGTCTCACAGGCACACTGAACGTCCCGTGGTGGTGAAGACCCTGGGATTTAGAGATGAGCCGCATCCTGTGGGGTGCAAGATTCTGCATGGTGGCAGTCTTGGGGTGCCAGATGATGTCTGTGCCTCTGTGTTCCAGGTGAGCTGGCTCTCTTATTTGGAGTAGCCCATCTCACGTTTGCTTTGAGAAGCTGAGGTATCGGAGTTGTGTGCAGGCAGCTGCTGTTGGGCACCTGATATGCAGAACGCTAACCTGTTTTAAAAAGATGCAGGTCAGTTTAGCGCTCTGTATGGAGATCTCTAATTTCTTGTTAGCAGGCCCTAAATCTCAGTAACTTGACATTTTTGTTCAGGTATAGATTCCTGTCCCTATAACTAATTGGTCCTGCAGAAAGTCTGAGGTGTAATTTATAGGTTGAAATAAGGCTAAGGATTAAGATTTGGAGGCAATTGGATACAGTGCTCTGGAATGGGGTGGAGATTTCAGATGATATAGGAGTAAAGCTATCTGCTTGTATCTGTGTACGAGAGGAGGAATAACATGCTGTTAACAGTGGGAACACTTTTCCCCTTGAGGTTCTCATTCCTTTAGCTTGACGTGCTTGGAGATGGATACGGAGCAAAAGTCAGAATATGTGTTGCAAACTGTTCTCTTGGAGGAAGAAAAGAAAGGACAACATGTGAGTCCCAGCACAGGAGGGAACAGGAAGCAGTGTCAGGTGTCCAAATACATCAAAACAGTGAAAACTGTGTCTTTCTGGAAGAGTCAGGTTATAGAACTGCAAAATCAGATCCTGGGACCCAGCTTAAGAAAAGCTCAGGTCACTCAGAGTGACTTCATGCTCATCGTGCTCAAACTTAGGTGCATTGGCCCAGCCAACCATGACTCTGAAGGGCTGATTTTAAGAAGGAAAGCTGAACTTCAGCAGGACAGTTTCACTTACAGATGAAGCAGATGGCAATGTTGCAGTGTAAGTTGGACTTGAAGAAGACACAGAAATCATGCTTTTTTTACAGCTTTTAGATGTTCTGAAACTAGGCCAAAGTTGTTTTTCAGAGTAAGACAAATTTAAAGGGAATTTGGGAGTTGGGAAGTTACCAAAAAGGGAATCTTATGTTTTCTTCAGCTGTGCACTCAAAATAGTGTTGCCTTCACCATTTCAACCATTCCTGATTCCCGTTCCCTTGGAGATGTATTTTGACTGAGCACACTTGGCTGCGTGTTGTTTCTCTTGAACCTTCTACTATATCACTTTTTTTTTGTAAGCTGTTTTTGTTTCTATTCTACTGTTGCTAGTGGTATCCTCCAACTTTTAGTATGGGATTAATGGTTTTATGCATTTGCATGACATGCTTGAGGACCAGCTCTTAGATGGTAGTATAGCTGGTTAAAATGTGAAAATGTACAATGGCTTGGTGTAAGGTTTTAGTATTGGGGTGATTTTCATGCTTTATTATTACCCAAAATCATTGGGCTGCTTTAAATTTGTGTATGGTACAGTGAGATTGTTTTAGATAAATACCTGCTGTCAGGAATTTGTTTACAAGAAAGTCGGGTAGGTCTTCGTATTGTCTGAGCTGAATGGATAAGAACTTAAAACCTCTTGCATTTGTGGTTCTGGATATATTTCCACGCTGATCACGTTGCTGGCATGAGTGCAGTCTGTGGTCAGCGGGATGATTCTCCTCCAGCTACAAAGCAAGCTGATAGGACACCCGTGTGTTTTACAGCTGAGTCCTTGGTCATGCATGGTAGCTTTACGCAGATTTAAACATGGTGATCTGATACTAACTGTATTCCTTGGTAGTTGTTCCTCAGCAGCTTTTGCCAGGAAGGCACTGCTCTGATGAATAGGATTCAGACTAACAGTGTTATATTTCCTTTTCTTTTTAACCTTCCATGCTGCCATGAAATTTGCAGGATATTGGGTGAAGGTGGGAAGGACTTTGAAGGGAGAGGGTAATATTGCAGTTTTGGGGGTTTTTTGGTTGCTTTATTTTTGTTTTTTTAATGTTCAGTCTGTTCTTCCTTGCTGATGGGCACTAATGCACTTGATGCAGCTTGGCAGCAATAGTCGTTTTTGCTTCCAACTCTTACCTGTAGTATTGGAGCAGTTCAAGAGGTGGGAATGCGTACAAATCATCTCAAGTCTCGTGAGAGTAGTGGCAGTCTGGAGAAGCTGTGTCAGAGCTTTACAGTCTGTCTCATCTGCCACACAGCGTGATCAGTGTTGGACCAGATGTTGCTTAGAAGGGTCTGTGTGACTTAACACAGATGTTATGGAAGCGTCTGGAACAGGGCATCAAAAGTAGAGGGGTTAAAGCATAATTTTGGATGAGAGGACTGTGTCATGTTAATATTACATTCCAAAGCAGTGAAGAGGCAGAGCTGACGTTTCAAATTAATGTGTGTGTTCTGGAATCATTTACTTCATTCACATTAGCATGCATCCACTTGCGCTTTGATAAATAGCGCTCTCATCCAGCAGAAATGGCAGGTTTGTTTAATGAGGCATGAAGTAAATCAGCATGTGAAATCGAGGGGAAGATGGATTATTGACGACTCCCTTCCCTAATGTCCCCGCTCTTCCTTATTTGAAAGGAAAGGGAGATCTAGCAAGGGTGTTTTGCCAGTCTGGTCACGTTCATGAGGAGCTTTGATTTTCACTGCGGAAGGGTGTCTGTTTTTTTCTGCTTTTCAGTCAGGGCTTAGTGTGTGAGCATTGCTTGGATGGTGGCTGATTTGTTGATTGACTGACGTTTGAGGGCCAAGTCAGGAATTTGGAAGCTCATTTTCAAAGCACAGATGATCTTTCTCTGACATAGCCAAGGCATATGAACTATGCTGAGGTACTCATGAAGTGAATGCCAGGCACTTTTGCCGTGGGAAAAACTTGTCCTGACTGATGCTCCAACTGCTACTTGGTGGGCAGTGACGAGCTTACCTCATGGTATATACTAAATATCTTGGTCTTAACTTTGTTTGCTTTGAATGACAGTGCTTGTTAGTCACTTAAAAAATACCCTTGTCTCTGTGGTTGTGGAAACCTATTTGTCCATAGACCCATGGCAGGAGTGTTTTAACTGTGTAATCTGACCTGCGTGCTATCAGCAAAGGTATTCAACAAAGTCTCTGGTCAGCATGCTACATTGAGGTTCATCAGGATTAGGTTAACAGGACAAATTTTTAAGAAAAAAAGGAGAAGGGAAACTGTGTGAAGGGTGAGTTCTCTTCAAAAGAGGCTGGAAGTCCGTTTCAGTCTGCTGTGTTTCTGCTTTGTCCAGGTTTCGAGGGAAGCGTCTGTGGGCACAACGTTGACGACTGCCCAAATCACAACTGTCAAAACGGGGGAATATGTGTGGATGGTGTGAACACATACAATTGCCGCTGCCCACCACAATGGACAGGTACGTAGTACGGAAAACAAATGCAAGGCTTCTGCCTCTGCCCCAGCGTATGACTGGAATTGTGTGTAGCTGAATGCAGCTAACATCTGTGCCTCGTTCTGCAGTCTGGGGGGCAGATGTCAGTGGAACACTTGAAAGAAGATTGTTTGCATCAAAACCACCGCAATGGAGGGCGGTTTTCCATTGCACCAGATTGTTACAGGCTTATGTGCACCTGGGTTTGGCAGACAGGTCCCATGATTCTTGAGCTGCAGTGCAGTGTGACTATCAGAGCTGCATTTCTGCTTGTATGGATTACTTTGTAAAAGGAGATGTGTTTTTTCAAAAGTACAAAACGTTGCTTTGCTATTACAGGTGTGTGCATATAGTGGTGCTTTCCTGGTACATTTGGGACCATTTTTAACCTGGGATAATGATCCTCATGTAGATAATAGTAATGCTGATGACGAACAAATCTGAAAGGAAACATAGGTGGGAGAAAGGGAGGGAAGAGGAGAAGTGTATGTATGGGAAGCTTACGTTTTTGCTACTATTATTTTCCTGCTGTGACTGATTTTTATCTGGAGTTCTCTGACCAGTAAAGCTACTTTTGCTTCATAAATGAGTCTGCTTTACTCTGAATCTGTAGGGGGGAAAGGTGTGAATTTCAAGAAAGTGTTATACATGATGTAAGGAAGCAGCTCACAGGAAATTCAGTGTCATATTTAGTCACAAAATGTCTCTGTACCTCAAAAATAAACAAATACCTCCGGTTTTGGGGTAGGTTTTTTTGAGTCATACTAGACATTCTTAGCTGGCACACTTTTTCAGTTGAGCATAGTTTTGCCCTTCTTTCAAAATCATAGGTAAAAAACCAGCCCTAAAACTGGAAAACTTGAGGTATGGACTCAACTTGCATTTTTCCTTTCATAAAGTAAATTGGGATACTTGTTTTGGAACTATGCTTGAACTAACTCCTCAGGTTCTGAAGAACCTGTCACACATTTTTCTCTGTATCTAGAAAATACTGTGTTTGAAACCAGAACATCTATAGTGATTGGTAGCTCAGACAAGTGCACTGTGAGGAGCTTGACTACTTAGAGACCAGAGGTTTCATGTTCTAGGTTTTTTCCTCAGAGAGCATCGTTCTCATGATAAACTGGTTGTCATTAACTGTAAATGAGGCTGCCAGTTTATCCTCATTAACTTTAAAAAATTCTGTATTCTTAAATGAAGTTAAAACCACATAAAAGTGAAATGCACCACTGCTTGCAGAGGTTTTTGAAACTAGGTGTAAATAGGAGAAAATGAGTCCTTCCCTTAATGAGCAAGTACCCTTGCTTCTATACTGCTTCTCTGTCTAGATGTCCTTAAAGCCTGCAGAAAGTGAAACCTGCAAAGGAAAATACAAAAGGGAGCTTCCATATGGAGCCAACAACCCTTCAGTGACCCTTAAAATCTTGCTCCATGCCACAGAAATTATAAACGTTGTTATGGCTTCTAGCATTTGTCAGTCGTAAATTAATCTTGGGCCTATTCTTGAAGCGCAGAGGGTATGATGGATCATGAATGTGTACAGTGACGGTATATAATCTACAAGGGATAATTCTGCTTTGTAGGGGCATCGTAACCTTAGCTTGGCTTTCAGGATTTGGGTGGATAGCTGCTGTCAACTAGGGATTGACTTTTGCAACTCAAGAACACCTGGAAGACACCTAGGTGGTAACAGGCTGTGATTCTGTTTGGTTTTGTGGTAGATTTTCTTTGTGATTAACTACTGAAGTTCTTTGCAATGCAGCTGTGGTGGTTCCCTCTCTAAACCTCTTACTGGCTCTGACTGGCTAGCATTTGGAAAAATTGTTAGACCCATTTTGTGGCTCAGTCTTGTGGCAGCTTTCTTCTGTGTGGACAGTTTGTCCAGGAAAACCTTGTGTGCATGAAGGATGCTTCCCTTCAGTGAAACCCTGGAAAGAGAGAGGAACTCCCCAAGCCTTATGTTCCCATGGCTTTCTAAAACAATTTAATGGAGTGGGCTTTCTGAGAATTTCCTTTGTTTATGGTGAAGTTAGGGTTATCAGCCCATCAGTGGTTTTAGCTGATGGCTTTTCAAGGCCGTTGACTTTCTGGTTTTCAAGAACAGGGTCAGTTTGGAACTAGCACTGGTCTCACCATTTAGGAAACAGCAGCTTGGCTGTTTGGGCAGTGAGTATTAGAGCCTTTGGGGAACTGAACTGTGTCTGAACAGTGTCAGTTCTGGTGTGCAAACTAAAACATGTGTAACTTTGGAAGTAGCTATGCATGTTTGTATTGGCATATGTTTGACACGCGTAGGGCAGTAGCTCTGTGCATCCACAAGATGCCTTAGCGATAGCCATTCCTCTGCGGCGCAACTGCTGATCGCTGGAGGCTTATGATGGCAATGGAGGGCTGTGTCTGGTGTCTTCTCTGTGTTGCTTTGCTTGAAAGCCTGTGCAGTGACATGCTCTTGGCCAGCTGGCCTTTAAGAATTCATTTATTGCATTTGTACTACTCCTTTTGCCCGATAAATGTGTGTAGGTGATGTCCTGTGATGCCCCAAAATCCTGTCCAGCTCCACAGTGAATGCAGCCATGTGGACAAACTTCTTGTGAGTTACCTGAATGCCTCTTGTTCTAATGTGGTGCTGCAGATCATCCCAGCAGCGACTCTTTTCTGCATCTTCAATTAGAGACCAAGAAGGTGCAGGATGACTGTGCGTGTCCAGCTTGGAGACATGAGGGGTGATACCGAGGCGGGGCACAAAATAGGGAAGGTAGATGGAGCACTGCTAAAATAGTTTGAAGAGAGAGAGGACTTTTATCAAGACTAAACGGCAGCTGATGCAGACAGGAGTAAAATGCAATAAAATTTGAGTTACTCAGCAATAAGGAAATGTTGTTGTACAAGTGCAGGTCCATCCTTTGCACAAACATGGTTTATAACATTGTAAATCATCTCTAAGGTAAGTGGAGAGAGCTGAGCAACCAAATCTTTTAGTCTGTCCTGAAAAAGTCTTATAGCCCAACAGTGTCAAACTGTGAGAGTGAACACTTGAGGAAATGAAAAGCTTCCAGTGAGACCTTGCAGCTAGAGGACATTGTGTGCTGCCTCAAAAAAACTAAGCACAAATACGCATGTTTGTAAGTAAACGTCAGCCAAAAGTGAAAGAACGTTAAATTTTCTAAAAATACTTAACAGTGTAGATGCGCTGTCTTCATAACAGTTCTGCATTCTTTTCCTTCAAATACTTACTTGTCAACTCTTGGAGAAGTTTAAATTGGTCTGTTTGCAGTTTTTTAGTCTTTAACCTTTGTGCTGTGGATGATGATCTAGCCTGTTTGTTAATATAGTTTGTGCTTCATGGCAGAGAGAAACCAGTCCAATTCCTTGCTAGAAAAATCAAGAAGCTGTACTGCATCCAGTGAGGAATAGTTTTGTGTAAAGTAATATTGAAGCATCCTTTACTGAAACAGAATCTGTCCCAAATCCTTTTGGTAACCATCTGCTGCTTGTAATTCCCTGACAGGTGGTAGGCTGGACTACATAACTATGCATTTTTTTAAAAAATATTTTTTCTGCTTGCTGCTAAAATACAGCTTTTGAGACATTGTTTTTGGTCTAGTTTCCTGTTCCTCAAACAGAGCTCACTGCTCCTCCTTCGTTGAAGTGTGTGCCTTCTCTTTCTCGTTTTGCTGTTTTGTCCGGAAAGATAAAATCTTGCCTTTCAGAGACGATGACAAGAAATTCCTGCTGTCAGTAATGTTTTTGTCACCTTCAAAGTTCTCGTATTTCATATGCTTACAGTGATTGTCAACCTCATAAGGCTGTAACTGGCAAGAGAATCTTGGATAGGTATTGGTGAAACTGCCTCAGATCTTTCCTGTTGCTGAATGTGAACTGATTTTTGTTGTTTGTTTGTTTAAGGATGACTTTGTCTTGTCCCAGGCTAAATCCTTTCTCAGAACCAGCGTTTGCTGGTTCCTTTCAAGGCACAATGTTGCAGATGTGTAACGAAGCTTATCTTTTCTTGGAAATAAATTGAGATGCTTTTGTGAAAGTCTGAAGTCTGTTTCTCTGTGTGTCAGGCCAGAGAATTTGGTGTGTTTTATGCATGATTTGGGCCAAAATTAGCCAGCAATCCTGGCTAATGCCTGTGCCATATGAAGATGCTTTATGCTGTTCCGCAGCAGTTAGACCAGCCTGATGTGCTCACTCTGCAGTCTGAGGACGAAGGTGTCTTTGCCTTCTCTTCCTGCTCCCAGCCACTCTTCCCCTTCCCCTGAGCTGGCTCTGGTTTTTGTTGGAGTGTGCCACTTTAGTTTACTAATCTAGTAAAAAATCCTGTTCAACTGCCTTCCTCCCTGGGATCAGGAATTAAAATTCACAGAGCAGTCTCATGGGTGAGTGGGTGCAGAGGAAGCGATGGCAGTGCAGGACACTGATGTGAAAGGTTAGGGTGTCCTTCTGCAGGACACAGTGAAACCATCTGAAAGTGTAAAGGCTACTCAGTTGTTCCAGACTACAATTCATATAAAGAAACAAAGCTTTGTTTAAAATGCACCTGTTTATGTCGTTGATCTAACCTATGCAGCTTTGAGTCAAGAAAGATGAGTTGAGAAATTGGGTACTAAAGTGATTAACAGTATAAAATGCTGTAAATGCTTTTGTTTTTCTTGGCTGAGGATGACTCGTACTTGACTGTGGAAAGTTTGCAGTGTTTCAGAGGATCATCATCAGTCTCTGTTTGGCCCAAATCACCTTTCAGGAACAGCAGAGATTAGGATTCGTATCCTCTGTTAAGTCCTTTGAACGGTTTGCTCCTGAAGCGCTGCATCAAGAGTTGTGCGATGAGTGTCTGGGTTTGGGAGGGACACAGTGTCCACACTCAAGTGGGTTTTGGAAGAGCTACGTTATAGTGCTTCAGTTGCAGGCTTGGCCTGCTTGCCTCTTTTCATTATTTCTACCCCCGTGGCTGGGAAGGCGAGACTCCCATGGCAGTTGTATTTAGGCTTTGTTTTCCCTTGAAAAGGGGGCTCCAGTGAACTGTATATTTTAAAATCTAGGCGACCTTTGTCTCAAGGGAAGCACAGTGTGCTAACAGCTGACTCCACCAAATAACTCCAGCATTGGGATCTAGCTTAAGAAGCAAATGTTTGTCTTGAGCAGAAAAGCTCTTCAGGCAGCAGAGCTGTGCTTTTTAATTAAAATAGCTGTTAGCTTGGTCATATGCTCTTAAACACTAGCACAAGGGTTACTTTTTCTGCAGAGCTTTAGGCAGGAATTTTCAAAGGGGGGAGTTAAGGGTTCGATTCCTATTTAATTAGAGTAATATTTGCTCCCTACCTTAGTTTTCTTTAAAAATCCGAGCCTTAAACTCTGGGCAGACGTGACTTTTCTTTGCTAAGAAGGGAGGATAAACATCAAAAGGCTAATGTTTAACATTTTTATGTAAGATCGTATGCTCTGGTATTTTGTTTTTTAAAACTTCCTTTGCCAAATACCACTTTTCCTCAGCTTCTGTATCACAAAGTATACAGTAACAAGTCATGTTAAGTCAGTGTTCAAAAAAAGTACTGCCTTGCTGGAATAGATGCTTGAAATATAGAGGAGACAACTCTGACATTAGATGATATGGTTCATAAATGCTGAGCGTGCCAGTCTCCTAAATTATGGAAAATGCATACTTGCTATTTTCTATAGAGTATTGGTTATTGCCAGAGAATGCTGTCGGGGTTGCACTTTTTTCTGATTCTGGTTGGCATGTGCATATATGACGTGCAGGGAACAGCCTTTACCTTTATATTAGCACAGGGAGGCTAGGTCAGAGACTCCTGTGAGAAGAGCAGTCATCTTTCCCGGTGGTGTGGTAATGGTAGACTTTCTGTTGCCTTTCCAGACTATTAAAAAGCATAGTAGCTTCTTTGGTACTGGCGGAGAACTGTCTACGCCAGAGTTGGCAAGTTGGCTGGTGATTTGCTGTCACTACAGTAGTATCTCCAAGAGACAGCTCTCTGAAGGAGGCCAAGAGGGATTATGATTCTCTTTCTTCCTTGGTGTTTGAACTGGCAGCTACAAAGGGAGCAGGGAGCACGTGGCAGCCTCCAGAGCTGGCAGCTCCGGATTTGAGTGTACAAATGATTTGAAACATTGGACATAAACTTTATCCTGGATGTTGTTTGTTTCTCTTGTGCTTGATTCCAGTGTTGTGCAGACGGATTTCAGAGGCATTAGAAGTTGCACCGTTAGTCAGTACCTTATCCAGTATGGATTCTGGAACACCTACCACAGCTTCCCATTTGTTTTGTGCTGCTTTCCATGTCCTTACAGCAAGCCTTGGTTAGGAGGTAGCTGTAATAAAACACCTGAGGTGTTAACAGCTGAACTGCTCTGATGACAGAATGACAACATCCAATTTAGACCATGCTGCTGCCTCTTCCCTTGTGTCTTTGGTGGCTTTCCAGGTTGGGAAATACTCTTTGCAATCAGACGTGCCAAATAATCTCTTGTGGAGCTGTCTTTAAGTTTTCAGTACATCTTGCATGCGTTTGGCACTAGAACAAAATAGACTAGACCGCTGTGGTGCGGCTGGGTTAGTGGATGTGCTCTGTAAGACCAGGCTAACAGGTAACAGTTGTTTTAACTCCATCTGACTTGTTTCTGGCAGTTTCTGTCCCTTCCCTTGTACTTAGAATGAGGTGATTTGTCTTAGGATAATTACTAAAGATGCGTTGCTGAGATAGCTTGAGAAAATGAAGCTTTTATTGTAAGGGTTGGCTCCAACTGTTACATTTTTGCCTTGCACATCTTTTAACTTGTTAGGTATTTCCCTGATTCACTGGATTTTCCAGAGGTAAAGAGAAATGAAAAATGGAGAGTAGTTTGGTGATGTGTATTTCCTTTTGGTTGCTTCTTTATCCTGCTGTTGTCCCCAGTCGTTCCGCCTACCAGTGCCATATTAAACCAGTCTGTTGTTGGTGCATCACTAATAATTTTTAGGAACTTTGTTCTGTTAGTTTGTGTTACTGCCTCTGAAGCCCTATCAGGACCAGGACTGCCCTCTCTACCCAGTAGTCTGTGGGGAGTGATTTAGGGCAGTATTTAATGGATCAGGGTGTGCATAAGTCTCTTAAAGCCCAGAGTTTTGTATTTGGGGGTTGTAAAATCCCTTGTAAAAGCCCGTTAGTTCCACTACATGCTTCCCAGTGTGGTTATGAAATTAAACTCTTTTCTCTACCATATTAGCCTAAAATAAACACAGATGTTTACTCTGCTTGCTACAATTGTAGATTCATTTTCAATTGTTCAAATTCCATATTAAGCTCTTAAAATTTATGGTATCTTGGATGGCATTTGACATTGCCCAAGATACAGTAGATCTGTTAAACCCCAGAACTCAACACCTGAGGTTTGGAAATGGCTGCTGCTGCTTTGCTGCTCTGTAGTTCTGTATTTCGAATAGGAGAAAGATGGTGTGAGATCCTGGGGAAGAAGCAATTTTTTTGAGCTGTGATGCCTCTCACTTCTTTAGAAGACTCCTGCAAGGGAAAAAATACTTGGCTTCAGTCCTTGCTTCAGGGGAAACCACTGTAATACTTAAGTAGGGAAGACCTTTACTGAAAGCACATACAACTGGGGGCACTTTCTGCAGATGTAAACAGTGTAGCGCATTGAATTCTTTGTGCGCCTGAAGCCATCCCTGGAGCTGAAAGCAGCAGTTGTATTCATCTGATTGCCTGCAGGGAGCTGTGGAGATGGCTTTGTCAGAGCGTCTGGAATTTGGATGTGATCTGGACATCACACTGAGATCCCATTCTCTCAGTATTTCTTGTTTATTGCTTTGGATGTTCTTGTCTGTATAAAGGTGTTGCCTCTTTCAGAGAAATTTGAAGTTCTTTGCTCTGAGATACCTTGTGTCGGTATAAATGATCAACTATTTTCTTTTGTATACCTCACCACGTGCTGCATCTTCCCTGTAATAACTGTTGTATTACACTTTTTATCATCTGCCTTTCTCCCTTTGTGGCTGGCAATTGCTTTCTAAGTCTGTTATGAAATTCTTCTCTCTGTTGGCCTGTCAGACACTGAACTCTATCCCTGTTCAGTGTTTTTATTCAGAGGTGGTGGCTTCAGTACTGCAAAATGTATTCCAGACTGAGGCTATGCCACTGGTATTACACAACAGCAACTGTTTGCATTAGCTATTCTTCCTTGTAGTCAAATGTCTTGTCAGTGATGTTTATTTTGTTGATTAAAGCTGTGATTGAGCAGAGGTCCCCGCTGAACTCTTCCAGGGAAGCTGAAGTGTTTCCTCAAGGAGTGCCTAACCTAAACTTTTTGCAACAAGTCAGTTCGCCTTTGTGTTTTACTTGGCGTTTGAGCATCAAGCCTTGTCTGCTGTTGTGCTGCCCAGCAACCTTGCTTGGTTAAATCTGAAATTCCCTGGCTTCCTCTTAGATAATGTAAATGTTATTTTGTTAAAGATATCGCTGCCTACTGTTCCTCTCCTTCCAGGCTGTTAATTAAATGCTCCAGTGCCTGTATGTATTCGTTAATTGTAACTTAGTTTTTTCAAGGAGTATGGATAATTCTGTGCATTAAAGATCAGTTGAATTTTTTAAGAAATACGTAATTGAGAAACAGGGGAGTGAATGTATTTTTCATAAGCACCATTTTACTAGAAGGCCTGATGGCTCCATGCAATTTTTCCTTTATTTTTCATTTGCTGAGGAGACTCACACAGCAGCTTAAGGAATTTGAGCTTTGACCTGACTGACCAACATGCATTGGGTTATGCTGTCAATGCAGATGTTTTCCTTGTGTCACAAGAAAGAGCTGGACAGAGAAATGTCCTTCCCCAGCCAGCTGTGGCCTGCCAGCCGGCATCCTGAATATACACGTGGGTAGTTAGAGAGGGGAAGAAACTTCGTGGTCCCCTGTGGCGTGGCATTGCTAACCTTCCACCAGTTAGGTTCAGTCATTTATACCAACAGTGTTTCTTATCTCCTAGTCCATTCTTGAGTCTTGATAAGATGCTGTTCACCTTCTCACTTAGTAGTCCTTTGAAACTCGGAGAAAAAAAGTAAACAACTCTAATGAGCCATGCTTTCTTTAGCTGTACTGGTTGTATTCAAAACCCATACAACAATCTTTGCAATACTTTGTGAATTAAATTACCCTTTCAGAGAGAGAATTTCTGCCTGGGCGTGGTTTATACCTTTCCAGACAGCGCTTTCAAGAGAGCTAGTGAGCTCTTCCCTGTGTACTGCAGCGCTGGTGTGAGTAAGTGGCAAACTTCTGGTGAGGCACTGAGAGGATGGGGGCATAAGAGCTTCTTGAAATGTGATACTTGATACTCCTCTTCCAGTGAGTCTCTTAGGACCTTGAGGACCAGTTCCTGATTCTTGCTGGATTATCTTTCCAGTGTCACAAAGATTTTCTGACTTCCAGTTCAGTCTGAGACCAGTGCTGTCACAGTTGTGATTTGAAGAGAAATGGACGTTGCTGTCTTCCCAGCTCAGTTTTCAAGGAACTATTTTTTTTTTTTCCCCCCCCAAAGCACAGGAAGGTATTTGCATCCTTTGTCCTTCTAAATATTTTTAGTGCCTAAACTAAGTGTGAGATCTCCTCTCGGGAGCTTTAGCATCTAGTACTCCAGCTGTGCATCAGCAGTCTTTCCTGCTGGAGAGCTGTTAAGAGGCCATGAAAACTTTCTCTTTTATGGGGAGTCTGCTCTGCCAAAGCTGAAGACCTCAGATTGACCTGGCTGTATTCATCTGCAGAATCGGGGCAGCTGGAATTCAGGTTTATGCAAAGCCTGTAGGTTCCGTAGGGTCAGCTTTTGGAAGTGCCTGTTGCTGCTTGCCAGGGTGACTGGTTTCCTATCTGCTCAAGCTAATGCTCTACTTCTTCAGTGTGGTGTTGTACTCATCTTATGTGCTGTCTGCCTTACCTTTATAAATGAGGCTTTATTTTCTTTTTTAACATAAAGACCTCTAGGAGATGGGGCTGGCTGTTTCTCGTCAATGAAATCTGGTACAGTTACTTCAGGGACCTTGAAGCAGTGCATCCTGTGTCTGCCTAAAGAGAAGCTCCCAGAGTTCCTGTCCAGTTCCTGCTGGTCTGAAAATGGGAGCAATTAAAGCAGCAAACATGTCTGTCTTTATGGCTTTTCTGAGGGGAAATATGCAGGAAGTGACTTAGTTTCATAGTGGGCAAAAAGTGCTAAGAGTTGAAGGCTGTTCCCCTTTTCTACTTCTAGTTTTCAATTTTGAAATACCACATGGATGAGCTGTTTACTTTGTACAAGGTCACTTCAGAACCTGAGTCGGCATTTTGTTGATTTCCCAGGCTCTGCAAATATCAAGGTCAGGTTAGGCTTTTATTAGTTTCTTGGAGTAATTTGTGTTTCCTTTCTTGCTGTGTTATATATGTATGTTTCTATATTTCCTTTAAAATACTGTACAGTTAGTGTATTTGCACTTGCCTGCACTAGTTCACCCGATATTGAAGATGTTGCTTTTAGAAATGTAACTGAAACATTAAGAGCAAAAGAAGAGAAATACCTACAGAAACTTGCAGCTAAATGGATTAACAGTTAGCTGAAGGGATTGTGGCATTCAGAAACACTAAGGTTATGAAGACCTATATGACACTGTGCAATTCATAATGGAGTTTGCACTTGGAACTTGAACTTCATTTTTGTGAATGAGAGACTTGATTCTTCCTAAAATTAACGAACAGAAAACAAGCTTACCAATACATGGCTACAAGTGAATATACCTGGTTTGATTACAATTAAGTCAAAGCAGCATCCTTAAGTAAATTGTTTCAGAGATCTTTTGTCTCATTTGACTTAAGTCAACCTGTCAGAGAGAAGCCTTGTGTAGGATATTCATTGAGAAGTTTTAGAATTAAATCCTCGTTTATGTCCAATACTGAAAGAGATTCTCTGCTGTGAAAAAAACATTCAGGAAGCTCCTGGGACAGATGCTACACTAAAGACCTAGGTTGCTAACAATAGAAACATCAAATCTTTTCTTTGCAGCGCTTCCCCAAAATATGAATCTACTTCTATCACTTTCAGAAGGAATTGAAGTCTCTACTGAGGGCAAATCAGCGCTTTCCAGAAAATGAGAGCTTGTGGCCATCCTGCAGTCCCACTAAGAATTAAGTGATGCTACTGCTTTGGGGGAGGACAGTCTTGAAAGCCATTTACAAATGTGTGATGCTACTTTCTGGGGAAAAAACCCCAACAAAACAAACAACATAAAAGCCCAAACAAACAACAACAGAAAAAAAAAACCCTTCCAGAAACCTGTGTTGAAGAACTATAATGTTGATCATTAATCCCATGTTGTTAACACCTAAAGATTTAAAACCACCATATAAGCAACTGTAGGGTATCTAAAAGAGCCTAAACCCCTCCAAACCATCCCACCTAAACCCGCCCCTTGTTTCTCTCCTTTTGAAGACTTTGGGCTACAGAATGCATTTCCAAGCCACTCGAGCTGCACTTCAGCAGGAAGGGCTCAAGCATTTTTGGGCAATTCACCACTGCCAGCTAAGAAATGCAGGGGCCTTGGACATTAGTCTGGGATTTGCAGTATTTCAAAGCAGTTCCAAGATCTTTCACAAATTATTACATTGCCTTAAGGATGATAAGACTGAGTGCTTATTAGTGTAACTAGACTGATATGCTCTGCTTGCCTTATGTTCCTTCTGATTCGCATATTTTTGCGCAGAAGTTGAGTCTGGTTTTCAATTATAACTTCAATAATGACCAAGTTTTTTTCATTAAGATACTGAGTAGTAAAATGCAATAGTTAATTGCTCGTTTGTACCCCTCATACTGGGTTGAATTTCCTTTGTTTTTAAAAGAAACTGCATTAAGATAGATCTCTTTGATTTGTATTCATAAATAAACACAAATATGAGATCTGGTAGCAGCAAAAGGAGCATTAGAAATCTGAGAAGCTAAGATCAAATTTAAGGACCTCAAACATGGTATGTTCTTTAAATGCAGTTGAATTGCTCAAAGTTTAAACTCTGCTTTTTTGTCTGTCTTGGGGAAACACTGATACACCTTTCAAAAGTTTGTTTAGGACTGTGGAAATATGGAATAACCCAGGGCATTGGGTTGCTGAAAGGACCTATGTGATGTCACTTGATACTGTCCTTTTTAGAAGTGGAGAATAAATGATATGGAAAAAAAATAAAAAATCCTAAGTGTTGATATTGCTAGTGACACATGAAAAGTCCCAAACAAACCCAGAGAGTTTATCTAAGGAGCAGTTTGTCCCTCTTTGCTTAAAAAAAAAAATTGCCAAACAAACCATGCGCACATGCAGACGCCCTCCCCCAATCCACCAGAAACCTCCACAAAACTTTACATTTCAGGAGTTCTATTCAGCCAGTCACAAGACAAGTGATTTGGAGAGAGGATTAACAATCCGGAGTGGTGTGGCAACTTCAGCGCTGAAAACTCTTGGCACTCTAGTGATACTGAGTTTGAATAGGCTGTGGTTAAAAGGAGGGTATAAATGCTGCAAGAGCTTCTGCAAAACGATCGTGCTGTGGATGAGTGTGTGTCAGGGTGCGTGTTCTTTGGTCTGGGTTGGGCCCCCTCCAAGAAAAGGAGCAAAATCACTTTATTATGAGTAAATAATGTCTTGATTTTTTTTTTTTTTGAAAGGAAATCAATTGTGTTGACTTGTGAGATATGTGTGGCTACTAGGAACCAGTCTGAGATTACTGACTCTCCAGTTTGGTTACTGATAAGCTAATACTGAAAGCTAATGATCAAATAACTTCTGTTATGACAAATGCACAGGTTTGTTTTACCATAATGTAGAAAGCTGTGTTTTGCAGATAACAATATGAAGTGTTAGATTTTCCCCTAACTGTTTAACTAAGTAAACTGGGAAGTGGTGATTAATTCTGAAAGCTTTATTATTATTACTATTACTACTGTTAAAATTTCATGGTTTTCCGAGTGATACTATCCTTGTTTTGAAGCAGCTGCACTGGAGGAAGGAACACGTGCACAGAACAAAGTCAGTTGTGCAACTTTTTAAATAATAATAATTATTCTATTTCTTTGCCACTAAGGAAAAAAAAAAGTAGAGTTCACAGGACCAAAGGCTAAGATTTATTTAAGTACTTTGAAAACAAAAGGAATCATGATTTGCATATAGTAGATGAAGATGATTAAGACTGAACACTTTTACATTCCTGCCAACAAAAAATGTTTCAGTTCTGTGTATTGGAGGAGGTTTTATGTGTGTACTTGCATCATAATTTCTGGGTCATTAATAAACAAGGTGACTGTTAAGCAACATCTAGTAAGTATTTTTAAACTGGCAAACCTGAATAAACTGGAGCCCAGGCAAATTGGCAGTGCTGTGGTCTGCTCTTGAATTTCTTATTCTTGGAAAACTGGGGGAATTCCAGGCAAATATAAGTCTGCAGTTGATACAGTAGCTGGAGACGACAAACAGGAGGATCTTGGTAGTAGCAATGCTGTTACTTAAGAGTCTTGTCCCAAATAATGGAAAGCTGCTGCAAGCTAGTGAGGGAGGTGGTGCTGTGAGCTGGAGGGGGAAAGAAAAAAAAGTTCACATCAAACAAATCTGATCTTACTCTTTGATAAAGAGTGGTCTTTTGGTGCTACGTACATCATATCAACATTTTAGGAAGGGTGGTAAAAGCACGTTATAAGGAAGTAAAAAAAAAAAAAAAAAAAGCAAGCTTTCAGTGTTGAGAGGGTTTGGTTCTTAACGTAACAGAAAAAGGGGAGAAATAGATGATCAAGAAAGATTGTGGGCTGTGACCAGTACACTGTGGTTGCATATGTGCACTCATATGCCAGCCTGGGAAGAAAATAGCTGGTGCTTAGCCCTTACGTTTTATCTGTTCAAGAAACTCAAAATAAGAATGGATGACTTGAAATTTAAGCTAAACAATTTCAGCTTAAAAGTAAACCATGCAGCTTTAATTGGGAAGATGAGTAAGTGTTGAAACAAAATATTGATGCAAGTGGTAAGTTCTCCAGATCTTGATGTCAAAGCAAGATAGATTTGGATAAATAAATACATCTGTAAGTGTGAATTGCAGAGCTTTTATAGATGTGACTGTGAAATTCAGTATTCCTTGAAACTGATTTCATACTTGGTCATTCTTTTCCTTAAAACTCCCTGAAACTGTACATTTGTTTTCTTCCCTCCAATATCTCCAGTCATTAAAGCATTTTAGTAGAGTGTTTATTTTGTCTCTAACAAAACCAAACATTTACATCAACAAAAAAAACCCAGCAACCAAGAAAACCCCAGCTATTTGTGGTTATCTGCAAGTACCTGGGGAAAGAAAAATGGGTATTTTAGGTAAAAGAACCTCAAGAATTCTGTTCTTCCTCATCAGGTAACCTCTGTTGCATAATTATATAGGAAAGAATTAAGTTCTCCTGATGAGTTACTTTGCTGCTGGCCTGTTGACACTGCTTTGGCCAAGATTTTCTTGTGAGGCCTTCTCTCTTCTTAGTCCCTCTGGCTGCACTGCAGGCAGGCCTTCGTTCTTTCTGCTGCTCACATCCTCACAGGTGTATCTTCATATACTGCAGGCTGCCTGCTGGCTCTCACATTGTGCATTTTTTAAAGTTATCTGCAGTTCAGCGCCTGCTTTTGGGATCGTTTAGGGATGCTAGTTCTCTTTGCCTAACTTGTTGAGAGCGTTTTTGGAAGTTCTCGGGCTCAAATGTCGTAGAAGTAAGTGGCAATCAATTTGGACTACACTACAGTGTTTCCCTTGCTTATGTTGTCTGTGGAAGAATCTTCTTGTGTCTGAACATCTGAACTTTTATTAAACTTGTTTGTTTCTGTGTATCAGGCCAGTTTTGCACTGAAGATGTTGATGAATGTCAGCTCCAGCCCAATGCTTGTCAGAATGGAGGTACCTGCACCAACCACAATGGAGGCTATGCCTGTGTCTGTGTCAATGGTTGGAGTGGGGATGACTGCAGTAAGAACATTGATGATTGCTTCACTGCCTCCTGTGCTAACGGATCTACTTGCATTGATCGAGTGGCTTCTTTTTCATGCATTTGTCCAGAAGGAAAGGCAGGTAAGGACAGAAAACTTGCATATATCTGGCACTTCATAGAAGATACTTCCTGTATGGTATGTGTTGCTTAAAGTGGTGTGTTTATTCTGCACACTTCGTGACCAAACCAGGAAGAACAAAAGGAAACATGCTGTCCATAAGCAAAGACCTTTTTAACCTCTAGTTCAGGACAAAGAAGTATTTGTATTGGGCTGGAAGACAAACTTACTACAGTTTAGATTGTAAGGAAAGCAGATCTTTTCCTAGCCCTTGGCAGAACCTGTATTTGCTTGAGAAGTTATTCATGAGGGTGACTTGCTCTGTGCCACTTACAATAATTGTACTTAAAAGTCTAGAAGGCAAATTTAGATATTTTGGCGTGAGTGAGGATGCCCTTACTGGTATATTTGTTTTTGTAGGGTAGGTAAAAATATAATTTCCTAACTACTACCCAGAAATAAAAGTGAACAGTATATCTGAAGTAAGAAAGTGAGCTTCATGTGCACCTGTATTTTCAGCTGTCAGAAAACTCATCATGCTGGTTAGAGAGAAGAGTTAGTTAACTGCTCCAAGGAGGAGATTTTCGTAATGATAAGCCATTTTATGGCTCCAGAAGTGCTGCAGACACCTCTGAAGTCACAGAATATATGTTTAAGTATAATGTTTTATAAGTGTGTGGTGAAATCCCTGTGGTAGTCTATAAGTTGAAGCGTATAAGATATTGCTTAAGCTTCTGGCTGTGCGAGTCTCTGAAGTATCAAGACAGAGGATTTGATAGTGTAACATAGAGTCTGACTGCTATATCTTACTTTTTTGAATACACTCTCAAATGTTTCTCTAGGTCTTCTGTGCCACTTGGATGATGCATGTGTTAGCAATCCATGCCAGAAGGGTGCTCTGTGTGATACCAATCCTGTGAATGGACACTATATTTGCACCTGTCCTCAAGGCCATAAGGGAGCAGACTGCACTGAGGATGTGGACGAGTGTGCAATGGGTGAGTTTGTTTGCTAATTGTGAGTTCTGGGTCATTTGCTTTATGCACTAACAGAGGGGCAAGAATACACATTATGTCATAGCTTCTCAGCGTCAGTGTGACTCCTTCCCTACTCTCCCCCTTCCATTGCAGTGTCTTTAGATGGGCTTTAAATCTTGTGTGAGACTTGGGGCAAAGGGCTGAGTCAGAAGAGTTGTCCATGTTAGAGCTGTTAGCCTCTGGAATATGAAAAGCAGTGAGATGCTTAACCATTCTTGATTGTGCAAGAGGGCTTTAGCATTGTGTGAGGAGTGCAGGCAAACAGATGCCATAATTAAGCTGACCCTTGGAACTGCAGTGTACAATGAAAGTACTGCAGTGTGTGTGGGAGTTGTTGCAGCTCCTGCCTTGGTGGAAATATATCAAGGCTGTTTGACAGCCAGAATATGGCTGGATCTTTTGAGTGCCTTCCAAGACTGGTGACCATGTGGGGTTTTAAAGCTGTAGTTCTCTGATATCATGCTGTTGTGTTGTTTTGGGGATTGGAGACTCACAGACCTGATTATAGTTTTGTGAGTGCTAGTTCATGCTTCTAGAGTGTGATGCGTGAGGATAATACCCAGCCAGCACTCATGGGAAGTAATGGACAGAAGCATTTCTTAGAAATTTTGTTCCTCGGTCTGCCTTGGACAAGAGTGCAGCTCTTTTCTGAAAAGGAAAAAAACATGAAGGACTAGTTTGGTTGTTTTGTGGCTGTGGTGGCATCTTGTCAGCCTCAGGAGTGAAGTAAATGTAAAAGATGATCTAGAGATAAGGCCTGGAAAGCATCATTAATCCTCTAGTCCCTGCTAGTTGTACTCTCCTCTTAAGAACTGTCATTAGTATTACAGACCAGAGTTGCTCCTTTGGTCCATTGGTAATAATGGCAGTCTTTCTTTTTGCCTCTAACAGGCAAGTGACTGCCACATGTTTTCTTCAATCTCAGTAGCCTTTCCCTGGAAGGATGGACAGTCGTTCCCCAGTATTAGTTGCTAGAAAGGAATGGCCACTGGAAAAGACCGTGACTAATAAGGAATGCTGTGGCTTTCCTGCTCCAAGGAGGGGTTTTGACACACACACACGTTTTTATTTTTCTTGCAGCAAACAGCAATCCGTGTGAACATGCTGGGAAATGCGTAAACACAGAAGGCTCTTTCCACTGCGAGTGTTTAAAGGGCTACACAGGACCTCGCTGCGAAATGGACATCAATGAATGCCACTCAAATCCATGCCAAAACGATGCCACCTGCCTGGATAAAATTGGAGGATTCACATGTCTCTGTATGCCAGGTGAGGGGAGTTTCTGACCGAGACGGGGCTTCCAGCAAAGGAAAAACTCAGAAAGCAGAGCACAGGGAGAGTTGCCAGCTGTGCTGAGGTGGAACACAAAATTGCAAAGGGGTGAGGCTAAATGAAAGGGTGAGAGCGATCCTGCTCTGGCGGCACCAGCCAGGAGGACTTGGCATCTGTGTGTGGGAGGGAGAAGGCAATTAGAGGACTGAGAAAGAAACTGGTCTCTATGTCAGCAAAGGAAGTTGGCATTCAGAGCTGAACTGTATGTGAACATTTGTTACTATACCTCTTAAAGTGCATGTGTAGAAACTTAGGTTTCTGAAAGCAAAGCAAGTGCAAACTTTAAGAGTGACTGTGGTTTGAGATACGTATATGATGATTCTGCGTAACAGAGTTTGGGTTTTTTCTCTGCTTGAAACACTCCACACGATGCAAGCTCCCTTTGACCCGGGGAAATAACTGTAAACAAAGTTACTTTATTGAAATCATCTCCCTTATGAGGAAAGTCTGAGGGAGCTGGGGTTGTTTAGCCTGGAGAAGAGAAGGCTGAGAGGGGATCTTATCAATTTCTACAAATACGTTAAGAGTGAGTGCCAAGAGCAGGGGACCAGGCTCTGTTCACTGCTGCCCAGCGACAGGACAAGGGGCCAGGGGCAACGGGCACAAGCTGCAACACAGGTGGTTCCATCTGAATAAGAGGAAGAACTTCTTCACCTTGAGGGTGACGGAGCCCTGGCACTGGCTGCCCAGACAGGCCATGGGGTCTCCTTCTCTGGAGGCACTCAAACCTGCCTGGATGTGACTCCATGCAGCCTTGCTGGAGAAGACCCTGCTTTAGTGGGGGTTGGCCAGGGGTCCTCAAACTACGGTCCACGGACTGGATACGGCCCCCCAGGGTCCTCAATCTGGCCCCCGGTATTTACAGAAACCGCCCGCCCACCCCTCCCCCGCTAGGGGTTGGGGGGGGAAACCAAGCAGCCGCAGATGACTGCCTGCCACTTCATCCGCGCGCCGGCCCCCTGGTTAAAAAGTTTGAGGACCCCTGGACTAGATGGTCTCCAGAGGTGCCTTCCAACCCTGACCATCCTGTGGTTCTGTGAAATCGTGCTTGTGAAGCTTACATGTCCAGCATACCAATGACCTCTGTAGCCTATTTCACTTTCTAATAGAAAGTGGTAAAAAAAGAAAAGTGTGCAAGTAGCTGGTTGCACACCCTTACGAAGTACAATGAAAGAATTGTGACCCCTGCAGGTGATCAGCTGGTACCAGGAAAGCTGGAATGAGTTTTTAATTGATACCTAATCTGTTTTGAAAGGTGGAACTCTACTCCCAAGTATTTCACCCTTCTTAGTGTTTTTCTTTTACTCTGACATTGGCTAAAAAGCCTTAAGCTAAAAATATCTGTGTGTTTGTTTCTTCACCTTTTACCGTATATTGGCGCACATACAAATATATTGGTATCTTTCAAAGTGTTAAAACATAACCCTTCTCACCAACTGGATGAAAACATTAGATGGGAATTGAGCACAGACTTCTCCTGTTACTGCTGATGAAGTGAGCATGTTCAGCAACGGTGAAAAATATACATTCAGCGTCCCTTTTTAACCTCTGGTATATATTCTTACCTTGTAGGTTCTGTCCAAGCTGCAAACTTGCAGTGAAACCAGGCTTAGACTTTCAGCGCTGATGTAAGAGGAGTTAGACTTTCAAGGGCACTTTCTTAAGGCCTTCATTCACTTTTTTTTTTTTTTTTTTTTTTGGTAAACAGGTTTTAAAGGTATACACTGTGAAGAAGATATTGATGAGTGTCTAAGTAATCCCTGTGTGAACAATGGAGAGTGTCTTGATAAAGTCAACCGCTTTCTCTGTGTCTGTCCTCCTGGTAAGTACATATTTCTGGAAGCTTTTCCTGCTTTACCTTAGGAAGAATTGCATAACCAGTGAGAGATTGCAGGTGGTATGTTTCTTGTGAGTTTCTGTTGTCGTGGTGCAGCATCTGCTTGAATGAGTGAGTTGCAATCACTGATAAATAAGAATAGACATGTATTGGTTGCAATAATAGTGTGCCTGTAACTGCCCAAGTGTTGAGAAACATACAGTTGGGTGTCTCAAAGAGTAGCTGGCAGCATGAATTTCTCTTATTGTGAATATCATAATGAGATAATAGATGTGTAATCCCAAATACGTTTTAAATATCAGAGCCTCTGCATGCTTTTTGTCTTTTTCTGAAGTTTTTAGGCAGAAGCCATTTTTGCATCAGTATAGTTGATGTTGCTTGCACCATGAGGGAGGTGGATTGGGTCTTCACTTTAGAAAAGGATGAATGCTGAGCGGAGGATTCAATGTTAGCTGTAGGGTAAATACCACTTGTTTTCCTGATGGCTTATAAAAAGTTTTGGGTTCTGAATATATTTGACAGAAGCCTGCTCTTCATCCCTTGTTAATGATGTTCTGGCTTCTCCTGCCAAGAAACATTCCTGAAATTTTTTGGTTTTTCGCTTGAGGTGCCTAAGGCTCCGCATCATCTTGATATAACCTGTTGATAGTTTGTTAACTATTTCAAGAAGTATATTGAAAGATACAGTGCTGTATTGTACCACATTCCACACTGGTGTAGTAATTCTAGTCTAAAGGTTCTAGTGATGTATGCATTGTTGTTCCATTTTAAGTTACTTGCTTTGATTACTTGAAAGTTTTTATTGGTGGCCTCTCAGTTTTATAGACAGGCCTGCTGTCCAGTGGTTGACACCACTTGTGCTCTGTCTGCTTTATTTCTGATTGACTTGGCCATCTCAGTTTTCAAGCAGAGGCTCCTTTGACCTAGAGGCTAGAAACTATGTTTTGGCTGGTGGTTTGGATGAGGAACCAATCCACCCAAGGTGTGGTGTGTGTGCACAATGATGCAATTGAGTTTAGATTTACTGGGCTTATACTTGGGTGGTTTTAAAGATTTGCTAATAATTCCTGGCGGCGCAGCTGTTTAGATTAACTTCCTCAAATTACTTCTGGATTTTCATCTTTTTTCTACCTTTCAGGATTCAGTGGTGCTGTGTGCCAGATTGATATAGACGACTGCTCCAGCACACCGTGTCTTAACGGAGCCAAATGTATTGACCATCCCAATGGTTATGAGTGCCAGTGTGCCACAGGTTAGTCTGGTGTTCAGAGCCCCTGGAGATTGTGTGTAACCTAAATACGTAAAGGGGTGGCCAAAGAAGTGTCAGCATTCTTTCTTTCTTTCTCTGAAATACTGCTTGTTTGTTGCGAAGCTTTGTCTACTCCTTTGCAGCAGAGAATAGTATTTAAGTAAAGAAAGCCTTTCACTTCTGACAGCAGTAAGTTCACAGTTGATGGGAGTTCTGGCCTCCCTCTTTCAGCCCCATCTCTTGCTTCCCAGAAGGTGACAGCTTCTTTTGTATTGACTGTGGAATCCATGAGTGAAAAAACAGCAGTGTGAAGCCTTTTATCTGTGGCTTACCTTTCTTTCTTCCAAGTCGGATTATGTAGTACACGGTTGAAGAACAAGAGATGGACAGAGCAGTGCTATTTCTTTTGCATCAGGCTATTTTATGTCAAAAGTAGAGATTGAAATGCAGTAAAAATTGCGTCCATTGGAAGAAATACCACACAGCAGCTGCCTGCCAGAATGTAGTTAAAATGACTTGTCAAGCATCATACAGAAATTTTGACAGAGCTGTGGATGGAACCGAGGTGGTTTTTTTTGAATGCATTAAATTCATTTACTGCTTGGTTAATTACACATCCAAAAGCATCAGGTTTATTTATGGGATTTTCTTATCTTCAGACCTCTAGGAGTGCTGTAGATATATTTTTATCTTAATTTTTCCATCTGGTTAAATAAGAGGGTTCAGAGCTGTTACAGTCTAATTATCAGCAAGGAACAACTTTTGGTTGCTTTCAGTTAATGGTGCCTGATGCTTGTGATGCAGATTCAGTTGTCGAATGCATTGGCTTTAGCTCTTCCATTAGAGAAAAAGCTGAAAAATTCCTGGAGCCACCTTTGTCCTGGATAAGTGCTCTTAGATTGGCTAGGCTGATGTGCAATTTTCCTCATTTTGGATCATTCTAGTAATCAAATTGTTAAGGCACATTTGACTTCACTAATATATTCTGCACTGTACAGAATAGAGCAGAGATTAGCCTAAAAATTCTTCTCCAGTCTTTTCACACACCCCCTCTCCCCCTTCCCCAACGTGCCTGAAGAAACAATGAATTTGTTGAAAGTAGGGGAATGCAGTAGTTCTGATCAGGAAAGGAATAGTTATTGTTAGAATTCTCCTTTTGGTTACTGCATGTGACAGAATAAGCTGGCACTTGCAAAAAGAAGAAAAAGCTCAAAGCCTCTCCAAACTTGGAAACTTATCTTTGAAAGCCTTTTTTCAGGTTGGTGTGTAGTCTGGTTGCTTTCATTCGTTGAGAGTGCCGTGTTTGTCAGGCCTGGGAGGGTTTGGGCTGTGTAGCGGAGGACAGTGTGGAGAGCTGCACCTTGACGAGCATGTTCTGCCTTTGCGCACTGAGCTGCTGCAACCGCCTCAGTACAGAAAGCCTGGGTGTCCCAGATGGGGAGGGAAGACTGCTGCTTCCATGAAGGCACAGTGACTTACGGAGCGTTTTCAAGGAACAGACCGAAAGCAACCAAATGTTTGTTACTGAAGCGGCAAGTCTTGGTAAAATCCTTAGTTAGTACTTTGGCTGAAAATGAAAGAGGGACCCTGTCCTAGGGTTTTTTTCCATCCTGTCTGAGATATTCTTATGTTCTATATTCAGGTGGGTTTTTTTCTAGTCTAACTCTTGTCTGCAAAGAGGGAAATTATATCTCAGTAAGGTGTGTTCAGTTAAGAGATTGAGAAATACATCTGATCTTTAAGTGGTTCAGTTGAGCTACAATAGGAGGCAAGGTAATAATTTTTTGAACGAATGTATGCTAAGTATTATATTTAATATTGACAGCCTTCTGTAAGACTGAAATGTGGAATTCATCATTGGGGCAGGTCAGTTTACTGGAAAATGATGTTTGAGTATGTTCTTCCTCTATTAATCTCATATTATGAGTGTATGTGTTCCCTGAATGGTAATCGCCAGCTGCCGAAGTGATTGAAAACTGCAAAATGTTTGGCCAATTGCTGTACAGATAGCTCTATTTACTGCTTGCTTTTTGTCTTTTCTTTCCCTTCTGGCATTATTCCACTTCTCCTTCCCAGTGGTAGATCATGGCTTTTCTTTTCTTGAGTTGTCTTAGGTCTTCCCTCTTTTATTTGCCTCTGTTCTCTTTTTTTTTTGTTGTTTTTGTTTTGTTTTGCCACTGTTCGTCCTCTTATCGGTTTGTTTTTCCTCCTTCCCTAACATCTTTTTATATCCATCTCTCTAACTAGCTTCCCTTCCCTCTCCCCACCTGCTTCCACACCCATTCATCCATGCATACGTTCGCAGAACTTGGAAATTTTAGCCGTCACCTGGTATGTTTGACCACAGAAATAACCACAAACCTGTATGAAAAATGGGGAGCCTGTTATCCACTTAAAATACTCAGGTGAGAATCGCTCTTCAGCTGTTGAAATTCCCTGCAGCTTGGTTTGTATCATTCTCCAATTGGTGTCTGAAATTTGAAGTTCTACCTTCCTAATCTTCAGCTGCTGGAAGGCAGTGTGAGCTGTTGCTCCAAAACCTTGTCTCTGAAAACTGTTTATTTTAAATTGTCCCTGCTTCATTTAGCTCTGCTCCATCACGGAAAACAGGGCTCTTGCGGGAGTTGTTTGCTGCTCTTAGCTTCCTGAACCATTGTTTTAGCCCTTCTGGTGAATAGGTTCTGTCCTTCTCTGTTGCTCAGGATGTTTCCCAGCTGAAGCAGAATGAAACAGGCCAGATTGCCGCTTGTTTCATTGCTCCTAACCAAAGAGGTTGCATGCAGTCTTTCATAAATTTGCAGTTGGTGCTTGATCTGAGTTACTGAAAGGTTTCCCAGTGAAAGGGGCAAGAAAGTTTTTAATAAGTGGAGCTGCAGGGGCTTTGCCGTGAGCCGAGGGAGTTCCCTTGGGAAGGTTTCTGCAGCATCTTTGCAGTAATTCCTCAGTCTAAAAAAGTCAACCCTCCTGGTATTGTGTAGAGGAAATAATGACAGGGGAGTGCCTTCAGATAGTTTATACTGATGCACGTAAATATTTCTCATGGAGATTTACATGTTTCCTCTCATTGCTACTGTTCTGAGTAAACTGAAGGTAACCACTTCCAATGCCAGGATTCTCCATGCAAGATGTTGTTCTGTAATGCTGTGAACAGTGGAGGAGTGTTGTTTTCCAGGGCTGGAAAATGGGCAGCAGTTGAGATGCCCTGTTACCCTCTGTGCTGTCTGCCACTTTGCCGATTCTTAATATGATTCTTCCTATATTTGCATTATATTCACTGCAGCATCATACCAGTTGCCTTCTTAATTACTCCAATTCATCATTTTTCCTTAGGTTTTACTGGCCTTCTGTGTGAGGAGAATATCAACAACTGTGATCCGGATCCTTGCCACCATGGGGAATGTCAAGATGGAATTGATTCATACACATGTATATGCAATCCTGGCTACATGGGTGCCATATGCAGCGAGCAGATAGATGAATGCCACAGCAATCCCTGCCTCCATCAGGGGCGCTGCATTGATTTGGTGAATGGCTACCAGTGCAACTGTTTGCTGGGCACTTCAGGTACATAAACCACAAGTGGAAGGATTGGATTCTAGCAGAATTCAAGCATTTAATTATTTCTTACATGTGCTCTGATTTGCATACAGAGATAAGCTTATGGTATGAGTGTATCATTTTTATATTACTTTTCCTTGCTGAATTTTGATGTGTTTATGTGGATTACCTAACCCTCACTGCTACTGCATCTGGCCTTGGAACAATTTACCTCCTCTTTACTCCTAAATTCAAGCAAAAAATAGGTATGGTATTCAAAATGGTTTACTCTTTTGTTTAAACATGTAGTACAAGTTCAGGGTCATAGTCGGCACCCAGTAACTCAGGTGACATTCCTTGGTGTCGCAGTGCTTCTGCACCATCCCCTGTTTGAGGCGTCCCAGTGCACGTGTAACTTTGAAGCAGGTGGGATTCTTAATTTGGCTATTTCTGGGAAACAGTTTTCTTGTCGTCTTTGTAAGATTTGGACCCTTATTCCTCTATCTTTTTTTTCCAGGGGTGAACTGTGAAAATAACTTTGATGACTGTGCAAGTAACCCATGCATTCATGGGGACTGTATTGATGGCATTAATCGCTACAATTGTGCTTGCAAACCTGGATTTACAGGTAAAGTCAGCTACCAATTAGCTTTGAGTTGCTTTGAATATAGTTATCCAGGTAACTTAAGGAAGCTGTTCTTTGCATACTGACTGCAAGGGATTCGGTTAGTATCTCGGTAGATTCTTCTAATCTTTGAATCTCAGCATCTTACATTACAGCAAGTTTTACAGAGCAGAAAAATGGCCTAACCTGCGCTGTGAAATACCATTCTTGTTAGGTAATTATATCCAATTCATGGTTCTTGGGTTTATAACAAATAAACCCATGTGACTTTGGTTTATTATTTACAGCTTCTTTTCAGGGCCAGAGAGGTTGTGGACAATATGGCAAGGTGTTTGATTAGACAATACCTTGGGCTTTGACCATGAACAGTATTTCTTTCTGTGAAAGCAAAGCATTAACTCAGTGTTGTAATCAGCTGCTCTCCACTCTGAAGTCTCCAACTGAACCACCTGCTTTTTTCAGTACTTCTCTTTCACGGCGTGGTCTGTTCTGTTTCCCTTGAAATTACAAAAACTTACCTAATACAGTAAGGCTGAAAAAAGAAGCTTTTAGACACTTTTGAATCCGTGCTTAGAACATCAGGACTATTTCTGATGACTAAAGCACATCTCAACGCTGTTTATAAGGGACTTAATACGTTCTGAGCCATGTAAGGTAATGTGCTCATAAAATGATTGTTGTAAGGCGGTTGGTACTGTTTATAAGATTTTTCTCATCACGTTTGTTACTGTTTATTATTGAATGATTCTAATCAGAATTGATCTGAAATGCACTAGAAATAGCACTAAAAGGTTCCATGTGCTTTTCTCTTGGCATCTTTCTAGACTTTTGATGCTCCTTTCATCCTTTGGCTCTGGCATGGTCATACCTTCTAGCCTTCAGGACAGGAAGAAGATGACCTTGATCACTCTTGCCTTTCAGGCTTCTTTGTCGCTGGCCTACCATATTTGTTATCCCACTGGACAGATTCTCTACCGTTAACACTATTAAAATAATTCAGTAATATGATGAATTGTCATATTCCAGGATCTAAAGAGCTGGCTTTCATGGAATCTCATTACTTTGTCCTTCCCTTGTGTTAAAAATGCTTTCAGTGTACTGCAAAATTCACTTCATTTAGCTTTCCAACCTCACAAGATCTAACAGTTGCTACTTCAAGGATCTTGCAGTTGTAATTAGAGGCAGGCAAAACAGGAAATGGTGTTTTTTAAAGTCCCTTTTGCGCAATAAACCACAAGAGCTATATTTACTGCAGACAGTATGGCAGTGTTGGTTGTTCAAAGGATAGGTGCTTTCAAAGCAGAGAGCAGGACTATGACAAGTGGAGCTCAAGGGGTTTGTTCCAAGCATGACACAGCTGAGTGATTTTTGCCTCCCTAATCAGTATTAACCAGTGTTTTTTAGTGGAATTCTGTTGAGATTCTTGAATGGTTTGTAAATACTTGTTGAGTGGTTTCTAGGCACAGAAAAGTGCTGCATCTTTCAAAAATGCTTCTCTTGACTTCTGTTAAAGCACAGAGGCATGCAAGCTCTGTCCCACTGCATTGGCTTTTCTGAGTTGTGTCTCAGGGCATGTTCTCACAGACACACAAAGCAGATGCTCTTATAAGAAATACTACTTAATAAGTATTGGATTTTTTTCTAGGCCCACGTTGTAACGTGGACATTGATGAATGCACATCTAACCCCTGTCATAATGGTGGAACATGTCTAAATGAAGTCAACGGCTTTCGGTGTGTATGTCCTGAAGGTTACCATCATCCTCACTGTCAGTCACAGGCAGATGGTTGTCTTAGTAATCCCTGTGTACATGGCAACTGCACACATATCACTAGTGGGTAAGTACTTCTTGTCACGTTAAACTTGCCTGCTACCTTCTATACTTTTTTTTTCTTGCTTTGCCTGGAGTTCCAACTTGGCTTGAGGTTTCTGGTTTTTCTTTTAATTTCTCAGATTAGGATCCAGACCTATCTGCTGCCCATGACATAATCACAGTAAGGGGTAGATATTTAGTCACTAGCTGCAGTCTGCTGTTTCAACATAGGGTTTTCTGTCCTGCATTGTATTCTTTGCTAGCTTTGCATGGGTGTGTAGTGCAGGGTGGACTGCCATCGTCTAAAGGCAGGGTTTGGCAGCTCAAGTGAGTAGAGTGAATGCAATTGAAATAAAGAAGTGGTTCCAAATTGAACCTTTGGGGAGCAGCAGCTACTGTTCCATCAAACTCTAAAATGTTGAGCATGGAGACTGTCTTTGTTGGCTAGTGCTGTTCTTGCTACCCAAATACTATGTATTAAGGAACAGGCAGACAACTTTTGACACTAGGAGATAAAGCAATATTTGACTTAAACACTTTGTCCAGCTTTAGTCACATTGTTGGATGCCTGAGAGAAAACAGGAAAGCCCGTTCTGGCTCTTTTGATGGCAGTGGTTGCTTCTGAATCTTTCCATCCAGGAAGACCAAATGCTGATTTTGGGAGGCCTGAATCAGACCTCCTTTTGGTATTAAGTGCAGGGCCTGTGGAGTCAACAGGTTTGGGGAGGTAGGGCTTGTGTTTGTGGAACTTCTCAACTGTGCATCGAATAACAGTGCCTCCCAGATGTGTGCTGTGCCCTGGAACGTGCTGTCGGCACTTGGGCAAGGAAGTGATTTACCACTGTGGATAGCTCTGTGGGGCAGGATTCAGCACTTTCCCTGGAGCTGGCAGGAAGGCTGCCTTTCTTGCTAATTCAGCCTCTGCGTAAGCTTGGAAAACAAATGTTTTGGTTCATCTTGCCTGTCATGTCACCTGCAGTCATATTTGTGCCCGTGTACACGTTTTGCTCGGTGCCAGATAAAATAAGTCTTGCTTGCATGAGAGAGAGGGAGACCAGTGTGTGTGGTGTGGCCTGAGTCTGGGGTGATTCACCAAGTCCTTGGTTCTACGTCATATGGGTGGAGTGCTGCTCCACTTCAGATTTTGAAACACGATGGAGAAGATTGCTCCTGCTCCCAGCCAGCTGTTTTCATTTGTAACCACTGCTTTGTATTAAATCAGTCTAGTTATCTTTGGAACCTATTGTTCCTCTCCACTTCTTTTAATCTTTTTTTTTTTTTTTTTTCCCCTGTCTTTGTTTAAATGTGTTGAGGTGGTCTTATCAAAGCAGAAACATATTGCTGGTTGACTGAGCACTTTGTGAAAACTGTAAGGGAGGGAAGTGTGGTTTTAAGAGAGGGTTTATTTTCAGTGTTTTCAAAACTATACAGCTGGGGTAGGCAATCTAAATGTAACTTAGGGCTCTCTTAAAGAAAGGTCTACTGCCTTCCTCTTCAAAACTAATCTGCAGGAGAAATTGGTAGATGATTTATTTTGGAATGCTCTAAAGTTACTGCTGGTTTTGCCTTTAAAGGTACAAGTGTGTCTGCGACCCAGGCTGGATAGGAGATTACTGTTCAACAGAAGGGAATGAATGCAAATCGAACCCATGCCAGAACGGAGGAACTTGTGAGGATCTGTTGAATGGATATAGATGTTCCTGTAGGAAAGGATTCAAAGGTGAAAATTCAGGCAGAAGTTTCTATTCTCTTTTTTCCTTTCCACTTCATTGCACCCTTAGTGCCATTTTAATCATTTCATTAAACTTCCTGGAAATAGGAATCAAAAGGGGAAATGCCATGTTTGTATGAAGTTAAATTGCAGTCAGTTAATGTAGACATGATACAGCAGCAGAATATTTAATAAGACCATATCTAATCTTGTTTGGACTCATTAAGAAAACTCCTGATGACAGCTCATCTTAATTTTCTTTGTAAGAAAGTTAGACTGAGATTATATAAAGGCAGTGGGAATTGAAGGGGCATTAAATTTGGAATTACCATGGCTGCTGTCTGCTTGCGCCCACTGAGCCGATGAGGAGTGCTTCAGTCTCCTTTTCCTTCCATTGAGATTTTTCAAATACAGAAATACTGTCCACTGCTGTGTAGGATGATCATGCAAGTTACAATCTACAATGTCTTTATTCGTTCTTCCAAGAAGCACCAAGCTCTTAGCGGCATACTCTCCTTTTTCCCTTTCTGCTTTCTAGGAGTGAACTGCCAGGTAGTGGTTGCTCCTTGTTCCCCTGATCCTTGTGAGAACTCGGGAATCTGCCAAGAATCTCCTGACTCCGAAGGCTACACCTGCCAGTGTGCCCCTGGCTGGGAAGGTAACGGGGATGGGGAACACTGTACTTTCAACACTGAGCAAAATTGGCATTGAGCCTTTTGACCATTGCCTTATGAGGAGTCTAACGCTTGGACTCTCCATGTTTCAGGGGAGAGGTGTACAGTGGATATTGATGAATGTCTCTCCAAGCCCTGCAAAAATCATGCTCTGTGCCATAATATTCAAGGCAGTTACCTGTGTGAATGTCGGCCAGGCTTCACTGGAGGAGACTGTGACAGTAACATTGATGACTGCCTTTCAAGTGAGTATCAGCAGATTGTTCTCTGGGTTCCAGTTTTTCCTAGAAATAATTCTGCTGTGCTATTGGTGACTGCTGTTGACAGATGCTGAAGGTTCTTTTATAATCACTTATCAAAAAGAAAAAAAACCCCACCAAACCTCAGCTTTGAAAGACTTGCATGTTTGAGGCAGTCAAAACCCATTACATTCAGCTGCTAGAAACAGACCAGTGTCCTGATAGCAGGAGTTGTTCCCAGATTCTTAACTTGAAAAGGTCCTAGAGTTTACATACTTCAATAAGGAGCACTGTTAAATGAAGAATTATATTTGCCTGAAATTTTAATACACCAAGTTAAAGTAACACTGCAGGGCTTACCTGTATTTCAACTTGATTGAGGTGTGGTGGGAATCTGGAGTATAGCAGTCTTTCCTGAACTGTTTCTGTCTGACATCAATGTTCTGGAAAGAGTGGGTCCTGTTGCTGTTTGAGTTAATCCATATTTGAAAGCAAATTAAGCAGCAGTAAGGCCTCTGTTCCAGAATAGGTATCGGTTGCAGGATAGCCCGTACACCGATGAGTACTGAAACAGTTTAAATTACAAGAAAGCAATGTTAACCTCATGCCCCTGACACTGTTGTTTACAAGGCAAACCAAATATATAGTAGCTGCTTTTTCTTGCTGGGCACATTCTGTATCATCATCAGATAAAAATTTGAGTCTCATGTGTTTTAAAAGTTCATGTGTTACTATTTGAACAGTGCTTTAGCAAACCTTGAGGGAGATCATGGTGTTGTAATTTTTTAATTGGCTGGCTCTTAAAGAAAAACAAAACAAAAAGCTCCCCAAAATCCCCCAAACCAAACCTCTGGATTTTTTTAGAAAAGCATAAAAACAAACCAAAGTCTTAAATTACTTTAGGTAAGAATTTAGAGAATTGTGCTTGCATTTAAAAATATTTAAATTTATGACTGCTGTAGAGAAGGATCCAAACAAGTCTATTAGCAAAAGTTAAGCGTGGGAGACTCCGAAGCAGCACTGCCGAAAGAACTTCTAAGGCATTTGGCTCAGCCTGAGCTTTTGATTGCCTCTTTCTGAGCAAACAGGTACAGTACAAAAAATGTCACAGTGCATTGACCCAAAGCTTTGCTTACTGAAGCCAACAAAATTATTGCTTGTCTTGTTAGGTTTTACGTGGGTGTCTGAAGATAAAAATGTTTTTAAAGTGTTCGTTTTTCTCTCTTGAACAGCTGGGAAATCTCTCTCTCTTCCTAAGTGTTCTGAGAGCTGTGAGATTCATCCTATGTTGTCTGTTAGGCAGCACACCCATGAGGTTGAAGAAGAATTTCAAATTACTGCTACAGCTGATTTCATTTAGCATAACAAAAACCTTCCATGGCTTGAGCTAAATGTCTTTAATCTATGAAGCAAACAAACCCTCCAACAACAAGAACTTATTGAAAAGTTGATAACTCGAGTCTCCTTTTTCTGTCAGTAAATGTGTGGCACAGAAAATTAATGTGCAGCTTTTGGCTTCAGTCATGAATGGCTGAATGCCATAGAGACAACATTTTTTAGCTGCCAGGGGTCTCACTTTGAATGTGCTTTTTCTCTGCAGTAGTCAAATGACCTCTAAATGGATGCAGGTGTGTCTCTTATAACCCAGATTTTTATCATGTGAGCATATTTCTCAGTCATTAAATGAGCTTTAATTACCTTTCACATCTGTTTTCTTCATTTACCAGTGAACAAAATGATCTTGTACTGAACTGTGAATTTTTGGTGGAGTCTATTTGCATTTTCAAGTTTGTATTTTAGTAGTATCTTAAGTTAGTTACAGATTAAAAAAAACCTGCTCTGTAACCTTTTTTTCACCCCCCTTCCTGTCTCCCCTTTCCCTCCCCCCTCCCAGTTTCCCTCTCTGCCTTCATATATGTAGGCTTTTGGTCTAGGGAATGCAGAGTAGAAAAGATGTCTGGCTTCAGAGGCAGTATCTGACAGGGGAATGTGGGTCTTCAGTCCGAAAGTGGAAGGAGTAAAGCAGGAAGAAACTACTGAATGGCAGAGACCTTTCAGGCAGATTGGTACTTGTGGAAATAGAAGGAATACACTAACAGGGGATGCCTTAGACCAAAAAATGGTGATATGCAAGTAGCAAGACCATGGTAGGGATAAAGAAAATTTCAAGAAATGCAGAGGTGAGGAGAATCCAAGGTGGTGTATGAATTTATGAGCTTTTCTGCCAGCCTTTCCCCAGTCAGTCTTTGATACTGGGAAAAATGCCAAATGCCCAATAATGATAAGTGCTCATATATACACTATTATACCCATACATGTTTTATTTGACTGGACTACTTTCATGCTTAAAATTAAGCACCGAAGTTCTCTCGTGTGTTGAGCAGTGTCTGGAAAAGAGAGAATGGGCCAAGTTCTTTTATGAGTAAGATTTGGTAAGGAAGAAGAAACCTTGCTGTGCTGTTTGTATTGTGTTTTATCAGTAGGCATTTGTCAAAAAAGCGGAGTCTGAATTTTAAACCAAGAGGCTTTGGGTCTGGTTTTGTTGGTTTTGGTTGAACACATGCCGGCAGAGAAACCTTTAAGCCCTGAAGCTTGGTCTTGATCCACACCTTCTTGTGAATTCATTATTGATAGTGCTTTGCAATTACCTCTTCCATAAAGTGCCTCAGAAAAACTCATCAGTAGTCTGTCACACTCTGGGCTGTGTGATACTTTTTTCCTAAATAAAAGCTACTACTCTAGGCCTGGCCTTTGTTACCCATTTTAACACTTGGTGTAATACTTCTGTCTCAGATCCCTGCCAAAATGGAGCTTCATGTGTGGATGGGATTAACTCCTTCTCATGCATCTGCCTGCCTGGATTTCACGGAGATAAATGTCAAACAGATACCAATGAATGTCTGAGCGAGCCGTGCAGGAACGGAGGCACGTGCACCCACTACGTCAACAGTTACACGTGCAAGTGCCAGCCTGGGTTTGAGGGAACCAACTGTGAGAACAACATCGATGAATGCACTGAGAGGTGAGAGAGCTTCACTGTGCTGCCGTGCTAAGGTGTCACAGGATGTGTGCTCGTGGCTTGAAGTCAGTGCTACTCAGAAGCAGTTTCTAATGATGAGGATCTGTTTTCCTGACTTTTGTCACCGAGACATGCAAAGAAAACTTGCTTACCTTGTGCAGGATACCAGCTGGAAGGCAGCTGCCTCTCAAAGTTGGTCTTCAGTTTGCATGACTAGTTAGAAGCTTAGTTCCATTATAGGAGGAATATGACAGCGTTTAACAAATGTTAAGACAGTAACAGGTGCTAGCTTATTAAAAGAGAAATGATTTATATTTTTTTAAGACCATTATCATATAAGGGAGGGGAAATAGTTGATCAGTTATGAACAGTTACTGTGCTGAGAAATACAAAAGCCGCAAAAATGGAATCAATGGCCAGCTCTTAGGCAGGAAAAATAAATTAGCCCTGAGCTGAGTTATTGACAGCAAATAACATGAAGAAGCTTACCAGGAGGAACAATAAACGCACAAATTCTGTACTGGAAAGGTTTAATCATCAGAGATCTTTTAACACTCACAAATTGGATGTGGTTTAGCAGAGTTGAGATAAAACCTAGAGTCATTCTAAGGGGAAAGTGTGTAACTGAGTTAAAATGCTCAACAGCTGGTCCTTATATTAATGGGTTCACTTGGTAGTTTTAAAAGCTCTTTGAGTGTTAACCCTGTGTATCCATCATCTGCCTGCGTATTTATTTTAAGCTTTGCTAGGATTGATGTAAGCAACCTCAGATTCTCAGATTTCTAATAAAGCTTGAAGTGGTTAAAAAAAATATTAAAAAATAGTCTGTTCTAGTCTAGTTACTAGAAACAAATAAGGTGCCTAAATGCAAAGCGCTTGGTATTCTCATACGTTTTCTGCACACAAAGAAAAGATCATTCTTTTCTTTTATAAAACAGCATTTGTGGGGGAGGAAGTACTTTAACATCTTTCACTTAAGAACAGGATTGCGTCACTGATGAGGGTGTGTTTAATCTACACACCAGTTGTTTAATCAAGTGAAGTATGTTGGGTGTTTTAGCAGAACCTGGTTCTTCCTTGAGGTTCATCCTGGTTTTGTTTTCATTATCGGCCAGGACAGAAACCAGTCTTGCAGGTATGAATGAAGGATGTAGCAATTTTCAACACTCTGCCAAGCTAAACCAGTCACACCCTCTCAACCAAAATTTACTGAGCTATGCTTAAGAGTGCCATGATGGTTGGCTAATTTGAATTTGGTTCAAATAATTCTTCCGTGTCTTGTGTGAGAAGCCGCCTATGAGAGAGTGCCATCTTCTTTTGGAGATGGGTACCTGATTTCAGTGAAACATGCCAAGTGATTGGTAGTTCCTCTTATTTTCCTTGTTTTGCCATGAATGTAAAAGAGCAGGTTTTGCTCTGTGTAGAACAGAATTCATCCCACAAGGCAGAGGAGCATCTCTGACAAATAGGTTGATGTTGACATCTCTACTGTAATCACAGTCAGGATCTTTGACAGTGCGCAGAACAGATAACAAGTATGAATACATTTTGCGTGCTTTATCAAGCTGATTGAGTCTGATCTAGGGTTATTTTCAGAGGAGCAGGAGTTTCCTGGCAGACATTTTTTCAGAAGGAAAAAGGAGTCAGTTTTGCAGGAGGCATCACTTCTGACTTTCCCAGTCACTTCTCCACTGCCACCTAATCTGGCAGAATTTCTTATGATCAGAAGATTGGGGGAGAGGGGTAATTCCTTTGATCTGAATTCTGTCAGGGCATGTTTGAGTAGTTTTACAAATCAAGGAGTTAAGATTCTCATGAGAAGAGGAGGAAGGGATTTAGCAATACCAATACTTTCACATAATTTCAATGAAGAACATGCTTGTGTTTTGCATGTTACACAGACTTTTTCCTTGAGAAAATATACCTGTGACTCCTTTGAAGCTTTAAAGAAAAGGCAAATTGTTTTGTTTCTCGTAATTAGTAATACAATTGTAATCTGTAATAAAATTTGTATAAAATTTATCAGTTTGAGCAAGCCACACGCCTACCTGGTACAGTACTGTTTGTGGTCACATTGAGGCTGGGAAAATTTCATTAACTAAGTTACCTTCATCACTAATAACTCATTGGAACCCTGCTTTACTTTCTTCTCCTGCCAAGGTAAAAGACAGTGAGCTGGAGTCCCCTGGAATTGCTGTTACCTGGTGTGTGCTTCATTAGCAGCAGCTTACCAGTGGTCAGAAGATCCTGTAACCTGGTTTTCTCTCTCGTGTCAGTGAAGTTTGCGTGCTGTTTGGATATGAGTTAACTGCATTTTGTTTCAGTTTACCTTTGTTCTCACTCTCTTGCAGCTCCTGTTTCAATGGAGGTACTTGTGTAGATGGGATCAATTCCTTCACTTGCCAGTGTCCGGTGGGGTTTACAGGACCCTTCTGCCTCGTGGAAATTAATGAGTGCGATTCACATCCTTGCTTGAACAAAGGCTCCTGCGTGGACAGCCTGGGCACATACCGATGTATATGTCCTTTGGGTTATACTGGGAAGAACTGTCAGGTGGGTGACGTTTCCTTGCCCATTTTGCACAGGGGACTGTTGTTTGAACCATCCGACAGCACAAGTGACTGGGTTGGATGTGAGGTACCAAATGTGGCAGAGCTCTTGTTCCTTCCGTTCTGTTACAAGGTGGTTGGCCTGTTAGCCCTGAGAAAAATAAGTCCGGGGCCTCTGTCTGACAGAGCAGGTGCCCCGGCTCAAAACTCTGGAAATCAAAAGTGTCACTTTGTGAGGAGGAGGAAAAACACTTGGTTATTTATGAGGACAGGTGTCACTGGAACTTTCTAGATTAGTTTTCTTCTTAAACGAAAACCAGCTGTTAGCTTTGGAAATGGCTGCATTTCATTTGAAGCATAAAATTGTCCTGACTGAAGGCTGAGTCCTGTATTAAAAAAGAAAAACCAGACAAACCCAAAGAAAGAGCAGAGTATCAGTCTGATTAGCAGGCCCTTGATTTAACTGGCTTATTTTTTTTACGGGGAGGTGTTGTTATTCTGAGTTGATTGTAGATTTTTTTTCCATAAGAAGCCAGAAAATGTTTTAGCGCAGTGACTGACGTGATTGTCCTGTTCACAACCTCAATAAAACCCTCTAGTTTGCAGTTCAGGTCAATTAGTTTTTCACAGTTGAGCATAGGAGCAAACCCATACTGTAAATGACCAACTAGTACCTATTAAAAACTTCAAACTTAGCATATCGCAGTGGAAACAGAATACTGATTTAATTTTTTCCGATTGGAGGGTTTTTTTTCTTCTTTCTTCTACGCTTACCAAAACAGCAAGGGGGATTTGGGACTGTTTCTAGCTTGGAACAGTAAACGTTGTATTGGCTTCCTCTATAAGCAGTCTGCATGCTGCCATAAAAAAAACCCCCACAAAACCAAACCAAAACAAAAAAACCCTCAAACCTGTGAATTTATTAAACTACTGGAAGACACTACAGTTTGGTAAAGAATTTTGCAACTGTCTTTTCATGCCAGTGTGTCTTTGTAAGGCAGTGGGTGTTAGAAGCAGCATTTTAGTGGCAGTGGGGGAGGTGCTTTTCAGAAGCATGTTGTGAGATATTCAATTGCCAGGTCTGCTTCTAGGTATTGCTAATGGAGGAAGTGAGTGTAAAGGAATGAAGTGATACAAAAAAGCAACCCCTCTGCTACCCTAATTATACATTCTGGGCACACCACTTAAAACCTCATCGGGAGAATTAGCATTGAGAGTGATCGTAAAGTACTGTGAAGTTCGCTAGTTCCTCTTCTGTTATGTTTGCTTTGTTTTTTACTTGAGAAAAGGATTAATGTTCCTGTCCCCAAATTAAATGTGGATTCTCAGAAAGTCTGCTTTAGGTTTGGAGAAGCCTGATCATAATGTATTACTCATTTTACGCAAGGAATCATAACTTTCTAAATTTATAAGTACTATTCAAAGCTGTTATTGGAGAGATTTCTAGATTACAGCTACACTGTAGCTCTTGTCCTTGGTGGTAAACTGGCTTGACCTAATTAGCAAAGCTAAATAAGCAGCACAAAATCAGACAATGATTCATAAGTTATAGAATTTGCATGTAAAACAGTCAGCTGCTCATTACAAATGCAGAAGCAAGAGGCTTGGTGTTTTTCTTCACGCTCAACTACATGTGATAAAACTTAATTCCAAGTTTCTTTTTGGTTGCCTGTGAAAGCACAGATTTTTCTACTTTAATCTTATATGAGGAGACAGTTTGCATCTGAAAAGCAGAACTTTCTGCAATTGAAATCGCATTTTACAGCCAAAGTTCAGTACTCACTCTCTTTAAAAACCTCATCCTTCCCTCAAGTCAGCTTGAAATCAATCAAATAGCTGTATTACTTTGAAGACTTAAGTGTTCAAAGACGAAATGATGGTTAGTCGCTGGTTTATATTAGGTCAGACAGTTATTTTGGGTCCTCACTCCACTTTCATGTGATGATTTACTGAGTTTTAGTCTCTTTGTTTGGAAACTTTTTTTATATAAGGACTCAAGAAAAGCAGTATACTTTGGCCGCTCTTCAGTTCATAAAAAGAGTTGTGGGTTTTCAGTTGAAACTCAGAAGACAGGAAAACTCAGAGAGACCATACTAGAGCAAATGGGGCCAAAAAGCAGGTATGGTGAGCTAATGACAAAAAGGAAAAGCAAAGATCAAAATGGGGAATACATCTGTGTCCATGGTTTTGGCTGGGATAGAGTTAATTTTCTTCTTAGTAGCTGGTACAGTGCTATGTTTTGGATTCAGTATGAAAATAACGTTGATAACAGACTGATGTTTTAGTTGTTGGTGAGTAGTGCTTACTTTAAATCAAGGACTTTTCAGTTTCCCATGCTCTGCCAGCAAGCAGGTGCACAAGGAGCTGGGAGGGAGCAGAGCCAGCCAGCTGACCCAAGCTAGCCAAAGGGGCTATTCCATACCATAGAACGTCATGCTCAGTGTAGAAACTGGGGGGAGTTGGCTGGGGGCTGCCAGTCGCTGCTTGGGGCTGGGCATCAGGCAGTGGGTGGTGAGCAGTTGTACTGTGCATCATTTGGAGGGGTTTTTTTCCCCTTTGGTTTTATCCCTCCCTCTCCCTCCCTCTCCCTCCCTCTCCCTCCCTCTCCCTCCCTCTCCCTCCCTCTCCCTCCCTCTCCCTCCCTCTCCCTCCCTCTCCCTCCCTCTCCCTCCCTCTCCCTCCCTCTCCCTCCCTCTCCCTCCCTCTCCCTCCCTCTCCCTCCCTCTCCCTCCCTCTCCCTCCCTCTCCCTCCCTCTCCCTCCCTCTCCCTCCCTCTCCCTCCCTCTCCCTCCCTCTCCCTCCCTCTCCCTCCCTCTCCCTCCCTCTCCCTCCCTCTCCCTCCCTCTCCCTCCCTCTCCCTCCCTCTCCTCCCTCTCCCTCCCCTCTCCCTCCCTCTCCCTCCCTCTCCCTCCCTCTCCCTCCCTCTCCCCTCCCCTCTCCCTCCCTCTCCCTCCCTCTCCCTCCCTCTCCCTCCCTCTCCCTCCCTCTCCCTCCCTCTCCCTCCCTCTCCCTCCCTCTCCCTCCCTCTCCCTCCCTCTCCCTCCCTCTCCCTCCCTCTCCCTCCCCTCTCCCTCCCTCTCCCTCCCTCTCCCTCCCTCTCCCTCCCTCTCCCTCCCTCTCCCCTCCCTCTCCCTCCCTCTCCCTCCCTCTCCCCTCCCCTCTCCCTCCCTCTCCCCTCCCTCTCCCTCCCTCTCCCTCCCTCTCCCTCCCTCTCCCTCCCTCTCCCTCCCTCTCCCTCCCTCTCCCTCCCTCTCCCTCCCCCTCTCCCTCCCTCTCCCTCCCCTCTCCCCTCCCTCTCCCTCCCTCTCCCTCCTCTCCCTCCCTCTCCCTCCCTCTCCCTCCCTCTCCCTCCCCTCTCCCCTCCCCTCTCCCTCCCTCTCCCTCCCTCTCCCTCCCTCTCCCTCCCTCTCCCTCCCTCTCCCTCCCTCTCCCTCCCTCTCCCTCCCTCTCCCTCCCTCTGTTTTTCATTGCATTTGTTGTTATATTTTACTTTATTTCAATTATTAAATTGTTCTTATCTCAACCCATGAATTTTAGCTTTTTTCTCATTCTCCTCCCCATGCCCGCTACTGGGAGGGGAGGTAGGGGGGAGTGAGCAAGTAGCTGTGTGATGCTTAGTTGCCAGCTGGAGTTAAACCGCAACTATTTGCCATCCTCAAAAAGCAGTGAAGATGGGGGGAGTTTGGGAGAAGAAAGGGCACTTGTTACTGTTGATAGCTGGAAGCCTCCTATTAATGTGGAACTAGAGCCTAGTCTGAGATAAAACTAAATTTTCTCGAACACAGCTAGCCAGAGATCCCTCTGCATAGCAAAGTGTGAGGATCAGCTTACTCTTGAAATGATGCTGCTGTCGGGGGGGGGCTAATTCTGTGTATGTCTGCAGTTTCCTAGGCCTGTGAGCTCTGGAGACACAGTGAAGCACCTGGCTTAGACTTGGGAAGTCTTCCTTTCTTTCCATTGCTACATGGAACTGGTTTTGCAGAGCTTCCTTTCTCTGCTTCCTAAATTTGTACTGCCAGTAGTGTTTCCTAGTGCGCTTGCCATATATGTTGTTGTGTTTTTTTTCTCTCCAGGCGCTCATGGATCTGTGCAGCAAGTCTCCCTGTAAGAATAAAGGCACGTGTGTCCAGAATGGAGCCCAGACCCAATGCGTCTGTCCACCTGGCTGGACTGGTACTTACTGTGATGTGCCCAATGTCTCCTGTCAAGTGGCAGCTTCGCAAAGGGGTAAATAAGCATCCTCTGTGCTTTAACTGAAAACATTTCCCCTTGCATCATTAATCTGCGCCTCCCCTTCCCCCCATATGCCTGTGAACACAGCATGCATTGGAAATCCCAGAGAGCTTGCCTGTAGGTGGTCAGTCATGATCACTTCTGATCTAAAAATCTCTCTGCAAGGTTGTGTTTGGGAGTCAAAGCTTTCTTGATTCTTCCTGACATAAGAAGCTAGCTTCTACCATAAAAATATTAGAAAAGAAGAATTAAACTTTTCACGATCCTTTAGAGTTTCAGTAGTACCATTTTACATGGGCTGCCTATCTGGAAAATACATCAGCTGTTTATGTTTTTCTGCTAAATCCCAGGCAGGCCAGGTTTAAGACAGGTTGTCCTTGTACAAGGAAGGCATCTTGTAACTCATGATCTTTGTAAGTATTTTCACAGAGAATACTGGCTGCTAAGTGTTGCTATTTAGCTACATAGGTAATACCATTTCCCCCCAAAGCTGTAATTTCCTGCTTCAGATGGATGTACATGTAAAAGATTTGGGGCTTAAGTGAATTTATTCCTGAAAGGTGGCTCTGTAGCCCAGGCTGATGGAAGTCATGCCATTTTCAGTCCAGGAAATCCAAACAAGGAGATTCAGTGTCAAAGGAGAAGGATGTCAAGCTCCCATACCTTCTGCAGATGTTCTAGGTACAAACATTGAACGTTTGTACTGCAACAGTAGTACTTCAGATGTGTATCCACTAGCCAGTGGTAAAATAATACAGCGGTACAAGTACTTGATGCCAGTGTTGATGTTGATGATCCAAAGGGGACAGAGTGGTGACTTTATTTGGAAGCCAGCTGTAGTTCGGACCCACTGTAATTTAAAGAGTAACTCTTCAGTTTTTGAGTTGCAACTTTTCAATTTACAACGTGCTTTTGTACTTGTATTTTATGTGTTTGCTCACTTTATTTGACTTTGTTTCAGGAGTCACAGTGGACCAGTTGTGCCAGCACTCTGGCCATTGCCTCAATGTTGGGGAACACACACCACTGTCAGTGCCAGGTGGGTTACACTGGCAGTTACTGCGAGGTGCAGCTGGATGAGTGTGACTCCAGCCCCTGCCAGAATGGTGCCACCTGCCAGGATCACCTGGGTGGATACCAGTGCAAGGTAACGCACGGTGGTTCCGTAGGAAGAGGTCTAAATATTTACAGCATTGTAATGCAAAGGAAATCAGAACAAATCAGAAACACATAGGAGTGGTAGAATAGCTTCAAAGAGGGGATAAAAGCAATCTGCACCTGGAGGGAATTTTTAATTTAGCTGTGGCAGAAGCAGTGTTCCTGAGAGGCTTTTAAGACTGAATTAGAAGTGTGATTGTAAGGAGGTGTGGTTGATGGGCATTTGAACTCCTTCCCTCTTTGAATACTGAGTTCTTATCTTGAAAGATTTTTGCTTGAGGTGTGGTTTATATTAAAATACATGTAGAATGCATTAAAGGAATGTTGTATTCTCCCTATTGGATGGGCAGAGTATGCCTTGACTCTGGGGGTGGGAGATGCCTTCCACTGCTTTTTGTTTCCTACAGCTGATGCAGAGAGCAGTGTAGACCATGATATTATGGTATGTCAACCTTCCTAAGCTTTTCAGAATGGTGGAACACCATGGAAGCTCGTGCCCACAAGGAAAGGATGAGTTTTATGTAACCTTAAGTTAAAACTACTAAGCCAGTCTCAGCCCTAAAGGGTGTCAGGATTCGATCGCTACATTTTGAGGAATAAAGTCACTCAAATTCAGACATGCAGCGTGCTGTTGAGTACTCATGTGGTCAGGTGTGCTTAAGCTAGCTGGCTGTGCAGCGCTTGAAATCGCTTGCAGTTGTATAGCTACAGAGGCAGTCATATTCTGTACCATTGAGGGGCCCGCTTTGTGTTAGCCTTTCTCAGATGTCTACTAATATATCTGTTAGGGGAAGATTATTTACACTTATTTTTATACTGGCAGTGTGTTCCTGGATACCAGGGTGTCAACTGTGAATATGAAGTGGATGAGTGCCAGTTTCAGCCCTGCCAGAATGGAGGAACGTGTATAGACCTTGTCTATGATTTCAAGTGCTCCTGTCCACCAGGAACTCGGGGTATGAAGCTCAGCAATTAAGTGAATGTTACAAGAGTGGGTTTTTCTTTCTGACTACTGGTTTGATGATGGAGAGTCTAAAGGGAATGCATTATTTTCTTTGAAGAATGTTCCCAAAGTGCACCAAATCCCTTGAGATACATATTTTCTCTTTAAAAATAAATGCTGCTTTTTTTTCTTTTAAAGGAATAGGTCATGACAGTGTCCTTTGGGAATGTATGATCTGTCTTTGGCAATGGGGATGGGCGACATTTAGATCTCTCCCAACCCTATCTGTTTTGATACAGTAAATCCAAGGTTTCTTTTTGGCTAAGATGGTATGAAATAGACAGAAAACTTGCTTAGTTTTTGCATAATATCCAGTGTCCTTTACTCGACTAAATTTTGTCCCTGCATTGTCCTCTGTCCTGGAGTCTTCTGTGGAAAAGAAGTTCAGTGCCTTCAGGCTAGCTTAAACTATTTCAGCAAATATGAGCTCTTTTATTAAAACCTTTTTTATTAAAAAAAAAAAAAAAAAAAAAGCCCACAGTTACATGATGGGTGGTTTTCAGTAAGTATGATTCCACACAATGTCACGTTTCTTGAAACCTAACCTTTCATTTCCCTGTTATATATGACCTGATCGCCCTGACTTTCTACCTTTGAAAATATTCAGGACTACCCATTTTAACCCATTGGTGAATGCTTTCTCACTTGAATTTTTTTTCTTTATTTATTAATAAAGATTTTATTAATCTTTTTTTAATCAGTTAAAGATTTTACATTCCTCCGAACTTACATTTTCTTTCTGAAATATGTCATCTCAATGTAGGCAAAATCTCCAGATGTGCGTCAGGTAGAACTAAATTCCTGGTTCATTACGTAAATTTAAGTAAAATTATAAAATAATCCAATATATTTGTCTTCTGCCCATGCATATTACCAGTTCATTCACTTTAAGTGTGGCTGTCAGCACATCTCCCTAGTATGTGTAAGTGTTTATTTCATGGTAAATCATTGCATTAGCAATGAACGGAATCACATGTATTGTTCTTAATTTGGTCCTCCAATTTTTTTTTTTTTAAAAAAAAGTTGCTGCTTATGTCTCTACATCAAAGTGTGTTTTTATGTACCAGTTTCTGCATTGCCAGAACTTCTGTGTTGTACTAAAGCATTCACCCTCCTGTGAGAGGTTCTGAATATACTGCTTTTAATTCTTCCATCTTTATTTGTTGAGGTGGATTACTCTTTGGATGTGACAGTTTGGGTTTTTTTTTAAATGAAAGGACTTAGAGAAGATTGATACACTTACTTAGGATATTAAGACTTAGCTTTTGTCCCTGGCCCAGTCTGAAATGAATACTTCACTGATGCCAGTGGAAGCATCCTCCATGTTTAGGTGAATGACTTTAGTTGCTTTGGATGAATCGGCTGTATTAACAGACAAAACTATTTGCTCACCCTACCCTCTCTGTCCCCTTTTACTTGTTATACCGTGCAGTGAAGGCAGAGCCAGGACCAGACATTATCTCTTGAAAGGGAGCGCTGCAGCGAGAGGGGGAAGCTGCCACCCTGAGCTGGTGCTGAGGGTTTACTGTAGGTCCCCTGAAGTCAAACTGCAGGAGTGGCATGCTGGCCAGGAATCTCTGTTTTATCACAGTTGCTTTTCTGTTGGTTTGTTGTTGCTTGTTTTCATGCTGTTGCTACAAATGCTCTTTGCCGAGTTTTAGGGTTACCGCCAAGTTAAATGAATGGTGGGAAGCTCGCAGCCTTGCAAGGACAGCGCGGGGCTCTCTGGCCATGTTCAGTCGCAGAGCTAAATTGAGTGCATCTTTTTTTGTTTTGTGTTTTTAATTATGCCCGTAAATTAAGTCAAGCATGAAAGCTGCTAAATACCAGTATGGCCTACCATTGAGAGCAGCCCCAATCTAAAACACATGCTCCCTAGGTCTGATCTGAGGCTGGCTGGCTGCACGGGGTATGGATTGCATTAAGTTGGGATCATTATCTGTTTATATCTGGGACTGTGTATGACGTGGTCTTAAAACTTGATGAGCAGTATAGGAAATGAGGCCATGATACCGTATCCTCAAATTGTTACTCTTTACTGTCTTGACAGGCCATTTGTGCGAGGAGAACATCGATGACTGTGTTTCAGACTTGGGAGTACCCCGCTGCTTTAATGGAGGACAGTGTATTGACCAGATTGGGGGCTACAGCTGCATTTGTCTCCCAGGCTTTGCAGGCGAGCGATGTGAGGGAGATATCAATGAATGCCTCTCTAATCCTTGTAACCCTCGTGGAAGTCTGGACTGTGTTCAGCTGATAAACGATTATACATGCATCTGTCGTAGTGCTTTTACTGGTGAGTAGTTGTAAACATGCTTCCAATTTCAGAGTAATATCTTGAAAAATGGTCATTCTTTCCCTTTCTGGCAGTCATGTTATCTAGTCACTTCCCTTTACAATATGTGCTTGTTTCCCTACACCATGTCTCAGTTTTTAAATGAATCTTTCTTTTAAACCTTCTAAGAAATTTGGCTTCCAGAGCTGTCTCAGAAAAAGGAGTCTCCTGAGACACTTGGCTGCCAGCATATTTTTTTCCTGTGGTACTTTTCTCTCCTTCATAATTTCACATTTTGAATATTGGAAGTGTAGCTGTTCACGTGTCAGCTTCTCCATGGCTTTTCGTTTTGCAAAGCAGCATGTGGATTTTCTCTACAAATCAGTGTCATAGTATCAATAATTAGCTTTTGGCCTCCTTTTCTATTCCTTGCTTCCTTTCTTCCTTACGTTGGTGATGTGGTCTGGATGGAATACTCTATGCATAGACAGGCTGCACATTCCTAGCTTAGTGATGTGATCCTTCCACAATCCAACTTTGAAACGCAACTGCAAGAATTTCGCACTGTGCAAACTTATGTCTCACTCTCTCTAGACCTCTTCTTTGTTAGTATTGCTGTTATTCTGCTTTCTACCTCCCACTGGGCATAAGTTTGGGCTAATAGTCTCCAGATGTGTCTTAACTTTCAGCTTTCCAGTTTCCATGTCAGTTTAACTTCTTATGTATTCAGTTTTCCTCCATTAAAAGCTTTCACTTTCCCTGCTTACCAGTGACCTTCTCTGCATGCTTTATGAGTAGTTTTTACTCCTTTTTTTTTCTTGAAACTTAAAGATGCTGCAATTTTCCACTAAATCTGTGATTGTCAGATGCAAAGGAGTCACAAGGACATACATTGGAGGGATTCATATAGCCTTTTTTGAATAAGTTACCTAGACTGACAAAAGTAGTTCCTAAAAAAGCAACATAGGAGGGCAGCTGAGCAAGGCTAGCTAGTGGGACACCAGTGCAGGGCATTAGATAAGTTTATATTTAAGCCCATCTGTTAAGGTTGTTTTTATGAATTACGCCTCATGTTGCTCCTGGCTCTCATGGAAGGATTGCTGGAACTTGCGGAGTGGGGAGAGCAGACCTGCTGCACCCTAGGAGGAGCAGGGAGAGCTGCTGTGTCTCAGACATGAAATCTGTCTGGAAATGTTAGGCACAGAGGGGGAGCGTGCTTCTTCCTCTAGTTGTTCGTCTTCTGTGCATTCCATGTTGACCCTTCTGCTTGGGAGGGAACGGGGTGGCTTTGCTGTGGTTTGTGACTGAGAGGATGCCAGGACTCCGTGGACTATCCTGCCCTGTCTGCTCCTGTCTGCAAGCAGTCAGTCTTGGCTGCACATGTGTGGAGGCTTCTATTAATGTTTTCCTAGGGAATCCAAGTCATGCTTAGGTCATCCTCATCTTTTTAAAGTCTGGTGTCAGAGTTTGACTCTGGGAGCTGCCGCAAATGCTAGTCAGTGCAGTAAGGCCTCTGTCTAGCTCATCAGTCTGGGGAGCGTTTGCTTGCTTGTCCTGTTCACTCACATTGCATCTGGTCCTGAGGGCTGTTTGTTCATGGTGAGAGTATGATTTACCTTTGGACTCATTGAGCATCTCCCCAAAAGTAAAGAAGTCTTAGGAATCCCCAAATTGATGTGGTACAGCACCTTCAGCCTCTGTGCCTGGCTGACTTGGGGGTGACAGCACCAAATCATGTCTCTGTACTGGGTTGCATGCATTTTTGAGGAGGCAGACAAGGTGGGCTGTCTCCAAATACACATTGTGGATTCTGGGATTGTGCCTTCCTCTCCCACTACTTAAGCAGCTGTTTAAAGAGCGTGTGCTATCTGAAGAGGTGTTCCCTACCTGTTCTGAGGGGAAGGTCTCACTGGAGCATGTTGCTCATTGACTGTTCATTGGAGTGTTTTGCTTTGTGATGGCTTTTTGGTGTGCACACACAGACGCACATTTCTCTGCTCTCTTCTCCCCGTGTGTCTGCATCTCAGGTCGTCACTGTGAGAGCGTAATAGATGTGTGTCCCCGAAAGCCTTGTCAGAATGGAGGTACCTGTGCTGTTGCCAGCAATATGCCGGATGGGTTCATCTGCCAGTGTCCCCCGGTAAGCACCATGTCCTGCAACTGGATTGCCTGCCTCAGCTGTAGAGTTCTCTGGCTATGGTCTCATTAGTTTTATTGGTCCACTGTACATGAAAGTTCTCTTTTCTGTACTATTTGCAAAGCTGTGTCCTCGGACACTCTTTCCCCAGTCCCCTAGTTTACCTGCTTAGCTGGGAAACCCAGGGCTTCTGGGTGCCCTAGGAGAGTGATGCTGCCTGTTGTTTCCCCAGACATTTCTGCTGTTGAGGCATGATAGCTGACTTTTCTGTCTTAAACCTAGCATTAAATTTCGACAATTTCTTTTGCCTTCCTGTGTTTTCTGTGCTTACTGCAAGATTCCCCTTGTTCATGGCTCTTCTAAGTCCATTTCAAAAATGTAATAGAGCATTGTAAGTTCCTAGTTTATCCCTGAGGCTAGATCCAGAAAATCATGGCACCTGCAATGAGGCCAGAGGAATTAGGGGAAGAAAGGGTTTGCATGTGACACCTTGCCTCCAGCCCTCTTGAGTGCTGAAGAATAAACTTGTGAGTCTGGTTGTTTTGCCTTTTTTCCTCTCCATAGGGTTATTCTGGAGCAAAATGTGAGTTCAGCAGCCACAGTACTTGTGGACAAGTGAAATGCAAGAAGGGGGAGCAGTGCATCCAGACATCTTCTGGTCCACGGTGCTATTGCCCCAAGCTGTCTGTGGGAGAGGAATGCCAGACAAACACGGGTTGTGCCAGTGCTCCCTGCCAGAATGGTGGAAGCTGCCACCCTCATTCTCAGCCTCCTTACTATTATTGTCAGTGCCCTGTTCACACCCAAGGCAGCCAGTGTGAACAGCCCGTAACTTTCAGCCCAGAGCCCCGAGGATGTTTGGATTCCCAGTGTGTGGAAAAAGCGAAAGATGGCTATTGTGATGAGGACTGTAACACTCATGCCTGCCAGTGGGATGGAGGCGACTGCTCCCTGACAATGGAAGATCCTTGGGCCAACTGCTCCTCTTCATTGCGCTGCTGGATGCTTTTCAATGGACAGTGTGACGAGTTCTGCAACACACCCGAGTGCCTGTTTGACAACTTTGAATGTCAGCAAAACAGCAAAACATGCAAGTAAGGCCTGATCCTGAGAACGCTTTCTCTGTGTCACTGATGTATCTCCTGCTCTAGCGCTTTCAGTAGCTGGTACGCTTCATGCCTGCTGCTCCCATCTCTTCTGTTTGTTTCTGTTGCTGGTCCTTGCTCTGGCTGAAAGTTTGACATCAAGGGTTTCTGCTGCTTTGTGGACTTTTTGTTTAGTTTTGGAAGGAAGTTCTGGAATTTGTCTGCTGTGACCTAAGTGGATAGCCTGAGCCAGGGCAGTGTATTAACCTGCTTGGTAGATTGCCCTGCTTTCTCTGGAAATGTAAATAGGAGGCATTGTACCTAAATCTAAAACTAGGTTTTAATAGGGAATGCCTCCTATTCTGAATTTCACTCCACACCAGTAATACTTGTATTTTTATCCCAGCTGTACTTGCTACCTCTGAATGTGTTGTCTAGCTTGTCTTTGTTGTGGGATTTCTTCCTCTTCAGTTATTTGTGATAAATGCCATAGCTTTGCTGTAATGATTTTCTCTTGATGAGGCAGGACATGTTACAGCTCTGTCTGTAAACAGAATAAGCAGTTCTCTTCCACTGGTACCAGAACCAAACCACGTGTTATTGGGGTGTTCTGTGCTTCCTACTTCTACCCTGCCAGATTGCAAGCTCTATCCTGGAGTTACATTTCTTCTCCTTGTATCCTGAATATGAGTGGTATTTTACCTGAAATGATTATAAAGAGTGTAAGGCCTTGGCCCCTAGACTGCAGATGTACTGTACAGAATGTGCATGTCCTATATGCTGCCTGTAACCCTTTCACTGTTCTAGGTATGACAAGTATTGTGCGGATCACTACGCAGATGGCCGCTGTGACCAGGGCTGCAATAGTGAGGAGTGTGGCTGGGACGGTCTAGACTGTGCTGGTGACAAAGCTGAGAAGCTGGCAGAAGGGACCCTGATCATTGTGGTCTTGATGCCCCCTGATGAGCTGCTGGGTGATGTTCGCAGCTTCTTGCGCACTTTGGGAACTCTCTTGCACACCAATCTGAGAATCAAGCTGGACTCCCAGGGAAACCCCATGGTATTCCCATACTACGGGGAGAAATCGGCAGCACGGAGTCGGCGATCACTTGTCATTCGCAAACACAGAGAACTAGAGCAAGAGGTCATTGGGTGAGTGGATGCCTTTGTGTTCTCGGGCCTTGTTATGCTGGTAGCTCTTGCTTGTAGGTGTCTGGGGAATTCTGGACCATCTAGGGCTGTAGCTTGTTTTTTTGGGGAAATGTAAAGCTATTGCAAAAGCCAAATTCAGTGCTGGAGTGGAAAGATTAACTTAAAAGATTGCAGTTTAACTTAGTAGTGCTTTGTCAAAAGTTTCTGTCACTGAGTTTTGTGCCCTCTTACTCTTATCTCTGCAGCACCAGGGTGTTCCTGGAGATTGACAACCGTCAGTGTGCAGAGGATTCGGAGCAATGCTTTCAGAACACAGAAGCTGCTGCAGCTCTCTTAGCTGCTCAGGCCATCAAGGGCATGTTGCCCTATCCTTTTGTGTCTGTCCAAAGTAAGTAATTGCAGAGGGAAAACTGCTTGTGAAGGAAGGCACTCGTCAAACTTGGGCTTGCAAAATTCATGCTCAGATTATTGATCATCATCTTAATATGTCTCACTGTTCAGTGTGGTTTCGGGGAGCTAACTTATTCATCCCCATTTGCAGAAGTGTGTATGTGCAATATGCTCATTATACTCTGAGGGGACGTCTGGTCAGTTAAGGCAGGGCATTTCAGTTTGGAACCTAGTCATTTTAATACCTGTATAAACCGTAATCTCTCATGTGCTGCAGCAGTGTACCACAGGCTGCAGTGATCTTGCCTGCGCTAAAAGCCATTCATGTGCTCTAAGCCATGAATTCAATGAAAAGATGCCATTAGAGAGAAAGGGGGGGAGGGGGGGCATGCCTCAGTCTACCAGATCTTTTCTCCTCTGGCAATATGTAATGCCTTTGACTTCTGCTTCCCTCTCCCTCAGTCTGAGGCTGGACTGTGACTGTGTTCTAGATCGGTGATGTTGTCATTTCTAGTCGAGTCTTGATCTACAGATCAGCTCTCTCTGCACTGATTCAGGGTGGCTGTCTTCAGCCAGCAGGACTCTGGAGGAAGGAGCAAGATCTTCAGTTCAGCAGTCATATACTCCAAGAAATATTTTAAGAGACAAGATCAAGGGAAGCCAGAAAGACAGGATGTATTCATACAAATGTTGCAGCAGAGCTTAAAACTTCGTCAAGCCTTTGCTCTAAGTACACCACAGTATAGAGACACTCTTCGGTAGGGAGGACTGTGAGTGAGAAAAGTGTAGACTGAAGATCGTTGTCTCCACATTGTTAATCTCATTGTACTTTAACTGGATTTTTTAGGTGAACCCTTGTTACCACCGAAGACGCAGTTGCTTTACCTACTGGCTGTGGCAGCTTTGATCATCCTCTTAATCCTTCTCTTGGGTGTGATGATGGCAAAGCGTAAGCGCAAACATGGTTCGCTGTGGCTCCCAGAGGGCTTTATTCTGCGCAGAGATCCTAGTAATCATAAACGCAGAGAGCCAGTTGGGGAAGATGCTGTTGGACTCAAGTAAGTTTGCACTTGGGTCACTGACAGTGTGTTAGAGGATTTTGAGAATGTGATGTATAAATCTTTCATTAAAGGCACTTAACTCCATAGAGAAAGCTGCCTTTTAAGCTAGACCTTCTTAGTCTGTTTCTCTGAATTTTAATACATTTGGACAGAAGAACTTTAACTGTAATCTATAAAATGCTAGTAAGGAATCTGATCTCTGTTTATGTTTGGTTTCCTGACACTCTTGTTTAGTTCAGTGGTTGGGTACTCTTTGCCTAATTTCCTCCTGGAATAGGTGAGATTTTTAGGTTGTTAGGTGTCAACGAACTTTTAATACATCTAGCTCAATGTGTTAAAGACATGACTCAGAAATAATGGAAAATTTCAAAAGAACCTTATTTATTCAGTTTTGGCTTTCCACTGAATTTACCAAGTTTGCAGTTCTAAATGTATTTAATGCCACTGTTGGCTGCCTGAGATTTTTAATTTCTTGGTTCCTCTATTTGCAAGCTACCAGACTTGCAAGCATCCTATCCTTGATCTCTGCAGGCTAGTGTAAGTAGGAGTAGTAGCACCTGCTCGGCTTGCAAAGTAATGTGTTCTCCTTGTTTGTTAGAAATCTGTCAGTCCAGATACCAGAGGGTAACCTGGCAGATTCTGGACCAACTGAACACTGGGCAGGTGATGGTGGACCTCAGCCAAAGAGAGCAAAGGTAAGGAGCTCCAAGACTTGAATATTGCCTGAAAATGAAACTGCTAGTGAGGAAAACAGCGGCATTAACTTCCGGAATATGCCCCTTGCTCAAAATCTCCCTTGACCTAGGATTTGGAATGCATAACTAGTGATATCTGAGGAGCAAATCCTCAGGTTAACACTGCCACCACAGGCCACTAGAGAAACTAGGTAACTTCTGTTCCAGTGTCCCCTCCCTACCCGAGCCCTGCTGCATCAAAAGGGAGGAAAAGGTTAATGGTAATGTAATGTCTTGCAGTTCAGGCCTGATAACATGTAGTGAGGGTGTGAAAGCTGATAGTCTCCATTTACTTCTGCTTGGCATTGTCATTAGCTTAAAACAAACAAAAAATCCCCAAACAAAACAAAACCAACAAAAAACCCCAACAAAGCTAAGAAAACCCCATGAACCTTCAGTGGTTTTGGCCACTAGATGAGCATTTTGAAGCAACTGTTTATTTCCTATGCCCAGGCTGAAGATCAAGCCTTGCTCCCAGAAGGCGATGAGCAGATAGATCAGCGCCAGTGGACACAGCAGCACTTGGAGGCAGCAGATGTCTGTGGGAGCACATCACTAGCCCTTACACCACCTCAAGCAGATCAAGAAGTGGATGTTCTGGATGTCAATGTCAGAGGGCCAGGTCAGTACTCTAGAGCATCCATCTGTTGTGCCGGCCAGCCACCAGCCTCCCCATCTCCAATGGCTAGGACCGCTAACATTTAAAAATTATGTGGAGTACACAGTGCACTCCAGACAAGAAAGCTGGAGATTGGATCATGATGTGTAGCACATGGAATATATCATGAAACCAGGAGAAAAAGAATTCACTTAGCGAGCACCTGTAGGAACTACAGCTGTAGGATCTCCTTTATGATTATGCATGTCTTAAAAGATCCTGTCAGAATGCCACAGCGGCAGAAATTTGGAATGCGTAGTTGTGCTGGAAATAACACCAAGCTTCTCCAGCTGGATCACTGCAGAGATTTATGCGAAGGACCAACTTAGCAGGGTTTATACCTGAGGCGTCTGCTCTCTGGGGTGAAGGCAAGGATGGCCCATTCCTGAATAAGATGACTTCTGGCAGACAGTATACCCAGATTAGCAGTGTGTGAGACATCTGTGCTGGGATAGAGCACAAGATTATTTTTTTTTAATTCATATTTATATGATTTATATCCTCAGATTACGGTGATCAACTCACTGAATTCGTAACACTACTGTGAACTTTGAAGGAGGCTTCTTTAAGACACACATGCGCACGCAGGCTTGCTCTCTTTCAACCTTGAATGACTAGATACAATAAGAATGCTCTGCTGCTTTTTAGAAGTGTAGCGCTAAGGCTGTGTAACCTGGCAAGGGGCTGGGTGGGTCACCCAGTAATAGCTAATTCCTGTGTTCTGAGAGGGGAGAGTTGACCAAGAGCTTTATCCCAGTTGGAAGAGCTGCAAGAATGGCTCTTGTTCATATGCGGAGAGGTGATTCTGATGATATTGCTGCAACTGGTTTTTATTGGATTTTGTGGGAATATTTCCATGCAGTTTAATGATGACTGGACCCATTCTCTCAGTTTCCTTCTATTGTCTTTTCTGCTCATTGACCCGTTAGCCCTCCTAAATGCAAAGCATAGGGAAGGAGGGGTTTCTGTGTAACGAGTGTGAGAACATAAACCATCAGTTTCTGCCAAATTTAAGCTTTTCTTTATTTCCCCTATTGAAGCTTGTAGTTGTGTGGCGGGGTAAAAGCTTTCCAAGTGCAGGCGATAATGTTCTTAAGACTTCAGACTGCTTATTTTCACGTTCACCCAAAGCTTTGTCTAGCAATAGAATAATACTGACCTGTGAGTTGCTTTCCTGCCATTCAGATGCAACTGTGAGGCTTCCAGTAAGCTGCTGTAAGCTATCCCCCCGCGGCATCAGAAGCAAGCAAGCTGAGTTACTGTCGGGGAGAAATCATGTAAAAGTTTTGGAGTAATGGGTTCGTAAGGAGGGGTAGGATTGCTCACAGTTAACGTAGCTATTCATCTGCCCTGGCCACCTGCCGCCTCCTTCGCAGGCGCAGGGAAGAAATAGGCACTTCTGAGAGGCAGTTCATCTCTGTCTCAAGCAGAAGTCTCCTGAAGACTAAACGGCTTGCACTGTAGTAATGCTTCGCTGCCTCTAATTACAAAGAGTGTTGAGGCTGACTGACTCAGGTGCAGGTGTCTGGGCTGGAGCCATCTGAAGCTGTGTGAGTTAATCCTAGCCCCAGGTCCAGGTGACAGGTAGAACAGTAGAGATCTTTTCTAGAGAGAGGAGAGGCAAGTCAAAATGCCTCGATGTACCAAGGGCTTGTTCCCTCTCTTAATTCAGCACCTTCTGCAGTTCCTTAAGTTTAGGGGGATCCAAGAGGTCCAGTCTCCTACAGAAGCATTGCCTAGCGACTTTGCCAGTGGGTGCTTTACATCCCAGTATATTGTGCCTGTGTGAGTCTTTCGGTTATACCTGTCTGGTGAACTGGCTTTACCGTCTCGCTCCAAGTTTGGCATTTACTTGGGGGCTGTCTTCTTGAAAGACAGCAAACAGAAGACTCTTTATAAAATGCTGCTGTCATCTTTGTCTCCCCACGCTGTTCTTTCTCTGTGTCCCACAGAGTAGTGAGGACATTCTTTTTACTGGAGTTACTGTGAGTGTGTAACCAGGGTAATGCAATTATAGGCATAACTGGTAACACCACCTATAATTAAAACCGATGAACTGTCCCTATTATGTGCCCCTCTTTTTCAGTTACTAAAACTTCAGTGGTTCAGACTGGAATTTTCCATGCTGTGTGTCTGCCTCCAGCTGGATCCTTTTGGGTTCTTTTCCAGCTATTTCAGAGAACAAGCTGGAATGAGGAGAAAAGGCATTGTGTCCATGGCTTTTTTTCTGGTAGTCCATCAAGCACTTAATTGTGATGGTCTAGCTGGATGTGCTTTTTACTAGCCTCATAAAACTACCCGTGTGTGGCCAACTAAGAAAGCTCTGAAAAGAGCTGCACGTACCTGGGAGACTTCTTGGAGGGTGGCAGCTGATTTTTCCAAGGATTTAATGCGTACTATAGCTGTGTCCCTGTAGGGCGGCTAGGGGTGATCATCCAGAACAACTGCAGCGATTGAACAAGCAAGATCTTTCCTGCGAGTGGTTTTCCCAGGGCTGTGGGTGCTGGAGAAAAGGAAAGCTCCTTTCTGCGCTCCGTCTCTCTGCTTTTTCTGTCAGGGCAGTACGGAGGAGACCACAGCCTGACTTGAATACTGAGAAGTATTCATTTGGGACAAGGAAGCAGAGCCAGCAGTGGGAGGGAGAGCACAAAAGGAGGTATAGCCTCGGACAACAGGCAAAGAGGGTCTATAGACGGGACTGGATCTTGGAACCGAACCCAGGCCCATACGTCAACACTTCGCTGCCGTCCAACAAATCCTGAGAAAGTAGCTCGGTGAAAGCCTGTGTGCCCTGTGACTGGGAGCCACTAGGAGGAGCGTGCATTCCGCTGCCAGCCTGCCTGGGGAGCAGGTCTGGAGGCCACACCTCTGCTGGTGCTCAACCCTGTTCCCTGGGGAGAGCGATGGATTTCTAGAAAATTTTGAGACTGTCCTAAAACAGAGGGTCAGGAAAGCTAGGTGATCAGAAGTTGGGAGATGGGAGCAGGGCACCAGAGCTGTGTATATTACTTCCAATAGGAGATCATCGCCTTGTTTATCTGCACAGAATCCGAATTCTGCCGTATGGCTTTCTGCAGGGCTCATGCACTTCACTCACTGTAGATTGAGAGTTGTGCAGGCAGGGAAGCTATTGCCTGTAGGGTCCAGGAAGGTCCCCTGCTTGTCTGTGGAATAAATCAGGCAGTTGCTGAAAGATTGTCTTGAATTTCTGCTAGCAAGCCACACTGGAGAAGCAAAACTTGTGTCTGCCTTTGCAGAGCTCCAGTGGGGCACTTAGCACAGAGTGGTTCACTCCTGCTGCCATCTTCGTTCCTTTTACTTTCTAGATGCCTATGATGTGTGTGGAGTCAAGCAGTAAGATCAGTAAGCAAGCATTAGCATCTACAGTTAAAGTCTTCGGGTTTAGGTAGTGATTATCTTGTGATGTTCAGAGTCTGCTGAAACTGAAGACGGTTTCCTTTGCTCTGCTTTGCCGTCACTGTCAGGTTACTGTGATACCACCTCTTCTGTTGCAGATGGATGTACTCCACTTATGTTGGCATCTCTGCGTGTGGGCGGCTCCGATATCAGCGATGATGATGAAGATGCAGAAGATTCCTCAGCAAATATAATAACAGATTTGATCTATCAAGGCGCCAACCTGCAGGCCCAAACAGACCGCACTGGGGAGATGGCACTGCACCTAGCAGCCCGGTACTCGAGAGCAGATGCTGCGAAACGTTTGCTGGATGCTGGTGCAGATGCTAATGCACGGGACAACATGGGACGAACTCCCCTGCATGCAGCTGTGGCTGCTGATGCTCAGGGTGTCTTCCAGGTACAGCAACTGAAGAACCCTTTTGAGAGTAGCTGTGCTCTGTAGTTATACAAGCCTGCCGAAGCTGCGCTCTGTTCACTCACAGCCTTGCTCTCCTGCCTTCCACAGTGTAATGGCCAGGCAAAACTGTATTTTACACCCAGGTTCCTCAGGTATTCGTAGCTTGAAAAACTCAGCATGCGTGAATCATCTGGCATGTATTGATTTGGTCTGTTTGCCTCCGTTACCTGGGTGTCTGCATTTCAGTGCTCAGACAGCTTTTTCATTATAAAGTTTTAGTTTCTGCCAGATCCTCAGTTTTGGTCTGTAGCAGTATTGAAAAAACCCACTGTCTTCCCCTGTTGTCCAGATCCTGATCCGTAACAGAGTGACAGACTTGGATGCTCGGATGAATGATGGAACGACCCCGTTAATTCTGGCCGCACGTCTGGCAGTGGAAGGAATGGTGGCCGAGCTAATTAATTGCCAGGCAGATGTGAATGCTGTTGATGACCACGGTAATGGGAATGCGACATACTGGCTGGGCAAATATTTGTCATGGTGTGAGCAAGGAGGGGTGGGCTTCTGCTCTCCTGGAGTGTGGGCTACTCATAAATTCTGTAGCTAAATCAGATGCTGGGCTCTCCTGTGGAAGTCCTCCCAGCAGTAATAGACTGCAGGCTGCTGCTCAGTGGCTTGGTTAAACAGTCCTGGAAGAGAAACAGAAGAAATACAGGATTGGATATGCTGGGATTTTCTGGGCTGCAGACATGACTCTGTGGATAGATTATTTAAAAAACAAAAATTAAAAAATTCCAGAGCAAGTGCTGAAAGTCCCATTGCATACTCCCATAACAGGAGTGCGTCACAATGTGGCGATTTCCAAAGCGTAAATGTGACTTCAGGACATGTTCACGTGCTGTGAGCTGCACTGCAGTTGCTTTTTTCCCTCAGTGTACTCAGTCCATCTGGTGCTTTAGGAAATAGCTTCTCTGTTTGTTACTGAAGTTGCTGGGTTTCCCTGCAGGTAAATCTGCTCTTCACTGGGCTGCTGCTGTCAACAATGTGGAAGCAACACTAGTGCTGCTGAAAAATGGGGCCAACAGAGACATGCAGGATAACAAGGTACGGTCTGGGTGTGCTCGGCGTGGCTGTGCTTCCTAACTCAAAGCATCTTTTTGCTGTTGGTAGCGAACCAAGTTCAGATTTTCTAAACCGGGTCCTCGCTGCAGGTCTTCCAGACCTAGACTGCAACTGGAACTCTCCCCAAGTACTGGGTGTCTTGTAGGATTTCTGATATGGGAGAGCAGTTCTCTCCCTTGTTTAGCCAAGTCGTGGGTAGCAGTGCTGTCCTGCTTTTCTTGCAGGAAAGGAATGCAATACACAGGCAACCGTGTGTGAGAGCACCAGGGCGAAGTGCTGCTGGTGTCAAGCAGCTGGGTTCCGGTTAACAGGCACAGGTTGGGCAGCACAGCGGCAGTTGGATCCTGTCACATTTCCAAGGCGCTCAGTGCCAGGTGGATGTGGGGAAGAAGCCCCTCTGTTTGAGAGACAGTCTGCACTGCACAGACCTCCTGTAGCTTCACTCCTAGTTTTTGCTGTATCTTAGTCCTTGATTTCTTTCCTCCGCCTAGGTTTTCTTTTTTGGATTATTACATATTGCTCAGTGGATTTTAGAGCTACCAACAAGCTGCAGTTCGTTACTGGGCTGTTTTAGTCGCTTGTACCTTTCCCTCATAGGGGTCAGTGGGAGAAAGGCACACCGTTCCTCCAAGGACCCGTGGCAGAATAGTGCGCTTCGCAGTGGGATGGTTTAGGCTGCGTGCTCTGCTGCCATCTATGAAATCATCTCCTGTAATCTGCCTTTTTCAGTGGGCACCTCTCAGGATGGGCTGTTCTTGGAGACAGTTAATGGGACACAGAGCTTCCAAGTGTTGCCACACCGTTAAGGGCTTGTTAGCTGTAAGTCAGTCCCCCCATGCTGAAGCCGCTAAAATACTTATTCCCTGTGTTTTCAGGAAGAGACGCCACTCTTCCTTGCTGCTCGAGAAGGCAGTTTCGAAGCAGCAAAAATCTTGCTGGACCACTTTGCCAATCGAGACATCACGGACCACATGGACCGCCTGCCCCGCGATGTGGCCCAGGACCGGATGCACCATGACATAGTGCAGCTTCTCAACGAGTACAATGTGGCACACAGCCCCGCTGGGCACCCCGGTGCCATGCTGAACTCTGCCCTCTCCCCGGTCATCTGTGGCCCAAATAGGTCCTTCCTCAATCTGAAGCACGCTTCCTTAAGCAAGAAGTCACGAAAACCGAATGCCAAAGGCATTATGCCCACAAACCTCACCAAAGATGCAAAGAGGAGAAGGAAGAAGTCCCTCAGTGAGGGCAAAGGGCAGTTTTCAGAGAGCTCGGTGACCCTGTCACCAGTTGATTCCCTAGAATCGCCACATGCTTTTGCATCCGAACCAACATCGTCTCCCGTGATGCCATCGCCGGGGGTGTTACACTCGTCGCCCAGCTCACTGCTGACTGCTCCGTCGGTGCAGGCCGCGCACACCATGTCCTTCTCCAACCTCCACGAGATGCAGCCCTTAGGACGCGGGTCTGGCACGGTGCTCCCGTCCGTCAGCCAGCTGCTTTCGCAGCACAGAACCACCCCTCCTAACAGCGGGCTTGGCAGGCTCCGGCCAGCCGACGTTTCCACCGAGTGGATGAACCGTATGGAGGTGAACGAGTCCCAGTACAACGAAATGTTTGGCATGGTGCCGCAGGTGATGCATTCGCACCCCAGCGTGTCTCAGCAGAGCGGATTGGTTCAAGCAGATACAAAGCACATGGGAGTTTCCAGGGAGTCTCTGCCCCCTATCATGACTTTCCAGCTGGTTCCCAAGGGTGGCATAAACCAGCAAGCACTGCCGCAGCAGGCCCAGTCAAACTGCGCTCAGAACATGGCTGGGCCTCTTAGCTCCATGTACCAGATACCGGATTTAGCTCAGCTGCCCAGCGCCTCGTTCTCCATGGCTGCCATCCCTCAGCAGGACGGGCAGGTGGCTCAGACGGTCCTCCCAGCTTACCACCAGTTCCAGAGCTCGATGGGGAAGTACCCCACGCCTCCCTCACAGCACAGCTGCTACTCCTCGGCCACAGAACGGACTCCTAGCCACAACCGGCACTTACAAGGGGAGCACCCATACCTGACTCCATCGCCCGAATCTCCAGACCAGTGGTCAAGCTCCTCCCCACACTCTGCCTCTGACTGGTCTGATGTGGCAACCAGTCCCAGTAACAACCAGCGTGGGCCAGCGGCCGCTCACATGACAGAGCAGCAGCGGAACAACATGCAGGTGTATGCCTGAAGGCTGGCCAAGATGAAGCCCGATTAAAGCGGACTCCAGAACTCATGAAGGTCTTCCAGGATGGCAATGAAGAACCATTTTAGTATCCAAGAGTCTTAATGAGCCCAGGCTGTTTTTTCCTTGGAGGGACTGTGGTCGCTGTGGGCTTGTATGCTTTTATGCTAAACAGAGAACTGTAGAAGCTGGTGACGGAGAAGGCCGGCTGGGTCACTTCTAACCGACACCCATGCACCTTGGATGTGATTGCTGTCTGCACTGGATTCTCCAGCCTGCTCTTAAATCTGTTCCACCATTTCTTTGGGGAGACAGCTCTTCAGCTTAATACATCTCATGGTCGTTTCTCCAGAAATTAAACCAGCTTTGTATCCTTATTTTGTTACTCCTCCTGTTACCCACGTAACTTCTCTCTGAAGCACCTTCTACTAGTTCTCCTCGAGTTCAAGTTGCCTTGCCTTGTCTTGACACAGCTCAGAGCTGCACCCGCGTTCCTAGACCCCTCCTTCCCTCGGCTGCTCTTGCTCAGCAAGCTAGCCGGACTTCCCAAAACACCTGCAGGTCAAGTGACACCTTCTGTCGTGCAGCTTCACCCTTCCCTCTTCAAGTCTTTTGTCTTATACAGACCCACTAACACCCCTTAGTGTTCTCACTGCCTGCCCCCCCCAGGTATTATGAGGTTATATATACATATAGTCTTCCCCTAGGTCTTTCCCGCCCCGGCCCCCCCGCCCCCCCCCCCAAAAAAAAACAAACAACGCTGGTCTGACCCGGTCTTCCCTCCGCGGTGACCTGTAGGCACATCTCTCTCGAGTTGTATGTCTTCCCCGAGACACACCTGACCGTTTTGACACACTACCCTCCCTGTCCCCCCATCCTGCCAGGTGTGTCCGTGACTGCCTTCATGGGCTCCCATGCTGGAAGAGATGCCCTGCAACCGACACAGGCCTTTTGGGAAGCTCTCGGGATGCGCATGAGTGTTTCAGAACCTGATGACAGACGCTCCCAGTGTTCTTGCACAGTACTCCCCTCCCCTCCATCCAAGGGTGGCTGTGTCCTGTCCTCCAGATAACATATGCTGCCTCTTTGTGGTATTATTAAGAAGTGTCAAGGATGTCATTAAGTGTTTGCAGCACGTCTCCTGTGTCAGGAATGGCATCCAGCCCTTTGAAAATTGTCCCTTTCACTTCAGCCCTGGGACAAGGCTGCCTTGTCTTCCTCTCCCAACAGGGAGGCTGCAGCACTGACTCCCAAGCAGGCTTCCAGCCGCAGCAGTGTGCCTGAAACCAGGAGCTGGGCTTAAGCAGCAGACCAAAAAGCTTGGACACCGTTGCCTAATGCTGTTTGGTTAACAGGTTTGGGGCTGTCCTCTGCACTCAGCTTCTGCCTGTACCGAGATTTCCCGACTGAGGTGCCCGACGTGCTCTGTGGGATGGTGGTGCCATTTGTGCTGCGGTTCCCCCAGTATTTTCGGAGTTACGGAAGCCAGCTGTCACTGACCTTAGGCAAACAGCCACTCTTTCTGCTTTCCGCAAGAGTAGCGCTTCCCTGAAGGGCTCTGAACCAGTCAGCAGCCGAAGCGAACACTTGTGGGGATGGTTTGCTCCTACCTCTTCGGGGGAACCCTGCAGACACATGTTCCAAAGAGATCGGGGCTGTCGGCTGCCGCTAAAGGACAGAGAACGCCGCTCCCCTCCAAGCAGCGGCCATTCAGCATCCTACCATGTACAGTATTTTCTCTGATGTTTCTTTCCATTCTAATCAAAAGTAAAAGCTTTTTAATTTTTTTTTTTTTTTTTGATTCTACTCAATGGTACATGAAGGCAGGGCCTCAGGAGGAGCTGGTTCCCGGGGCCATTGTTTTGGGCTGAAGTTTTTAATTTTGAAGTTACTGCTTTTTACGACGCACAGAGCATTCCCCGGCACGCTCGCTGCAGTGTGTCCTGTGAAGCTGAGCTGCAACCAACTCAGATCTCCAGGCAGGAGCCTGCAAGCTCCTGGAGGTCTGTCCAGGTACATGTTTCACTGCAAATAATGAAGTGTTGCTACATCGATGCTAAAGAAACAAAGGGCTTTTCCTTGTTAGCCCCAAATAACCAAGTGCCTTTTTATATATGTGGCTACCTTTTACAAGATGAGTGCTTTCTGTGGAATGAAGCCAGTTTCGTGCCTGGCGTGTTAATATGATGGCCCTCTGCCTTTTTTTTTTTTTTTAACTACTTGTAAAGATAATATCTCCTTAAGGTGGTATTTTATCTCATAAGTTGTAGAGTAACCATTCACACAGCAGCATTTTCCTACATTAATAATGGAAAATATTTGCTTATTTTTACATTTTTTATAAAAGTCTTTTATGAAAATAGTTGCTGCAAAATGTATAAGCAATTTTTATCCCCAGAATAAAGAGTATGTGCCCAGTGTCTGTGTGCTGCTGTTTTTGTTTGTCTTCCCAGCTACCGTGGCACAGCCACTGGATTATAAAATGATTCATTGGTGTTCAGTAGCTGTTGAGGCCCCTGACAAGGGAGGGCTTGGTGGGACCTCCACAGTCCGTGTCGGGAAGAGAGCTGCTGGCGATCACGGGCGCTCTGGCTTGTGGCTCGGCAGCGCACGGACCCCAGTGCTTCGCTCCGTCCCGGGGAGCTGTCCCTGGGCGCTGAAAGCAGCCTGGATCGGGCATAGCAGGAGGATTCGGGGCGTCTTGGTTAGCTGGGCCAGGGGGCAGGAACCAGCAGCCAAGCAGCTGGGCATAATGGGAAGGATGGGGAGGGAGTGGGATGGATGGGGCCCTTCTGAGATGCTGTGAATAAGAGCTCTTGCTTGCCTGGGAGTCTGGGAGCTGGAGAAGGGCTGCGGCTTTTGGAAAGGTGGTGAGCAAGTGTGGGTGAGGCAGTGGTTAGTGGAGGCGTGTATTCGCTTGCCCTTCCAGGTCCTGCTTGCTTCGCTGGGCTGCTCGCTGTTCTTCCAGCTGGGAGGGGGACCCTCATCCTTGGAGCTGAGGCTGCCTCCCTGGTTTTGGCTTGGCACCTGATGCATGAAGATGCGTGATTCTCCAGCCTCTGAACTGGCATCGCAGCTCCTCCTTCGCTGTTTTCAGACTGGAAAAGTTTAACTTGAAGAGGGAGAGAATGAACTGACGATGGCTGCCGTGCTGGATGTTGAGCAGGGAGCTGCCACGAAGCCTTGGGCCTCACTAGTGCTCCCCAGGCTGGTTTCCAGCTCTCGCCACAGTCTCGGATGGAGCCGGTAGCTGAATTATGCTGCCTAGCAGGGATAAAGCTGCCGGGGGCATTTTAAGGGTTTAATATTCAAACAGCGCAGTTCCTTTATCTTCTAGTAGAGCCAGCTTGGCAAGTACAAACCTCCGGGAGGCTTTCATCCGTGTTCTCTCACAGGTTGCACATCTGTGCCAAAGTTTAGCGAGCTCTGCTGTGGCCCTGGCGCAGCTGTGCCGATGCTCAGGCTGAGACTTGAAACCGCATCTCCTCGGGGACGGCACATGCCTCTTCCCCTGCCTGGGATGGCGAGGGGCTTGTGGAAACGTGTTGCATCCAAGTGAGCCGAACTGAACCAGCCAGGCAGGGAGCTGGGGCATTCCGTGTCTAACTGAGGGGTGGTGCGGTAGCCTTGGGCTCCTGTGGGGAATATTTTCATGGTTTTTCATAAAACAAGGGTAGGGTCCTGTCTTCTGGGGGGTTGCTGTGTGTGAGGGGTGTCCCCATTTGTTGGAGCTGGCTGGTCTCAGTAAGGTGGTTTCTTTCCCGAGATAGGGTAGCAGGCAGCAGCTGTGTTTGGATACAAGGTGGCTTTACCGGTTTGATCCCTGAGAGCGCCTGGCAAGCTGGCACCTGAGGTCTTGGGAAGCAGCAGCAGCTCTATCCCAGCTGCGTGGGTGAAGAGATGGGTCTGATCCTCCTCCCTGCCCGGGGCGAGAGCCAGACCTGCCTCTGCATGCTGCCATGGAGCTGCGCCCTGTGGGTGTAGCAGCTCTGGCTGGCTGCGTGTTTCGGCAAAGGAGCGGCGGGACATCCCTGGGGGACGCAGCTGGAGCCTGGCAGCCAGAACACCTTCAGCCGGCTCCCAGCCCCCTGTGCTGGGGGTAACGGGGCTCAGCTCCAGGGCTGGAGCCCTGGGTGGCTCCCAGTGGCCTCCCCCAGGGGTCTCCGGGAGGGCTGGGGGAAGGAGCACCGGGCAGCAGGTGCGGCTGGCAGCAGCAGGGTGCTGGGCAGGAGCTGGCAGCTCTGCAGGAGGCCACGGGACTGGGACCGGCAGCGGGAAGAGCTTTCAAAGCTGCTTTGGTGTGCTAGGAGCCAGGGAAGTCCTGCTGCAGAGCAGCGTGCTCAAAGCAGTGAGGTGGATGCGCTTCAGCTCCCCGGCACCGGTGCAAGCGGGCACCCCGGTGAGCACGAGGGCCAGGGAAGGCTGTGCCCGACCTCGCCAAAGGGCTCCGGCTGCTGGGGCCGGGGGCTGCCCCCTCTGCGGCTCCGTGCCAGCACCAGCCTCCCCCGGTACCCCCCATGGGGCCGGGGCAGTGGGGGGCTGCTGCTGCACCACCTGCTCCATCCCTCCTGGAGGGACACAGTGACGAAGCCCTGCGTCACTGCCAGGTGCAGGGGCCCGGGCACCCCCGCTGCTATCTGATGGCACCCGCCAGCCCCTGGCCGCAGGCTGTTCCCACATCCCTGTGTCCTGCATCCTGCTGACAAACATCCCCCGGCAGTTCAAACAAGGGTGGTGTGTGGGTGACGCACGGCGGAGCTGCCGGGGTGTGGGGCCCGGCTGGCTGCTGTCCCTCGGCCGGGGACGCGGGCAAGACCAGCGAGTGGTACCCACAGCCCGGCCGCTCACGGCAGGGATGCTCCAGCCGGGATCAGGGCAGTCTTCCCCTGGGGCTCACCCCTGCCAGCCCCCCGGAGCAGTCGGGGCTGAGCCAGTGGGCATTCCTGCCCGGTGCCAGGCTGCTCTCTGCTGCAAGATTATCTCTGTGTCTTCGTTGGCAATTAATGGTAATTGCAGGGGGTTTATTGACCAACTAGGAGAGGTTCTTCCTGTCTTTTCTGGAGGAACGTGGAATGCAAACAAAATAGAGATCTGGGCAGCTTTCCAGCCAAGTGGAGGGATTCCACTAGGATTTTTATGGTGGGAATCACCTGAGCTTGGGCAAACAGTGATGCTGGTGAGCACTGGGCTATAAAGGGCAGCTCCTCTCCTGGTGATCCAGGAGAAGTCGTTATTCCTCACCGTCTCCGGACAGCAGGTGAGGAAGGGGACACTCACTGGGTGGCCGGGGCCTCGGCTTGCTCCAGGGTGGCTCGTGGGTTGAGCAGGAGCCAGTCCCAGCCCTGGCGGATCCTGGGGGGAGCTGAGCGCTGCCCTTGCTGGATGGGGCAGGCTGCAACAATGCAATTTCCAGCCCCGCGTTGACTTTTGTCGCTGCTTCTTTGAGGGGAAGATGAGCTGAGTCTGCAAATCAGCCCCAGTGCCCAGGGATTAGCCCAGATAAAGGGGATCTGCACTGATGTGGACGATTTGCATCCCCAGCCTGGCAGCCCTGTGAGCTTGGGGGGTGAGAGCAATGCTGTGCACGTAGTCCTTGCAGCCCTACCGGCCCTGGCCCTGCCTGTGCCGCAGCTGCTGCCACCCGGTGCCAGGGCATGGCATGTGGCCATGGCAGCGCTCCCCCCATGTCCCCGCAGAGCAGCTTGGCTCACCCAGATGCCTCCCACCAAGGCTGGGACCAGTGGGGCCAGGACCCCCGGCTGCCAATGTGAGCTGGGGACCCCGAGCCGTGCCTGGGAAAAGGGGTGCAGGCACAGGGCAGTGACCTGTGCCAGGGAGGGGAGAGGGATGCACAGTCTCCAGGACTGCCATCCTCTCCAGCCAGCTGAAAGGGGCCAGATTCAGTCCACAGCAGGGTGGGTTTGCGCCCTCTGGGCACAGGCAGCATCCCCTGTCCCTGAGGGACCTGGCATCACCCCCTGAGCTTTTACAGGGGGCACTTCCAGGAGCAAGGAGGATGGTGGCAGTGGCCAGATTCACCCTCGTGCTGCTGGGCTGCGTGGGGCTCCTGTGGCCAGCCGGTGAGTCCCACCACTCGGGGGGCAGCTGCTCGCCCAGCTGGGCCGGGAGGGAGCCACGCTCCTCTCCAGCGGCCATGCCAGCCGTCCCCCATCCCGCCACGCCGCCCTCCCTCCGCAGGCGCCCGGTACATAGACTACTGCCCCAAGGGCTGGTATTACTACAAGCTCAACTGCTTCAAGTATTTCAGTCAGCTCCGGAGCTGGGACGAGGCTGAGGTAAGACTGCTGGGGTACCCAGGCGGCCGGGGACCCCCCATGTCCCTGGGGTGCCTGGTCAGTGACGGCTGTCCCTGCAGCGGCAGTGCCAGGCCAGCCACGCCAGCGCCCACCTGGCCTGGGTGGAGGAGCCCAAGGAGGCAGCCACCCTGCAGAGGGTCATCTCCTACTACCAGCGCGTGCAGCCCGTCTGGCTCGGCCTCCACTACGGGCAGGAGGTGAGGTGGGGGGCGGGGGGGGGGGAGGGCAGGGGGTGGGAGGCAGGGGGCAGCCTCTGACCCCCCTCGCCCTGCACAGAGCCAGGCCTGGCAGTGGGTGAGTGGGGACAAGTACAGCGTCACCAGTGGGCTGGCTCGGAGCGGTGCCCACAGTGGCACCTGCGGCATCCTGACCCATCTCAGCGGTGAGTGCCCGGACCCCACCGCCACTTCCAGCGCTAGCTCTTGGACAGCATCCCTCCTCCTCCTCCTCCTCCTCCTCCTCCTGCTCCTCTGGGTCCTGTCCCCTCCAGGGGCTGCGGTGGGCAGAGCTGGTGCCCCTGCCCTCGCCGCTGCCCCCACCAACCCCCAGCCCATCTCTCCATCAGGCTTCACCCTTTGGTCCAGCGCCGACTGCTCCCAGCGCCACCACTACGTCTGCAAGTTCAGCCCGGTGCACTGAGCACGGCCCTGGGGCCTGGGGGGGACCCCACGCCAGCGATGCTCCCCTCCTGCCACCTCTGCTCTTCTCCCCCCACTTCCTAAAAATACATCTATAAAAAAAGAAGCATGCAAGTGCTGTGTGAGCTCTGTGCTGCTGCAAAGCCTTGGGCTGTTCCGGGCGAGGGAGAGGCAGGTGCTGCCGCGGCTCCCGGGTTCCCCGGCTCCCGGGGGCTTGGGCAGTGCCGGTGCCAGCGGAGCTGCTTGGGGGTGAGCTCCCGGGAGCCGTGGGGCCGGTGGCTCTCCCAGTCGGGTGCTGGTGTTTGCTCACCCTCAGCCCTCTGGTGCCAAATGGGACAGGTGTCCCTGGGGTGCAAAGTGCATGGACAGGGGTGTCCCCAGGGTGCCGGTGTCAAGATGTGGGGCACAGACATGGGTGGGGCTGGGAGCTGGCATGGGGGTGCAGGCATGGGGATGGGTGCCCCCCGCCCCCTGCAGACAGCTCCACGGGGGTCCGGGGGCTGCGATGCTGCCCTGTGGCCATGTTGACAGCAGCAGCGAGACCAAAGGTCCGTTCTGGTGTCACCGCAGTGTTGCCACAGGCATCACGTGGCTGTTTACTCTGCTATTTTGAAGACGGCTCTGCCCCCACCCAGCTCATGGTTTTTTTCGCCCCCGGAGCTGCGGCATGTGATGGAGGTGGACCGCTTCCCAGGTGGCACGGATGGTGGTGGCACCACAGCCGAAGCTGCCCTCTGCTCCCTCCCCAGGACAGCCGGGGAGGCCACGCAGCACCTTGCACCAGCCGCAGTGACCACAGCTGTGCCAGCCAGGCACCGGGGCTGCCACCAGCCCTTGGCACGGGGAGCAGGGGCTGCAGGACAGCCCGTCCCACTGCTCGGCCCCAGCTCCGGCTGAGCATGTCCCCGGGGTCTGGGGCATGAGACAGAGACATCTTGCAAGTTTCCCCCTCCAAAGCCAGCGCTTGCTCTGCCGGCCCTGTCGCGTTGGCTGGTGCTTGGTGACCTTTGAGCGCTGGGGTCTGGCGGGCTGATAAGGGCCAGGAGGGCTGTGCCGTGCCACCCACGCAGTTTATAAAAGCACCACACAAGGCCCATCCTGCTGTCTGTCCTGCTGTCTGTCCCTCCGTTCCTGCAGCGGCCGGGGTGAAGATGCTGCGCTTGGTCGGCCGCGCCGCACGCTGCTGGGGGGCAAGGCAGGCACCGCCAGGGCCAGAGCGGGCAGCCCACGGGCCCCAGCACTCCATGCCCATGCAGAGAGCATGGTGAGCACCCACGCGGGTCGGGTGGGGTGGAAGCATAACTTGGGGGGGGGGGGAGGCGGGGAGCTGGCAGCGCTCTTAAACCTTGCTGGGGAAGGGCATGCTCTCCCTCCTCCCCACAGCGTTGCTGGGCACAGGGAACCTGCAGAGATTTGGGGTGCTGGTGGCCTGGGGTGCTCGCTGGTGGCATCTCCCCAGGGCCACCGCCTGCCCCCGAGGCTTGGGGCTGCCGCAAGACTGTCGCCGCTCCCTCTGCCCAGCAGCCTCTCCAGCGGTGCCGGGACGGGTGTCTGGCCCAAGGACGTGGGCATCCTGGCGCTGGAGGTGTACTTCCCTGCCCAGTACGTGGAGCAGGAGGAGCTGGAGCGGTACGATGGCGTTGAGGCCGGCAAGTACACACGGGGCTTGGGCCAGCAGCAGATGGGCTTCTGCGCTGCCCATGAAGACATCAACTCCCTGTGCCTGACGGTGGTGCAGCGGCTGGTGGAGCGCGGGCGCCTCTCCTGGGATGCCATCGGCCGCCTGGAGGTGGGCACCGAGACTGTCATCGACAAGTCCAAGGCTGTCAAGACCGTCCTTATGCAGCTTTTCCATGACTCGGGCAACACTGATGTGGAGGGCATCGACACCACCAACGCCTGTTACGGGGGCACGGCCTCGCTCTTCAATGCAGCTGCCTGGGTGGAGTCCAGCGCCTGGGATGGTGGGTGCGGGTGTTGGGTGGGTGCTGTGGGATGGGGGAAGGAGGCTGGAGGTGGCCCCAAACCCAAAGATCCTCCAGCAAGCCTCAAAGGGAGCTGCTGCCCCTCCAGGCTCTCCATCACTCCTGTTTCTTGCCTGCCTTCTCCATGACACCCGGCAGTGCAGGGATGGGTGGGAGCACACAAAGGCCACAGAATGGACTCTTCCACCTGCTGACAGCCCCACTGTCCTTCTTCAGGTCGCTATGCTGTGGTGGTGTGTGGGGACATCGCTGTCTATGCCACGGGGAACGCACGGCCCACGGGAGGTGCCGGTGCCATCGCCATGCTGGTAGGACCCAACGCCCCGCTGGTGCTGGAGAGAGGTTGGTGTCATGAGGCCCTGGGGATAGCGAGCTGATGGGTGCTGTCCCTGGGGGGTATATAACCATGTCCCAGCCTTGGACAGGGCTGCTCAGCCCCAGCAGCACCGGCTCTGCCAGCCCCAGTAGCTGGGTACCCCAGGATCCCAGCCAGTCACATCCCTGTGGGCACCGCGGAGCAATGCAAGGAGGCTGGTGGATGCTGGGACTGGCATGGCAGGCAGCACCTATGGGTGCTTGCCATCTGGCTGGGACTCCTGGATGCTCCCTGACAGCTGCCTCTCCCTGTGCCCCCAGGCCTGCGAGGAACCCACATGGAGCACGCCTACGACTTCTACAAGCCAGACCTGTCCTCTGAGTACCCGGTGGTGGACGGGCAGCTCTCCATCCAGTGCTACCTGCGGGCGCTGGACCGCTGCTATGCCGTGTACCGCCGGAAGGCAGAGAGCCAGTGGCAGCAGGGTAAGCAGTGGCTCCCCCGGGGTGCCCATGCCATCCCACCAGATGCTGACGGCCCCACGTTGCCTTCCAGCGGGCATCCAGCGGCCCTTCACCCTCGACGACTTCAAGTTCATCATCTTCCACACACCCTTCTGCAAGCTGGTGCAGAAGTCTGTGGGGCGGCTGCTGCTGAATGACTTCTTGGCCACCCCCAACCCCGACACGGCCACCGGCCTCTACAAGGGGCTTCAGCCCTTTCGGTGGGTCCCTGCGCCGTGTCCCCTGTCCCCCAGCCTGGCTGGGGATGTGCCCATGTGGGGTTTGAGCTGGCCTCTCTCTGGGCAGCGGTGTGAAGCTGGAGGACACCTACACCAGCAAGGAGGTGGAGAAGGCGTTCCAGGCGGCCAGCCAGGACATCTTCAACCAGAAGACCAAGCCCTCGCTGCTCCTCTCCTCACGTAACGGCAACATGTACACACCATCCATGTACGGCTGCCTGGCCTCCCTCCTGGCACAGTGAGTCCCCACAAAAGCTGTCTCGGGGTGGTGGGGAGCTCATCTCAGGGAGGGCAGCCCCTGGCTTGGCTGGCTGGGGGCGGCAGGCATAGGCACACACCCTCCCCCTGCCACCTCCAGCAGAGATCTGACACTTTCATTGCATGTAGCCCCTGGCATGGATGCGGCCCATTCCACGCCACCTCCCTGCCAGCCTTTCCATCTCGGCTCGCTGGAGCTGGGTTGGCACATAAAGCCCTTCTGTTGGTTCTGAGGGATGAAAATCCCTTTGTTGTGCCCAACAGAACGGCTGATCCCATGGTGAAGGAGCCGTGAGAATGGCCTGGCACTGGTGGCATAAAGAAAGCCTCAGCAATGTGGCCCCGATGCCAGCACACCCTGGCCTGCAAAGGGGGCAGGGGGCAGCCCCAAATCCCCTCTAACACCCCTAACCCCTTGCTGCAGGTCCTCAGCACGGGACCTGGCTGGGTCCCGGATCGGTGCCTTCTCCTACGGCTCAGGGCTGGCTGCCAGCATGTTCTCCCTCCGCGTCTCACAGGATGCAGCCCCAGGTGAGCTCCATGGGAAAGGGGGGCTGGGAGGGGAGGGTGGCATGGAGCTGTGGGGCTGGGGCCACCAGCAGCACCATCTCACCCCGGGGGTGCCCACGGCCAGGCTCACCCCTGGACAAGCTGATCTCCAGCCTGGCTGACCTGCCAGCTCGCCTGGATGCCCGCAAGCGCGTGGCCCCGCAGGACTTCGCCGAGATCATGAAGCAGCGGGAGGAAACCCATCACTTAGGTGAGCGGGCCCGGGGGATGTGACACCCCCCCGCTGGGAGCCCACGGCCCTCCTGAGCATGACCACCCTCTCCCCGCAGCCGACCACGCTCCCCATGGCTCCCAGGCAGATCTCTTCCCTGGCACCTGGTACCTGACGCGGGTGGATGCCAAGTACCGCCGGGAATATGCCAGGAAGCCTGTCTAGGGGGGACCAGAGTGGTGAGCTCTGGGGAAGGGGATGCTCTTTCCCACCAGCATCCCTGCTTACCCCCAAATCCGGGGATGGCCTCTGTAGGGGAACCTCACTTTGGATGGCTGGGAAGCGGCCAGCAGCACCTCGGGCCCTGGAGCTGGTGGAGACAACGGCGTTTCCCACAAACACCTCGGTGGCACAAGGGAATAAAGGAGCGGATGAGACGGAGCAGCAGCCTGGCTCTGGCTCCTGGGCATGAGTGGTCCCCTCTCACCCGGGGGCCCTTCCCTCAGCCACAGCAGGGCTGGATCGTGGCCCCTTACGGATCTATCCCATGGGCACCCAGCGTGGCCACCTGTCCTGTTGGACACGTGCCTCAGGACCCCTGATTTCCCCAGGATGGGAGCATGCCCGTACATTTTGTGGGAGCCAAGTAAACCCCAGCTCTGGGGTCTGGGGGTGGGAAGATGCCATTTTCCCTGTGACATCGGCAAATTGAAACATCCCCATGGGAAAACCCAGGGGACAGGAGGGTGCAGGCGATGCTGGGGCTCACAGGAAGGCTCAGCTCCCTTGGAGCACTGCCTGCTCTCTGGGCCACGTCCCCGCATGGGACCATGGCCAGAGGGGACCTTGGCGGGGCTGCAGCAGCTGTGGAGACCTTTGCACCCTTAAGCAAACAGCAGCAGGGCTGGGGGGTGGTGGGGGCCGGAGATTTGGGGAGAGAAGTTTGGAGTCAAGGACAAGGGACCGCACAGACAGGCATCACACACGCTCCCCTTCTGGACCCTTTATTGAGTGTGGGGCCACCCCAAGCCCAGCGTGGGGGCCGGGGGTGGCCGGATGGAATGCTCCCCCAGCTTGGGTGGTGGGGTCCAGGTGCTGCAGCTGTGGGGAGAGCCCCTGCTGGTGGTCAGGGGCTACAGGTGGAGCTGGAAGACCTCCATGGTGCGTGGTTTCAACTCGCTGAGGTCCGACAAAGGGGCTGAGAGCCCGACGACACTCCACTGCTCCCCTGCCACCGTGCTGGAGCTGTGGTAGGACTGGAGCTGGACGCCCACCTTCCCCAGCAGCCCTGGAGAGGAGGAGAGGGGTTAGGGGCCACCGGCTGCCCCCCCCGCCCCAGCACCCAGCAGGGCTCTGCCCATCCCGACACCCTGCAAAAGGTCCACAATGCCATCTCGTCCCCCCACCCCAAGTCTTTTGCTCCACATCCCCCAAACCCCTGCCCAAGCCCCCCCCCCTCGCCCTGATCCCCGTCTCTTCATGCAGCACCCGCTCCCTCCCTGCTGCAGCAGGGGCCCAGCTCCAGAGTAGAGGCAGGGTCCCCCCAAGGCTGCGCCCCCCCTGCTCGGGGCCGATGCCAGGAGCTCACCGGCAAGCGCGGGCAGAGCACCAGGCTCGGTGGCTTTGGCTCTGTAGATGAGGAGAGGGCCAGCCAGTGGGGCCGGCTGCTTGAAGGTGGCCCCGTTGAGCTCCCGCAGCACCGGGGTGCTGCCCTGCACTGTCCCCGCCACGCGGTGTGGGGTGCCCTGCAGGGACACCTGCAGCAAGCCGGTGCTGCCGTCGGGCTCAGGGGCCACGTGGCCGTGGGTGGTTGTGACCTGCCAGAGAGACGTGGCCGCTCAGTGCCCAGGTCCTGTGTGCAGCGGGGCGGAGGGAGGGGGTGTCTTCAGAGGCACCTCGGGGATGCCTCCCCAGCCTGAGAGCTGCATTAGCAGCCCACGGGGTGACCCCAGGCTCAGACCACTTGGTGGGGAAGGACAGGGTCTGGGTGCACCAGGTTTGGTGTGCAGAGCCACGGGTGCCCACGCACCTTCAGCCCAGCCTCCTGGGCCAGCAGCAGGGCATTCACCAGGGTCACCTCCTTCTGTGTCCCTCCAGCCAGCATGCCTGCAGCCACGGCAGGCGTCAGGTAGCTCCCGGCCTCCTGCAGGGGTGTTCCTGGGGTGCAGGGAGGAGGCAGAAGGTGGGTGGGCCAGCAGCAGAGAGGTCAGCCTGCACTGGACTGGCAAGCTGGGCTGCTCCTTCCACCCACCCACGCATACGCCCATCCTTGCTGCCATCCTCCCACCCACACATCCCTACACCCATCCCTACTCCCACCCACCCACCCATCCATACCCCCGTCCCCCCGCCATCCTCCCATCCCACTGCCAACCACCCTCCTGGCCATCCCTCCTGGCCGCCCTCCCATCCCCGCTCCCACACGCCCATCCCAGCGGGTCCCCGCACACCCTGCTGCATTGCCCACCCATCGGGGTCCTTGCACCCAGGCACAGGGCGCAGCCCCCCAGCTCACCTAGGGTGCAGACCTGCACGCTGCCCTGTGCTTGCTTGCCCTCAGCGTGCAGCAGTGTGCCCAGGGCTCTGGCCAGGGCAATCCAGGGCTTGGTCTGGGGTGCAAAAGCCTTGCTGAGAGCCTGCCCGTTAACCTGCGAGGAAGACCAGGGCAATGAGAACTTGCCAGTGAGCACACAGGGTTTCCCCCAATGTTTTATGGATGGGGAAACTGAGGCATGGAGGTCAGGTGCCCAGCGGGGGGACTCACTGTGCCAGCCAGCCCCTTCCCTGTGGCCATGTCCACGATCTGCATGGCGATCTCCTTGCCGCAGCGGCTCTGTGCCTCGTGTGTGCTGGCACCCAGGTGTGGGCAGCAGATGACGTTGGGGTGGTTCACCAGGTCACGGTCCTTCGGGGGCTCCTGCCGACCCATCCCATCCAGCCATCAGGCCCTGGCACCCACCTGGGAGCCCCAGAGGGGGGCACGTACCCCCGCTCCCTTGCCAGGAGGGAAACGAGGGAGGGCTTTGCTAGGCTGCCCTGGCCTGGCTCGGGCAGAATTACGGTGACGCTGAGACAAAGCCAGGCACAGGGACCCCCGCAGCCCTGCTCACCTGTGTGAAGACATCGAGGGCAGCCCCGCCGCACTGCCCCGACTGCAGCGCCCGCAGCAGCGCACCCTCGTCCACGATGCCACCACGGGCACAGTTCACCACCTGCACGCCACGGCGGCACTTGGCGAAGGTACTGTCGTTGAGGAGCCCTGCAGAGGGGTGCTGTCAGTACCGGGGCTGCCCCGGTTCTCCTGCAAAGCCCCCCCTGCCAGCGCCCAGCCCATACCCGTGGTGGAGGGCAGCAGTGGGGTGTGCACTGTGATGAAGTCGCAGCGGGGCCAGATCTGCTCCAGTGGCAGCTGCTCCACGCCGAAGGCAGCCGAGGCTTCGGGGGTGATGATGGGGTCGTACCCTATGGTCTGAGGCAGCGCGGATGCTCGCTCCTGCAGCCTGGCACCATGCCCATGGCCAGGGCAGGGAGCCTACACCTCCGCATCGCTCCTCCCTGCCCCAGCTCCTTACCTTCATGCCGAAAGCCTGCATGCGAGTGGCTACCTCCCTGCCGATGCGCCCCAGCCCCAGCACAGCCAGCGTCTTCCCGTTCAGCTCCATGCCCATGTACTAGGGCACAAAGCAGGGAGTGAGCGAGCCCACTCCATGCAGGCACCCGCCGCCCCATCCCGCCCCAGGCACCCACCTCCTACCTTCTTACGGTCCCACTTGCCCTCCTTCATGGAGGCAGCTGCCTGCGGGATCTGCCTAAAAGGGGAGGCCGCAGTCAGCGCATGGGCAGGGGACTGCGGGGCGCGCGGCCACCCCCAGTCCTGCCCTGTGCTCACCTGGCCAAGCAGAGGATCATCCCACAGGTGAGCTCAGCGGCACTGAGGCTGTTCCCAGTGGGTGTGCTGGGGATGGAGAGTGGTGTCACCGGCATGACATCCCCGGGCCGATGGGGTCTGCACCCCGTGAGGATGGAGACCCGCAGGGGGGTGGGTGCCAGAGGTGTGGAGGGCACCCTGCCAAAGCCTCTCCTGCCCCCCCAGGAGCGCAGGCAGGGATGCCCCCGTACTCCTGCCCTTACTTCATGACCAGGACCCCCTTCCTGGTGGCCGCCTCCACGTCCACGTTGTCCACGCCGGTGCCCGCTCTGCCCACCACCTGCAGCCGCTGCGCCGCCTCCAGCACGTCGGCCGTGACTTTGGTGGCCGAGCGGACAATGAGGCCATCGCAATCCTGGGGCGGGGGACACAGACACGGCGCGTGGGACCGGGGCCGGGGCTGGCCCTGCCGGGGTGGTCCCAGAGGGGTGGCGCGTTGGGGACAGGCCGTGGGGCAGTGTGAAACCAGCCGGGCTCTTGCATCAGACGGAAGGCTGGGACCGGCCCCACCGGCCGAGGGGGGTCCGCTGCCAGCCGGGACAGCTGGTCCCCAGCGGCACCCACCCACCCAGGCATCCACCCGTGGGCGCTCACCCGGATCTCCCGCAGCAGCTCCTCCTTGCTCAGGCCGGGCTTCTCCTGCACTCGGAGCCCGCCGGCCTGCAGTATCTCCCGGCAGCAGGGGTCCAGGCTATCGCTGATCAGCACCTTCTGCAGCTTCCCCAGGGCCATGGCGGGCCGGGATGGGACGGGACGGGACGGGGATGGAACGGGACGGACCGGGATGCGGAGTCGGCTCCCTCCGCACGCCGCCGGGAGGCTGCTACTGCCCGGCCGCCGCGCTAAAAGGGCTGCGAGCGGGGCACGTTTTTCGGGCTCATTGGGTCCCGTCTCCATGATCCCACCTCCTTCCCTTCCCCTCCCCGCCCCAGCCCGCCCCCCACCCGCCTCCGGAGGGAGGGAGGAAGTGGGGGGGACCGGGGCGGGGGCTGTGCCGCAGCCCCACGGAGAGGGGAGGGGATGCCCCGGTAGGATCCCGCTGCCCCCCGGGCCGGGGGGCCACGAAACCGGGGGAAGCGGGTGTAGGGGGGTGTGTGTGTATGTGTGTGTGTGTGTGTGTGTGTCAGCGTGTTCCCACCCCCCGTACCGCCGCCGTGCCTCAGTTTCCCCGCCCCGCACATCGCAGCAAGTGAGGCAGGAGGAGGATGGTGGTGGCGGCCACGGTAGTGCGGGTTGGATCCCCCCCAAAGCTGGGGTCCCGCTGGCAGGGGGGCCTCAGCCCCTGGTGAGCCCAGCCATGCCCTCCCAGCTCACTCAGGAATGGGAGTGCCCCGAACCCCACAGCCCGGAGGTGAGGCAGTGCCATGGCCCCTGCCCGCCCTGACATCGCGCCCGCTGTTGAGCAATGCCCTCGATAAGGGGCTGGGGGCACGGGGCCAGCCCTGGCCACCGGCTCCCAATGACGTGGGGTGCATGAGAGCCACCCAGCAAACGCCCTCCGTGGGGCAAGAGCCACGTGGCTGTGCCCAGTGACCTCGCAGGGGAAAGTGCTGGCCCCCAAGGTGGGACAGCATGGGGAACCCATGGGGCCAGGCACAGCCCCGTATGGTGGATGGCGAGGGATGGAGGGCGTCCTCTTGCTCATGGGACCAAACCCTCGCCGCGCACCTGGACCAGACAGACCTGCCCATGGGTGAGCCAGGATCTGGCCCTTCTTGCCCACTGCTTTCCCTGCACAGGGTCCTCAACGGGACCAAGCCCTTCCCTGTCCTGTGCGTGCCCCAAGCAGCACGGCTGGACCAGACTGTCCTGTGTGAGAGCTGGGGTGGGCCCAGAGGCTGTTAAACCCAAGCGATGGAGGTGCCCTGGCAGGTGGGAGGTGGCCGAGGTGGCTGCCCTTGCCATAGGCAGCATGCCTAAGGTGGGAGAGCTCAGCGCAACGTACACCCTGGCACTGCGCACACCCCAGTGTGATGTACACCCAGGCACTACCTACACCCCGGTGCTACGTACACCGCAGGCACCGCCAGGGAACAATGGTGACGCCAGAGCGGGGAAAGTCCAGGGCAGCTGACACAGGGCAAGAGATGCGGTCAAGGGCAGTGGCTGGTGAAATCCCCAGCGGGGTCCCGAAATGGCCCCTCGGTGCAGATGTGTCACCTGGGGACTGGGACAGGGCTCCCTCTCCACAGCCTCTGTCGTGGTGTGGGCTGGGGGCACCCACACTGTGGGCACCCTGCTGTGGGCCAGGACGTGGCTGGGACACATGCCGTGGCTGAGAGAGGGCTTGGCAGCCCTGCAGCCCTTGGCACAGCCCTGCTGGCGGCATCAGCCTCCTTTAACCAGTAAGACCTTGCTGAAGGGGTGCACTGAGCCAGCATCCCGGCACCCTGCTCCCTGTGCCAGCACCACCTGGGTTTGCCCAGCACCTCCGTACACCTCCATGGCCACTCTCCCACGCCTGTGGCCCTCTTGTGCAGGGGCCACCAGTGGCCAAACCACCGTGGCAGCGTGTTTGCCATCTTTTCCCAGCTGGCTGGTGCCCTCTTCTGGGGAGCAGCACTGGAGGTACAGCACCTCGGCACCCCAGCACCCCAGCACCCCAGCACCGTGGCACCCCAGCATCCCGCCCTCGCCGGGGACTTGCGGTGTGCTGTCTGGGTGGCAGTGCCAGCAGGGATGTCCCCCTCACCCCTGGCTCCCTCTAAGGGAGCCAGCTGGAGTGACTTCAATCTGGTCCCTGCCTGTGTCCCAAGGAAGGACCCCTTGGGTTGGAGGGGACCCCAGAGCCAGCAGGGCCAGCAGGATGGGTGCCCAGGGGACACGGGCTGTGGTGTCTGTCATCCGGGATGGAGTGCAAGTGTTACAGGGACACAGCACCCAGCTGCTGACCCCATTAGCACCAGGGTCCTGGATGGGCTCTGCTTGGGGGGGGGGTGGTGTGGTGGTGGCATGGGGGACAGCTGGCCAAGGGACTGTGGGTGCAGGGTGGAGGAGAGTGGGGTCAGATACAGTGGGTGAGCACTGGGAGGCGGGGGGTCCCTGCAGAGTGCATGGCGCTGCGGGTGGGGATAGGGGCAGCTCTGGGGCTGGGGCATCAAGCAGGGAAAGGAATTAGGGGGGTCAAAGGGGACTGGGGTTATCGGGTTGTCATGGGGAGTGGCAAAGGAGAGGCAAGGGTGGGGAGCCTGGGGGTGTTAGGTTGGGCTGGTTGATGTTCAAGGAGGGTTAGGGTGATGGTGGGGTCAAAGGGCATCAAGGGTTATAGGGATGGCCAGTGGAGGACTAGGAAGCCGTGGAAGATTAGAGAGCAAGTGAGGGTGTTGTGGGGCTGGAAGGGTGCCCGGGGGGCTCGGGGGGCTCTGAGATAACAAAAGGGATTGCAGGTATCAGATTGGGATGGAGGTATCCAAGGAAGTCCCGGGTGGTGGGGGATGATAGAGGACTGAGGGCAACTGGGGTGTCAAGATGGATGGTTGGGGGTGTCACGAGGGATCTTGGCTAACTAGGGGGTCTTTTGAGGTGACTGGGAGGTTGCGGGAGGGGGAGGGAGCAGTGAGGGATCAGGGATTGCTCCTGGGAATTGAAGGGTGGGGAAGGATTGGGGCTCAGCCCAGAGGGACTTGGGGGAATGGAGGGGCGGGGCAGGGGGTGGCTGTGGCAGGTGGGACAGGCTGGGTGCTGAGCGAGGGGCCTGGGGCGGCAGGGGTGAGGATGGAGAGAGGGAGCGGGGAGGGGGCGGGGGAGGGAGCGGGAGGGGGTTGGAGGGAGGAAGGGAGCGAGAAAGGACGGCCGCAGGGTCAGAGGGAGGGAAGGAAGGCTGGAGGGAGGCAGCGATGGATGAAGGATGGAGGCAGGGACGAGGAGGAGGCGGGGATGCAGCGGCGGGCGGGGCCGGCCGGTGCCGCAGAGCCGCCTCCCCGGGCGCACGCTGGGGCGGCCCGGCAGCGCCTGCGGAGACCCGCCGGCTCGGCCCGGGGCTGCCAGTGCCCGGCCCGGGGCTGCCGGTGCCCGGCCCGGGGCTGTCCGGCCCGGTGCAGCCCGGCCCGGTGCGGCGGAGACCGGCGCGGCAGGATGCGAGCCCCGCGGCGGCGGTGAGGGGCGCGGCGGTGCGTGCGGGGGCAGCCGCGGGGGCGTGTGTCCGACGGGGGCGCGGGCCGGGGCGCCCTTGTGCCCGGACACGCGTGGGGGCTGCGTGTGCCCGTGCTGGGCTGCGGTGACGCCGCGGCAGGCTGAGGCCCCGGGTACCAGCCGGCCGGGATGCGGCTGGGATGCGGCCGGGATGCTGCGGGTGCGTGCCCTCGGGGCTGCGTGGGGCCTGACGCTGCCGGTCCCAAGTCCCATCCCGTGGGGCCGTGGGTGTCCCCGGCCGGCTGCTGGGGTCCTGTAGGTTGGTGCTGGTGGCAGGGCTGTGGGCCACCCTGCTTGCAGCCGGACTGGTGGCTCGCTGGGCCCAGCACTGGGCAAGCCCAGGAGGACTGCTGGGCATCTAGGCAGGGGTTTTGGGGTGCTGCCAGTGTGCGGGAAAGGAACAGGGACCCCTGGTCCAGCACCAGGGACACACGGGTGTACTGTCCCTGTGCTGTGAGGACACGGGGCTGGCAGGGCAATGTGTGTGGTGCCAAGCGAGAGGGCAGGAGCTGGAGGGTCCTGCGGGGCTAGGCTGACACTGGCACCAGCACTGGGCTCTCCTCAGGGGGCCGGGCAGGTGGCCTTTGCTGGAAGATGCTGGCCTTGTAGGAAGGGCTGTGGTTCGGGGTGCCGGCATGAGAAGCTTGGTTTGCCCCATCTCTCCGGCCCTGTTTGCATCCTCCCTGATCTTCCCCTGGCTCTGCCCATCCCTAATGCCATCCTGAGCTACTGGCCAGTTTGTCCCAGCACCTGGCCAGGACTGCCGGGCCCCAGGAGCTGCCACGTGTGCAGTGCAGCGCCAGGAGCCATCCTCACCAGGAGTGTGGGTAACACCAGCCCCCAGCTCCCCCCCCTCCTGCCGTGCTCAATGGAGACCTTGTTACCGTGCCCTGTGTGCAGACGGTCAGTGGGTGGCTGTGCCGTGTGCCGGGCACACATGCCCAGGCGCACGGGCAGCTGCTGCGGTCATGGCCAGCTGTCCCCTCCCCACCTCCCCTGTGGTGGCACTCAGCTCCTGCTGAAACATTTGGGCCAACGAGTCAGCAGGGAGCTGGGCATCCCTCTCGGCATCCCAGCACCAGCACTGAGCTGCCGTGCTTGCCCTGAAATTGTCCAGCCCTTGCTGCTGCCCCAGACACAGTCACTGTCACCTGGAGTGGCTGTGACTGAGCATGGGGCTGGGGGCTGCCATCTCTCCCCCTGTCCGTCCCTCTGTCCATCTGCGGGATGTGATCCTGCAGCATGAGGAGGTGAGTTGCCGTCAGTGTGCTGAGCAGTGCCACCGCTTTGGGGGTGCTGTCCAGTGGGGCAGTGCCCACCCTCACACAGCCCACGTCACCCCTGCGTTCCAACACCTGCCCAGCAGCACCCTGGGGTGCCGGCAGCGACAGGCGGCTGCAGTGGCCCTGGTGCAATGCCATGGAGGTGCTGTGAGTCAGTGGGTGCTCTGAGTCAGGGCTGTGTGACACCGCTGCGTGACACCCCTCGTGCCAGGGCTTGGAGGTACATAGGGGTGGGAAGTGCTGTCTGTGGGGGAGGGGGCCCTGGGGCTGTGCCCCCCTCTGGCTCCACACTGTGCCAGTGGCTCTGCTCTGCACCCCAGGGTGGCATGGTGAGTGTGAAAGGGCTCTTGTTCTCCTGCAGCCCCAGCAGGCTCCCCTTCGCAGCAAACAAATTCCCAGTGTTGGGCACACGGACGGAGAGGGGGGAGCACCGGCCAGCCCAGCTGGCCATGGTGGAGCCTGGGGCTCCTGCAGCACAGCATCCCTGGGCATGGGGCTTCCAGGTCTGGTGTTTGGGGGTGCTGGCTGGCTGACTGGGCTGTGGGAGAGTGCGTGCTCTGCTTGTTCACTCCAGAGCCCATGGCCAGCAACAGCACAGGGCTGGCCCTGACTCAGGGTGGCCCTGAGGAGCCCACATGGCACTTGGAGCCACAGGGGCTGGTCATCCTGCTGTCTGGGTATTACCGCTCTGGGGCCTGCATCTTCAGGGGTGTTGTACCATCTTTGGCAATGCACCTGCTCAGGTGTTGTGCCCCTGGGTGTTACACCTCTTTGGGTATTGTACTGTGCCTCCATGGGTATTATGCCTCTGGGTATCACGTCTCCACAGGTATCAGGCATTTGGCTGTCTGTGCCGCCTTGATTGTTGTGTCTCCGGGTATTATGCTTCTGGGTGTCATGCCTCCTTGGATGTCACGTCACTGGGTACTGTGCTTCTTCGGGTATTTTGCCTTCTGGGATATCATGCCTTGGGGTATCCTGCCACTGGGTACTGTGCTTCCTTGAGTACTGTGCATCTTTTTGCGTGTTGAGTCGGAGTATCTTGGCTTCTTGGATGTTTTGCCTCTGGGTGTCGTACCCCCGGGTATCTGTCCTCCTGGGGTGTCTTGCCTCCTCCAGTGATCGCGCCTCCTTGGATATTGTGCCTCTGGGCATCAGGTCTCCTCATCCACCATCCTTCTGGTTATTGTACCTTTGGGTGCCACTGGGTATCACGCCTGCCCCTGGGTACCGTGCCCCTGGGTACAGTGCCTCTCTCTGGGCACTGTGCCTCCAGGTCCCGTCCTCTGGGTCCCATGCCTCTCAGTGCTGTGCCTGATGCATATATGCGGTGCTCTGGGTATCATGCTGGCTCTGGTGCCTGGCAGGGCGCAAGGCCATGCCTGGCCAGTGCTGGTCTGTTTAAAGCCACCATCCCTCTTTTTCCTTCGGCATGGGTTGTTGCTGCAGGGGCCGTGACACCCTGTGGCTCCCTCCCAGGCAGGTGGTGCGGTGTCCCCTGCCTGCAGGGTGCTGGTGTGGTGTGCCTGGCTCTGGGGACATGGCCCCAGGGCTTCTGCCATGGCCCGTGCCACAGGAATGTGCTGGCCCTGCCCAGCTTTTGGGGCTCAGCCTCATGCATGTGGGCAGGGCACTGTGGCGCAGGGGGCAAGCGCCCACCTCCCTGCTCAGGGGACCCTACCAAAAAGCTGTCGTGCTGAGATTAAAAAAAAAAAAAATCGGCTTTTTTTTTTAAAGGACAAAATAATCTGCTGGATTTTTTTTATTATTTGTGGGTTAAGGTTTTTTTTTCCTCTTTCTTTTAAATCATGAAATGACTCACTCTTCTCAGCTGAAAATAAACCTGATGGCGGCTGCGGTGGGGAGCTGTGACAGAGCTGCTGGGGCCAGCCCTGCCTTCGGCAGCCCCCAGGGCGGGGGGGGGGGGGCTGCTGCGGGGGGCTCAGGTGGCCCTGCCAGGGCTGCTAATGGGGCTAAAGTGCTCCTAAGGGGGCACCGCCATCTGCACGGCCTCCAGGGCTGTGTGTTTTTGCACTTAGAGCATGTGGCTCCCGGCTGCGGAACACCCGTGTGCCCCCTGAGTGCATGCCTGCATGCCCCATGCACCCAGGGGGGAGCACGGGGGGCGCACACAGGGATGCACAAGGGTTTTGCCTTGCCTGGGGTTTGCCCCCAGCCCCGAGCTGGCTTTTGCATGATGGTTTGATGTCGGGAGCTCAACTCCGCTGCCCCCCTCAGTGCCTACCAGCCGTTTCCAACACCTCCAGGCTGGGGGAGACACAGCAGGCGCTAGGCAGAGTCTTCTGTAAGATCCCCCCCCTGCCCTCCAAGGCCTCTCTGGCACAGCAGCTGGGTGGCGCATGGGGGTCCTGGGGGCTGGCCCCCGATGCCGTGCATGACATAGCTGTTTGCTCCTCTTGGCAGGGACCCCCACATCAGTGATGAGCCAGCTGTGCTCCCCAGAGCCAGCCCCATGGCAGGTAAGACACCCTGAGTCCCCCCGGTACCCCACACACCCTGTTCCCATGCCCGATATGTGGGTGCTCAGCACCCTGGCAGCATGCATCACCCTGGTGGATGGCCAGTGGCTCGCTGGAGCAGCCGCTTTGCTCGTCTGACTGCTGCTCCCCCTTGCTCCCCCGCAGCTTCCCAAGATGGGCAGTGGAGTGAGGGCGACAAAGACCCCACACTGACCAAGCTGGAGGGGTCTCATGGCCCCCCAGGTGCTCAAGCGCAGCCTGGCCCCTTGGTGCAAACGTGCCTCCTCCGGAACCTGGAGATGGATGCCCTTGCCCAGACACAGACCCTGCGCGACTTCGAGCAGGTGAGACCATGGGGTGCTGGGACCCTCCCGATAGCACCGCCAGCCCCCACCCTCAGCACCACTGGGTACTTGCAGGATACATGCCAGATCCCCTGAGTGCACCAGTGGGGTGAGGAGGGCAGGAGGGGGACGCGGGGCAGGCGGCAGTGGGCTGGGGAAAGGGGGCTCAGCCCCCCCGGGCGTCGCGCTCCCCCTCGCCGCCCTCCTGGCTGAGACACGCGGGGGCCGCGGGGGCTCAAGTTTCATCACCCGCCTGTCCCCGTCCTCCCTGCTCCAGCGACTCCTCAAATAGCTCTGGGAAAAAAGTAGGAAAGGGGCCACGGTGGGGCTGGCCGGCGGCGGGAGCTGTGGCAGGCAGGGACCCTGGGCTGTGTCCCTGCGGCGCCATGTGAGGGGTGCCGGGATGTCCCCCCCATGGAGCGCTGGCCATGGCTAACGGGTACCGCACGCTCTCCCAGCACCTCAATGACCTTAAGAAGGAGAATTTCAGCCTCAAGCTCCGCATCTACTTTCTGGAGGAGCGTGTCCAGCAGAAGGGAGAGGGCAGCCGTGATGATGTCTACCGGCGGGTGAGCACCTGTGGGTGACTGGGATGGGTGCCCGATGGGGGCGGGGGTGTCCCTCTCAATGCCCTCTCTTTGCCGGGAGGGGATGGGGCCAGGGGACTGCAGCCAGTGGGGGTGGCAGGGAGGGCATCGGGCACGGCACTGGGGCTGGGGGAGCTGCTGTGAGGGAATTTGCCTCTTGCTGCCCTTGACAGGAGCGGGGAGAGGGGCAGGGAGGGCACCCCCAGCTCAGTGGGGTGCCCAGGGTGGGTGGTGGTGGCGCTTTGTCTACGGACAGATGGAGTGGGTACACCCCATCATAGTGCCAGTGGGCTAAAATACCACCTGTGCCACCCAGTGCCAGGAGCACCCGATACCCTGCCATGGGATGGGGGACCCCCATGCTGCCTCTGATGCGTTCCGGTGGGCAGCGGTGCTGGGGGGTCCAGGCAAGCATGGGGGGATCCTACCCATCGCCCTCCCGCCCCACAGAACATTGAGCTGAAGGTGGAGGTGGAGAGCCTGAAGCGAGAGCTGCAGGAGAAGCAACAAGCCCTAGATAACAAATGGTGAGTGGGGCCAGCCAAGCCCCTCACCCTGGGTGGACGCGGCACCTATGCACTGTCTGCGGTGCTTGCATGGGTGTGGGTGGGGGGGACGGGGGTGTTCTGCCTGCACCCCGTGCAGCGGGCAGCGGAGGACTTTGCAGTGGGCTGAAGGGGTGTGCAATGGGGCTGGGCACTCGCAGGGCTCCTCTTACAGCCCCTGCGCCAGCCAAAAATAAAGGGCAACACCTGTTTGGTGGGGGAGGACAGCGCCGGGGCCGGGGGCTGGGGGTGTCCCACCGTGGGGCACGGCTGGGCTGGTGGGGGCACAGCAGCCGGGGAACTCCTGGTTTCAGGAGCATGGAGGGACTGCTTCAGTGGTTTGGAGCCTGAGCATGGTCCGGTGTTGCTGGAGGAGCCGTGTCCCCAGGGCAGCAGCGCTGGGAGGATGCAGCACACCCTGCCAGGGGTCCTGCAGAAACAGCACCCACGGCATGGGGGATGCTGGGCTGGGGTCACTGGGGGTGGCACAGTTCGCCAAGCCCAGCTGGTTTAGGGTGAGGGGTTTTGCAAAGGGAGGCCATGCCATGCCATGCCATGCCAAGCCATGAGACCCTGCACCCTGCTAAGCCATGCCGTATCATGCTATGCCATGCTGTGCCATCTCATGTGCTGTGCCATAGCACACAGTGCCATGGCATGTGAGATGCCATGCCATGCCATACTGTGCTGTGCCATGCCATGCTGTGCCTGGCAGGGTGGCCACGGAAAACCAGACAACCCGCAGCCAGGCAGCACTCCAGCAGCAGTATGAGGAGCAGCAGCGGGAGTCGGAGCACGTCTATGAGCTCCTGGAGAACAAGATCCAGCTCCTGCAGGAGGTGAGCCTGGGGGTGGTGGGAGCTGGGGGGGGGCAGAGACTGGTGCCTGGGGGCTTACTCCACTGCCGTGCAGGAGGCCAGGCTGGCACGGAATGAGGCCGAGCAGGCCACGGCACTAGCCAGAACTGAGGCGGAGCGGTGCCGGGAGCTGGCAGAGAAGCTGAAGGAAGCTGCGAGGACAAAGGATGAGGACAGGAGTGATGACGGCTGCAGTGCCATGGCCCAGAGGTGTGTGCCCAGGATCCGTCTCCTCTATGCTGCCAGCCTGTGCCCTGTGCCGGTCCTCGGAGGCTGCTGAGGGGCTGTGCTGTGCAGGGCTGGAGGGCTGTGGGCATCCAGGGGGGTGGAGGGGTCACCCCAAGGGGAGAGAGCTGGGCTGTGGGGAAGGGGGAGCAGCCCTGAGGCTGTTCTGCTTTGCCTCAGAGATTGCCCCCGCCAGCTGTCCCCAGGGCCGTCCCAGTCCCTGAGCATCCACTGCCCTTCCCTCCATCTCAGGAGGATCTGCGAGCTGACCCAAGAGCTTGCCGCCAGCAACCAGCTTGTGGAAACGCTGTCAGCCGAGAAGCATGAACTGCAGCAGCGCCTGGAGGAGCCCCCAGCCGTGAGGGCACAGGTGGGTGCGCAGGCATGGGGGGACCCCAGCCCAACACCCTGGGGAGGAGCGCACCCACCCAGGGCTCAGCTGGCAGTTGTCATCACTGTCCCCTGCTGGGACATGTCCAGCCTGGCAGTGCTGGGTGTTTGCACAGCTGGGTGCTGGGGGGCAGGGGGCCAGGGGGACCCGGTGGGCAGTGTCGGGGGGAGAGGCCACCAGCCTGCACCGTCCTTCAGTGGGTGCCACTGGTGCCTGCATCCGTCTGCCATTTAAATCCCAGGGTCTTAAAATACCCCTGGCAGCCCGGCACGGTGCCAGGCGGGATTTCGGGGTTACAAGGGATCAGAGCAGCGTGTCCCTGGCAGACGCACAGCTCTGTGCTGCGCCTTGGGGGCACAGCACTGTGCCCAGCAGCTGTGGCCATCACTGTGTGAGCTGTGCACACAGTGGTCTCGCAGGGGGACCCCGGTGTGTGCCCATGGGTTGGCACGGGGCGCTACACAGGTACTGATGTATGGGTGCTGGTGGCCTTGAGCCATGGGGTGTGGGCCCCCCCAGCTGGCGCTGGGCACTGGGACTGGACACTGGCATTGGCACTGGGACATGGCACTGGCACTGAGGACCTGGCACTGGGATAGATGCTGACACTGGGGACAGGCACTTGAGACATGGTGCTGGCACTTGGGACAGGCACTGGGACAGGCATTGGCACTGGGGACAGGCAGTGGGACATGGTGCTGGCACTGGGGACCTGGCTCTGGGATAGACACTGGGTCATGGTGCTGGCACTGGGGACAGGCACTGGGAGAGGCACTGGCACTGGGGCTGGGCACAGGGACGTGGTGCCGGCACTGGGGACCTGGCACTGGGATAGGCACTAGCACTGGAGACAGACACTGGGACATAGTGCTGGCACTGGAGACAGACACTGGGACATGGTGCTGGCACTGGGGACAGGGACTGGGGTAGGCAGTGGCACTGGGGACCTGGCACTGGGGACAGGCACTGGGAGAGGCACTGGCGCTGGTGCTGGGCACTGGGACATGGTGCTGGCACGAGGTACCAGCACTAGGACAGGCAGTGGCACTGGGGACAGGAACCGAGACATGTTGCTGGCACTGGAGACAGGCAACTGGGACATGGTGCTGGCACTGGGATAGGCAGTGGCACTGGGGACAGGAACTGAGACATGTTGCTGACACTGGAGACAGGCACTAGAGTCATGGTGCTGGCACTGGGGACAGGCACTGGCGCTGGGGACAGGCACTGGGAGAAGTGCTGGCACTGGGGCTGGGCACTGGGAGAGGTGTTTTCACTGGGAGTGGTGCTGGGCATGGTGCTGGCACTGGGCACAGGCGCTGGCACTGGGGCTGGGCACTGGGACATGGTGCTGGCACGGCAGCCAGGCACTGGGAGAGGCGCTGGCGCTGGCGCTGGGCGCTGCCACTGGGGCTGGTCCCCGGCCCCGCACGGTCACCGCGGCTGTCACGGTCACGGCCGGTGTCGCGGCCGCAGCGCCAGCCCCGCGCATGCGCGACACTCGCCCGTAGCGACTACAAGCCCCGGCCGGCGGCGCGGCGGGCGCGTGCGTGGAGCTGCCCGCCGCCATCTTGAAATCTGAGCCACAAGCCGCCCGCCGCCGTGGCAGGAGCATCCCCGGCGGGGCAGGGGGGCAGCCCGGGTGAGGGGCAGCCCCGGGGTGGGGCAGCTGTGAGGAGAGGAGGGGAGGGGGTGCAGCTGTGAGGAGAGAGGGGGTGCAGCTGTGAGGAGAGGAGGGGAGGGGGGCAGCTGTGAGGAGAGGAGGGGGGCAGCTGTGAGGGGAGGGGGGCGGCTGTGAGGAGAGGAGGGGAGGGGGGGCGGCTGTGAGGAGAGGAGGGGAGGGGGGGCGGCTGTGAGGAGAGGAGGGGAGGGGGGCAGCTGTGAGGGGAGGGGGGGCGGCTGTGAGGAGAGGAGGGGGGCGGCTGTGCGGGGAGGGGGGGTGCAGCTGTGAGGAGGGGGGGTGGGAGGCAGTGTGGGGACAGCCAGGAGAAGGGGGCAGGCCCAGGTGTGGCTGGGCTGAGATGTGAAGGAGATGTCTTAGGGTGGGATGTTTCTGTAGGACTAGGAGTCCTGGTGTGTCACCCCCCTCAAAAGCGGGGGGCTTGGTGGGGTGAGAAGTGCTGGTGGGCCCAGGGCTTGAGGGAGCTGTGCCCCAGGAGATGAGCCTAGTGAGTGGTGGAGGCCTCAGGAGGGTCTCTTGAGAGCCCCCAGAAATAGGTTTGGGTGCTGGGAGGGAGGGAAGATGAAGGAAACCTGCCGGATCTGTGCTCGGGAGCTGTGCGGCAACCAGCGGCGATGGATCTTCCACACAGCGGCCAAGCTGAACCTCCAGGTGCTGCTCTCCCATGTCCTGGGCAGGGAGCTGTGCCGGGATGGCAAATCTGAGTTCGCTTGCAGCAAGTGTGCCTTCATGCTGGACCGCATCTACAGGTTCGATACTGTCATTGCGCGCATTGAGGCCCTCTCCATCGAGCGCCTGCAGAAACTGCTACTGGAGAAAGATCGCCTCAAGTTCTGCATTGCAAGCATGTACCGCAGGAACAATGAAGACTCTAGCACAGATGACAGAGCTGGGGATGGGACTGTGGACCTTTCTAACCTGCCTGATGTACGGTATGCTGCCCTCCTTCAGGAGGATTTTGCTTATTCTGGATATGAATATTGGGCGGATCAAGATGAGCACAGCCTGGAGCCACACAGCTGCCATGCTTCAGAAGGAGCAAGTAACCGCCCACGGCGTTGCCGTGGCTGTGCTGCGCTGCGGGTGGCTGATGCTGACTATGAAGCAATTTGCAAAGTGCCACGAAAAGTGGCCAGAAGCATCTCCTGCGGGCTCTCCAGCCGGTGGTCAGCCAGCATGGGCAATGAGGAATCATCAGTGTGTGACGCGGCGGAGTCCACCAGCGCCAGAGTGCCTGTGGATGGGGAGAGCATGGAGGAAGGCACGCCTGCATCCTCTGTCGAGTCCCTGGACACAACTGTGGAGGCCAGCCCCCCACAGCAGAAGGATGAAGATGCAGATAAGGGAGTGAAGGGGAATGGGAAATGTGACGATTTCTCAGATGAGCGCATGACCCCAAACTCTTCGCTGAGCGGGAACAGGCTGGAGCTGGCCCTCAGTTTGATCAAGGCTTTGGACTACAAACCCCTTCAGAGCCCCCGAGGCAGCAGGCTACCTATTCCTGTGAAGTCCAGCTTGCCCCCTCCCAAGCTGAGCCGCGACTTGGCAGATGGCAGCACTTCTGCTGGCTTAGCGTGTGCTAGTTCTGTCTTCCTGAACGCAGACAGAAAATCCTTTTCCAGAGCCCCTTTGGGTCTTCCCCTGGAGATTTCTGAACTTCAGGAGCTGTGGGATGACCTCTGTGAGGATTATATGCCGCTGCGGGTGCAGGTAGAGGTCATTGTGCTGCCATTCAGTTGGGCAGTGTCCCTGTGGCTTGATGCTGAGCCCACTAGGGATTCTTCTGTGCTGAGATAATGCAGATAGCTGCTGAACCCAGGACTAAGAATAGGCAGCTCTGTCCTTTTTAGGTGCGCTGCCTCTCTCCTCTGTCATTCTCCTGTCATCTGTTTCCTCCTTGTGTTCTGGGAAATTAACCTCCTCCCCCCAGCTCCCACCCCCCACCCCTTCATCAGCTCTCCCTGTCAACGCAGCCTGCTGGATGGGTCTGAGCTCTTCGTGTCCTTTGTCATTTTTCTGCTGAGAAAACACTAGTTTCACTTCAGCTTTCTCTTTAAAGTCAGTATGCCTTTTACCCACAACCAAAGGGAGCATTTTAAGCTTCTGGGCATGTGTTTTCCAGCAAACTTGTTTTCTTTGTGCCTGGGTAATGGTTTGGTGTCAGAATGCCTGCCTCCAGAGCCCTGCCTCTGCAGATCAGGTCTCCAACCTGCCTAACATGCAGATCTGCACAGGGATCTGTGGCGCGTGCCCTGAGGAAAAGGTGTTTTCCTCGTAGGTGGATTTGTGCCAAAGGATGACTTCAGGGTTGGTATTCTAGATAATTGGTTTATTTTCTGATCCTTTGAAAAGATTCATCAATTAGTGGCAGGTGTTGCTGAGGTGATGAAAGCTCCAGCTTTCGTGGGACTTCCTGGTGCTGTTACCTGCCTTGATAGTAGTCCTCCTGTCGTTCTGGATTGCTTCTGTTTTGCTGGCCTTAATGAAATCTTCATTAGTATGCAGTCAAAAAGCTGAACGTGTAACTCCTTTACCATTTTCCTTAATGAATAGAAGGCCTCAGTCAGCTTCAATTCAGGAATATCCATGTCAGCCTAATTGCGTTCCCATTAGCAGCCTTAGTGCTGTCTAATGCTGTAGCTAGCCTGCGGGATTAGAAAAATGCTTGTTTATTACTATGGCAACTGTGGCTGTGCTGAATTACGCTTCCAGCGCTGCTTGCTGTCTGGTCCACATGGGCGTTTCCCAGAGCTTTCCCCATAAAAGCCTGCTCAGAAATGTTGCCAGGGAGGAACTTAGAAAAACTAATTTTCATCAGGTGCACAAAGGTGTCATGATGGCAGCCAGCAGCTGAAGATGTGAAGCAGGACATTGATGCTGTTCCTGTAGTCTGTGTTGCTTGCTACTAATTTTCACTGTCAGCTACATGTTTGCAGTATGAAAATAAGCTTTCTCTTAACAGAACACGGGCACAATCAACGTGGCACATTCATGGCTTGGCTTTGTGTCATGCATCGCCATCCTCATCTGGGAACTGCATCTGAGGAGTTTCTCCAGCCTCTGCCATCTGACAGTCCCAGCCAGGAATTCATCCTGGGGGACTTTTTTACTGCCATGGCAGCAGCAGTTGTGGTCTTCGGTGCAGATTCTGGCAGAGGGGGGAAAGGACTTAATCCTTTGGATGACTTTAACAGCAAAAATGAGACGTCAGATGCAGCTAGTAGACTAAATAGTTCTTGTATAAATTATTTTTCTTTCTCTTTGTACAAGCAATGCTCTTTCTAAAAGGCAGGTGCTGCTTTCCAGTGATTTTAGTAATGTGGAAGGAATATATAGGATATGTGGGACCACAGGTCCCTTACTGCTTTTGGGAAACTGCAGTTCCTTAAATTTACTGCTGTAAGCTACAATGACTGAGAGCAATCTGATGTTGGGGTGTGTGACCTTGTAGGTACTGTCGTCTTGGATGTTTTATTGAACCAACAATTATTCCCCTTCAGCACTGCAGCCCCAGGAACATGCCACCAAACCAGACTTTTGTCAGACACAGTCGCAGCTGCCTGTGGTGCCATGCTGGCAGTGAGGGAAGCATTGCCCCTACTGACAGCTGGGCTTTCACCCACTGTTCTGGGCAGATCACAGCTTGGCAGGCTTAGATGCTGCTGTGATTATTTTTCTTATTTTTTAAAGGAGTGTTCTGTCTAGGTTAGTGTGTGTTAGTGTGACACTGCGGGAGCTGTACTCGGGAGAGGTTCAGTAAAATGGTGACGCAGAAAAAACTGCTGGGGGAGCCGTGCCCTCGATATGGCTGCAGGGAAGCGCAAGGGAGGGAGCTTGGGCTTTGGAACTTTGGACTCTGGAACTGGCTCTGCCTTTCCCCTCCCTGCTCTTAGCTCTTTGCAGGCTTTCTACTTTTTTTTTTTTTTCTTTGGAATGTGCAAATTGTGAGGAAAGGTGATTTTTTTTCTTCCCTCGCTTTTTTTTTTATTTTATTTTTTCCCCCCCATCAACCTTATTTCAAAATACCTACTGTGTGACAGATTCCAGCAGCTCTCCCTGTCTGATCCAAAGCCTTCTGGCTGGGCAGATTTGAAATTACTTGCTATGACTGTTCAAGTTTTCACTAATATCTTAACAAAACATCAGGGTAAGGGGATTCATTGCTTCTTTATGTGAGACGTGATGCGCAGGCCTGGGGGAGCTCCCCTGTGCTGCCTGTCTCTCCCAGAAACAGCGTTTCTGTGACTGCTGAAGATGAGGATTCAGCCTGATAGGGCTAATCAGAGTTGGCTGTTGTTCTTCCTGTGCTGCGCTGCCTGGAGCTGGTGCTCTGGTGTGCGCTCTGAAAAGCTCTGCCATGTTCTTGCAGCTTCTGTGCTTGCCAGAGCTCTCGCTTAAGACAGAAACCAGTAGAATCAATCTCATATTGCTGATGATATTCAGAAATACTTAATGAGTCCTGTTAGGGCTGGGGTGGGTGTCTGGGCTTGGTCACTGCTCTGAGGAGTTAACAACTCGCTAGGCAGGAGGTAGCAAAATAGTAAGAAGGGATGACAAGGGATTAGTGTGTGCTCAGCCTGGCAGACCATGTGTCGGAATGTAGGCCATTTGCATTCTCAATAAATGGGTATGTGTGATGGAAAAAAAAATCTAAGCAATGGCACTGAATTTGCTACGGTTTGTGCACTTGGGAAGGAGGGGAGGTGTCAGGGATGTGGCTTGGGTGTGGGGAGCAGATCAGTCATCAGCCTGCAGACAGTGGTTAGAGCCAGACAAGCTGCTGGGCTCAGATTAGGGAAGTGAGGGGAGACAAGGAGTCCAGCCAGAGTCTTGGGGCCGCAGGGCACTTCTGGCAGGTCAGGCAGAGAGCTGTCGGGTGCCAGCCTGCCACCCAGGTGAAAGGAGACACAGGCAGCATGATGTTTTGGAGACAGAAAAGCACAGTGGGGCATGCTTAAGCCCAGGCTGCAAGGTCTTTGAAGGCTGACAGCTGAATAGAAGCAGCCAGTGCAAGACTCGAGCCATTTCTCTCTTTCTTTCACTCTTTCTCCCTCCTCACCAGGATGTGCAGGTTGAACATCAACAGCCGGCTCCAGGTGACCCTGCAGCAGAGGAGCATGTGTCTGATCTGTGTGCTGCAGAGCTGCAGGGCAAAATCCAGCAATTTGAAGCTGCCAACAAGGTATTTCTTCATGATCAGCAAATTCAGTGCCTATTGAACCTGATTTAGTTAGTGCTGGAGGGTGCCTCTTAGCCTGGCCGGAGGCAGGCTTTGGCATCTCTATTCCAGCAGGGGTGTGTGCTGACACAAGAGTCTCAGGGCTGGTATCTGCCAGCTTGAGTTAAAAACATTTTTTTTCTGCAACTGGGCTGTGTAAATTTTCCATATTTTTGCAAACCATTATTTTGGAAGAACTTCCCACTTGCCTGGTGAGCCTTCAGGGAGCTGGTGATGGAGAGAGGCAGCACAGGACTCTTTTCCTGTCTCTTGGATTTGCATGGGCTGAGCCTGGTGCAGGAGGGAATGGCACCTGCCTTTGAGACAGCTGCTGCCTTTTTCCAAGCAGTAAGGGAGATAAGCGCAGAGCGGGTCCTGCTTTCATTTTGATTTAAAGGCTTTGTTAGGAAAGAAATGTGCATCTGAGTTGTCTTGGGGCAGATCAAATGTAGCATGTGTTGCGAGGGGTAGATGTTCTTAGTTATGTCCTTGAACTCTAAGGTAAATTATACCCACTGGGAAAACAAGAGAGGTTAAATGAGAAAAAACATCCTGTACCTGAGCTAAGAGGTTTCAAGTGATTGATAGTAATCAAGCTCTTTTGTGCTATAAAAGTACCTGGCAACTTTTGGAGTTCTGTAAGTAATAGCAACAACAGTGGGTGAGGTTCTGGGGTCTCTTTGTGCGCATTGCTAGGCTCTTCAATCATCTTTTAGGTACTGAACTCTAACACATATGCAGGACATAACAAGTTGATTATATAATTTCCAATTGCCTTGACGGAAAGACATCGATGGGATGGGATCTTTATTTGAATCTCGGGACAGCTGTTGAAGCTGCCTGGGCCACAAAGGTTGACAGGGCCAAGAACCAGTAAATGCAGTTGGAAGTGTTTAAACAGGTTAGGGGGAGTGTCTCCTGGAGAAGAGATAACAGGGCAGGTGTGTGATTTAATGAGCAACAAGAGGAAATCATGTGGCAGCACCAACTCCTTAAGAAACTGAGGCTTGAGTAAGTTCCGAGAAAGTTGTATGTCATCCAAGGCAAAGAATGCCAACAGGCAGCATGTTTAGAAATACTAACAAGTAGTTGCTTCAATGCACGACGTGCACTGCATCATGAACATTATGGTGAAAGCAGAGAACTGTCCTAGAACTGTTGGAGGTGGTAGTCTTTTTAAGGTGAAAATGTCAAAGGCAAAAGTTTCTTAGGTTGTATACCAGCCATAGAGACCAGTGAGATGTTCCCCTTTGCTCTGCAGCTGTGCTGTTGGCATGCTGGCACTGGTTAGACTCTGTTGTGCTGAAACCGAAGTTGAGGCTAAATAAGCCACTGATCTGATCAAATGTAGAATTATCTAGACCGGCAGCTGCTGCAAGAGTGCCTGGGTGGTTGGAGGCAGTAAGAGAAGGGGCTGGAAGAACACTGTAAATTTGCAGCTGCAGTGCTCTGGAGGACCTCAGAAACAAAGGGGACAGTTTTTAGAATGTGTAGCTTTTCCATATTGATTTTTTTTCCCAGATCTCTTAGGAGGTTTTTGGGTTGAAGCAGCCGCTTTCCTCTTCAGGGAACAAAACCAAATGATAGAAACTGGGAAGGCCACTGGGCAGTCCAAGCAAGACTCTCCTGGAGTATGTGGGCGACAGTAGGATATGTGAACCCAAGCCTGGAACCTCTGCCCTGCACGTGGGCTGCATTGGAGGGACCAGAATCACTGGATCAGTGGTGTGGAGGGACTGAAGGCTTTGTTTTTACTCACTGGTCTCCACCTAGCTCAAACAATATTTACAGGCTCTAGAGGGAGTCATGGTGATCTTGATCTGGTGAACACCTTGGCAGTGTGGACTTGAGCAAGGAATGAGGGAGTCCTAAGGTTGTTTATGTAGAGCATTAGGCAGGATTAAAAAGCCAACATATTTCTGTCTTCAGTTGTTACAGGAAAAGCTGAGTGAATTGAGTTTTGAATTAAAATCTGCCCAAGAAACATCGCAGATGCAAGATCTTACAATCCAGAATCTGAATGAGGCCCTGAAGAGCAAAGAGAGTAAGGTAATAGTTTTGGGTGGACAGGGTGGTGGTAACCAAAAGAGGAAAGTGTGCTAGCCCTGTAGGCAGTGACTGGAAGGGAATGCTTAAGCTGTTGCTGGGCATCCTGAATCTCATTAAATTAGTTCTTGAGAAACTCTTTCGTGCGATGCCGACATGTCATAATCCATGCTGGAGGCTTGGGATCGGAGTGTTTGCACTTGGTTTGGCAATGACTGACTGGGCTTCCTATCCTTTGACTTGTAGACAGAAGAGCTGTACCGTATCATTGAAGGGCAGAATGAGACGATGGCCAAGCTACGGGACAAGTTACACAGAAGCCATCTGGGACAGTTGCAGGTATGTCCCTGGAAAGCCTCAAATACATGAGGTTTTTTTCTGCAGGGATCCTGATTTTTAAATCCCTCTTGTGAAGTGAATCTTTCAGTTTCTCTGCTTGCTGCTTTTGTTAGGTGTCAGAGAACCTACTCTCATCCCAGGAGCAGCAAATGTCACTGCTGGATCTTCAGAACACACTTTTCTGCACCAAGCTGGAGATGCAGAAACTGAAAAGAGCTCAGCACCAGAAGGAGCATCAACTGGCTGAAGCCAGGAGAGCAACCCAGCTCCTAGAGACCATGGTGCATGAGGAAGAGCAGCAGAAAGAGGCAACCTGGAAACACAACCAGGTATGACAAGCACTTAGCCTGGAAGTCGCTGGTTTACATGACTTAAGAAGCACTGATGTAGTCAGTACCCTGCTGTTGTTCAACATTTCTGCCTACATCAGTCTAGGCACACTTGGCTAACCCCTTGTCACATGTGGCAGGGAGAATGCTCCAGCCTCCTTAGCTTCATGTCTGAGGATTTAGAATCAGCAGAGACACTTGATAGTGGGTATGTTGTCACTTGTCTGTCTTTGGCTGGTGCAAATGTCCCATCTCTTTGCAGTGTTACAAAATTAATGCCCACCGCTGCACAGGTTAGCTGTGATTGACTGTAAAGCTCTGCCTGTGGCCAGAGCAAGGGGTTTAGATGGATGGATGCCCCGAGAAATGAACTCAAACTTGATCACCGTGGAAGTGTGTGTTTTGAGATGTGAAAGCTGTAATATTACAGAGCATTTTGAGTTGTTCCTGCAGTTCTTGTTGCTCTTGGCTTCTTCAGATTGACCTGCTCCTTACAGGTCTGTCGAGGACTGACTGCCAAGATATATGCTTTTTTTCCCTTGCAGGAGCTGCGTGCTGTGGTGCAGCAGCTAGAGACAGAGCTGCAGGACAAGGCTCAGCAGCTCCAGACAGTGGAGTGGGAGAAATGCCGTGAGCTGCAGGCCCAGGAGCAGTGTTTTCAGCATTTGAATCAGCAGCTGGCTCGCAAGGAACAGCTTCTGCAGGTGAGATGCAGAAAGATTCAAGTTGAGCATAACTAGCCAGGGCCCCTACTCCTCCTTTGGTATTTGGCAATGCAAAAGTCAGTCTGTGGCTTTCATGCATGCCCTTTAAAGAAGGGAAGGAAAGAGATGCTTCTGGGCTCCCAAGATGAGGAAGAACGCACAGGTATCAGAGTGCATCAGCCCACAGCAATGTCTGGTGGGGCCTGGCATGTGCTAGTCAACCAGCCCCAGCTGCTGAGACTCCACCACCCTTTAATGTGTGGGGTAGAGCAAGTGCAGGGTGGATGTAGTTAGCCCTGGTTCTCCTGTGCTGCTGTCTGGGGGGTTTCTGGACTGACAGTTGTACTAGTGGCATGTGTGTGACCTCTAGGAATCGAGGGAGCTTCTGCAGTGCCAGCAAAGCTTGGACAAGAGCCCTGCAGCCATGAATGCCATGCTGGAGAAACTGCAGCAGCGAGTCAGCGACAGGGACGCTGCTCTGGAGGTGAGCACAGTCTGTGGTGATGCCTCAGTTTTCCCTGATGCTCAGCCACTGGGCTACCGTCAGTGGTGCAGCCCTAGGCTGATGCCAGGGGTGACCAGGTCTTCCCCATGCTCTTCATGGCTCAGCCTTCCAGAGGAGCTCTCTGAAAGGGAGAAACGAGGTGCGTGGTGGGCTGCAGAGCCCTACTAACCCATTCTGAGCAGTGGCCCCTTCTCACCCTAGCGAGCAGTAGATGAGAAGTTCTGTGCCCTGGAGAAGAAGGAGCAAGAGCTGCAACAGCTCCGTCTCTCAATAAGGGAGCGTGGAAGTGACCTGGAGAGACTGCGCAATGTCCTGTCCAGCAACGAGGCCACCATTCACGTGAGTGCTTGTACCTGGGCATGCGGAGTCCAGCCTGGCTGTGGTGTGGTGTGAGACAAACCTTCCTGTCAATGCTCTGGTTGTCACTGGCAAGAGCAGCTGCAGGGCGCTGGCCTCCCTCTGGCCCTGTGTGTGGGGTGAGTTCCTGGGTCACTTGTGTTTCTGGGCTGGGTGTAGAGGTGAGTGTGGTATCTGGAGAGGGCAGGGGTAAATCTACGGGGCTCCACTAGCAGGAGAGACTGGTGCTTCTGGTTCTGCTTAATTCAGGATAAAGTCTCTGTCTCTGATTGAGCTGCTTCTGTTGTGGTCCCCAGAGCCTGGAGAGCCTCCTGAAAGCCAAAACCCTGGAACTAGAACAGGTCTCTGCAACCTGCCAAAACCTCCGCTGGCTCAAAGAGGAGATCGAGGCCAAATCCTGCAGCAGGCAGAAGGAACAGGAGGGGATCATCCAGCAGCTGCAGACCTGCCTGCATGACAGGAACAAGGAAGTGGAGGTAAGGCCTTAGCTTGACTTCGTGAGCCTTTAGCCAGCGTGTCTGCAGAGAGAGTGGTCCCAAACCAGAGCCTCCTGGCTGCCTGCCTCTGAGGACGGTCCTTGTGCCTGTGCCTTGGAAGCTGTCTGCTTTTGGCACTTGTAAATACCTGTGCTTACCGAGATGCTGCTCTCTCAGCTACACCCAGGCCAAAGAACTGTTCATCCTTGAAGAATTTGCAGTTTGGTGGTAGCGACGTGTCTCCATCTCTCCTTTCCTCCCCCTTGTCCAGGAGCTTACAGCAACTCTGCTGTGCAAGCTGGGCCCAGGACAGAGTGAGGTAGCAGAGAAGCTGTGCTTGCGTCTCCAGCACAAGGAGAAAATGCTGCAAGATCTCCTCAGTGACAGGAACCGTCAGACTATGGAACATGATGCTGAAATCCGGGAGCTGCTGCAGGCTGTGAGCACCAAGGAGCAGCAGAGCAGAGTGAGTTGCATGCAGTGCCGCAGTGGGGAGGCTGGGGTGGATGGCACTGCCTTGCATTAAGCAAATAGAAGCTGCTCTCTAGCTGCTGTTGGTGTAGCATGGCGAACTGCCGAGTGCTGAAGAAGCATGTGAGATGCCATGAGCCATTTCTAAGTTGTTCTCAACCCATCACGTGGGAGCAGTTACAAAGCAGCAGCTCTTGTAGTGGTGTTCAGGTATTGGGTCCCTGTTGTTAAGTGGACTGGGTGGGGGTTTTGTGTGTGATGGGGAAGGAGGTGCAGATGCTCCTGGGCTTGGGGCAGCAGAGGGGTTGTGGGAGAGTTGCTACTTCATGTGGGTGTTGCCAGACCAGAAGGGAAGACTGAGCTGTTTCTTGTGCAGCGCAGAAGTCTGAGGAAGCTCTGCTTATTGCTTCTTAACTTACACGTTAGTCACACTAGTGCATGATCCTGGGCATGTAAATGCCACTTAGAGCCACAGTTCCTACTCTTGCACACTGGGTGCAGTTTCAGTGTTACTCAAGATACCTTGCATTGAGTTTTCTTTGTTAAAGAGGGGGCTAAAAGGCAAGGCAGTGCCTCCTCCTCATTGCCTGTCCTCTGCCTTTCTCCTCTCCTGAATGGAGTGAGAGAGTCCAAGGAGCTTGCTCCTGTGTAGGTAGAGAGGTTGCACCTTGCTGCAGCTCTCTCACAAGTAGAGGTGGGAGTGGAGCTGCTGAGTGGCCAGGAGCAGTAGCTCCCAGGCTGGTTTGCAGAGCACTTCTAGTCTCAAGTGGCAGATAAATATTGAGATGATTTCCCTTAGTCTCTCAGGAAGGTGAGGATGCCCCTGGTCACAGCCCTGCCTTCCCTTATTTTTACTGCTCAATCAGGCGGCTGCACAGAAGATGGCACATGCTTTGGCTGAAAGGAGCTGCGAGTTACAACTATTGCGCCAGCATATGTTGGGGAAGGAGCCTGTCGGGATGCAGTCAGTTGGTGCCAGGCTGTCGAAGCAGGACAAACAGCCTGTACAAGTAAGAATCATGCCCTGTGTTTCTCTGCCTGTGGCCTCGGGGTTCCAGAGAGAACTGATTGCCACAGAAGGAAATGGGAGAGAGTGGAACACCACAGAGAATGATAGAAATGAAAGTTGGATTAGGGGAGAGACTTCCTATAGGAGGAAGAGAAGAAACTGAGGAGCAGAAATGCTGCCTGGGTGTTCTGATCTTGATTCCACCAGCCTTTGTCACTCAGTGTCTCCTTTCATTTTGATCAGGCAATATTTGAGTCCTTAGGGCACGTGAGAGTATGAAAGAAATCCCCCCTCTGACCTTCCAGTGTTGACCCGGTCCTTCCTTGGGCTGGGCTGCCTTGCTGTATTGTAATCCCTCCCTGACATTGTCACATTCTGGAGGGGACAAGAGAGCTAATTTTAGGTCCCACAAATTCTTGGCAGAGCCTGCTGGCTGTTTGCTGTCTCTTCTACAATTGGAGTTGGTATTTTTAAAGCAGCTTTGCTAAAAACCCCTTTGAGGCTGAACACAACTCCAAGGCTGCATATGCCACAATCTTACTTGAGCAGCTGTTAATGGTTTATTGGTGAGCTGACATATTGGATGTTTTTAAGCAGCTGTAAACAGGTTGCTTGTTTCTATTCCCAGGATCAAAGGGAGCTCTAGAGACTTCCAGGGATTTGTATATGGGCCAAGGTCTGTGTTTTCCTTCCTGCATGGTCCCTGTGGGCCACATCATTGGATAAAGATGTAGGTCTTTGTGAAGTGAAGGATGGGCTTGCTGCAGTTGAGTGAACCCTGTTTAATCCTTACTATGAAGACACTTGCTGCCAGCAACCTCCCAGTGCCCAGCCCAATAAAAGAAGACCAGTGTCCACACTTAAACCTTCTGGGTTGGATGCAATTCACTTGTCCCTGCTGACTGGATACACACCAGTTTTGATTGGTTTCTCACATGTTATAGGTGTCAAAAAAGCAGCCATCAATTCCAGAACTCTGGGGAAGCTGCAGTTGCTAGGTTCCTCAAAGGTGCAAACCTGGAAGCTTTTGTATTTTTAGGGAGTACTGCAAAGAGCTTGTGGAGCTACAGTCATTGCTGGACCCCCACAGGGAGAGAGCATCTGCAGGACAGAGGGAGGTGAGTGTGGTGACAGCTTATTTCAAGGTCCCCAAACACAACCAGAGCTCTTTGCTGTGGGGGAGACATGGTTACATGAAACTGTGGGAGACTAAAGAGCTTTGAGCAAGAGTGAGTATTTTGAAATGAAGCTGTACCTCCCCTTTGGGTGATGGTTCCAGAGATGTCTGGGGATGGGAGTATGGGAAAGAGAAAGGCTGGTGTCACGTTTGAGGTGAGGTACTTCTACTCCAGAGCTGATGCTGTTCAGTGAAGGGGTTTTGATTTTATGCTTCAAGCTGGGCTGAGACAAGTACAACTGGCTTGGGTTTTGCCTTGGAGCCAGGACACCTGAACTTTGCCAGGGGTGGGACAGCAGGCCTGGGATGTTGCTGTTGCTTTGGACTGCTATTTAAGGATCAACCAGGGAAGAAGAGTGTTTACTAAGAGGCAGTGTGATGGTGAGAGAGCACAAGCATCATGGACCTATCTTGCCAGAGGGATTCTGCCTGGATCTAGAGTCATAACTGACACACAGTATCCATGCAGTAACCAGACTGTCTTTGCAGTTATGATGTCAGCAGCAGAACTGGAGAAGGATCTTGTTAATGCCAGGGAGGAGCTGGAGCTGATGGCAAAGAAGGAAAGGGAAAGCAGGGTGAGCTTGTGATGAAGCCTGTGCTGATCTCAGCTGATCGTTGCTTACAGGAGACCATTGGGCTGCCCCTCACTGGAGGTTTCGGACACCCCTATTGTGAGGAGGGGTCTCTCCAGTGAGAGAAGTGGCGTAGCAGCTGGCAGTGGGGTGTTGTTTTTCTGAAGTCTCTCACAGACTTCTTTTCCTTCCCTAGCGGGAGCTCACTGCTCTCCAGTCTGTCATAGCCACACAGGAAGAAGAGCTGCAGGTGCAGGCCTCAGATATAGAGGCCTTGACCAGGACCGTCCAGATCAAAGAGGACCTCATCAAGGTGAGAGAATGTGCTATGCTTGGTCAGTTCCACCTGGGAGAGCTTCAGAGGTGTCTTTTCTGTGCCCCCCCCCCCCCCCCCCCCCCCATCCTCAGAGTAATGTGGGTGGCTGTCCGTGAGTGATATTGCTGCTGGTTTGCCTACAGCCCTCTGCATTACTTTGGCCAGAAGGCAAAGGCCCCAAAGCCCCAGAGTGTTGTTATTTGGCTTTTTGCTCCTTGTGTACCAAACACCAGTTCTCTTGAGAGTCCTTTAAACAGAGTGCATTGTGTCTTTTCTCAGTTCTTGCTCCAGGCTGTTGTCTGTGCCTAATACACTCTGGGTGCTTTGACATTTCTTTCTTAGGAGACCTGGGTCTTTGCAAACACTGGAAACTTTTGGCAGTTGCATTCCAAGGAGGTTTATGAAGGTCCAGCTGTCCTTGTTACTGATCTCTTCTTCACTGAGCTCTCCTGCTGTTGGTTTTCAGGATCTGCAGATGCAGCTTGTGGATCCTGAAGAAATTCCAGTCGTGGAAAGGCTGACACAAGAAGTACTGGTGCTTCGGGAGAAAGTGGCCATAGCAGAGTCACGAGGACAGGAGGCTACTGGAAACAGAAGGCAGCAGGTAGTGTGCCATGCGGCGGCAGCCTTTGGTGTGTTTATGTTTCTGCTGGTGCTCAGTGATGAGGCTTTGTTTTTGGCATTTGGATGTGCTTGTTCTTGGAAGCTGGCTGCTTATGATAGAGGGAATACAGAGCAGAGGATTACTTTCCTTTAGGACTTGTCTCAAGGGCAGAGTCTTTTGGGAGTCCAGGGATGACACTGATCAACCTCACCTGGGCACAAGCAAGAGAGGAAGGAAGTCCTGATTTCTGTGGGGCAGCCAGATGCCTCCTTTGATTTCTGTCTCTTAAGTGTTGCATCTTGTCTTTTCTCTCCAACCAGTTGTTACTGACGCTGGAAGGACTGGTGGCTGAAAGGAATCGGTTAAATGAGGCTCTTCAGGCAGAGAGGCAGCTCTGCAGCAGCCTGGTAAAGTTTCACATGCACCCAGACAGGTAAGCAAGGCTGCCTTGGCTCTGTGCTGCCCTGCTTGGCTGCTGGGACAAGCATGGGTGGTCCGGTGGGGCAGTTCCTGAAGCAGTGATTATTTTGCAAGTCAGAGGGCCCTCAGTGGGAAAGAGGGAGTCTAGGCAAAGAGTCAGACAAATGTGGCTTTGGGAATCCAAGTTTTGGGCTGCCTTCTTCCCTTGAAGAGTCTGCAGTGGCCAGCTTTAAATGCTATGTAAACTTCCCCCAACTGCCACCTCTTGTTCAGGTCTTGGCATTGTCATCTCTGTTCCCTGGCTTATCCCTTCCCGGCTCAGTTTCCCACCCACACTTGGGCACCTTTCAGAGGCTGCTGTCAAATTCCCAACCTACTGTTGAGTTGATAAGGATCTATGTAAGTACTCCTGGCAGTTGTCCCCAGCACAGCATGGCCTGCATTCTCTGTCCTCTGCACTAATCCCCTGCCCTTCATGGGGCTGCAGCCTCTGGGATATTTGAGCTACCTGATAGCAAGAGAGCACGTAAGTGGAGTGCTTGGGTAAGTACTGAAGAACAGCTGTACCTAGGAGTCCCCTACTCCTGGTGGGCTGGAGCCTTTTTTGGAGGATGGCTGTGCTCTGGGGAGGTTTAGGGGTGAGGCAAGAGGTGGCCAAGCTGCCTGGGGAGCATGCAGGGCCTGTGCCTGGAGTACGTAGCAGCCTCAGATGGAGGGGCCGGTTTGGTGTGTGCTTGCTGCAGCCTGTCTAACCCTCTTCCCTTTCATGCGGCGTTTCCGCTTAGCGCTGCGAGAGACCACACTCTGCAGGTGGAGCTGGAGGGGGTCCGCAAGCTCCGGGGACAGCTGGAAGAAGCTCTTGGAAGAAGCTTGGAGTTTTTGAACAGGCTGGAGACACAGGACGCCATAGGAGGTGGGGAACAGGAGCGTGTGAGAGTCCTACCCCAGCATGCCTTCTGAGCACTGGCGCTCACCCACCTGCCGTGGAAACGTTCACTAACTGAGTGAGCCTGTCTCACTGACTCTGGGAGGGTTGTTTTGGTACTTAGTAATGGTATGATAGAAGTGGTGCAGGGCTATTTTGTTTTATTTTTGAGCTGCTTTGGAAATGGTGATCAGTGCAATCCACCTGTGTTTCATGTATGTTCCTGTCTGACCCACCCTGGTGGCCACTGATGTATTTGCACATTCAAATCATTCCATTTTAGTTGATTTCCCTCTATCTCCCTTCTCCTTCCATCCCCATGGGGCAAATAAAGATTCCCTTTCTCCAAAGGAAACACCAGATGTTCTCTATCATCTCCCAAGTGCATGAGTATAAGTTTTTGTATTCCCTCACCATTTTTCTTACCCAATGACATCCCCCTCTTGGGTTGATGGTGGCTGGCCCAAAAGGAGATGATGTATATGGAAAAGTGGGTTCCAGAGCCAGAGAATTTGAGAAGGGCTGCAAGACCTGGTGGCACTTGCCTGGGGCTTCTTACACAAGTGGTGAGTGTAGAACCAATGATTTATTTTATGCTTAAACTAAATCCTGCTCCATTATTAATGACTTTATGGACTCCACCCGCCAGGCTGTCTCAGCCTAGCTTGCAAGTGCCTTCAAGGGAAAGCTTCTTCCTCTTTAACAGGGTGTTCGGAGTGGCTGAGACCTGTCCCTGCTCCCAGGGTCTGGGCTGAGTCTGCTCCCTCACTTGTGTGCACACATCTCTCTCACAGGCCTCACGTGCCCCTTGGGCAGTGGGCAGGGCCCTGTTTCTGCTTTGCTGAGGACAGTCCCACTTGGCACCACTGCATACCTTTTCTAGGGTGCCTTTCACCCCCTCTGGGAGCGTTGGGACTGGTGTGAGAGCTGAAAAACAATAGCAACAGCTTCCTGATGACCAGCACTTCCCATGCACAGCAGGCTATGGATCAGCTGCCTCATATTTGATCGCTTCCTAAGGTGGCAGGAGCAAATTTTATATCTCTGAGCATCTGTTCCTGCTTGCTGGGGAAGTTGAACTCGGAGCAGGTGGAGCAGAAGAGCTCCATCAGCGCTGGGCTGTGCCACCTGGACCTATGACTACTCTGTTGTGCATCCTGTGACTGCTTCACATGGCACCACCTATCCCGTGCCTCACATCCGTGCTGAGGTCTTCTCTTTCCTGCCTCAGACAGGGGTAGGAGGCAGCGCAGCTTTCCCTTCACACACAGCAGGCCAGCACTGCTTCTCTGAGTCCACACCCAGCTGTGTGGTGAGTTCACCAGTTCTCATGTGGCCGGAAGGGACACAGCTGGTGGCTGCTGGGCAGCTCTGGTACTTGTTTAGCTTTTCCTTCCTTGTGTTACATCTCGTTCCCTTCCTCTCACTCCTGTGTGTAGCACCATCTTTCTCCTGCCTCTCACTTCGTAGGAGCCTTTGCGTCCTCGTCCTTATCTTTCCACCTTCCCTTCTCCATCCCGGCTCTGATCCCCAGCTGGCTTCCTGGTCTCTTGGGTACCGTGGAGCCCAGGCATGGCACGAGGGAAGTCTTGGCTGGTGCTCCAGCAGCTCCCATCTCTTCTTGTGTGTGTGTTCTGCTGCAGATCTGTCCCTGGCCTCTGCTAGCATCACTGCTCTGAAGTGCCCCGTAGAGGAGCGTTATCCTAGGCTGAGGCAATCCCAGCTTTTCTGCTCTGTTCTCAAGGGCATCCCTTCATCCCTGCTAGCCCTGGCTGTGCACTCCTCTGCCCCACAGGAGGATCAGCCTGAGCATCCCATGCCTGAGAGCACCCTCTGCCAAACTGCAGTGCTTTGTGCTGTCTCGTAGCTCTTTGTGGAGGTCTCTCCTTCCGTCTTCTCGCCGGTTCCCTGGTGATCTTTTTTTTTCCTTCCCTTCTTCCCAGCAGTGTGAAGACTTCCAGTGCAGCCAGCACACCTGGGTGTCTGGTGTCTGTGAGCCATGTGCGATTTGCAAGCCATGCAACCGATTTTCTTTGCCTGCAGGCTAGGTGTGAAAGACAGAGGAGTCTGTGAAAAATACTGCTGGGGTTGCACCCCTTGGTCTGCTTTGTTGGTAATACACAGAGAGCTGAGCAGCCCTTTTCCCATGGGATTTGCACCCTGGTGTGCTCCTGTTGCAATGGAAGGTTCAAGCACTTGGTGAACAGCAACCAGGGCCCAGTCTGTCCGATGTGCGCACTCCTCTGCTGCCCCAGCACCAGCTTCCTCTCCTTTCCCTGGTTTTTTGGCTGTTTTGGTTTTGTTTCTTCCCTCCCTCCCCTCTCCTCCTTGAGATTTGCGCTTCCTTTTTTCCACCTTAGTCCTGGCACGCTGGGAGCTATGCAGAGCTGTGGGTGATGGGGACAAGTGGGGTGCTGTGTCCTGGTACAAGAGGTGGTTCTCCCCTCCCCCAGGGCAGCTGTGCTGGCTGTGAGCCCCCAGCCCCTGGGCTCTCAGCCACAGGTCACGTGCATGTGGCCCTCGCCCTCCCAGCAAAGCCTGCAGCTGAGGGTCTGCATCCCCTCACTCTTCAGGGCCCTGCAGGCACTGAACCGTAGCCCTAGATCGTTTGTCACCTGGCAGGTTGTGTCCCCAGGGGCTCACAGGGCTGTGCTTTGGCTACGCTGAATGCCACCCGTGGGAGCTGCTGCTTTGCTGGGTTGCTGCTGCTGTTTCCAGCTGCCTCAGCATTTCGTTCCCAGCACAGCACTTCTCTGTGATGGCTGTCCTTGCTCCCTGGGGCACGGCTGCTTCGGAGAACAGGCTCCCCCGTGCAAGGTGATGCCTGCCTAGGCTTAGCGCTGAGGTGCCCATGATTTTTGCAGCCTCCTGGCGGTTGCTCGTCACAAGTGGGTCCCCTGAGCATGCCACCATCTGTGTGCTGTGCCAACACCCTGCCCTGCTGCAAGGCATGCTCCTGGCTGAGCCTTGACTCCTTCCCAGGAGCTGTGTGCTTCCCTGCTGGCTTCTTCAGCAGCAATGTTTGGCCTCTCTCCTACCAGGATTTACCTGCTTTCCCCTGCTCCATGTTCAGCTTTGCCTGGCAGCTCCAGACCTGACAGTGATGGGTTTGGCCATGGGCAAAGCAGCCGCATCTCCTGTGGGGCACAAGCAGCAGTGAAACCTGGCCCCCTGCACAGTTCCAGGGGGTGGTCCTGGGCCCTGTCCAAGCTCCCCTCTCCCTGGAGAGAAGGCGGATTGGGGGTACACCCATGTCCCAGCCCTGGCAGTCTGAGCCTCCGCAGAGCAGGCAGGGCCCTGTGGCTGCGTGGGAGCAAGGCCGCCCAAACGAGGGCTGCAAGTCCTCTCCCGGGGCCCTGCACCAGGGGGCCGGGAGCAGAGCTGTGGCCAAGCAGAAGAGTGTGCCCTCAGCTCGGTGGGGCAGGGTGGGCCCACATCCCCTGTGCGCTGTGGTATGGGACACAAGTGTCCCTTTAGCTCCACTGCAGCCCTGCCAAGGCCGGCATGGGGCTTGCGATGAGCCCAGTGCCACGTGTGACAGTAGGGTTTGGGTGATGGGGGCAGGGTGGCTGTTAGTGCCCCCCCTGGGCTGCCCCCACCTGGGTGGGTGATCAGGGGGCGTGCACCCCCACGCTGCTGCCGGGTTGGGGCAGTGCCAGTGAGGCTCCCTGATGCAGTGCACGCTGCTTCTGTTGCTTGTGGCTTGTGAAGTGGCAACAGGGTGGGTGCACATGTGTTGGGGCAGCAAGCACGAAGTGGCGTGAAGGCAGAGATGTGGATGGAGCAGATGTGTCCCTGGGGCTGTCCGCTCCCTTGGTGCAGGGCCACCTCAGGGTGCTGGCTTAGAGCTCCAGCATGCGGGGGAGGGGCATTGGCAGGGAGCAGGGACAGTGGGGAGAGCTCAGTCCTGCTGGGAGCCACCCAGCACCAAGCATGTATGAGAGCAGGCACCTGCCCCCCGGCTGCCCACAGTGACCACAGGCATCATCATGTAGGAGGGGACAGAGGCAGTGCTGCCATTGCCACTGCTTTGAGCATCTTCTTGTGCTGTGCTGTCCCCTAGGTCAGGCCACAGGTACAGATGCTGATGATGCCAGCAGCACCTTTACCTACAGCATCAAGGAGGAGGCAGCCCATGGTGTGGCAACCCAGCACGTGAGTCAGGGCAGCATGGCACTGGGAACAGGAGTGGCACAGCTGGGCACTGTGCCACTGACAAACTGTGTCCTAGCCCCTTCGGAAATGTGCCTGGCACCCTCTGTCTTTGTCCCTCTAGAGCAGCCCCCAGGCCCCTAAGGAAAACAGGGGCACTGAAAGGACCCTGATGGGGAGCACAGCACCCACCGTGCCAGAGCAGATGCTGCAGGCAGAAAAGGAGCTGCAGGAGATGAAGGTGCAGCTGGAGAAAGCCGGCTTCTCCTCTGTCTCCCAGATCAGGCAAGAGCCCTGGGACACCAGAGCCAGTGGGTAGCCGTGGCTCGAGGGGGTATCCTGCGTCCTGGCTGCTGCCTGCCCTTCACAGTGCCTTGTACCCCCAGGGAGGTGATGCTGAGCCTGTGCCTGGAGAACACAGAGTTGAAGGAGCAGATTTACGAAGCCACGTCGCTGCTAGAGAGTGCGGAGCAGGAGGAGGCTGACATGGGCATCCCTCTGGCCCCCAAGTTCCGCCAGCTACAGCAGAAGAGCTGCAATGCCCTTGCAGATCACCTGGCTGGGAGCAGTGGGGGTGGCCAGTGGGTTCTGGCAGAGAGGGGAGCTGTGCCTGGCAAATGGCCGGTGCTGGAGGTACAGTGCCAGGGTGGCGTGCTCAAGACACCCTACCCTGGTACCCTGGGTGGAGGGGAGAGGAGCTGCGTACGTGCCTTGGACACAGGGGTCTGGGATGGGGCTGGAAACGGGGAGCTGACACCCCATCTCCCCTCTGGCAGGCGAAGGGTACAGTTCCCGGCAGAGCCTGGTCGGGGCTGGTCAAAGAGCTGTGCTCCCAGGTGGCGCAGGGCCAAAGGCAGTGCCAGGAGCTGCAGGACAAGCTCGCCGCCTCAAAGGCCATGTTGCAGGCACAAGCTGAGCAGCTGGAGAAGTACCACGTCCTGCTCTGTGAGTTAAAACCCTGGGTGGGATGGTGGGGTCGGGGTGGGGGGTGTCTGCGCCAGCCTGGCATGCCCTGCGTGCCATGCACACGAGGCAGGGTGGTGAATCCTGTCCTGAGGGGGACCCTGAGCTGACGGGGCTGCCCAGCAGGTGAACCCCACACACGGCAGCTCAGCAAGCAAGTGCAGGTAGACTTCCAGGACCTGGGTTACGAGACATGTGGGCGAAGTGAGACCGAGGCCGACCGGGATGAGGCCACTAGCCCTGGTAAGGAGAGCTGAGGCTTTGGGGACCCCTGTGCCTTGCCCGCCTGGCATGAAGAAGTGACACTGTGCCCTGTCCCCTTTGCAGAGTGCGAGGAGCTGGAGGCCCCATTCCAGCCAGGGATGCCTAGGGCAGGCAAGGCTGCCCAGAAGACCATGGCCCCCGCAGATGTGGTGGCCCTGCACCAGCACATCCAGGACCATAAGGCACAGTTGCCTAATGCCAACAAGGTGACCCAGAGCCTGCAGCGCCGTACCCGTTCTGTCTCTGTCACCAGTGGCTACACCTCAGGTGCCGAGCAGCCCCCGCTGGGTCCCACAGCGCTGGCCTCCCCGGCCCACAGCCTCACTGACGAGGACGAGGGCTGGCAGTCAGACAGCCACAGCACCCTCTGCCCATCTGACCTGCGGGCACACCACAGCTGGCAGCAGCTGGAGCACCGTGTCTTCCCCCTCAAGGCACAGCTGTCTGCAACCAAGCCTGAGCAGCTGCAATCTGCGACTCAGTCATGGTATGGCCCTGGGGATTGGGACTAGACAGGGGGCCATGGGGGTCTCCAGGATGTGCCCAAGGGGGGCAGCTGTTTGTTGCGTGCTTTCCTTGTAGCTAGGTTCCTGGGGCATTGGCACAGTGGGGCAGAGCCCCAGTGGTAGATACTGGACAGACTCCCCCCATGGCACCCCATCCCTGCCATGCTCTCTGGGTGGGTCTGGAAGCCCTGTGAACCTCCTGCTTGCCCATCCCTTCTAGGAATTACCACCGGCTGATCCAAGCACAGGCTCGGGATCTCTGCCACCTGCGGCAGACGCTGCGGGAGGGCCACAGGATGAGCCACAGCCTAGCCCAGCACCTGCACCATGCCCTGCGGTCCTTTGAGGACCTCCTTCATGGCACCGACATTGACTACTATCTGGGCCAAGGCTTTCGGGAGCAGCTAGACCAGGGCAGGCAGCTGTCAGAGAGGCTCAGCAAGAAGCTGGGCACCAGTAAGTACCTTTTGGGGAGGGCACTGGGGCTGGACATCATGGGGCACGGTGTGCCAGGAAGGGGTGCTTCAATGGGTGCTGTGAAGAGCTGCGGCTATTTGGACACCATGTGCTGTGTGGGCTACCTGCTTCAAGCTGGGATATCCTGTCCTGCTATGGCTGTTGGGGAGTGGGCAGCCTGGGGCATGGAGACGTTAACCGGTTCCTCCTGGCTTATTTTTTCAGGAGATCGAGCATATGGGAAGGATAAAACCAGCCATGAACTCCTGACGCTGAGGTACCTGTTCCTAGAAAGTGCTTGGGGGCTCTGTGTGGGGACACTGGGGGTTATCACTGCTCTGGGAGTGGGGGTCTGGGTCCCCTTGGGCTCTCTGCTCTAGGTGGATGCCCTGGGGCTGCCACTGCTCTGGGGATGGGGAGCCCCAAGCTTGGGCTGGGCACCCTGTGGCTCCAGGCAGCCTTGCAGCACAGGTGGGATGTGGTGTGTCATGCCGGAGCGTGCACAGCACAGCAGGGAGGAGCTGTGGAATGGGGGTCACCCTGCCCTGCCAGCCCTGAGGATGGGCCACCTCTGCAGGCTCAGCCAGGAACTCCAGGAGAAGGAGAAGGTGACTGAGAACCCGGAGGTGAAACTGCGGGAGCACTGTGAATCCCCTGGCAGCAACCGCCCACCCTCTGAGTTATCCTGCTCTGTCACCAGTTCCTCCTTCATATCTGAGGGGCTGGAGGCCCGCTCTGACGGGGATGAAGCCAGTGAGTGCAGCCAGTGCAGCCAGTGCCCTGAGGAGCCTGTCCGGCTTGCAGGTACCATGGGGTGCCTGCGGTGGCCTGCAAGCATGGGCTGGGGACATGCAGCCCCTCTGTGGTGTGTGGGTCGCTGCAGCAGTAGATGGCCATCAGACCTGGGCAGGGGCTGCCTGTGTGGCGCTGTGCCCCAGTGCCAACCTGGGGGGTGAGCACACAGCACCTGGGGCTGCAAGGGATCATCTCGGGGGGCCCTGCCATGGTACCACAGCCCTGCGAGGCTGGGACCTGACTGGCCTTTTGTGGGCTGTCCCATCCCACAGTGTCTCCAGATGTGGGGACTCGTGTGCCAGCATCCCCAGTGCCCATGGGGAGGAGGGGTCCCTGCCAGGCTGAGCCAGAGCTGTGCTAGCATCTCTCTCCATCTCTCTCCTGTCTCTAGGCCTCTGCTTTGACTCCTTGTCCAAACCTGTTAGTGCCCCCCTGCCTCCTCTGGCTTCCCAGCTGCCCCCCTTCCTGCTTGCTGGGTGCCCCACTCCTGCAGCCCCCCCACTCCTGGGCTGCTGTGGGACCCCTGTCTGCTCCCTGGCCGACGTGCAGCAGGAGCTGCAGGTGCTCCAGAGGCAGCTGGGAGAAAGTGAGCATGTGCCTCTGGCATGGGGCTGGTCCTGCCTGCCCCGCATGCTCTGCTGTGCTGCATGGCCCCCCACCCTCTCCCACTTGCCTGTCTTGCCCTGGCCTTTCTCCTGCTTGGGGCTACTGCTTTGAGGTTGGGTCCTATCACTCTGGCTGGGGGACGATGGGGACATGTGGCTGTCATGTAGAGAGGACCTGGTGGGTGGGATGGATGCAGCCTGAGGTAGCACTAGCCCGTGGCGTGGACACTTGCACATCCTAGGGCCTCTGGGAAAGGGCTGGTGTGGTTAGTTGTATAGGAGGAGCGGGGCTGAGACCCCTCAACTCATGTCACGTAATCAGCAAGCCCAGGCAGAGCCCCTGCTCTTCAGGGGGAACAGGTTTGACTGGGGCAGGAGGTCAGCAATAGGGGGTGACTGTGGGGGGACACTGGGCTGCACTGTTGGGCAGAGCGAGAAGTGGGCAAAAAGCATGTGGCAGGAGCATGTTACCCCCCGTTCCTCCTCCCTGCTCTCCTCCTCCTCACCGCTTTGCCCTGTGTGTGCAGGCCTGACGCTGCCCGTGGCACCAGTGAAGCCCACAGCTCCACCGGGCTCCTTAGGAGAGGGCAGCAAAGCCCCAGCGCTGCTCAACCGACACGGTGCGCTGCAGAGCCTGGCTGGGATCCCCAGGGCCACTGACACCCGCGCCCGCTGGGGTGTGCCTGCTCCCGGCCAGCCGCTTTGCGGGGCCCTGCCATCGGGTTACCCCGCCAGCCAAAAGCTAACAGGTAAGGGCTGTGTTGGAGAGCAGGGGGGCACCCTGCCTGGGTGTGAGGGGACAGGGAGGAGACTTGGTACCACAGTGGCTGTGGGACATGGCTCTAGTGTGGGGCAGGATAGAGGGTGGCACGAGGCAGGTGGCGCAGCCATCTCCCTGCCCTGAGCCACCTCCCCGGCTGTGGCAGGGGCCGACCTGCTGGAGGAACACTTGGTGGAGATCCGCAGCCTGCGCCAGCGCCTCGAGGAGTCCATCTGCACCCATGACCGGCTCCAGGAGCAACTTGAGCGCCGCCTGGCCTCCACCAGCAAGGCCACCGGTACAGTGCCGCACTGAGGCCAGGGCTGCTGGGGGGGCAGGCTTTGCACGCCCCCTTGCACAGGGAGGGTGCTCACCCTGTGCGTGGCGGCATGCTGGGGAGAGAGACTCGGCACCACTCCCCCTCTGCAGGGCTGCCCAGCGACATCCATGCCCAGACACGGGAGCTGAGGCTGCAGCTGAGCAGGGAGAACCAGGCTCTGAGTGAGGACAACCGGACTCTGAGGCTTCAGCGCGACCACCTCTCCCAAGGTGGGGCTGCACCACCAGCACCCTGGGTCTGAGTCCCAGAGGGTGCTGGCTGAGCGGGGTGGCAGTGACACCTCCATGCTCTCTGTCCCCAGAGCTAGCGCAGGTGCAGGAGGCGTTCCTGACTGCCTGCGCCCGGGCACGGGAAGCTGAAGCAGAGCTGGACCAGAGGCACAGGAATCAGCAGAAGCTGGTGGATGAGCTCACCGAGTACCAAAAGAGTGTCCGCCGGCTCCGGGATGAGCAGCGCTCTTTGCAGGAGAAAAACAACAGGTAAGCTTCAGGGCACTGGGGCTTTGGGGCCAGCAGGGCTGGGTGGCATGGCTGGCACCGTACCCATGTGTCACCTCTCTGCAGGCTGCAGCACAGAGTGATGCTCCAGCAGCAGCAGTGTGAGGAGCACTGCCGGCTCCTGCAGACCACGCGCACGGAGCTGCATGTCTGTGAGAGCCTCCCTGGCCCCTCTGCTGAGGCCCACGCAGGTACGGGACCCGCATCCAGTGCCCCCAGCCCCGGCCGCCTGCCCCGGCCCTTCTGCCCAGCTCCTGGTCTTGGGAGGCCTGGCCCCTCTGCAACGCTTGGGCGGTCCCAAGCACCTCGCCTGTTGTGGCAGCAGGAGTGACATGGTGGCCCTGCTGGCAGGCGGAGAGGGAGGGCAGGAGCGCAGCAGCCCCAGGCACAGAGCCACACCTGTCCGCAGGGGCTCACATGCTTCTTGTTCCAGGCTGCTTCCCGTCTCCTCCGGTGCGGGATGTTGGCACAAGTCTAGCAGCTCCCCACTTCTCCCCACTGCCCTCTGACATGTTGGCGGCCCAGCGGATAGCCGGTGGGTACTGGAGCCTGCCCACCTCTGTGCCTCAGGGGCTGCTGAGACCTGACAAAGTTGTGGCAGCACCCTTGCTGAGCAGGGGTGGTGAGCCCAGGGCAGAGCCAAGCCCCCGGGATGGGATTGGGACAGCCATGGGGGGAGCAGGCAGTGGTTCTCACCGAGCCCTGCTTGTTCCCTAGAGCCACGTGGGGCAGACCCACTGGCAAAGAAGAGCAAGGAACCGACACAGGCTCACGTTGTTGCCTGCCCTAACACCTACCGGGCCCTGGAGCAGCGCATCCTGAAGGGGAAAGGGCTGGCCCATGAGCTGATGTCTCTCATGCACCCAGCGACCAGGCTGCCCAGCTGCCCGCTGCCGGGAAAGGAGGTAAAGCATGGGCAGGATGGGGCTGGCGGCAGCTGGGGGCCAGACTCTCTGTGGACCATGCATCAAGCTGCTCCTCAGCCCAATACTCGCCCTGAGGCCTGCAGGGCTGGCAAGCGGCTGGTCGCTTCCAGCCCGGGGGCTGCTGCTGGCACTGCCCTGCTGTGTCGGGCTGGGCACGGCGAGTCCCCGGGTGCGGCAGGATACAGGTGCCACGGCAGCACCCCACTCCTGCACCCTTCTCCCGCAGGTCCTGGGGTGGTCAGGCATGGGGCACCTCTGCAGCAGTGCCAGCACCCTGCACAGCATCCTGGAGGAGTGCACATCTCTCCTCACTGCCTTCTGGAGCACCGTGCTGCCCATCAGCCCTGCCCAGCACCAGGACAAGGTAAGGACAGGGCGGGGGTGGGGTGCTGCAGGGGCCGGGGGGGGCGGCTGCTCACTGCTCATCACGCTCGTCTTGTCCCAGGAACAGGCGCTACAGGGTGAGATTGCGACACTGCAGGCCCGGCTTGCTGAGCGGGAGGATGCTCTGCAGAGCATGGCCCGTCAGCTGCAGAGTACAGTCCAGCTCAAGGACAAGATGGAGCAGTTTATCGTGACCCACTGTACGTGGCCTGGGTGGCATCCTGCTGCAGGGTGGCACCGCCAAGCTGGGCTGGTCCCCATGCGCGTGGGGTGGCTCCACAGCACAGGGACCTCACCGACCCCCTCTCTCTCCCTCACAGTGACCAGGACCCACAATATGCTGCGCAAGGCCAGGACAAACCTGGAGGTGAGTTCGCCCTGGCACTCGGCGGCGCATGATAGGGGCAGGTGCCCCTCCCCTGGGGAACCCTGATGCCCTGGGGATGGGCACAGATAGCAGATACCCCTCTGCCCTGGGGCAGAGTGGTGGGCAGCAGGGTGCTGAGGGGTCAGCTGGGTGCATGTGCTGGGGGGAACACAGCGACCCATTTTCTTCAACTGTCCCCAGGGCACGGCAGCCAGCTGGTGCAGGCCCGATGTGGCAGCACTCCCTCTTGCTGCCACTCGCCAGGTGAAGGCCCAGCAGGCCCTGCCCGTCTCGTGAGCACCGGGCACGAAGCGATGCCCGCTGCGGCCCAGCAGCATTTCACACCCCCTCACCCTAGAACTTGGTCCCAGTTGTAACCCTGCTACCTACCCGTCCCTGCTCGTGTCTGTATATGTATATAGATAGGTATAGCGGAGCTGCGTTCTGGGGGCTCCCCGGGCACGTCAGGGCCCCGGTGCGGGAGGAAGATGTAAGAAATGCCATGTTCTGTTCAGGAGTTGTAAGTTCCTAATAAAGGTCTACTTTGGGTTGTGTTTCTGCCACGCTCATCTCTTGCAGCTCTCTGTGCCCCGCTCCCCAAGGTACCCCCAGTGCAGGGTGCCGTAGGCACTGGCTGGCCCCCGTGGGGATGGGCGCTGAGCCCCACCCCAGCACCCCAAGGGCAGCTCTGCACCCCACTAGGTGCTCCCTCTCCTCCTCTCCGGGGTCCCCCTCCAACACCAAGCCAGCAGCATGGAGAACAATAAATACTGTAATAAATAGAGAAAACCCTGTCACATGGCACTGCTCCGGCAGCAGGTGGTGCGGCCGGGGACCGGGGGCAGCTGCTCTGCTCCGCTCTCCCCAGGCCCCCTCCAGCGTGGGTGTGCGCAGGTGCCCCTCCGGCTGTGGCAAATCCTGCCGATGCTGGGGACGATGCTGGGGACGGGGCGCGCGGTCCTTGTCGGTGCTGTCCCAGTGGCAGGTAAGCGTGGCTGCGTCCGGCTGTACCCTCCCTCCTGCTGGCTCAGTGCTGAACCTGGCAGAGGGCCGGGGCTGCAGCCAGAGCCCAGCGCCCTCCTCCAAGCTGGGGAGCCCCACAGCCAGGGCTGCGGGACGTGGGGCAGGCTGGGGTGCCCCAGAGCCCCTGGGGATCAAGGTGGCCTTGGAGATTCATCAATAGCACAGCAACCTTCGGCAAGCAGGACACGGTCCTGGAGGCCTGGGCTGGGGGCAGTGCCAGGACCTTGTAGGCCAGAGAAGAAGGGCAGGGTGAAGCCGTTTCCGTGCTGGGCACAAGGAAAGGCTATTCTGGTGAGCGTCCAAGTGGCCCCCAGACTCACAGAAGCCAAGGGGAGCTGTAGTTGGGCGGAAACCAAGGGTTAAATCAAACCACACCAGTAGGATGGGGCCCGTGTCCCTGCCAGGTTTGAGGCTGGAGCCAGCAGCCAGTTCTCACACAGTCCCGTGGCCCAGTGTGTGCAGACAAAGCGGCATTTCGTGTCCTGCGTGGGGGGGCGGGCGAGGCCCCAGCTCAGATGGGCTTGTACAGCAGCGTGGTGACGTACTTCTTCTTGTAGCGGTGCGTGGCGCTGAGCACCATCACTCCGTCCTGAGAAAGGCACCGCATCAGTGGAGGTGGGCGGGGAGAGCAGCGCAGCCTGGCCGCGCCGAGCGGGCGTGGGGAGCAGCCCCAGCCCGGCCTGCCGCCCGAGGCTCCCAGCCAGCAGCGCACATCCAACACCCCGGACAGGGAGGCAGGGCAGAGCAAAGGGAGGCTCTGGTACACAGCAGGAGAGCCCAGAGCTGCTCAGCTCCACCACGCTGCAGGCAGGCAGCTAAAGGGAACTGTAAGGAGACAACCACCTACACCCACGCGCGCGCCACGCTTCACCGGGCAGCCGAGCTGTCCTGCATGGGTCCTCCCACCCCTGCACCACCCTCTACACCTCACAGCCGCCCAGTTTCTGCTCCCTGGAGGTGCTGCAGGCTCCTGGGAGCCACAGCAGCTCCCCTTCCCTCACCCAGCGGCCTCAGGGGACCTGCCCTTACCTTGATGGAGAGCGCGTAGAGGTGATTGAGCATGACGTGGTTGGGCTCGGGCAGCAGTGCTGGGTCACACTAGGAGAAGAGGAGTGTCACAGGGGAACAGCAGAGCCCTGACCCCCCAGCCATCACAGGGAGCTGCCATCTCAGGCAATCTGAGCTGCTGGTGTCTCTGGCTGTTCTGAACAGGAACAGAGCTCAGCTAAGCAGGCAGAGCAAGGGGCCAAACCAGTGTGGTTAATGGGAAAAGTGATGCTTTTCCCAGGAAATGCCAAGGGGAGACCAGGCTCCCTGCAGGGAGGACTCCCTTTCCACCCCCAGCGTGGCGCTCTGTGCTGGCAGTATGCTGGTACCCACCGAGATATTGGTGTCCTTGTTCAGGATGACCTGGAGGAGGTGAGGTGGGAGGATGGGTGGGGATTTGAAGCGCTCCTCAGGCCGGTATACGTACATCTCTTGGCCATAAGGTCCAGGCGGTGAACTTGATAAGTCTAAAGAGAAGAGAAAGGAGGAGACGTGAAATGGCTAAAGCAGGACTGGCGAGCACAGAGCAGCTCTCAAGAAGCTGGGAAGGACCCAGCAGGGTCTTCCAGGCACAAACATCTCCCATGAGCCATGACCCCATATCCTACAGGAACAGCTCAGCCTTTTCACTGCACAACAAGCAGCCAGGTGAGCCCCGGGCATTTCCAAGCAGGGCTGCAAGCCAGTACATGCACTAACACAACACAAGCGCCCTGCAGCATCCACCCCAAGACCCCTGCACGTGGCGCTCAGCACAGCTGAGTCCCTCTCCCTGTAGCGAGCAGCCAGCTCGCCCCAGAGCTGTACCCTTTGCAGCAGGGGCACAGCAAGCAGCACGCCTGCGTGCTCTCGGTGCTGCAGGACTGCCTGACAAGGAGGTCCCAGGAAGGACAAAATGGGAAGTCTAGACTGAGCAGCTGCTCAACCCACGTGAGGGACCACAGGAGCTTGGGGTCGCTGGAAGCTGGGCTAACCGTATCTCCCCACCACACCTGACCTGACCATTTTGGAACACTCAGCACCCAGAAGGGCTCCATCTCCCTGGAGCTACTGCTGCTTGCTGGCTTCTTTCCAGCAAAGTATCTCCTGCTCAGGCTTGGCAAGGACGTGAAGATGAGCTCTATCTGAGCTCCATCTGAGACAGGGTTTGTACCAGGGATGGCAGCTCACACTCGGAGCGCCCTGGACCGAAACACGACCGAGCTACCTGCCAGCATTACACACCGAGCCAGCACTGCCAGTGTCTGCACGGTAACCTAACCTGCTGCTGTAACACAAGTGGAGAGGGAGGTCTGCAATGTGCTAGCACTAGTACAAATTACTTTGGCGTGAAAACCAAGAGTAGCTGCTGAAAATAACCTGGATTCTGCTCTTGCCTAGCTTGTACCCCAGATTAGATGACTTACAGTTGAGCAGACAGAAAGGCCTGACGTTCTTGGCGTCCACCAGTCTGAAACGGCCACCTCTGCCGCGCACAGGCACTGACCCTGCTCCAGGACACGGCTAGCACAGGACAAGTTACACCAGCACAGCCCCTCCATAGAAATGAGGCCTCAGCTGTGGGCTGCTGAGGACATGCTGCCAAGCGCTACTCTTCCCAGGTGCAGGCCCACACCTCTGCTCAAGGGGTCTGTCTGACCCCAGAGCAGTGAGTCTCAGAGTAGAGGAGGTGGAAACTAGCACATGCAAAGCTGTAATGCCACATAAAAACTCACCCCGACCTGAGGTTTCTGAGCTCTCCAGGGAATCCACCTTCAAAGCATCGAAGACTTCAAAGTCAGACTTCTTGACGTGAATCAGGTTGTTAATTGTCCCCATCTGGCTGGTGACCACTGGCTGGAAAGAACTGACCTAAGAGTCTTTCTATGTTTACCTCCAATCAAAGCACACCCAACACATCCTAGATCCTCCTGGCCCGAGCTGCCATCGCTGTGCCATTACCTCAGAGCACCAGTGGCCAGTGTCTAGCTCTGCTCTGCACTTGCTGATCTCTGCTGTTTACCCTGAGGGGATTTTCCTTTACTCCCAGGCTCCTACACCACCTCCTATTTTCACCCTCCATCCTGCTACATGCCAATTGGCAAGTGTCTTCTCCTTCCCATGCTGCTACCACATGATTCAGTTGGGAGAACTGGCAAGTGAGTGCTGACCCCTTGGCCCATCATCCCATGTAGCCAATTCTTAAATGGACTTAAAGGCCTTCTGGTGTTTCCCTGCCCCTCAGTACCTCCCCAGCATTTCCCCGTACAGTGTGTCTAAGCCCAGAGGAACCAGCCTCTGAAAGGACTCATGGGATGGAGATGCCCCTTTTGTTTTGGCACATACCCTCTGCTCTTCCTGTTCCCCCTCTGCTGCAGTTACGTCACGTCTAGTCCCCTGCATAAGACAAGATCTGCAGGATTAACACTCTGAGCATTACCTCGGATGGGTCATGGACCCACTGGCCATCCACAAAAAATTTGTACTGGTGTTCTCCTTCTGGGAGGTCCAGGATAGCGACAAAGTCATTGTGGCTGTGCAGAGAGAACAGACATGCAACAGCATTACCCTGTTGATGCTCTGTGTGCTGCTTTTCCATGGGGTTCCAGAAAACAGCACTTGTTCATGCACTGCCCAGCCCCTCTACACCAACACCTTCATGCAGGGTTAGGCTTGCTCATCGTCAGTGATCTAAGGCACAGACTCAATGGGAGTGAGCGTTCAGAGCACTAGCACGGCTCAAACCCTTAGGAGTCCAGCTGCACGGAGAGCTGCAGGCAGTCCAGCCCTGCATGCACAGAGAACGTGACAGGCACCCTGCGCAAGACACTGGGGAGGACGCGTGGGCAAAGCATCTAACCCTGCGCTGGCACTGCAGGACGCGGGCAGCAAGTGTAGCAGCTCTGTTTGTGAAGCCTGCAATTGAGATAAACCCATTCCAGAAGATTTGCTGGGATTACGCCCAGAGTCCTACAGGGCGTTTCCACCGAAATCACAGATGTATTGCAGGACAGCAACAACATCATTGGGGCAGGAAGACACGTGAGGGACAAACAAACAACCCCTGCTGGCAACAACACAACTAGGCACAGGGTAAGGCCACAGCCAAGGGAAGAGCTGACAGCTTCCAGAGGACTGCTGCATACCTGGGCAGGGCTCTGCTGCCAAGACCAGCTGCTGCGTGGCATCCAGCTGGGCAAGCAATGTGGCCCATCCTGCCCTGCCCCTCCGTTTCACAACCTCCCACCACCACCACAGCACCACCCAGGGAAGAAGATCATTATGTACTTGGGCTCAGACCCTACAGCTTGGGTGAACTGAGAAAAGCCAGGTGAGCAAAAGGAACAGCAACCAGCACAGAGAAGGGAAAACACTCCCTTCAATGGAGCAGAGGAGAACGCAGAGTAACCTGAGGGACTGGCTACCTCTTGATGAGCGGGATCTTGGTGCTCCAGTTGTTGAAAGATCCGGAGATGAAGACTTCTTTGCCTCCATCGGCCCAGCGGATGACAGTGGGACGAGCCTGTTGGGATGGTTTCGCTGACTCCTCCAGATCTGGCTGCCATGACACAAACTCCTTGTCCCCAGGAATCTGAGCAAAGAAAATCAGAGCCTGACGGAGACACAGAGACGATCGGGACCACGTTCACTCCCCCCAGCCCATCTACACAACCGAGACAAGAGCATCGCAGAATGCCTCCAGCCTCCCAGCTCTCCACAGCCCCCTCACATAGTCAGGAGCACAGCCTCGCACAGCCAGTGAGCTGAAGCCCCAGCCAGGTCCCCAGAAGGCAGGACAGGGAAGGCAGTGACCAGCCCCTACCTTGGAGTCATGGGTACTGAAAACACTGGGGTCATCAGTGCTGCCCACCATGATCTTGTGTGGGTGCTCCTTGGCAGGGTGGGGGGCACCGGATCCATCCGAGCGATGGGACTTGGAGCCATGGCGCTCCCCAGACACTCGCTCACTGGTGGTGTTCCCCATGACAGTTCAGCAGCCCCTGTGAGAGAGAGGACGTCAGTGTGGCTGTGTCTATAGGCTCTGGCAGTGAGGAGGGGAGCAAAGGCGCTGTTTCCCAGTGTTCTTTGCCAGGGGAGACTGACAGCAGTTCTAAAATAGGCCCAAAGTTCATTCCCACTGCCAAGTTTGGGAGCTGAATGGGAATTTAATAAACAAGACAGCTTGACCTAATTATAGTCATATCCTTATGAACCATCACTCTAGTTAAGCCAGTAATTGTTATACTCCAAAACTGATACTAGTTATGCTGCGTTCCACACAAGCCCTCAGCAGCCAGCTTAATAGAGGGGCTGACAGGAAAAATAAAGCCAACCTTTATGGCAAATCAACTGCTTAGCATTAACAGAGGCTCTTTCATAGTCCTGCAGTCAGGCTCTACAGACAAATCCCCTACATCCAGCAAGAAAACAGCCGGAGAGTGAAAGTAGCAGCTGTTTAACAGCTCCCAACAAATCTCCAAGAGCTTGCGGGCAGAAGAGCAGAGCCTAGCGCCTGGCAAAGGTGACAGAGAGCATTTAAATTGCCCGAGTGGAATCGTCCAAGCTGGAGCTCGGCCAAGGTGTAGGACTAATGCTGTAGTGTCTGCAAAAAGCTCGGCTCTTGATGGCATTCACTTATGATTCACCAAGCAAGTCACCATGCCAGCTGCGGCACAGTGCAGCGAGAAGGTCTGCTTGTGACCCTCACCAGTGGCACCACCCCGGGCACTCTGGCATCTGCCTGGCCATCTGGAGGCACAAGATGAAGGAAGCCGCCTGAATGCCAGGAGGTGGGCCATCATCCCCAGTCTCACCCAGCTCAGAGAACGCAGAACAGAAGTGGCCATACGGCACCAGGCCAGGAATAATTACGTGCCTCTTGGGACAAACAACAAAGCCTCTGCAAGCTACACGGGGCTCGTCAGGCCTTACCCAGTTCCCAGCAGCCAAGATGGACCGGGGTTCTTTCCCCCTTCCCACAGTTATTTTGCAGCTTTCAGCTTACCGTGCCGATCATGGGCTCTGCAGGGCAAGGCAAGCCTGCCTTGGTTCATGTGCTTAGTTGTGACATTTGAGGATTTGTTTAGAAGATCAAATTATAAGAAGGGTGCCAGGCAAGGCTGCCAGCCAAAGCCAGGCTTTAGAACATTATGGAGCAATTACTAAAGCATTTCTTAAATCCTGAGGGCTAAAAGGCAGCTCGGGAGGGCAGCTAACCCATACCAGCATCCCCTCTCGGTGAGGATCAAGCGTACCTGAAGATCCAGGTCAGATGAGGGCCATCATTTGCTCTGACACCTTCCCCCTTTGCCCCGAAGGAGGCTCAGTCAGCTCCTCACAAAACCTGCCCCTGTGCCACTAGACCTGCTGTGGAGGAGCTTCTTCCCTAGTATCTCCGCTAAGGCTCCCTTACTACTATCTATGGGGAGGAAGGCAGGAAAGGCTGAACATTCTCTTGTACCAAGACTGACCTGAGAGATGCGTGCAGGTGTTAACAGGTGTGAAAGCTTCTCTTTCTCTTCTCTAAAAGGAATCCAGTCCCTCTGGCTGTCCCTTACAGGTCACGCTCTCCAAATGCCTCCTGAGGTTTCTCCCAAGCGGCGGCTCCTCTCCAGCGCATGGTATCCAAAACCCCGTGCAGACAAGACCACCTCACCTCCTGCATCGCAGGCACCCTGCTGCGCTGGGACAGCCAACTCTTTGAACATAGCCTGCGGTACTTGGCTTTTTACTGAATGAACTTCTACAGCTCAAACCCTCCTGCATTCAGACAAGCCCCCATAGCACAGCACGCTCCAAGGGACGTACACAAGTACCTCCAAGGCACCGATGGAAACGCTGCCCATACCAAAGCCCAAGCGAAGCCTCCACGGTGCCTCAGCGCATCTGCTGCCAGTTTGGCAGCAAGCCGCTGCCAGCTGCAGTCCGCAGCACGGTGGGTGCCTGCTGCCGGATTGCAAGACCCTTCCACCTCCCCACTCGGACCACCACACTGGAAACACCACACCTTGCCATGTCTCGCTTGCCACCTCTCCCACCCGGCCAGCAAACCCCCGGGACACCAGCTTCCCGCAGCGGGGAACACTGGCCAGCCTGGCAGGGTTTGTTCTGGGCGGACGGGGTCTCTGCTCAGCACCCTCCCTGCCCGCAGCCTGCCCGGCCGGCACCTCCGGGGTTACCCGGGGAAGCCGGGCTCCGCTCCCGCCTCCCGAGGGGAAGCCGAGCTCGGGGTGCCGTGAGGTGAAGGGGATGAGCCGGGGAGAGCCGCGCTCCCTGCCCGGCCCCGCCGAGCAGCACGGCCGGGAGCAGGGCTCTGCCAGGCGGCGGCAGCGCGGTCACGGCACGGCCGGCCCCCGGGCCCCGCTCCCCTGCCCTGCCAGCGCCCGCCGCGGCCCTGAGGAGCCGGCAGGCGGCAGCGGCCCGGCCGGGCCCTCCTGAAGGGGCTGCGGGGCACGGCTCAGGCCGGCCACAGAACGAGGGGCGCAGGCCACCGCAGCATGGCCCGGGGGGGCGCCCAGCCATGCCTCACCCACCTTCTCCCGCCCACCCGCCGGCGGCCTGGCCAGCCGTGACACCCCGCCGTCACCCCCGGCCCCGCACCGCGGCCCCACCTGCCCGCCGCCGCCGCCGCCCCGCTCTCCGCCTCCGTCCAAAATGGCGACACCCCCCGCCGCCACCGCCAGCCTCTGCGGGGCGCTCTGGCCCGCCCCCGCGCGCCGCTCTATGGCCGCGCCCCCCCCTCCGCGGACCCGCTTCCCCGCTGCCCGGCAGCCGCCATGTTTGTTGAGGGCGGCTTATTGTCGTCCATTGTTGTTAAGGGCGGCCGGGCCGGCGTGCGGGCTGAGGGTCGCGCCGCTTCATCCGCACCTCAGCCCCTGGGCGGCCATGTCGGTTGAGGGCAGCGCTAGGGCTGGGGCCGGGGGGGCAGGCCGGCGGCGGGGCGGGTGGGAGCTGAGCTGAGCTGAGCTGAGCTGAGGTGGGCGTGTGGGCAGCGGGCTGCCTGCAGGCGCCTCAGGACGGGCACGGGAGACAGAGGCAGCCCACACAGCGTGGTTCCCGGTCCCCTCAGCACTGGGACAAGCTTTATTGCCCTTTTCTCGAGGGCCCTGGCCGGCCAAGCTCCCGCTTTCCCCGCTGCCTCTGCGCTGACCAAACCCCTGGACAGAGATTGTGGAGCTGCTGGGCCGGGATTTCAGGAAGGGGAACGATCCCTGTCATGGCAGCCCCGGGCAAGACCTGGTGTGGCCCGGGCACCGCAGGAAGATGAGACAGCCCAGGCCGTGTCTTCAAGGAACCGATTCCGTGCCTCCTGGCATGGTGCAGACCTAGCAAGAGACTACAGGAACACCCAGGCCCGAAGGAAAGGAAGCAGATTGCCGGGAGGACCAGCTGTCTCCTTCATTTTAGGTTAAGGAGATAGCAAGACATAGATGAGGGTGGCCACGATCAAGCCAATGCTGAAGACCATGAAGACATGCGGCACGGTGCTGGAGGAGGCAGGGCAGGCCCCGGCCCTGGCTTGCAGGGGCCTGAGCATGCGCTGTCGCTGGGTGAGGATGGCCGCCCTGGCACCTTCCCACTCGCCCGGGCCCCGCAGGCGGGTACTGGTATGGCGTGCAGGGCCCGAAGGCCACCTCCAGCGCCAGCTTGGGGTCGGTGAGGAAGAGGGCGAGCAGGTTGGGCTTGACCCCCACCTGGCAGGCGAGCTCGTCCATGTAAGGGATGTAATCCACCTGGATGGTGTGCCGCTGGCTCTTCACGTACCTGCGGGCAGGGAGGGCAGGGGGTTTGGTGTGTGGGCATAAGGGTAATGGTGGCAGGGACGATGCCTGCGCAGGGTCCTTACCGCTTGGCCATTTTCTCCTTGGTTTGTGTGATGTCAGCCAGCATATCGGCGGATGGCGGTAGGTCCTGCAGCCCTAGGGAAGAGGAGGCTGTAGCTGGAGGGAAGGCTGTGCTGCTTCTGTGACGTGGCTGCTTCTGCAGTCCAGCCTGGCCTCTGCTTGCACATGGAAGCTTTTGGGGCTTTGAGGACATGCCACCACATCAGGAGCAAACTGGGAGGCACAGGCAAAGATAGTGGTGGCAGGAAAGGAAAGGGAGAAGGTGATTTGCTAGGAATGGCACCTGTTAGTGGCCCCTGCAAGAGCAGATGAGTGTGATGCTCACTGCAAAATGCAGTGCTGGGTTTTGTCCTCAGGAAGAAACAAAAGGAGGGTAAAAAGGTGAGCAGAAGGAGTTGGCATGTAAGGAGATGCCACCAGCTGAACAACTCTGTCATGCTGTAGCTGGAGGAGCCCAGCTGCATCCCCCCCAAACTGTCTTGCTTACCCTTGAAGACGCGGGTGGCCCAGCGACACTGGAGCTCCGAGATGGGCATGATGGCACCCAGGGGCTGGATGAGGCCAATGAAAGCCAGCGTCGGCTTCTCCAGGTCCGGCGGGAACATGAATTTGTAGAGGGGGATCTGGTTCTCCACCACCTTCACGCAACCCTCGAGGAAGGGGAAGGAGAAGCTGTACCCCGTGGCAAAGACCACGGCATCAATGTCTTCCCTGGTGTCATCCTCAAAGATGGCAGATGTCTCCGTGAACTCCTTGATGTTTGGCTTCACCTGCACCCTGCCCGAAATGATGCGGTTGGGCAGGTCGTCATTGATGGTCGGGTGCTGGTCAAAGATCCTGGAAGGCACAGACACCTCGTGTGGGCTCAGGCAGCGGGATGGCCAGGTACCTGGGGTGCTGCTCAGGTGCTCACCGGTGCTGGGGCTGCAGGCCATAGAGTGCGTGGTCAAAGTGGGCATTCATCTTCCTCTCCAGATAAAAACTGCTGACGTTTTGAGGCACCAGGCTGCGGAGGAGCTGCACAAAGCGGCTGAGGTAGGAGAAGTCGAAGGGGTACCCACCATCTGCCACCCGGTGCAGCACCCAGGTCCCGCGCTTGGTGCTGAGGAAGACCTGGGAGGAAGGAGAGGAGAGGCAGTGGTGTTGCAGCATCCTTGGGACCCGGCTGGGCCCCCGCCGTGCTCCTTGGACAGCAGGGATGCCAGCACAGCTGCTGGGACCACAACAGCCACCCCCACTGAGAGGGGATAGGGTGCTTGTGGCCGGGTGCTGGAGGGAGAGGAGCCCACAGGGGGTGGCACGGTGGTTTTTAGTGCCCTCCGGGATTTAAATAATAAGTACCCCAGCCCTGGCAGCTCTCCTAGCACACCTGCTTGGCTGTGTGGCTGAGCTCCACCGCGATGTCAATGCCTGAATTCCCGGTGCCAACCACGACTACCCTCTTGCCTGAAAAGGACTGTGGGCTCTTGTAGTCCCGGCTGTGCAGGTACCAGCCCTCAAACTTATCCAGGCCTGGAAGAGAGAGGGAAGCCATGCCATACTGGGATGTGAGGCTGGGGGGGCTGTCCCCCTGCTCAGACTGGTGGTGTGTTTTGGGAACAGGTTGGGACCAACAGGAGCGACACAGCCCTGGGATGGTGCCCAGAGAGGCAGTGGCATCTCTAGCCTGGGAGATGCCCAGTGTGGCCCTGAGCATCCTGCTCTGGCTTTGGGGCTGGCCTGGCTTGGAGCAGGGCTTGGACTGGAGACCTCCATGCTCCCGTCCCCAAATCCTCCTGCAGTTCCCCCAGTGTCAGGCATTGGAGGCAGAGGAGCAGCTGGGGTCTGTGCCATCCTGCCAGACCCTGGTGACAGTGTGCTCCAGCCTGTTCCCCAGTCAGAGGGTCTCCACAGCTGAAAGCCCTCCAGGCATTTTTGCCTGGCACCCAGAGGAGAAGGCCACCACCAGCACTGAGCTCTCAAGCCTGGCCGGGGGGCTGGAAAGCCCAGCTGGTGCGTGGCCAGCCACACGGGGAGCCTGTCTGCGGTGGGGGAGGTGAGCTGGCAGCAGAACAGGGCGCTTTGGTCAGGTGCATGGCAAGAGGCACTGAGGACAGGCCACCGAGATGGATGGGATGGCAGCAGGCTCATGCAATCCCACCTGGTGCATTAACCTGTGGAGGCATTTTTGTCAGCAGCCAGAGTGGGGTGGGGGCTGAGCTGGAAAGGAGGGTGGTCCCAGGAGTGTGAGGGATCGGGTGAGCGGCCCGCGGGGCGGTACCTGGGAAGGTGTTCAGCGGGAGATGTGCCTCCGTGTGGTGCCCGGTGCACACCAGCACAGCGTCGAAGACGGCCGCCTCCTGCTTCCCATCACGCTCCGTCACCACGTCCCACTGCCCCGTGGTGGCGAAGTCGGGGCGCTTGGACACCCGGCACACGCTGGTCTGGGGGCAGGGGAGGCAGAGTCAGGCACCCCGTGCCCCCTGGCCCCGCCGCCACTGCCCCCCGGAGCCCCCACCTCTCACCCTGAGGCGAATGTGGCGGAGCAGGTCGAAGTGCCGGGCGTACATGCGGAAGTATTCCATGATCTTGGAGTTGTGCATGTAGTTGGGGAAGTCGTCGGGGATGGGGAAGTCACTGAAGCACATCATCTCCTTGGAGGTGTTGATGATGACGGAGCGGTAGATGCTGGCACGGCCCTCCTCGGGGTGCTCCTGCGGGAGCAGGACACAGCTTGGCGCCGGCCGGGGACCCCAGGGCTGCCAGCCTGCCCTGCCAGGCACCTCACCATGCTTGTAGGTGCAGGATTAAGCCACGGGTGGTCATAGCACCTGTCTGCACCCAGCGTCCTCCCCCGGGTGCAACCGCCCACCCCACAAAACAGGGAAAGAGAAAGCTCTGAGTTGGCAGGGGCCATGCAGTGGTGACAGCAAGTTGTGGGAGGTCTTGTGCCTCGGTTCCCCCACTCTCCCTGCGGCCCCCATGAGGCAGAGCATTCCCAAAGCTGTCCGCGCTGTCATTGCCCCGGTGACCACATTGGGTCTCTCCGGTTCCTGAGCCACAGGTGCTGCCAGCTGAGCGGGCGCTCCTGCCCCTGGGGTCTCTGCCCCGGCGGCTGGGCGCCGCTGCCCTGGCTCTGCTCCACCGTGGGTGGAACCAGCGAACTGTAACCCAACCACCCCGATTCCCAGGCTGGTGTGGCACCCTGTGCGTCCCCCCCAGGCTCTCCCAGCCAGGTATCAGGCTGCTCTTTTTGTGGGTGGGTCCCCAGGGGAAAAATCAGCAGCTTTGTTATAGGTGGGGCAGAAAAGAGCGCCGGGGCTTCCCCCGAGGCAGGGAGAGCCAAGGCACAGGGGAGGCAGTGCTTGGTGCCTGTGGGCAAACGGCTCAGGGGCAGGGAGAGGAGCAACTGGGACTTCCAGGGAAGGGCTGGGTAAGACGGGGACTGGGACAGACAGCAGGGTCAGATGGGAAAGCGAGCTCTGGGGTAAGGTCCTTAGGGAGGGTCTGTCCTGCTGCTGGGGGGAAGGAGGCAGGGCCGGTGTGGCTGGTACACCAGCTGGCACCAGGGGGACCTCCCCCTACCAGAGCACTTTTTCTTTTCCGTGGCCTTTCTTGGAAGCCTGCCTGCGCACCCACGCAGAGCAAGGGAGCAGTGCTTCACTAGCTGCCAGCGATCCATCCCAGTCCCACCCGTGCTGCTGCCACGGGGCAGGCTGGCAGGGCACGGGGCTTACCTCGAAGCGCCAGAGCCCCCCGATGTCCCAGCTCCTCTCGAAGCAGGTGGGGACCAGCCCCTCATCCAGGCAGCATTTCAGGGCGCACAGGCCAGAGGCACCAGCACCGATGATGGCTACTCTCCGGGCAGCCATGTCCCACGGTGTGGTTGTGGCAGGGATGCTGGGGAAGCCTCAGCCAGGGACAAAACGCGCTCAGGAGGGTGTGGAGCCTGGCAGGTCACACCAGTGCTGCTCAGTTGGGGATGGCTGTTCCTGTGCTCCCCATGGAGGACTGAGGTCAGCTGGTGTGTCACAGGAGGTGTGTTTCTTCCAGACATGATCTACAGGTTCCCCTTGCTGCCGTGCCACACCTCCTGCCCGCGCCCACCCGCTGCAAGAGTTTTATTAGGTGCTGTAAGTGCTTAATGGTGCCGACGCTGCCCTGGGACTTCGTGGGTGTGGGGGGTGAGATGCGGCTGAGCTCCATATTTCAGCAGGTCATGGCATGGAAAACAAAACCAGGAGATGCTCGGAGCACTGGTAGCCAGCAGCTATGCCAGCCTCAGCATGTGGTGGTCGGGACCCCGTTGTCACCTCTCTGGGTCCCAAACCCACCCGGCCATCTTCTGGAGGGGCTGTGTGCTGGTGACGAGGGTGGCACTGAGCCATGCTGCTGTGACCCCTGTGACCTGCTCCGGCACTGCACACCCTGAGTGCAGCAGTTTTGCTGTGAATACATGTGTGTGCATGCATGCAACTCACGCTGCCACGGTCGTGACCTCAAACCTGCGCGCATCCCCCCTGGCGTGCAGGGGGTCACGGTGGTGTCAGGAACGGGACAGACGCCTGTCTCTGTTTAACACATTTATCCAGTTAGGAAGTCTGCTGTGCTATTTAGCTATTGTGTGAATGGGCCAGGGGTGGCATGGCTGGGTTAGAGGTGACAGAAAAGCCCAGTGTGTTACTGCTGGGTCAAAAGCTCTGGCTGAGAGGGACTGGATTTTACTCGTGTGAGAGCATTTCCTCCTCTGGCCCTGGCAGCAGCTCCCCAGGGAGGTGCAGAGCAGGCACTGAGGCATTATTCCAGCAGCTGGGGAGACTCTGTGCATCCCAAGCTCATGGTGTGGCCACGGCGGGGACGTGCCAGGCAGAAGGAGGGCTCTTGCCATGGTTCCCAGGCTGTCATGGGACAGGGGGTGGCCAGCCAGGCCCCTCAGCACATTGCAGAGCCTCCCTTCCCGCGCTTGTAGGGCACCTACAAGTAAGCAAAAACAAAGGCAAGGACGGCCACAGCCCCGACCAGCTTGAAAATGAGGGGCACGGCAGGGGCGGAGGGGTGGTCTTCCACGTGCCGTGTCTGCAGGGGCTTGATGATGCGCTGTCGCTGGGTGAGGATGGCCGCCCTGGCACCTTCCCACCCGCCCGGGCCCCGCAGGCGGTACTGGTATGGCGTGCAGGGCCCGAAGGCCACCTCCAGCGCCAGCTTGGGGTCGGTGAGGAAGAGGGCGAGCAGGTTGGGCTTGACCCCCACCTGGCAGGCGAGCTCGTCCATGTAAGGGATGTAATCCACCTGGATGGTGTGCCGCTGGCTCTTCACGTACCTGCGGGCAGGGAGGGCAGGTGGGTGCTGGCAGCAGGGGCAGCAGTGCCCCACATGCCGGCAAGGTGGTACTGGGGGGACCGCCATCGGGAGGGAATCAGCGGGATGGGGGTAGTGCGGCTAGGCACATCCCTGCCGTTTGTCGGCATGGCCAAATGTGCTGGGACGTAGCCAGGGGACAGGATGGGTGCCTACATGCAGCTGTGCCCAAACCAGCTCCCTCCCTGTTCCCTGAGGAGGGTCTTACTCCTTCGCCATCGCTTCTCTCTTCTTCTTGATGTCAGCCTCCATGTCGTGCCGTGGGGGAAGCTTGTTCAGCCCTAGGGAGGATAAGCCACAGCATGGGGGTGCTGCACCCCGCTGGCAACAATGGCCACTGTGGTGCTGCTCTTGCTGGCACCACCATGGCTGGCAGTCTGGCACCTGCGGCATGTCCAGGCTCCTTGGGATGGGAAGGAGTAGCCCATGGGGCTCAGGGTACAGATGTCCCTGTGCTGCTCAGGCAAAAGCCCAGCTCACCACCACAGCTGCAGGACGGCCGTGCCGTTCCCCATGGCCAGATGGCACAGCTGGCTGCTGCCTCCCAGGCATGTCGGTGCACCATTTGCGCCGGCACCAGGGGTGCAAGCCCAGGCTGCAGCCACAGGGGAGGTTTGCCTTGCTTACCCTTGAAGACGCGGGTGGCCCAGCGACACTGAAGCTCCGAGATGGGCATGATGGCACCCAGGGGCTGGATGAGGCCAATGAAAGCCAGCGTCGGCTTCTCCAGGTCCGGCGGGAACATGAATTTGTAGAGGGGGATCTGGTTCTCCACCACCTTCACGCAACCCTCGAGGAAGGGGAAGGAGAAGCTGTACCCCGTGGCAAAGACCACTGCATCAATGTCTTCCCTGGTGCCATCCTCAAAGATGGCAGATGTCTCCGTGAACTCCTGAACGTTGGGCTTCACCTGCACCCTGCCCGAAATGATGCGGTTGGGCAGGTCGTCATTGACGGTCGGGTGCTGGTTAAAGATCCTGGAAGGTACAAGGAGCCATGAGGGCACTGGGGTAGTGTGTCTCTGCTCCACGTCCTGCTCCAGCCCCTGCTCCCTGCTCTGGGTATGCTCAGCCCCAGGGATGCTCATTCCCAGTGGGGCTGGTCCCCCAGGGACGCTGGGCAGCTGCCACTGCACTGGTGACACTGTGGGTCCCTGGAAGGAGCAGTGGTGGCTCCCTTGAGCATTGTCTGGGCACAACACAGCTACTGACTCCACTTCCAGGGCTGGTGCCTTGGCCCCAGCCTGAGCACAGTGAGCATGGCCAAGTGGGACTGGACATGGTGGGAGGCGGAGAGCCCCTCCTGGGCAGGGGGAGCATTTGCTGGCACCTGTGCTTTGGCTTCAGGCCATAGTGCGAGTGGTCAAATCTGGCGTTCAGCTGGTTCTCGGCAAGGTGGCACACTATGGACGGGCTCAGCAGCTTCTTCAGGAATGCCTTCATGCGGGTGGTGAAGATGACATCGATGGGGTAGCCCTGATCTCCAACGCGGTTGAGGATCCATGCCCCCCGGCGGGTGCTGAGGAAGACCTGGGCAAGGAAGTATGCATTGCTCCTGAAGGCTGTGATGGTCCTGGGGGGCTGCCCTTAGGGGGGTACGTGTCCTTGCCCCAGGATCACTCCTCTTTGTGCTGCCCAAGTGCTGAGTGAAGACCCGGACGGCAATGAGCTGGCGGTCAGCACCCAGCAGGGAGAGGTAGGGAAGAGCCGCAGGGGCAGTGCCAGCCCGGGGCTTGGGGATGGAAATCAGGGTATCCATATGGGATCAAGTCTTGACTTCCACTGTTGCCTGGTGGCTGGGATTGGTGGGTGCCAGCACTGCCAAAACCAGCAAGTGCCAGGTCGGAGCAGTGGCTGTGCCAGAGCCTGTGTCCTGGTGTCCTTGTGGAGCCAGCAGTGTCCCATGGGGGGCTGTCCTGCCCCCCAGGACCCCACTCTTGCTGCTCACCTGCTTGGCCGTGTGGCTGATCTCCACGGCCAGGTCCGACCCTGAATTCCCGATCCCGATGACAATGACCCTCTTGTCAGTGAAAGCCCAAGCGTCCTTGTAGTCTCGGCTGTGGAGGTAGAAGCCCTTGAACTTCTCGATTCCTGTGGGCAGGGAGGAGGGATGCTTGGCTTCTTGCCACTGAGCTGGAGGGTCACCTCCTCAAAATCTGAAATGGGGATGCTCCCTGGCCCCACCAGACCCCTTCTGGGGAGCGTGGGACTGCTCCTGGAGCCAAAGCAAGGTAGGGAAATGCTGGGGCTAGGAGGAGGAGCAGCAGGAAGAACAGAGACCGCCACAACTGGGCTTGCTGGGGTCTCTCCTTGGCCAGCCCACGGGGCGGTACCTGGGAAGGTGTTCAGCGGGAGATGTGCCTCCGTGTGGTGCCCGGTGCACACCAGCACAGCGTCAAAGACGGCCGCCTCCTGCTTCCCATCACGCTCCGTCACCACGTCCCACTGGCCCGTGGTGGCGAAGTCGGGGTGCTTGGACACCCGGCACACGCTGGTCTGGGGGCAGGGGAGGCAGAGTCAGGCACCCCGTGCCCCCTGGCCCCGCCGCCACTGCCCCCCGGAGCCCCCACCTCTCACCCTGAAGCGAATGTGGCGGAGCAGGTCGAAGTGCCGGGCGTACATGCGGAAGTATTCCATGATCTTGGAGTTGTGCATGTAGTTGGGGAAGTCGTCGGGGATGGGGAAGTCACTGAAGCACATCATCTCCTTGGAGGTGTTGATGATGACGGAGCGATAGATGCTGGCACGGCCCTCCTCGGGGTGCTCCTGCGGGAGCGGGACACGGCTCAGGGCTGGCCAGGGCTGACGTGGCGGCCCTTTGTGTGAAGCCCCTACCCTCAACCTCGCCCCCAGGACCCTGCCGTGGCTGGCTGTGTGCAACACTACCAGCTGCCACTGGTCTCCAGCTGCTGTGGTGCTGCCCCCCAGCAGGACACGTGGCCAGCAGGGCTTACCTCAAACCTCCAGAGCCCCCCGATGTCCCCTGTCCTCTCGAAGCAGACGGGTTCCAGCCCCTCTTGCAGGCAGGCTTTGATGGCGCACAGCCCGCTGCTGCCCCCTCCAATGATGGCCACTCTCTTCGCCATGCTGCCCTCCGCCACGGGGTCTTTGCCTGGGGACAGTGCCGGAGAGTGGGGGTGAGGGGTGCAGCCATGCAAAATTTTGGCCCTGTGCACCAAAGAGGTCCCAAGCTGAGAGGTAGCCCCCCAAAAATTTGTCCGGGGCAGCTGTGAAGCAACTGCTGTCCCCCTCCCCGGCAGGGACCTGGCCAGTGCTGGGGTTTTGCACCACCACGGTATTGCCCCTGAATGCCATGAGGGGAAATGCTACCGAGTGCCAGGGAGCCTCCAAATCTCTCACCCACGCTACGTCCCCGTGGTGGAGGAGTGCCAGAGTGCCCCGTTCTGCCGCGGGGACCGACGGCTCCCTCCAGGGTGGGCAACAGCCCCTCCACCTGCCCTTTGCCCTCTCCCTTCCCCGGGGAGATGCCTGTTGTGCGACCCCAGCACCCACAGCATGCCAGTGACCCACAGGGACCGGGGACTGCAACCGACCTGCTGCCCAGGGAAGGCCAGCGGCAAGCACGGAGCCACAGGAGAGCCCCTGCCGGGTTGTCCCAACCCGTGACGCCCGACGGTGGCTTGGCTTTATGGTGCGCAGTGGCCGTGAGCAGGGCCTCCCCCTCCGTCACGCCTCCCACGGGGCCGGGGAGAGGAAGGCTGTACCTGGCTGGCTCCCAGCTGCCTGCTTGGCTCTTCCGGCAGCAGCTCTTGCTACAGCCTGGGATGGTGGTGTAAGGAGCCACCGCAGGCGCCTTGCTGGGAGCCCCCGTGCTGGGACACCGTAGGGACACGGGGCTGCAGGAGAGGCAGAGACGCAGCTGGCCCTTGTGGCATGGACACTGCGTAAGCAAACACTGCCCTGAATGTTAACCTTTGGAATTATCAGGATTAGCCCAACCCTGTTTATGCCGATACCCGGGGCACACGCAGCACTGGCTGCTCTGGTGGCACCCAGCACCACGTCACCACCCCCCCCCCCCCCCGCCCCGTGGCCCTGGGCTGGGCACATGAGCATAGCATCCCCACGGCTGGCTCCTGGGCCAGCAGGACCCGGGTGTGAGAAGCACCATGCTGCTGGGGTGTCAGTGGTGCTGGGGTGGTGGGACTGGTTAGGAAAAGGCTCTCCCGGGCAGCTGGAGGCACGGAGCAGGTGGCTGGGGAGCCCACCGCTGGCTTCTGGCACATCGGTGGCTGCACAGCCCCTGGGGGCTGCAGGAGAAATTTGCTCTCCTGTGTCCGGGGAGCTTCACCCCAGAGCTGAGCAAGGCGCAGGGCTGCAGAGGGGCCAAGCTCTGCAGCTGAAACCATTTTAACATTCCAAGACTCGTAATATGTTTGCAGTAAGTATAATAAAGCTCCTCCTGTCCCTCAGTGTTGGCTAGGGCTGATCTCTGCCGGGGGCAGAGGTGTCGAGCTGTCAGCCCCCACGCTGTGCCTGCCTGCTGAAAAGCATTGAAAGCATCTCTTACCGGGCAAGGGGATTGGCACGGGGATGGCGAGGGGGCAGCACTGGCAGTGCCACCCTCCCTGCTCCGCTCTCAGCTGGCTTCTGGCTCTTTTCTAAGTTCAGCAGGGACTGTCCAGGGGCAACAGGTACAGGAGACTTTACCCCAGCCCTCAACCCAACCACTGTGGTATGAAACCTCTGCGCAGGTTGTCTTCAAATTTGCCCTTCTCCCTTGGCAGCTACGAGAGGCTGCGCAGCCCTGGACTTTGTCCCCACTGTGCTTGGGCTCATGGCCCGACCAAACCGTTGCCATCAGCCACAGGGAACCACGGGAGTGCACCAGGGTCAAGCCATGGCATTTCAGTCAAGGATGGCTTGTTGCTGTCCATGGGGAAGCCACAGCCCCCCGCATCTGGCAAGCACCTGGGATGTGCGGTGTGGTGGGCAGGGCATGTGGACACATCTGTTCAGGGCTTCCACAGCGGGCAGAGGTGCCTGTGCTGTGGGACAAGCTGAGCAGAAAGCACCAGTCTCCTCCTTCCTATCACCAGGCTGGCACCTCGGCCAGTGACGAGTGACAAGGAGCGATGGACACAAGCACAAAAGGAGATCAGAGGTCTTGCTGGCAGAGGTGGGCAGAGGCAGAGCTGAGGTGAGAGGGTGGCTGGGCAGCCTGTGAGCCAGCAGGGCCATGCACTGGTGATGGTGGGTGGCACCAAGCAGCTTGTGGAAGGTCCTGCAGGTGAGTCAGGAGCAACTTCTAGCACACGCGTATGCATGTGGGAAGAAGCCACAGATACACACAGTTGCTGCCCTACTCTTCCATGGCCTGCAGAGGAGGATCCCAACAGCTGCAAGAACCACTTGGATGAAAAGCACTGTGGTTTTGGGAAAAAGTAAAGCTAGGATGTTTTGTCACAGCCCAACAAGCCCAGATCATCCCAAACCCTGACCATGCCACAGCATGCCAGCTGCCCGTAATCGCACAGCCACCAGAGCTTGTCTCTGCCTTGGGGTGGGAGGGCTGGCCAGGTGCTGCTGTGTACCTGCTGGACTGGCCCAGCGGCTGCCAGGCACGTGGTGCAACCCAGGGGATTTTTTTTCAGGCACTGGAGTACCAGCAGCCCCCAGGCTGCTCCTGCACCTTCACCCTTAAACACTGCCTGGTTTTAATACGACTTATCCCATGATTTCAAGGGCCTGAGTGCACTAATAGACCTTAATGGCCATGACAAGCCTCACCTGGGGCCAGTCACTCCCAGTCAGATGTCGAGAGTCACTAAGCTCAGTCCAGAGCCCTCACTCCATCTGGCTGTGGCCTCTGTTGATGTGGATTCTGTGCTTTTCTGGCTCAGTCTCAGCCCTGACTCATTACAGAGGCTCCACACGGTCCCCTCCCGCCAAGGACAAGCAGTCCTCCATGAGAAACTAGGCTGCCAGGACCAAGGGTGCCAGGGTAGGAAAGCCAGCCTGCCCGGAGCACAGGAGCTGCGGTGGTGGCTGGCAGAGCCAGAGCCTCTGGCTGCAGGGGGTGCAGGTAAGGCTCAGCGCCCAGGGCTGCCCCGCAGCCTGCGTGAGGGCGTACTGCTGGCTGCTAGGCTGTAGGGAAGGGGCTCGCTCTGCAGGATGCTGTCAGCAGCACTGAAAACGTGCTGACAAACAGGAATTGCTGTGAATGTGCTGTACCCCCCCCCCCCCCGCCCCCCCTGAGACTTGACAAGCTGAAGCTCTCACGAGGGCTTCAGGAGCAGGCTGCTGCTGGGAGCTGCCTCCCCTGTTACCCGGTGCCTTGGAGATGGCATGGATGGACCAAACCCTTGGTCACACCATCCCTTCCCCATGGCGCTGGGAGCCAGGTGCCCACGTCCTCACTGCTTAGAGCTGGCCTCAGTGCAGTACTTAAATTGAGATTAATAGGGAAGAGACGGATTGCTTAGGAAGGCAGAGCTCTTTATGAACCTGAGGACAGACCCCAGAGAGACCCTCCCGGCAGACATAATGGAGCAGATTGTGCAGGGCATGTTTGCGACAGTAACACAGTGACAGTGATTTACAGCATACAGATACATGGGCTATGGCAGAGAAATCTCCGCAAAGCCACAGCTACCACATACATCATATGCCAACGCAGCAGGTGTCCAGCAAGAACATGCAGATTCACAGCATCAGCAGCGAGCTGCTGGATGAACGTGCTGAGCCTCCCCTGGGCTCTGCAGGGACTGGTATTTTTTCATGGGGGAACAGTCAGTGCTGCTGCTTGGCCAGTGCACGCCCTGCCTGACAGCCCATCAGGAAGGCAAGACAGCACCAAACACCTAAGTGCAGGCACAGGAGCCTGCAGCACTGCTAGTGTCAAAGTCTTGGCTGGACAGATGGGGTCTAGGATGTGAGTTCAAGTCCCGGTATCCCCTCCCTGTGCGTGCTCAGAAACCCAGGCACATGCCTCCAGCTTTGGGAGGGAGTCAGCTATCAACGGCTCCAGAGCGCAAAGAGGGCAGGCGCGTTGAGTGGGGACAGCCAGCAGTACTCCACCACGCTGTACAGTGCATAGCCCAGGAGCAAACCAAAGAGCACGTCCGTCATATTGTGCCTGCCCAGCATGACCCTCGAAATGCTGACGATGAGAGCCCAGAGCACCACGAGGACCCGCAGCGGGACGGCCAGCACCAGGTGACGTAGAATGAAGCGGGAGACCAGGGCAGCTCTGGTGGCGTGGCCGGACGGGAAGGAGTACTTGTCCACCGAGATGGTGACAAACATGTCCATCTTGTTGTGGGTGGGCCGCTGCCGCTTGACAAGCCCTTTCACCACTGCCACCAGCACGAGATCCAGCAGCAATGCTAGGAGACAGTAACTGTAAGTGAGCAAGGTTTGGGTTTTGGGGTGTGCTGGGTTTTTTGGTCGGTTCTCCCCGTCCCCCTCGGCTCCATGGAAAACAAGGCAATAAACAAAGCAGCCATTAGCTAAGAAGAAAGCACTTGGTTACCAAAACCTGCTAAGAGGAGGCAGTATTTCCCATGGCTACAATACCCAGGCAGGGAGAGCATGGCAGTCAGCCAGCACTTGGCCTTCTCCAGCACATCTTCAGTCTCTGCTCTTGCTGCACGCAGCCCTCATGCAAGGCCAGACCCTCTCCTGCCACAGCCAGCAACAGGGCTCTGCCCAGCTTGCACCCAAGGGCTGTTCTTTCTGCGTAAAATCTGATCTTGCCATGACTCGGGGCCCAAACCCACCCTTAATCTGAAGGCAACAGCGGGGTTAATATTCCCCACAACTCCCTTCCCGACAGCCGTGCTAACTCAGCATTGCTTTGCCTTTCCTTCCTGGCTGGGGGGACAAACTGACCCGGGTGAACGATCGATCCACTTCAACTACTCAGCCAGAGCTCAGCGTGAGGGGCCTCAGCTTGTGGGCGGCCAGAGCTCCGGTGGTCTGGCTTCTCCCTGCGGCTGGCAGGATTAACGCCAGAAAGTTAACTCCACTTCGGTTTTCAGGAGCGGAATAAAGGGTGACTTAAATAATGGTAGCTGGCCCCCAGAGAGCTAAAGGCTGTTGCAGTAGAAGTCACCTGTGAGCAGCATTCAGCCAGTATTTGGCAAGAGCAGCTTCCCACGTAGGGCAGAGGGTGCTTTCTTCATCCCCATTAGCTCGGCTAGCCCAGTGCCCACAGCCAGGGCTACTTCTTCCAAGGCAGTCTCGTGAGAGGCTGACTTCTGCTTGTCCTAAGGCTTATTTCTGGACACCAAATCTTTTGGTCACTTCAGTCCATTCCCTTTGGTTAAATACCTGTACCTCCCAACCCCCCCTTAAATATAGTTCAATTGCTTTTTCCCGTTTTACATATGGTTTGGGATGTTCAGCTGGGACATTAGGGAACGCTCCTTTCCCACATGGGTGCTGCAACCCTGGGACAGGGCCCCTGAGAGGTGGTGGCTGGCCAAGGCCCTGGTGCTGGGACAGACCTCCTCGAAGCAGAGGTCAGGTTGAAAGCCTCCAGGTCCTTTCCCACAGCCCTGCCGTGCGGGACTGTAATTTAATCACGTGTTGCTAGATGAAAAAGATGAGTAAACTCATATGTTTCCCACCAAAAGGATACAAATTCAAATAATAAGTGTGAGACACCAATTATTTGCAACTTCATAGAAGAGTAAGAACTTGGACCCTAAAAAGGTGTGTTGCTCTGGAGCGACTATGGTTTCTAAGTGAGCAAAAATGAGGAATCTAAGTACACCTAATAGGACGGGATGCCGGGGTGGGGGGGAATGTTACACCACACAAGATTAAAACGCATGCTTTGAGGTGAGTCTCCTCGCTTGCTGATACAGATCAATCCATGCAGGTACTACCTGCGGGGAGCCCAGGGGTGCAGACGTCTGCGTGCCAGAGCAGCTTTTCAGGGAACAGGCTGGTGGCTCAACACTAGGCAGCTGCACCTGGAATGCGCTGTTCTGATAAGCCGAAGAGCTAAAAGAGAGTTCAGCTCCCCGAAAGTCTTGTGCAACCGCAGGAGCAGTTTGGCTGTCAGGAGTTTCGCAGGCCGTGGGTCGGAGCTGTGACGTGCGCCGTACCCAGGCCACCATGCCCTGCGGCTGCAGGGTTACCCGCGCTGGTGCCAGGCACCCCGGGTGAGCCCGCGCCCGTCACTCAGCACCAGCTAGCACCCTCGGGGCTGTGCGAGGCTGAGGTTCACCCAGCTCTGCCCCGTCCCCCAGGCCCCCTTGCCGCCCCCCGCCTCGCAGAGCCCCGCGGTGAGCCCCCAGCCTCACCGAACAGCAGGTTGAGCAGCACCTCCCTGGCGGCAGAGCTGTGGCTCTGGCAGAGCCCGTAGCAGGTGCCGAGCAGCCAGGGGACGCCGTGCCCCGACACCTCGATGACCTTCATCAGGGGCCGCGCGCTGCCCCAGGCCGAGCCCTCGGCCGCGCAGACCCCCAGGCGCTTGGAGGCCCAGAGGTCGATGGCGAGCAGGGAGCTGAGGGCGATGCCCACGAAGGACGGGTTCAGCTTCATGCAGTCCTCCTCGGGCAGCGCGGCCGCCGCGGGGCCGCCCGCCTCCCGCCGCCGCGCCGGGCTGTCGGGGGCGCCGGGGCCGCGCTGGCTCACCAGGGACAGGAACTCGGGGCGGCCGCCGCCGCCGCGCCGGTCGCGGCTGCTCCGGGGGCTCGGCATGGCGGGAGGCCTGCGAGAGGCGTGGGGCCCGTCACCGCCCGCCGCGCCTGCTCCGGCCGCCCGGCAACCGGCATGGCACCCCCCGCGCGGGGCCGCTTCCCCTCCCGGACGGCGCCCCGCTCCTCCCGCCGCACCCCCAAGGGCACACCGCCGCCTGCTCGGTACCGGGCAGTCCCACCGCGGCGCCGCTTCCCCTTCCGCCTCCCCCCGCCGGCCGCGGTGCAGCCGGCTGCCGCGGCGCCCCCTGGCGGCGGGGAGGCCCCTCCGTCCGGCCGCGGCCCGCGGGGCGGGGCTCGCCCCGCCTCCCCCCGCCCCCCGCCCCCTCCCCGGGCGCACGTGCCCGCCCCGGCCGGCGTACGGCAGCCGGCGAGGGCCCGAAGAGGCGCGGCGGCGGCGCCTTCGCCCTGCCGGCGCCGGTGCGGGCGCCGGTGCGCGGGCGGCGATGCGCTGCGGGCGGGCGGCGGCAGCGGCGGCGGGGGGGGGCCCGGCCTCCCCCCCGGCCCCGCGGTTCGGCGGCGGAGGGTAACGCGGAGCAGCGCTCGGCCATGGGGTGCCTGCAGAGCGTGGCCTGCAAGGCGCGGGTGCGTCGGGAGCAGATCGTGGTGTCGGACGTGTCGGCGACCATCGAGCCGGCGGCTACCGCCATCGAGGAGAGCTCGCCGGTGGTGCTGCGCTACCGCACGCCCTACTTCCGCGCCTCGGCCCGCGTCCTCATGCCGCCCATCGCCCGGCGCCACACCTGGGTGGTGGGCTGGATCCAGGCCTGCAACCACATGGAGTTCTACAACACCTACAGCGACCTCGGCGTGTGAGCACCGGCAGGGCCACGGGCGGGGGGCACGCCTGCGGCGGGGGGCCCCGGCACCCACCGCCCCCGCTGCCGACCTCGGGCTCCTGGGCACCCACCGCCCCTGGGCCCCGGCACCCACCACCCCAGCTGCCAACCTCGGGCCCCCTGGCACCCACCGGCTTCGGGCCCTCCAGCACCCACCACCCCCGCTGCCGGCCCCGGGCCCTCGGCACAGCCCCCAGCCTGCTGCAGACCCTGGCACCCGCTGCCCCTGCTGCTGGCCCATGCCTCGTCCTTTCGAGGGCCCAATGGCCAGGGACCCGCTCGGTGGCTGGCATGGGGCTGGGGGCTCGGCCTGAGTCTGGTCGTGCGGGTGGCACCAGGGGTCACGCTGAGGGGTGAAGCTGCTGCTGCTGCGCCTTCTGCCAGGGGCGCGGGCGCCAGGGAGCATCAGATCCCTGTGCTGCCCACCCGTGTCCCCCACACTGAGGCACCTTGGCTTGCCGTGGCACTGGAGTGCTTAGGGACACTGGGGCGAGTGGAGGTCATTGCTTGTCAGGGGGCAGGGGGTGGCCACACATCCTCTGCCGCTCGCAGCCAGCTCCAGAGCCCCAGCGCTTCCCAAGCCGGAGCTGGGACCGGGTGGGAGGTTTCACCAAAGCTGCCTGCTTGCCGTCGCTGCGTGGTGACTGGCACCCCTGCCACAGCCACGCCATGTTGCTAATGGGGTCTGCAGTCCCCCCCCCCCCCCAAGCTGTACTGCAGGGATTTCATCACACCAGCAACAGGCGTTAACGGTGGTATTTAATTATTGTATGTGGCTCTGGGCTGGTGTGTGTGTTCAGAGGTGTAAAAACCGCAGGCTGGTGTTGCAGGAGGGAGGTGCTGCAGCCAGTGTGGGGCAGAAGGCTGTTCTGCTCCAGCACAGGGGCTGGTTAAGGAGGGGTTGACCCCAGAGGGGGTCCACGAGGGGTTTGGGCCCACTTGGTTTGATTGTGGGTTAATTACAACACCGTAACACTGGCAGAGCAAAGGCTTTGGCTGGCCATGAGGAGCCAAATCCGTCTTGGTGTCCCCAAAGGAACCAAAGCCGTGTTTGTTGTTGAAGGTGGTCCTAGAGAGCTTGCGGTGGGCAAGGCGGGGGTCCCCACACCAGGCACTGTTGCTGCTGTTTCCCTGCTAACCTGCCCTTTCTCCTCACATTCCCTAGGTCAAGCTGGGAGCTGCCCGACCTGCGAGAAGGAAGAGTAAAAGCCATCAGCGATTCGGATGGCGTGAGCTACCCCTGGTACGGAAACACCACAGAAACCGTGACCCTGGTCGGGCCCACTAACAAGATCTCCAGATTCTCAGTGAGCATGAATGACAATTTCTACCCCAGCGTGACGTGGGCTGTCCCTGTGAGCAACAGTAACGTGCCGCTGCTGACCAGGATTAAAAGGGACCAGAGCTTTACTACGTGGCTGGTGGCCATGAACACCACCACCAAGGAGAAGATCATCTTGCAGACTATAAAGTGGAGGATGCGAGTGGACATCGAGGTTGATCCCATGCAGCTGCTGGGGCAGCGGGCACGGCTGGTGGGGAGGACTCAGCAGGAGCAGCCCCGGATCCTCAGCAGGATGGAGCCCATCCCACCAAACGCACTAGTGAAGCCTAACGCCAACGATGCCCAAGTCCTCATGTGGAGACCCAAGCGAGGGCAGCCTATAGTCGTGATACCTCCCAAGTAGAGCGGCGCCGGGGTGTGTGCACGAGGGCCTGGGTGCTGTCAGCCTGCTGCAGACGGATGGGGTTTCTGAGCCAAAGCAGATCTCTCGGGTCCTCCAGCCTTTGTAGCTGCGCTTGGAAACGCAGCTTCTCCTCAGTCGGAAAGAGAGCCTGGCTGGCCCCGGGGGTGCGGAGGAGGGATCGCTGAGCTGGAGGATTTCCCAGGGAGCGGAATCGAGTACTTCGAGGGGCTTGTGGCTGGGAAAGAGGCTGTCTGACCTGAACAGACTCGTCTTCCCTTGCAGGGCGATGCAAGGATTGTGAGTGCGATTGAACCGTGCCTGTGGCAAACGCTGCTTTCCACTCAGCTGGAGGTAGAAGCGGAGGCCGCGCCCGCTGGGTGCGGAGGGCTCCTGTGGTGACCCTTCCCACCAGGGCGCGGGTGTCCCTGCAGTGTCTATACCTATGCATTTCGGATTGATAATCCACGTCTCGTCCTGCACGCTGGGACTGGGCGGGAGGGCCCAGGAGTGGCGCGGGTGCTGGTAGCGCCGGGGTGCTGAGCTGGAGCCCGGCGCTGGCTGGGGCTGCGGCCCAGGAGGGGTTTTCTGCAGCTGAGGGGGAGTGGGACACATTTTGCATGCGTCGGGGTGTGTTTGGAGTAGTTGTGAGTGTAGGAGATGCCATAGCTCTTTTCTGTCTTGGAGTGAGATCTAAGGGCAGGTTAGATGTCCTTTCGTTTTAAGGTGCACTAGTTCTTTGCAGTTCCTCAACCTCCCCGCCCCCAAATCCCGCTGCCTTCTCTCACGGAAGCAAACCCCATTCTCAGCCGAGTGAGAAATCGGGAGCAGTCCCCGTTCACCCGGCCCAGGTGCTTGCTAACTGTGTGCAGGGGGTAGCCAAACCACCGTGGAGGCACCCCGGGACTCGCACGCTTCCACTGCAGGCACAAGTCCCTTGCAAGAAGTTGGGTGCTTGCTCATTTCCCATGCAAATGCCAGCTCACGTGGAGACCCTCCTCCTCCTCAGCCACCCACAGAGTGGAGTGCTTAAAGGCAGGGATGCCGGTGGAGGGGACAGCATTGCCCCAGGCTCTGCAGGGATGGGGGTCTCCTCTCTGTGGGTCGGAGGCAGGGGCGTGAGCAGAGGCTGTGTGGGGCAGGCCTGGGTTTGCCCGGGAAGGAGGAGCAGGCACTGCCTCCTGCTGCTGCAGGTGCTTGGGAGGCAGCAGGGGGCTTAGCTTGCCTTTCTCCTTGCCCCTTGCTGCCTGGATGGCTGGCATCGACTGGTCTGTGGTGTGGCACTGTGGGCTGCAACCTGCAATTCCCAGTGTCTCGCCCTTGAGATGCAGCAGAGGCGTAAGTCATGGCTGTGCTGCCAGTGCCCCAGGCACCTGTTGCTCCCGGGTTACGGCTTTTGCTGCTTTCTCTGCTCCATCCACCACCCCAGCGTGAGCCCTGTGACTCCTCTGGCTCGCACCCCTGCCTTCATGCCATGGGAGGTTTGCGCTGCCCTGGGGATGCAGGTGATTCCCACTGGGAGAGTCCCATCTTCTGTCCTGCTGCCAGGAGAGCCCGGGGAGGATGGCCGTGTTCGGCACTTGGGTGCAAAGCCTTTCCTGCCTGGCTGTTGGGACGCCCAGCCCAGGTCTGCTTTGTTCCCCCCCGTGTGCTGGCACATCCCTGCAGCATTGCTCTGCCAAGCGTGGCCGAGCTTCTGCAAAGCTTCAGCCATGGCTTGTGCTTTTCCAGGGCAGGATGCGCACCGCGGTCCCCGCCGGCAAAGGGGCTCCCCAGGCATCTTAGACCAAAAATCCCTGTGAGATCCCCATGCTACTTAACTATTCTCAGTAGCGTTTGCCGCTGCTTCGATTCTTTATTTTTTCCTTTGGGAGTGTTGCATTTTGATGCCTCGACGCACACTTCCCCATGCTGGAGCTGGCGGTCCTGCTTCTCCTGCTCGGCCTCACAGCGGGCTGGGAACCTGCTGCTTTCGGTGCCTACATCTGGGTTTTGCTGGGGGCTACAGCCTTGCGGTGGGAGAGGTTTGGAGGGAGGGTGGGCTCTGAGCTTTGGTTTGCTGTGTCTTCTGGGGCAAAACTTCTACTGGGAGCTTGCCAGCGTGGGAAGATGTCCAGTCTTGTGAGACTCTGCCCATGGTTTTGTCCTGATGTGGGATTGACGTCAGCTTTTGCCGTCACCAATGTTTTGTTTCTCAAAAAGTGTGTGTGGAGAGGGCTTAGAAACTCTAAAGACAATTTTTCTTAATGTTTGGGAGAGGAGGAAGAGGGGTAAGTACCTTTTGGTTTCAAATAAGGCAGATGCGTACTTTTGACTCAGTGGGACAGAAATGTCTCTGGCAGCATCACAGCTAAAAAGCCAGAGGAAGAGGTTCCCCAGCAACCTGGTAGCCCAGAGATGGGCTGCAGGCGGAGGATGCTGTGTCCAGAGAGGCTATGCGAGCCAGCTCCCCAAAACCTGCAGGGAAGGGCTGGGGCTGCGCTCGGGGGCTGCGTGCCGGCTGTCAGCCCAGGGAGCTGCTGTGGCACTGCCGTGGTGCCAGCTGGCTGGGAGAGCGGGGATGCTGGGGCAGGGATGCTCTTGAATTCATTGCCATCTTTTGGGACGTGCTGGCTGGTCAGAGCCTTGGACACTGTCTGCCATGACATCAAGACAGCAGCGGCTGCCAGTGTCTGGCCGTAGCTGTAGCCATGTGCCTGAGCTCCCAGGGCTGCCCCAGCCTGCAGGCAGGCTCTGGCTCAGCCCTGGGGCCATGCCTGCCTCCACCCCTCCACACTTAGGCCGGGCTTCCATGCCCGCTCCTTCTCCAAAGGCTGCATTTGATGCACTTAACTCAGTTTTATGTGTGGGTTGTCTTCGTGGGCATTTCCCCGTTAAAAAAAGAAAAAGAAAAAAAAGTTTGCAGAAAATTGTTTGCAAAAAAAATTTGGAAACAATTTTTGCAAAAATCTGCAGGCATTTTGCATGTTTGCAAAAGGTGCGTGTTCACACTTGGGTGGAGGTGCTGGCCGAGCATCTGCCCGAGCTCAGTAGCACTGACCGGTGGGTGCAGGGCTTGAGGTGGGTGCAGGGCTCGAGGTGCTCAAGTGAAGGGAGGGAAGGGAGGGAGGCAGTGGCTGAGAGCTCCCGCCTGCGAGTCCAGGTTTGGCTTGCATCCCCGTGGCCTGCAGCTGTACTGATAGGGACCCCGAGTGGGACCCCCCAGCTGCAGAGCCCACGCCAGGGATGAGTACCCGGACCCCCAGCCTCAGTTATCCATCCAGCCGTGGGATGCCTTCCCTGCACTGCCCTTTCGCACCAGCACCCCGTTATCTCAGGGAGGGGCAGGTCACGGAAATGCCCACCCTCACACTCCCCTTGCCCTGAGCTTCGGGGTGCCCCTTCCCCTCTGTCCCGTCCTCGGGTCATTTATTTATCTATTTATCTATCTATCTATTTATTTATTTATTTATGTATTTATTTATTTAAGTTATTTATTGGTATTTATTGACGGCTGGAAGTTGGGGGGGTCATTTCTGCTGCACGGTGGGGGCAGCTGGGTCCCCCCCCCGCCCAGCCCCCTGCGTTTTGGGGTGCTGCCATGTGTTTGGGAGCACTGCTGTGGAGGGATGCTTGTGGCCCCCCCCCCTTCTGCTCCTGTCCCCTTTCGAAGCTGGGAGGGGGAGAAAGGATGGGGAATCACGTCGTGCCTGCTGGGAGGACACCTGGTGCCTGTCCCCTTCCTGCAGAAGCTCGAGGTCCCTGTGCCCCCTCCCCAGGCGCTGTGCTCCCTCCTGTGCCCTTCTGTATTCACTGACCCGGCCTCCTGGCATTTCTCTGGCTGCTCCCGCTGGGTTTGCTGTCGTCAGTTCCCGGGGACAGTGGGAAGAGCCAGGGTGTGTGGGTGCCACTATGGAGAAAAGACCAAACCAGGTATTCTGCTGCCGCGTGGGGAAAATCGGAAGAAGAGGAAAGCTGGTTTTGCAGAGTGCCTTAAATACAAATGACTTTACCGAGTAGGGGGCTTGGACTTCTGTCTCTGGATGTTATTACCAACTCGAACAAATGTTGCATTTCACTTCTCTGGGATTAAAAGAAAAACCACTCGAGCTGTACTGGAACCAAACCCTGTGTTTGCTTGAGTCCGTCTGGCTGGCTTGCTCCTCTAGGGGAGCAGGAATTCATGGGCTTTTGGCCGTCAGCCCCTGCCTGGCTTGGCAGTGGGACCAGCAGCTGCCCCTGCCCGCTTCAAGCCCCTGGGTCTGGTGACGGGACCTGTTCCCCCTTGTCCCAACTAGCAGGTGCTTCTCTGGTGTCCCAGAGAGGTTGTGCTTGCCCTGCAGTGCCCCTTCCCTAGGGATGCTCAGAGCAGCCTGTCTGTACAAAGCTTGCTGTGGGGCCATGTCCTCAAGCTTCCAGAAAATGGGACAGTCGGTTGGAAAGCTCGGGGGGGGTGGCGGGCAGACAGCCCTTTTTCCCAGTGGAAACCAGATCAAGGTGGGGGCTGCATGCTGAGGGAACAGCAAGAAAGCCAGGAGCTCATGCAGCCCAGCTGTGGGGGACCAGGGGCTGCCAAGCTTGATAAGGCTGAAAAATTACACCGAAAGGAGCCATTTCCCCTTTGAAATTGCAGATCCCCCCTCCCACTTCTTGCAGAGTGAAAGAGGCGGAATAAAACTCAAGCCAGAGATCAGGTGTTTTTATCTTCTAGTAAAAGTAATACATGGGGATAATGCAGAACTGGATAATGAAAGTTCATTTAAGTTATTTTGGGGAAAATACTGATATTCACCATATAGGTCCTGAAGGCAATTAAACATTAATATAAACTTTTTTTTTTTTGGCAATTAAAGAGGGAGCTGTCTGAAACACAGACGTGTTTGGGGAAGGATGTCCTCAGTGGGGTGGCCTGGCCTGCATGCTGAGGTGCTGGACAGTGACAGGAGCCGGCAGTTCTGGATGTTGTCTGACGGGCTCCATCCCAGGTGGGTGTGGGTGCTGCCCCGGGAGTAGGGCCTGCAGGATGCTGGAGGGTATCTCATTGCATCCAGCACACTGCTTACTTACAGCGACCATCAACCCTACTAACCCCGCTTGCCGCGGGGTATGCTCGTGCCCCAGGCCAGCCAATTTCTTTCACAAGCTGCTCGTTTTCAGTGTTGCTGGTTGTGCCGGGCACCGAGATGCTGGCTGGCTATTCGGCGAGCGGGTTTCTTTCCTAGCATTATTCTGAAACATCGCTCACCTCTTGGCAAATCCCCGAGGTGTAGGTGTGGGAGAGCGGGGTGGAGTTCGCCTGGCTTGTATGGTGCCCTGGGAAGCAGGGCAGGACCCCTGCCCAGCACTTGTGGCAGGCCATGCTGCAGCACGTTCCCCAAGGAGACATCTTCCTGACAGCGAGATCCTGCTGCCTTGCCTGAGACTATGTCCCCTGGGACAACCTGTGTTTCCAAAGCAAGTTACACAGCAGGAACAAGGGCGATCCGTGTCAGTGCCACCCACCCAGAAGCATGGCCACACATCCCAGCTGCATGGCCACAGGGAACAAAGTAAACGGCGCAGGATGCCATGGACGGCAGCAGAGACAGGCCAGGGATATTGCAGGTAGTACTGAAGATCAGTTTATTTGCTCTATTCCCTCTTCCATAAAACCTAAAACCAACCGACTTCCAGCAACAGATGAGAAAGCAGTGAGAGATTTGGCTCTGCAGCTCCTCCTCTACGCACAGGATCCCACAAAGGTGTAAATGCGTTAGTGACGGCTGCTCTGAAAGGCACGCAGCAGCTTGGAGCCCCCAAAGCTCCCTGATGGGAAGGTGTGTGAGCCCAGCAGGACACCCCTCCGGGGCCCGGCTGCTGACACCACGCTTCCCACCGTGCCTTCGGGAAAAACTCAGCCAGCGCTGAACATGAGAGACTCCACAGCATGAGCCCTGGAGCCCCCACTGGTCTGCTAATCTCTTCCTTGTGGGGCTGATTCAAGGCAAGAAAACACCCAGGATTTTAGTTTTGAGGGGATGTGAGGGATGAAAGGGATGGGGAAGATTGGTTTAGTATTGTGATGCACCATCAATGTTGATGGTACGAGGCTGCTGATCGCACGGTGTGGGGGAGGCAGGAGCTGGGCATGGGGAAGGCTCCCAACACCGAACGATGTGCAGCCTGGCGGGACGGATGGCGGACCCACTCACTCCGGCTGCGGGGTGTAACGCAGGTACTTCTTGCCCGACGGCAGGTCCTTCGTGAAGACTCCTTTGGGAAAGAGCTTCTTGGCTTCCTCATCAGGTAAGGTGGGCACGACCATGACACTGTCACCAGGCTGGGGAGCAAACGGGAACTGTGAGAGCAGCAGAGGAGCTGGATGCAGGTGGCACGTCCCTGCTGGTAGGTGACAGTCTCCTCGTGAACACTCAGCCCCAGTGCCCCAGGCATGTCCCCTGCAGCGAGGACTGAGTGGGAGCTACACCAGGAGGTGTGGGTGACGTTGAAAGGGACAGCTGTGCTGTTTGCCAGCCCTGCCAAGGGATCTCGCAGCCCAGCTCTTCCCCACAGCACTCCCACAGGAACAGGGAGTAACGAGAGAGGAATTCGGGCACCTCTGTGACGCAGGAGGGAGCACAGTTTGCCCAAGCTGCTCACACACTCCTATTGCTCTGGCACTCCCGGAAAGGCAGTGGCTCCCCCTGGCATGCTGAGCCCCGGGGAAAGGTGTGCTGCCCTGGCAGGTGGGCAAGCTGGCCCCGCACCCCTGGGACCTTATGCTGCAGGAGACAGGTATCTTCAGAGGCAAGGCTGCCTCCATGCCCTGCTCTGCCCCAAGAAGTGAAGGTGCAGTTCATTGTACATTCAGCACATGAATTCTGGTGTTGAGGGGTGGAGAGGCACAGCGAAGTGCCTCAATACCCCGAGCTACTCAGTCTCCAGGGCTTGTGCCTATGGGGCCCTTCCAGCCCAGATGGAGCAGCTGTTTGGGACAACGCTCTGGGAGCCTGGTCCTGCCTCGTAACACAGGAGGACTTCTGCAGGACACCCTGTAACAGCAGGGGTGTGTCCTCTGGCTCCACAGCGGCAGGCTTCCCCAGTAACAGATATCAAAGTCAGCGGCAGGACAGGTCCAGGAGCTGAGCAGCTCTGCTGGGCTGAGGAAACACTGGATAGCTAAAGCAGCCAGACTGTGCTGCTTGTTCTTGCTTTCCCCTGGTTGCCCAAACTGTTCTCAGGAGTTTTAAATAATGCTACTAAACAGGGATGGCCACAACTGAGCAACTTCAAGTAGTAATCAGCTGTATACACGCTGAGCAAAGCAGGGCCATGCCCATATTGGCCCTTCCTGGCTCAATGGCAGAAAAGCAGCAAGCCAGCCAAGGGAGCAGTCCCCCATGCTTGCTGCTTCACTGGCTTTGAGGGGACTCTGGCACACTGACACCTGGTAATGCACTTTCTTATCACAGACAGCAAGGGCAGGACCTGCCGTGGCCCAGAGTTCAAGTACTGATAGCCAGAAGGGCCCAGCACTGGTGTCTGGTGGCACCAGGGACCAAGGGCAGGGAAGGGAGGTTCCTGTGGCTGACCCCAGACTGCAACAGCCCTGGGAACTGGGCTGGGATCTAACTCACATCCCAGGACCCCAGCAGCTTTCAGCACCCCATGGATCCCCCTCCAAGGGAGGCTGGTTGACGTTTCAATGCACATTTTCAGTGCCCAGCTGTGAGATTTGCTCCCCTCCTCACCTTCCAGTCCACAGGCGTAGCAACCTTCTTGTACGCTGTCAGCTGCAGGGAGTCCACCACTCTCAGGATCTCATCAAAGTTTCTCCCAGTGGTGGCTGGGTACAGGATGGAGAGTTTCAGCTTCTTATCCGGGCCAAAAACAAACACCTGAGCACAGGGAGACAGGGTCAGGGGCTGGGCAGATGATGTTTGTCCGACTGCCCCACTGGACCTGCTCAGCGCTGCTGCCCCTCCCTTTCCTGGGAGGTGGCCTGCTTGATCGCAGGTGTTGGGACAGGGGAGATGCCATGGTGGCAATCTCCTAGAGCAACAAGTGACGCCCAGGCACAGGGAACACGGTGTTTGCTCTGGGAGCTCCTGTTTCCAATGACAGCTTGCTCTGCTACCCAAAATGCTTCCTCCCCTCGACCTGTGCCCTTTTAATGCAAGCACGGGATGGGAGAGGGAAAGTCCAGCAGATCGAGCACTTTTGTCTCCTATGTTAGGACAGGCCCAACCGAGATAAGGTGGCAGCAACAGCAAGATGGAGCTGTTGCCAGCAGGCCAGCACTGCATCAGCCTCTTCCTGCAGCACGACCGATGGTTCTAGCCCAAGGAAGTCAACTTAGCTCCTGAAGATGGTCATGTCCCTTCAGGTAAGCTGCCCCCGTCTTCAAGCCCAGCCCCAAGGACACAAGGCAGGACGGCAGGCGATATCTACTGCTGAGAAGGGTGCCATGCAGGGCCTGGTACTTACCACACGAGCGGTCAGGGGCATGCCGTCCTTGTCCCGCTCATCTGGGTCCAGCATGCCCAGCTTGACAGCGAGCTCCCGGTTTGCATCAGCAATGATGGGGAAGGGGAGTTTCTCCTCAGGTTGTTCCCCATTGTACGCATTGATGTCCTGCAGAGACAAAACCACTGGCATTGCTCATCCTCCCTGCTGTGGGTACCATCAGAGGGGACAGAGGCCAGGCAGGGAGCAGTGCAGGCAAGCTTTATGTGTGTGGGGCAAGCTCCTGCAGAGGGGCCATGCAAACACATTCAGCAGCTGCTCTACAGGAGCTTGTGACTTGCTTGGCCCCAAGGTCTCAGTCTGGGACAGCACAGCCAGGGGCGCATGGCCTTCCATGAAGTTTCTCTGCATGGCAAACCAGAAACCTGCGTGCCAGGCTGGACTCTGTCTTGTTCTTAGAGGTCAGTTGTTTGGCTGTCTATGCTTACACTGTGTCACTCAGCTCTGGAACTGCCTGTGGACCAGCTGCTTTGCCCAGGCAGCGAGTATGGCAAAACAAGGAAGTCCTGGCCATGCCAGTGACCTCGGGGAAAGGTGGTTAAATCTCCCTGGAACAGAGGTGTCCCTCTTCCAACCCAGTAAGTGATCTAGCACTACTGACAGATGTGTTGGTGTCACACCTGAACTGGGCTGTGCTCTTAAGCCTCTAGTGGCAGAGCAAACCAGCAACTTTACTGCTAACAAAGGCCAAGTGCAACAATTCACAGGTCTTGTGTGAGGGACCAGCTCCATTCAGCAAGTCACTCCTAGCCTGCTTAGTTAAAGGCTTCTGAAAACAGAGTGAAAGTCTGAGTGCAGGTGCTGGGACACTGCACCTTTCTGAACCATGGCTGGGGCAGAAGAGAAAACCATTCCTGTCCACAGCTGTGCAAGCTCTCCCTTGTGACCACAGTTTATGAGGTTGCTCCCTGTGCTAGCCCAAACTTGACCTGCTCCACAGGGAAAACTATTTTGAGCGTCTCTGAATCTGGTCTGGACTCAGCCAAAGCATTCAAGCTATTCTTGTACTCTGCAGTACCACCCATACAGGTTACACCGAGCCACAGCAGGGCTGGGAGGAACCTGCTCAAGGCAGCACAAGCCGAGCAGCTGCCAGCATTAAAACAAATTTAATTCAAGGTTTCTGCCCCAAAACAGCTGCCTGTTCCTTTCAGCCTTGCTAGCCTCTGGCTCCAGTGCTGACACAACCCTCCCACACACCACTGTGGTGCATTATCAGCTGAGCTGATAATCTGAACGTACAAGCCTCTCTGCCTTACCCGGGCTTTCAATGTGGGGGAACAGTCTGGGTCCTGCTCAGAGGGAACTTGGGGAAAGCAGAGATGAAAATGCTGCCCCTTGGTGCTGCCCACTGTGGCTCAGAGCAGGCCAGAGGCAGCAAGAGCAGGCAGGCCCTACACCACTACTCAGCCCTCCTAGGCCAATGGTGGTGACAGGAAGAGCTGTAACCCTGCCCTGGTTGCTCAGGAACCTGCTACAAGCAGGTCAAGTGGTGTACAGGCGGGAAGACGTCTCCTGTACAGCTTTTCTCTTCACTTGCTTTCTCCCTGGGCCTTTCTGAGTCAGCTCTGCACCGCAAAAAGGGGCTGTTTATCTCTGCTGGGTTGTGGTCAGACCTGCCTTGGAAGGAAGGAATCACTTCTGTTCTCCTGCAGACCTGCCTTGTCAAAGCAGATCAGGGAAGGAAAGCAAAGCCAGAGAGGCCAGCCCAGGCAAAACGCTTCTGAATGCCCCACAGAGTTGCAGGAGGCTGTAAATGAAGGTCAGACAGTGACACTCTTCCCACTTCTCTTCCAAGTGGAGGCTGGGGGATGAAGAGAGCTTCTAGAAGCAGTATCTGAATCCTATGGACTGTAACTTGTTCCAAAATGCAGGCAATTTCATGACCTGGGAATCTTTGTACAACAAACAGCCTGACAAACCCTGCCCTATTTTGCTTTAAGACACCAAATACTCACTTGACTTCCCTACAAACTATTTGTCTTTCCAGAGTCCAAGCTGAAACCAGACGTCACCGGAGTGGTTTATTCACCCCTAACTTGCCGAAGCAACGGCACCAGTGGCTAAAGAGAGCACTGAAACCTCCTCTGACATGCACAGCACGCGCCAGTCAACCCTGCTTAAGGAGCTTAGGCATTCAGCCAACCCCTAGAGAAGCAGTGCACAGACTGGGGAGGTAGGAGAGTGGGATCAGTCCCCAGCAGAGCTACAAGCTTATTCTGAGCCCCGGAGCAAGCCTCTGGGTCTTGGCTAGGGATGGACAAGAACAGCAGCGACATCTTCACTGGGAAAGCGAAGCTGAGCAAAGTGACGGGAGAATTATCAGCTATACTCTGGTTCCACCTACCCACTGAAATTTAACAGCAAAGCAAGAAGTTTCTTTGTTGTTTCATGCAGATTTCAGCCATCCCTCCTGCCTACTTGCTTCCTCACAGACTGTGCTCCATGTAAAAACAGCTTCATCCTCTCGCTGCTGCTAGGAGCTTCATCCAAAGAGAAAGCACATTGCACGGAGAGGTCTGCCCAAAGTTTGGCTCACTCCTAGGGCTTCTCTCTAAGTTAAGATCTAGTGAAAGAAATTGCAGTTTCTAGATCTCACTCTAGCATTTAACGAAGACTGCTTCTGCCCAGACAGGCAGCTTCTGCCAAGGGTTGGTATCTCTGTTAAGCTCTTTCCTTTCTCACGGCTGGGCAGGAGAACATCTGGGGCACCGCCCTGATCTCAGAATTGTGGCAGGCCCTAACACTTGCCTTCCTAGTTCAGCTCTTTAGCTCTCCACATTATCTGAAGTTCTTCTCTGCTTTATCAAGGACAAAGGAAAAGGACCACGAGTATGGGCAAGGTTCAAGAGCAAAGCAATCGCATCCCTGTCCTCTTGTGTCCTCCACGATGCACGCATGCTGCATTCATTGCTCCTCTGTGCTCCTTGCACTGCTCACTGTGTCGCAGCCTGACATGTCCTCTCATTCCCAGGATAAAGAGCCCCAGTTGCTCTGCACTGAAGCAAACCTGCCCAAATCTGCAGGCTGCTGTGTTCTCTTGTTCCCTCTCTGCACCTTTTCTTGTTCCCCTGTAGTCTGCAAGATGGGTGATTTCAAACATAGGCTGCACGGAAGACTCCAGTCTGCTACGGATTTATCCTCACCAATTGGATCTTTTGCTCTGGAGGGCTCTCACGGTTTTCTTTTTGACAGGTGCTGAGCTGACGTTTCCAAAGCACCGTCTCCAAGGCCTCTCCCAGCCTGACAGAAAGCTCCCCGCAGCTTGGTCCACTGCCCTCTGCCTTTCTCCACACCTGTTCTGGAAGGTTTTCCAAACGTGCTATTCTGCCTCGCATCAGCCAGCGTAGAGAGGCTGTTCTGCAACTTCTCCTGGTTTTACCTGAGGTTGCAGGGAACAATTCCACAGCATCAGCAGAGTCAGCCCGTTTTTCATCTCTCTTCCAGATCACCTGAGTATGCTGAACCCCATGTGCCTCTGCAGATCCTTGAGGGTGCTCATCGCTTCCCTCACTTGACACAAGTTATCGCTTCCTCCTGTCTCCCTGCAGAAAAGAGCCTGTCCTTCACAAAGCTGACTTCATTGAGAAGCTTCTTAGAAATTTGAGGACTTGGAATAACTGTAGGGTATTGCTAACTTTTACAAAGGGTTTTACCCAACCAGGAGATGAAACTCGCTTACAAAAGCACAACCCAAACTTTCTGTTATATTTGATGGGATGTTATCTGCTAATTTGACTGGTGGTTTCAGCCAATTTGACCAGCACAGAAATCTCATTTACTGGTGTGGGATTTGTACGCTGTTTTTCCCAGGCCCTTCTGAGGCTTGGTGGGACATCAGCCATGCACCACTCAGGTACGAAGGGCAATTTAAGCAATAAGGCAATTATGTAATTTCTAAAGACAGATTTGAGTGTGGAAATTTCTCACCTTTACTACCTGCTATTGTATGCATGTGTGAGAACATTCCCAATTTTAAGAGCAAAGAAAGAGGCAGGTAATTCACCCAGGGATTTTTATGCTCTGGCCACATCTGTCTGAAATGCTCATTTTAAACCCCTACTACCTATGAGCCCTGGAGTCACACTCCCTGGCAGGACACCATTGCTGAGGCTGCATTTGGAGTTCTTAATTAGCTCCTTTCATGTTCCTTCAGCAAGCTATTTAGCTCCCATCTTTTTTTTTTTAAACTCCCTCATGATGGTTTTGTATTTAAGAGTCTCCTACTTGTGGTTTTATGTTTAACAAGCCCCCATTTTTTCTCTGTTTTCTTTTCCCTGCCTAGGCATGAATCACACCCTTTGAAGACTGCCTGTTTGCTTCTGATGCCTCCTTTCCTGTTTTATTACAGAACTTTTTGAGGCTCTGTGGATAGCCTGCCTTCCTCTGAGATTTTGGCACCACTTCCATACACGTTTTACCCATTCAGGTACTGGTGGGAGAGCAGTAGTACCATTTTCTTCCGATTTCAAACTATTAGTGCATAGAGTGCCCTGGACTTTGTGAAGTGCTCCATGAAGAGATGGAGCAGACCTTCCTGTTCCTGCTCTGAATTTCAGCCCCTCCTAGCTAACATACTCTGGGAGTTGAGATATGTAGTTCCGAGCCTGTGCTCTGTTCTGTGTGGGCTTTTCCTCTGGCCTTCAGAGCAAGACAGCAGTGCAAGCTCTTCTTGCACCTCCCCACGCCCCATACCTTGCTCCAAGACAGGTGGTCTTGGACACTGTCAATGGAGAGGGCGATCATCTTCACATTGCGCTTGCTGAACTCGGATGCCAGCTTTGCTGCCCGGCCAAGCTCTGTGGTGCAGACGGGTGTGAAGTCCCGTGGGTGGGAGAAGAGGATGCCCCATCTGAAAGGGAGCAGATGGCATTAGGGTGAGATGTCATTCTGGTTTGTACTGCAGACAAAAAGCTGTAAAGATCGCACTGCATGGAGACTCGTGTGGGAACAGCTCATCTCTCTGCTAAGTGGAAATCCTGTCCTGGGAACTCTGGGCTAGAAGGCTTCATGAGATGAGCCCCGTTCCTCATGCTCTGAGGAACCCCCTGCACCTCATTCCCTCTCTCCCTTCCAGGATCCCACAGGGGATGCTGGTTCTTGATGTGGAAGTGGATACCGTGCCAGGTGAGGAAGTCTGGGGGAGCTGTGTGTAGACTGTGTACCCCAGAGACCACATGTGCAAGGGGACATAGATGCTAACCTGCCAGCCACGTTATTGCAGAGACCATTGCTGATTTACACTGCTATTTGCTATCCAGTCTACCCCATCAACCACCGTGAGGAGAAATACCCACGTATATTGTGCAACTTCAAAGAATGGGATAGGAACAACCCTTAACCCAACAGCTGCTAAACATACTTAATGAAAAAAATAAGTATTTCAACACTTTATGGCTACCGTTACAACAATGCTGCCACCTCGCTTTTGCCCACTGCTTCCCATCAGTGGATTTTGTAGTCTTTAGAGTAGGCAAATACAAGTGACCCCACTTTACAGGTAAGGCAACCAGTGCAGAGGAAGGTAGCAATGCAGCCTAGCTTATGTCAAACCAGCTCTCAGATATTTCCAGAGGTTCACGCAAAGCCACCTCAGCACGTAAAGCTCCCTGCTAGGGACTTGTCGCACTATTTCTCAGCTCAACGCTCAACAGGGCTTACTGCACCACTCTTCACCTGGCCCCCAGTGCTCAGCAAATACAGCCGTATGCCGCAGCAGCTGGGGGAAGCTCTGCCTTAGAGATTTGGGAATGGAGCTGGAGGGATCAAGCAAGGCATGCTGCAGCTCTGCCAGGGCTGTGCGATTGCCATGGCTCACCATTAAGTTACTGGGCAGCTACCTGGCCACTGGTGCTACAAGTCTCTTTGTACAGTAAGTATACTACCTGAAAAAAGAGGCAGTATTCGAGTAGAAGCTGGCTGAGAAAGTGCCCCGTGGGTGATCAGGCTGGAACAGCCAGTTTTAAGGCACCCTGCAGCTTGCTTTCTCGCTAAGAGAGCTCCTTTTCTCCTTTTGCCAAAGCTTGCAATGCTGACAGAAGTGGACACAACCTGCCAAGCGCTGCCGGGAGCAAGTCCCAGATGTCCTGTGCCAGCACCCTGCTGCTCGCTCGTGCCAGAAACGGAGCAACAAGCCTTGCATGAAACAGTGCCTGAGGGCACGTGGCTTTCCCTGCCGGGCTCCAACAGGACCAGAGTCCTTTGTCGCTGCTCCATTACGCACCTTTGCGCACGCAGGCCCACTCAGGCCCACTCACAAGGGACGCAGGTGCCACATGAGCTGGTCTCTGGGACTGGCCTGCACCAAGTGCTGCTGCTTTGCCCTTCCTGGGGCTCTGCTGCTTTCAGAGGCCCACCCCCCTCTGCCTGGGGGCTCGGCTCGCCCTGCTGCCCCGCAGCCCGCAGGAGGGGATGGGGGAAGGTGGGCAGAGGTGCCGCGCAGCTCGGGCCCCTGCGAAATCGCCCTGCCCGGCGGCCCCCCTCGCCCCCCGGGCACAGCCCTGAGCGCTGCGGCTCGACGCAAGATACACTTTTTGGAAGAAGCTCGCGGCTCAGAGTGGCCGGCTCTGCCTCCCCACGGCGCTCCCAGGCCTGCGGGGGGGGGGAACAGCCGGGCCCCCGGGGCCGTGCCCCGCGCTGCTGCCCGGTGAGCGGCCCCGCGCCCCCGCCCGCCCCCCCGGTCCCGCTGCCCCCCGCGGTGCTCACGAGTCTCCTAAGAAGTCGTGGAAGCGGATGCGGCCCTGCGTGGTCTCCGCCTCGAAGTTGGGCGCCTCATCGCCCAGCAGCAGGCCCGGCATGGCTACGGCTGCTGCGGCGGTGGCAGACTCCGCTCGCTACCGGCGCTCTGCTGCGCACGCGCGGGGCTCCCGCCGCGCTTTACGGCCGCCGTCGCCGCCGCGCTTTACGGCGTGGGGGAAGGCGGTGGGCAGGCGGCCCCGTTGCCTCTGGCTTCGGTGGCGGCGGTGATGGCGACCTATGTGAGCGAGCTGGAGGCGGCCAAGAAGAGCCTGAGCGAGGCTCTGGGCGAGAACGTGAAGCAGTGAGTGCGGTGGGAGGGCGGCCGGGCTGCGGGATGAGGCCGAGCCGCGGTGGGGGCGTCCTGCCGGGCCGGACCTGGGCGCTGCGCGGCTTGTTCGTCTTTTCCCGGCTTTGTACCGCCTCTGTGCGGAAGCCTCAGGGCCAGGCTGGCCCCGGGCCCTTTGCGCTGTTGGGGGAAAGCAGTGGGTTTAGGGACGAGGCTTTTCTTTTGGTGTCTGCACCTTCCCCGCTCTTCCCTAGGTACTGGGCCAACCTGAAGCTCTGGTTCAAGCAGAAGATCAGTAAGGAGGAGTTTGACCTGGAAGCGCGGAGGCTTCTCACGCAAGACAATGGTAAAGAAGCAATCTAGTGTTTGTTTTCCTGCTGGCTCTAATGTCGCCTTGCCCCTGCTAGACCTGGGGGGAAGCCCCTCCCTGCTGCACGTTGTTTCCTGAACGGGGAAGTTGCTGTGAGGGAAAGAAGAATGGCCAGGGCCCTGGTAGCAATAGACTTAAAGAGGTGGGAGGTGTCCTGGCCTGCAGGGGAGAGTCTCTTGGTGGTCCCAGCACTGAGAGGAATTTGGCCTTGTGTAAATACGGTAAAAAGGTAAAACATGCTACCCTAACAACAAAAAAGCCATTTTTTTTTTAATGTCACTGTAGCCACCCAGTCCTTTCTGTACTGCACCCAGTCCCTTTGGCAGGGACTGAACTGATGGTGTAGCTGAAGCGTGGGAGGGAACCCCCAAATTCACCTAGGCAATTCTGCAGTAGGCATGTCTCCTTCCCGGCCTCTTGGGGTGGCAGATTGGAGTGCTGAAGGGTAAGATTCCTTGTCTTTGCCTCTGTGCGGGTCTGCAGGCATTGCTGAGTTCATTGTGGAGGCTTCTGACTTCGACACCCGTGATGCCTGCCAGGAAGGGCAGGGAGTTTGTTGGTGCTTGTGTTCAAAGGCCAAAGAGGATCCCCTAACTCTGACCTTGCTTATGAAGTCTGTATGCTCTTTCTAATGCGTAATTATTCAGTCTGTGCTCTGGTAACCCTTCCGCAAGGAAGCTATGTTTTGCTTAGAACGTATTTGTCTTAACTGCACCTTCCTGGGTCTAGCTCTTACTGGTCCTTCCCTAGAAAAACCAAAAGCCTTGCTACCAGAATCCTGCATGGTAGGAGGGACAGCTGATCCTCCTCTGACTAGCTGAATACACCAGATATTTTGTGTTGTGTGCTGTAGGACTGGATTTGTGTGTGTGGCACACTGAGAAGTAACCCACTTGTGTCCATATTACGTGTAGTATCCTTGTTAGTGAGGCAGTAGCAGATTCTGGGTCCAGTAGAAGAAAACTCTCAAAAAAAGTTGTGCTTATGTAGCAAAGCACGGGGGGAAACCACAACTGTGGAAAGGCGTAGCAAGCTGCTTTAAGATGGCTTTGTGGGGGTGCCTGTGGGCACTGACATGTTGCTAATGACCTGTCTGTCTTTATGCAGTCCACTCTCACAATGATTTCCTCTTGGCTATTCTTACCCGATGCCAGATCTTGGTGTCCGCACCAGGTAAGTCCCAAGAAGCCCCATTAAAAACAATGGAGTAGTAATGCTTTGCTGTGTTTGGGTTTTGTACAAAGTACTTTGATTTTCTGAGCCTTAGTACTCACATTCTTTTTGCCGCACAGGCAAAAGGGTAGCAAAGCAGTGATCCAGCTGATTTCAGCAGAGGTGCCTTTAGAAACAAGCTGTGTGTGATAGACTGGTTTGATTTCTGGATGGGGTGTGTGCTGTGAGCTGAAGTGTGAAGGGGGATGCTGTGTTTGTTTGATGTGTTTTGCTTGCCAGTTCCTCTCTCTTCTGAAATTGGTGATGCTCTTTTTTCATTTCTTTGCTGGGGATACCGTTCTGGGGAACTGGATATTCCTGACTGATCTTGAAATCAAGTACATATCTAATAGAAGAATGCTTACAGTGAGTCTTGATAGAGCTATGGCCAATTAACCCAACCATCTGCGGATAGTTAACCTTTTAACTTTGTAAGCATTTAGAATGGCTGCCATTGGGGTTGCAATATACATTTTGTTTGGTCTTCAAAAGAACTATCAATCTAGAGATCTGATAGGAAGGGCAATTGAGCTGCAGTTCAAGGTACGAAACTGTTGTGTAGTAAGGGAGAGAAAATTGTTACAGCTCTGATGGCCCGAGACCTGAGAGAAAAGGTTTTTGGCAAGAGAGAATACCTGTTATTAGGGTACCTGACGTAGCTAGAGGAAGGAGAGAAAACTGAAATCTGTGGACACCTGCAGCTTTTCAAGTCCTAGCTTAACTATACCAGCTGTGCCAATTGAATGCTAACCTCCCCCACCTCCAAATGTGGTTTGTTTGCTTTTGAACTTCACAAACATCTTTTGAGTCACAGACTTGTCCTTGTTAGTGGTCTGTGCTCATGTAATTCAGGTTTATGTCTAAATCTTGGTCCTCCTTGCTTTTGACTTAGAGTACTTACAGGTAAATTATAAAAAGAAAGCACAATCCTGTCAGTACTACCTGAAGTAACTGAGTCTAAGTTAGGAGGGGGAGAGTGTCTGCCTTCTCCAAGCTCAGCACTGAGCTGCTCTGAGTGTTGGAGTAGAGATCATGGCTCAGAGCTCTTGCTTCTGGGCGGCAGTAGTCAGGTTAGAGCCCGTCGCTGTGTGGCTGAAGTTGGGCTTGTTTATTCCTGTGTGCCCCACTCTGCGCTTAACTGTGTTGTATTTCATTTGACTCTTTATCCAGTCTCTTAGTCTTGTGCAGCTCTCATGCAGCCGTCCAGTCAGGCTTCAACTTCCTTGGCTTGATTAGCTCAGGTATGTCAGCAAACTCTGCCAGCTCCCCAGCTGGCCTTTTCTCAAGGCTCTCTAGGAATATGTTAAAAGTACGAGCCCCTGCATGGAGCAGCGCGGTGCTCCACAGGTGCCTTCCATGTGCTCATTCTTTCCTGCCCGAACCTTTTCAATTTCGGGTCCTTGGAAGGACCTTTCCTCCTGTCCCATTGAAGTGTACTCTCTTTAAGAGCCCTTGAAGAGCACTTCTTTGTAGTGCTTCAGCAGGTCAGTGGCAGCATGTAATGGAGTGACTGGCTACATTACCAAGTGTGTCCAGGGATCTGCATGAGCCAGCTTGAAAAAAAAATAATCAGTTTCATCATGTGTGTGTTCTTAAAGGCATGGTTTAGTGCTCTGCAGTTAACAGTACGTACTCTAATCCCTTCTAGAGTCTCTGTTTTGCTCTCCTCAGATCAATGCAGAGTCTCCCAATGATTCTGGAGCTAATCTTTACTGAGAGACCTCTTTCTGGGCCACTGACTGGCGCATCTATTGCACACACATTTTACTTGCCAGTCTGCTGTATGTGACATGGTGGATGGCACATGCAAGCCCAGGAAAGTGCAGTATGAGTGGAATGCTAGATGTTATGTCTGTTTGTTTTTCTCCCCCTACATGCCAGTCTGACACCTGCTGTTTTGTTACTGGTTTTTTTTTTTTTTTCTTCCTCCCCCTGCCCCCCATGTAAGAATGGAAAGCTAACAGGCTTTTGTCTCCACCGCTGTCTTCTGGGTAGAGGGTGTTTACTTCATGATTCGTGGAAACAAGTAACCTTAAAGAAGTGTACTTGATGCACTTGGCACGCCATCACATGGGTTACTGAAGTATGTATTTTCCATCTTCATGTGAGAGAGACGAGGGGGAAAGAACAGTCTTTAAAATGCTATTTTGTATTTAAAAAATAAAATTAAATTGTGTGGTCAGTGTTAAAAGCATACCTGATATTGTGGCACTTGGAATAAGAAACCTTGGGGAAGGTTTTCTTTTAATTAATAAGGACTGATTGTAATGTATGTTGAACCAGGCATGCAAACCCCTCTGATCCAAATTTTGTTGCCTCTGGTAGTAGTGGTTCCACCTGGGCTTATAGGGGAATGCTGGGTGAATGTGACCCTTTGTGAGAACGCTTCCCATTTCCCCCTCTCACCTGCTTAGGCTGTTGGTCATGCAAAGTTTAAATCCCAGTTCAACAGCCTGTGTGGCACGGGGTCTTTAGTACTTGGTGGTGGAGAGGGAGGAAAGTTCACGTCTATTCCAATGTGAAGATGACCTGTTGCTTCAATTCCTGCTGAGCTCCCGCTGAGGGTGCAGCAGGATCCTGAGCAATCCTAAATACAAATGCACTGCCCTTTTTAAAAATGGGTGATGTTGTTCCCTCTGGTAGCCACATGTGTAAAGATACCCATAAGTACTCTAGTGGCACCCAGGCATAACATAGCTGGGAAGCTGTGGAAGTGCCTGAAAAGAGGAGCTTCCTGGAAACATGTTGTCCAAAATACTAGAGAGTGCCTTAATGGTGATTTCAGGCTGGCTATAGCAGCCTGAGCATGGCATGCTTCCCGTTACGAGAAAGTAATTTTCTTTGGTATTTTTTAGCAGTATTTTCAGAAGTGCTTTTCTGAATTTTTATGTCTGGGGTTTTTCTTCCCCCCAAAATGCCATCAATAGGAACTCCAGTTTAAAGCCTTAGCTAACCTTGCATGGACTTGGTCATGAAGCTTATCTTGCTTGTTGGACAAATGCAAGCAGTCAAGTTAGCAAGATCTCTGGAGTTAATACATATCTCACTTGAACTGTTACCTCCATCCTTAGCTAAATGTTAACAGTGAAACTGAGACAATTGCAAGCACTTAAGTTAGCGATGTAAAGATTTAATTTATTTCCTAGTAATCTGGAGCCAGCTAAGAGGTGGTTCGGTGAATCAGAACTCATGCTAGGGTAGCAGGAGCGCTTTATTTTATCAGGGTTGCCCACAGACTTTGCTTGAAGGGCTGCCAAAACAGTGAGATGGTCTCAGGTTGCTCATGTTCTCTCCAGAGAGCTGGGAAGGGAGGAAAAAGGAAGAAAATGAGAATGTGAGTTCTTGACAGAGGAGGGTCATCAGAATTTCTTTGACTAAACCCTTGTCCCTGCAAGAAGATAACAGAAAGAACAACTGAAGATGAAATAAACAAGGGTGGGAAAACGCACGTTTCCTGTGCCTGGCTGCTTTTCTCTGTTGTGACTTTCTCTGTGTCTTTGTCCTTCCCTTCTGTGCGGGGCTGGTGCAGCACGTCAGGAAAGGCTGACACGCTCTGTCTGGACTAGCTGCTGTCACCACTGCAGAGAAGTGGCAGCTCTTAGAAAAACATTCTTATCTGTTGCTCATCTTTGAAGGCATGTTAGCAGCCATTGCTGTGGTTTGTTAATCTAATTTTCTTGTTAGCAAGATTAAATAAAAGCTGCTGACATCTCTCTGAAGTTTCATGCCTGAGCCAACACAGTCTTGTCATTTGTGGCCAGGAAGGCAAGTACTGGTTTTCTTAGAATACTAGAGGGAAATTTTGCTTTCTTCATCTAGTGCAAGTCAGACTTGGTAATATGAAAACCTGGAAAAGGAGTTAAAAAAGATTCAGCTCTGGGCTCATTCTAATGGGGAGTAGAAGATAGTATCTCACTTCTTGCTCCTAAGCCAAGTCTGGCTAAGTTTTTGTTAAGTGTGCAGGTTGAGATTCAATTAAGTTGCATCTTTCAGATCTACTGTCAAAGCCTAAAAATTCAGTTTCCATTTAGTTTAAAAGTTACTATATAAGGCATTTTAAAAATTCAGACTCTGCTCTAACCTATTCATCTGTAATACCTTGTCAGATTAAAGGGCGTTTTTTATTTCTGCCTCCATCCATTCCACTCCCTCTGTCTCTGGTACCTGGTCACACAGTGAGCTAAGGATACTCTTGAAAGTGGGGCTGTGAAGGAGCTGTATGAGGCTTCTGACAGGGAGGAAGGGCCTGGGCTGGGGTGGCGTTGCAAGCTAGAGAGGTGTGCTTTTATTGGAAGTTTGAAATAAGCTGGGTAATTTCTGTGTGTATCCTTAACACACCTAGTCCCCCCTGCCTAGAAGGGATCTGACCTGCTATGGAGGAGAGGAGGAGGAAAGGACTTGTCTGTAAAGGGCAAAACATCTTATGAGAGAGGTAGCATTATTTTGCTAGATGCTAAAATGTAAGCCCTGAGATCTTGATGAAGGGCAAGTGTGATCCTTGAGATGATTGTCCACGGTGCTTTCCCACACCCCTTCACTGGGGCCTCTCCTGTGATGTTGTAGTGATGAGTAGTGACACCAGCTTTATGATTTTTTGAGAGGGTTTATCTACTAACTTTTAATTTCTGATAATTGACTGGTGGATTTTGACAACAGGGTTTGTTGTAGACAAACCTCACTTTTTGCCTCACTAATACAGTTTACTAATTATGTAGTAACATGTAACTAAGTATGTAGTAACAACTAATGTAGTTGTTTTCACCTCGGTGATAGGGTACAGCTAAACTTTTTAGTAAACTTCTTTTCCTAGGGAGAATATGCCACCTGTGTGTGTGTGTATAGGTTGTTTCTGGTCCCTCCTTAGCAGCTGACCACTCGGAAATCCTCTGGTTTAGCCTGATTCCTAAAGTCATGTTTTAGAAGTGTTTTTTTTTTCATGGCAGAGGACACTGTGCTTGTGTTCCAGCCATGAGTGTGGGAAGCTCCACATAGCCAAGAGCTTCCAGCCAGCCTCGTGCCCTATAAACCAGACTGTAGTATAACTGTACTTAGGAATTCCTGATCACAGCAAATTAATGTAGTTACGAGAGCCAGAGGTAAGCAGGCAGGTTGGCGTGAAGCTGGTGTTGAGCTGTGGCCACCTGCAGTAACAGGAGAGAACCAGAACTGGTGGTTTGTGGGTACTCAGTGAATGTGCCTGAGGCTGGCCAGGCGGTGGGTGGTGGTGGTGTGGTGGGGGATGGCTGCTGTCACCTCTTGTCATTGTCTAGAGGAAGTGGTGAATGCTGGCTCAGGCATGGCCAGGGAACCTCTGAGACGTTGCCATGCTGTCAGCGCTGCCTGGCAGGGAAGCTCCAGCCTCTGCTTTGGGGGTGACTGAAGTTCTGTCAGAGCTGAGTTGTCCAAGCTCCCTGGAGGTGGACAGGGACCCTGGCACAGGGCACGCTGTGCTCAGAAGGAAAAAGGGTGCTTGCTTGCTGTGCAAAACCAAGGGAGGAGGATACTAATGACGGAAATCAGAGGCTGCTTCTGTAGCCACGAGAGGGCTGTCCAGTCTTTGGGTTGCGCTTCCTCGTCACTGTCAGCAAGCGCATGTGCATCCAGTGCAACGTATCTGAAGGAGTTGTTCACAGATCCATCGGCAGGAAACCTGCTAGGCTGTTCCTGCCAAGCTGTGTGATTGTCAGGATGTGGTTTGGCCTACTGTAGGTGTAGCTGGCAAACGGCGCACAGCGGACTTTTGAGCAGTGTCCTCAAGGTGATGCAGCCAAATGTACGTATGTGTTGGTACTACACAGTAATGTTAGTCACAAGCTCACTGCTCACGTTGGTGTCACCCTGCTCCTGGGTTCAGCAGCCTTTGCAGCTCTTCCCACCTCTCCTTTCCCCTCGGCGTAACAAGGCCGATCAGCCATGATGTTTAACAAGGGTCCGAGGCAAAGCTTGCTGAAGCTGATGGGGAACTGTAAAGGGAGATGTAATGAGCTGGGCTGTTCAGTCCTGCTGGTTAGCATCTGACCTGATCCAGGAGCTGGTGTGAGGAGAATCCCCCTCTGGGCAAGCTCCTGTCATCCTGCTGATGGAACAAGTCAATTGTTCCTTCCTTGGGGTTTTCCTTGGGAGCTGTGTGCATCTCCTTCTGCCATGGGTTTGTGTGTGGACAGAAATTTCTACTTACGTAATGGGTCATGAGTGAGTCAAGCTGAGAGGGGGCTGACAAAGGAAGGGAAGGGCTGCTAAAAGCATTCTCCCCTGAGAGGGTGAGTTAGCATTTGGCCTTAACCCAAGATCAAGGGTTTTCTAGTGTGCACAGTTTCATTCTGGCCTAAATCAGCAACACCTATAGAGTGGGTTTGTGTGTGTTTTTGTTTTTTTTTTTTTCTTTTCAATTTGTAGAAGGTGCTGGATCTCTGCCATGGCCAGGTGGCTCTGCAACTAAGCCTGGAAAACCCAAAGGAAAGAAAAAGATTTCTTCAGTTCGACAAAAGTTTGATGTAAGTGTCCACGATCAAATGCTCGTGGCTGACCTTCTATTGGGGGTGAAGGGCTCTGCGCAGCATGTAGGTTTTGTTACTACCAGGGGTGATGAGAGTCCCAACATGTGCAATGCTGTATGTCTCATTTGTTTTGAGTTCTAGATCACGGCAAGAGCTGGGGGTTATTGGCTGCTGCCTCTCTTGTGGAGGCTTCTTGGGAGAAAGGCTACGGTCTGGCCTGGCTTTGTTAGACACCATGGAATCTGTGGAATAACGCCTAAATGTTGAAGTTGCAAAAACTTGTATTCCAGGAGCTGACAAGGAGTAACTTTAGCTCTATGGACACTGCAGTAACACTTGAGTGGGTCTTTCATAGTCACATTCACCTGTCACAGTCTCTGTAATATCTTGTTTGTTTCACACACCTGCCAAATTCTTGAAGCAAAAGTGACTTCCTTTAATACAGGCAGTCAGGCAGAACTCTGTGATTTTCTGATCCCTACCACGGGACTCTGCAGTCCAAAGTGTTAGAAATAAGATGTTTCTTGGATAGCAAGGTTTTTAGAGGGTCAGGGTTTTTCAGAATTGAAAATTCTTTGCAAAGATGCTGTCTTCTGGTGGGTGGCAGAGAAACGTGCAAGATCCAGTTTGCTTTGCAGCGCAGGCTCTGTGCATCCATCTGGTACTGTCACATGTCTGTTCTGTGGTTGTTTCTGTGCGGCCAGACTGGTGTGGAGAGGGCCTGGTGTGAAAGAGGACCCGGATGGGGCAATGTCTTCAACTGGTGGGGTTTGATAAGGTGATTCAAACTGAATTAACAGTTTGTTGAAAGGGAGAGTGGTCTGTCTCTTACTGAGCCAGACCTAGTAGGTGTCTGAGCACATCGTGATCCAGTTCAGTTCTCTGATGAGGCAGAAGGCTAACCAAACGAAAAAGACTCCAAACCAAAGTTTTTCTTCTTGGTTTATTTAGCTGTATCAGCATTCCTTGCGGTTGGATGAATGCCAAAGTCAGCATGAAGGAAGGAGAGGCTGGGGATAGGGGAGAAGGGTGGGCTCAGCCACAGAGTGTACTGCACTTCCAGGGACTGTAATTAGGCGCTGTGTGTGCTTCAGAGACCAGTGTTTCAAAGGGGTGTGAGTCCAGCTGAAACTTTGTTGTAATGAGAAACTGCTGAAACGTTTTGTGGTGTTCACAGCTGTTTCTGATGGCCATCTGTGTTACCTTTTTGTTTTAAAAATTCCTTGTAACTTTCCAGTAGCGAGTAGAGGAGAGTTTGAGAAGCAAGTCATCATGTAGTAGAAGTCTTGAAATTTGGTATACTTGGATAACTGTACATTGCACCGCATTTCTTGTGTGTTTATACATGTGTTCCTGGAATGCTTGGTAGCAAGTACTGTAGAAGCGTATGTTATGATTAGCGGGCTTGTCTGTTACTAGTGGAATTCCAGACTAGTGTGAACCTGAAGTGCCTTGTTATTTCCTGATATTTCCCTTGCTGGTCAGAATAACAACTGTGAATGACCACCGGTTCATTCCAATTGGCTTCTGCTCTCCCAAACCAAATTCTTCTTAGGAGTTGCTTATATTTTGAAGATATTTTTTCCCCGGTCTACAGGCATGTAGCTTTACTGTAATGGAATCATAAGTCTTCAGAATTACAGGGAGGGAAACCTGCTTTCGAATCATTAGTGGGTGGATTGTTTTTTTGCTCAGAGTTAAATGCCACACTGTCCTTTGGATGAAGCAGCCCCCCTTCCTTTCCTGAAACTAAGATATGAGGAATTCACTTTGCTGTATATTCATTGTTTATATTTAAAGTATGTGTTTTTCTTGATGCCCCATGAGAGCCTTGCAGCAATCTTCATTCCAGAGCCACTGAATTTGTGGCTTGGAGGGTGGAGGGACAGGAGCTGTGGGAGTACTTGATCAGCCAGGGTCACGTTGTGGGTTAGGGCTGAGTACAGCACATCGTTCCCATCAGCTTTTTTCTTCCCTTTACCTGGGGACTGAGACTCGCCCAGAGCCACCACAAGCACTCAGAGCTTGAGATACCAGCACAGAAAGGGAACTGTGCTGGAATGCATGTAGCCTGGGAAATGGGGGTTGCCATTTTCTGGTATGAATTCCTGTTCTGGATTGTTTTGGTTTTTTCTTTTTCTGAATAACTGAGTCAGTTCTGAAAAATAGCCATAACCCATTTCTGAATCTGGCTGCTCAGTAAGACAGCTCTGCTTAGAGTGTTGATAGTGCACGGGGAGACTAGACTATGAAATTTGGAACTGGAATTTGGCTAAGTTGTTGTTTTTAAAGCTTTAAAGAAATGTAAGAATCACTTCATCACACAAGCTTAGAATCATGGGTTTTAATCTTGATGGAAACTGTACACTTAAGTGAAAATACACCCTTCTGTACGAGCACTGGCTAAATAGACTCACCGCTCCTCAGCACAGAAGGAGGTGACAGAGAGATGTGAAAGTGCATAGAATCATCACTGGTCTGGGTAGCGTGAACAGGGACGGTGACTGACCACGTTTCAGACTTGGAGGATAATCAAGCGAATCTAGCAAGTGGGAAGTACAGAGTGTGAACCAGGGGAGGTGACTCTTCGTGTGGGGTGTGGTTATGCTGTAGAATTTCTTGCTGCAGGATGTTGTGGATACCCAAAGTTTAGGTGGCTCGGGGTGCTGCTGGACAAGTTTATGGGCTGTTTAATAAAGGGACACCAACACTGGCTCAGAAATTTCTTTGGTCACAAATCGTTGGGGGCTGGGAGAGTATCCTGGGGAGGAGTATTGCTCTGCTTGTCCTACTGCGAGGTTTTTGTAGGTGTTTGCTTTCCGACTGGAGAAGGGACGTTTGGCTTGATGAACCAAAGGGTCTGACAGAGTATTTACCTTCTTACGCTTTGATGTTGTGTTTGTAACAGCACCGCTTCCAGCCTCAGAATCCACTCTCTGGAGCCCAGCAATTTGTGGCAAAGGATCCTCAGGAGGATGATGATTTGAAGCTGTGTTCTCATACCATGATGCTTCCTACACGTGGCCAGTTAGAAGGAAGGATGATCGTAACTGCATATGAGCATGGGCTAGACAACGTCACAGAGGAGGCAGTGACTGCAGTTGTGTATGCTGTGGAGGTGAGACTGGGCTGGGCAGCAGTGGTGTTCTCATGCTACCAGCAACAGAAGACGCTGCGTGCGGTGTGGGGTAGCATCCCTTGGTGGGGAGAGGAAACCTGCTTCTCTAATTGCCCGTTTACCTCGGGAGGAGTAAGGTGAGAATCAAAGGGCTTCCAGGCTTGTGGCATTATAGGTGCAGAGTTTTGGATTTCTGCCTGTGAGTGCTAATTTTGAAGTACTTGCATATGAAGAGCTCCAGGCATGCTTAAGTAGCTGCTTTGGAAAACGCAGTTCCTGTCACTTAAAAGCAGGGACGGGATGGGAGCTCCAGTTTAAACAGTTCTATCGAAAATGTTCTGTTTATAGATGCAAGTATCTGGCATGGAAGTGAAGTGACAGCATTGCGTAATACCTGCAAGTGAAGTGCCTGCTGTTGCAGGGTTTGGCCGTCGGTGCATTACTGACATATCCCAGGAATGACACAGCCATTACTTGCAGCGCTGATGTGTGGGTGATTTTTCTGGAGTCAGGATGTGGAGGACAACCTGAATTCCCTGTCTGGGAGTGAGGCCAAATTAAGAAGCAGTTGACTGCTTGTTTTGGTTTTTTTTGGTTTGTTTTTTTTTTCCAGACAGTTGCATCTCCAGCACTTTCTAGGCAACTGAACAGTCTTTTCACGGTAGTTTTAGGGCTAATGTTTCAGTACAAGTGTAACATCTAGTGCCAGTTATGAAATCTCTTAACCCTTTATCAAAGGGATCAGAGGTTGGGAGTTTCCTAGCATTTAAGAAACCTCTTTGACATTTGAAGCAGAGCATCATATATCAAAGTACAGTTCACAGGCTAATGTATACAGTACTCATACAGTGCCGTGTTCTCTGTGTCAGGTCGTGAAAACACGCTGTACCTTGTCCAGATCTTGGTTCCCTTATGTTTTTAGGTCCTTGTGGTTGTAGCAGCACTACTCCTGTCTTGCCAGTTGGGGAGGCACTTCTAACAGCTGTGGCTTGGCAGAGTGAATAAATCAGCATGTGTAATGAGATTCTTTTTTCACTGCAGAACCACCTTAAGGATATTCTGACATCAGTGATATCCAGGCGGAAAGCCTATCGTCTGAGAGATGGCCATTTCAAGTATGCCTTCGGAAGCAATGTTAACCCTCAGCCGTATCTGAAGAACAGTGTTGTTGCTTATAACAATTTAATCGAGTGGTAAGGAGCTCTCAGCACACTGCTAATTTCACATGTAGTTTGCTAGTCCCAGAGTTACTCCATGGTTCGGTTTCTATTTTTACTTAGTAGAATCTGTTAATAATGGTGTTTAGCTTTCACATGCTGAGAAGGCATCAGCAGAGAGGGCTGTGCGGCTGAACAGGGAGGGAGAATGTGGAGATTTCTCAGCAGTGGAGTTTAGGACAGTGTTAAGTCTCTCTTCCTTGCCTGTGCTTGTCCATCAATTTATGAAGGTGACCCCTGGCCCTCTGAATGTCCATATTTACTGCTCTTGGAAGCTGTATTGAGTGACGCAGGAATTGTGCTGCTCTCAGGGAAACTGCCCCTGGGCAGAAGAGCCCTGCCTTTGTGGGAGCACTGCTGTTGTGCAGTAGGAGTGAAATGTTGGTGAGGACCTGTAGGACATTGCCACCCTGTTATTTCCTGCATCCAAATGTATTTATGGCTCCTTGGCACGCCTTTCCAGCTAGCAGAGCTTCAAGGTCGTCTTTGTTTTCCAAAGTCTCAATGTCACACAGCTCGTGCTGTGCATCTGGCAGTGTGTGTGTGAGAAGGCAGTTGTGTTTGTCTATGGCAGCTTGTCTCAGTTGACAGGAGGTCGTGGGTGTTTTTAAGATTTGATTATAGCACTACAAATGCAGTCCTCTCCAAACAACTCTGCCTAACGGCTAATGTCTTTCAGTTCAGTGTTGTGGGTGCCTTAATTTTTATGCTGGGTAGAAACTATTGGCTATAAATAACAAAAGTTGCCAGTTGAGATCAGTTAAGTAGGTGTGAAGCATGCTGAGGATCAGTTTGCACTATTTTTTTTGAAACTGGAATTTTAAAGAGGTTTTAATTGCAGCTGAAGTAATTTCATGTACATAAGGGCTAAGTCAGCTGGTACAGAAAAGCAAACCCTGGGGCTAAGCCCCTGCTGTGTGACTTCCAAAGCTGAGCCTGTTTTCTTGACTGGAAGGTTTTACTGCCTGCTCTGCCTACAGCCCTCCAACCTGTGCGACACCTTCTGCCGGTCAGAATCTGGCTCCCCAGCCCCCGCCCGACGACGCTGAGCAGCAGGCAGCTTTACTTCTCGCATGTTCTGGGGACACTTTACCAGCATCCCTCCCGCCAGTGAACATGTATGACCTTTTGGAGGCATTACAGGTAAGCTGTTCGTGTTACTCTGTCGTGTCACAGGCAGTGCTGTCCTGAGCACCACCTGCCAGTCTCAGATTTGGTTCATATGTATGGCGGGGGATTTGGTTTCTCCTCCTACTGTCTTTTTCCTTCTTCCCTCTTAAATTTATGGTTCTTTAGCTTTGATTTGTTCCTACTATTGGGCAACAGTTAACATACAGTCAGCTCATGGTTAATGCCTGTCCTGCTCCCCTTGGTCAGAGTTGATGAGGAGATCCCTGTCTCTTCTTACAGCTGTGTAAGAAGGGTGAGCTCTTCCTCTGTAGCCAGACTGCAGTGATTGTATCAGAACAGAGTTAGACTGCAATTTTGACAGCGATGCAGCAAAGGGACTTGCCTGGCATGTCCCTTCTCACTCCTCGTTGTTCCACATGGGTACTTAGAGGAATACTTGGTCCTGGCATGCAGGCTGTTGCCATGGGGTAGCGATGATCAGCCCAACCCTGGGGAGGTGTCTAAGGTAGGCCGGCTGGATCTTCCTGTGGAGATGTATGCCTGTGGTTCCTTCCCTCTGTGGCAGCTCTGATGATGTTCAGACTGCTTTGAATGTGTAAAATCAGCTGTGAGAAATTCTGCGTTGATCTCCACTAATGTGAACAGGCCTTGGGATTTCTGTCTCAAGGTTGTGGAGGCAGCTGTGCAAGAGCTGTAATCAAGCATTTGTCTCATGTTTAGTCAGAGTTGTTGTTTGCAAGATTTTGATGACAAACTGTTGTTTGTCATTGCCAGAGCCAAATGATGATTTCCTTACCATTCTGCTCCCTTACAAAATGGCCTAACAGGTGGTTGTTCTGTGCTGGCTGGGGTGGCAGTGCTGGCAGGTTGTAGCTCTCTTCTCTGCAGGGCTGACGCTCTGGTCATCCTGTAGCAGAGGGAGATTATTCCATGGGCAGTATAGGGAAATGTGTACAAAAGCATGAAACTTGTTTTCTAACGTGGATCTCCAGGTGCACAAAGAAGTTATTCCTGCGCACACTGTCTACGCTCTAAACATTGAGAGGATTGTCATGAAACTTTGGCATCCAAACCACGAGGAGCTACAGCAGGATAAAATTCATCGCCAGCGCTTGGCGGCAAAGGAGGGCCTTCTGCTCTGCTAGAGCTAGGCAGCCACGCCAGGCCTCAGGTGGCTACGGTGCTATTCCTTGGACTTGACACGCAGATGCTTCTTACAAACCTGTGTCAGCATTTCAAGGGTGATGTAAGTGATGAGTCAACTTTTCCTATGGAAATATGACTGAGTTGTGGTACACTTTCTCTGCTTCCCCAGAGTCATGTGCCACGGAGTGCTTGCAGCAACGCCATTGAGTTGGAAAGGAGAAACAAGAGACTTGTTTGCAAAGACTGTTTTTTAGGAAAAATAAATGTTAGGGTGGAAAGAGTTGGTTTTAAATAAGATGTATTTGTGTTTTCTTTTGTGAGCATGGGGAATCCCCCTCCTCGCCCTCCCCTCTCAGGTAGTTTCCCTTCTGCTCGGTCTCCAGGGGCCTTGTCCAGCTTCCGTTGCAGTTGGTGGGATCCTCTTCCATTCGTTTAACTGGAAACAGAATGCGTTTTGGTGAAGATGAGCAATTCTGTAAGCTGACATTGTTCTTCTACCAGGGGAAGTTTGATTAGAAACTCTGAGAAAACAAGGCAAAAAGGGAAAAGCCCTTTGTAGCCTGTCTTTTGAATTGTTTTGCATCACAAAACACGGTGCGCACTGTTACAGGAATCTCTCACCGGTTACCAAAATACGCAATAAAATCGGGGTTGTGAGGAGTGTTTTCTTACCACCCTAGTCCTTGACTCCACCTTGTCTTGTAGTAGTTGCGAACAGATGTTCTAGGAGCTACTGGATGTATGACAAGAGGCAACCTCTGTGCCTGTCGGTGCAGCTAATGATTTTTGGCCATCCCAGCAGGCAGCTTGACCATCCCTGAGGTAGGACAGCAACTCCCACATGCATACACCGATCCACTGGCTTAGCCTTGCGGACTCCTTGGATGTGCAGCATGAACAAGACATCTCGTATATGTCGTTGTAAAAATATGCAGCCACGCCAATCACTGTGCGAAAGGGGAGATTCCACCTGCTGTGTTCCAGGTGGAATTTCTGGCTTCCTGAGTCAGCTATGTGCCCTTCAGATGCTGAAGGGAACAGGCTTATTATACCATAAGAATTCTATTAAAATGTCTTAATTACTATATTACCTGTTTTTAACCACACCTATGGAGGTACCTGCTGAAGGATGACTTGGCTTATTGTGCCTCCAGACAGCGGAATTGAAACAGCTTCCTCTGGGGGAATATAGAAGGGGAAGCTTGTGGTTCCCCTCCATTCTAGTTTTCCTCTGTTTGGGAAATACTTGTGTAGGACAGCTGTCTTTTTTTTCCCCTCTTCTTTGCATTTTCCTTCTCTACTGTGTCCTCAGGACTGAAAAAGCTGCAGGTCCCTGATGTTTCCTCCCAGCTACCTTTTTAAAAAACTTCCTTTCTTGACCCCCATGACTGTTGATATTGGACTGGAGTTGGAGCGAGGGGCTGTGCAGCTGTCACTGTGTTCCTGGCTTTCCTGCATCCCCTTGTGGGATGTGCTGTGGAGTCAGGCATAGCAAGAGGCAGAGCCTGTGCAGGTATCGGTGGCTCTCACCATGAGAAGATGCTTCTAGGTTTGTGAAGAACCTGGGAAAGGCAACAGCAGAGAACTACGGCAGGGCCCGGCAGGATGAGAGCAACTGTACTTGGTAGGACACGTCTCTTTAAGGTATGGCATGTGTAGTTAAGGGGAGTGGGAGAGAGGAGATGGAAGATTTCTTTTGGTCCCTTTCTCTCAACTGCCATTTTTTCTGTATTTAAGCATACATTGCGCTTCAGAGTGATCCTTAGCTTAAAAGTTGACCCCAGTGGCTTTTACGTGACAGTTCTGGGTTTTTTTTTTAAAGCAGCATTGAATCTGAGTAACTGTATATGGTGAGATCGTAAAGTCACCCAAAGCCTGGACTCTGGGGTGTGGGAGGGGGATTTCCCAGACAGTTGTTATGCTTCTGGTGTAAAATGAAAGCATTAAATTTGTTTGCTAGAAACTTTGGGGCAGCTCTGAGGATTTCTGATCTGAAGGCAGCACGCAGCCTCCGCAGCCCCACAGGCGACTTCTGAAGCAAAATACTTTTAAGTACGGCACAAGAAGTGCCTCTCTCTTCTGTTTGCATGTGGTAGGGGAAGGCTCTACAGACAGCCTCGCGTTCTGAAGAGCTGAGTCATCGATTCCACACTGAAAAAAGTGGGTTATCCGGTACACCTGTTAGACAACAAAGGCTGGAATAAGGAAATCCTGCCAGCCCCATTTCTCAGATCGGAAAACTGTTCTCAATGCACTTTCTCACAAAGTGTGAGGTCTCATGAGAAATGGTGCTTCATAGACTTTTGGGGTAGTCTAGCTGGAAGGGATGTCTGGAGGCTGCTTTGTCCGCCCCTTTTTGAGAGAAGGGCCAAGTTCAAAGTCACAGCAGGTTGTCCATCTCTCGAGGCGAGGACAGAGAAGTGGTGACGTTTCCCATTCCAGCACGTGACCATGCTGACGGTGAAGGTTTTCCTTGCATCTCATCAGAATTTCTCATGTTGTGCCTGTTGCTTTTCAGCTTTTCCTGTGTGTCTCTTGGTGGCTGCCCATCAGAGAACGACAGATAACAGCAAGCTCTCCCTTCTGCCTTCTCTCCAGGCTGAACAAACCTTGCACTGCCAGCTTCTCCTCGTACGCTGTGTGCTCCAGCCCAAACTATTTTGATAGCCTCCACTGAACTCGCTCTGATATGTCGCTGTCCTTGCGCTGGGGAGCCCAGACTGGACCCAGCTCTTCAGAGAGCCCCAGGATCCCTCCCCTCGCCCTGCTGGCCACACTCCTGCTAGCAGTTGGCCTTTGCTGCACGGGTGCACTGCTGACTCCTGGGTTACTTGTCCACCTGTGCTTCCAGGTCCCTTCCTGCAAAGCTGCTTTCTTGCCTGTTGCCTCCAGCCTATTCTGCTGCAGGGGGTTACTCCATCCCAGCAGCAGGGCTGTGCGTTTGCCATTGAACTTCTTGAGGTTCCTCTCGGCCTGTTTCTCCAGCCTGCTTAGGTCCCTCTGAAAAGCAGCTCTACCCTTCAGTGTGTGAAGACCACTCTTTCCATCTGGTGTCCTCTGCAGAGCTGCCCATGTGCTCCATCCTAACCCAGGTCAGTAGCAAAGATACTGCAGCATAAGAAGCCCCAGTATTGACCCCCAAGTGTTGGTCACAGTATTGAGAGCCGCTAGTAGCCAGCAGCCAGCTGGACTCTGAAGCACTGACCGCTGCTCTTGGAGACCAGCAGGGTGATGGTGCCGATGTGCATCACTGTTAGTCTGCTGGCTTTCACTGTGATGTGACATTTGCCTGTGTTTATGGTAATCAGCCCTCTAAAATGAGTAAGATTGCTGAACTTCAAAGCAGTGGCTTAAGGTAGCACTGAAATTAGTTTGGAAGGGTTTTATCTTCTGCCCCAAGATCCACTAAGAACCTGCCAGGTCTATGGCAAGCTGAGCTTGACCAAAACTTCCTGGCAGATGTTGGCTGAAAAGCCTACAATGGAAGACTTCAGAGTTATCTTAGGCAACCTGTTGTACTGTTTAGTGGTCTTCACCACTGAAGGCTTTTTCCACAGTCCTGTGCCTCTTGCTGCAGCTTAGGCCTAGAACTTACGCTCACCCCAGAGTATTGCATGGAAGGACAGAAGGGAAGGAGTGAGACATCATCTGTCACATCCCCAGTAGCGAGAATTGCATCCTGTGTTCTTAATCCGGTAGGAGCTGTGCCATGTATTGAAAGCTGCCACTTGTGAGCTTCTGGTGCTTCTAGCTTCCGCTGCTGGAGTTGCAGTGGGAAACAATCAGCCACCATGTGAAGGGGGGGTTGGTGGGAAGCACGTGAGAGCTTCACTGGGCTTGCTTTGTACCGTGAGTTTATCTCAGGATGTGGCTGGTGCCCTGGGAGTGTAGGGTGCAGAAAGAAAATCTTTGTTTTTAGTTTTCAGGTGGTTCCAGCTGCGAGACATGGCTTAAGTCTGACCAAGCCTTTCCAGCTGGGTGCCAGGGAGGATCCTAGAGATGTGAGTGTGGCCCTCCTCAGCACCCCCGAATAGCCAAACTCTTGCTCCTAAGACTGGTGACCGGGGAAGATGTTTCTCATTGCTGGTTTACAGCAGAAACCTGGAGCATGGCACTTGCTATCAAACGCGCACTGCACTGCCTTTCTCTTAGTTTAACTGCTCATGTATCCCCTCTCAGCCTTCCCACTTTTATCTCCTGCAGCTGAGGTTGGCTTTTTTGGTTGTTGCCCTGTTCTTTCTTCCGAGCAGAAAATCCCCCTGTTGTAGAAAGCTGGGATTGGGCTTGATGCAAAGAGTGGCTCCTCTGATGGCCAAAAGCTGTGTGCCAGTAGTGCCTGAAAATGCAGATTCTGGTTTCTCAAAAAAGACAAATTGGAGCCAGTGACTTTGTACCACCTTCCTCCTTGCTTGACCTCTAGGAAACTTCTGGCAAAGAGAGGAAAATGAGGAAATGAGACTGCTTGCATTTAAAAAGAAACCACGTGCACTGCATTTGTATCCTTAACTGAGAATGCCCAAGAGCCCCAGCCAGGGGTTGCGGAAACACTCTGCTGTCCAGCCAGGCAAAAACTATATCGAGAAAGGAGACTTTTGTGCTCCTGGGGTGGAAGGAGACGTGTGACCTATTGCTGCAGTCTGATGTCATCAAATAAAAAAAGTCTTGACAGAAGAGGGGTTGCCTCCCTGGTTCTGAGAAGGCGGCTGTTCCCTGTCAGAGGCTCGTAGGTGATGGTGGATGTGTCTTGCTGGCCTGAAATGATGTGCGAAGGGTTTGTGGTGCTGTAGTGCCATGCCAGCAAGCTTTCTTCCCAGCGAAGGGCACAGTTCATGCTGCTAGAGAAGGCAGCATAATTTCAGCAGGCTCCCAGAAGAAAATAACTTCTCAGAGCCCAAAAGTTTGCTTGTGATGTTGCCTTTCTTCACCAGTGTGGTTACTGGTGTGGTTTGGTTGGCAAGAGGACTAATTCACCAGCCTGCCTCAGTTCCTGCAGCATCCCCTTGCTGCGTAGCTGTGGCTGTAGCCTGGCGCGGGGTGGGAAGCCAGGCGGTGTCAGGCGGGTGCAGCTTCGTGTCCCTCGGGTCAGTGTTGCAAAGCCTTGTGGCAAGCAGAGCTCTGTGTGCTGCAGGCACCCCCAGCTGAAGGGGCCGTGGTGGGCTTGGCACCTTCTTTGCCCAGCAGCAGAGTGACGGAGGTGTGCACAGGCAGCGTCTGCCTTCCTCTGGTGTTCAGAGACCTTGGTTTGTGCTGAGATCAGGGCACCTCAGCTGCCTCCAGGACTCTGCATCTTCTGAGGAGTCCTGTTAAGTGCCCTGGGCAACCCCACGCGGACAGGGCTGCTGGTGAGGTGGTGTAGCAGTGACAGCAACACCACGTGTATTTCTTCTGGGTCAGGCACAGGTTGCTGGCCACTATTGAGCTGCTGCTGTAACCTGCCTCCAGCCCTGAGTTTGATTATGGTCCAACGTCCTGATTAGATGATTAATTTCTTTTTTTTTTTTTCTAGATCACAAAAGGCAGAGGCAGCATTGAGTTATAACTGGACAGAAAACTTGTGTAAGAAAATAATTTTTCACCAAGAAGTGCATTCAAGTGAAGTTTTTTGTGGAATTTGATTCATTTCTTGTCAGGAAATGAGTTTGTCTCCAGATAGCATCTGGCCGATAGGGGTTTTATGACTGCGGAGCAGCCTCAGGCTGAGGGCGCTTGGGAGGAGTATTGGAGACCTGGGCTTGGGCTCTCGTTAAGCGGGGACAAAAAAATTCCCGGGGCTCTGTTCAGAGCTTTGACCTCCCTGCAGTGAGTATGGTGTGTGGAAAAGAACTTGAAACCGCTGTTGCAGTGGGTGTTGGTGGTCCCCATGCCAGCTCAGGTGCACCTAGCAGAGCCATTCCCATTGCACAGCCTGCGAGCAAACCCTTTGCCACGTGTCCAGCCCTTGTCCTCGCCCTGTGTAGCCAGCTGCTGGGGGGCTGTGCCTGGGAGCAGGATTGGGTGCCCAGCTGGGAGGGTGCTAAGCAGATTGCTCTGCTGCATCTGGACCTGTGCCTGGGTAAGCCCTGCAAGAGCAGTCTCTGAAGAGAGCTCCCTCAGAAGGATGGCAGGCATCAGCTTAGTGCCTGCCCTGCTGGGGGAGTGTTGTTAGTTATCATTAAAAAGTACTGTTTCCATTTGAATTTCTGAAACCAGTTTATATCGGTGGGTTTTGTTTTGCCTTTGTTAAATTTCAAAGCTCCCACAATCAGATACCTGCTTCTGTGCAACGACAACCACTTCTGAAACTCCACTTCGGTAAGAAGAAAGAGAAGGCGTGAGCTGGGGTTGCCTTTGTCTCGCAGGAAGGGCTGCTGCTGGCCTTGCCATGGAGCAGCCCGTAACCTTTTTAAACCCTTTGAAGGTTTTAGACCTTGTTTTGCAGCGTGAAGGCAGTGCTCCTGCCCAAGTCCTGGCATGCGGGCAAAGCCCCGCTCCTTTTCCTTCTGTCCTCCCCTCTCCGCACGCGGCTGGCTGCCTTGCTCTCGTGCCCCGGGAGGTGGTCAGGCCCCGGCTGAGCAGTCTCTGCCAGCAGCTCTCGGAGTTGTCATCCTGCCACGGGTAATCACGGAAAAGCCGCCTCTGAGGGCTCCGCGTTCCCGTGTTGGCAGGGCTGCAGCAGTAAAGGCGCTGCAGGGGACAGTCTCCCCGCTGGTTTTATCTGCTCGGAAGCAGATGCTCCAGATGGGCTTTGGCAGAGCCATCGGCAGCGCTGCTCTGCGCGCTGCGGGAGGTGGGCACAGTGCGCTAACGTGAACTGTAGGCTTGATTTTCAGGGATTGCTATTTTGTCGTTAGAAATGCTCATAGGAACGTTGTATGAAACACTGATGGTTGCGGGTAGTCTATGTTGCTGTAGGGAAAAGCAAAGACTTCAGATGTTTTTCCACTGCAACTTTTTTTTTTTTTTTTCACTGAAGTAGTTTCCCCCCCAGGAAAGCTATCACAAGGCTTTATTCTTGCCTCTGCCCCTGGCCTCTCCAAAATATTCACCAGAAGGTCTTTCCAAGTTGTCAAATCTGGTTTTTATAATGAGAGTTACTGAATAACTCTGTAATAAATGGCTTCAGAATAATGTTTATCCACCAGCTTCCCCTCTGTCCTCGTCCACTCTGCTGTGCAGGAGATAGGAAAAGGGGGGAGCAAGGCAGGACTGCGTGGCGCCGTGCCCTGGCAGTGCTGCGTGGAGGTGCAGCCCTGCTGTTTTGCAGGTGGCTGATGGCTTGCACCAGAGGGTCTGTGTTGCGGGGGCATTAGCAGGTTTTCTCCTTTCCCATGTGTTGGGGATTGACCTGTATGAATCCCTCCTCCCCCGCAAAGCATCTCAGCTGGATTCCCTGGAGCCTGTGAGCGAGGGATGTGTGAGTGCAGGGGCTGGACCCCCGTCCCAGGCAGCAGGTACCACACAGCATGGTGCCCCTGGTGCTGCCGGGACCGTGTGTTGGGAGAGGAGGGAGGCGAGGGGTGTGTGTGTGTCCCTGAGCCAGGGACACAGAGCTGAGCTTGGCTTGGTGTCCCCTCCAGAGCTGCTGCAGGCACCGCACGCAGCCCTGGGAGCCACCCTGGGTGGCAGCAGCTGCCCTTCAGAAACCTCTGATACTGGCATTGCTGAAAAACGGGGCAAAAATATCTGTTAGGGTGAAAAACAGGTATTGGTGTATTGATTCTGCTGCCCAAAACCAGCTTGTACGCACCGACAGAGCGAGAAGCAGCCCCTAGGGCAGCAGGGCCTTGTGTGGCATGCTGCAGCGTGGGCTGGCTACGGGTGGCCATGCTGCCACTTGCCAGCTGCCCCTGCCTCGCCTCTGCCTGTGGCCGGGGGCTCTCGCCAGTGTGGATGGGTGCTTGGTCCCGCGTGGGACAGCTTGTGCTCCCCCCACCATGGGCCATGCCAAGGTGCGGCTCCCTTCGCTGACCCGCTTTTGAAGGGTGAGGGGTGCTGCCGCTTGTCCCCACGCCCCCGTGCCTGGCTGAGCCGTGCGTCCCGGGGCTGTTCGTATGCTGGCTGCGTTATCCCTCCACTTCAGCTTTCTCAGTTTCACTCCTGCTGGCTGCAAAAGCCAGCGATGCTGACGCAGTCGGGCAGAGCCTGAGCCCTACCAGAGCATCCTGTTTCCAAAACAGCTGGTACAATGCTGGAGTCCTCAGCGTCCTTGTATCCGAGGGAAAAACATGGGGAGCTTGGGAGCCAGGGCTGAAAGGGAGGGAACAAGAGGGTGAAAATATTCCCCCCCTCCTCCTTTCTTTTTTTTTTTTTTTTTTTTTTTTTATTATTAAGATGTTGGAAAAGCCCAATCTGGGAAGCAGATGGGAACGAATGGTAGAACCTGGTCTCCCAACCCCCAGGAGGCTTTGGGGACAGCAGGGTGGGTGCGGGGAGCAGCCTGTGGCTGTGCAGCAGCTCCTGAGGTTTCCTGGCATTTTAACCACCCCCCGCCGAAGCCTGTGGGGATGGCTGAGAAGCCCATTGCCTCTGCCAGGGCTTCACCATCACCACCCTGCCCACCCCAAACTGCTGTCCTGCCTTTCTTCTGGAGCTGCCCAGTGGAACACAACATGCAGGGCTTAATTTGAGGGATTTTTCTTGAAATGAGATCCCTCGTGCCAGCCTTGCGCAGCAGGTGTGGGCTCTGCCCGAGGGACATGTCGGTGCCTGGTGGGGCAGGGTCACCCTCCAGCCTCACGTGCTTCCCTGAGGTTTTGCGGACTCCAGCTCCCTTCACCCCACTCAGACAGGAACAGGGCGATTTGCATTATTTGAGTCCTTAGGACGCCCACGGGTGGAAAACTTGCAGAAGAGGTGAAGACAAACACCTGTAGCACGTGTGTGCACAGACAGACATCACCTGAGCACAGCCTGGCTGCTGGCGGTGAGCAGCCACTGTGCTCCTGCCGGGGGCTGGCTGTCGCCTGAAGGTGCTGGGCTCTGCGGGCTGTCGCGTGTTTGTGGGTGCTGCGGCTCACCCCAGCCGCCTACTGCCATTCCCGAGGACGGTGCGCACGAGTGGTGGATGCAGTGGCAGCTTTGGCATCGTAGGGAACAAGCCTGTGTCCTGGGTCATCTAAACTGGCCTCCTCCACCTCAGTGCTCATGGGGGTGCCGGCCTCTGCACGCAGCTGAGCCCATTGAAACAAACCCTTTGCCTCTGCAGCCCAAAAAAACAATCAGGGCTGAAGGGCGCTGTTAATGCAGAGCAGCCACAGCCAGCTGGAGCTCATACCTTTAAATACCAGTAAGCAGATGGTGGGGCTGGCTGGCACATAGTCCCACTACAGTGTTTGTAGTGCCCCCCAGGGCACAACCCCCCAGTCTGGGGGCTCTCTGGGGGCCATCGAGGTCAGCTGCATCTCTCTTGCCCCAGAGAGACAGCACCATTGCTGGCATCACCCCCCCGGGCCTGCCTTGCCCTGGTGCTGCAGTCCCCCCAGGAGCCCCTCGGCTGGTGGCTGCCGCTTCCCATGGGCAGCCCAAGCCCACCTCGCCATCGCTCTGGGTGAGCTCTGAAGGCAACTTCTGCAAGCTTCCCAGCTTTGATGGTGTCCTGGATTCGGCTGGGATCATTTTCTTCTTGGTGGCTGGTGCAGTGCTGCGGTGGGGTGTGGGAATGGTGTGGTTTGGGACTTTCTGGTTTCCCGGGGCTTGCTGGTGGGAGGGCTGGAGGGGCATGGGAAACTGGGAAGGGGACACAGCCAGAACAGCTGACCTGAACTGGCCACAGAGGTATTCCATACGTGGGATGCTGTGCTCAGTATAGAAACTGGGGGGGTTGGCTGGGGCAGCCGGTTGTTGCTCAGGCATCGGTCGGTGGTGGTGAGCAGCTGTACCGCACCTCACCAGTTCTCTTGTCTCCCTTCCCTTCGGGTTTCATTCTTCTCTCCCTCTCCCTCCTTTTCATTAGAACTACTATTATTATTGTTGTTGTTATTTTGTTTTTATTAAAATTATTAAGTTGTTTTTATTGAACCTTCGAGTTTTACATTCCAGTTCTCTTCCCCGTCCCTCCAGGTGAGGGGGGAGTGAGTGAGTGGCTGCGTGGCACTTAGTTGCCAGCTGGGGTTAAGCTGTGACAGATGGGACAGGGACAGCTGAGGGGTGGCACTGACCGTGTAGCCCACAGGAACGCCCGCCGGCTTGCAGAGATGAGCCCAGGCAGGAGCAGCCTCCCCAGTGCCTAAAGAGGCGCAGGCAGCCTCCTGGCCCATGCGCCCCTCCAAGCCTTCACCAACTCCTGGGGAGGTGACCATGGGCAAGTGGGGCCAGGTCCCCTGGGTGCCATGCTGCTGCTCAGGTGGCCGCGGTGGGGATGAAGGGAGCAGGGACAAGCTTGCAGCCAACCAGGCTGCCTAGATGGCGGCGGTCATGTTCGCCAGCAAGTAGCACGGGCATACCTGTCCTCCTGGGGTGAACAGGAGCTCCAGGCACCCCAGGCACCATAACCTCATGTGCGACATCAAAGCGGCTGAGGAAAGCACACGATGCAAATGAGCAATACCTCAGAGCTGGTGCTTAACCACAGCCGTGTTTCTGCATGCGCTGTGGGAATATGCTGCCGGTTCCCCTGTCTGAAGCTTCTGGTGTGAGCTGAGAGGTTCTTGTCATCTACCCCAAGGCTTTGGTCCCACTGTCCGGGCAAGGGGTGTCAGGTCAGGCGTGGACCCAGCACTGTGGAAGCATGTCCCCCATGGTCCGGAGACCATCGCTGGAGAGCAGGAGAGGAGCAAGCAGAGCATGGCTCCCATGGGTGCCTTTGCTGGCATCACAGTGAGGGACCCTAACACTTCTGCTGCCCCAGATACTTGATGATAATGCTTTTGCTACTAGTAAAGGGAATACGTAAAAAATAAAAGCATGGGCCTGGCCACTCAAGTACTACTAGGATGTTCAGGTGATGGAGGAGCAGTCTGGTTCTCCCAGCAACTGCTCACTTGCTGTGGGGGTCTCATTTCTATTCCTGCAATAGTTTATTGCTCTGGTTTTGAACTTGGGAGGAAGCTCAAAGACTGTTACTCATGTCTTCTGCTTGCTGGGCTTTTGATGGTTTATTTGTTAATATTTTCTGAAGACAGCAACCACAGGGAAAAAAGTGGTCCCTAGCCAGAGGCTGAGCTAAAGCGGCTGGGATGACTCTGGCCATCGCAGTTCTTTGTAAGAACTAAATTCCCTGTCTCTGTGGGAGTGTGTCTCAGTCTCATGCTCCCCTCTCTGCTGGGCTGACATCGGTGCAGCAGGGCCAGGCTGCCCGTGGCTGGGCAGCGAGGGCACCGCGCGCCCCACGCCTGCGAGCCAGGCACCAGGGCCACGAGCGTGCCTGGCCACATGGCCATGCTTCCTGCGGGTGTCACAGGCGAGAGGAGCTGCAGCTGCTTTTCAAACCGAAACTGGGGAGGAAGAGAAACACTAAGGATTTCTTTTAAAGAGCAGAGCATGGCGGCAGGTCTGAGGCATGTCTGCTCCCTCGAGCCACGGTAACGGCGCTGCCTGCTACAGCGGGCTTGCTGCTCCCAGGCTTGTTGGAAATCTGGAGAAATCCAGCGTTACAACGTGGCTGGGAAGGGGCCCGGTGAGCAGGGAGAACTGCACCTGCTGCAGCTGTGCAGGAAAAGGCTGCAGGCAGGCTCCCTGACTCCTGGGGGGCTCACAGGGAGCCGAGGGGCAGCAGCTGTCCCGTGGCACAGCTGGGGATGGGGCTCAGCCTGTCCCTCTGGAGCAGGTGTGTTAACCAAAGCCGCAGGGCTCAGCAGGGCCAGTGCTGCCCTTGCTCACAGCTGCGGTCCCCGGGGCTCCTGGCAGCTGGGCAGCTTTGGAGCTGCATCGACCCAAAAAAGCGTGGGGAGGGGTGTAGCAGTCCCATTTGGCATCACTGACGAATCCAGAGCCCCAGGGACCAGGGAAGCTGCAGGGAGCCCAGCCCAAACCAAACATGCACCACAGCTGGCCGCAAAGGGAGAGGGAAGGACACCACGCAAGCAGCCACTCCATCACCTTCACCTAACAGCTGGAGAAACACCGCATTATTCAGGCTGAGCGTAACTGCCAAGAAGCAGCTGCCCGGATGCTGATGCTACATTATGTCTCCTCCCAGCTCCTGTGGATGCCGGCATGTGGCTGGGCACTGGGTGCCCATGTCCCCTCTCCATCGTGCACAGCTTGCCAGGTGGGTGCTGTGGGACCATCACCAATTCTGTGCAAGCAGGTGGCCGTGGTGCTGTGTGCCAGATGCAGGCCCAGCCCGTGGTGCGCCGCTGCAGGAGGCTCCGCGTCTCCATGCACTGCTCTGGGCCTTTCAGAAATCCCTTGGCACCTTGGCTAATCCGTGGTGACTGCATGGCGATGGCAGAGGCTGAGGCTGGGGGACACTGGGGAGATTGGCGAAGGCTGGGGTTGCTGCCACGGCTTGCTCCGTCAGGGGAATTCCTTGGCAGTTTAGCCACATCTTTGCACCATCCTTATCTGTGGTTTTCTGCTCACTTCAGAAGTGAGTTTTCTGTTAAAGCACCTCATCTACAGCCTAATTCCTTCCTGGGGTCACCAGGCAGAAGCCCATTGCACTTCAAGCACAAAGGCTGATGCGTGTCCTTGGTGTGTTGTGGTCCCCACTGGCCTCCTGCTAAGAACGCACCTTGGGAGGGGGTCTGGGCTTTCACTGGGCACGAGGATGCTGCTTTTCCGCTTGTCATGGGCTGGGGCCAGTGAATTATGTCTCCATGAAAAAACAGGGGACTCAGTGGCGTCTGGGTAAATGAGCTCTCGATCTTGGTGTGCTTCCTTCTGTAGTGAATGCTTTGGTTCAGACTCAGCCCCACGAGTCGGAGAACTGCGGAGCAGAGGAGATCCATCGCTGTAGCCCCCGGCCAGCCCAGCTGAGGCCATGGCCAGCCCCCGATGGGCACTTGCGCAGCCCCTGGACAGCCACGCACAGTGGGCAACACTCCATCAAAGCCTGACGAAGCCGTGGTGCACATTGCAGTGAGATAACCAGGGGATTCCTCCTGGCCCACTCCCACAGCCCATCTCTGGAGCACAGGATTAAATGCAGCCCACCAGGACCTCACTGCATCTGTGTGCAGGCAGAGCTGGAAGTGACGGTGGGGATGCCTGGGGCGAAATGGTCTGAAAAGGGGATGCTCTGGGCAGCTGAAAGCTTCTTCAGGTGTCCTGCACCCAGCCAGGGGGGCTGGAGCCCTGGGCTGGCACTGTTGCGGGCAGCACGCTGCTGAGGTGGGATGAAAGTGAGACCAGCTCCAGTCCACGTCCCCATCTCACAGCCTGAGACCACTGCCTGCCCCAAGGTACAAGCTACGCACCGCAGCTGATGTGGTTGCAAATTAATTCCTTTATTTTCCAACCCCCACACATATAAAAGCTCTTAATGGCTCGTTGTCTTGACTCCCATAGACAGGTCCAAAGACAAGGTGTACTTTATGGTGGGGAGGATCTTGTCAAATAGAGAAAGAAAAGAAACCCATGTAAAAGCCTGACGAGAGGCACGATTTCAGCACGACAGTACGGTGTGGTCCCCAGCCCCTCACTGCTGGTTGGGGCTTTGCACCACGTGCAAATAGTTACCGCTGACACAGGAACAAGACGCTGTTTCCCGGAACACGGGGTGTGCGTGGGAAGGGGTACTTACCCTGGGCTGCACTCGGGGCACCTTCGCTGACCTGACCTCCATGAGCATGGTCCATAGCAGACCTCACCAGGCAGATGCATGATAGAGCAGTTGCCATCCCGCCACCGCCTCTCTGTGCACTCATTTCCTGTGGTTTATCCTCTTTTGGACAAATTGCATGCTGTAAATGAGGGTGTGAGTCTCAGACAAACTTCAGATCCAGTAACTCAAAGGAATTAATGTTGCAGGAACCCACAGGAAATCTGAGAAATGCAAACTCATTTCTCTTGGAGTCGGCACCGATCAGGCCGTGTGGCCTAACGCCAAGTGATAGCAATATGTTAAGCACCAGAGAGCGATGAAACATCCGTCACTTAGGGACTTAAACCATTACTCACTGCGGAGATCTGCTATAAGTGAGCTGACTTCATAAATGGTAGCTCCCATCCATTAGCTTCCCTGCTCCCAGTAGACTGAAAGCTGATTTATTAACTTTATTCCCTCCACTCCTCTCACATGGCCTCTTGGAGCAAATCACACCCCGTGGATGAGGCAGTCACCAGAAGGCGAGCTGAGAACAGGATCCTATATTTAGCAGCTTGTGCTGGGGCTGATTTTGAGCCAGGGGAAGGACACGGGCAGGCAGCCCAGCAAGGACCCAGCCCTCCCGTGGCCAAGGTTTCTCAACCGTGGGTGATGCTTTGCAGCATTTAGCAGTGATTAAGTTTGCTTAACCTAATCATCCGCTGGATTAACTGACAGTCAGAGAATTGCCAAGAGATTTTTTTTTTTTTCAGCCCAGAAGACGTCAGCTTGAGAAGAGGTCTAAAAGAAGCACGAAAATCTGTCTAGGTGGAGAGGAGAAGGGGAGGCAGGCAGCGGGCAGAGCAGGCTCGGCGGTGCCGTGCTGCTGGCTCGTGGCGAGAGGGGCGGGAGGCAGTTTGCGAGGCTCGCTCCAGTGCCTTCCCCTGCCACGGCTGCCTCTGCTTTGCTTTTGGGGGCATCACTGCATTATGGCTCCAGGGAAATTCCTCCCTGCTTCCAATCGGTCTGGCAAAACTACCCATCTAGGAAACCAGCTTGCTTTCCTCTCTACAGCTCTCGACAAATGCAGCATGGAGACAGAGGGACCATCATTCCCCGCAAAAGCAAGAACTGCTCAAAAATAGCGTCTGCCCAAGCAATTTGTGATTTGGGGCACACCAGCTGCCTGTGGTGCCAGAGAGCTGCAGCTTGGGTGCTCTCAGCTCTCTGATTCTCCCAGGCCGGTGGACATCTGATGCTCCAGCTAGGCATGGACACACGACTCAGCTGCTTGGCTCCTTTCTGGGGTCTTGGAGCAGTGCTAGAGTTTCTAACTAAGCTTTGAAGCTGCCCTCAAGCGACTCCTGCAGTGAGGGAAGGATGGAAGCCGGGGGACAAGGCTGTGTCCCTGCTCTGCAGGCAGCGCTCCTCCCAAGGACTGGGTGCCCCAGGAGCCTGCCAGTCTCCGACATCTGGGGTTTTGGTTTCTCAGCTTTAAAGATGTCTAGTAGAGTTACAAAAATGTCTTGGGGATGCAAGCGTTGGATTGCTTTGACCCTGGGAGAATCACAGCCATAAGTAGTGCATTTTTACCCCACGTTTGACTACTTACCTACCGTATTATTAAAAGCCTACACAGGGCTCTACACGGAGTGGAGAAGTGCCACCTGCCCACAATGCCCAGCATCAAACACCCCCTCCCCAGCCTGAGGGACTCCATGCTGAGACAACAGGGACCAGCCAGCACCCACTAGCTCTGGGGTGTATTCCTTAGGGACCAACGCTGCCCCAAGCTTGGGACATCAGGCATAGGGGCTCCCAGGCTCCTACTGTGTGTCTAAGTCAGTAATATCAGCGAGAAGGTAAGGGGACCGCTGCACAGGAGTGTTTATTTAAATACCTGCAACTGGAGTTAGCCAGAGGCTGGTATGGCTCCTGCCTTGCATCTGCCTCTCAGGCAGCCCCACGTACCCCTGGTCCCCGTTTCAGCAGGACACAAGGCTGAGGGAGAACCAGCCACCTCCATTTCGGAGGCTGGAGCAGCCTCTGCACTTCTGCTTTCCCCATCCCAGGGTCACTGTGTCGGGGTTGGGGCTCTCTTTGGATGCTGGGGGAGTTTTTGCACCCAAGTGTGGCTCCCGGACAGGGGCCATTGTATGGCTGGGGCTGCCAGTCGTGGTGGGCTCCCGGCAGGCAGCAGCGCTGCCTGCAGACACACACTCCACCTGAAAATTTCCAGCTGATTTGAGCACTTTCGTTTTTTCCATCCTATATTCTGCACAAGTCATAGCAGTATTGATGATATCGCTGGGTGGAGAGACATGACTGCGCCCGCTCCTAGCACTACGCAGATGACTCCACCACGTTATCAGCTGAACTTCTCTGGGATTTTTTTTTCTTTTTTTTTTTTTTTCTTCAGCCACCAAATACCAAAAGTCTTTTTCCAGCAAAAATGCTGGTTTCTTTGCAGTTAAACTGCAACAAACCCATAACAAGTAATTGCTGGAAAGTGGATCAAAAGACAGCTCTTCAAATGCTCCTGCTGGCCTAATGAAGTGCCTCAGGAACAGTTGTTTTGAAACAGTCCCCCCTGCACTCAGTGTCACCGTGGGAGAAGGGGGCCCATGGGGCAGGGCTGGTGTGTCACAACCTTGAGACGAGTGTGGGTGCTACATAAAGCTACGGGGGCTTTATTTTCCAGCACTAACAAGCATCTCTACCCAGATCTACACTGATTTTGTAGACAGTAATGGTGCAACTGATGAGTCATAACCACAAATATTATTTATCAATTAGCGCAACTATAGTGCTAGGGCAAGAGTAACAACCACAGAGAAATTAGTGGAGGAAGTAGAAAAATGACTGGGAGAAACTTTGCCTGAAAGATGGGAAAGTGGGCATGAAATCTGGCAAAGCACAGCACAAACTGTTTGAGATTTGAAGGTACCTTGTATCTAGGTCTCTGACAGGTACCTCCGTCCTCCACCACCCAAGCAGGATGGGCCACCAGCCTGGAGGCAGTGGCCTGCTTTCCCCGCTGTCCCAGCCTACCTGGCCAAGTGCCCCAGCCTGGCAAGCCGATGGGGCTGGGTCCCATCGCAGCTCACGCAGGTTTCGGTGCCCATGGGGAGTTGGCAAGGGTATGTGCCAGAGCGGACCTAAGTGGGAACAGATTTCCCGTTGATCCCGCCTGCGCTGGAACGATGTCTGAGGTTGATGAGGGCCTGTGGCGTTAAGAGAAGAAAAAACCCTGCTGCCACCACGACTGCCTCCTTGCTCGCTCACTGCCTGCCTTCGGTTGACCTAGTTGAGTCACGGGGAAGACAGTGAGTGAGAGACATCCTGCGCTGTGGTTGGCACTGACGCTGCCTGGGGAGAAAAAGGTGCTTCTCCCGAGGGTCACTCCCTGCCCCACGTAGGCAAGGGGAGCAGGGGCAAGAGGTGAGTGCCCCTAGACAGGGCCAGTGGAATGGGATGGCTCTTGCTCACATCCATGGCACGCCAGCCCAGCCCTGTTCCCCGTGCTGCAGTCCAAAGGGAAAACTTGATTTCTCTTGCTCTGGCCACAGCGAGGGAGGTTGCTGGTGGCTCTCGCCCAGTTGATGGGTGGGAGAGCTGGTGCGAGCCGAAGGCACAGGCTGGGTGGTGGGGAAAGGAGCCGGGCTAGGGGTAAGTTACTGCAGGGACCTGGCTGGGTGCTGAACCCCAGTTCAGACACGTTAAGCAAGTTCAGACGTGTTCGCTGCTTGCAAGTCATTGCTTGGTGTGTCTTATCTGGCGGCTGCCCCTCCATGGGACCCACCCCAGGCAGCCCCGGGAGCCCCGCGGCAGCAGGACATGCTGACCCCCTCCCCAGGGCTGCTGACCCGGGGCAGCGAGGCAGGCAGTGCTACCACCACCTGTGGCCCTCTCTGCATCCCCTGGGGAGTTGTGGCACAGAAAGCCTTTCCCGGAGGAAAAAACAGATTTATTATTATTGGCACTAAAAGTGACTCAGAACTGGGACGGAAAATTAGAGGCAAACTTTTTTTTCCCTTCTTTTTTTTTTTTTTCCTTCTGAAGTCTTTTTTCTGTGTGTGTGTGCAAACTTTTTTTTTTTTTTTGGTAGGGAAGAGGATCAAAGAGATAATAACCTCCCCAACACAGAACGGCTGGATTCAGGTTTGGATTGTTGTGGGCTGGGACAGAGCGTTAGGAGGTGGACCAGCAGGGAAGGGCTGCAGAGGCTGGAGCCAGGCTCAGCTCGTTACACCCCAGGGCAGCGTCCCTGGGGCCAGCTGAGGCTCTTCCCAGCTATAAAGGCAGCAGGGCTGGGGCTGCCTCTGCCTGGGGGGTTGCCCAGAGCAGAGCTGGGGCAGCCCTTGGGGTGCTGTGGGTGGGATGCAGGCGAGCCCCAGCAGCCATGCCCCGACACCGTGGGGTGTTTCCACATGAGCTGGTGGATCTGGCCGCTGCAGCTTCCTCCCAGCCCAGGGCAGGCAACATGAAAGGAGAAGAAGTGATGTAAAAAAACCCAAGGTAACCTGGGCCCTTTCCCCCATCCCCAGTCTTGAAGGGAGCTGAGCATGTTGGCAGGGAAAAGCAGTGTCGGGGAATAAACTTTCTTCCTTGTTCAGACCTGAGTTATCTGTTGCATGTGTACTGAAGATGCAACTGAAAAAAAATACCACTCCTTAAAAGGCTCTAAAATACCTGCATATGCTAAAAAAAAAAAGCAAACAATCCCTAAACACTGGATAAGGAAGGATGATTTTAACATGAAAAAGATGTCACCAAATCCCTGAGCTATAACTTACGGGTTTTGCAGTCTTGCAATTAAAATATTTTACAGTTGTTAATGTCAGTGTGGGAGCCTGTCCAGAGGGTTGTAGCTATCCAAAAGAAACCAAAAAGCAACTGATGCTCCAAGCATCTGTTTAACAAGCGAGCTCTGGTGACATCGCGGGGGACAGGATGCTGCTGGGGGGGGCACAGGTGGTCATGCACCCCCTGGGTTACTGCATCTGCCTTGGTGAGGAACCAGCAAACTCTGCCTGTCTGCCCAGCACAGGGTGGTTGCCCAAAGGCACATGGGGCTCATTATGGGATGTTGGGAAAAGCCTTCTGATGTTGTACAGGACTTACTGTGGGTTGTGTGGGGAAGGAGCAAACGGGGAAAGGGAGGGATCAAGGTGGTTTGGGGAGGAACCAGTGCGGGAAAAGGGGACGAATGGGACTGCTTGGATGCCTGTCTCGCCATGCCCTGCGCCTGATTGCTGCGGTGTGTCCTGTCTGCTTATTAAACTCTTTTTAGCTGTTTTCCTGGCGAGGGGCTCTGCCCGGTGTGCATGGAGGTGGGAGTGCCAGTGACGGGAGGGACAGCATGGGGCCCAGCAGCCAGTGTGCTGGGATGGCAGCAGCCAGAGAGACTGGTGCGCAGGTGGGTGTCTTGGTGCTTGAGATCGCTAGCAAGCCAGACCAGCTGGAAACTAGGATAAAAGGCTCAGGAAAATAAACTGGAGAGACTGTATGTCTGAGATCAGCAGCTGAATGAATTACATTGTATGTATATATTCTCTGCTAATGAGTTTTCATCCTGATTAGCCAGAGAGGGGAACAGGATGAGGCCACTGGTGCTGTCTGTGTGAGGGCTGTGCATTTTCTGCCTGTGCTGGTTTACTTGGCTGACTACATGTGTATGTGCCTATATAACTATATACACATATGTACGGGGGGTGTGTGTGTATACATTCCGTGTGGATGCAGACTCCGCTTCGTTGCTGGCCGGACGCAGGGACTCAGAGCCGCTGCAGCCTGACCTCTGTTGGGCTGCCAGATCTGGCAAACCTGAACACAAACCAACCTCAGCACAGGCTTCCCCAGTGAGAGGCTGGTGTGAACCCACACCTGCTTGCCTGCCTGCAGAGAGGTGGCCCCTCTCAAGCCCTCCTGGGGGGGTGGTGGGGGGCTGGCTGCAGGCAAGGGGGCCCCAAACACTCCCCTGAAGCCCAGCTGTGTTCGTGTCTTTATGGGAGAAATTAGACAGCGCTGTTTGTATTTTGCTTAAGGACTGGTGAAAGTGGCAGGTAAAGAAGGAAACAAACGTGGGTCAACTGCCGATATCGTCATGAGGGGCTGCCTGCTTGGCCCCCCGGGTTTTGTGCTGCCACACGCCTTGTGCGTCTGCCTGTGTCCCCTGGGGCTGGCAGCGTGACGGCTGCGTGGGAAGGGCAGGGAGCCAGAGTCTCTGGGGGCTCTGACTGTGATCGCAGCCTTTGCGCTGTCCCCCGCTTTAAAGCCTTGCAGGAGCACGAGTGCTGCTGTGTGTAATACAGAGAAAACCTCCAGCTGGGATTAGTCATTTGAGGCTCTCAATGCTGCCTCGCAGCCCTCTGAACTGGTGCTGCGGAGGGGCTGGACGCACTCATCTGTAGAGCCCCTGCACGCACTGAAATACGTGGCCACGCGATGGCTGTGGGTGCCCCTGTCCACAGCACCCGTGGGCTGCTCCGGTGAGTGCACGTGGCCTCCTGCCCGCACTGACACAGCCCTGGGCAAGTGGGGCCCGGCTGCTTGTTTTATATTGGTAGGAGAATTATACAGCAGCTGGGAAATATTTCCTGCCCCAGCCGTGTTCCTGGCTTATGTCACAAAGATGGTGAAATTGGCATGAGATGAGCCTGGAAGCCTCAAGGACTATCTGCTGTGGGCAACTGCTTGGTTTCTGGGGGATACGGACCTTTTGTCACCTCACCCAAAAGTAAAAGATTAAGCCTGTGGAAGCCCTGTTGTAATACAAACTTTTCAACCATTCATTCAAGCTGCGTCTCATCTGGACAGTTCAGTCTTTTGTAAATAAAAGGAATAAAGAAAAAAAACTGAGAAATCTGAAAGCGGGTTGTCTGCCATGTTAAAGCAGAGGTGGGCACCAGCTCCCAGCACCCTCCCTCCTGTGGGATCTTGAGAAGGAAACAGTGATGCTGTGGGGAAGATCTCTTATCAGGACTCCTGCATCACCAGGGTGAGCATCAGGAGAATTTCCAAAGGTTTCAGATGCACATTTCCTAATATAGAAACTGTTAAGCTGGATGCTAGTGGTATATTTGGTGCTCTTTACAGTGAATCGACATGATTTGATTGCTGAAGAAGTGGTCAGAGCTTAAAGAGTAGTGGCCACAATCTGACCATAGTCAGTATGAGCAAAGGACAGCCCCAGCCAGTAATACAGTTATTAGATGTTTCAGAAGGACTAATATAAATTAGGGGAAATCACAAGCAAAACTGACCAGGTGGAAAGAAAAATAATTAAATGACTGTGAATGGAAAGTTAAAGAGCTCTTTCAGAAGTGTTTGAGAAGCAGTGAAGGAAGCACTTTAGCCAGAAGTTTAACCTGACAGCTGTGTTAAAAATAAGAAAACAATGTTCAGAAAGCAAGAAAAGGAAAGAGTTCATGTTGTCCATGAGGGAGATGCTATGAAACATCATGCTGGTCAACACGCTTTTGTTGACACCAGCTCTTGATTCAGTCTCTGGAGTTCCATAACTCATGGATAAGTCTTTTCTGACACAGCTGATGATGAGAGGCGGGTGAAGCGGTATGACATGCATCCTCGTTAGAAAAAGATGAGCGTGGCATTCCAAGAAAACATCTACAGAGGGATGAAGTGATTAATCAAGCAGGAAATGGTACTGCATGTGGGTCTTTCTTGCTGGCCTTGGCTGGGGCAGGAATGATGTCTAACCCTTCTCCACCTCTTTAATGCAATAGTTCGAAGTAAATGTAAGGCTATCACCACTGATTAAAAAGCACAAGTCACCCCAAGATGGAGAGACACATGGCAGAGGCTGGGGTTTGCAGAGCTGTTGGAATCTGCAGCCTGTCCCTGTTCTAGAAATGTCACCAGCTCTTAACCCCCTGCTCTCCTTCCTGCAGTCTCTGCTTGCCCATCACCCATCCACTCATGCTTCACTCCAGCTATTTAAGGGAGCTAATACAAGGTAGTACCTCTGCCTGCAAATCTTCCCCAAAACCCTGCTCACAATTCCTATCAGCATGTTTAGAAGAAGTGAACAAGTGAGAGACCCATAGGAAGAATCCAGAGCTGCAACAAATCCTTGTTTTCGGGAAGCATGACTTTGGAAGCATTTTTGTTGGCCATAAATACTCCCACAGGGTGATGAAGAGAAGCAGACAGGTCAATGATTACAGTGCTGGATAGGCAAGAGAAACCACTTCCTTCACCCTGAGCAGGGTTGTGTCTGGATCATCACCACCTTCGCATCCATCCTGCGGGTTTCTAACATCACAGGAATGACTTGGGAATGGAACTGGCTGAGCCGGGGAGCTCTGCAATACCAGCTGCATTTCTGAATGTCAGCTGGAGTTTATTTTTTTCCCCATAGTTTACCATTTCTCTTTACCAAAAAAATGGCAAAAGATATAATTGATTTTCACTCCTGATATCTTATGATATGATGGTATGGTACAGTGGGATTTCTGACTGAAACAGCTACTGAGGAAAAGGAAGGGAGATTGGTATGACTGAGTTCACCTTGACCTTTTAAGGGTGTCACAGTGAACACTTAGCCCCTGCCCACTCAGCTGATACTGCGGTAAATGAGGTCCACTGTGAGGAACAGAAGAGCGCAGTCCTCAAGGGCTCGCTGGAAAGAGATAATACTGAGGGCAAAGATTACCGCCGTCAATGGAAACTCTTCTGTCACGTCAAAAAGGGAGCAGCAGCTGATGTTGAGAAACCTATCAAGTATGGTGTGAAATGCGGTGGCTGCTAGCGAAGGGAATGTCACCTTTGGCTTGCTCGGAGGGCTGCGCTGAATGTCACAACGCTGCTGTTAAAAGCTGCTTTTAAATATGTAGCTCTTCCCCAGTCACTGTACCTGCTTACAGATGCCACCCAGCCTGTCCTGGGATGCTGAGCACACTGCAGTCCCTAAGCACCAAGAAAAGCCACCAGAGAGGGAAGTCCTAAAGCCCGACTTTGCTGTGCTTGGTGTAGCCAGAGCTCAGCACCACATCCTCTTGGAAAAAAGTCTTATCTTGGCCTGAGGACTGTGACAGCCAGGGAACACAACCCTGCACACAGCAGTGAGGAACCAGCAAGCTTCTGGAGGCGTGCCCTGGAGAATCCATGTGCCACTCAGCCCAGTGCTCCCATAAAGCAGCTTACTTGGAAAAATCCCAGTGCAGCACTCTGGGGTGAGGTACGGTGGGATTTACCCCAATGGTGATGCTCCTTTTTTGGGATCTCCTCACAAAATCCTGTCAATATTTTTGCTAGTGATTTCACAGCATTTTCACAATTTCCTTCTCTACTTTACACTGCCAAAAATAGCCTGACTAATATAAACTCCTCTCCACTGGCTCAGTGCCTCTGCTGGCAGAAATCCTTGACACACGTCAGCCAAGGAGTGCCTATAAGCAAGGGGCAAGAAAAGGCCACATGGAAGTGAAATCAAGGGTGAGGGATAGTTCGCATAGTTCAGGGACACTGGAGCAGGAATCCATAAACTTTTTAGGCAAAGTTCCTTGACTTTGATAAATATACCTGGCTTATTTACAAAATACTTTATTTCTGGACAGAAACATTAAACGGCAATAGCTGGGGCACATGCTGAGCAGCAGGACCTGGATGAAAAATCTTGCCTTTGTAACACTGCTTTTCCCTGCCTCCTATAAAACTGCAATGCTTCCTTTGCTATTTCCCACTGGTTTACTAAATCAAACCACATGACTGGTTATTCTTGAGGCAAAGGCAGCCTCGGTGGAACGTATGCAGTCGCACGCAACAGTAAGTTGTATTACTTGGCTGCAGCAATGCACAATTGCAGCAGCAGCGCTGTTCCCCTAGTCAGTAATTTATTCCAAGTGGAGGCCAAACCTTTGAATTACAGACAAAGACCACCAGCAAGAACCGAGAGGTCAGATCTCACCTGTGAGCATGTCCCCGTTCCTGCTCGGCTTGCCAGAGGGCCCAGAGGATCCCCAAAGAATCGCCAAGCACATTGCAGAACAGCAGGTCCAGGAGAATAAAGCATGTCCCTCCATTCTGCTGTCCTTCCAGTCAGATGTCCTTCCATTTTGATGTCCTTCTGCTTTGACAACAAACCATCAATAATCACTCAACCAGCTCCACTTCTGCTGAGCAGCAGTTTCATACAGAACATGCTTCATGAAAAAGCTTCATGAAAGAGAGAGTCAGCACTATCACTGACGGCACCGTGAATGCCCACAGCTATTCCTCTGCCCAAGAGGCTTCCTTGCCCCACAAGACAACATTAAGTTTTGTTCTTGGAAACCCACACTGGTGGCTGCTCGTTTCCTTTTTCCTTCTAGATGTTTACAAACTGTTCAGTTGGTTGTTTCACTGTTTTTCTGAGAAGTTAAACGTTCCTATACAGGTCTCCAATTCCTCCTTTTGAGGAGGCAAAAGCACTTTCCCAGAAAATGGGAACTCTGTCGAGGAGGGTGCCAGCAAGGGCTGCCAGACCTTGAGCAGGGGCCCCCACCTCGGGGCTCCCACACACAGGGTTCTCCCCACAGGCTGTGGTCAGCGGTGAGGATGCTCTTTGTCCCATCCCAGTGGCTGGAGCACAGCAGCACGGGGACAGTGGCAGGCTGGGCTCCGAGCTGCATCTGAGACCTGGTACAGCAATGAGGCTGCAGGATTCAGCCTTGACTGTGGCCAACACACTTTAGCCAAGGTTTTAAAACACACAGCTCCCCAGGCTGGGAAAGCCCAGAAATGATAGCCTAATGTAAGGGAGACTGGATTGTTGTCAAAAAAACCCCAAACAACCCAGCAAGCCATGCTACTGGTTAACTCTGGTTTCCTTCAGTCCTGGCTGGAATAACATTGCTTTATCTGCCACCAAGAGGCATTTCTTTGGAAAACTACTAAGTAACCAGGCTCTGCTGCAGAGCGCCAACAGGCTCACAAAGCCCTCAAAGCCACCTCAGCCTGCCGGCTTGCCCCATCACTGGAATGGCATGATGACTGCGAAGGGTTGAGGAAAACCCCCAAGAGACTCCAGCTTTAGGCTCCCTGTGGAAGAGCTACCAAAATAATTTGGATCAACACAGCAAATTTTGGCAGCTGCTGGGTGTGTGCAGCAAGCCTGCAATGCATCAGGGTGCCAAAGGCCAGGAAGATTTCCTCTAGGATGGAGAGCAGGGGCTCTGACAGTACATGTCTAAAGCCACCAAATTTGCATGCACGTTTTCATATGCAAGGCAGGAGGCAATTAAACCCACGATAGATAGTCTGTGCATAGGTGTTTATGATGCCTCTGAATGAGCTGTCCTCTTTCCTGTTTCAGACACAATGCCAGATAAATTACTTGAAATGTAGCTTTTGATCCTCAGCACTGTTGGTCTTGTTAACCCAGGCTGAGCAACACTTGCACTGGGGAGTACAGAAATGATGAGGCAATTTCAGAAATACATATGCACACCCTCCGCCCACATTTTTTTTTTATGTGGGGCGAGGGTGTGCGTATGTGTTTCTGAAATTTATGGGTTTAGGAACAAAAGCAGTAGAAGATCCAGAGTTGAGGATCGAGCTGGGCGAGAGCTCGTGTCTGGTTCAAAGGCATGTACCCAAAATGTGAGAATTAACAGAATCACATGAGTTTGGAACACCTATGCTCAGCATCCTGGCATTTTTGCAGAAACTAAGCAGCAAATGGCAAACCCAAGTTTCCTTTCTTGGAGGGAGTCTGCAGGGCAGAACAGCCCATGTTTCTGTGATACACAGCCATGCCTGCTCTTCCAGGAAGACAGCCACAGCATCATGCTTGTGTGCTCTCGGTCTGTGATTCCCCGCTGAAACATGGACGAGCCCGTCGGTAGGCTGTGCAAGGCCTGCAGCTGGCTGCCTCTGCAGTCATTCGCTGGCAACTATCGCTACAGGTAGGAGCGCAGGTATGGGGCAGCCCTGGCCCCACAGCCCTCCTCCATGCCTGCCTCCTTCAGCCGTGGGGGCTGCAAACGAGGGGGGTCTGGGCACGCTGCCCTAAGACAACCCCATGGCAGAGACCTCTGGGCACGAGGAGGCACGTGCCCAGGTGTTGTGTGGCCTGGACAGCCCTCTGAGCCTGTTTCACCTTTCCTGTGGGTCCAGGTCCCAGCTTCCTGACCACCACTGCCATCCATCTGCACTGCGGTGGCCGAGACCTCTGCCCATGGGGTAAGGACCCAGACATGGATTTGTTCCCCCCCAGGAAGCTGCTCTGAAGCCACATGTGAGATGTCCTCATCTCCAGAGTGTCTGTGGACTCCCCAGCACCACCAAACCCCTTATGGATGAACACCAGGGCTGTGAGCAGGGTGAGTGTTTTTCTGGGGACCTTTTAAGCAAGCATCTAGACATGGCAGGCTGCTGCAGGTCCATGGGAGCAAACAGTTTCCTTCTTCACACCACCCAGCCTCAGCAGGTCTCTGCAGCACCGCACCGTACAGTATTGCTTCACTCCTCTGCAGTGCTTGGCCAAGCCCAAGCCCAGTCACAGTCGATGCTGAGCTTGGTTGGGGCTGCACAGGCTCCCAGGCGCTGTGTGACTGCAACATGTTGGAGTCCTGCCTCCAAACTCACCCTCTGAATCAGAGAGAAGTGCTCGGTGGCAGTGCAAACTCTCCTGTCGTATTTCTGAACGAGCAAGGAGGATTAAGGTTGTTCTGAGGTCTCTCATCAGGCTGAGGCTCAGCCGGGGGTTCCAGCACACCCTGGTGAGTGGTCGCCAGTGAAAGTGGGACAAGGATTTCCATGCACTCAAGAACGGATGGAAAACGTGAAAGCTGAGCCTTCTTCAGTAAGTTTCCATGACTTTTGGTTTACTCTTGAGACAAACACCAGAGAGTATTCCTGCCTCAATCCACCAGCTACTGGCAACTCAAGGTTATTTTTCAAGAACAAGGGTGGCGAGCGTGCGGTCTCCTCACGGCAGGTTGCTTACCCAGCTGCTGTACTCCCCCCTTCCTTTGGTGTATGTTCATAGGAAATATCCTTGCCTAGATGGAAAAAAACACATGAAAAAACATTACTTCTGTTTCCTCTGCATGCAGGGTACATGCTTGTCAGGACATGTGCCTTGTGACAGGTTGAGAGAGTAGTTTTGGGGAAGGGAAACTTTCTGACAACTCATCCCTGAATGACAGACAGACAATAGCACTCCCAATGGGCTTGATCCTCACCGGGAGGAGGCAGCACCTGACTTCAGTCACGATATGCTAATTTAGAACAGAAAAAAAATCTAGCTAAAAGAGCAGTGGAAAGAGCAGTGCTGGACTGCCCCCCAAAAGGATGCAAAGCCTGTCACTCCAAATAAGCACAGGAGGTGGTCCCTGCTGCAGACAACTGACATTAGCAGCTCCGTGCGTCACAAGCCAATGTCACAAGAGGACCAAGCAAAGCGGGTGTGCAGTCCTCTTCCAGGAGGGAAGCCTGGATGGCCCGGAGGTCCTCTCTAAGTGTGTTCCCTGGTCTGCAGGTTTCAGTGTGTGCAAAAAAGGATCTTCCCTGAGCAGTTCTCCATTTTCTCCCTCTTAGGCTTCATGCAGCATCCCATGGCTTTAAAGCCGGAAGACAAAGGTGGAGAGAAATGGAAAGTGCGTATTTTCTCTCCCATTTGTGCTGTCCACCTGTCCCCCGTCCCTTCCTATTTATTGCTTCTGTACAGAAAGAAGATTTCAGCTAATGCGGGAGGGAGCCAGCCCTGTAAACACCCCACCTGAGGCTGAACAGAAAGATGAGAGCTCTTACTGACAAAAGGCTGAGTGAAGACAAGCACTGTCCACCCGTCATTTAGCTATTGTTGGAAACATCACATATCAAGACATCAACAGCTGAAGCTATGAAAGATATAAACACATCCACTTTCAAAGGCCCTTACTCAAAACTGAACTGGGATGCAGTAAATCATCCCCCACATTCACACACACACACAAAAAAAAAAAAGAAAAGAAAAAGAAAAATTAAAAAGAAAAGAAAGAAAGGAAGGAAGGGGAAATTCAGATTAGTCACAAAGAAGTTCCCCCGCCTGCTTCTCTGTGTGCATAAAGCAGTCTCCTGAAGGCACTGTCTTCACTTCATCTCTGCTCCTGGAACAGGAGCATCCAGTTCATCTGCCCCCTGCTCCTCCAGGCTCCTGCTGTGCTCCTGGCCCCTTCTCCAGCAGCTGTTGGCAGGTGGCTGAGATGGAAGAACAGTCAGATGTAGAGCCAAGAAATCAAGACCACATGGGTCACAAAAGGGAACCTGCAGAGGATGAGTGGAAGAGCTGGCAAAGAGGACAGGTTAGGAACACGCTGCACCTCGTGTCTGCAGCTGCTCAGTGGATATTACTGCTTGCCTGCTTGATTTACCTTGGTATAGATTCTCTGCAAACTTCAACGGTAAGAGCTAATGTTCAACCCATTGTCTGTTGGCCTGTAAAGCTTTGTGTAGGGTTTATTTGATATTTCTTTTTAAGAAAGAAAAAAGCATTTAGATTTATCCCCATTCAAACCACAAATTTTTAATCTTTCCTTAATGACTTTAATTCATTTTTTTTACATTGTGTGTCCTCAAAACAACATCTACTATTGCCCAGTGCATGGTATGGGGGCAGGTTGTCCAGAGGGGAATGGTTCCAAGAATGGTCTTTGCACTGGCCCATGGGGGAGGGAGGCCTACCTCCCTCCTGCTCCCTCCCCTGCTTGCATTGACTCGTGTGTATTTCCATTTAATTAAATAGGATCATCTGGGTGGATGTTTGCTTTCAACAAGTGCATGTGGAGAATCAGAACCTGGGTTGCTCATATACATCTCCTGTACTTTTTAGAAGTACTACTATACGTGCAGGTAGATATGTGAGAAAGCAAGCTAGCTTGTGACAGCTCTGAAACCCAGGGCTCTCAGCCTGCACACATACTGGGCTTTAGGAGTAGTCATCTATATCTGCAGAGGACATTGCCTGTGGGTGTGTATATGAGAGAGAGAAAGGCTGATGTGGCCAGAGAGAGTTTCGTGTACATTTAACACCACTGCAAAAAATATAAATAACAAAGACTCTTGAAACTCAAAATACCGTAGCAAAATTCACAGCAAATATGTTTGGCTCTTTCACATGTTTTCAGGCTGGTGGATTGTCAACAACCTTTCACTGTGATTTCAGTGTCTCTTCTGCACTAGCTACTTCTCCTCCTACATCTTCTCCAGGAACTGTGTACCACTTTAAAGTGTGTTGTTCTTCTTCATACCAGAGTTCATTCTTTCCTCCCACTTACTTAGACGTGGCAGAGAAGCAAGCAGGCATGTAACCATGCAAGGGAGGGATGGCCTCATGCTCTGTGTCCCCTGCTGTTTAACAAAAACCCTTGTGCCCTGTACAAGTTTCACTGACCTGAGTCTCACAGTGGTTATTAAACTGCAGAATGACGAGCCTGGTAACAGTGAAAGATAACACTTTTCTTTCAGTTCAGTCCTCCTCTCCTTCCACTACTTTGGGAGAAAGGAGTTGTACTGGAAGCCAATGGAGAAGGGCAAGATATCACACTGCTCAGGATGCAGAAGCCTCTCCTGGGTCACAGTCTGGTTGTGACTCCTCAGCTCTCAGTATGTCTCCCTTCTGTAAAAACGTTAACTCAAATCCTCCTCCAGAGGAAGGTGGCAGGGGCTGGCGCTGCTGCCTGTGAGCCTTACAAACCCAAGAGAGCAGCAGCTGAGGAGGGGATACGATACGTGCCTGGAGTTTCCCTTCCTCAACAGAAACAACTGAAACAGGGTGCTCAAGGAGCAGCAGCTGCTGCAGATGAGAAGTCCAGGACCCAGGAGTCACCAGAGAACCTTTCTGGTTTAAACACTTGCTAACTGCAGGCTCAGAATGTGTTTCTGTTATTTTAAGCAGATAAGCATGGTGTGCTGTTCTGACTGCACCACGCTGTGCAGGAGTGGTCTCACGGGCTGTACACGGGCATTTCATCGCACTGGAATGCCAGGGCTCAGTGCGAGCCCAGGAACCCACCACAGAAATGTCTACAGAAAAGGCAGCAGTACTAACCTGACTTGACTCTTGGGACAGTTTAGGGAGATGTAGGGAAGCAGGGGCACAGCAGCATCTGAGTGGCAGGCTGGGAACGCTGGTCTTGGGGAGCAGCTGAGAGGCTGCCCTTCTTCTTGGGAAGACTGTCTCCGGCTCTCCAGGGCTGGAAAGTGCTACACTAACTTTGATAGCAAGACAGCAGCTGTGTTTTTTCATAGCAAGACCGTATTTGATTACTTTCCATTGTTCTCACAGCTCCTAAAAAAAGCCCTTGGACTCTTCTGTGAAAACATAGCTCAAACAATGTTACGGCACGTGCTCAGGAAGGTCAGTGTCTGCAGCTTAGACCATGCTTAATAAAAAGGGAGAGTGATCTGGTTTCTGCCATGGTGCCACCTGGAGAGCAAACCTCAGCTGTGATTTCCAAATGAGCAAGTTAAAAAAATACAAGGCAGTGATAGCCTGCTTTCACATCTGCAAGGCTTGTGAATTCCCACCTCTGCTGGAATTACCTCTTCTGGCCACACCAGCTGGGATCAGGCCATGGGCAAGCCACTCACAGGTGTGATCGGGGGTGTGAAACCCCCTGACGGTGAATGCATGGGAGGTAAAAGCCTTGAGCAGCTGTTGGGAATTCAAAGGTTTCTAGTGATCTGTTATAGGTTGGTTTTGCTTGAACAGGGCAGAAAAAGGTGTAGGAAGGGTAATCATGCAGAGGTTTAATGTCAATAAGGAAGATATGGCCATAATCCTAAGACCACCTGGTGTGGAGAAGGTACAACGCTCTTCCAGTGCACAGTTGTCTGCAATCCGTATGACACAGGGAGTCGGGTACATGATTGCAGCAGTCCTCACAACCAGTGTGTATTGCTACAGTCCCCTGAGATTTGTGCTTTGTGCAGTACAAACCTATTCCTGAAACTTCTGCCACGTGGCACAGACACAATGTCCCAGACAAGAGGCAGTCTCATGTCTGGGGAACCAGAACAGGTGAAAATGATGTGGAAACTCTGTAAATGATACAAGGAAATCTGAAGCAGTTGGTAAGAAGCACCTCTGTGCCCTCAGCTCTCCTGGCATCCTTTCCCACATACCATTAGAAGGCAGAATACAGAAAGAAGAGTGACTAACTTTGTTATTAGCTTGTGGACATCCTTCCAGTCCTACAGAGATGTTCTCAGCAGAACATACTACTAGATAATTGCAAAGTGCTTTGAGATTGTGCAGTAACTGTTAGAGATACGTAATACAGGTAACGTGCATTAGTGACAACAGGGCTGACATTCCTACTATTGCTACAAGTTTGTCACCCAACCTGTCTGTGTTTGATGTGCCTGTTCACCAGTGGCCAGATCAGACAGGTTGCAGTGGATGGTGTTTGTCCTCAGAAGCCCAGTGGTTCTGTGCTTTGCTATTATCTTGTTGGGAAACCACCTGGAAATCCCAGCTGCCTGAACCAGAGTGAAATGCTCGTGCACTTGGGTGCCTTGAAAAAGAGTAAGTGTAAGACTCAAGCTGCTGAGGCGGTGGATAGGATCAGTAATGCTGGGGGAGATAGTTCCACCGGAGCCAGTGCGCAATAAAAGCTTGTATTTGGTAGCTGAACCCAGCCTTGCCAGTGGAGGAAGGGGCAGAGCATCAGCTGTGGCAGCACTAGAGGGTGTCAGAGCGGACCTTCCCCACCACCAGGACCCACCTCACCCTCCAGCACACAGCAGCCTGGCTCCAGCTTCCTTCCCCTGCCGCTTGCCTTTACCAGCGCCCAGCACAGAACCTGCAGATGGGCATGTCTCTGCTCACTCTGCGCTGCTACCAAAACCTTCCCTGTGCTCAGTGAAGGGGCTGCTCTGTTCCTGTAACAAATGCATGAGGTCAAATACATGAAAGTCAGGCCAACGCACATCCCACCATCCCACCTTTTCCCTTAGGAAAGAGAAGAGCATGGAGCAGCAAGCCTAACCTTTCATTCTTTAAGCTAGCAAAACACTGAGGACTTGTGGTTGTGTGGAGACTGTAGATTTGGGCCTTCTGTGGTTAAGATGAGAGATGGGTTTGATGCAAAGTTCAGATCTATACAGAAGCTTGGTGTTTTGTGTCTCTGATCAGTAAGATACATGCTTCTGTATTTGCGTTCAGTTTTTCTGTTACACTCATAAAATGCAAATCGATTTTAAACATGTCTTAATGCATTTCTACGGGAGCCACAGAGACACACATCTAGTAACAGCCTGTAAAAGATCCAAAGTAGAGGGAACTGTAAGGCCAGAGCCACCTCTTAGTACCATGCAGGAGGAGGGTGAGACAGCGGGGACATGTCTGGGTCCCAGCTCTGCAAACTGGCACCCCTGGCTGTAAGTCAGACTCGGGGGGGTCAGGCAGAAGAGCCTCTACACCCCAAGGTCCTTCCTCAATGTTTGGTCTGACTCAATTACATTTACCAGGATTTTTTTCTAAACAGGACCAACACTGCCTGGTGTGTTCTGGAGGGCTCAGCACTGGGCTGGAAGTCAGACTGGCTAGGAACCACTCTATTTTATAATAGAACCACTGTATTTTATAATAATGATAAAGAATCACAGAATGGTTTGGGTTGGAAAGGACCTTAAAGATCATCCAATTCCAAATCCCCTGCCATGGGCAGGGACCCCTCCCACCAGACCAGGTTGCTCCAAGCCCCGTCCAGCTTGGCCTTGAACATTTCCAGGGATGGGGCACCCACAGCTGCTCTGGGCAACCTCTGCCAGTGCCTCACAGCTCTCATAGTAAAGAATTTCTTCCTTAGATCTAATCTAGATCGACCCTCTCTCAGTTTAAAGTCACTTCCCCTTGTCCTATCACTACATGCCCTTGTAAAATGTCTCTCTCCATCTTTCCTGTCGGCCTCTTTAGGTACTGGCAGGCTGCTCAAAGGTCTCCCCGGAGCCTTCTCTTCTCCAGGCTGAACAACCCCAACCCTCTTAGCCTGTCTCCATAGAAGAGGTGCTCCAGCCCCTCTGAGCATCTTCATGGCCCTCCTGTGGACTTGCTCCAACAGGTCCATGTCCTCCTTATGTCGGGGCCCCCGAGCTGGGCACAGCGCTCCAAGTGGGGACTCAGGACAGCGGAGTGGAGAGGGAGAGTCACCTGCCTCGACCTGCTGGTCACGCTGCTTGTGATGCAGCCCCGGATACGGTTGGCTTTCTGGGTTGTGAGTGCACATATAAAAGCAAGTAAAGCGTAGCTGGCTAGTAGCAGTCGTGCCAGCTGAGGCTGTCTGTGATGCTTTTGGAGATACAGTCCTGGCTTGGAAACAAAAGCAATAGTGCAGCGGGAAGGGACCCTCCTGGTGTGTTAACAAGGATTTCTCTTCTTTTCTTTCAGCCTCAGAGTGACATAGTGCAGTGGACCCACATCCGATACACAGGTGGGTGGACATTAGGGCAGGGGGCACCCAGGCAGGGCTCACCAGGCCCTTCAATGCTGCCCCCGGCCCCCAACAAGCACTGGTACACCTGCCATGCTGCCCCTGTACAGCAGCCACTACCGGAACCGCCGCTGGCCCCCCCCCCCCCCCAACAACCCTCAGGAGAGCTCCTGGCTCTGCTGGAGCACTGCCTCGGTTACTGGACGGCTCCCAGCTCCCCAGAGCATGTCCTGTGGGGGCTCCAGGGATGCCCATACCCCTGGAACACTTCCCTGGGACCCGGGTGGCAGCTCCAGCTTCCTTAGGTTGCAACCCCCCAGTACTGCAGTTCCCCCAGAGGGCTCCCCCCGCCCCTGGGAGGGCTCCCAGCTCCCTGCTCTGCTCTGCACCCACGCATGGTCCCCGCAGCGTGCCATGGTGGCTGGTGGTCCCTAAAACGCCAGAGGTTTTTAAGTGCTTTTTGTCACAGCAATGGCTATTTCTTCTGATGGAGGAAGGTGCCAGGAGAGCTGTCTTGGGAGAGAGGGGCCAAACCTGACCCAGTGCTGTAAGGGGCCAAAACCAAACAAAAGGGATTCCCAAAGCAGAAGAAACCTGAAAATCCACACAGATTTCTGCAATCCTTACCTATCTACTAAAACAAGCTTTCACTCTGTGAAAGAACAAGAAGAGTATTTTTGAGAGTTTACTGAGTACATGCGATGTGCTCTTGGGGTATTTCTGAAACAAGTCAACGATTTCCTGATTTATGAAAAATGTAAATGATTTCCTGGGGAAGAGCGAACAAGTGTACGCACGGTAGCAGAAATAGCAGTGCTCTGCATGCTGACCAATGACATACCTCAACTATAGAAGCAAATACTAAAATTTTTAATTCGGTTTTAATTTCAGTTAATATTGTAAAGTAACAATGAACCTAACCTAATAGAAGCCTATGTTCTTAGAGAAGAAGCTTTGAGAAATTTGGCCTCAGCCCAGAGAGGCTGTGCTTCCTACCTTCTGGGTCCAAGAGGTTTCAGCTGGTGTGCCAAAAACCCAGGAACACAGCAGGGAAACATTCCCAGCACAGCCCTGGGAACTGTTACTGCTCATTCCAAGAGAAAACCTTTCATGATAAGTTCTGGTTTAACTTCTCCTGATTCTGATCTGTATTAATTTGTTTCTTCCATTTCTGTCTCTACACTGTTTTTTTACCCTGTCTTCTATTAAAAAAACCCCACAACCAAACCCAAGGGCAAGGACTTATGTTAGCAGCATGTTCACTGAAAGCACTTTTTCACTTCCTTCCAGCTCTGCACATTTTTCCTCTTACTTACTGTCTTTATTTTCTTTTTTTTCTAGGAACCAATGCCTCCTAAACCCACAGAGATGCTTTACTTACATGTCTGTATTTTAAGACAGACAGACATACAGTAAATATATAGTGCATAAATAGAAACTTGGAGGAATAATTCATACAAACTGGAGTTGTAGTCCAAAAGGCACAGCTTGCTCAGGAGCAGGGACTTGGAAACTTCTATTGTAGATGATGACTGTCTAGAGTAGATGATATTCTAGCTCTGGTCTGCCCTATTCTCTAGTTCACTCTCTTCCTTTCCTGTATTTTTCCCCCATTCCTGCAGTCAGTTCATATAAAACAGCCCATTTCCAAGATGACACTTGTCATCATGGAATCATCTTCGCTTTTTCCATCCCAGGTAAAAGCGTGAAAGGAGTAGCCATGAACCTCACTGCTGAACTAGGCTCTATTCAGATCAGAAATGGTTCCATCATGATCACCTGTGATGGCCTCTACCTCGTGTCCTTGAAGGGCTGTATCTTTTTCTCTGACCTGGAAGAGGAGGACTTGCTGAAGCTGACACTGCAGAAGACGGGTAAGGCGACCAGCTTGGCCCTTTGGGAGCAACCTTTCCAGGACAGAGACACTCCAGTAAACCTCACCACAGTGCTCTACTTATTTCATGAAGATAACATCACCCTGTTGACCAACTCTGACGCCACCATCAAGGATTTGTCGTTTAGCCTTTTGTTATTAACTCCCTTCACTTGCTCGCTGTAGAAGATGACGTATTAGATGTAACGTGTAAAGTACAGCCTTTCCTACCCATCCATTTGCCTGCGGGCATTTGCCTCAGCTGGAGTGCAGAGAAACTACAGTGCAAACGGGCTTTACGTAGTGCATGCCATGTTCATCTCTTTGGAGCGCCGTGCAGCTGTTCTGCTACCTAGGATTGATCTTTCTACCACTGGAGAAAGGGAAGTGTGGAGCCCTTGAGGAGAACAGAAATGAAAGCCAAAGACAGTCACCTAAGCTTAGCTCATATGCAGAGGCCCTCTGGGTTTCTCTGTTTACTTGACAGTATCTGTATATAGTACAAATAC